>NC_089978.1:151446961-152850086 GCF_036417845.1 Apteryx mantelli | reverse complement strand
GTGTCTCATGTCCCCCCACTTATATCTCTTCACTTAGTTTTGCAGAATCACAAGGCACAAGTGTCTTAGCTCCCTCTTTTTATTCCTTGGCACTACTGAAACTGTAGGTTGTAATTGTGGTTAGCAAACTACAGAATTAAAAATACTAGTGTCACTGCTGGGAGATACTCTGTATCATCAAGATAAAAGCCTTCAGCTGAACGTTGAAATGCTATAGTCATGAGAGCAATTGAGAACAATGCTTGGTAAAAGGAAGAGTTCTTCCACGATACACGATGTCCAGCAGACCTTCTGAGATGTGCTGAAATACCTTCTTTTCATCTTGATGCTGAGCGGGTTCTACAGTTCCCAGGAAGCAAAATTATTAGTGTAAAGTATCAGAATTCAATTCCCCTGGTCTGTGGGTAATGATGTTGTTTGTACAATAGTGATGTTTGCTTGGCCCAGAGAGGAAAGACTGGCTCCAACTTTGTTAATAACAAGGGATATGTGTTGTAGCCAATACAGTGGGATACTTGGGTTTTCCCAGAAAGATATTTTTTGTAAAAAACACCAACACAGAGTCTATGGCCATGTGGCAGTTAAGAGCTTTGACAAAATAATAACTTGTTTGTATCCATCGCATCATGTTTCTCAGTACTTTACTACAGTTCCTTATGTAGGAGAGTATTAGTGCTTCTTACAAGTGTTTATTGATGGGACCCAAGGCAAAAGGATGACACAGATCCAGAGAAGTTTGAAGAGAATGCCAGATGTGTTTCTTTAATCACAGTGTTTCCAAGCATAACTAGTAGGTCTCTGATTGTATAGTCCAGTCTGAAAGATATCAAATCTCTTTAGTTCTGGTTGAGTACCTTGTTTAGAAAACAGGAGACAGCCTTGCCTGCCAGAAAATGCAGTTCTCTGTCCTCTTACTCAGGATCTCAAGGACCAACTAGACAGTAACTTGATTCATTAATGCTGAGAACTGACGCATAGTGTAATGGTGGACCCTACTGTTGCCACAAAACTGACCAACTAGCCAAAACAAAGTTGATGTTAGAGGGGAGCTATAGTTGCTCTTCAAAGAAAATGACCCTCCTGTTCCTCAGTGCAAGTGGTTGAGGAACCCACAGCATGACCAGGCATTTGCACAGTGCAGCAACTTGGTTCTAGTCCCAGTCCCATCAACCTGAGTCCAGAGCAAGGTTAGAGCATTGCTGAATGAAAGACCCCGCTGGATTCTGCAGATGCCATTTGATCACTAAGGAGTCTCTTAAGCAGATTTCTTTCCTAAGAGGTACAATAGCTCAGCCTCATTCAATTCCAGTAATCCTGAGTCTGGCCAACTTCTGAATACTTAGATGGTAGCATTTAATCATACAGTTCTCCATAGGGCTAGGTAGTATCCCATTTTGCAGATTGGAAAGCTGAAGCATAGTGAGACAAAGTGATTTCCCCACATTGCCGGACAGCGCATATAGCAAATCAAGAGATGGAATTTAAGACCTTATCCCTGAGGTCTCTCAGAGATCATCTCTAAGGGATGATAGATACATCAATATTCAGAAATGTGCCAACCTTCTGATCACTGAGAGTAGTGAGATGTTAGTGTGAAGATGTGAGCTGTAAAAGGTCTGGCAGCCTGAGTTAGAGATCAGAATTATTTCTATAAATGACCATTTGTAGATTCCCACCAATGCTGTGCTTATAGCTGACCTAGTAATTGTCTCATACATACTTAAATTGACACCAGGTTGCAGTCACCTTGACCACTATAGTGGGAGTACTATCGCTCATACCTACAGTAGTTAATAGTCTTTGTTTGGAACTGTAAATTTAGAAGATGATCCACCTTTCCCGTTGAGATTCATATGGTTAATAGTAAACACACAGGAAGAAATAAGGGGAGAAAAAGTGCACTCTGCAACCAGGCAGCTGAACTCCATGTCAGGAGTTGTACTGTCTGTACTAGAGAGGTAATCTATAACAGAACCCTTTTCTGTTCAATATAGATGCTACAAAAAACATTCTGCCACTGTCATTTTCTGCACTCAGTGGTGTGTAGATGGTAAATCTCATTCTGATCCTGTTGTGATGCTGTGCAGCTTCTCCACTTCAATAGCATAATTAGGAAAATTCAACTGTACCACCTAAGTTATGTTTGCATAACTTAAGTGGTACAGTTTTGCAGTAAAAGCCTCCAGCTGCAGTCAACAAGATATAGGTATGCATACACATGTGATGAACAGCTACATATTTGAAGAATGCTGATAAATTTCCAGGAAGGAGTTTGAATCAAAGAGAGATGCGAGGTTTCTAATGCTGATGGTATGGGAACATTGTTCAGTTGGGCACAGTCTATTATGGACTTACAGGATACTTCCATTTTAGACGAAGCATTTCCAGGTATTTGGTAGGATGCAATCTTAGCCAAGAACTTAATGTTTCTTAAATGTTAATACTTTGCTGTTATTGTTCTGAATAGGTGTATTTCTTTTTTCCCTCCACCTTCTGCCAAGCAGCCTAGGTATCTGTCTTGCGTCTCTCCTGGAGACATTTTTCAAGCAAATAGTAAGCTCACAATGTACTGTCTCATTATTGAAGGGGGTATTTTACATAATTTACCAATGACCTAATGCTATATCAACATATAACATACATACCTATCACCTGTGGCTCAGTCTTACAAAGTATGGCGTACTCTCACCTCCTACTAAAGAAAATGAAATGTGAGAGCACCCAACATATAGAGAAGTTCTATGTGATGGATTCCAGGAAGAGATACCACTTTCTGCAAAATGTTGATGGTTTCTTTGCTCTTGAGAAGCTAGTCTCAGCTTCTCCATTACTTATATGATAGGGCAGTAAAGAGGAGAAGCCCCAGTGCTCTGCTTTATCAGGAGGCAGGTCTATTTTTTAGGACTCATTTGTGCTGATGCTGGTTGGCACAGTCTTTATGCAATTTACAGGCATTGGGAATAGGTGGAGTACACTATACTCTGGTTATGTACTTTACCAGGCCACGATGGAAGTTTTTTGCCAGCTGGAAATTTCTTCATAACAGAATAGTATGAAGGGGCAAGCACCTGAATTATGTACCAGAAACTCTGGCATAGGGTACAAGGATCCACTTGTACTACCACCCTGGAAAGCTCTACTTACTCACTTTCCCATCTGATTAAAAAAAACACTGATAGTTAAGTACCATGTAGCTGAGGGTTTTTTATCACCATCAGTGATAATTAAAGGGAAATCAAGTCACCACTGTGCCTGTGCTGGTAATTTCTTATGGCAGTTTTTCAAAGTGATTTATAGTCATTGTGTGGAACACTTTATATAGGTAGTGACATTCTTTATATAAGAGAGGGGGTGTTAAGTCTTGTTTCTTGACCTAATTCCAACTTGGGTAGTTATGCTTTGTCTGCCCAATTTCTCCTCTGTGACTTGAGATAAATATGCTATTCTATCTTCTATCATGGTATTGTGTTCTCTTTAAACCATTGCTGTGTTTCACAGCAGAGGTATCAGTCTTTAACCAGTCAGTTACTTTTTTTTAGCTGTGTGGGATGAAATGTAGTTGCAAACATAATGAATAATTAGTATCATTTACAAACTAACTAGACAGTTCCACAAAGGTATTCAAAGGGAAACTGAATGATATGCTTGGGGAAAGTTTTGGGAACTTCTGGATTTCTGAAGAGAGGTGTTCACTCTCTTCCAACTACAAAATTTATTAATCCTCTGAGGAAGGATTTGATGAACTGTTTTCACAGAGGCAGATTTTGAGCTTGTTCTTTAATGAGTCTTCTTCAGTTAAGTTGCAGCTGAAGGAGCCCTGAGATAGAGTTCTGGATCGCCCCATTGACCATGGACAGTTGCCAAACAAGGACTTCAGTGACTGTACTTTTAGAGGAAAATGGATGATGTTCTATCCACAAAGAACTGATTATATTAGTGTTAGTCTCCTGCCTTGTCCTACTGAAGGTCTGAAATTCCTTTCCTGAGTTGTTATGAATCTTGAGTCAGATTTCCTCCCCTGAAGTGTGTCTCAGTGCCCATGTATGGAAGAATATTTCTTCTGTGATCACAACGAATGCTTAGGTTGCAAAGAAAAGAGCATTTTCCTAGAAGGAGAAAATAACATAGGAGACAATTTTTAAAAGCATTGAAACCAAAGGAACCTAGGCTGCTTTATGCCTTTAGGTACTTTTAAATCTGAAATTTACATTCATAAATTGCTTTAGTGCTCCTGAAAATGTTAACCACTGCCTGTTTCTTTAATGATACAATGTCTGTAGTGTTTATGAAATGTAAAGAAAAAGGGGGCTGTGGTATTTATGACACCATCATGTGAATGAGATTCTATTAGGGCCTCCAGCAACTTCCCAAATTTTTGAACTTCAAAGGAGTCGTCAAGATAAAATGGTGTTTGTATGTATGAGAGCTTTTAGAATGCATAAAATATCATATTATGCACTAGAGCTGCTCTATGCATAATACAGGTTCTGGTGCTAAAATGATAGTCTGCCTGCTTCATTTGCAGATACCTGCAGTAGTGTTAAAGCCAGACCTGTGCTCAAGATGTTCAATTTGCAGTCTGAAATTCTCCGAGTATTCAGTTGTGTAGGGGTCACATTTTGCCATGGAGGAGAGATTCCTCTTGAGAGAAAGGAAGTTTGTGGGAAAGCTTGAGAAAACACTTGACCAGATCAGAACATGATGGGCCTTGATAGGACTTTCCTCTAAGGGATACAGGTACTGCTCTGACTGTGGTAAACTAAAAATTACCACAGCATTGCCAGGAAAATATTGATATTTGCCCACAGTTGCCACCACAGGTTTCTCTCGGAGGTATGTGAACCCGTGTTACAGATGGGAAATAAATGTGATCAGATAACACATTGTAACAATGCTTAGCAAGCACTGACAATATTTACCCTGGCAGCAGACAGTCATACATACATGCAGGGGGTTAAAACAGAAGTTTAGAAGTCACTGGATGGACCCTTGTGGTCCTGCGAGTAAACTCCAGAAAGTGATAGTATGCAACTTGGAGTATTCAAAAAAATGCCAGTATGGCACATTGGTGTATCTCAGCCTACATTAATCTTTGCCTGTAAGGAAACAGGGAGAGAATCATGCAATCAAAGGAGAAGACACATCAGAAAGAACATACAGAAACACTTGCTGTGATTATGTGAAAACAAACCACAGGCTCTGTTTACAAACCTTTCCATCTGTTCCTTTGCCTAATCATTTCTGCTTTCCCTCTCTGTCTTCTAACTTTCCTTCGTCTTTCCAGATGCAGGACGCTATGGGCTATGAGTTACCATGGGTGTATTTTGTCAGTCTGGTCATCTTTGGATCCTTTTTCGTTCTAAATCTGGTTCTTGGTGTGTTGAGCGGGTAAGCCGACAGTTTTGGTGTCCTTTTTCCAATGCTACAGGGCAAGACTCCATAATAAGGGTTCTTCCCTGTCACCAGGATTCTTTCTGAGGGATTAAAAATCTAAATCCAAGAAAGTTTTCACATCAACTCTGAAATATTTTTACAAAATGTTCAAATTTTTCAAATAAAAATACAGGTAACAGAAGGAGTTATTCTCTAACAAAGAAATTCAGCCTGAGGGCATCCAAAATTGCTAATGCCAACCTTTCATAAATTTCCATAAAAAAGACTATTGAAAGCCTTACTGCTGGTGACTTGGGATCTCTTTGGCTGGAGCCTTGCAGTGCTCAGAAACTGAGCTTGTCTCACTAATTATCATTCCACTCTTCCAGGTCAATGATGCCATAGGAAGGGACTGGCCCTGGATCTATTTTGTTACACTAATCATCATAGGGTCATTTTTTGTTCTTAACTTGGTTCTCGGTGTGCTTAGCGGGTAAGCAGTACCAGGAAAATGTTTTATTATTGTTTATTTTTAAAAATTTGTATTTCTATTCCTACTCTCTGGTTACCAAAACAATGGGCAGTGGTGGGGTTATCTCAGGAACCTTTAATAGAAGGCCTGGGTTGTTGTTGTGCAAATGGCAAAATACAGCATTCCAAATGGCACGGAAGGAGTCTTTTGAGCAAATCAAAGGAATGCAAGACAACTCTTTGCCTTTAACATATTCCTCTACCTAAAACCTCTACCTGTGCTCTGTGGGAAGAGCACAACACTCTATATCCCCCATAAAACTGGCTATAGGTGAAGCATACTATTCACCATAGAAGGGGATTGCAGTAAAATCTCTAGTAGAGTCACAAGGACTGAAGGAAGAAAGAGAGCACATAAGGCAAATCCCTTCACATTTGTGGAATGAGATTCCTGCCAAATTATGTCTTCTCACATGAGAAGTTTTCACATTGCTTAATATCTCTAAAGCACAGTCTGATGGGAGACTGTTTTCCCTAGAGGGAGTCTTGGACATGTTTCTTCTTCAATAAGCACATCTTCTCTGTTGTGCAGATTACAAGCTTAGGCATGATACAGGGAGAAAAGATCATTTCCCTCTGACCTAAGGATGAACATAAAAGAAGGAGAATTGCTTCTAGTGTTTAAATGTCCCTAAGACATCTAGACATCTAGCTGTGTTTCAGTTCTGCAGTGTAATCCTCACTGCAAGGCATCACTTTGGTAGCTTTGGTTAAAAACAATTGATACTGTACCCAGTAGTTAAAAACTTTATTGTCCTTGGGGAGTGAGATAATTAGAAAAATCAAGCCAACAAACATTCCTTGCAAGATTTTTTTTAAAAAGTTCGCTTAGAATTAGGCTTCATTTGAGCATGACTGGGTGCTTAAAGCCATTTTATGTAGATGCATAAATATGGTATGAGGATTTTTATGCATCCTCTTTTTGTTTGTTCCTAACATCCTGCCTCCTCTAATGAGCTCCAAATGAATTTGGTCAGAGCCTTTATCTGTTGCCTGGATGGGCAGTCCTGAAGTCTCCTGTCTTTTGATCATAAGAGGGGACTTGATGCCTCACAGAAATTATATCCTCAGTACTTGGGCCAACAAAATAGGAAGGGCACTAGTAGGACCAGAGAAGATCCTCCACTGACCATCCTGCAAAGAGACACGTAATAGTGGATCTACAGGAGGTTTGCTATTGTCTTTGTTACTCTGTTGAAGGAGACATGCAGCTAAGACAGCTGCTGCAAAGAGAGGAGTGTCCAAGGAGTAAATTGAGAGGGAAAAAATCCCCAGAATGAAGTGTCAGGCAATAGTCTGTGTGGGATATCTGGAGAGTGATACTCGAGATACAATTTTAAAACATAAGCTCCTCCCTACTTCACGTGGATACTCTAATCAGCAGGTGAGGACATCAGCAGTAATGGAGGATGATGACCAGTCAAAAGTGGGTAAGCAATTTGTCATGTCAGAGATGCAATCAAGGACCATGTAAGACTGGTTAAAGATTATATAGTATCTGATTGGTTAAACAGTGCCCATGAGCCCAGCCTTGAGTGTCTACTGTTGAAACAGGGCTGATTCACTTTACCAGCTCTTGGATTTGTATCTGTACCTAACTGAAAATTGAATTTCCTCTCTCTTTCATTTTTCAACTCAAGAAAGTGTTTTGGGACATCGATCCCCCACCTTCTGAGATACTGCAGCTAGACTTCACCACAGCTAGTGGTGAGAGATGGAAATAGTCTGTAGGGGGAATTGAAATCAAACATGAAGTTCACCTTGTTTAAGCGGTGAGTCACTCTTCCTGGCTGTGTTCACAGTATTATGACAGCTGCACTGTTTCTGCAAAATTTTTCCCAACTAGAGAAAAGTAAAAAGAAACTTCAGAATCTGCATCCATGAAAAAACACAGAAATAATGGGAGAAATGTTCCAAAATTTCTCTGGGCTAAGTAAGCAGTTCTTAAACAATTAACTTTCTAAAGCAGTTCTAAATTTTGCTGAGTCGCAAAGTGTCTTTGCTTTGCAGATTCAGCTTTTTCTTACAGACTTGTCATTGCTATAAGTTTGTTCTGTATGGATGACCCACTGATTTGTTCTATATAGATCCAAAGCAGTATTCCTGGCCATCTTCATACCTCCATTCTGGGCATCTCTGATTTCTCCCCATGTATTTATTTCAGGAACTTCACCAAACATGTCTTGTAGGTAGATTTCATCAATGAGGGATAAGCTTAGGTTTTTTAATCACTTCTGAATATGTAAGTGTAATTAATTGTACTCACTAAGATGCTTTGATCACACCTAGACTTTTTGCATCTGCAAAATTAAATGCTGAGTTCTGCTCTGCCTAAAGATCACACCTGTAATTTGTTTTCCCTTAAGTATTTCACCCATTCATAGTCGTTTTGGTGAATTTAATAGTCACTTGCTAAACTAAATAGTATGAAAGAATATTCATGTGTAGAGCTGTAATCCTCTTTGTGTCTTGACTGAGCACAATATAAAATTCAAGTATTCCAAAGGAAATATCCAGTCAATAGACCGCAGAGTAGACCCCCTTAAGCATAGGCAAAAGGATTCGACATCATTGTTGTGAGTGAAGCCATTGTTAGAGGTCTCCAAAGATCAGAGATGTTTGTATCTGTGGTATCTGTTTCAGTCAATTAGTGAGGAAATTAATGGCAGTGTTACTCACATATCTTGCCTAGCAGTGATCCAAATCCCAGGACACAGGCCAAGCAAGCAGTTGCCTAGGGCAAATGGAGGGCAAGAGAACAGCTGTTTCTTTTGCTCTGAGAGGATGCTGGAAAACCCATTTGGCTGCTTCTGCTCCTCTTTCTGCCAAGGAAGAGGTCAGAGTGAGTGGGGGGCTAGCTATGGTTGTAGCTCCTCCTGGGAACAGCCGGAGCAGTATTTCTGACCTTTCTGGATTCTTCCCCAATCTTCTGTCCCCTCATCCAACCCATCCCATTCCTTGCTGTAGCTGTCAAGATGGATGAGGTTCGAAGCCATGCACTGTGCTTTCAGCAGTAAGCAAGATCTTTGAACTTCTAGAATTCTGTTTTGCTCACTTCCCACCACTTCTCAAAATGAGAGTAATCATAGAGAAATGAGATGCAGCCAAGAATTATCTATATTCCATCATCAGGATGGGCAAGAAAGTTTTCTTCTGGATCTACACAGGATACAGAGCTGTGTGTTTATATTTATGATCTTGACCTCTCCCTAACCTCACTAAGAAAACCTCTCTCCAGAATACTTTGCTTTTTGGTCTTGTTCCTATTGGCAGATGTATCTTAGAGTTTTCTGGGAGAAGAGAGGGAAAGTGAAGCAAACTGAATTCTAGTAAAAACAATTCAATTCACAATATCTTAAACTGTTGTTTTCCAGCCCACTGGAAAGAGACAGATTGCTTGGTAGCTCTGTAAGCCTCTGTCATCCTTACCTTGACATGATAGTGCAATCTTTTTTTGAGAAGGCCACCTCCAGACTCAAGACGGCACTTCCATCAGAAAGCTTATTTGGTCCTTGGCCTCCCTGCTGAAACTGCAAACAATGAGCATTTATTGCCAACTGTGATGGTGGCAGAGGTAATGTGCACACCTGCCTGCAATAGGAACTGGACTGAGGTCACCAACTCATTTCACACAGGATAGTAAATGACCATTCACTGGTAGCAGTTCTTGGTTGTTAACTACATTTGCCTGAATACAGGCTGGCATTCCACATGGGAGGTGTTTTGTATTGCATTAGCAATTTCCTGAGCCACCTGTTCTCAATGGTTTAATGTTAGTAGAGCACAGAAATTAAGATCATTTAAATAAGTTGTCTTCTTTGGAGAGTCATCTGAGATGTGGAATACCGTACATTGTACAAGGGAAGAGACATGCTAATGGGTATCATTTAGACCAGGGGATCGCAGTATTTTCAGCTGTGCCATTACAAAATTAGGTAATGAATTCACTCTTATGCAGACAGTCAGTGTAAAGACATGGTGCAGAAATCCCACTTTATTTTTGTCAGCTCTCCCACCCTGCCCAATCCCCTTTGAGAGAGACAGTAAATGGGGCCTGAAAAGACCCAAGTAGGTATGCAGCTTAAATGCATCTAATGTAAATGATCCACTTTAGTACACAGTAGGAATTTCACTTTCTGTGAGCTGGGCCATGCCATACTGTTTTTCACACTTTGGTGTCTCAAGTTGCCCCTTCAGGTAATGCCCATGTAAATATAAATAGTTCTCACTTGGGATTGAGGGCCCAGTCCCTTTTAAAATCAGACCTGTTTGTTATAGGTTCTAAAATATCATTTTAGAAGTCTACAACTGAAATATTGGGATGTAATTTATCAAATAGGGTTAATAATACATAGCCACGTTCAGTGATTTTTTTGGAGAGTTAATTCATTAATTTGGGTAAGGTGCTATGAGAGACCCAGAGGAAAGATGTTATTGAAGCAGAAAATATAAATTGGATTTTTCAAAAACCTTTCTTTTGTTTCAGTTTTTATGATTGTTGTTGTTTTTTTATATATTTTTTAAACAACAAATGGCCCCAAGCAAGAAAAAATTTGATTTTTCATTCTTGCCACATTTGCAATAGCTGTTTCTGTCTTGTGGCCAAGTTTGGTCCCAGGGCTGACTGTGATCTTTCTTCAGGCTTCAGAAGCCGGTGAATCACTTCTTCATTTCCACTTTAGTTATCACAGTTTTGTGGGACAGGCTTGAAACCTTAGCCATGTGATAGAGGTGAGGATTACACAGGCATCCTTTGTCACATATTGTGGCTTGAAATGAAGACCTATGCCTACTTTCATTCTTCTGCAGTGCTGGTGTCATGTCCTGCTCATAATATAGAAAGCCTGATTCAAAGCGTATGAAGTCAATGGAAATCTTTCAGTGGATTTTGGACCAAACAAGAGGGAAGTACTTTGCCCTCATTATTAGAAACTCATCTCCATGTCGGTTGCTTGAAGATACTTGTGTGGCACACATTAACATTTTTGGATAGGATTTTTATAGTCTTAGTGTTACTGTTGTCAAAGTACTGGTGGGTTTCCTATTACTTTTTGCAGGAGCAAGTGTAAGGCAAAGATTAGGGGGGTTTTGGAAACACCGCTCATTGCTGACGGTCACCAGCTAGGGTAATGGATGTTACATTGGAGAGAATGAGTTTACCTCTCATTTCTAGAAACAGTGGGCCGTATTATGTGCTGTGCATGCCTTGTGTAGCTATCAGCTTCAGCAGATACAGGACTTAATGCTTAAATGCTCTTGGTCCAGAACTCTTCACAATCGTTAAGCACACTTTTAAAAATACAAACATTAAAACCTGGTTTAGAACCACAGGAGAGTCTCTAAATGGAGGCAGATCAGCATTTCTAGAAAAGAAAGTAATCCAGTATATGAGTCTCTGACAGAGGAAGATACAGCCTACAGCCAAAAAAGAAGACAAAGTGGACACCCTGCATCATAACTAAGCAACATGAAATTCTTGTTCCTACACTTTCTGTTTAAGCCCATATTCCCAATAGTGGTCTTTCATCAAGCCACCAACCAGTTCACTTTCTGGTAGAATCTAGTATTGCTCATGTTTGTCTCCCCAGCTTGAGGTTTGAAAAATATATTTCATGTTGAGATAACAGGCCTGAATACTGAAAATCTGCAGTAAAATATTGAAGTCTGAATTTTAAAATATATTGTCCAGTACTGTGGGTGAAATTACCCATAATTAAATGTGTACAGAATTGTGGGTACCATTAATTACACTTGCAATTAGCCCAATTTACTTGTGATTACACCTGTAATCATAAGGTCAGATTGAGAACTGGCTAAAAATTAGAGCCACTGTCTCACTCTCCAGATGTCAGATTATTGTCAAACAGTTCATTGTTGAATTAAATTAATCATTATTCATATAGATATTTGCAGATAACAGTTGGAGTTGTAAAGAATATTAGGAAGTGAATGGTATTCTACATAAATGTTATATATGAATTTTGTTTGAATTATCAGTCAAATGTTGAGAATGATAGGATTTAAAAAAGGTACTTTAAGTGCTAGTAAAAATGTGGCCACTCCAGCTGTTTTACCTGTGTATCTAGCAAGAATACTCCATACGTGTGTGACTGAAAAAATAGAGAAAGTTGGTGGTGCTACATAGGAAGTGGAGTCTTTCTAGTGGAAATCCATCTAACCCATTGTTTTTCAATCTCTTCCTCTCTTTCTGCCCATATCCTGTCCCTCCCTCCCTCTTGCTAGGGAGTTTTCCAAAGAAAGAGAGAAGGCTAAGGCTCGTGGTGATTTCCAGAAATTGCGGGAAAAACAACAGCTAGAGGAGGATTTGAAGGGATACTTAGACTGGATAACACAAGCAGAAGATATTGATCCAGAAAATGAAGATGAAGGCATGGATGAGGAGAAGCCTCGAAACAGTAAGCAATTTTCTTCTGTCTCTCTTTCTTACTGTGCTTTTAGCAAGGGAGCTCGTGCCCATGTAATCTAGTGCTGAGACTGCTTATTAGACAGAACAAGTTCTTCCTGGGACTCTCACTATCCTGATGCATGAGGCCTGTATAATGCCTGTAGGAAACTGTGGGAGGGTGAAATACACACAAAATAATTGATATTGTTCTGCAGATCTCAGTTTCTTTTCTGTAATACTGACATTAGATGCTGATACTAAATAGAAAAAAGATTGATACTTGCTGTTAGAAGTCTGCTACTGGGATAAGTTTTAAAATATACATCTGTCTCTATTTATTTAATTGCAGTTCCGTGTTGCTGGCTGTTGACCCATGGTTAATTACTTTGAAAGCAAAGGTTTCTAGGCAAAGCAATACTACAATATGGGAGAAAGGCCAGATCAACCCTGTTGTACATTAAGCGGGCCATCTGTAACTCCATTGAAATCAGTGGAATTGCATTTGTTTTTGCCAGACTGGAATTAAGCTCTCAGAGATTTCTTGTAAGGGAATTATCTCTTATTTTTCTTTTCTGGAGTTGAGAAGATGTTTGTGCAAAGTGAGAATTGACCAACTATCTCTGCTAATTAGAAATACTGAAGGAGGAAGGGTTTGAAGAAAGCAGCAATTCCCTGCCTTCCTTGAATCTTCTTCCTCTTCCTCCTCTTTTACCAGCACAGGCTGTGTAACACCTAGCAATTATCATTACAGGTCATGCAGTCTGGAAATGTCAGAGTTGGAACCTTCAGACAGTTACAGTTAATAGCCACTGGCACTACTCTTAGTTTTCATTACTGAAATACGCATCATCCTGGTTTGATTCTGGAAGAGAAGACATGAAGCATTTCCCTAGAGAGTGCCCTTCCAACCAAATAAGCAAAATCCGTGGGATGATCTCATTAGAACCATGTATTCCATCAATAGGAAGACTGAACATTAAAAGTTGTGTCAGGAGAATCAAGTAAGATTTGTATCAGACACTTGTGATCTTTGGAGGGGAGTCAGCCCTACTCCATGTAGCTGCCCAAACACTTAAGTTCTTGTTTTAGAAAAAAAATGCAGGGTCTTTAATATCAAGTCATATTATCTTAGGTATCTGGATTTGAGGAAGTAACCAAGGTTACTAAGTACTCAGACTTTCCCCAAATCAGATTGGGGTTTTTTTTGTGTGAATAAGCCTACATAGGGCTTATAGCTTCATTTGAGCATATAGACTCAGTAATCGCTTGGTAATGAATTTACTATTCATGGCCAGAATTTGCTGGTCTGTGGCCTATAATAATCCACGAAAGGGTCTGGTGGTCTAATTTCAGTTTTTTGTAGACAGGACTCCATATTAAAAAAAACACCCCTGTAATGAGTTCTGATTGGTGTCCTTATATGAGGTCTGAGTGGGGAAGCCAAGGCCTGAAGTGACACACAACTTCACTGAAGTCACCAGGAGGCCTTCCCTTGACTTTAGTGGGAATTGGATCATGTTTATCACATCTGAACTGCCCTCTCCTCTTAGAGGCATGCCTGTCAAAGGAAGTGTAGCCATACTGACAAGGTAGTGTGGTGAAAACCTGCCTTGGCTACTGGCTGGTTTCAATTTTTGTTTTTAACATGAAAATAACGCTGCTTCAGTAAAAGAGTTTTGCAATAAGTCAGATGTAGCTTCATTGCAGTTGTCTTGGGAGGCAATCCAAGTTTGAGCTAACAAACTTCATTTGTAGGTGGTGATGTTTAGAACTGAACAATAATACATCTTCAGCTTGCTTTCACTTCTTCATATCCAGTTTAATAAGGTTGGTTTTGTAAAGCATGGTTTATAAGAATTAGTCCTGTTACGAATCACAGCTTCTCTAGAGTTTCTCTTGGTTGTCTGTTAATGACAGAATTACATGCTAGTAGCAAACTAACATGTTATCCATTTCTTTTCCAAACCATTAATTAATGCAGTGTCTTGGTGCCAAGTATCAGGTCCAAGGGCAATGGTTGTTAATCAATCCTTACTACAAAAAATACCATTCACTGTGACACTGTGGTTTTGGATCACTTCATCAGTTTTTGTTACGTGACAGACCAAGCTTGGGAACAGACGTCTGCCGTGCCTGGTGCTATAGAGTAGAATTGCACCTCTGTTGAGAAGAATCGCTCAGAATGTGAAGGAAGGCTGTGGACTGATGCTGGCCAGGTACTGGGGACAACAGTCATGCTAACAAAAGTCTCTGCAGAACAGAATAGCAGGGACCAAGCAAACAGATCACTCAATGACACATATTTTGCTGTTCCTCTGATATATATGCCCCTATCTAGAAGAGGCTGTTAATAGCAGTATTCTTTTTAGCATCTGTGGCCTGCATCTAAGAATGCCAAATTAATCTTTCTTCTGGCTTTGGTATACTATTCAGTGATTTACCTGGGCCTCCTTCCTGCCACAAGGTTTTTTGGCTATGGAAGTAAAGGGTCTCTATGCTGCCTTCCTCTGCTGGGTTAGTAAATAGCTTCTGGATCAAAATGGTAAACTGTTAGTGTCACTAAAGCACTGTTGCCTGTGCAAGCAGTAACCCCCTGCCCCACCCCAAAGCCCATAAGAATACTTGGATGCGTGCTGCACCCAGGAGAGTTGGGGAGTTTGCTTTCTGGCCTTTTGTATTTCATAAAGCATGATCCTTTTCTTTTCCAGTAGGCTGTTGTATTTACTTTTGCACAGTGATAGGTACCATATTGTTCAAGCCCTATGGTATTTTGTCACGCTATGAAGGTTCTCTAGCAACAACTGAGACAGTAACGTAATAAAAAAACATGTTTATTTCCTCACGCAAGTTCTTGGATTAGTAACATCCATTAAAATAATGCAATTACTAATTTAGAAAGGATAATCCAAAACCATCAATCACTAATTTAGAAAGGATAACCCAAAACCATCAATTATTGTGCTATTAATTGGAAGCACTGCTTATCCCTACTTGAAAGCTTTCTTGTTCACTCTCTTAGTGAGAGGACTCTCAACCTCGAGGAGTTACCTTAATCCAGCGTCCCAGGAAAAGGGGAGGGGGGGAATGAGAGGATGATCAGGTCCCGTTCCCATCCCTGCTCCAACTCTCCTAGCTCCCAAGGCTCTTTTTATACGGCTGGGGCTCTGGGCAAACACTGCTTTTGCTGACTTTTGCGAGTTTCACAATCACAGGACTGTTTGTTTGTCTGCTTGGGAGGACCCTGCTAGCACACCTCCGTATTGTTTCTTCCCTCCCTGGGGGTCCATGCAGATTCCAGGTGGCAGACTTCTTCAGTCTTGTTAATTCTTCTATTCCGCAGCCTTGTGCATATCAGTCCTTGCGCATATCGGTTGGTAGACTTCTTTAGTCCTGTTAACTCTTCACTCGCCCGTCATATTTCTTGATAGTTCTGAGTTTCAAACTTTATTCATGTGACAAGTGATGCTGTATTTTCAAAGCCAAATAGCTTGCAGGCACCCTATCCTAAAATGTAATACTCACTTCACTGGCTGACAAGCTTGTCTCCCATGTATGCTACCTAGGAAGAAAATGCTGGTATACTTATTGTATCTACCTATATACGCATCCTGTATGTCCTACTGCCTACAAACATACCTTCTACAGAGTCACGTCAAGCCACTTGGGTGCTGAGACCAGCATTTGCCTGATACCCACCAGAACAGAGCAGCTCTGAAAAGTCCTTTCTGCTCTCCTGAAGCTGAGTCACATTCCAGGTGTACTGCTCATGGGGCTTGGTGGATCTGCTAGAAAATTAGTTGAAAGAACACTGTGTAGCAAGATCAAACAGAGAAGTGGAGGCACTTTTCTTAATGGCATCAGCTTAAGACAATGCCATATAAAAAGTGCCATGAGTAAGTGATGGGGCGAGGGATTGTGTGTGTTATCTATTACGCTGAATGTTTTGGCATTCATGCCAGTGTTCAATCCCTAGCAGGGTTAGACCAAGGGAGGAAGATGGTATTAAATCTCTTCATCCAGACCATCTACAAGATAAGCTCCAACTATATGGGACAGATGGCACAGCAATTAAGACTCAATTGTAAATGCCCTCAGGAATCCCTTAGGCTTGATTCCCTCCAGCACATCTGAATCCCACCTGCTAGCTGTGCCAGGCTGCTTGGCATTGCGTTGCTGAGGCTCCACGTCCTGCTTCTCTTCTTGTGTTTAGTCCTCCCTGAAGGGATCAGATGTCTCTTCTGTTACTTCATAGTGGTTATCTCTTGAGTAAACTTTAATCCCTGGTATCCTTCAAACTCATTGCCTCCTGTCTTCAGTATAAGGTCCTGATCTTCACAGTGGAGTGTTACTGTCTCTTTCTAACACACTTTCTTCAGTGATGTATTTATTAACAATTTTGACTTCTAAAGTATCAGCACTGAGCCTTTCAAATAACCATTTACTGACGTGTATGAAGCAGATCAGACCTTCTACAGATGTTGTTGTTTTACTCGTTCAACAAATTTTAGGGGTTGCCTTTACATCAGTTACACATGCACTGACGCTCAGGAGCACCTGAGCACCAGCATGAACTCTGACAGTGACTCACACTATTACATCAAACAAATCACTTAAGGCTTTACTGCCTCAGTTTCCCTAGTGTTTTGGAGGTTATTTGGAGTTTTCTTTCATGAAGACCATCAGAAGAGTTCAGCAGCAAGTAACAAACATATATATATGTATTAAACCAGAGTCTCAGCAAATGTAAATCTGCAACTCTGAGATTGAGCAATTCATACCATCTGGCTCTGGCCCAAGTAGTCTACCTGAATTAAATCATCCCAAACACGGAGAACTTCTGTTTCTAGTCTCTTCTCTGTGCTTGGCTGGAGAGGCAGGTTTTGCTGTCTTCCTGCTCTGTAAGGAGAGCTGTCTGCCTGTCAGCATGGGAATTGCATTCTGTAAAACAGAACACAAGGCAGAAGTGAAGAGAAATTCACTTGCATCCCCATTTGGTCTGATTGCCTGTGCCGGTCCTTAGAAGTGCTGCTGGCCTTAGGGCATTATCAGTCCTATTTTGTGTGTGCCACTGCTTTCCTGAAGCTTTCAAACCAAGCTCTAAGTCTCAATGGGTGTTAACAGCATCTAAGGAAATGATCAACAAATCCAAGTACTACAACAGTGAGGACCTTGGTGGAGGAAAGGGTGAGCAAGGAAGGTAAATGTAGCCTGAGCTGGACAATCTGTGCAGACTTTAACTGATACTTCCCACTGAATAGGTCTTTGCATTCCTTTGAGGCAATTTAATTACCAGTGTCTCTCACATGCATTGAGGGGCATTCACAGAGCAAGTTGAATCCATCCCCTGTGTTCTGGGAAGTGGCAGCTTTTCTGTGTTGTTTGCAAACATGATTTCACCATTATGGCAGATATGAGATGGGAAATGTGAAGAGACTTCTGGGGGCTGTACGTGTTTACGGTTCTCTTCTATGCCCTTCCTCTGATGAGCCTTTTGCAAGGGAAGAAAATATTAATTTGACAGAGAGAGAAACGTGTCATGGCACGAAACAGATGCTGAGTCTCAAAATTACATGATAGGGAAGAGAATCCGCCCTCCTGTTACCACAGCAACTGGGAATTTGCCCGTTTTTTCTTCCTGATAGTGGTCTGGAATGCGTCTATATTGCTGTGGGCAGAAACAGGAAACCTCAATCCAAGCCAGATTCTCCTCCTATTGAAGGTAATGGGCAAAACTCCCATTGACTGCACTGGAGTCAGGAAAAAATTGTGAATGGCCAAGCAGAAGTAACTTGTCATTTCTAATGGCACAGATTTTGCCCTTCCTCTGTTTCAGTCCTGTTTGGTTGCTGCTGTTTGTAATGCAAGTACAACCCCATTGATGTTAGCAGAGTCCCTAAGTGTAACAGAGCCCGCTGGTTGGCCTGGTGTCTGATAACAAAGCCATTCTGTGATTCAAAAAAACACTTTTTTTTTTTAATTAAGTCATATCCTAGGCAGGTGCGTAAATTCTATGAAGAGCTGATGTGCAAGTAGTTTACCCTACAAAAATTTAAAGCCTAATCATACTCCAGGGCTCTCTTGTAATGGGACTGATGACTGTAGATAATGAGGTTTTCATGTAACACAACAGAAAAAGCAGTGGAAATCAATGTGTTGCCTATCAAAACTATCTAGGAATAGTTTAGAGAGTATATTAGATAGTGAAAGGTACAAGGGTTTTGATTGCACATGCAGATTTATGTCTCAATTAAACTGGGAATGCAGAGGTGCCCACATGAAGACAGAAAGTATAGAAATACAGGCAGGTTCTAAAACTTCTAAAAGTCTAAGCTGCTTAAAAAGAAACAAACTTCAATCTTCACTTTCCAAGCAATTTTTGTAGGACCTTAGTGATCTTTGGAAATGTTTGTTAATGTCTGAGTTCACTGTCCCTAATGAATCAACTGTGACGTAATCTTTAGGCAGACTGCACGTTTTGCCTTACACTTAAAACCAATATTTCTTGTGAACAGCAGCATGTTGTCATGACTAGGCCTTAATCCTGGGCAGAGAAGTATATTTAATCTCGGGTTTGTAAGGTTTGACTTCCCTAGGAGAAAACAGTTTTGAGAAAGGAAGGAAGTTTTCAGCTGCAAAAGTAAAACTTTTAGAAGAAATAGGACCTCTTGGACCATTAGAACTTTTGGAAAATCTGCATCTTCCAGGGAAGCGCTTTGTGCTTGTGAACATCAGGCCAGAAATAAGGACAACAGGAGAGTCAGTGGTTCAAAACAGGGAAAGAGAAGCATTTGAGAGCTCCAGAAGTAAAAGCCTCAGTGATTTTAACCCAGAGTTTTATTCCCAAGAGCTCCAATAGTAATTTGACTCTATTACATAACAGTGATAAAAAACATGACTACCTTTTTTTAAAAAGTTCATGTAAAAGTTTTTAGGATTTGTCTCTCCAGTTCCTGTTGACTTGACTTCCTTTTACAAAGTCAACTTTTACACCATACGTGGGCTCCACTGATTTCAGTGAGGGTATGTACGAAAAAAGTTCCATTGACTTTAGTGAAAGTTGTCACTAAATCTTGTGCAATCCTTTGGAAAAGTTAGTGGTTTGAAACAGTTGACTAGGGAGAGTTTTGTGTGCAGATCTAATCAGGATACCAAGATAAAAGAACACCAACTTTGTTAAAATTTTACATTTAGTAATTTCATATGTCAGCTTGCTCTGTGGCTTCCAAATCATGTGCTTAGTGTACTGACAAGGAAATAGATTATTACTTTCAGCCTGAAAAATGGTATGGTACTGCAGGATAATTTCTGAGACAGAAGTACATAACAGGATTTTCAGAGACCTGGTTAAAGGGTAAAATTTCAGGATCACCTAAAAAGCTGTTGGTCCAGTTTCTATGATGAAATTCAATGGGGAAATTGTGCAGCTAGGGAATTAACATGGAAGATTCCATGTGGAAAATGAGTATATATAGAAGATGCCTCTTTTAACTTCAGTCTTAACCATCACTTCCTTTTAAACTCATGTCTTCTGACTCTACAAGCAAAAAGGCAGTGTGCTAGGTTAATTTTTGTCTCTTGTTTAACCAGAATGCATTGAAGTAACTCTGTTGACAGCAATTCAACTCACCTTGATTCATTCTAGTTTCATCCTCTGCAGAGTCCAATTTTTTAAATGTGTACCTGGAAGGACATGGGCAGCCCATCCTTGACAGGAGAGTACAGCTTGATATTTTAGAGGATTTGGGCTATTGTTAAAAAAAATAAAAAGTCTAAGGTGCTCACATGGATTTTGAGGTCATCTAAGCAAAAGCTGTAAGAGGCACAGACTGGAAAATGAAACCCATATCAGTTTAGTTCCTGCAAAACCAGTTAGTGATTTGAGAATGGTATGAAACAACCTGGTTGCATTTTGCTTTTCATGCATAAATCCAAGGAAATAAAAGCCAGTGTTGTGAAATGATTTATTATCTGTCAAAACCTCATCTATAGACGAAGAAAGCACAGTGTCATCTACTTTTATCATTGTCCACTGATGTGGAAAATAATCATCTGGTAACTAAGAAAAGATGAGCTTTAGTGCCAACAATTGTAGGCATTTTGCAAGGGCATTGATAGGTGCTTCACAAGGAGTTTAGTAGCTGTGATAGATTCATTCTCTTTCACCTGGAGACAGAGGGACAAAAAAAGTGCTTCCTGGTGTTCACTGTACATACCCAATTCTTCTAGAGAAAAAATTCCATATACTCATTTGCAGGTTCCAAAACATGATTTGCTTGGGTAGGAGTGACAGCAGTTCCCAACTGTGTGCTGTGCCCGGTGCATGCACTAGCATTGTGCCTGGTGCATGCACAGTCCCGGTGGCATTTTTGTACCTTTTCATCTTTTGAAGTAGCTCATACACTACTCTTAATACAAATATCCATGTTGGAGTACAGTTACTCAAAGGCGTGTCAAAGTAAATTATGAGTCAGCTTTGTCTTTGCTTTGTGACACAGAGAGGCTCAGGTTGCAAAATGCCACATGGGTTTGTGCTACAGATGTCCAGCTGGAGTCTCTAATTAGCATGCTGCCTAGAAAGGGACATTGGTTCTCACATGGGGCTGAATCACTCCTGCAGTCCTTAGGCAAAAATCCTGCTGAAGGTGCTAGGCATTTTGCCTCGGTAAGGACTTGGGTCCTGATCTGTCTCATCTGAAGTCAATAACAAAACGCACAAGTGTCAGCTCTTGAGAATGTTGCCCGATCTGAGGTCTTGGTGCGCCAGAGGCTGCTTTATGCTCACACATGACTTCAGTATTGGGTAATTGTTGCCCTTTGAAGGGAGAGCATGAGATATCTGTGATCTGAAATTACTTACAGGACCAAATAGTCCTGATAGTAACATTTGCCCCAGTGCATAATTCCACTGTCTAAATGGAGTTGTATCCATCATGAATTTGACCCATTGTCTTTACTAGCATTTCACTTCAGGGAATGTGGGATTGGGCCCTGATAAGCTTTTATATTCTAAAGTGGAAAAATGACAGATAGAAGAATGAGAAGGCATAGTGACCCTCTATGGAGCTGCAGTAGCAGAGTACCTGGGGCAATTATGTTCAGCTCTGTAGGTGACAGATTAGCATGTTGCCATTTTAAAAAGTTCATGAAGTAACAAAAAAGATTGTTTTGGATGAAATACTTCCCTTTTTGCCCTGTGTTTCATTGATGTCAACAAGACTATGATGCCACCATTTGACTTTTTCCCCACTGGAGTAAAAATAAAAATAAAAATGAGAGTTTTCCCTACTGACTCTCTTTAGATCTTGCTTTCTTTTTTTCTTTTCAGTGAAAAAGCAGGGAAGCAGTAGGGCCTTTCCCCTTGATTGCTTGTCTTCCTCTCCCTTTCCAAGAGAAGAAAAGAGGAAACACTTATAAAGAAGGAGAAAATTAGTTTTCTCAGCAAAGTGAAATTAGAAAGTTTGGGTTCTAAATTATGCTTAGAAATATTTCACCTACAACATCTATTCTTTAAGATATGTATGCAAGTTAATATTTGGGGAGGGAGAAAATTTTTCTGGTTCTTACATGGAGAAAATGTTCTGTTTTGTCTCGTTTAGAGAAAAAGGCACAGAAAGGTTTAATGACTTTTTCAAGATCACCCTCCCCCTCAATGTCAGAGCCCAAATAGTCTCTCACACCATTGTTCTGCCTTCTAAACCAGAATTTTGACCTCAGATTGTATCAAATAAAGTATTTACAGGTTTTATCAGGATGTTTTTGAACTATTTTCCTTCTTTGGGAATTCACTGTATTTCTTAATCACTTTAATAGATACAGCTTTCTTGTTCCCCTGAATGTATGGAGGATTCACTCTGTCAGGTAATCAACAGGTTGGTTTGTAATTAGTAATATAATTTAACAACCCAGCTTTAACCAAAGAGCAATATTTAGCTTCATCATTACATAAATTTCACAACTTCCTAGTTTCTCCTTCTCCCTTTCTGGCTGAAAGGAAGCTTTGATCATAGAACAAAATGCAAGCAACCATTTGAACACATCCTTCCCCTTCTCTCCCTGGTGATAGTTACTGCCAAGGGTAGGTAAATCCTATCCAACTAAATGACATGTAGAAGCAGTTTAGCTCAAGCCTGCCTTTTACATTAAAGCACTGTATGGAGAAAAGGAATTGTTTCCTTTGTTTGAATGGAGAGCGAGAGAAGAAGAGCTGCTGGTAGTCAGAAAGCCTCAGGACGAAGCTATGGCAGATGTTACAGTATATAACTCTGAAGTATTTGTTCCAGCATGGTGTGAGAAGGCCTGGTCTTGTTTGGTGAAGCAGAAAAAGCATTTTTTAGAAAGTAGAGCAGAGTAACTCACTTATTTGGGAGAGGTGGGCCAAATTCAGACATGTGTCTGACTCCAGCAGCCAGCTTCTTGAGTGAGTGCTGGTGAACAGAGAAGGCTCAGAGGTAATTAACTAACCCTGAAAGAGTCACCACATGAGCATCTATCAAATCGTCTTTGCCACTGCTGCTCCTGTTGTGTGGAGGAAGGGAGGGCAGTGTGGAGAGCAAACTCCAAAGCTGTGCTAATTTCTGCCTGCAGTCTCAGTTCTTCTTCTTATCCCCTTACAGCCATCAAAAGCTACCTAAATTAGGTAAGCCTCTAGGCTGCTATAGTTCATGCTTGGGGAAAAGCTCTGCCTGTAAGATCCTCTGTGACTGAAATAGTTGAGTGGTGATCTACGTGCACTCTGCTCTCTAGCGGCTGAGGATCTGGCTTGTGTTGTTCATCACACAGTTTTTCCGGCTTCTCCGTTCCCTTGCTCTGGTAACCTGAAAAATGAACAACGTTACTGAGAACTGCTAGAGCAGTGAAATGTGACTAGCTACAGCATATAGAAGCTGACATTAATGTTGATAGGGCATTAAGTTTATCTACTATAAAGGCTATTTCCCTAGCAATGTATGTCTGGTGAGATAACACCTCTGTTTTGCCTGCTGGAAGAGAGACTTATATTGACATAGGAATCCTCTCTAGTACAAGTATGTCAAAGATAAGTATCTTTGAAGGTGAGGCTTTAGAGAGAGTCCATTGTTTATATGGTTAGGGAAGGCACCTTTGTGCAGATAAATTAATCTCCATCTGCCCCATTAAGAAGTACTTCCTGAAGCTGTCTGTGCTTATCCATTGACCCTGTGATTCCACTTCTCAAGAAGGGACAGTAAAGGAAACAGTCTGTGAGAACACTGCTATTGCCATACCTTCTGACATGATGAATGTGCTTTATTTCCCATGGTTAGAGAGGTTTAGAAGGCATTCAATACCAAGGTTTCTACAGAAAATTTTAGGAAGAAAAGCCACAAACCCCTGAACTGACTATTTATACAGCAAGGCCATTTTTTAAAGTAAATACCCAAAGTGTGCTCTTAAATCTTTATAAGGGCACTTAAAAAGTGTTTTTCAAAACTGTGGTGTATTCATCAGTTCCTGCTGAAGTCAGTGAGAATAACCAGAGATCAGCATTTGAAAACCAATTATCATTGCAGATTTAGTCTTAAAAGTCTCTTCATTGTGAAGAAAGCATTGGTGAACAGGACTGATAACAGCTGAAATCCTAAGGACTTTTTAATGTGGTATAAAGAACTGTCAGGAGAGAGGCTGTGGTGTTCATCAGTGATATCTGAGGGACATGGAGCATGTCTGGAGTTAGGAGCAAGTGTTGGGGGTGAGAATTACTTGTATTATAGTAGAGCCAACTGAGATTGAAGCCACAGTGTGCCTGTGTACACACAAACAAAAATATGTATGTACACACATAAAAGACATCTTTGGCTCCAAGAGTCTGCAGTCTCAACAGTCAAAAGACAGCATTATAGTTCCTTTTTTTACCTAGGAAACTAAAGCATAGGTAATATAGATGGGATTCAGCTGCCTAAACATAGTCATCTAATACCTACTTGGACACTTCATGGTACCTAAAAACTTTATTTTGGACTGGCAGATAAATATAGCACTTGGGGCTTGCACCCTTCTGCTGTGATAGTTGGAAGGGCATCCTCCAGGCAGGGAAATCAAAAGAGGTGTCAGAAATGGCATCCAGTGCCTTGGTAGAGACAATTGAATGGAGTTTGTCCAAAGACCCATAGAAAAAACTTTGTGCAACTAGAAACTTCAAAACAGATCTTGTAAGTGCAATGTCTTAGAAGTGTTCCTGGTAGATATAGGAATGTGATAGGACCAACTGTTACAGAAATTGTTCTGCTATGGGCTTTTTTTTCCCTCAGTGTCAGTGTGTATTCATCATGACCAACCTGCCTGTCTTTCTTCCCCTTTCCATTTTGTATTATATCTTGAAGAGGCATGTGCAGGAAGATAAATACTGAGGCCTAGACAAAGTATTCCTGGGCCCTAAACAAGAACTGTGTGGGGGCTAGGGCCAAAGTGGAAAGTCTCTAAGAGGTCCAGACAGGCTGGGGGAGGCAAGAGGTGCATCAGCAGAGCTCCCCTGGGGAAATTGTTGCATCCTCCACCTTCCCTGCCCCTGACTGCAGGACAGCATGAGTAGTCCATCACTTTCTTAAACAAATTCACAAACGAGCACACAAGAAGGCAAAGATAATAGTATTTTGTTTTAAATTCAGGTAGGGTTAGAAAACTGACCCTGCTGTTGTAATGGCAGTGCAATGGAGCAGTGCAGTGAGCTGTAGCTGACGGGAGGTCTGTGACGCTGAGATATTCCTGAGGCAGACTTTAAAGACAAGGAGTCTGGGTGACATTACACAGCTGAACTATACGTATGCTACTGAACTGATAGCCAGTGTTGGCACAGTTGAAAAGAATAGACAGTTGTGGATGGCACCCAGCCCTTTTCAGTGTTTTGCTGGGAAAACTAGGAAGCTTGCTGCAGGACCCCAGTATAGGCATGACTAGCAGAAAAGCAGTCACAGTTTTGCTCTGTGACTCCTCACTTCTGTTTATTGGGTGAGAAACTTCCCATCCACTCCAATACAGTCTGCTAATAAGATGAAAATCTCCAGTTGTGTTTGTTCCTGGGAAGAAATGCAGGTTCCTCTATCCCAGTTATCTCAAAAACAACATTAAGCCCAGAGAGGTGGTGAGGGAAGGAGAGAGAAAAATGTTTTCAGCTGGGGAACTGAACTGAAAATAGCTGTGTCACTGTGTCTGCCTGCTGGTTACAGCAGCTCTTCAGTTAGCAGGACAGTACAGATAAATCAACAGATTTGGGAACTGGCCTTTCAGATTTTGAGGCCTAGATTTAAATTAGGGCCCATGAATGTTCTTTGTGCTGCTTACATTCTTATTTCCATTTACATGACCACAGCATGATGCAGCTCACTTTTCCTTATCCACTTGAGGAAGGACTGCATTCAGAGGTGTCCCTATAAGTAGACTGTAGAGGTTTGTAGGGGATCCTAGGATAGATAACATAAGGGTTACTGGAGATCAGGATGGGGATGTTACCAACTGCATTAAAACCCGTAGGCTGAAATAGCAGAGGGGTTAAACATCGGAACGGAGGTGCAGTGGCAAAGCTGCGTGGATCCTCACAGATGTGCAGATCAAAATATAAGTGTATTATCTAGCTGTTTGAAGAACCACGAGCAGAATAACAGGGGCTATGTCAGGTCACAAATGAGTTGCTTTAACACAGCTGTGTGAGGGAAGCTTGCATAACACCTGCCCACACTAAGCTTAGCTCAAGCTGTTGTTATCAGTCCCTCACGCTCCTGAATGCTAAAAGTATTTGCAAATTAAAAATCAGTTATTTCAAGGCCACTAGAAAATGCCTGTTTCTTTGGCTTGGAGTAATTGACCTATTCTCAATGTCCTACTCAAGAGGTGCAAAAGCTTTAATTACATGTTTGACAAGCTGATTTTAAGGACAAAATCCTTTAACTTGAAATCTTTGCTTACCTCCTGGCTGCACAGTAACAGAGCCTGCCCAGCTAGCATGTCTCATGCTTCTGACTCATGATATTGTGATAATAGTGTCTAGTATCAGACTAGTCATTATGTTAGCAAGTGTCTGAAAGAACGCCACATGCAGGAGCAGCACACAATCACAAGCATTTTATTTACTAGTCACAGAAGAAATGTAATAGACTAAGGTTTAAAACAGAGTTTTGTGCACATTTCAGAACAGGAGAGGTGATTTCCATTTCTGATCATGAAGCTGAATAGAATCTGTTCAGTGTGACCAAAGAATATAACTCAAGAATGATTTACATCCATCGTGTGTGTTCCTGTACCTGTTGGTCAGTGAATTGAATTGCTTGGTCATTTGCCATCAGAAAGGCATCATCTAGAAGGCTTCTCACATGTACTGCTTGAATACTGGTATTAGAAAATGTCTGCACTTGCTGAGAATTAATCTCTGTTAGGTACTGCATGTGCAACATGCCTGCTCAGATGGAGAGGGACCTGCTGCTCTCTTTTCCATGATAATATTAATGCTGAAATATTTTGAGCAAGTCACTCCCAAACTGAGTCTTCCAACTTGCAGAAAACATAAACTACTGTTCCAACTTGCTGAATGGTATTTCAGATGAAAATATTCAGTCACTGTTGCTCGTTCCCACAGCTTTCTCAGATGTGTCTCAACCTCTGTCCAGGTGACCTGCCTGTCCTTTAAAAAGTACAGCCCAGTTTCTGTCTCACATTCACTTTTCCTTTTTTTTGATGTTCTACTAACAGGGGCCAGCCTCCAGGAGAATAGTTTCCTTCCTCTATACTAGATGTAGTCCTCAAACAGACCTACCTTAAACCACTTCTCTGGAGGGAACACGCACAACCCTGCAGCTAGGAAGCTGACTTCAGCAGGAATTTTAGTTGAGTGTGTTCCCTCCAAAAAGATGTTTGTTGTGAGCTACTGGGCATGGCTCCCCACGCACTGCACCATCCAAACAGAAGTACAAGCCTGCTGTCCTGATGCATCCTTTTATGCACTGTATCTCACAAACCTTAAACCACTTACTGAGTTTTCAGGTGTCACTCACCTTGAAATGGCTTGTGACGGGCAGGAATGTCATAAAACTGCTGGAGCTGCATCTCAGTCACTTTGAAGCTTAGCAGTCTTGGTGGTAAGCAACACTCCCCCGAGAGTTTCTTATGACCTAAGCGTATCAAGTTGAAACTGGCTTCTGCAGTTTTTTGCTTCTCCTGGACTCTGCAGGGAAGACAGATTCACAGGGCTGCAAACTGAAAGAATAAAGATGCTTTTGCTGAAGTAGGGATCCTCATCAGAGTTACTATTCATCAGAGTTACTGATTCGCCACCCAAGTGTATATCTATGTGGATGGCAGATGCAGAAGTTCTCTCATGTACAAGTTTAAGGAAACGTGACCTGCTAAAAAAACACTTTTGTGCTTGAAGCTTATGTGTCGATTATTGTCATTAATAATAATGCTAGTGAGCAAAGTATGAGAAACATCATGATTTTTAGAGGGGCAAAAATGATCAAAGTGGGGGAAATATTTTTTTTTAGATGTTGATCACACTGTCTTGGCATCCTTTCTCTGTGGTTAGTCACTTTGCTCATGAGCAGGGGTTTTTTGTATCATTTCCCAACACATTATGCACAGCGTTTGCAGCTCTTGGGCACCCATTTCTAAGGCACTGCCAGATCAGCCTGCAATAGTAGAATCCTTCTGACTTTCAAGTGGGGATTTCTGCTTTGCCCAGAGCATCACAAGCTAGGAGGAGTCCAGAAAACATGCAATACTCCTACTTGTTGTACCCATGGATCATTACGCAGGGTGGATTCAAGCACAACTGATGGCATTGCTGCTTGTCGCACCTTCCTTTGCTGAAAACCATAAAGAATACAAAGGGATCTTGTAGAATGATTCAGAATGTGTTGTTCTGATTTGTTGACCATCATGAAATACTGTTGAAAGAGTTGTAGATACTCAGTTGTTTCAGTTTTCCTTTTTCTTTCTTCTTTCTTAACCTTTTTTTTAATGAATTGCTCCAGAATTCTGTGGCGAACCGGAGGGGTTGCTTGAAAATACTAGAGAGGCACCAGAAACTTAGGATGTAAACCATATCCTGGTCTATAAATGCCTTGTGCTTTGGCCCAGTAGTTGTTCCTAATGGCAAGGCAAATGAACAATGCAAGTCATTTATCAGACTAGAAAACCGGTTCAGGATGTCATGAGAGGATCCATATTCAGAAGAGAGACATCTTTTACTATTTGTTCTGGTAGCAGCTCTGTCAGCCTGTGACCCAGCCCATCTGCTGCTCCTGTCCTCCTTCAGCTGCATGGATTAAGCGAGTTGCTTCCATGGCTTTTGGAGGCAGGTACTCTGCAGAGCACTGAGTGGGCTCCTAATGTGGACTCAGATGTTAGCTCAGCAGTACAACCAGTTACCCAGGGAGACTGCTCGTTTTGCACTTTTTAACAGAGAGTTAGGCTGCTTTCTGGAAAGTCTGCTTTTGAGTGAGAGTCCTATATGCTGTGCTTATGAGACATTTGAGATACCACAGGTTAAGCAAAAAATACCTCTGCAGGGAAGTGTGAAGAGGATTTTAAGTTCTTCCTTTCAAATACAGAACAGAATACATTTAAGGCTTGTGACAGCCATCCCTTGGGAGGGCCAGAAGTTTAACTGTGTCTGTTATGTGGTCTTCCGTGTGATGTGCATTCCACTCGCTGGCTGAAATGAACAAATATTTATGGAACACTACATATTACTGTCAATATTATTATGAAAAGAAGAAAAACGGATGCTGTTTAAAGTTAACTGAGAAGTTCGGCTAAAGTAAGTTCCAGAAAGATTAACTAGTGGCAAGGTAATGCATTCATAGGTGTGCAGTAATCTGCATGTGTTAATGACAGATCTGGTTGGCACAATTGAAACCTTCCTCTGCCTCTCATATTCCTCTCTGTATATGGTGCAAGCTCACTTAGCCCATGGTTGTGTTCCTTCAACATCACAGGATGTATTTGTGCATATGGTGAGGCTTTGGAAGGAGAGGAAGCCATGTAAAAACAAGTCTTATATGGAAGATATATATTTAAATCGTATTGTGAAATCTGTAATTTAAACATAAATGAAATCTTTGACCTACAGTTCTCCATCTTAGTATTGGCTAACGCTTCCTACTTCTGCTCCATTCATAACTGCATTGCATCAGTCTTCTGTGATGCAGTCCAATGCCCAGCCTGGTTTTGCTGTAGTAACAAGCTCTGTTACTACATACTAGGTACTCCATCTTTGCTGCTGGTTTACTGGTGTCAAGGTCTTTTTACCTAAAGCCTTTTTCCGTTTGATTGAAGTAGGTGCAGCTGACAACTGCTTTATGGCTTTTTATTGTTGTCCTAGATCCTGTGGACAACGTTTAGTGAAAGTGTGAATCAAGCCCTTTCCTTCTAATTGCAGGCATTTGTACATACCCCTAAATTAGGTTATACAGTGTATATATATCACATGTATGTAGTGAAATAGCATGTGTATAATACTTTCTATGTGGACATTGGCCTCTGAGCCCTTGATAAGCATTTTCCACATATTTTCACCATTTTTCTGCAATTTTTATTGTGCTAGATTCATTGATCCAGTCTGTCTAACTTTGGGAGGTATGTAACCACCGAGATCCTACAGATAATTTAAATTCCCCTTTCTCTTCTTCTGTAGAAGCTTTCCTAATGCAGAACTCCTTTTCAAAATAGAAACCCCCAAAGAATTCCCCAGTAATAGCTAGTATATTTTTCTGCCAGAACCAGGAGGAGATCTAAAGAATACTAGTCCTTTATCTCTGCACAGTTTCCCTTCCGCATGCTGCTTGCATGTAAGAACATACTCACTGATTGTTACTAGGACACTGTATGCATGTAGCAGAATGAAAGCTGTATCTTATTAAATTAGTGAATAAGATGAATGAGTACAGCATTTCCAAAACAGGCAATGAGAAGAGAAAAGCTAGGCAATATTCACATATTAATTAAAATGAGAGCTCTCCACAGAAAAAAGATGAGTCCATTGATATTCTGACAGCTGCCCGTAAATTCATTTATGAAATGATGGGCATGAGAGGCACCACGGGAAGCAGGGTTCTTACTGGAGACAAAGTCATTCACTTGATGCACATTCTGTTAAAGGAAGCAGCCTGGATACTGCAATTTATTCTTGTTGTGCTTGATAGAAAAAGAAATCTTAAATCCCAGCTGGAGAATTAATGGGACTTCTTTGCTCTTTAGATTTGCTTTATAGTTCTTCAGAGTCTCACTTGGGAAACATTAGCATCAGTAATAACTATAGTACTTAGCACTTATTGTAATGTGTTTCATCTGCAGATCTCAGAGTCTGCAAGGTGAGTGCAGAATTATAATCCCCATTTCAGAGAAAATGAACACGTATCTAGAAAGGTTTGATGATATGGCCAAGGTGACACAATGAGGTGAGATGTTGGCAGAATAATATGGGGTTCTTCTGACATCAGACACCACTGGGGGCAAAATGAGTGATTTAGCCCCATATTTTGCAATGTACTTCAATACCAGTAGAAATTGGAGTGTGCAGTCCGAGTGAGCACATCAGAAAAAAACATCAAGTGTATTGTTCCCTTCTCAATCTGAAAACCAAGTACAGGTCTTTTTTAGTACAAATGAACACACTGTTGGGTAGCCATGCTGTTTCAAGTCAGGTATCTAACCTAAGGGCATAAGTTAAATGCCCAGGCTGTCCATATAGTTGATGGAGCCATCAGAAGGCCTTTCAGAAAACTTGCAATAGGAACCTATCTGCCTCTGTAGCCTAACTCAAACAGCTAAATCAGAGGCATGAAGTCAGGCAATGTGAATAGCCTCTGTATACAGTTCTAAAACTAATGCAGAGTCATTTAGGAACATGCGTTCCATTAAAATCTGTGAAAAGTAAATGCTTTATCTACATTTGTGGATCTGGGCACCCTTTGCCCAGGCTGCTGCTTCTCTGGGTCTTAAATTATCACAGCAGTTGAGCAAGAGTCAGCAACTAGTAAGTGTGGCAACATTATAATCTATGGGAATAAATCTGAGAAATTGAATTGCGCAGCTTCCACTGCTGTGGTGACAAAAGTGTCATAAATGCAGGATACAGCAGTGGTAATGATATTTCTGAACTGGGAGCAAATAATATTCTCTAAGTCTGTAAAGGAAAAAATTATCTCAAGACTACACAGAAGGGTATTTGCTTGTGCCAGCTTTTTGTTTGAGTGGTTGGCTGTTTCTTGGCAACCTCCCGTCTAATAATTTATTTGCATGCCCATGGGGCATTTGGTTGGAGCAGGGACATATGTTAGTGCAAGAGTAGAGCTTGTATCAATGCTTGGTGCCAGTGACATGAAACACAGGCTCTCAAAGGGTCTTGCATGTCTGTGCTGTCTAACCAGTCACAGAATTCAGACTGTTTGTCCTTATTTCTGTCTACTGGGCCTCAGAGCTAGAATTAACATAACAGGAAGCATTTCTCAAATTTATTTTTAAGGAAGTTGCTAGATAGCATTTGTTGTTGCTTTGTTTGCTGCAAGAATACTATGTAGGTAATATGAAATTGAAGTTTAGATAGTCCAGGAGAGAAAGTTTGTATTCAAAAATAAGCCACACTGTGAAGAAATTTAAGAAGTGCAAACACTTTAGAAGCAACTGCAGAGAGAATATAAAACCTAGTGGTCCTTATGTTTTGTATTCCGTTGAAACCATGAGATATACCATTTCATGTTTTTAAAAATTTGTTTCACTTCCCTTTAAAAAAAATTACTACCTGGAGTTTTCATCAACCAGAGTGAATCATGGAAGCGATGAGTAAGGATAAATCCCCCAAAAGAGATTGCCATGTAAACAAAGCCACCTTAATTTGCCTCCAGGTAAATACCTAATATCTTCTACGGGACCTGTTCCTGTGCTGTTGTTAATGGTTCACGGTACCGCACTGGCTGAAGCAAACTGCCCACTGTTTGGGCTCATTGCCCTGTTAGCTGCGCTGGCATTGCTGGTGCAGTCAGGCAGAAGCAAACTGCCTGACAGACATGCCTCCTGGCCTTTTTAACAACTTCCTATCACTTGCAACGTAGGGGGCGTGGGCTGAATTGTTCTCTACAGCCAAGGAGTCACCTGTCTGTATCATAGGTATTTAGTCACTTGACCAAAGGTTGGCTGTTGGACGCTATGCACTGGTGCACAGGGATCAGTCCCTGCTTTAGCCATGCTGCAGTTCGGATACTGAAACATCCTCAATATGAAGTATGTGGTAGATGGAAGATTCACTGGTCTGCTTCAAAGCAGGGAGGTGGGGAGGTGGGGAGCCCACACAGGGACAGTGCACCATCTCCAGCTGGCAGAACCCAGCCCCGCAGGGACCTTTGATTTGGATACATGCAGCAGAGTTTTAGAAGCTGACAGGGAACCACTCTTGTAAGAGTGCATCAGTCACTGAGCACACATGGGACAGGAGTCGAGGCACCAAGATTTCCGGTGCTAAGTCGCTTTGTGCCCAGGTGGGAGGGAAATGTATTTATCCCTTTCTTGCTTTTGTCTCTGTATCCCAAATGGCAAGGCAGAAGTGGCCATAGTGATTGCATAGTCTGTATAGCATGGTCCCAAACATAACTCTGGTCTGGGCTAGAGCCCACCATTTAGAAAAACATCTTCTCCTGATTAAAACATTCCTGTGGTGGATTCGCCACCAGCATTTAGCACATAGCATGGTTCCAGTAATTAATTACCCTGACTGCAAAAAATGCCTGCCTTGTTCCTAGACTGGAGCCTGGATGCGGGCACAAGGTCTATGTCTGAAAGCAGAGTCAGATAAGAATGCCATCTGGGCAGTATTTGGTCTACTTCCTCTCATATTCAGCCCTAGTTTGTACATACCTCTTCTGCAGCTGCTTCTGTTTTCAGGATTTGTTAGCTGGCCTGAATGAACCTCACAGCATCAGTGCACATGATTATCCCCTGATATTGAAGGTGATGGGATGTGCCAAGAAAAATAAGTGATTGCCCTGCTGAGTGCATACCACGTTTGGAAATACAGCCCCAATCTCCTGTCTGTCCTGACCTTTAACTTCTAGCCCATGCTTCCTCTTACACTTGATACCATCTTAATACTTTTTATTGTCCTTAACATTTTGTATCAGTGCATTATGCACTGAGTGTAATGAATGCCAGTAAGGGTGACAATGAGCTCACAGCCTGAACCACAGGAATCTCTTCAGCCCACGTGCCACTGCACCTGCATCCCTCATTTTAATTTGGCCTTCCAGACACACAGTAGCAGTAAGATTAGGGAAATGCAGAGTAAGCTCTAAGACAGCTTTGTGCATACACCTCTGATCTGTGTGGGCTGAGGACCTCTGTGTGTAATAAGCGGAGGATCAACATTAACTAAAGGCATGAAAAGCCATGCAGCAGAAGGACATCAGAGGGTAAATGCCAAATGTAAACTCAGATGGAAATCATAAGACATAGTTTAGAAGTATACTAGTTTGGTTAAGTGTACCTCTGAATGCATGATGAGGGTTGTTAATCTCTGTAGATGGGGAAAGACAGAGCTGTGATCACACCAACAACTTTCCATTGGCAGTTCTGCCGGTATTGGAAGAGTTTCTTTATATTGGAGCAGTTTAGAAAGAAATACAGGAAATCTCATTCAAAAATAGTCTGGTCTTGATTCTGGCCCTGAAGGACAGGGGATAACTTAGGGACAAATTGTGATTGCCTTAGTCTCATTGATTTCAATACATCAGACAGTCAAAAATTTTGCTATTGATATGACTGGGAAAAGGATTTGGCTCATAACTTTAATTCGGCAACTCAATGTTCTAAATATTCAGATATAAAATAAAAACAGAAAACAATTGTCCTCTGATGATTTCTATTATAGTATTTCATACTTCCATATACCTTTCATTCTGTATTTTTAATTCACGTGATGAAGTTTTCAGACAGAAGTGGATGTCATGTGTAAGCTGAGTTCCTTGTTTTTTTCTTCTGCCTATCACTGGCTGCATGTTCTCTATTGATGTCTTGTTCCTGGTACTTGACACTGACCATCTTGTCTGTGAAAGGAAGCACTCCAGCTGGCTTGCCTGATAAGAAGAAAGGGAAGTTTGCTTGGTTTAGTCACTCCACAGAAACCCATGGTAATGTTCCACTGCACTCTGTGTCCACACTGTGTGTAACTGTGTGTGTTTATATATCTCTATACATACCTACGTATAATGTATCTTCATATACTCATGCATGCGGCGTGCCTTGCTTTTTCTGTTGCTTGTGCAGTGTCCTCTTCATGCACTCAAGATAAGCTCCTCTGTAAATCAGTTTCTTGCTAATGTCTTCAAAATTGTTTTCCATTTGCAAACAAACTCAAATATGTCTTGAAAGTGCTTTACCTCATCTTTGAAGATGACTTGCCAAATATCAATTTTTTTCCTAAAGGGCTTAGACAGGAAATGTTAATCATAGATGTTGTTTTTTCATACAGCTTACCTTGTTCTTTCTTATGCATCAAAACATGAATTTAGCTGATTTCTTAATTTGTCTTTGCAAACAGATAAGACAATTAAAACATCTATGCTTTGTGAAATAACAGACACCATTAGAGTAGAGTATTTCATGGCTGTGTAGAGAGTGCAAGGGAGTCCATTATTTCATATGGTCCTAAGAACACAGTGCAAAAACTTTCAATTTCCAAAGAGGCACTTTATAGGCACTTGCATTGTTGGGATGTGATAAAGGAAAGATTACATTTTGGGGAGACATTTCTACAATGATGTTTCCAACGCAGGAACACAGGACCTCTTTGGAAGGATTCTGATATCTTTTTAGCTTTTAAAAGAAGACTTGATCACAAGGCCCATCAAACCTCTGTCCAATTGAAATGCAGAGCCTGTTTATTCTCCATTGCTTCCTTTTGCTCCAGGGACCCACAAATAGACATGCTCTTATTAATGAATAATGTATTCTGACAAGCTATTAAAAGTGTCTCCAACAGCTAATATTACGTGCTCTCAAGTCTCATCTGAGATATATATCCAGCTGCTATTGCATGTCATGTTCTGAAGTTCTACCAGGCATCTGAGAGATCTGCCCAACTCTTCTATTGTTCAATCTGATTTTTTTTTTTTAATTTGTTTGTGTATTTGAAAAGGAGGGGGGAGGGAAAGAGGATACATATACTGGAATGCCATCCTTTGTCCTATTCTATGTTGAATGGTTTTGTATTAAGGAGTTATTACAGCTCACCACACAGTGTATAGGAGACCTGGGAGCAACGGGTAGAAAGGGAATTGTGGGGGTTATATAATATATATAAGAGTAAATATTCAGGGTTTAATAACACATAGGATATGTGACAGCTGTTTGAATCAGGAAGAGATAGGTCCAGACCTAGGGTTGCTTTCATTTGATGGCTATTCCATGACATTTCTGTAAAAGCCTAGGAGACTCTACCCAGTTCTTAATTGATGGGTATCTACACAAAACCTCCACAATGATTCTTTTGTTGGTAATAGCTGAATGGGTCAGAAACTCTGAACTCCTCTCTTATACCTGTATGTCCAGTTTCTAAGTGTAAGGTTGAAGCACATTAATGGGTAGTATGTGGCAGATGAGCCACCAGCATTATTTATGCAGTACCTGCTTTCAGGATAAACAGAAGACTTGTCTGAATACCTGTCAGTCTAGTACTTTTTATATGCACTCCACATATCACAAAAGAGGCTGGGGAAGGCAGTGAGGTGATTTGGCTGGTGCACGTAAAGGAGCATTTTTTAAGTGTTCTACTGAGTCAAACAAAAGTTTCTTTTGTTGGTTTTGCCACGTTCTCTAATTTTCAATGGTTCTTATTTTCCAAATTTTCAGGAACAGACTCTCAAAGAAAGAGAGTAGCTGCTTCTTCCCCTTTCTTTAGCATTTGGGTAACTTGTATATTTTCTTAAGCTCCACTTGCCCAGCCTGCCCTGTGCAGGGAGGCAGCAGACTTGCTCAGCAAATTGCTTACTGCTCAAGAGCTGAGGCTGAATATCTTTTGATTAAGCCAGTTCCTTCACTGCCACATTTGACTAATAGGTGTACTGGGTTCTAATGGCCAACCCTTTCTTTTTCTTCCCTTCAACTCTTACAGTGAGCATGCCCACCAGTGAGACCGAGTCCGTGAACACAGACAACGTCCCTGGAGCAGATATTGAAGGCGAAAACTGCGGTGCTAGGCTAGCGTGAGTACATATACACAGAGATATGTATGTAGGGGCTGGACTGAGCTGGGTGGGTTAATACCAGGGCAAATTTCAGGCTTTTTAAGGGGGAGGAAAATACACAATGGCGGAAAGGAAAGAGTGCAGATCTATTGATCCCGGGTCTTTATCTTAATTGCAATGTAAACTCACTCTGGATCTTAGCGGAGAGACTCTGGGATTACATAGATATAAATAAAGCACAGAATTCCCAGGATAAGCAGAGCCTGGTTTTGCATAATAGCTAAAAGAATAACTGATAGAAAACAGTGTTCTTATTTAAAAATTCCTCTGTAGTGATAGATAATCAAATCCAGCATATGTAGACCAAAGAGTGGAAATAACTGTTCTATTTTAATATCTCTAATGATTCTTATACATTTTACAGAGTCTTGTAATAGAAAAACACTGATAATAAGTCCCATCCTGCAGCCCAAATTACCCCTTTCAAGTTCTGAACACACCACTGTAGTGACAAAGAAATACATCAGTTAGCAGGGGTTAATGCCTCCTTGTATTTGCACCATTGTATGTCCTGGACACACAAAAATGTGTGAGACAGCACTTATGGAAGCATTTATACTTTATGGTATATTTTTTAGCACCACAGAGAAAAGGGATAGGCAAGAGGAGTTCTGTTCCCTTTTGCATGACTTAAATAAGAATGGACCTTATGCTTTGGGAGAATGTGTTAAGCCCTCCAAATTTCCTTGGAAGAGGGACTAAGCACATTGCTGCTATTGCTTGCGCCATGCTGGAGTACTTTGAGGCACTCTTTTGTCCCTGGGACGTACCTGGAACCCTTCAGTGCTGGTCAACTGCTGATCATAAGTACATAAGAAATGTCTTTGTTCAGACCTGTGGTCCAGCTGGCCCAGTGTTCCAGTCCTGGCAGTGACAGGAGGGCAAGTGCACGAGCCTGGACATTTTGTATGTTCCATTCCCCTTTTATTGCCTCCAAATTCACGTTCATTAAATTAGAGATGTTAGAGGGCACACTTCTGCCTGTTCCCTTTAGCGGCCATTTATGGACCTGTTGTCCACAGATTTATCTGATTCTGCTGATGCTGTCTGCCCCCACAATCTCCTGTGGAAACAAGTTTCCAAAGTTCACTACCTGCTGTGTAGAAAAGTATTTTCTTGTATCTGTTTTAAGCCGATCTCCTACTAGTTTCAGTGAATGCCCTCTCCTTCTAATACTGTGAGTTTTGGTGAACAACAGTTCTGCATTCAGCTTATACATCATTTTTATGACTTTGTAAGCCTAGATTGTATCTCCTCCACATGCCCCTTGGTCTTGTCCTCTACAAACTGAAGAGGAGAAGGAGATCTTATCTGTATCACAAGATATGATATGTGGAATATTTTGTAAATTCAGTTTGCTCTGATGCAAGTGTCAGCCAGTGGCTTACAAACCCCATGAGAAATTATTTATGATAGCTTTCCTACACCTGCCTGCTGTTTTCTGCCTGCTGAGTCTGGCATTATAGTTTGGATTATGAACTCTTTTCTGAAGGAACCGAACTAGACCTATTCACAGTGCTAAGGCAGTTGTAGCCCTCCTATTAGCACCCCACCAAGTTGCATGTGCTTTCGTGGCATTATGGGAAGCGGCAGCTGGATATGTGACCACTCCTGTAAGCTGGATCCAATTTGGAGAACCATGTCTATTCTTCAGTTATAGTGCATAACACAATGGGTCCCCTGGTGCTGCACAGTGCCAACAACAATGGCAACTGTTACTATAACGTTGCATATATTTTTAATATTACAGCTTACATTCATTTAATGTCCTTAATCCCAAAGGATCCTAAGGCATTTTTTGGACTGTATATGCAGGGCTTGTTTTCACAGCGTTAGAGTTCAGCCACCTTCAGGGTAAAATGTGGCAGATGTTTAAAAATATAAGGAGAAAAGGCACAAATGTATAAGGAGGTGTATGAGGGATGGCTTGTTTTGCACTGAAACTGCATGGGGAATTTTGGCAAGCAGAAGGTAATCTTAGCTGGAATGTAGCCAGGAGAGCTGAAGTTAAACCCAACTTTAAACATAATCATGACTTAGAACAGATTTTACTTAAAATAGACCAACGTGTCCACAAGAGAATGACAGTACTGTGGTCTGGCACAGTGATCACTTTACCCATGTACCTTGCTAGCCTGTGTTTCAGCAGAGCAGGACATGTAAGGTTCAGGAGGATAGACGGTTTCCTTGCCACTTGCCACTTCATTCAAAAATAGGTAGCATATAGTAGGGAATTGAAGTCTGTTATTGAGAAGGGTTTTTTTTACTCCTTTCACAAGGACAGTCTGCATTCTCAAGGCCCCACTGAGATTGCTTTTCATCTCAGAAAGATGGATGGGCTCCTTCCAACCAGGAAAATGAATGGCTGTATCATTGTATTTGAAAGTCTGGACTGAGACACAAATTTTGCCAATAGTTCCTGCCTTTATAAAGTGTCTGCTTCAAATCTGTGGAGTTGAAAATTACTCAAGGAAGCATAAATTCAAATCTGCCCTGAATTTTGAGGCTTGGACTCCTTTCTGGTTTGTTTTATTTACTGTATCACACACTCAGGCAGAGAAACCAGGGAGAACTTGCCTTTTTCAGGAAGTATTAAGTCCTCTTCTTCTTACTGAGCCTTCAATTAAACTAAGCCAACTATAAGCCAACATTCCTGCTGGAACATATCAAATGTAAGTGAGGATTTCAGAATTGCCTTGAATGAGTATTTGCCTTGTGTGGAACCTGTCTAAGAACATCAGAATAGGCCCAGTGATTCTGGTAATTTCAGCATTGCTCAAGAATAGGAATAATTCTTGTATGAAGTTGCCTGAGCTTTTCAAATAATTTCCTCATCTAGTATTGGTGACTTTCAGTGAGCATTAATAATTGTATTCAAGCCATCCTGATTTACTCCAGCCAAAGATTAGGCCTGGACTTTTGAGCAGTCATCTGCCCTCTGGATTTTGTTTTTGCAGTTGAAATGGCTAGACAAGTTTTTTGTTGGATTGTTGAGTTGCTTGTATTGTAGACAAATCTTGATTTTACCAGCCTGCTAAAATCACCTAGTGGCCGTGAGTCCCCACTGTCTTGCTGTAAACACATTTTTTCCCAGAGGGCAGAGACTGCAATGGGCAAGCTGCAACCAGAAATGACTGAAGCAACAGGGAGATTTCAAGTCAAAGGTAATATATTTATTTATTTAGTGGCATCAGGCTGGAAGGGCATTTAACCCCATCAAGGTGACAGGCTGACCTTGCCATCAGAATTTGCACATGACAAAAGGAGAAAATGACCAGGCATCTAAAAGAAAAAACATTTATATTGAAGATAACTTAGAATTACTGGCAGTTCTTTCTGTTCTTATACAAAGCTGCAGAGCTTTGAAAGGGTCTGTGAATGACAGAAAGATCTGCTTGAGAAGCCAAGCTCAAGCATCTCTTTTGGAATTGGAGATCTCCCCTGACAGCCTTTCTCAGCTCTATAGACACATATGCTATGTGAGATCAGGAGAGTACCTCTCAAACACAAGCTATCTCCTACTGATGAATTGTCTCCAGAGAAGCTTTTATTTCTATAGTATCTATACTATAGAAACTGCCTTCATCAGCTGTGCTGTCTGGAGCAATGCCAGCCTTCAAACCAGCAGAAGGAGTTTCAGGAGGAATCTAAAAGGGCTTCTCTATTTGCTTATTGTGTAAATCCAGTTTCTTAGAACTAAAACAAAAAAACCCTTATTCATGTTCATCCCTGGTGTAATGCTGCTGCTATTGGAAGAGCTGCAGCAGACAGTAGTTCCTTTCCTAAGATAGGAATTAGCTTTATCAGGCTTTAGGGATACTGTGCATTTGAAAAGGATTTTGTAGGGTTGTGCAGGACACTGAAAAGCATCCCGCAACTTCCACACTGTATCATCCCTGTCATGATGTTGCCTTGTACTGCGCTGACATCTGCCCTGTACTAGAAACGCAACAGCTTTTATCCTTGAGGACAGCATTTGTAAGTGAAACTTTAACTTACTTCTTATGTGTCACAGCTTTAATACCCTGTTGTCACTGGTACAATGAAATATGTTTCCTCTACAACAAGTATCAGTAGAATAAACCCAGAGCTAGGAGCATGGTTTTCTATATACAGGATAGCCTTATACCCAGGACTTCCCAATAGAGAGTAATTTCTTTGAGCCTCTGTGGTTACTGCTCCGCACATCTTAGATTACTGAGGACAGGCTGTTGCTTATAATCAATAGTAATCTATTCTGTGCGGACTGTCACTGTATATAATCTTCCAGTACAACCAGAATGTTAATTTTCTAATACAACCATACAGATCTGAAGTGCCACAATAGAACTTGCCTTTATGCATATGTAATAGCTAAAGAAAGACATTTGTTGAAACTAATGTTCCATGGAGCCACATTAGAAAACTGAAGCACTTGAGCTCAAAAGGAAAGAGAGCTTAAAATGATCTGCTTTCACTGAAACAATAAGCCACTTAGCATTTTCACCTTGGCCAGGATTTCCATACATTTGGGGGACAGTTCAATTGTATTTCCACCAAAGAGGATTAAAACAAGATAAAACAATATGAACTTTCCAACTGGAAACACAGTGTCCTGAACATCCTATGAACAATGAAAGCTTTCCCTGGCAGCTGAACCATCAGTGATTTTTCCTTGTTGCTTTTCTGGCTGGCAAAATAATTCCTGTGCAGCTCTTGCAACAATCAGCATGGGAGCTGCTGGTGAAGAGGAAAGAGTCAATTTGCTTGCAGGTTTGTCATTCACTACTGTTGCTGCTGGTTTTCCCCTAATGAGAAGATAGCATCCTTCTGTGTAGACCAAAGTTCCCATCACATCAGGAGCAATGGTAAGAAATCTCTGCCAAAAGCCCTGAAACCACTGCTGACTTCAGCAGGAAAACACACAGGATCAACCCCTGTGTGTCAGCCTCAGCTATTGCTCTTCCATTTATTATAGGCATAGTGTTTTTGATATTCACAGTCAGCCCTAGATATGTGTCTAAAGGACAATAGCATGCCCTTGTAGAAGAGGAATTTTCTTCCCACTTCAAATTCTGAGAGGCCCTACCTGTGACTTGCCACAGAGAGAGCAGGATTATCCATTAGATTCTGGAGTGTTGTGTTTTCCCAGCCTGTAAGAAAGCCTGTTGAATAGCAAGCCACCTCAATTTTTAGCGGGACATATCCAGTTTTCTTAGGGAAGTTCTTTAGATTCTTATTGCTGCTGGCCAGTGATCACATCTCTCTTAACTTGCATCACTCCGTTCAGGTCAACATGCTCTTCAGTGCTTGTGCAGACACCTATACAACTGCCCAGTGTTACTTCCATTGTACAGAGGATAGCAGGTGCTTCACTGTGATTCTCAGAAACATACCTGAGGGTAGAATTTAGCCCTAACACCTTATCAGGCTGAGAGATTACCAGGAATGCAGCATGCATTCCCCAAAATGTCATGTCACTGTATGTTCTTGTCCCAGGAATGTGTGGAAAAGGACCCTGCATGGCCATCTTCTTTTCAGGGATTCCAGCGTCCTGACAAGAAACAAGGAAATGTACCTCCATCAGCAGGGAGACAGAGAGGGAAAAAGTGCTTTCCAAAGACTTCTTGTGCTTCTTGACCAGTAACAGCAGGGATGCACCATATTGCACCAAAGCAGAATCAATATCACAACAGGACTCTGTTCTCACAGTTCTTAAAATCTCTGATAAGCACAATGCAGCTCTTTGGATGTGACACTGTATCTCCAAAGTTGCTATAACGTAAAGGCATAGTAAGTGAATTTCTGTGTTACTGCTCTTCTGAGAGCTTTTAGTAGTACCAAGGGATTTTGTAAGTTTTCATGAAGATAATTGCTAGGGGGAGTCATACAGTGTAAAAGTAGTTGTGACCAGCTTGCTAAATAGTTGTATGGTCACATGTAGTAATATCAATATCCAGAAAACAACTGTAATGTGGCTTTCATATCATGTTTGGAGACCTGCAATATTTTTCCAGAATTCTTGTTTGTTGTGTGTACAATTACAACAAAGTCCTCAATCTCTGTTACCAAAGGTTGGCACACCCTTTGCAAGTGCCTGATTTCTCTTCTCTGGTGTACACCATGACCAGAGAAATGAAGACTTCATCTCTAAGAATATGGGATAAGTCACTACATTTGAATTATGCTGATTATCCTGAGTTTATACTGATGAAATCTTTAAATTTCACTGTCTTAGCTGTATTTGGTCCATAGCTATGTAAGGTTAGAAGAAGCCTAGAGAATTAAAAAGATAACTAGTTGAACAGTAAAGGACTGTTTTTTCTGCTTGTCTTTCTAAAAAATAATCTGAATTACATGGTTCCTATGATAAAAGCTCTCAGTAGTGATCTGAAATGGATTTTGTATAAGTTCCAGTACCATGATTTTAAAATACAATTTCTGAAGACATTCCAGAGCTGGACACAACAACTGGGGAAGCTCTCTTTCTCCCAGTGACATAAAGTTCCCAGGATACAAGGGTTGTAGGAGATCAGTAGTTAAACTCATCAACATAGAAGCTGGTCCACCTTGAATCCCTGGCAAGTGCAAATTTGGTGTGTCACAAAGAGGCCACAGCAAGGCCCCAAATCCAGACTTTTTGACAGCCCCTAGCAATGGCATAAGAGCATGTTTATAGATGTCATAGTTAACTGGGTTCTGAAGGACAAAAGATTCTTGATGATGAAGGTCATTTGAAAAGTGTGTTTCAGACTAGAACATAATGTTTGCAGAAACAATTATCGTACAATTCATGTTTCCAAAATTCCTTTTCATTCTTGGATTCTGCCTCTAAATATAAATCTCTTCCCCCTTCCTTCTCCTGTTCTATATATATAGCACACCCACATGTGATAAAGCCTTCTGTCTTAGCAGTAAGGCATGAGAAGCGGGGTGGGGGGACTTATTAGCCAACCTGTCGGAGCAGTGAAGGCACTTGGCTGCAGCTCATAATGCTCCAACGATATAATTATCACATGCATGATGAGTACTACACCTGCCGCCTCTCTTTTTTCTAAAATATATAAAAAGTTTCCTTAAATGCCACACAGCTCCCTTATTGAGAAACCTTCAGCTCATGAGGTCATCAGAGGACCTCACACTCCCCATCCTTGCCCTTCCACTAGTTGGGTCCTCCATGACATACCTCTCTCTCTCTTTCTCTCTCTTCCAACCTTTTCCTATGAATGTCCACACTATCTCCTTTTCAGTGCCCACCTTTTTCTTTCATCCTGTTTTTTAACTCTTCTTCTTTCTCCTGGCTTTGTCTGATCCTTCTGTCCCGTTGCCTGTAGATCTGATCTATTACAGTTAGTAGGTAGGGCTTTTCAAGCAAGACTTTTCTTCGGTGAGAGTGTTGGGATAGTCTTAACTTGAAGGATATGGTCTGTAGGTGCTTCGCTAGCCATCCTTGTTAAAGCTTGCATTGTCTCTGCAACATAATTTAGCATTCTGTTCAGCCACTGTATTATTTCTTCTTTATTGAAAGAATTCTTGTGTGTGTCTGTAACCACACTGCTGCCTAGTATGTGGCCTAGACAAGCTGCCGGTGACACAGCAAGAAAGATGTATTCAGTGTAGAGGCCTTTTTTTTGGCTTGGACCATCTGCTGGTGAAGTGTTCCTATCACTAAAATCTCTTTCACATAAAGAAGCTGACCCATCACTGCTTACTTGTCAGCAACTGATGTCCTCAAACAGGGACATGACCATTTTTAACATTGCTACAGAAAGTAGTGTTGGATGTTTTGAGAATTACTTTCTCCCATGTCTGCTAACAGCAAATCTATTTTTAAGCTGGTAAGGAAGACCTTTTCTGACTGTTGTCAACAATGAATCACTTTCCTATCATAGAGGGAACCTTAAGAAATACTTCAGCACAGCAACAATATCTCATTGAGAGTCACTCCTCAGGTTCTCATTTCTTTTGTTATTGGTGGTGGATTTTGCAGCCCCCTAAATCACACCAGACTCATGCCACTGCATCCACATAACTTTATGTCTCTCTATGAGCCAATGTGTACGTACTAAGAGACAGCCAAAGGGTACAAAAGTCCTATGGTATGTATTTCAAGCAGCTTAGCATAGTGATTAGGGAAATGGAGTCTGACTCCAGCTTTGCCTGTGACTTCACATATAAGGCAAATGAGGTTATTTAGGTGAATGAATTTGACTGCATTGAATTAGATATTTAAATATACACAGTGGGAATGCAGCCCAGTATTCAGGAATGCTTAACACCCAAAATTCCATTGATAGCCTCAGAATCTGTGATTGTTCAGCCCCATTTAAATCCAAACCATTTTACATAGATAACAATAAATATGAGTGTTAGAATCTAATTTTGAAAATATCTACCATATACTCTTCTTGCTTGAATTGCTGGAAAAAACCCACAACATTATTTTCCCCATAATATCATAATGTATTTATATATCCTGAAGAGACAAGTGATGTGTGACAGCAACAAGTTTGTGTATATAAAGTCATACATATTTTAATATAAGAACAAAACCCAGTGACCAGAAGAAAAAAGTCAGAATTGAAAAATAAATTTGATAGCAGATCAAGAGTGCCCCTACCATTAGGACAGCCTTTTACCCAAAAGAAGAGCTATTTCACTGATGTCCAAAGGTGGTAGGATCCCATCATGGCGTGACTCCTGCTTCTGACTAGTGAAACAACAAGATTTGGATACCAGGGAATCCTAGCCCTTCCCAGTGCCTACACAGGGGACTCACAGGGGATTCAAGAAGAAAGCAGCATCCATTAAAAATTAATTGTGCATAATTTTGTTTCTTTCTATTGCTGTTCTCAAAGAAGCTTGGGAGAGATGGCACAGGTTTAGAGACTTTAATGGTAATTCTTATCTTTCAGGCATCGTATCTCCAAATCTAAGTTTAGGTAAGTAAAGCAGATTTTTATGTTTTTCTTCATTTCCACTTGTTTTGTTCCTTACCTTGTAAAGTGATTTATTCCTGCATCTGTGGGGCAGGAATTATTCATCTACCTAAAATCAACATCCTTTTTCTCTGTTTCACACTGAAGTAAGGCACAAGGAGTCTTGAGAGCATTTCACTCAGAAGTACCTATCTGATTGCTACCTACACATCTTGAGCCATAAAATACAAAAGTAGAAGAAAAAAGTTCAGCTACATAATCATACTATGTCCATCAGCATCAACCCTGTCAGCTCAAGGTTCTATTTTCTACACTCTGTTCCAGTACTCTGTTCTGCTTGGTTATAAATCTCTCAACTGTTGAGATTTGCATCATCAAGTTATTTGTAGAATGTTTCATTTCACCATGGGAGACATGGAGTTTTTCTGGTGGTGTTTGGTTCTCTGTTGACTTACAGCTCTTAAAAACATGAATCAGTCCCAGGCTAAACATCCATGTGTTTCTATTGGAAGAACTGACTGACTACGTGGTACTTGTTTTTTGTGGTTCCAGTCCATTTCTACCTCTTCAGTAGGAACCCAGCTGCCTCTGTAACTCTGAATTTGAAGACAATTTTATAAAAAAGTAAATTAACTTTCACAGTAACAGGGACAAGTGAGTAATTCTGCCCTTTAGCTTACCTAGGTAATAAACAATAATGTAAATTCAGGAATCCATATAATGCATACATACTATACATATGCATACATGTAGAGAGTTGCAGAAGTGATCACATTACTGCAGTCTGTGCATTACTGTGTAGATGTAAGCACAAGAAAACACTTATATCATCACATGGTCATATGCATGCACATTAGTGCACAAGTGCACAGTACGGTGTGTGGGATCAGTGATGATTTAAGGACACCATGAATGCTAAAGTGTTATGAGAATTTTTTGAATGTTGAGAAGACCATTTCTTTTCCCCAGTCCACTGCAAAACACACAGCCCTGGTTAAATCCTTGTGTTGCCTAGACTAGATGCTTTTACAAATTGTATAGCTAAAAACAGCTCAGATGTTAAAAATGTTGCTGCAGAATTCTTGGACAGTGTGCAATGTTCATATTGCCTGGCATTAGTTTATCTAGATGCTGAACCCTCACCTCAAGTATGGTCACAATTTATCACTGGAAATAATATCAAAGAGAAGATTAGTCTATAGAAGTTCTCTCCTCAATTTGCCACTTTGTTCTGTAATGTTCTGTATGTGTGTTTGTCTATAGAGACACACATACACATGCACACACATATATATATAATATCTGTATAAAACTATTAGATTTATTATACAGTGGCAAGTGTTGCCTGGAAACTGGTTGCTATGCAAGTTAAATTCTGAAGAGTAGGAGGTGTGTAATTAGCTTTAAATATCTTCTGTGGTTAGTAATTACCCTCAGAAATCAGTGGCACAAGGGGATGTGTTCATGGAAGGCAAACTTTAAAAAGGTCTGTTGATTAGCAAATGGTATCCTTAGTTCCAGGCATGAAGGTGCAATGCTGAGGTCCCCTGAGTTTTGTTTTTCTGTTCAGAGTTAGCCCTTAGATTTGGGCCTGGTCCTGAACATTGCTGAATATTGGAAACCCTCCTGAGGTTTTATTTGACCCCATCTCTCCACGAGTTTTATCCAAAGGTCCATGGTAGAGAGTGGACATCTTTTCATTGACTATCCTGATGCTGGAACAGGTCCCATTTCAGTCCACAAGCATTAAATACAAGAAGAATAATGATTTCTGTGAGAACTGGGCTAAAAGACCTCTCACAGTAGTGGTGATGGATGTCTTAATTGGATTAAGACATTGCTTGAAGAGGTTCATTCATCCTTAAATATTTCAAATTGACTTAGGGCTAACTTTATTCCTATAGCTAAAGGAAGGATGGCCAAAACTGTTGACTCAGATAAAAATGAAAGAACATTTCTCAGGATGAATTTTAAAGTTATTCTCTACCACCCATGGACAATGAATCAGGACTAGAGTTGACAGAGAGATTTGCAATAGCCTAAGGAGCCCCATCTGAAAAGTACTTTTTCTTTTCTAATTTTTGAAGCCGCTACTGGCGCCGATGGAATCGATTCTGCAGAAGAAAGTGCCGAGCTGCTGTCAAGTCCAATGTTTTCTACTGGTTGGTGATCTTCCTTGTGTTTCTCAACACTCTTACCATTGCCTCTGAACACTACAACCAGCCAGACTGGCTCACTGAGGTCCAAGGTGAGGAGAGGCTAGTGGTTCTGCTTATTATTGTCAGTGTCAAGAAAGGGGAATGAGAGAGGAGCTGATGCATTAAGATGGCCGCATAGTGTAAAAGGAGTACACATAGCTGCAAATATAGTTTGCTTGGAAAAACTAAATTACACAACAAAAAACCTGCCTCCATTAGGAGAGGCTTCTGGGAATGCATAGCTTCCTGCTTTCCAACCAAGGCAGTGTTCCAATGGGTGTAGGTGAAATCAGGAGCTTATACTACATATATATCTGCAGCAGTTAGAATTCCAATTTATGGATGACTATTGGGAGCCACAGGTCCCCCAAAGTTTCCCCTGAAATGGCGTTTATGATAAATTCTAGTTACCAGGGAGGTGAGGAAGAAAGAATGATTTGTAAAGTTCTCCTCTGTCTGCAGAACAGCTGAATCCTCAATGGAGGTAAGAGCAGCTGAAAGGCTTAATTAAGCAACAGCAGGTATCACAGCAGCTTCTGTTCCCACTCTCATCTGCAGATGACAAGTGTGATGGGAGGTTGTGTACAGGATGGCACATTCCTGCCATAGAGGTTGTGGGGTTGTGTAATACATCACAGCTATATGTGCAATACATAAGAAGCACTGTAAGCATCTTTGTAAAACATTTCTGTGAATGAGATGGCCACACTTTGAAGGTCATTCTTTGACCCAAACTTAGATGATGTTGCTCTTTTAGATTGTTCCCAGAAGGGGTTTCTCATATGCAAGGGTTGATGGTTGGCTGTTATGGTCTTTTGACAAAGTTTCATTAATTTGTTTCTGTTTGCTTTTCATGAGACACTGCCAATAAGGTGCTGCTAGCTCTTTTCACGGCAGAGATGCTGCTGAAGATGTATAGCCTTGGTCTCCAGGCCTATTTTGTGTCCCTCTTCAACCGTTTTGACTGTTTCATTGTGTGTGGAGGAATCCTGGAAACAATTCTGGTTGAGACAAAGATCATGTCACCGCTGGGCATTTCGGTGTTGAGATGTGTTCGACTCCTAAGAATATTTAAAATCACAAGGTACTTTTGTGCTTCTTGGAGGTCATCTCTGGAAATGAAGGAGGGCTACTTCTCAATGCACAACACATATGGGTACAAGACACACGCATGCCTGTCTTTTCACTTTCTCTACCATCAATTGGGTAGTGAGAGTACTAGGTTCATGGTCCTCATCTTCTGAAGACTGGTGCAGGATGGGGAGGGCTGGATGTCCCTGATGTAAGTGGCAAGGATTGGGGCAGAGTCTGACAAAGGGGGCTGGGGACGCTTTATACCAAGCAGATTGATTAACTGAAATCTGTGGGGATAATAAGAGCTGAACTTAGGCTTTAAGAGTTGCCTGCAAAAGAAAAAGTGAAAATAAAACAGTAGATAGCCTTGTGACCTTTCTGTTGCCTTATGGTGATAGAGAGGAGCCCGAAAGACTGCTCTGAGCAAAAACATTTGACTGAGGAGCCCATGCCAGCTCCAGTGGACTCAACAGTGTCCTGAGAGGTAGATAGTGTCAACACCAGCAGCTGTAGGCAAAAGATTTTGCCAGCCCTTCTTCTCCTTCAGAAGAGCCTAGCGTGACAGCAGCAGTTCTGTGAAAAAGTCAGACACTTCCAGAGTCCAATCTCCCCTCTTTTTCCTTTTCCTTATATGTATTTTCTCTGCATAAACGCACAGAGGTGCCTATTAAATAAGAGCCACTTCCTGCAATCAGGCACCTCCAAAACACCAGCTGGATTTAGCAGGAGTTTTTCAGCTCGAGGAGAGGTCATAGGAGAGGTCAGTTTCCAATTTACCCAAATGGAGGCTCTTGGAACAGACCTGCCGAGGTGGTCCCCAACGCAGCACAGGGCCTGCCTTTTCCCACGTGGGTGCCAGTTAGCATTCTATAAAAAGCTTGATTGAGGTAGTGAAAGAGTGAGTTTTTTGCAGGCTCAGCTATGAAGTCCCTAGAATCACTTTAAATTCCCCCAAAAGGAAATTTCTGACAAACTTTGGATAAAAAACACAGAGCATGAGAAAAACAAGACCAGAACTGGAAGACAGTCAAGATGGCAGAGTTTTGAGGCAGAAGAAAACAACAGGCTTGGATTCTAGTATCATGTAAGATTTACCCTTAAAGCTTCTGAACCTCAGCTCTCTGGCACAGTGGATGGTTTTCAGGGTCAGATGGCAGACAAGAAATCAGTTTGCAATCTAAGAGACAGTGGCCAAAGCAAGCCTACAACTATCAAAAGAAAAAAATATGGTCTGCATAGAACAGTGATCATAGGAGAGGGAAAAATGTTCCAGCTAACAAGGGTTTCCAGCAAGAAAGGCATCTTTGCCCTTTTAGAAGTAGTGGGGAGCTCTGGTTTGGTGACTGTGTTTTCTGGATCTTTGGGTCTGAAAGCTATCATTACTGAGTTCCAGTCTTGGTTTCTGGGGAAACCAGTAGCTGTTTCAGGCGTTGAGTAATCAGATAACCAGGGCAACATACCAACAGCTATAAAAGCATAAGATTTAGCACAGCATCCTGAAGAGGTCATTGTTTTTTCAGGATTTTTCTCCATTTCTACACAAAGTATATAATCTAGTTAGGAGAATTCTCTAAAAAAAAGGCAAACACTAACAGATTATCACTAATACTTTAGGAAAGTTGAGATATTGGAATATTCAAATATTTCAAAAGCTTCTGACAGTGATTTAATGTAGGAACCAACCAGCCATAGGACTAGTTACATTTATCTTCATCGTTCAGTGGAACTAAAATATAGTTCTGCATGGCAGTAAATGTTACCTGAAGTGAGTGTCCTGTAATTTGTACAGAGGTCTATGTGTAAAGCACAGTAAGAGCTAAGGAGTAATGAATAATGTATTAATTGGATTTTGTCTCCTTTCCTGTTCCTAAAATATTGGCAAGTAGGTTGCAGTAGTCTCAGATTTATCTGTGTTTTTTAATTTTCTTCATGATTTTTCGCCTCCGTGGGTGAAGTTCACCCTCATGAGGAAGGCCCTTGCACAAGCCTCCAAGCAGTACTCTAGGCCCACTCATGTCTGACTGCAGGAGAGAATGTTCTAGCATTAATGCTTAATTTTTACTTCTGATGTTCTCTGGTAAAATACGAATTTTTCCATTATTCAATCAGCTCTAAACACAGTGATGATTTAGTGACACTGACATTATCAATACTGGTAGAACACGCCACCTGAGTGCAATGATAATATAGAAGGATAGAATCCTGGAAAGGTGAGAAGGATAAGAGGGATGACAGTATAATGTTTTATGTCAAATATGTATTCACAAGCAGTGACATGGACATACAGTGGAGCTGGAAACAGTGATAATCAAGGGGATTTAAAAAAGCACAAAGCAGGGAAATTACTCTAGCAAGTGTATATCAGTAGGTAGCCTAGTGTTTATATATTTGTGTGGATATTCCACAGTAAGCATCAAGCACAGACAAATTTTGGGTGCATCAAGAAGATACACTTCTAGGAAAAGCATGAATATAGCTCCATAGTATAATAGAAACAAATAAAGATACCATCAGATGAACAGCACATCATTTTAAAAAACACTGTCAGAATTTCAAGAACAAACATTTCTTTCAAGATTGTAAGTACTATTCAGAATTATTTCATCTTGTGCATTAGGCAAGCAGTCAAAATAATCTATTTATTTTATTCTCCTTAATTTTTACAGTGCTGTCCAGAAAATCTTCCTTTGCTAAGAGAAGACAAATGATTGTCTCTTTATACGCAGTCCTTTACTACTTTATAAATCCCTGTATTTATTCCATTATATACTGAAGATAAATCAATTTATTTGCAAGAGTAAACTGAAATTCAATATTTTAAACCCAAATCCCACCACTAAGTGTTTGTGGATATCTCTCTGTTAACTTTTGGGAAGAGAGACAGAGCCCCCTTTCCTGTACTGACGTTCAGAGTGGTGTTATATTGGACAAGCAGTGTGGGAAGCTTTACTACAAGGAGCCTGCCAGCTATTGCTACTGTTTCAAGCTCTGCATCTGTGATTGCCAGTATCATAAAAACATAGTGGAAGGCAATAAAGAGGAGAGGCAAGAGAATAAAGAAAGATGTTAGGTTCTAATCCAGTTCTGCAATTAAGTTTTGTGTGAGATATTGAACAAACATATAACTTCTCTGCATCTTACTCCTCTCTTTTGAAACAAGGATCATAATCATGTCCTACTCATTGGGGTTTTGCAGTGACCTGTTCATTGGCATCTTCAAGGGCCTGAGCTCCTCAAGTGGGAGATGTCAAGAAGCGCATTCATTTCCCTAGAAGTCTGAGGAAGCAGCAATTCTTTCTCTTGTACCTCCCATTTTATGCTGACTGGTCCAAAATCTCTGATTTTGTCCAGCAGTGCCATGAGATTTACTGTAACTGTTCTTTTTTTTTCCTTTGTAGTATATTAACAGAAGAGGATGGAGTGGTCAGAGACTTTTTCTTTGTCTGGGCTTCATTCATTCCTGATGTAGAAGCCTTGTGTTTCATTGAGTCACCCCAGATCTCGCTTTGAGGGTGGTGTTCGTATTAGTTCTGCAACCAGCTAATGTGACATATGGTAACTTCAGGCTTCTAGGACACTACGATAAGACCTTCATTAATTCCACTTCTTAGTCAAGTCAAGCCCTCCTTATCCGTTCCTTTTTTCTTTTTCTCTTTTTTTTTGGGGGGGGAGGGGGTTGGTTTGTTTGCTTTTTTAAGGGTGCTGTATTTCTAATTAGCACTCAGAGCACAGATAAAATAGCAGGAATCTTATCACCAGGTCATCTCAGTTAATTGCTTTGAAGTTTGATTGTTGCATAAGAAACTGAATCTCAAGTAAGAGAGTCTCAGCCATTTGTAGGAAGTGAAGACCTCATAAAAGTCTGTGCAGTTGTGTTTTGAGATAGTAAAGCATTTAAGCTTTAAGTGAGTCACTGAGAGTATTCACATTTGTAATGGCTTTATTCTGTGCTCTTAAGGGCATTGCTAGATTGAGACCTAGAAAATGTGTGTCCTGGCTGACATCGGAGGACTTGGAGAGATATTCAGGACCCTATCAGTTTCTGGTGTAAGACTGCTAAAGCCAGTGAAGTTCCATCAGGAATAAATTTGCCCCTTTTCCTGAGTCACTTTCCCTTCCTCCCAAAGCTTGAAAATATGTGAGCTGTAAGTATAAACGCAAATACAGAGAGCTGTTACATTGCACATTCAATGCGGACATTTGGTGGCACTGAGCCTGCAGCTTCTATGCCCTTACCTTTACTCTGTAGTTTTACATTGCTCATCTGTTTAATTGCAGTTAAAGTTTAAAGCATTTTAGTTTTCTCTGAAGTGCTGAAGCTAGGCTGGAGGGAAAACATCACAGTTCTCTTTGAAGCTCAGCCCCTGGAGATGAACTAGTTGCTGAACTTAAGAGGACATGGCAGAGTGCCTCTGCAAATCAGATTGCTAACCTTTACAAAGTGATTGGGCTGTTCTAATATTCCTGTCTCCCATGGGAGAAGGAAAGCCTGCTTTTTATGCTGACTTTTTGGGAATATTAATTTAACTGGGATTTTAAGAATATTTGTCTCTAATGAATACACTGCCTGCAGAACAGACAGATTTGTATGTTGAAGGATCAGACTTACTCAGAGGAGTGAGAGCACTAGACATGTCTGCCGTCTTCTCAAGTGGAACTTCTGTCTCTGTGGAAAATATGGCTAGAAATTTAGAGTCCCTTAAGGAAAGAAAGGTCCCCTGTTACAGGCTTTGGAAGAAGGGAGCAGAGGAAGTTGTCCGGGGGGAAGCACAAAGCATGGTGGTAGGCTGGAAGAGATGGTGCTAAAAGGAAGACTCAGAGATCACTACTGCCTTGCTGACCCGTGCAAGCTGTCAAAGTTTGCTAGCAATGTGCATTCAAAGTGAGATGATTGGAAAATGACAGCTCAAAACTGCATAAAAGTGGTTATGACAGACTAAACTGCAGGGAAGGAGCCACTGAGCTGAGGCAAGATTGAAATGAAAGTTGCTTCATGGGTGATATGGTGGATTCTTTAGAAAAATGCTGCCGTTTCCAACACACAGCTATTCTGCAAGCTAGCAAAGCAAGCAAACTCTCATGCAGGGGTAGAACATGCTACTGGCATCTCTTTGATCCCTGAATGGGACTACAAGGGCAAGAAGATCCTTTCTCTTCATCACGCATCAATTTGATCCAGGCACAAGTCTGAATACAGTGTGGAAGAACAGGGGTTAGCCATCATCCCTCTTTAATGGTAGCTGTTCTAAAAGCAGAAGTCATAGTTTTCTGTCAGTTTGTGTGAGGCCACAAGTCATCTGTCCTTCTCTCAGTAGCTGGTCTAAGTAGGCTTCACTTTAGTCATATCCAAGAAATTTTTGTCAGTCCCAGAGAACAGAAGGAATATCTGTTGATTTTGGTCATTGTGATCAGCTGGTGCCTTGGTGCCCTGGGGATTCTGAAAATGTCTTGGCCAGCTGTCCTTGAACCCATCGCTAAGCCCTGTTCTCCAGCCTGCCTGAGGAAGTGTAGTAGGTTTGATACCCAAGAAGTTGTGATGGTGTGTTCTTCCAAGAGTAATGGGAACTCAGGGCCTTATGGATGTAGATCTGGAGTCTCTCTTTTAGGGTCTATATAAAACAAGCACTGGAGGAGGAGAAGGACCTTTAATATCGCCCTCATTCTTCCCAGTCCCAGGAAGCTTAGTAGCCTCTATCCATGAGTGAGCACAAGTGCATATACACGCACACTAGCTCTTGGACAAGTCTGTATTTGCATCCAAAATGTTTCCCCATCTGTTCCTATTAGTTATTACAGGCCATTCTCTGGAGTGAGGTATTCTGGCTGCCATAACATCTGTGAGGGTTGTAATGAGGTTGGTGAGAATGTAACTCACTGAAGCAGCAAGAACTAATCACCATATATTGATAGAAGATTTGCAGAGCCTTAGATGGAGAGTGCTGCAATAATCTTCTGGGTGTGTGTATGTGGTGGGGGATGGAGGGGATTGTGTATGTACATGTGTGGTAGTAAAATTACTCATTAGCTGCAGTAGTTCTCATTATCTTAGGCAAGCACATCAATGATTCACTGCTTAACAGGGTGTTTGGAAATGTCTGCTTATATGCAGAAGGCAGTCTGAACCAATATCCTCTGCAGTCCATGAGCACCTGTTTTGGAGTGAAGAAATTTTAACCACCTCTTTTTTCTCTCCCAGATATTGGAATTCTCTGAGTAACCTCGTGGCTTCACTCCTGAACTCAGTCCGTTCCATTGCCTCCCTGTTGCTGCTTCTCTTCCTCTTCATTATCATCTTCTCACTCCTGGGAATGCAGCTCTTTGGGGGCAAGTTTAACTTTGATGAGATGCAGACCAGGAGGAGTACATTTGATAACTTCCCCCAGTCCCTCCTCACTGTGTTTCAGGTAAGGGCAAGAGCAGTCCTGATGAGGCCAAGACATTGTGCTTGCAGTGGGAGAGAGAGAGCAGGTCTTGCACCCTTCCTCTGCAGGCTCACAGTCCCTGAGACTGGAAATTAGGCTAACAACACTAGGAGCCAGGCAGCAAGCTGTGCTGTTAGAGCAGGGGTTCTCCCTCCCAAAGTTGGAAACCAAAGCTGCAGTCCTCATGTGTAGCGAGATGTCCAGTGCTTAGCAGGGTGGGACAAGAGAATGGCCATTACCATGTCCCAGGATAGCACCTACGCGCCAAAGCCTAACCCTGCAGCTGTGCTCTCCAGTCACACAGTATTGGGGAACAAATATGTGTCCACAGCACCAGAAGAGAAATCAAATGCCCTTTAAGCTGGCTGCTGTTTTCAGTCAAGAGCATCAGGATCGTGATTGCACATGCATGGTGAAGAGAAGTGGCAGGGAAGGCTGCACTGAGTGCTGTCTTCAGTGCTGTGGCTTGCACAGCCTGTCTGAAACAGCAGGCATGTGGGAGGGAAATGTCTGGGAGAGGTGGGGAGACCTGAACAGAGTTGTCTTGCAGAGCTGTTTGGTTTCAAACATCAGTCCTCAAGGGGACATCTCTAGTTTCTTAATACTTAGAGCACAAGCCCGCTTTGCGTTCTCTTTTTTTTTTCTTTAAATTTGCTAGATGGACACATCCAGAGTCCCCAAGCATCCTGGGGGAGGGTGTGATCTGTAGGATAGTAAGAGATATCTTTGTGTTAATAGGTTTTTCAAATTCTCTGTGTGGTCTAACACTGTATCCCTATTGGTGGGAATGTGTCATTTAGATCCTGACTGGGGAGGACTGGAATTCGGTGATGTATGATGGGATCATGGCTTATGGCGGCCCCTCTTTTCCAGGAATGTTGGTCTGTATTTACTTCATCATCCTCTTCATCTGTGGAAATTGTATCCTTTGATGCTATCTTTTCTCCAAGTGGGGCTGAATTTAAAGCCACCCTTTACTACTTTGTCATGTCAGTAAATAATGAATTTCATACCTTACATCTTTACCTTCTCCCAAGGAATTTTGGCTTTGCAGTGCCAAAAGTTAAACAAGTTTGTTTAATTTTAGCTAGTGCTAAGACTTCAGGCACATAAACAGTTCTAAGAGCCAGCTACATGCCAGTTCCGCATGCCAGCTTTTATTTAGAAACTTTACATGTTTAGTGGTTTTATTTTTTATTCCCCTTAGTTCCCCCATGGGTTTTTCTTTTCTGCCTTCTCCAGAAGCTAATCTCTATGTCCACCTACTGTATTTACTATGTATTTTTGCTTTATTTGCCTTTTCAGTAATATATTCCACGTGCTTTCATCCAAACCTTATGTGGAACAAAAATACGTATAATCTACAATATGCTATATACAAATGCTGTAATAGGAGTAACATATGTTTGACATGATTGATCTATGTGAAATCATATATTAACTCATGTATAAACTAACGGGAACCATGTTCCATTTCACTTACTGCAATCCATGTGTTCTTCAAATAGAAAATTGTGTGCTCTGTTATCCACTAGCCTGAGCTGGTGTTAAGTATTATCAGTCTCTCTGGCTTCAGGGTGAAGTGAGGGCACTGTACGTATCCCAGGAGGTACAAAGTACATTGCGTGATTAGGCCGTGAGTGTCTTTTCATAAGAATTTGCATGTAACATACAACTATGGTTTTGTTCCATATCTCAGTTTGCTCCAGATTTGTTCATGTTTAATTTCTGCTTCCCTAATAAATAACCCTATTGAGTCAGAGGTGATATTTCTTTTATACTGATTCTTCTATAAAGCCACCTTGTAGACTCAGCCCAGCTCTTTTGACCTTTTCTCATAATTCAGATTTCTCAAACCCTGTTATCTGACATTTCAGTTGACCTGCATGCCCTTTCTTCAAAGTGAGATGGTGCAATTCCACTTAATCTGAAGGTTGAATGAGGCAGCCTGCCTGACAGCTTACAAAAAGCTACAATTTGGATCCCCTTGTGAACTGCAGAGGAAAATGTGAGCCAGCTCCACATGCTGGCTAGCTTTGGAGCCATTAGACCTTGGAGCCCAGGGAGGAGGGTGGTTGTACTTCAAGACTAGGCCTTGAATTGGAGTTTATTTAAAAGTTATCATGGTGTAATAAGACCCACTCTCAATAAATTTGTAAAGAGGCTGATGTTCAGATTTGTGGCATGAGAACTAAACATTGACTGGCAAGACAAGAAAGAAGTTATGATTTCTTGCCCTTCAGCTGCACGTGCATGCCTGATTTATAATGTAGCTTCCATGCATGGGCTCTCTGCTGGGAGACAGCAGGGTTACCAGCTTGTCCCTTCAATGCTTCAAATCCCAAAGGAATTTCTCTATGGTCTCCTCAGAAATGCTTACTGTCTGTTGGATATACTCATGTCTGTGGGAGTACCTATAATGGGGTTGTTCAACTTGAGTACATAGGCCAAAACCAGGAAGCCTAGGTACCTAATATTATGAAGCTCTTGAATGTATATTTAGGTGCTTTAATAAAAATGACCTAAGCTATCAAAGATGCAAAGCATTCACAGTTCCACTTATCTTCAGTGGGATCTGCTGAGACTCTTTTGAGAAACCAGAAACTAAAATGTAAGTGTTCAAGTCTGGACTTGGATGCTTTATATCAATCATTCTGGAAACCCCATACAGTGTGTTAGCCATTTGGATGGAAGGTGTAGGTTTGTGCATGCTGGATATGCGCATCTTGAACATTAGTGTGAACTGGAAGTTTGGAAAATCTGGGAGATCTGATGACAGCTTGCTAAAAAATTTCAATCAAGACACCCTTGGTACAATGTTGTTCTGCAGTTTTCAAAGCCCATTTTCTTTAAGTAGAACACAAACAGATATCTTGCTGAATGTATTTTTAGCCATTGCTGTGGACAACCTTGCTGATGCTGAGAGTTTAACATCTGCACAAAAAGAGGAGGAAGAGGAAAAAGAAAGGAAAAAACTAGCTAGGTAAACCCATATATATATATACACATATCTATACTCATATTCATGCATTTGTGTGTGTGTATATACACACACATTATGCACATATATACGTGTGGGTATGTATGTGTTATGTGTTGTTTCTCTGGGAGTGTATATATATATATTATATATATGAGAGAATTATATGATTATATATGTAATTATTTATATATAATATTTTAAATAATTGAAACTAAAAGACAAGAAGGTCTTGTGAGTTGGGAGTCCCCACAGTTGTGATGATGTGAGCAGAGGAAAGGAACTCTGGGTGACTGATGAGCTTTCAGGGTGTCTGTGGAGAAAGAGTGTGAAATGGTGTCAGTGTGATGCCATTTCATTCTCCTTATTACCTTCTGATTGCTCTGGACTACAGGCATGTTCAAGGCATGACAAGGATTGTCATTCCTATGACACAAGATTCAGCTGCTTTTTTCTCTTTTGATGCCACATCCTGTTCTCTTCTTGTCGGTTCTCTTGGTGTTTCTGCAGACTCTTAGGAGGCGTGAGCTGGGTGTAGAGCTTCTCTTTCATTCCCAGCTGCCAACAGTGGGGAAGCCTCTCCTTGCTCATTAATTCTATTCACTTTCTTCCAGGCTGTTTGGAGGAGATCATTCTGCTTTGTCCTGCACACCAGTCAGCAGGGTTTCCATGACTGGGAGTGGGGCAAGGGGCAAACTGTGATCCCAAAATGTTGGTAGGCAACCTAATGGAAGATCACAAACAGCTGAAGATCACAAAGAGTTGAAGACAGTTCATGCTTTTGTCATTGGGTAGAACTATGTGAATGAAGAGGAGATCTCTGGTCACAGACTTAGAATATGCATGTGCACAAATGCACAGGCACATACTGTTTGCCACCCACACACACACACACAGAAATACACGCCAGTGAGAAAGCTACAAAATAAAAGGATGCTACAGAGAATTAGAGCAGATTCTCTGCCTTTGCCTGCAGATGATAAAAAGGTGGAACCCGCTGGTATGTAAGCTGGGTTGAGGACGGACATGCCAGCCAGCTGAGTGTTCTCATGATGTGTGCTATACTACATGAAGTTTCTGAAAGGGAAACAGCTTTTCACCTTTGTAACTGCTTGCTTTTTATCTTGTCAAATTATTAGGACTGCTAGTCCCGAAAAGAAACAGGAGATAGAAAAAGCAGCTGTGGAGGAGGAGACAAAGGAGGAGAAAATTGAGCTGAAATCAATCACTGCTGATGGAGAGTCCCCACCTGCTACCAAGGTCTGCTGCCAGCCACCGCTCTCTGTGCAGTGATGGCAAGAACAGCTTGGGTTTCTGAGGGAAGGAAAACGCTCTGCCTTGTCTGATAAAGGCTTTGCCTCTTCTTCTTCCGTTTCTGTCAGATCAACGTAGATGATTATCAGCCCAATGAAAATGAAGAAAAGAGCCCATATCCCACAACAGAAGCACCAGGTATTTCTCTGCTTCTTCTTATCCCTGATTCAGGAAAGAGAAGCTCCATTTGTTAATGCACATAGAGCCAGATTGCTCTGTCTGGTACAGTCCAAAGGCAACAGGTGTGCTGAGCTTTTAATGCCTTCATGATGGGACAAGTTGATGCGCTTGCCAGTGTTTGCAGAGGTGTGGACTTGATCCCTTCCAGTCCCTATACTGATTAACAGCATTTGATTTTTTCTCTATAAAGCCCACATTATATGATTATATGTATATTTTCAGTCCTTTTTTCAGTACTCATTGGTCAGGGAAGACCCTTAACAGATACTCATGAAAGCCAAAGTGTTGACTGCCTTGTTTTGCACAAGTTTTTTTCCTTAATCAAAATAGTCAATGTGACTTATTAATAGAATACTAAAGGCACAAGCTCTTAGCTTAGAGTAGGAAAAGAACAAGCTAGAGCATGAGTTAGGCTAGTTTTTAAATCAGTTTGACCTAATTATCTTCCTCCTAAGGTCTTGAAAAGCTGATTGAAGCAATCTTTTCTAGCAGTTTTTCGCTGAGAAGTCCTGAAGGCTGGATCTTTTAAGGAAGGGTGGAGCAGAGGAATTATAAGCTAGTCAGCGAAACTTCCATTCTTGGAAAAATGCTGGAAAAAAAGCTTAAACAAACTATATGACTGCAAGATAAGGAGATGACTAGCAGCCAACATAGATTTGCCAAGAACAAATCATGTCAAACCTCTCTAATTCTCTTCTAAAAGGGGCCAACAGGACTTGCAGATGGAGGAGGAAAAGTAGACGTCATATGCTTTAACTTTGCTAATGCTTGTGACTCTGTCTCTTACAACATTCTCATAAGCCAGCTAGAAAAACACAGTCTAGATGATTGGGAGAGATATCAGTCAGACCATTTATGTGGAGAGCAGTTGCTCAAGTGAGGTTCTACAACACAAGGGCATCCCAGGGTCAATGTTAATGACCTGAATGATGGAAGAGGAAGTGTGCTTATTATATTTGCAGATGACATGAAGCTAGAAGGGGCTGGAAGCATGCCCAAGGGACAGCATTAGAATTCAAAGAGATCTTGAGGAAATGGAGAAATGGTTTAAAAAAAATTGAGAGTGCAATTCCCATAGGTGGGAATAAACAATTCACAAATAAAGGATTTTAGGTGACAGCTAGTTAGGTAACAGTCTTGAGAAAAGAATCTGAATCTTGTTACAGATTACAAACTCAACAGGCCAACAACATGGTACTGTTTTGCAAAAGGCAAACAAAAAGTGAATTTATAAACAGGAAAAACATGAACTCAATCAACTTACGGGTTACTTCTAACAGGCCAGTGAAAGCTAACCTGAGCATAGCAATTCTTTTATTCCGTTCACCATTAAGAAAATCTCAGCTGGAGTATTGTGTCTCATTTTTGGGAGCTGTGCTTAGGAGAAGTGGAGTTCAATTGGAAGGAGTCTAGAGGAGCATGGTGAAAGCAATGAATCACAGAATCACAGAATCACAGAATCGCTGAGGTTGGAAGGGACCTCTGGAGATCATCTAGTCCAACCCCCCTGCTCAAGCAGGGTCACCTAGAGCACATTGCACAGGATTGCATCCAGGCGTGTTTTGAATATCTCCAGAGAAGGAGACTCCACCACCTCTCTGGGCAGCCTGTTCCAGTGCTCTGTCACCCTCACAGTGAAAAAGTTTTTCCTCATGTTAAGATGGAAGTGTCTGTGTTTCAGTTTGTGCCCATTGCCTCACGTCCTGTCGCTCGGCACCACTGAAAAGAGTCTGGTCCCATCCTCTCGACACCCTCCCTTCACATACTTGAACACGTTGATAAGATCTCCTCTCAGCCTTCTCTTCTCCAGGCTAAACAGGCCCAGCTCTCTCAGTCTTTCCTCATGAGAGAGATGCTCCAGTCCCCTAATCATCTTTGTGGCCCTTCGCTGGACTTGCTCCAGTAGTGCCACATCCCTCTTGTACTGGGGAGCCCAGAACTGGACACAGTACTCCAGATGTGGCCTCAGCAGGGCTGAGGAGAGGGGGAGAATCATCTCCCTCGACCTGCTGGCAACACTATTCCTGATGCACCCCAGGATACCATTGGCCTTCTTGGCCACAAGGGCACATTGCTGCCTCATGCTTAACTTGGTGTCCACCAGCACTCCCAGGTCCTTCTCCGCAGAGCTGCTTTCCAGCAGGTCAACCCCCAACCTGTACTGGTGACTGGGGTTATTCCTCCCCAGGTGCAGGACCCTGCACTTGCCTTTGTTGAACTTCATGAGGTTCCTCTCTGCCCACCTCTCCAGCCTGTCCAAGTCTCTTTGAATGGCAGCACAGCCCTCTGGTGTATCAGCCACTCCTCCCAGTTTTGTATCGTCAGCAAACTTGCTGAGGGTGTACTCTGTCCCTTCATCCAGGTCATTGATGAAGAAGTTGAACAAGACTGGACCCAGGACTGACCCCTGGGGGACACCGCTAGCTACAGGCCTCCAACTAGACTCTGTGCTGCTGATCACAACTCTCTGAGCTCTGCCATTCAGCCAGTTCTCAATCCACCTCACTGTCCACTCATCTAACCCACACTTCCTGAGCTTGTCTATGAGGATGTTCTGGGAGACAGTGTCAAAAGCCTTGCTGAAGTCTAGGTAGACAACATCCACTGCTCTCCCCTCATCTACCCAGCCAGTCATTCCATCATAGAAGGCTATCAGATTGGTTAGGCATGATTTCCCCTTGGTGAAGCCATGCTGACTACTCCTGATCACCTTCTTTTCCTCCACATGCGTGGAGATGGCTTCCAGGATGAGCTGCTCCATCACCTTTCCAGGGATGGAGGTGAGGCTGACTGGCCTGTAGTTCCCTGGGTCCTCATGAAAGTGGGAAGCAGGAAGTAAGATTGAAAGAACTGTGTGTGTTTGAGGTAGGGGAGACTGAAGAGAGATGTCTTCAAATGCATAAAAGGCTGTTACAGGTAGGAGAAGAATTATCTTTTCTCCTTCTCCTTCTTACAAATAAGAAGCAACAGACTAGATAACACTAGGGGAGAATTTTCTCATGGTAAGGCCAGAAAAGATTGTGAAGATGGTTGTGGAAGCACAGCATCCCTGACTGTTGTTAAGAACAGGTCAGAAAAATATCTGCCAGAAAACACTTACATATAATAATTGGGTGAGCCTGGCTTGGCAGAGGCATGAACTAGAGGGTCTTCTGTGATCCTTTCCTGCTCTGTTTTTCTGTGTTTCTATGATTATGTAACTGTCTGTAGTAGGTAATAAGTCACATTCTCTTTTATTCTGTTGATTCTTAATAAATGTCTGTAAATAGGTTGGTCTGATAGGGTGAAAAAAGACACAATAGTTCATTTTAGATGGACAAGTGTTTCAGACAAGCAGAAAGTAAAACTGTTCCTTCCATTTGATTTTCAATACAAACCCCCCTGCATTTGCTACACTTGTATTCATCAATATTTGTAGCCCATTAATCAGGAATAGACTGTGGTTCCAACGCCATGCAATACTGTTTTATCTTGACTGGGGGAGAGTACTCTGGCTTTAATCTTCCAAGCATCCCTGTAGGCACTGGCCACTTAGTGGACACCCATCGTCAGTTGCTAGGGAGGTTGGGGGAGTCTTTAGTAACAAGCACATATTAAAACAGCCTGGGACAGTTCTGGTCCTGGTTCTTGACTGGTTTTGATGTGCAGACCCGTACATTTTTTTCAAGTGAATATGCAGCCTCCTGTATTGCAAATTTAAGCCTACTGATAATAGAATTGCTTTCTTAGTTACCTTTCATGGACAGACTGAGAAATCACCCAGCGTGAAGACTGTATGTCAAAAACTACCATCTACAATTTGTGTTAGAGATGTTTTATCTGCAGCCATGGCTAGGACTAGAGTGCAGAAAATTAGGTAAAAGCATTTCTAAACTCCTACTTTGAGGTGCCAGTCCCTGGCTTGGCATACTTTTAAAGCAAACCCAGAATCTGAATGAAAAATCTGTGTTTTCCTGACATATTTGGTTTTCCAAATGCTTAGGTTATCCTCTGTCTCCTAAAGTTTTATCAGTGCAAAGGGACAGCACCTTGATAATTTGACGTTGTATCATACTGTTTCTAAACAGATTGTTGCCAGAACTGTTTTTTTTCTACCTTTGTAAAGATTGAGGTTACTTTTCCTCTTTTCAAACCATCTGAGAGTGTTAGCTATTTGCTGAAAATGAGAGCTAACAGCTCATGCCATTAACTGACCGCTTCTTTCAGAGCTCGTGGAATTCATGGTAAGGTTCAGATAGTGTAAATTTTTATAAATCTGATATTAGAACAGATGTACCATAGTCATCTCTTCCATTCTGCTGTATAAAGCTCTGAAACACAAAGGTCCTCTCTGAGCTGACATGACATGTAGCATCTGTCTTGGATAGTCAATTCTGGGGAACAAGGCTCCAAGGCTTCCTCTGGCATTAGCAAGCAAGAATTTCCCAGTCCCAGTGTGTACCCCTGTTCCTTTATCAGCTTTCTTGTGTCCAGCCGACCAGTCCAAAGTCCTTTTGCTTATAGCTATTCAGTCTAGCTGTGCTGCAGGAGATGCTGTGTAACCACATCCTGTCCATCTGGGACACCTTTTCCTGCCCACTTCTTGCATGTTGATGCATTTCAGCTGCGCTTGGAGTGCAGCTTCCTATTGCTTCTTAGCTGCAGTTAGCTGGTTCTGCCAATTTTCAGTTTATGATTTAAGGTCTTAAATGACAGTGACCTTCCCATGGCTGTGTGTCATTCCATCCTCTGAAAATCCTTCACACTAATCAAGTATTCAAAAACAATTTGAAATGGTCACTTCATCTATTTTTTACTTTATTCTTCAAACCTACCCCACCCAATCTCCTGTTAGTTTCCATTTACTCAACCAGAGTTTTCTCCATAATCTCTTTTGACTGTATTTGCTACACAGTACTGCTCTTATCCCCCAGAATCCTCCATGTACTTGCAACTCATCAGTTTGCCTATCCCCTTTGTTGGAAGGCGAGACTAGTTCTACCAGAGATTTGTGTATACTAGACAATTTATTATGATGATATGTTTATTATAGGAAGACAGGGAGCAAGTCTTGCAGTCTAGTACAGAAACAGACAAAGAATGCCACACATCAGATGAAGGTAAAAACTTGGAATGATTCATGGGAGCTTGAAGCAAAGTAATGCCCTTACACAGGAGTTCTGGTCTTTGTATAACAAGAAAAAAAATTCTCATCATCAAATTTCTAACTGGTGCTACACTGTAGCCTCATGTGTGTGCTTATGGGTTCACAGCCAAAGGACATCAGCATTCTAATGAGGCATAATTCAAGATGACAGTCCTGGATTTGAATTTCCTTCAATTCAGGAGAGTTCAAACCTAGATCTGAACTTGGCAGCTCTGAGTCATGTTTCTTTATGATTCCGGGGCAGGTTTCACTAGAAGGGTCGCTTTTTAAACACAAATATACCTTAGGTGTAAAATATAGTCAAAGAGCAGGTGCTGGATTGCAGCAGATGTGCCCCCCAGCACATTTATGAATACCGCATTGACCTTTGCTTATATGCATGTTGGCAGCTATGCAACATACTGTTTCTTTATACTGGCAGATAGCTTAGGTAGTGGCCTGAGTTAAGGCTATAATCATGTGTTGCCCTTCGAGTATTTGTCCCTCAGCTTGTCCTTTCTTCTGGGCCCTAGACCCTACTTTAAATGAAAAATGTTTAGAACATTATTTTTTCTCCACAGCTGAGAGACTGAATATGTTTTCCAGTCTGAAGCTATATGGTTGCCAGAATTGTTAATATATTTCTCGCTCTATGGCAGACACAAGACAAAGAGAAGAGGAACAATGTTCTTTATGGTCTTCATGGGGCTGATCCTTCTGCATTGTTCCATGCCCATTTGAAAGTACTTTTTTTCAACAACCCTCTGAGTAAAATAAAAAAGAGTGATCCAATGGTAAAGGCACAGAACTGGGACTCAGAACACTGGTCTTTTAAGTGAGAGCTCTCAGATATTCTAAGTGATCAGGGACATTGGTATTGCAGACTGTTAAAGAAAAAAGATGTGCTTATCTCTCTCACTGTTTGCCAGCCCACTTTGAAATCTGTTGATAAGATGTAAGTTCAAAGTATTGTAATTATTATATTATTATGAGCATTAACACCAATTTTACAAGTACACAAAAGTACTTCTGGAAGAATGCTTCTTAAACCAATAAAACCTGTAGAAAGAGTATTATAAGGTATATTATGGAAGAAAATTGAGCTGTTAAAAAATAGACCTGCTTAAAAAGTACAAACTCCTTGTACCAGCTCACACATTTATCCAAAAATCTATCAAGTGAATTCGAGCTGAATTCCTGCTACTGGAAGTGTACAGAGAGAAGCCTATTTGCATGTAATAATGGCATGCATTGAAAAGGCCACTTTTCTGCTGTCTCTAATATCCAGATTAGGGTCTGTGCTGATTCATCTGTTCTTTCTAATGTGTCCATTACCAGGCCAAGCACAGCACCTGACCCTAAAGGAACAGGCTCTTTCTGGAATTTATCTTACTTCATGGAGTCCAGATAAACCTTTTAACTAGAGTTTCCTTCTTTACTTTAGCTGGAAGATGAATGAGTTGCATCTAATCTGTCAGGCTCCCTTAAAATATTTCTTTTTGTCTTGCTAATTAAATGAGAGGATTGTGAACTTCAAAATAGCAAGATCCTATCATGTCATTTACAAAACAGCATCTCGCTTCAGCAGGTAGGAGAAATCCTCAAAAGTGGAAGGTACTCTTTCATATTCCCCTTAGTCCCCATCTCTGTGTTTTCTTCCTTGAGGGTAGTCAATGATATGCACAGTGCCTGGAGTCCTGCTTCATAGGCATCAGGTTCAAAAGTCTCAGCTTTGTTGCCTGCCCTTTCATTCTTCTCTTTTCTGAATTCTGAAAAGTGACAATTTTAAGAATTTCTGATTGTTGTAAGACAAAGTGCCTATCCTCCATGTTTGCTCTGTGGCATACGTGCACTCATCCGGGCGCAACTCCAAATGTGGCAATGGTTCCATGCAGAGCTCTCACAGAGGAAGAGGAGAAAAGCGGATCTTGATAAACTGGAGGAGCGATCTGAGGAAAATAAGATGCAGTTCAATAAGGATGATTTCAAAATGCCACTCTTGGGAATAATCTGCAGCACAAATGCAAAGAGGGGAATGACAGGTTAGGCAGCAGTTCTGCCAAAAAGGATCTGTACTTTACACAGATCAGAAACTGATGGCAAATTAATGTCAGAATGTGATGAAAAAGGTGCCAAAAAGGACATTCAAACAGGAAAATAGTATTATAAGATATAAGAAGTAATCTAGTTTCCCTCAGCACCAGTAGGACCTAAACTGCAGGTACTGCAAGAAAGTTGTGGGAGAAAACAGGAGAAAATCCAAAGGAAAGTAGCAAGAATGATCAGAGGTCTAGGAAACACAGCACATTAGGAGAGACTGCTTTTGTTTTACTCTAGGAACCAGAAGAGCTAGCAGAGACATAATAACATACCTCACATATATAAAAGACTGCTGAAAGGAGAAAGGAATTATCTCTTTTCTGTGTCCATGGAAAATAAGACAATAGTTAACAGATTTAGACTGCAGCAAGAAGGATTCAAGTTAGCCATTAGAAGAAGCTTTCTTATAGAAGGGACAGTGAACCATCTGAAGAGACCATTATGAGGAGGTTGTGGACTTACCAGCATTGATGGTTTTACAGACAGACTAGATCAATGTCTGCCGGGAAGGGTGCTGGACAGCAGATGCTGCCTTGGAGAAGGGAAATGGACAAAGAACCTTGAGCGTGCTTCTTCCCATTTTGATGATCCTAAGCGTGTAGCTGTAGTTCTGATAGGGACAAATACCTCAGAACTGTAGAATGGATTGTATTGTGCATTAAAAGACAAAAATGCTTCTTGCAGGAGAGGAAGATGAGGAAGAACCTGAGATGCCTGTTGGCCCTCGGCCTCGCCCGATGTCGGAACTGCACCTCAAGGAAAAGGCTGTGCCCATGCCTGATGCCAGCGCATTTTTCATCTTCAGTCCTAACAACAGGTATTTAAGAGGCTGCTCTGCTGGAACCAGGAGAAGGAGACAGGTACCCCTTTGACCCTGGGTCCCAAAGGTTTTATGCTGTGGAGCTCCCTTTCAGCAGTTCATATCAGAGGTGTCTTTTCACCAGTCTTTCCTTCAAAGGCCCTGGCATGAAATCTCCATGAAAGCCTGAGTGTAGGAAGCCCTCTGACAATATGCCTGTTCAGTGGGAGTTCAGGGCACCTGCAAGGCTGGTTGAAAATGCAAATCACAAAAGCTTTGGAAATAAGGGACTCTGAAGCAAGTCAGCAATTGGAATTCTGCAGCATACACAGGTCCAAATTCAAACAAGCCATCAGGCAGTCAGTCAAGCATGAGGTAGGACCCCTTGTCCTAATGACTGCTCAAAACCTACTCCCAGTAGGAAGTTCCTGTGTCTCTGCTTATTCCTACCCTTCAGGAGTAAGCATGCAGGAAACAGGACAGGGAAGAGGAGAGTCCACAGCTCCCAGGGCAGGCTGAGGAGAATAATTCTTCTCTCACACTTTTCCCTCAGGCTCCTGCAGGCAGTGTGGCTTCACATTGCCCCACCTCTCTTCTCAGTACGGATGTGTGAGACAAGTACTGTGAGTAGAGGGTTGAGCTGTCACAGAAAGCAATTTATATATCTTTCCAGGGTGCAGAAGTGATCTCATTGCCCAGTGCTCTGTGCAATACCATGTGTCCCAACATCTTTCTGGCGACTACGCTTCCAAATACAGCCCTGAAGTAAGGCAGAGCTGTAAAAACAAAATGGAATTTAGAACCAGTCTTTCCACAGCAGGGCTTGTGCCACTCCTCCTTTGATATGTGTGTAACAGGGAAGGACTGACGAAGATTGGGACTCATGGACTGTAATGTCAACTTTGCCACCCACCCACTGTTGCTTGTTGAAGTAAATTAACCTCTACAATCATCTGTAAAATTGGTATAATAGGGGCTTGGAGGCTGAACAGCCAAAAGTAGAGCTAAACAGACTAATGAAGTGCCTCTAGAATTATGCATAGGACTGTTATGAGACTTAACTCCTCATACTCTGATATTGTATGGAAAGTGCTTTAATGATGTCAAGTAAGCACACTGCCATTTGATGGGAGACTGCTACTTTCCTGTGCTGGTTTCCTGCTAAGAGCAACGAGCACTTTATATTAGGCTGAACTTTGGCAGACACCCTGCTTGGCATGATATTGTCCGACCAGAAGCCCTTTCCAGAAGCCAGCCTGCCTTACATTCATTTTGCTGGGTTTTGTGCCCTGGTAGCAGATGGATCCCTCATGGCTCCTGCCCAGTGACAGTCCAGTCCCAGCTCAGAAAGACAGTAGCCACTCCAAAGCCTGTTTCTGCTGCTTTCTCCTAACTAATTCACAATGAATGAAAGCAAGTGATGTAATTTCAGGTTGGCAGGTTTTAGACCACATCTAAATCACAAAAGGCTCTGTCGGGAGAGGCTGGCTGTTCTCCCTTCAAATGCACCAAACATGAGTCCTGCAGGCAGCCTATCACACCTTGTGCATCATTTCATGATACAGAGATCCAAGGGAGCACAGCACCCAGCAGGGCCAAGCACAGCTGCCTGGGCCGTGATTTTCCCTGCTGCTGGGGCAGAGCAAATCTGCTCTGCAGAGCAGTCCTCCAGGTCCAGTCCTGCTGGCAAAAGAGGAGGGGGGTATGTTACCCATGTCTTGCCTTTCTCTGAGAGATAAAGTTGTGCCTCTCCTCTCTCTTGCAGGTTTCGTGTCCACTGCCATCGAATCGTTAACGATAACATTTTCACCAACCTGATCCTATTTTTCATCTTGCTCAGCAGCATCTCCTTGGCAGCTGAGGACCCTGTCCGACACCTCTCCTTTAGGAACCAAGTATGCTTCCCATTCTCCTTCCCTTGCAGTGAGTTAAGAGTGTGATACAGCAGATCATGAGCCAAAGTCAGGAAAGTCTGAAAAGACTGCATCAGAGGCTTCTGGAGTGACTTTCTGCCCTGATTTGTGCCTTTTGCTAGGCTTTGTGAATGTGAAATCACTGGGCTTTACAGGGGACGTGAGTCAGGGCAGATTTTGGCCCCTAGTTCATTTCATAAGCATCTGTTGGGGAAGAAAGGACAGGAGACTGAAGAAAAAATTACTGTTTCTTGGGATTTGAGGCATTAAAGATGGGGTGTAGATACACTGGTTGGGGTTCAGACCATTCTAATTCTTGCTATTTGCAAGTTCCCTTTGGAACATCTGCTCTCCTGCCACATGCTTGCTTTACAGCTAAAAAACCCAGGGTCTGATTCTTACTTTGTTTGCACTGGTATAAATCAGGAGTAACATTCTTGAGTTTGGCTCAGTCACTCTGGGGGAAGTCGGTGTCACTAAGGTTAGAATCAGACTGTTTGAACGCAAGTTGCAAAGTAAATTTGAGGTAATCCTCAGAAAATATGCCATGCTCCTCTCCTGGATAGGCTGGGGGAAGGAGAGGAAGGCATTTAGCACAGAGATGCATTCTCTCCTTCTTTTCTGGCCATTCCTATTAGCCTTTTGAAATGTTCAGTGGTCTCCTAAGTCTGCCAGTGGTTGTTTCCGTTAATCTGGGTTCACTGTAGAAATCAGAAGTGTCAGCAGTCATATGTGACACTTCTGATCTCTGCTGTCTGCAGCAGCATTTTGGCATCTTTCTGCTTGAATGCTGGTAGAGATTGCTAGACTTGAACAGTGGGCCAATTTATTTATTGTTTAATATTAAAACCTGAATTGAACGCTCATTGTTCTGCCTCCCCTGAAATATCCTGGCCCGTATATGTATATGAAGAGAAGATGATAATGGAGGTTTATTCCTGAGCCTTATCTCAGAGCTGCTTTGCATTTTTTCCTGAAAGAGGGTGCTAAATAATACAGTCAAACCTATGCCACCAATGACCTACTTGCTCATAGCTGAGTGTGTCCACCATGTAGAGCTAAATGTATGTCAATCTTAGCATTAGAGAATGATGTCAGCTGGCATATGGGCTTCTGACATGCCACAGAAGCTGCTGAAGAATATATTGCAGAGAGATTTAAATGAGAAAAAAAATAGTCAAAGCTAGTTGTCCTGGATAAAGAGCTGGAGGTTTGGGACAAAATGTTGTTTTGGCTATTTAAACCCACTGATGTTGCATGAAAATCTGTGCTTAATTTTTGCAGGTACAGATGTTTAAAATGTGTCAAACAAAGGGACACTGACAAGATGTTTGGGTTGCAAATGTGATCTGCCTTTACGCCTTGACAGTAGAACACTAAGATTGTGTCCTGCCCTGTGCCCACTCAGAGGGCTGGAAGGGAAGGAAATAAAGGTGCAAGCGAACTAACTGCCCTTGCCCTCACTCTGGGATAATATAATCAGACATTAACCTGTTCACATGGACTTTTGCAGACTGGTTTCTGCTGTTAACACAAACCGTCCCAGAGCAGGAAGACAGGAATGGAGAGATCCTTCTCCAGCAAGGGCTAGCAAAGAGCTTTGGAAAGAAGCAGTCTTCTTTCCTGGGCTGGGCTAGTGGCTGCATCTTTCCTGTGTTGTATAGAGCTCGGGCAGCAGGTCTTTGGAAGTGTCTCTCCAATACGATCAAACGTCTTCAAAACCCAAGCAAGACCTGAAATTTTATACGCTCACAATGTTCTCCTGTTTGCATTCTGGCCAGGTGCTCTTTCATTTTAGTTTATTCTGGGTTAAATACTTATTTAGATGGTAATAAACGTGCCTGCTGATAAATGATACTGCCTGCACAGGTGATCTGTGGTCATTTCCAGCAGGCATGATTTCATCTAAACAGGAGGACTTTACTAGCTACAGCTTTGGGGCCACGTTCACCAGTATGGTCCAGTTGCTTTGCTGTGCTCTGGTGATGTAAAACAGCTGCAGACCCAGCTTAATCATCCACTTTAATCAAGTTTATGGCTGCTTTATGTCAGTGGAGTGATGCAAAGCAGTCTGAGAGTACCCATGAATCTGACCCATTGGTTATAAAATTGTTCCATTGATATAATAACCAAATATCAGGACCTAGCAGGCTGCAATGCACAGGGACATTTCCAGTTATAATGTGTACAAATTAATATGGGATGCAACTGAGGCCAGTCCATCCTTGAAATGGCCCTTTTTAATTCTCTAAGTTGCAAAAATTTATAGAGCCCAAACTAGCCTTGAAGAGTGAGAACAACTTCTACAGAAGTCAAAAATTGAGCAGTGACTTGAGGAATTTTAAGTTACACAGTCACAGTAAGTGATACATGTCCCTATTTGATCTTCAGTGACTGCAAATTGGCATGGATTTGGGTCATGCTTAAATGGTGCAATCTAAAATAACACTACAGTTTGCAATAGCTATCTCGTTGCCCATGGCATAACAGTCTATAAGAATCTAGCCACTCTTTGTAAACCTATAAGTCTGGGTTAGGACAAGAGCATCCAGATACAGTAAAGATCTGTGGGATGCATAACATCCTCCTGGTGGTGGAGGAGAGTTTACTGCTGTATGTTTATTAGTGTTTTAGCAGTAAAGGCTTAAATTCAACAAATGACCAGGTTTCTACTGCTTCTATATAGTGATTATTCAGTTTATAATGTGGTTAAGCTAAGAGGACAGTAATCCAATGGAATAATACTTTTGATTTTCACTGTTTGCAGTGTAGGTAAAACAAAAGAGTTTGGGATATTGGAATATACTGGAAAAAAGAGTCCAATTCTGGTCCCATTAGTTGGTAGTAAAGTTCCCATTTGCTTCTGGGGGATGTAAACTGGTCTGCAGTAAAAGACATCTCTGCCCTTAATGCTGCTACTTTAAAAGTCACGTTACACTTCTAGACTTGCTGTTGCCTTCTGTGGCCATGTTTTGTGGCCTGCTGTGTGTAACTCTGTTAAGCCCACTATGAAGTCTAAGTTCATGGGACTGTTGAGTTTTTCAGCTTGCCTGTTCCCCAGAATGCCAATGGAAAGATGCAAAATCTAAGCTAGGCATCTCTAGTGGATGAGCAAATTATGACTCCGAGATAGAAGTTGTGATTCTGTTCAATTGGCAGAGTGCATATTTGTTATTCATCCTAATTCAGGGCAAGCTGGGATAGAAAAAAAAAAGAAGAGATAGAGCAGCCCCTGTGCATCAATTTGCAGTTTGTTTTTCTTCCTTTGCAAAAGTCACAGAACAAGCCTGAAATTAATAAGAAGGAATTGCATGTTTTCCACTGAGAGACTAGACGTTCTTGTATTCTCAGTTTGGAAATCTATTTGGGAAAACCCTTGAATTGTCTGTTCTTTATCAGATACAAATATAAAAAAATAAAAATAAAAAAAATCCTACAACAACCAAGAACTTGTTTTGCCTTCAAAACCCTCATGGGATTGTAACTCAGAAAAGATTATCATTTAATGTGCTTCTTGTCTCCTGTGCCAAGACTTTCACTGCATTCAACAGGACATCATTACAAAACCATTTCCTATATTTTCCTCTTTGTCCCTTCGTTAAGAGGCTTGTGTATTTGATTTTGAATTGTGATTTCCCATTCCAGCGGTCAGTCACTGATATACCCTCCCCACTCCTATTCCCTTTTGTTTTTACAGATTCTCTTTTATTTTGATATAGTTTTTACTGTCATTTTCACCATTGAAATTGCTCTGAAGGTAAAGTGCCCATCTTCTCTACCATTTCTTGATCACGAGCTTACTAGTTTTCTGCCGCTAGCTGTTGCTAACACACACGCCTGTTTGTTCCTGGGTCACGCTCAGTACCACTAACCCAATTGTGCTTATTTTTCAGATCCTAGGCAATGCAGACTATGTCTTCACTAGTATCTTTACATTAGAAATTATTCTTAAGGTAACCAATCTGAGCAATACACTTCTTCCTTTTTTTCTTTCTCTCTTTCTTTCTCTCTTTCTCTCTCTCTCACTCTCTCACTTTTTTTCTTGTATCACCTTAAACCCCAGTATTATATCTACACACAGAATTGTTTATCTTTTGATTTTATCCTTTTGGTAGTTGTGTAAGAAGTCTTCTGTGAAATTTTGATATTCAAACTTGTAATAGACAGCCAATATCAGCACAATGCTCTTCTGGGGAATCACAATGAAAGGATGGATTGGGAAAAGTAAGAGAGGACCAAGAAAAAGGCCAACACCCTAGAAATTTGCTCTCTCCATCCTGGCCAATCTTTCCAAAACCGGCTTTGTTTGCTGTACAAAGAGCCCTGAGCACATGCACTTCCTCCACTGCATATTAAAACCCAAAGAGAAGGTATCAGTTCTGCACAAGTCATGACACTGGGCCAGAGGGAGCCAATGACTTACATAAGATTACAGTGTGCACCGCTGAATGGGAGATAGGAAACGGTTCTACCAGGGAGCCCAGTGCAGAAACTCAATTTTTAGGTGTGGCAAGGGAACTGAGAGTACAAATCACTGAAACTCGAAGGACTGTAGCTGAGAATGAAAATTACTGAGCCACCTGGTTGAAACCTGGCTTTAGATTTCCCAGGAATATGCTCTGTACCAAAGGAAATGCGCAGGAGAATCGTTCAGCTGGGAAGCAAATAAAAATAGGCAGCCTTGTTCTTAACTCTAATTTTCCCAAAATATTAGACTAATAATTTAAATAACAGTAATTGAGCAAAGTTCTGGCTTTCCAAATGGTAGGTTCACTTGGCAGCTTGATCTTTTTCTCAGCAAGATGGTTCTAAGTGCTGGCAGGCAGCAGCATTCTCCTTAGAGTTGCTCTGATCTTGCAGCTTAGGTCCCTAATAACAGTATCCAAACTGGAGGCTGGCAAGCAGGGAGACCCTTGCGTATTTTTGTAGAGAGGCGTGCTTTTGATATGACTTTAAAGCACCAGAGCCAGAATGCTCTCCAAAGTGATGTACGTATTATGCTGTCATGCTCAATCCAGTGTGCATCCGTTTCCACAGTCAATCTGAACATGCACGCACCAAATGGTCTATCAACAAGGCACGCATCTCAGCAGCAGCAATATTTAAAACCAAAGCTGTAGTCTAAGGCTTAGCTTTCTACATCAAGGCACCTTCCCACCTATTTGAATTTACAGTAGCAATTCTGCTCCCACTGAAGCAAGCTGTAACCCACCTATCAGTGGAAGCAGAACCTAACCTAATCGACTGGTGTATTGCTCTGTTTTCATCACAGGAGTGTACTGCATAGTACCTATTTCTGAGCTTCCCCAATATTACCGGCAAAATTCCCCCATTAACTTCAGTGACTATGTGACAACACCTCTGAATTTTCTGCAGGGCCAAGTGGGAGAGGAGTGCAAGGACTACAAACATTTAAGAAATTCTGTTCTTATCCTGTCGGTCTCTGCCTCACAAGGGCTTGTTTCTCAGAGCCTGTTTCTCTGATGCCTTGCCTTGTGCACAATCTTTTGCACAAGAGCAAAGTTGGTGTAAATGATAAGCAAAAGAATAAATGATTATATGATGTTCGAGACAGTGGAGAAACAAGCTTCATCTATGTCAGTGTTGCTGATGGCACATGCAAGCCTCACAGTGACATGATGGAGTCTGATGGATGTTAGCAAGGTGACTACCTTAGCAGTGTTTTGAACATGCCATTGAAGATAATTATGATTTAGTTTTAAATAGCATTCTAAGAGCTTTGTTCAGTGCTCCAGGTGGAAGGCAGGCATAGATTGTATACTCTGTGAGAGCCTCTCCTAAGATAACAAAATCTCTCAACAGGCATGAGAGAACCACAGTTTGTATAGAACTTAAACTCAGCAGATTCCCCTCCTGATTTCAATGGTGTCTCCTTTCTTTCAAGATTGCCATACAAAACATAACCACTACAGGGCATCTTTACCAGCTTTGTTATGGCAAGGACCTCCCCCCCTTCCCCAGTCAAATGTATCTTTAAGTATAAATTCTAAGCCAGGACCAGAGTTTATACTTCCTCTCCTTCTAAGTTCTATCTGACTGATGGATAGTTGGTTCCCTGATGTCATGGATGTTTGGTGAAAAAAGCAATCTGATATATCGTGTGCTCTTCCACTCTCACTAAAGTTGTCACAGGTAGACATGGCTGGAAACCACCAGCAGGTATGCCATCCTGAGCTATTAGGAACCAGAGAATTCCAGTTTGAACTTCTGGTTCATACTTCTAGTTGGGAGAGTCTGGCTGGAGTTGGTCATTGAGGAATAGTCTCATGATGTCTGCTTCCAGTTACTTTAGGCATCTAACTTAGATGAGATGCAGAGGACCAAATTTAGAAGCCTGTGTTCCTAATGCAGGTAATGGAGTAAGATTAGCAATTGTGGGGTTGAGGAGTGCTCAAAGCAGCTGCATCAGATCACTCACCAAGGCTAAGGTAGGTGGTACAAATACCCTTATCACCTCATCCTCTTTGAGATATTGACATGCCAGACATATCTATTCATATTCTGAAATAGAGCTCAGCCTAAAATTGAAAGTCAGGACCTTGGCTTTCCTGAGTTCAGAAGTGTTTAAGTCTGACATGGGGACTGAGACCCACTTCCATTTCCATTGTCACTTAATCCAGTTCTGGATGTGTGACATCCCCTTCAGCAGAGCACACCCAGCAGCGCAGAGAGTCCCTTGCAAAAAATGTAAACACTGGTTTCCATTCCCCAAGTGTGTGGTGCTCATAATGATTACCTCCACGAAGAGGCCTCTCTGTCTCAAGGAATCTTACCTTGGGCTTTGCAAAGAAAAATCAAGGGGAAAATGCAACCACCTCTTTTGTAGAAGAAAGACGGAGGGAACTGGATGGGGGAAGGAGAACTGATTGAACACAATTGAGCTGGATAGAAGGAGCAAACTGAAGAGAAGAGAAATTCCTCCTGTTGCTTAAGCTGTACTCCTAAGCATGAAATCCCTGAGGGATTCTGTTTTTTCTTGCTCAGAGGGGAGAAAGCTCAACTGTCCACTGCAGCTGGTTTAAGCTGTGAAAAACATCACAGAAGAGTTCCTTTTATTTCGTATTTTAATTCAGGAGCCTTTATATAATACAATACTCCCGAGTGTCCTCTGCCACTGAAGATAAAGGGAAAAGCATATGATTGCAAAGAGTAGTTTTTGCAAACAGTCATTATGCTGCTTTGCTGATTCTGAGTGTTACATATTCTAGGCACTGGAAGTGCAGAGAAAAAAGGACCAGAGAGACCATATGAGCACCCTTTTCCTCACTGAACCTAACATTGGCTTTCCCTAATTAGTTCTCTCACAGTTATTCTGCTGTCTTCTTCACTCTTTCTTTTTCAACTTCTCCTTTGGCATCTGGGGGTAAATTGTCTGCTATGTTACAAATACTGCCCCTCCCCAAATGTACACTCTGAGCACAACCAGTTAGTTTTGGTTTCTGAACAGATGCTAATGGCAAAGTGTGTTTTTGTCTTCGTGTGCCTCCCTGCAGATGACTGCTTACGGGGCTTTCCTCCATAAAGGCTCCTTCTGCAGGAACTATTTCAACATCTTAGACCTGCTGGTGGTCAGCGTTTCTCTCATCTCCTTTGGGATCCAGTGAGTGAGCTATTTTCAACTGGTTGATTTTTCTGGACAGTAGGACTGGGATGGGAGATGATACCTCAGTCTCATTGTCTTATCTGGGCAGGATTTTTCTTGTGAGCCTGAAAGTATTCTTCCCAGATAATTCAGGAGACATTAGAACTCATCCTTGTGAGGGGAGATAATAATTGGCCTATACTACACTGGTGACCCAGATCTCCCAGAAAGAGCAAATGAGAACAAGAAACTTGGTCCACTGTGAATCATGAAACTCAGCTTTGGTCCAACATCTGAGTTACTGTATCAGTTCAGGACAGTTAAGAGACTTAACTGTTTCCTCGCAGAGCTCTCTTTCCTCTCTGGAAAACAGGATGATAACATTTTGCTACTCCCTAAGAGTCTTGGTCAGTGAAATATTATCAAGCACTTTAAGAGCTGTATAAGAATCCTCAGAGCAGTGGTGGCAGTGTCAGTTGCTCCTACTTCTGTCACTTCCACTTGGTATCTGTTGATCTGATAATTTGCTTAATAAGTTTATAAATTTACTTGACTATATAGAACTCTATGCATCGGATAAGGAGTTTCCAAAGTAATAACAGCACACCTGATAAGAAATCAGCTCCCAGTTGTTCCCATTATGGATTAGCAGCTCATGTATGATATATTCCAGAGCTCACTAAATCAAGCAGAAGGATTTATCAGGTTCATTTGGCTTTCAGTCAAGGTCTTAAGAATGGCTCAGTGCTCATCTTGGCCTGCTGTGTTGTTCTTACAGACCTGACTAGGCTCTTCATATGTTAGCAAAAGAAGCTTATTCCCAAAATCAGTAGGAGGGCCTGATGTCATACAGCATGGAGGAAATTCTCAGTCAAGGTTTCAGTCCTCAAAGATGCAGAGAGCTGTGGCCCTATTGTAGCAGACAGTTCTGTTCTGAACTTAAAATTAAACACATAGGTAACCCTAATTAATTCAGTGGGAGTTTCCACATCCTTAAAGTTATGTACAGTCTTAACTGATTTGCTGGATCAGAGGCCAATACATTGCAGAATCAAACCCAGCTGGATGGTATACCTTTAAGTGCCAGAGTCACCTGGAATTTGCTTTCTTCTATTAACATTTCAGCAGAGTGCTTCTTTGAGCCTTATCTTAAAATTGCATGGGATGACTACATCTTGGCACAGTTTCCATTAGGTATCTACAGAGTATTTGGTAGCTTGCCCTGCTTAGAAAGACTGCCCGTGTTCCATTCCCTTCAGTAATACAACAGGAATGGTGAACACCGGGCGAATGTATCTTGAGCCTGCATAGATCAGGAAGCAAGACCTACATAAAAAACTCCGTAGAGTGGTTTCCTCACCCCCATCACAGTCTTTTGTAAAATGCCTAGAATGACTGCTCTCCTCCATACACATTTTTCAAACATATTTAAAATTGCAAGGATAAAATATATTTTCTTTGTACATATGCCATTAGCATTGCTAATGTGTCTGCATCATATATTTACTCATGTTAAAGGGTTTCTTATATAAGGATGAAATGTTTGGTAATGTACCGATCAGTAAGAATATACATTTTCTCATAGCTAAAATCAAAGCCATGATCACCTGTGAGCCCTAAGCTGTAAACTGCAAATAGCTAAAAAGAGTCTATGTTAGTAAAATCAGCATTTGCTTTTGAGGCAGATGGGTCTGAGTTCTGATCCCAATCACCCGATGCCCTGAGTTGCCATAGCAGGTAGCAAAGAGCTGACTCAGTAAGTACCCTATACAGTCTAAGGCTGTGTAGGATTTCAGATGAGAATGAGTGGGTGAAATCCACCTGCCCCTTACAGCATGCCCGCCGCCATATCACTGTATCTCTCAAAGCTGACCTTTTGATACTTTCTTCCAGGTCCAGTGCTATCAATGTGGTGAAGATCCTACGTGTTCTGCGAGTGCTCAGACCACTGAGGGCCATCAACAGAGCCAAAGGCCTAAAGGTTAGAAGAGTCCCAATGCACTCTGTAAATTACAAAGTCAAGTTTTTTCAGTCTACCAGGACTTTTACAACAGTTCAAGGGCTGTTTTAAGGATCACCACTCAGGTTAAATGTTGCAGTTTGCTAGGGTTACAGATGGGCTCACAAGTCTACTTTAATTCTTCCACCCTTGCACTATTAGCTAAATTCCCCTCTGTGGGCTGGTGGGTGCCCAGCTAGGTAAGGATGTGTTGCTGGATGTATTAAAGGTCTGAGCTCTGGTGTTTTCCTGTCCCTTTTTGCCTGCTTCTAAAGTACAATGAAGAATGTAAGGGGTCAGTTTTCTTTCCTGAGACATTACTTAATGGTAGTAGTTAAATCAGATCTTTTTATTTGTTGTTGTAGTCGTGGGCTTCTCCCCTAGCCAGAGCAACGCAGGACAATCCTACAAGTTACTCTTGTTCCTATCTTCCATTTGCAGCATGTGGTCCAGTGTGTGTTTGTCGCCATCCGAACCATCGGAAACATTGTGATTGTCACCACTTTGCTGCAGTTCATGTTTGCCTGCATTGGAGTTCAGTTGTTCAAGGTAAAACCATTGGACTCATTCGTTCATCCATCACACTGAGCTGTCTTCTGGGGTGGGAAAAATAGCATGAAGAAGCCTGTGGAAGGGGATATGGAGTCTTCCCTTATGAAAGAAAAAACATATGTGGCACTATCATTGTTACCTGAGCTCCTGCTACTATGAATTCCCCCAAACTGGACCAGACACATGCATAATTTCTGCATTTCATCTGTAATCATAAGAAACCAACAGTAAGGTTGGCCACCCTCTTCCTTCCCTAATAGTTTGTGGCATGACCTCAGTGCCAGGGAGGTGAATGGGGCTGTTCTAAAGGATTTGGACTTGCAGACTCTGTCTAACCCCCATCTTACAGAGGAAGGGCCATGCCAGATGATCACTGGAGGTTCTTTAATCACTTGTTACGGTCTACTTTTATTTCTTTGCCCTTCATCACCCTTCTGACAACTAGTATTCTGCAGCACTCAGCAGGCATGCACTGAGACATACACAGAAAAGTTCTGTGCAGGCAGATGAAAGCCTGTGTTCTGAACTACCCAGATGCAGGCAACTTTCAAACCGTTTGCTCACATCTGCGTGCAAAAGAGCATGTAAACATACTCATAGTCAGTCAAGCAAGTAGTAAATGCAGTTTCCTTGCTACGTGACCTGCCCTAACCCTTGCACGGTCCAGGAAAGGAAAGTCCTTCCAGGAAAGGAAGCTTCATTCTTCTTTCTTCTTCTTCAAGGGCAAGTTGTACAGCTGCACTGATAGCTCCAAGCAGACAGCAGCAGAATGCAGGTGAGTGCGACCTTTCCCAGTCAGTCCCTTTTACTGGCTGTCTGCTCTCAGGGCCTGGTACTGTAAGTGCAATTGTCCCATGTTTTTGGTCTGTTCTTGAACCACAGGGGGTACTACATTACATACAAGGATGGTGAGGTCAACCAGCCGATGATCCAGCCCCGAAGCTGGGAGAACAGCAAGTTTGACTTTGACAATGTCTTGACTGCCATGATGGCCCTCTTCACTGTCTCAACCTTTGAGGGATGGCCAGAGTAAGTGCTTCTTGGGCCCCAAGGGCTGGGGTGCGATGCTGACAATGTCCTCATTCATTTCAAAAGAGGAAATTCAAATGCAGAATATTTTTAAAAGTCTAGAGCATTAAAGGTAGCGATAGTAGCAGCAGTCGCTGTAGAATTATATACTTTCTTTGTAAATTCCTAAGAGCCTGGAGGAATTGCTGTTCCTGTATTTGTCAACAGTGCACAGCACTTCTCTAGGTCTTAAGAAACAATTTCCAGTAGTGGCACTGATAGCAATATTTGTTACAGTAGGTACTAATGCTGATACTAATACTGACTTACAGTACTGCTAGATGTTGCAAGTTTTCCCATGGAGCCAGCAAACTAGTATGAAATGCACCAGTGCTGTCTCTGCAGTATGGGCAGACATTGGATATTTCACCAGGCTATACTGTCTGTACCACAGGGGCCAAGGACTTCCACCACTCCATTCTGTCAGTGTAACATGGGTGTGCAGGATATGATGGGGTTGCCCCAGAGCTGTGTCACTGGATGATGCCAACTGCTGTGTCAATAAGTATTAAAAGCACTGAAATCCCCTTTCCTCACAGAACTCAGTTCCCAGCAACCCAGACTCTTTTGTTTTCTGTTAAATGAAGGAATGTATCTGTTCTAACTTTTTAATTGTTCAACAATGTATACACTTCACCTCTGAACAGGTTCAAATGTATAAAGTTAATAAGAGCTGTGCCTTCTCTTTTGCAAAAGCTTACACTCAAATCAGTGAAAGTCTGCACATCTGCAAGTGAAAGCATTCTGATACAATTAGAAGAAAAATAGCAAATCTGAGTCTTATCACTTGTAAAGCCTCACGACAGTTGCAGATTTTCTCTGCATTGGGTTCCTGTTTGCTTTCAGGTTGCTGTATAGGTCCATTGATTCCCACATGGAGGATGTGGGACCCATCTATAATCACAGGGTTGAGATATCCATCTTCTTTATTATCTACATCATCATCATTGCTTTCTTCATGATGAATATCTTCGTTGGTTTCGTCATCGTCACGTTTCAGGAACAAGGAGAACAAGAATACAAGAACTGTGAGCTGGACAAAAACCAGGTAATTTACAACTACTTGTTGCCACCAAAGATAAGAAATACATTGACAATAAACTTTTAAGAGAGAGAATACATCCACAGAGGAACATGTAAGGACTGCCAACAAGCTAAAACACTAAGCTGTCTATACTGCCATTTTTCAGGAATCAGGTAAAAATAAATCTCTCTTTAAGATTTGCACAAAGGACCAACATCTACTTTAAAGTGTGCTGTATCATTTGGTTCACTGACATTAATTAGATGAATGTGAATATGTTGTCTCTAATAGTTAGAATAGATGCATTCAGATTATGATATAAAATAAATTCTTCTTCCAAGCTTTGTCATTTCAGTAAACAACCTGAACTTACTTTTTTTTATTTTTGGAGGCAGCTGACCAACCACGCATTTTGTTTTTGATTTTTAAATCTACCCTGCCTCTTTCACAGCGCCAGTGTGTAGAATATGCCTTGAAGGCCCGGCCCCTGCGGAGGTACATCCCTAAAAACCAGTACCAATACAAAGTCTGGTATGTGGTAAACTCCACCTATTTTGAGTACCTGATGTTCGTTCTGATCCTGCTGAACACCATCTGCCTGGCCATGCAAGTAAGTATGCAAGCAGAAAACCTCACAGGAGATGAGTAATTAGACCCTGCTGGGGAAAATGTAGAAGCAGCAGAGGTTGAGGCCAGCTTTCATTTTCACACCATGCACTGAGGGAGAGGGGCATGATAAAAGATGTTGTACCATGTTCACTCTGGATGACATTTAGTTAGAATCATGAATCTGCCTCTCCTCCTCTTCCCACTAATATGTGACACTTTCAACAATTCTGTTTATCCTGTTTAAAAACAAACAAACAAAAAATTCAACAGTTATAGGCCAATTCAGCGGCCACTGTAAGAACAAGTAACTTTTCAATTCTGACTTGTATTCTCTAAAAAGTAGGAATAGGCCATGAGCTGCCATTCACTTGAGATCTAAAGTTTACATTTTGTCCTTTTCTGCATTAAAGAAACAGAGACCAAATATGTGGGCAAACAAGAAGAATAAGGAAAATGGAGATAGAAGGCAGGTGATCCCTAGCATCTCTTTTTTTCTGTATTAAGACCCATAGAAACTTGGCTAAAAAGTACCTCCAGAGGCCATGTTTTATATCTCATCACCTCAAGGCAGAATCAGCTCCACCTAAAGCATTTCCTGACAGATGTTTGCCAAACTTGCTTCACTAGTGATGCGACTGGTTGCCTTACTACCCCCTACGCTTGTGCGCTTATTTTCCTTAATGTGAGAAGGTTTTCCAAACATCTAATGTGAATCTAGCGATCAAACATTTGCTGCTGGATCTACAAGAATAGCAAATAGCAGTAGTATATTAACATGTGCAGAGTGTAACAACAGTAAAAGGGAAGGAGACATAATCTTTAGTTAGTGGCCAGCTTGCAAAAAGTAAAGTTTAAGTTCTTTTCAGTCAAGAAATAGGCCCTTGTAGACAAAAGTTGTTCTGTACGTTTCCCCAAGCCTGTCCTTTTCTGTCTTGTTCCTTCCAGTCTGTCTCTGCCCAAGACCTCTCTCGCCTCCCCTTCCATATTCAGTCAGTCCTAGACTCCATCTATTAAGCCCATCTCCCCAGTCCCAGTTTCTGCAGCCACTCGAGCCCCATTCTCCTCTACACTCTGGCTGTTTAAGAACTAGTGTGCCCATCACTATCCTCCCCAAACTCCACCCCTTCTCCTTGCCCAGTCAGTCCAATCTGTCTCTGAACTCCTTTCCTCAGTCTGTGGCCCAGACAGTCCCAGATCCCCATTCCTCAACCAGTCCTTCTCCTCACTACACAAACTCCCAGTTGCAGTTTTCCCTCCATGGACCTCCTTTCCAGTCTCTCTGTGCCACACTCCCTTTCCATTTCATTGTTTAATACACTTTGTTCCTGTCACTATTTCATCCCTTACTCTGAGTCCTACTCTCCATGCCCTTCTCCAGCCTGCCCCATTTTTTCCCCTCCTACATCAGCTTCTCTTTTGACCTTAGCATCCCACCGCTACATTTCCCACTGGATCGGTCCCAGTCTGCCCAGCTCCAGGTTTCCCATAAAAACTAGCCCCAGTTTCCTGTCACTCGCTACCAGTCTAAGTCTCCATTCCCACTCAGTTTCACCTTATTTTCTCTCAGTGCTTCCAGTCCCGTCTCACCAGATTTCTTGTCCTCTCTATTTCTTTCCCTTCATTTGGTCTAGCTCTTTCCCCTACCTGTTGAAAAGGCTTCCTCTTCTGTCTTGCCTAAGGTATCAACAAAGGAGTGAGGCAGCACAAGCACAAGAAGGAGCGCTCTGCTCTCAGCTGAAGTATATACTGCCATGCTATCATGAAACAATGTAGAGTGACTATTTTGTTCACTCTGAAGCTTTGGAGCATGCTCAATTGCTGTGATAGCAGTGTATGCACAAGGCAGCTGGAGCTAGAAGATGTGAGAAGTTTGTGAATACACAGACAGGACAGACAGAATCTTTGAAGAGTCTAGGAAGTCTATATCCATCCTGAGAAAAGTACAGGTTTCTCAAAGGCATATAGCTTGGTCAGATTTGTGTCAGATTTCATAAGGGACAGCAAATATGCTGTAGCAAGCACAAAAGCCACATTATTAAATTTAAGTTATTTACTTAAATGATTAAATAAATTATCCTGAGCCAATTCAGAATAGGAAAATTCAGCCCAGGTGGTTAAAGTTTAGCAAAGTTAAGCAACTCAGAACAGGGCCTTATTATACGAACTGGAAGATGACCTAAGGCAATGCAATCAGTCCCAGGTATAATGATCTGGAAAAGGGGAAATGAAGAGTGAGGTGGCAACATTTGCAGAAGACACTATTTTGATTAATCAAGAGAAGACAAAGAGTAACTTCATTAGATCTTAATAAAGCTAAGTGAATGGGCAGCATGATTGCAAATGTAATTCAGAGTTGACAAAGGCAAGATAATGCATATTGGAAAGATATGATTTGATCTGCTTATGTACATTGCAGGATCCTGAATTAAACGTAATTACTTTGGAAAGAGCTTGATATCATTCTGAACAGCTCAGTGAAACCCCCGTCCACTGTGCGGTAGCAGTCAAACAAAAAAGTAATCTAAGTGTTGGGGAAGGGTGAGATAACACAATTGGAGACTGTCTTGTACCATTATGCAAATTTATAATGAGTCTTCAATTGGAATGGTAAGTGCAAGTAACCCCCCCTCAAAAAGTTTTTTTAAAAAGAGAAGTGATACAGAGCCAAATGGCAGAAATGAGTAGAGGTATGGAAATGCTTGTGTGTGAAGGGATAGGGATTATAAACTGAAAAAATAGGGTGTGCTGGGGTTTTCTTTAGAGAACCTTGACATCAAGGGAGATTAGTAGGGGCCCTGTGGAATCATACGTAGCTGGTACGTTCATTCTTCACACTGCTGCTGGGATGCCTATTTTTCAGCACTACGGTCAGAGCTGCATGTTCAAGGAAGCCATGAATATCCTCAACATGCTCTTCACTGGCCTCTTCACTGTTGAGATGGTCCTGAAATTAATCGCCTTCAAACCCAAGGTAGGTGCTGTAGGTGTGGAGCTTCCCAGCCTCTGTGTGTGTGTGCATGTGTGTGGGGCAGCTGTGAGGAGAAGGAGGAGGTGAAACTTTCTGATCTGTTACCCCACCAATAACTGAGCTGGACAGTTGCTCTCTGGATTGGAGTCTCACATGTATTTAATAACTTTTTTCACTGGAGAGTAGACACATAAAAAAGAAAAAAGCAAAGCCTGTTAGTAGAGAAGGTTCATAGTTCTTTGTTTTTATTAAGTTATAGTAGTTACACTATGTTATGGCTATAACGTGGTTTCCATGCTGAATGTTATTCTAATGTTCTCTCTTACTTTCCTAAAATAAAATACAAATAGCATCCCATGATTAGTCTTCTGGCCCAAGTGAAGTTAATCAAGCATGACTCATTTTGAGTTACGGCCTTTGGAAAAAAAAATTATGTTTCTTCTGTGAGGGCTATGGCTCAATGCTGGTTTGAATTACTTCCATTCTGAATTTAAGACTTCGTTGATAATATTCAGTACCCCAGCAGGTCCTGCCTGTAAATATTGTCCTGTCCATAAGGCCATGGCATTCTGCTAGTAGAGTTTTACCATGGCATAAGATTGTAACCTACAAGCTCTTCCAACTGATTTGAGACAGCTGGTGGAGGATGAGGACAAAAATTCTGACCTCACATAGTTTAAAATTATGTGAGGCTCTATTCTTTGGAGTGTAAATTCAGTGGTGTGTCATAAGGAGTGGAGTTCAGATACCTAAACACAGGTACCTCATGCCATTTCATATCTTCACAGATGCCTTGATACATTGGGTTTGGCAGATACAGACTGAAATGTCAGTTACAGTATTAGTAAAGATGAGAACCACCATGTCTGACAGTTATTCTTGTCCTTCATGTTAAACATTTAGGGGATCACAGAAGTTAAGAGCTCCAGCTGAAAAACTTTCTTCTCCCATTCCACTGAATTCAGTCTCAGTTTTTCGTGTTTTCTTTGTTCTGATTTCCTTCCACCCAGTCCGTCTTCCTTCTTTCATGCTTTCTAGGAATTCTTTTAGAAGAGTCACAGTTTTGTCTTGTATCCTGAGCCCAGTATCACTCTTCTTTCTCAGATATAGTTCTCATGAAGATTAGGAGCATCTCTTGCTGTCCTGTGAAGGATGGATTTTTCTGTGAGATCTTGGACACAATCTTGGGGAATTAGAAGTATCATCATCTGTTTCAGAAGGGATTGTAATTTTCAGGAGGGATCTACCTTTCACATTTGAGATTTTGCTATGTCTCTTAGCAAGCACATCTTTTGACACTTTGTAAAATACTGTCTGCACGTTATAGTCCCAGGAATCCATCTCACAGGCTTTGTAATGCTCTTCTGATTTCATAGTTCTACTTTACAGGAAGATTCTTAACTATGAGGAAGGTGAGCTTCTCAGGCAGAATTTCATTTGAGCATTTAAGGGAAGAAGCCCAACTAGTTTGAATATTGAGCTTGGTACATATGCAGGAAAGGCTTTATCTGACATGGTTGCCTCTAACAGTAGGGAACTGGACATGATGTGGATGTCCCTTCTACTTTCTGTCTCTCATATTCCTGTGTTCAGTCTCCTTTTCAAGTTTAGCTGCACAACAAAGAATTAATCAAAATCAGCTGAGGGTAAGCACCTGTCCTCCAGATAGCAAAGGACTGAAACAGATTGCCTAAAGAGACTGTGGAATCTCCATCATTAGAGGTTTTCAAATTAAGTTAGATGAACCTTTGTTAGAAGAGGTTTAGGATATATGAGCTGCCTCAGGACAAAGGAAGATACCATCTTATAAGGTCCCTCTCAGCCCAATTTTCTATGATTCTGTAATTTCCAAACTAAACCCCCAGCTACTGCACAATTAAAAGTGAGAATATATGAGAAATTTTCCTTGTGACTAGAATAGTAGAGTATTAATAGAGTCTTCTCAACTAAGGATCAGACACCAACCTCAGGTTGGGTCCTGCCCATCCTGAAAGGATAAGCCATAAAAAGAATAAATCTGCTTAAAATCTGAGTCTGCCCTGTGTGCCAAAAATAGTACTAACCCTTAAACTGCTAGTTTAATTAAATACCTTCAGGAAAATAAACAACATTTTAAAAAATAGAACCATAGGATCTGCAGGGAAGAATAAGAGGAATGAACTTGTGAAAAGAGCTAATACAACAAAAACATTTGCCTCCAGCAGTATATTCACGCTGAATTACGCTCAGTACCAGTTCAGTGACTGCTCGCTCAGGTCTCTGCTTGGCCAGAACTTGTGTCCTTCTATCATGCAAGATATAAAAATGAAGAAACCAAGTTTTCAGATGGAGGTTGTCCCCAGGAACCCTGGAAAAGTGCAAAAGGATTTCAGCGTCATCGGGGTGAACGTCACTGTGGCACTGTCACCATCCTCTCCTCTCTAACCAACCAGTTTCTCCAGACAAAGAGATGAGATGCTAAGTGACGTTAATGTTTCCCAGATATGAATGGCAAGATTAAGTAATTGCGAAATCTCTGCCAAAGTCAGAATTGGCTGCCGTTTCCAGAGTATTAAAGCCCAAACCAGCCTTTGATTAAGCTGCTGTGTCTCATTTTGATATTGTGCCTAAATCACTTTTTTCTGTCTGAAGGGTTCCCTAAAATGATGGAGCTGTAAGCTCCATCTGGCAACAAGACTGACAACAAGAGAAATTTAGGTAGCTGAGTGTATTATGTCCTCATCTTTGTCACAGTCCCCAGGAAAATGTGGCATGAAGTCCATCATAAGCTAAAACTGACAAAATGTGCTTCATTTTCTCCAGCTTCGTTGTGCTTAACTCAAGAGTGGTGCTACAGCTGACCTTCAACTAAGCTACAGCAGGCAGCACTGTAACTAACTTGTAACTCTGAAGTAGCTGCCACAGAGCTCTTCCTTGAGCAGTTACTTCCTAAAGGCACCTTGGAAAGAATGGTCACCAGCAGCAATACAGGATCCCCATTTCTTCCACCTCTGATCACAGAGGTGTCGAAGGGGTAGCACAAGCTGCTACTCATTCATACCTTTACCAGAAAGAATTGCTAAGGGAACTGAGAGAGGTCTCTTGCATGGGTACTCACAGCTGCTACTGTCCTGGTTTCTTACAGAAGTCACCACAGGTACTACTACATGAAGAACAGCTTGGGGGAAACCTGGAGTTGCTGCAAATGCCATTTCCCTAATATGAGTACTGCAGGCAGTGTGTGACAGTAACACACTGTGAAGTACTAGTGGTTTACTGCCACTACAATGCCACCTGCATATTACCTATGTAACAAAAGAAGAGGTAATAGCGTCTGACTGAATATGTTTTTTACTGTATCCAATTTTTACTTCTTCACTCCTGTTCTGAGAGGAGGCATGTCCTGCTTATTAGCTACTCTAAATAGGAAAAGGTAAAAAAAAACACAGTCAGTTCCACAGACATTAAGTATGAGCACTCATCTACCTGACTGCAAAGAATTGATATGGGTAGTCCAGCCCTGGGTCTAACTCTTGTGGAAAGAGCAAGGATTTACTCATTGAAAAGCCAGCCGTAGGGATAAGGAGTCGAGTTTGAGTCAGGGCTCATCTCCTAATGCTTACAGAAAGTATGTGAAGGTGGTAGAAAGACAAGGGCTTTCCTAGCTAAACATACTGTTACTGTTGAGATTGACTGCTCTGGTCAGGGAATCCCTTTGATACCTGTCCTTTTTACTGACCATCTTCTGTGAACAGTATTTTGAGTTTGTTTAGTCTCTGGGGAGATAGAGAAGCTGTAGATAGCAAAGGGTTATAGAGAAGAGGGGTGTATTAGCTGTAGTAGTTTTCCACTGGTAGAGGCAGTGCATGCTAGGCAGGGACAAGGTCAGCCTCAGAGCTCATGTGTTTCTGCATGGTGCATTTTCTGGAGAAGAGGATCCATTCTTTGAGGTTTTTGCAGTATAAGTCTAAACACTGTATAAGACAACTCATGTATGTCTGATGCACTCGAGGCAGGAGGGTTTGTTAACAGTGAGCAAGAGAGATTTGGGATGATTAGGACTGCTGATAAAGAGAACATTCACTACATGCCCTGCATCTCCTTACAGAGTATTAATGTGCTGCTGTGAAGCAAAACTCCCAAACTGACCTGCACGTTCATCTTGGCTGAAACTCTTAAATTGATTCAAGACTAGTTACTTCAAAGAGGCAGACAGTTTAAAATTAATACCATTGAGCCAAGGCCTTTTGCTGCTTTGTTTTTCTAATTTTGTAAGTTCTCTGACCAGTCTGGTAAGCTGTTTTCCAGTTCGTGGGTGGAGCAAGCTGCTTTTTCTGAAGAGAACTGCTAAAGGAAATGAGAGGTGCTGTGCTCTCTGGGGTGCTCACAGTTACTACTGTCCTAGCTTCTTAAAGAAGAAAGAAGAAATCACCACAAGGTGTAGTCCATGAAGGACCAGCTGTTCTCCAAAGACCCTCCTAGGGTTTATCTTTTCAGATCAAAGACAATGGCTTGAAATTTCTATTCACAGGAATCTTAATATAGGGATATGTATATGCCATTTTAATATAAGGATGGATTTTTCTCCAGGAATTTCAGCTCTTTCCAGCTCCCTGGAATGGTCTGTTTTACTGATGAACCACATCTACTTCTTTTTTCAGGAAATGTTTCATGTATCTTCCTGTTAACTAGGGCAGGACTAGTAATCTGAGAGCTGTGAATTTTCATCCTCTGTCTCTGTCATCTCAAAGTAGGAAGATACATCAGTGGAACTACTTCCATGCATAAAGTACATGTTCATTATCTTGTCAAATCCAGGTCTGTGTGTGAAAGGGGGATCTTGGGGATTTCTTCCTTGGAATTATGATCATCTGTGAAACTACAGATCACAAGTCTATTCCATTTGCCAGACACTGTCAGCACCTTTCTTTCATTGGTGTTTATGGATGTTACCTGTAAAGCATCTTGTAACAACACCATCTGTCCTGCATCAGATAGTTAGTTCAGTCCTTCATTTATCACTGTGACTTTTCTCTGAATTCCTTCCATTCTTTAATACCATTTTCATAAAACAGAGTTCAGGCTTCTGTGCACTATTTCAAACAAGTTTCACCTTCAGTACAAGGGATATAATCCCATGTGAGCCCAGGAAGGGCTATGACCCTTTGAGCAGTGGAAGTCATGAGTGTCACTCCTTCTCTGTAGCTAGTAAGAAGCATTCCTACCCACAGTTATTTCTTAGTCTCCATTTATTGACAGATCTACCTTTCTTTAGTGTTTCTTTCTCTTCAATATATTTTCCCTTCTTCATTCCTCTTGAGGCTCCCCTCATTCAGCATTTATCATGTACATGATGCACTGACATCTTCCTCTCAAACCTGCAAAATGACTCATCTGTTTTTATTCCCTTTTTACTACTCCATTTCTAGTACATGTATGCCTATACAGACAGATCCTTGAGTAGTCTCTCATAAAGTCACGCTAGCTGCTTCATTCTGCTTGCATTCTTCTTTCTCACCGTAATCACAGTCTGTCATTCCTTGGTTAGGATAGATGCTTCAGCATTTTCATAAACAATTTAAGTTTTATATCCTATCTATCCTCTTGCCCCATTGACACCAGGATAGTTCATTTGGGAAATCTAAATTTTTTTGTACTTCTTCATTCTAGTAGCTTTAGAAATACCTGTATAGTTTAGTGTGCTGCACTGGCATCATTCATCAGAGTATTTTCTTGCTCCAGCTTACACGGAGAAAGCAGAGTAAAGATGTTATGCACTGATAAAAAATGTCAGGAGACATGGTTACAATTGAGTGGTCTTTGCCCAGCTCTGAAAAACACTTCAGGTCCAGCTGACAGATATAGGAATAGCGTTTGATTGAAAATCACATGGTCTGAGATGAGGTGAAGTGGGATAAATTAGTAGTGTAGGTTGTATAAAAGTATATGTAATAAAAACATACATTAATTTGTGTTGGGCTACCCACAGTCTCAGAACTACAACCCTCCAGAGCCCTTGGCACAGGTAGGGGCATCCCTCTTCCAAAGTTTGTCTACACAGTTCTGATTGTTGAAGACAATCTTACTTTGCAGGTTCTCTTTGCTGCATTTGGTAGATTCTTAACCTAAATAGTCATGTGGTTGTTTCCTTTCCTCAGCTTCAGTTTTATCTTTTCTGTTTTGGAAAGGACAACTCCTAGAAATGGAGCATGTGTTGACTGAGTCATCTGCCCAGTGTAATAGGCAGGGCAGCCTCCAACCCCCATTCTGCCTTTTGTTGTAAGAGTTGTAAAAGGCAAAAGAAGGTATGAGAAAAGTAATATGTTTCAGGATTTGTGGGTGGGAAGAAACGTACGTTATTTAACAAACGGGAAGAGTGGGGTCCATTTGATGATGCTGTTGGGTAAGAAATAGTGAGCATGGAGAGAACAAGGAATAGCCAGGTAATAGAGTAAGTGGACTGAAGAAAGTGAGAGCACTAAATAAACAGGAAAGGCTGTGTTTGGGGAAAAAAAGAGAGGGGAACCTAACCTGGAGGGGAGGAAAAGCCATACACAGATAATGGAGAGGAGGAAAGGACAGAATATTCTTACAGGGAGAAAGGAAAAAATAAACCCAAGACCCAGAAAGAGGAAAATATTAGTAAAATGGAGGAAGAGGCACTGGACAAAAAAAGTGCAAGAAAAAGAAAAACAGAAACAGGGCTGAAAGGAAAAGTGGAGATGGAAAAGGATTTTTAAAAGATTAAAAAAAAAAGGAATTAAAAGCAAAGAGAAGAATTGCATAGTTTTTAAGCTAATGAGCATCTTCTTTTTGTTCTTCTACATTGTACTGAAGTTCACTAGCAGACATCCCAGGTCTCCATGTTCAAACACATCAGTATCTCAGCCACAAAGCCTCTCCATATACTGTTTCATTAGAATAATTTTCAGTAAATATTGGGTACAGCATATTTCCCCATTTCTGTGGATAAAACTCAGACCTGTTGCAAAAAGTTAATATCAGTGTGTTTCTTCAGAAATGCCTTCCTTTTTCACCCTAAAATTTTCTCTGGATAGAGTTTGAAGATACTAAATATTACTCATGATCTTCGGTATACCCATCAGCCCAGCTGGAGTTACAGCACAGCAGTTTCAACAAGCCCAGCAGCCAGATGACCAGAATTCCTTGACATTTCTGCAGTGCCTATCCAGACACTGCACAGCATGTGTGTAGTCAGACCGAGACTCTCAAGAAGTTGCTGAATCAGGCCCAAGGGTTTTGGACTAGAAAAAGAAAAAATCTTAATTCCTTAGTAGTCGCTCCTCTGCTTTCTCTTTAGTAACCCTGTCTGCCAGGAGTTTCATTCATTTTGCATAGCATATATGTCACGTGGAGATTTGACCATATGGTTTTTTATGTCCACAGGTTTGGGAGGAAGATTGAACCTCTTTTCTAAGCCATTAAGCAAATACTAAATGTACTGTATGTCAGAGCAATATCTGTAGGCTACTTTGATGTAAAGAAATAATTGAGATAATTCTGGACATAAAGGATCAGGTCATCCCAATCTTTTATACCCATCAGTGGGCTGGAACAGAGGGTCATCAAGGGGACTTGCTCCTTGATACCACTTGCTCTACAGAATTGCTATCTGCCCATGTGTCCCAGAGAAGGAAAAGAAGAGAGAGGCTGAGAAAGTGACTGGGCAACTTGCAGCACAGCCTGTGCCACAGCACTCTCACAGCAGCTCGGCTGTGAGACTTTCTCAGAGAACATGGAAGGGTTTTCCTCTAGCCAAGGGCCAAAGCAGCTGCTGTTGTTATTCCAGGCTGTAAATAGAAACTGTTCAGGAGTCTGTGCTACAGACATACTGCACAGAAGGGACCTTGAAAGAAAGAGGAACCACATTAGATTGCTGGCCCATTAAGTTAAACAGTATACCTGACATAACAATAGGGCCTTAAGCAACAAATCCTCCAATTCAGTGCAGAGAAGGAAAATTTGCAGCAGGACACTCAGGGATTGGGTTCCTTTGGTAACAGCTTCCGCAAAGGAGGAGTCAACAAGCACATAACTGCCTTCTTCTTCATATGAAAGTCCAGGGAATCTTCTTGGTACTTCTAGATTTCATTCACTTCCATAGCAGATCCTGAGTGTGCGCAAGAGGGGAAGTTTGGCTATTCCTCAGTCTTTGAAAGGAGGAAAGTAGTGCTAGACTAAAGTTTTTCTATTGTGAATATGCTTATATTCTGAGATGGCATAGGCCATGACTCCACCTAAACAGGTCATACAGCATGAAAAACATTTGGTAGGTGAATGTAACAGAAGAAACTAGAATGATGATGAGAAACGGAATTTTTCAGTAATTTCCAACTCACAGTTGTAGTTGAATCTGGGTCAGGAAACACCAAAGTCTTCCTGTTGAACACTGGTTGACATCCCGTATGAAGCATACTGGTCTCTGTCCAATTTCCTCATGGAAAACATATGTCACAAAAACATACCAACAGAGTTGTTCTCATTTGGTTTCTTTGTTGGTGTCTTCAAAGAAGAGGCCAAGAATGAAATGAGTATGTAGAATAAGTTTTCCTTTTCATGCTAAAATCTTGGCCTTTCATGTCATGGCTGAAACAATTGATGAGGAACAAGAAGGCAGTTTGACCTACTGCTTCCTATGTTACAGTTGTTGTTTAAATGCAGGACTTTCTCATTGTTGCAGGAAGAGGCCAACAATTTTTTGCATAGAAATAGTTCCTCTAAGTATTTCTATATAGAATGTGTGAATATTCTAACACTGGTCAGCCAGAACTATGCAATCCTCCAGCTTTCTGAAGGATCAATGGAGAATTCGGTAGGCAGAAATAACTGTTAAAAAAGCTGGGTAAAAGCTTCAATGAGGGAGGACCTTTTCCTTCACAGCAAATGTACCCAGAGAATTTGCATATTACTGCAACATTGTGACAGATTTATTTTCAATCTGGCACTTGAGGGTTTTAATGTCATTATAAATGATCAAAAATAATGATATGACTGCACAATGCAACAGTGTGGGAAGTACTGTATTAGCTATTACACTTAATTATTTAATACAGAAAATTATTCACACAGTGTTAAAAGCCCAGTGGGATGGTGCACTGGGGTCTCATTCACAACAGCATAGACAGCGTCAGCAACAGCATGTAAAGGGAACGGTTCCAGGGAAAAGTGACTTGCTTTCACTCGCAGAATAAAAATCCCAACTCTCTATCACTTCTATCACAAAGTTATTTAAAAGGGCCAGAAGTTCTCACAGATGTGAATCTTCTCTTCATATAAGAATAATACCGGATAACAGACTGTGATACAACCCTTGTAAGAATTTTTCATCATATTAGGAAATGACATTTCCAAGGCTATATGGTCACTGGACTGGACTCTAAGTTGATTTCTCTTCTCTATCACGCATCTGGCTTCTGTGGGATTTTGGAGACTTTAGTTCTGTATATTTCTGCTTCCCCAAGTGTAAAATGAGAATAAGCATCCTCTTTTGTAAAATGTTGTGATTAATGGATGGCATATGCAAGCCAGCATTACATGAAAGTAAGCATTATTTTATTAATTAGTATATTATTTTATTAACTAATCTAAAACTAAGCCATTTCTGAAAATGGAGATGACTTTAAAAAAAAAGAAGCTACTCAAAAAGCTATTGCTCATATCTATGAAGTTGTAGAAAGACTGTGCCTTTCTGCCAATGAGTATCCATTGTCCATGTAGCAACCATGTCAGAGCAGACCATAGCCTTTTCATCTGGTAAGTAAGAGGACTGAGAAACTATTCCACATCCAGCCCCTTATATAGACTGCTTCTTCATCTGTTGTCTGCCACTGCCTTATCTTCCCATAACAGTAAATGGCTCTTTACTCTGAAAGATGTATAGGTTCTGTTCTTACAGGTTGTGAGTTGTATTTTACTTCTTTTGAAATGATCTTCCCCAGACTGGAATGTCAGTCCTACTTCAGATGACAGATCATCAGAAATAGCAAAGCCCATCCTTCTGCTCTTTTCATAGGACTGTTTCATGACGCTGGTTTGGTTTATTGTGTTCAAGACTTATTTTTTGGCTCTCATCAAGACCTGCTTATTCTGAACCTTGAAAAATCTTTGAGTATCTACAGATTCTTCCTAATGGAATTTGACAGCAAAATTTTCCTAGATCTCACCATACAGAATGCATTGTGTGATAAATGGTCTGTTCAGAAATAGCAGTCCATCACATTCACTTTTCAGCCTTTCCAGTAAAACTGGGGCTGATTTTATTTCTCTTTACTGAGAACAGGTCTGGTTTCTGACTGCAGGGCAGTAATTCTTAAAAGATTGCAATGTAATTATTGTTCATGAGGAAAAGAGCCCAACACCTCCTTCGATACCACTGTACCCACAAGGGATCTGGAGGAAGTTCAAAAATTTTTATTTTATTGTTCCAAGTGACCAGCAGGATTGAGAAGAGAGCTTTCCATTACTCTGCCTCCATTTTCATGCACTTATAACAAGGAAGCCTTAGGCATTATTGTTCTCAGTCTTATCTTACCCTTGCTTAACAGGAAGCTATGAGCAATGCAGGCCAAGAGTGACATCAGGATCAGCTAGTTGAATCATCCAGTTTCAGTATGTCTTGTTATCATTCCTTCAGGCCTTCTTAGCATATAGTCTTGAAATACAGTCTTTGCTACCTCTAGGAGATGCTTCCTTAAAAAATGTTCCATGTTACTTTTGCTGTGCTTCTATCCCAGTCTTTAGAGGACTTGTGACCATAACATTGCACTTCAGGCCTCTGACACGGCTGAGTGCTTATATACTACAGTGATAGGCACTTTAGAGTAAATGAAAGTAGAACGAGATGTGAGATATCTGTACCATCGCTTAAGTGGGCAGAGAAGGACTCATGGTACCATCTAGAAAATACAATTCTGGTAGAATAATCTGGGCTGCAAGATCTGGAAATGGGAGTTCCCTGTTCACAGAACAGATATGATAAAGACTGTTCTGGCAGATGTCCCCAACACTGTTGATTATCTGTAGGTGTCAAGAGCATGAAAAAGTTCTCTTCTGACTCAAGAGAGTATAGTTCCAGCCTCCATAATTTTATGTTTATTAGTTTGTCAAAAGAGGTCTTGGGGAACTCAGTTCAGGCAAAAGTTTTATTTCTTTTTTTCTGTGATGGAGATACTTATCCACTAGAAGCACACCTAAGTAACTCACTTAGCAACTGCAGGCTTTCAAACAATTATCAGAAGATGATCACTTTTAACCAGTAACAAACTACCCCAGATTTATACCAATGACCTAGAAATAAATATTTCGGTCTTTTTCCAGATCACAAAACCATTTAAGTCCTCCAGCTTCTTCGATTCTGCCATGCTGTCCAGTATGTCCAGACAGGCCCGCAGACCCCAGGGACACCTGTCTGCTCTCAGTAACATCTTCCTGTGGGAAATGTGAGAGAGAGCATGAATGAGAGCGAGAGAGGATCATAAAAGAAAATATCAAAGTTATTTAGCACATATCTTGCTTTACAAATTGGTCTTGTTTTCTTATTGAATAAGCAAAGAAAGGCAGCAGGTTTCTCTAGAACTGATTAGACCTTTGGAAAAGCCTGGAGAGCTGAAAAGCTTCTCTTCTCAGTCCCTGTCTGCTAAAAGATTTGATAGAGTATGGGGGGGGTTGTGCAATTCCCCACAGCAGTGACTCATTACAGCAATTGGTAGGTGAACTGTGGTGAGTCTGTGTCTCAGAATTAATCCATCAATGGATGAGAGCTGATAGATAGTATGCAAATAGATGCTGATTTCTTGCAGTCTGTCAGGAGCGCCAAGCAGCAGCATCCTCCACTTTACTCCTTCTGTATTAGGTTCTGCTAATTTCCCTGATTGCTGTTATGGCTAAATGGTATCTCCACATAACAGAATTTGCATTATCTCCATTTGATGTCGGGAGCTATTGTAGCTTTGTAAGACTCTTCAGGTTACCTGTAAATCTCTCGTATCCGTTTTAAGAAGGTATGTCAAGAGTCACAGTGTAGTGTAAATGTCATTTCATTCGATTCTGTTTTCCAGTGAGACTGTCCCTTGCAAAAATACTTTCCAGGAAAGCTTCTTTTAATGAAGTCTGAGAACTGTCTCTCACAACTCCAAATGGCCTGCAGCATTTTCAGAAACATATTCACATTCTAAGCAAGTATCTGTCAAATTGCAGCAGTTCATCTCGTTTTGCAAATCACCAGCAAAATCTGCTTTGGTGCCCTTTACAATGATCAGGAATTTTGGAATATCAGGAAATCAGCCCCTTTCTCTCTTTCCTATATGCTCTTTCCAGCTGATTAAGATTAATATTTCCCTCATTGTTTGCACATACAGGTTTATTTCAGATAAATGGAGGCAAGGTTCTCCTGTCAGTTTGCTTTCCTCTTAGGCTCCATAGGTATCTATATGTCTCAGTTTCTTCCCCACCACCATCTCTTCATTGGTGTATTCATATATACATACATACATATCTTTCCCTTTTTTCCTGCGATACTGCAGCAGCTTCTGCCCCTGGGGACCATCTGACCTACATTCAAATCCCTTGACCCTCTCTGTGCCCTTCATCTTTAGAGGCTTTTCACTCAGAGGGATTTGTTAATTTTTTCCAACCACCTTGTAAGAGATGGAAATGAAAACCTGTGACTAAGCAGACAAATAACTGCACATCAATTAACATAGAGGTGACCCTGCAACTCCCACAGGGCTGGATGCTCATAACCCAAGTGGTACCATGATTCAAACAGCCCTCCCCTCAGGATTTTTGTACTTCAGCATAGTCATATAGCTCTCCAGCCACAACACGTTCTTATTATGGGCTCCAGGTGACTCTGAGCTCAGACCTTCAGATAGACTCCAGTGGACAATTTTTCCTGCTGTTAACACGGTTTCTTGGATTCTGCATTTAGGATCTCATATTCACAGGAGGTAAAAGAAATGGTCTCCAGAGATTTCAGTAGCTCCATTGGTACCAAAACAAACTCCAGTGTCTTTGATAGCTAACCTCAGCAACTAGGAAACCTAAAAATGATTGGCTTATTCATTCTGAAATGATACAATGTCTGCTCCTCTCGCACAAATGAGATTCCATTCCAGTCAGCTACTGCATATTTATGCTCAGCCTTTCATTAACTTATTGATCATGTGGTGATTCATTATCCTTTGCTACCTTTGAGGAAACAAAAAATGGGGAAAAAATGTGCTGTAATGGTGAGGTATTTCCATGTTTTCTGAATATTCAGTCCAATCCTCCTGGTCTCTTTCTGTCCTCCTTTCTTCCCAAAAGCTTCATGAGTCTCCACAGAACTCCCACAAGAGAGGGCAACTACCATTCCCCAATAAGCCCCTAGGGCTGCCATAATGTGATATGTAATTATACAGCTAAATCAGTGTCAAGCATCTCCCTTTAAGGGTAAAAAATGGTATTAGACTCTAAATTCCTGTACTGCAAAAACAAACAGTGCCATCAATTCACTTCCAGTCAGACCTCCACCCCCCTGGGAAAAGTATACAGAACTTTCTGGTGGGAAAAATAGTTTGGAAATACAACCTCTTTATTAGAGTGAAACCTCTTCCTTCATTCAGCTTGTCTTTCATTAGCCGCCCTGGTACACTCCAGTGAAGAATGTGGCTTTAAGAGGTACTTTGAGGTCACAAGAGGCAAATCCCCAAGGGGTCTAATTCACTCTCTGTATGTACTCATAATTCTTGACAAAATTATGAGTTCTGATCCAAAGCTAAGTAATCACATGGTCATTCATAGGTAAATGTCTCTAAGGAGGGTGGTTTTTTAAGGAAGATTCCATTAACTTGCACACAAATGAAGCATCTATGTTCTCTGTTTTCTTTGAGCTCTATTACTGTGAATAATATCTTCTTATTTTTCACCCTTCTGTTTGAAATACAGAGGGAGCAGGTGAGGAGGAAAGGAAAGTTTTAAAATTCATGTATTTTCTTAATTCAACATTAGCTTATTGGATATGGGGTTGAATAAAACTGCATTCATATCCATGGTTCCTCTTTATCACTCATATAAGAGGTACAGAAGGAAGAGAAGAGTTCTCTGAGTCAACCTTACAGCCAAGCAGTAGCGTGCCATCATAGTGTTCCTTCTGTGCTGCATAACGGACCAGCCCATGACTTTCAAAGCAAGAAGCTGGCTGATGAGACTCAGCAGAGCATCCCCGGGGAAGAACTCAAAGGGTAAATCTGGAGTAATTCCACAGAAGTTAGCAGGGTGACTCCAGATATGCTGTGATCTCACAAAGGTCCAAATCAGCTATATGTGATGGCAATGAAAAAGGGACCTTTTCTTTCCAGATCAGAATCTCTCCTGAGATGTGCCAGCTGTGTCAGCATAATTCCATTGCTTTCAGTGAAGTTACATTACTGCAACTGGGAGCAGAATTTAACTCGGTGGATTCAGTGGTCGTCTGAGGACAGAATTTGATGTTACTTGTCATCCTGGTTTTGTACCAACAGCAAATGCTGTTATAACAGCAGCCATGGCTGTTGAGCTCTGTGTCCAGAGTTGCTCAGTAAAAAGAAATTGCTAATTTGGTTACCCCAAAAATACTCTTTGCTATATGATTGGCATCATACAGCCAGTAAAAATAACCACGTATCCATCACAACAGATTTAAAAGTAGAGAGTCTTCATTTTAGTGGGTGAAACCCTGCACAACTTGTTTCTAATCTTCACCCTTGCAGCTGCCCAAAAGCAAACTCTGCTTTTCCTGGAGTTGCTTGGGTTCCTGCTGAAATCCTTAGTAGTTCCCAAACTGTAAAGTTGGAGAAGGAAATGGAAGATAGCCATGCTACTGAATGCATGTGTTCATTTGGCTGTGCCATGTGAGCAGTGCCATTGCCTTCAGCAGGACTGTCCACATGAACAGGGGCAGGAGGACTGGGCCTGTTGTCTTCTACTCCATTCTCTCTGATCCTGCAAGTGTCTTCTCTGCCAAGGTTACATCAGGCTCCAATGGCACTTTTTGCAACTCTGTATGATCTGTGTCTGTCCTTTATTTATTAAAATGCGTGTGCCTCTACAATTTAATCTGCCATTCTCTCCCTCCCCTTCCTCTTGGTGAAGTCTAATTACAGTTTTATTCCAGGTCCATCTGTTTGCTAACGATGCTGGACATCACTGCTGAATTCATTCTAATATTTGTTATGTATTTTCTAGGCTGGATGCTGAATAATAATATTCTCTGAATTTGCTTTTGCTCCTGTTTCCTTCCCCCCTGTTGTAGCTAATTGTGTAGTGATGAGTAGTCATGGGATGATTTCTCCTCGCAGTGCAGATCTGTTAAGTTACCTATTTCAGGCAAAATAAAAGGCTTTTTTGTGGTTTTGAGAAGCAAATTTCTAAGTCCACTCTATCAGCTCCCTTCATTGTGTGGAACCAGTCGGGCAGTGTCTTTCTCTGCCTCTTTTTTTTTTTTTTTTTTTTCCCTCCCCTACACATAATGTAGCTTGTAACCATGAGTCTCAAAAGCATCCTGGTAGGCAGGGTTTCAAGGTTTAGAAAGAAACTTTTTGCCAGTGTCTGCTGTAGGGGTTGGTTGAGCCCACAGTAATTTCAGGTTCCCAAGCCTGGCTTTTGCAGTGCCAGTGCTGGGATTTATGCCCCCCCCCAGCCCCCCCGCCTCCTTTTTGCTTTTTGCAACACTGCCTGGGAACACAGACTCACAGTTTACCCATGACCTGACTCTCTGGCTAAGAATAGCAGTCACAGTGCAACTTGGGTTCAGTCTCACTGGAGACATGCTGCAGCTGGGAAACAGGGAGGTCAGATTAGCCTGTGCTCACAAAACCAAAACACATAAAAGGAACACAGAAAGTTTTGTCTGTTTGCCTCTTTTTAGGACTGCAGAACAAGGGGAGAGGTATACAAAAGTATTTTGTGAGCCAAGATAAAATTTCTTTGCTCATGATACTAACTTGAACAGGAAATAGACAAAGAGAAGCTTTTCTTCCAGACTGAGCAGGACCTTTTTAAAAAGGATCTTGTATCCTCATGGCCCATTCAGCAAAAAGTTATGCAGGACGGGGAAGGCAAGCAATGCAGATTAGCATCTCCTGAGCACTTCTTAGGACAATGAGGAGATGCATCATGCAAGATATTTCTGCACAGCAAAATGAAGGTATGAGTTTAGCACATGCTAGAAGCTCTGCCATAGCTTGTTCGAGACAGCTAATGTCTCAGTGGTGCTATGGCACAGTCTTTAGCATGAGTTAGCAACAGATCCTGTTCTGAGCACATGCTAAAGCCAACTTTGGTTCCATCCTTACCCCTTTCTGTAGGATACATTGGCACATACAACATTCACACTGTCATTTTGCAGTGCAGAAGTGCTTTCAGAGTAACAAAAATACCAGCCCAGCTCTGTAGTTTAAGAAAGGAGCTAAGGTATTAGCAATAGAAACTTTTAGGCTAATGGCTGTCATAATACACATTGTGACTGCGTAAAAAGAAACATGACAGCCAGTGAGCTTTGACTAGCACATCCCCTGGCTCAGCTGTGCCCTCTCCTCTGTTGTGATGGGGTGCCTGGTCATTCTTAGCACCACCAGCACAGAGCTTCACATGCAACATACAGACTGGTGGCTATATTAACATTAGCAGAAGGGGAGCAATTTTTTTGAGACGGTATGACACCATTCCTGTACTCTTACCCCAACCAAATCTAAAGTCATCTGAAATGGGGAAAGGTAGTATGTTGCTAGGAATCGGAGATGTCCAGAGGAGCTGGTCCTGCAATGCCTACTCCTGTGAGCAGCCATGCTCAAAGCCATCTATGTAGCTTCCCTTCACCCTGCTCTCAGAGTCAGAGGGGAGCAGTCACTAGCCTGGGATCACATTAGCTGGAAAGTGGCTGCTCGCACAAGTCAGGGATACCAGCACTGGCCGGCAGCTTGAGATGCAACAAGTAGATTTAAGAGGAATACCATTTGAGGTATCAGGGCAGTAATTCTAATGGTAATTTTGAACTGTTTTTGTCTGTCTAACATTCCTTTTTAATCCCCATCCTGCCTGCCCCTTCCTTATGTAGGGTTACTTTAGTGATCCTTGGAATGTTTTTGACTTCCTCATCGTAATTGGCAGCATTATAGACGTCATTCTCAGTGAAACTAATGTGAGTATTACTCTACCCTCCCCAGGATACCACCACCACCTCCTCCTCCTCTGCTGTTCCTTCTCTCTTTCTCTCCTTCTTTCTCTTTTTTATTTTTTCTGGGTTTTTTTCCTCTAGTCATGCTTTTATTGAACTTGCCGTCGTCCTTCTCCTTCTCCCAGGGGAAAAAAAAGGAGGGGGGGGAAACGCCTCCTTCTTTTTCACTTGTCATAGCTCGCCCCAAGGCTGTGACTGGTGAAAGCGCACAGAGTTTGGGGTGTGTGTGCTTTTTTTCCCTCCAAAAGGTAGACATGCTTGAGTGTAACTTTCTGACTAACCAGGCTTTTGTTGATACCCTCCATCATGTGAAACGTTACAGAGGTTTGAGCAACAAATACTGTAGAGTGGTAAGAGACTATTTAATATGCCCACATAACCTCTTTCTTTTCTTATTTTTTTCCTCTTCTCTCCCTCTTTCATGCTTTTTTTTGTTTTGTTTTGTTTTTTATTTTATTTTGTTTTACTTTTTACCTTTTTTTCCCTCTTTCTCTACCTCTCTCTCTTTCTTCTCTCTCTTGTTCTTTCTTTCTCTTCCTCTCTCTCTCTTTCTCTTTCCTTGGCTTCTCTGCCACATGCAGCACTATTTCTGTGATGCATGGAATACATTTGACGCCTTGATTGTTGTGGGTAGCATTGTTGATATAGCAATCACCGAGGTGAACGTAAGTAGCTGGCGTCTGTCCATGATCGTGCCTGCTCTAACATTCATTTGTCTTTCCCGGGTTATTTTATTTTTTCTCCCCCTTCCTCCTTTCTCTTGGGTTTGTTTTAAGAGCTTTTTGTTTAGTTTTGAAGCTCTCTCTTTCTTTTTTTCTTCTGTTTTAATTTTTGGAACGACTTAAAGGACTTTTTGACTGTTGCATCATTTTCTTTCCTTCATAAACCACCTGGCATGAATTAAACTGTATAGCAGGAAAAGTGATGGGAAATGTGGAGTGTAAGTGAAAAAGAGATTTGTGCCATGGGAAGCTGCTAGAACAGTCCCAGGCCAGCACTTTGGTCTACCCAGCATTATGCTTTGCTTCCCATGGCAGTTCGATACTCTCCACCCCACAGAGATCTAAAGGTCAGTTCTTTCGAGGTGGAACTATGGGAACCAAACCTAGAATCCTTCTGATGCTCCTTTCCTACCCCGCCCAGGCTTCCTCCAAAATAAATAAAGACCAAATCAACTCTGTTTAGAGGAACCTGCTCCTAATATTTAGTTTCTAATTTGAAAAAAAGGTAGATAAATTATAAGAAAAAAGCACAAAGAAAAACCATGTGTCCATGATTCAGCCCAGTTCAGTTTGCTCCATCTCACAAAATCCACCAGCACAATTGGCACTGATTCGCCCTGGTGGTGCCCATCTCAGTGGACAGGTGAAGGACTGAAAGAGCCATGGAGACTGAAATGAGCAGCTAGTGTTCAAAGAATAAATCACATCAGGCAAATTTTTTCCTCTGTCTTTTTTTTGGGGAGGTAGGGGCAGAGTGGGCTGTAGGGGGGGCATCAGATGGGGTAGAACTACAGGATAAATAGACAGGCAGGAAGTATAAAGATTCCAAAAAGAAAGACAGCAAAGGACCCACCGTATTTAGGAGCACGGACAAAAATAACACTACTGATCCAGCTTAGTGAAGCCAGGAAAGTAGAAAGACTGTAAAAAATTGCTGTGAGGTTGTTTAATGTAGAGCAAATCAGTCATTAATTTGCAAAATGATATGGCTATTGAATAATCATTCCAGCTTGGAATTGTTGTTTACCGCAGAGGTAATCCAATGCAAGCAGAGAAGTGACAGCATAGTTTTCACTCAGTGCTTTGTTTGGGAGAAATTATAGACAACATTTTGAAAATATCAAAATACTTTATTTTGAACAAAATGTTTTGGTATTTTAGTCAACTTTATTTTCTGTTAAAATCTTTCTTCATTCTTCTAAATTCTAAAACAAGGAAATTTATCCAAATTGTAATATTTTGATTTTGAATAAATAAAATATTTTATTTTACTCTCGTCTATTTTCCTTGTCTTTTGAAAGAATGGAAAATAGTCCCTAAATGAAAATGAACATTTTTTTTAATATCTCTTAAGTGTTCTACTTTCTGCTACAATTTTGTTCAGAACGTTGTAAACAATTTTGGTTACCCTTTTACTAGAAAGATATTGACTGGGCTGAGTTTGTAGAGGGAAGTTGAAATGATCAGCAGGCTCAAGTAATTAATTTTAAAGAACAAAATGAAAGCCTTTTATATGTCACCCTTGTCACAAGAAAACTAAAATGGGAACCTGGTGTTAGCCTGGAGATTGTGCAAATGTTCCAATCCCATCCAAAGAGACAGTATTGTACATGATAAGTGAGGAAATAACTATAGTTAATGGGAGATGAATTATGCTAAACATCAAGAACACCTTCCTAACTGATGTATTTGAATCTGTCAAAAAGTCTTCCAAGTAAAAAGGAGGGAAATCCTTTTGTTTTGTCAAATAAATGGAGGCCTATCATAGCAAGAAACCCTATATGGCAAGAAAATCTAATGGATCCTTTTGAAAAAATACGGAGTAATTTCCTATAAATTAAAGAACTTCTTACATCAAGGTTTGATACACTTTGATATACATCTCACAAAATTTCAGCCATCTGCAAGAAAGACAGATAACCATCCAGGCTTCTTCTTACAGTTAGTAGAGAGAAATACACACTTCCACAGGCCAGCCGATTTCTTCCTGTGTAAGCGTCTGTGACAGGTGAAATGAATTGCTTTTTGGAGGTGCCCATCCAATGCCTGTGGAGTGTCTAGGTTGTTAGGTTTGTCTAGACAACCAGCTCTTAGACACTAGGTTTAAGCAGGATAAATGGCAACCACTCTCAGCATGTTGTAGAGAAGGTCATGCTGCTGATAATTGTGCTAGGTAGGTCCTGTGCACAGATCTTCAGTCTCCAGGGCTATCCATATTGGTGTGTTTAATTACCACTGACAAGGCTCCCTCTCTTTTCCTTTCTCTGTCTAAATTCAAGTTCATTTCCATGCTAGCCAAGGCTTAAAATCCAGTTTTTGGTTACAGAAGTATATGAAAAATGAGGGTGTGCCTCTGTCCAAAAAAACGTCACCTGTCTTAGATGAGGAGGCAGCAGTAGTAGCCCTTACTCGTTTAGTAAGGGTTATGGACATCATTTCATTATGGTCCCTGTGTTTCCTCTAAAGAATCCTTTCCTTCTATACAGTTTTTACAGATTTCTGCACACGTCTTTTTGTTACCTGGCATGTTTAAACCTTCTCTTTTTATCTAGGCAAGTCCTTTGCTACTAGTTTCTAACGTTTGTTACTAAAAACTCGCACAATCTTTTGATGCACTGATAAATGAGCAGCAGCTATGGATGGAGTTTGTACTGAAATGTTTTGAAATCCCTTTGCACCTATAACCCTTATTGAATAAGAGAATGTATTGTATGTTGGTTTGTCCTGTCGGATTCCCTTACCTGCTAGCAGCACTTGATATGTTACATATTTAGCAGATGGGCATTGGAAATATCAGCCCATCTTGGATGGACAGTTGTCATCTTCCCAAGCAGTGTAAGGCAGTTTATCAGGTGCACTTCTCCCATTCTCCTCAGGAGCTTGTCACTTTCTTGCTGTTTGTGGGTTTGAGCAAACCCTGCCTTGTGTCTCTGTACACTGTCTTGTCTTGTTCCAATAGACCTGGAGTCTGAAAAAGAAAGAAAAATAAACCCCAAAACATCAACAAGCTCCACTAATTGGAGATGTTTAGCCTGGTCAGGTGCAGGTAAGATGTTTCTGCCCAACTCATTAGAAGCTGAAGAACGTTTGTGGTAGGATCTTGGAAGGTGCTGCTCTTGGATCTAAGGACAGCTTTGACTGTGGTCAGTTAGTGAAGATGGAGACACCTGGCATAGGTTAGTTTGACATGAGGCCATAGAGTGTAATCCTGAAATTTCTGAGGTTCACCAGACATTTGCACTCAGAGGAAACATACCCAGGAGGTGTTAGGTGCTATAGCTGTGGTTGCTGTGGGAACTCTGACTGACAGGCACCACAGTATGTGTGTAGGTATACGCTTGCATCTGCTTGTGCAGTTCCCCATGCTCTGTTTTTTCCTTTTGACAATTATTCTTGTTTTTTGAAAAGGAATTTCCCAGACCAAAACCTTCGTTAAGATATATGTGAGTGTGCATGTGTGGGTCTTCGTGTGTGTACTCCATTGGGTATAGTATATTTTCCTGAATGTGTTTGGATACTTATGTCTGGGCTACAAATCAATGGGAGAGTGTATAGACATGAATCTGTGTGTGTAGGCAAGACAGAATGTGTATGCAAGCATATGTATTTGTGTTCTGAATAGTTGTTGGTGGAGACGTGGGTTGTTTTGTATGTATCTGAGTATATACGAACACGTTTTCAGAGCTAGTGTGGCTCTCCTAATGTGCAAGTCTGATCTGCTTATGGGCGGATGTTTGTATCTAGGAGTTGACTGTATGCAGGCATGTTCATCTGCATGCCTTTGGATGAATGTACACTTGCATGTTGAGCTCAGCATATGTTTGTTAGCATGGCTCTGTATTCACGTGTAGTGAGAAGGCATGTACTCACAAGTCAGGTCCCCTGGTTGTCTGCAGCATTCCTCAAACCTTAGTCAAACCCCCACTTAAATCACCTCCATGGCATGAAAGTATATCAAGTGATAACTCCAACTGTATCCAACTGCAACTTGGGAACACTTCCCAGGTCCCCCCAGCCAGCCCCACAGACACAGAGATGCATCTCACACTAATGATTATATATGCAAAGGGCACAGGGCGGGTTAAAATCTTGCAGATTTGAAAACTTCAGGGAGTGACACAGTTTCTGCCAAATTCACTTTTAAATGAGCTTATTTTCAAGCTTACTACATGACTGCATTTTCAGAGCTTTGTTTCTTATTAAGTGTTACACAGCTAACTTCCTAGCCACAAAATGAAGATTTTTCAAAATTTTCTGTAAACATTGATTCTGTTTTGGGCCACTTCTAGGCAACTTCTTAAGTAACTAAAGGGTTTGGGGTTTTTTTGTTTTGTTTTTTAATCTGCTATTAAAAATGAATATCCAAGGCAGAAACCACATCTGCCATGTTTCAACTGTCTCTAAATGCTAAGACCAAGCATGAGCTTTTGGGGATAAGATGAAATATGATGTAATGTTTGGGGCCTGGGAGGCAGGCCTGTGGGTTGTATTTCTTGAACTTTAACTTCATCACTGTGCCTCAGTCTCCCCATCTGTAGATTGCAGGTTGTTATGATTCCCCAAGTAAAGAAAACATTGTCATTAGCTTTACAAAACACTTTATGGTCCTTATTGGAAAACACTATGGTGCTAAAAATGATTACTATCATAATAATAAAAGGAAAGAAAATATTACAGGAGTTGAACAAAAGCCAGCAAATTTAGAATATGTCATCCAAAAAGGAGCCACAAGCACGGGCTTGCATTTCCTTCCTTTCCACATCAGCAGACACAGCCCAGAGTTCAGTCCTGTGAAGCTGACTGACAGCCTCCTGTCTCCTCCTCTAGGCAAACAAAGTTTCTCATTACTATTTATTGTGCTGTACCAAAGGAGGAAATCAAGTTTGATTTGTGCTCTGAGCTACAGTGCCCAGAGTGGTGAAAGAAAACAGTCAGACACTGAGCTGCTGAGAAAGCTGCTAAAGTAATGTCCTTTCTCCTGTCAGTGTCAGGCTGAAGATTCACTGTGGCTGAGTTTTCATTTGCTGCAAAAGCAATTCTCATGGCAGCTTATGCTTACCTGGATGAGTTTCTGTGGCCAGCTGAGTTTGTTCCATTCAGATGTGATGGGCAGTTGACAGCGTGTGGATGTGTGAGAGTTACAGAGGCATGTTCGTTTGTGAGCATGTGTGTCTACAGAGCACCAACATAGATATCAGTGGCAGTGGAGATGTTGTGTGTTTGATTCTGCCTGTCTATCTTGAAAGGATGTCAGGATGGGAGGGTTTGCATTTACCTGTGCCCAGCTGTGAGCCTGTCCTCTCAGATTCTGTTGGTGACTCTGAATGGGTTTGCATGTATGGCTACCTCTATGTACATCAGCAGTGTCTGAGAGTGCATGATAATGACTGAGCAAAAACATCTGGACTGGTATCCACCCACCTGTGCTAGTCAGTGACCACAAAAATACTTGCATGTCTGAGTATGTCTGTGGATGCTGAAGGATGTACAGAGGATGAGGTACACATGACAGGTACAGAATGCAATACAGCAGTGTGACAAAGAGCCAAGAGGGGGTGCATGGAGACAAGATGAAAACCATCAGGAATAGGTAGGAATTGGTGGTTTGCAGACTTGTGGGAAATAATGGATGAAATTTCCCTGCATAAGTTGCCTTCCTGTTGCAGCAGTACGCGTTTTCTGAAGAGTGAGCATTTTCACTAGTCTGAGGATTGGTGGAAATGTTTTTTTTTAAATGAAAGAGGTGACAGAAGGAGAGAACAGGAAGGTACAATGTCGTTTGCTGCTCTGATCCATGGTGGCCTCTGGGAGACATAGGATCCAGGGCTTCAGTAAGTGATACCTCTATGAAGAAAGTAAGAGAAATCTACCTTGCTGTACTCCTTCCCCTGGAAAATGTTAGCCAGGTCTGTTGTGCCCAGGCCTGCTGGGTAGTGGTTTAGCATTTGTCTATCAGATACTTAGGAGCACTGAGTACTTTACATCTTGCATTTCTGAAAAGGTTTCCAGGTTCTGGTAGGGAGCTGGCAGAGGGTTGTAGCTTTGTTGATTGCTGAGTACTAGTGCAGTAAGGCCAGAGAGATATCAAAGCATTCAGATCCCAAGAATACTTGGAGACCTGTGCAGTGATTTCTCTTTTAGGATCTTTTATTTCTGAGGTAAAGCAGCTCAGGCTTAGACCAGGTGCACGGAGCCTTTTCTTACAGTCATCCTGCTTTTGATGTCAAGAGGCTTCATGTCATTTGTTATGGGCTCCTGCTCCCATTCTCTAGAATATCTGACAGAATATACTCAAGTCTCCCATTCACCTTCCCCTGCACCCTTCCCTTCTAACCTGCCCCCTTCCTTTCTTCCTTTTCTCCCTTGCTTTCCTCTCCCTTGTCTCCAGCCACACTAAACCTCACAAATTCTTTTTCACCCTCAATCAATGTGTCTGAAGGCAGAGAACCAGTGGCTTAAATCCTGCAGTCCTTATTCAGGGAAAATTGCCCCAGAGCATTTCATCTGTGTAAGGACTGGAGCAGTTGGCCCCTGTGATGCAGTCTTATACACACACACCCCCGCAATGGGAGCAAGGATCGGTGGAAGGACGACACACATCTAGCCTGCACCTCAGTTGGGACTTGCATTCATCTCTGTCGCTGCGTCTGTCTGTCTGCCTTTCTGTCTCTGCCTGTCTGGTTCTCCCTGCTTCCATGCCCTTTGCTGCTCAGATTTTGGCCATCAGCTGCCACTGGACACAAATCTTTGCAATTCCTAGAACCTGCAAGTTCATTTGCCCAAACTTTCCGGAAGAGGCAGAAATCATCTCTCTCCCTCCCTCTTTCCTTCCCTCTCCCTCTCTCTCTCTCTTTCTCAAATGCCATCTGGGTAGCGGAGGCCTCCAAATTATGTAGCAAAGGGCTGGAGAAGCATAGTGGCTTCTTTTGACATCTTGTGTTGTCATACCCTTACTGATGCCATCCTAAAAGTTGTATTTAGTCCTGAACTTTCCTTGTGTGCGTGTATATGTATGTATATATGACTTGTTTTCTTTTTGGAAATACTACTGATAAAATTCCTTATGGGGAGGGGGATTTCGATTTTTTTTAATGTCTGGTGGTGTTTTTATCTCTAGAATAATCCAGGTAACCCACCACTGTGGCCCCAGCTTCTGCACTTAGGAAGCCACGTTGAAGCATGGTTGTGAGCTGTCGGAGTGGCAAATGCTAGTGCACCGTGGTTTATTTTGTGAACATCAGGAAAGCAGCCCTCATCTCTTCCCCAAACTAGACTTAGATCTATTTGAATTTGATACCTGCCATGGTTAATCAACAATTCTAGTGTGTGTTTTTCACACTGTATTGGTGAGAAGGACGTGTGATAAGAATATTTGACAACAACCATGTTTGAACAGGGTTATTTTTATTTATGTATTATTGGTCATGAAGATGGGGCCTCTTCTTTTTTTCTCTTTTGGCTTAAAAAATGTTGGTATTCTGAGTGCATTTCCAGAGTGCATAATATGATTTGCCCATTCAAAGGAATGCTTTTGATAACTGCACAGCTTCTTCTGTAAGGAAATCTATATGAAATGCGGGCAAACAGAAAAAAAATGTATCTTTTGCAGAAAAGGGGGCAGTGAATGCCAATAACTCCTTCCCCAGTTTACCTGAGCATTTGAGCTATATACTGATGACTAGTAATATTAGCAATGCACCGTAAGAATAAAGTGTGTGGTCTCCATGGGAAAAACATATTGAAAGACTGTCCATACTACCCAGTTTTGAGGAAGTACCTCAGTGTTGTGATTTCCACAAAACTGTATGTTACACTTGGCTTCAGATATTATTCCAGATGCCTGGAATAATCACAGCGTATTTTAATGCAGGGGAGATTTAAGAGCAGGATAAAGATAAATTTGCCTTACTGGGTAAATCTAATCACAGACATGATAGTTAATTAAAATATGAGAAACAGAAGATACAGACTCCAGGAGAAAAAAACACTTATAACCTAAATGTAAAAGCAGTAAAATGAAAGGTAAGAAGAATGAAGTTATATAGCCCTACATCTATAAGACCTGATGCAGAAACCTGTCTGGAATCCTTCAGAGTAAAAACGCTTAGAGCTCTCTCTAAAATGGTGGGGCATGTTGTCTCATTGACTGCACTGGGGACTGGATTGTGCTTTTAATTAACGCAGGCTTTCACATACCCAAAGCCTCTGTGGGTTTTAAGGTTTTTAGGACAGGAGTCCTGACTGCATATTGAGCTATAAATTCTTGTTACAATAACAATAATAGCTAATAGTGGGAACACTAAGTACTACAGGCCTTGTCCTGTGTCTGTTCAATGGTGAAATATGTGTGTGGCATGTATATTTAAGTACAAGGAGCTCTTTAAAAAGTTACATTTGGGTTTTCTGATCAGTATTTAACTTGTCATTTTTCTATCACATCACTTTAAAAAAAAAGTTACAATTCCCTGGCACCAACATTTGAGAAATAATACAGTTATATTTCATTTTTATTGTCAGTATGTTTTTCCACAAAGCTAGTTAAATGTTCAAAAGAAAAAATAATAAAAAACATTAGAACTAACCCAAGCTGGTTATATTTTCCATTGGTTTGCTAGCCAGGATAAATCATTCCTTTTGCCTAACAAAAATTTCTTTTAACTTTCCCTGAACTCTAATAGAGATTGTATCTTTTTATGAATCCATAGAAAATCTATGACTCTGATTCCTTGGATGCTGTCTTAATGTAAGCATTAATTAATGATAGCTCCCCAAGCAACATAAAGTTAGATGTTCAAAAAGGTGCTCAGCTCAAATCCAGCTAGTTGTGTCATACAAGACCATTCCCTGAAGCAATGAAAGATGTTTTCTGGCATTAAATTCTCCTTTTTCTAGGACTTACTTTGCTTAGAATGTTCAAGGAATTTTCCAGTGTCGCTGTTCCCCACATGCTGATTGCAGTTGTAAAGGGTACACAATCCCCCGTACTTCTCTAATTCCATTTTGCTGTAAAAAGCTTCTTTTTTTCATCCAAATTGCAACAGCTTTTGACTTCAGTGCTCCAAGACCCCATGTGTGTACTGTATACTTACTATTATGCATAGTTAGAGATCTGCTAACTGGCTACAAATTATACTGCCAGTTGCAATGAAAGCAATGAAGGTGTTGGAAGAAGGTGAAAGACATGCACATGTATTTTACTTGTTTTCCTCTTTAACTTTCTCTTCTCCTCCGTCATCTTATCTCCAGTTACTTTCCCCAAATTTTGCTAAAATCTTGTGCAGTAGAGATCATGTTTCCCATGCTTGCCAGGAGCACTGGGAATAGTTTTCAGCAAGGCAATGGCTAGCTCCCCTCTACCTACTGTATCAGTGATTTTTTCCTCTCTTTCTTCAGTTGAGATACTGTCAGCCAAGGGAAAAGTTTTTTTACCCCTTGTGAAGGTTTTAGTACCAGGCACTAGGCAGCAATCCAGCATGGTGATGGGTACCATTCTGCAAACCCAAATGCACAGACTGAAAGGAACTCCGGAGATTCCCATTAGATAAAGCCTTGGTTATGTTTTTGCTGCTAGGAAAGAGAATGTGGCCTTCCAGCCAGATGTGTAGTCAAAGGTAAACATATACAAACTAATTTTACCCTTTCTAATATAGGCCATAAAGCATCCTCATTTAGCACCCCCTGCTCCCCAGCCCCACCCCAGCCTCATATGCGCCAACCAGGCAAACATGTTTTTTTTATTTCTCACTAGACAATTGCTTTTAAAATTGCTGTGCTCTTGCCTTTCATGACTGGTCTGTTCCTCACGGGGATTGTCGAGCACAAAATGCAAAAAAAAAGACTTCTGTTCTATGTATCTTCTTAGACATCTGCTAAATCCAACCCATTCCCAGCTGAATCCATATGATTTGGTTGTAGAGATGGGATTGCCTCTGATGGTCAGCAGATTGATAGCCAAAAATGTCGGTCTGGCTCTAACTGTTAGTAAAATCGACTACAGCACAGAGCAATCTCAGCTCTTCCAGCAATCTCCCAGCTGCTCACATCCCAGTCTTTGTCTCAATATCCACTTTTAAAGTGGGAGATACCAGTCAACAGTGCTGTCTGCTAAGCCTTGTCTGAGTGACTGGGAAAAAATCTGCTTCACCCAGAGCCAGATCAAGTGACATCTTTTCCTTAAGCTGAACTGACATGAAGGCAATGATGCCTCAGCTATAAAGAAACACTTGTTAATAGGAAAGCACTAAAACAATTTGATATTTAGAGCTAGGGATTTTAAGTCTCAACCATTTGCCCATGCTTGAACATACTGAATTACATGCAGTGAGTATTCTATTTCATCCAAACCATCCAACTTCTTTCTTTTTTACTATAGAATTCATCAAATCAGTAATCATTTATTCTTGGAAAGAGGTCTAGAACAAAAAAATATGTTGCTCAATAGCTCTGTAACAGCTGACTGCAGTCTTCATATGACCACCTCTAACATGCTCAGATAATGCCCGTAATTGATGTTTCAAGTCCCAGAATGGCTCACGGGCTTTGTTATATCTCGTATTAATATACAGCAATTCAGTGTGCCTCTGCAAACAGTTCTTTTCTAGGAAACTTCTACATCAACATTAAATAACTTTCTAAATGAAAAGGCAATGAAAAGACACAGCCTATGAATTAAATACTAATTGCTTCAGATCTCAAATGAAAACTATCCATAAAAAACTCTGTCTGGGCTGCTGGTGTTTCTGGCTAGCTTCTCTTGAGCAGAGATTCATTACTCAAAAACAGGAGCTGCTATTGCACCTATATCCATGGTCTGTTGTGATGCACAATCCTGTTGCATTTGAAAGAAGGTGGGTTGGGCTTTTTTCTGATTTCAGTGGGATGAGCAGTTTCTTCCAGCACCTTCATCAAAGCGTAAGACAGCTCACTCTTCTTCACCCTGCCCCAGAGCCTTTGGGCTGGCCAGAGGAAGGATCCTGGTGACACGGCAGAATCTTTGAGCTGTCTACCTCCCTGGAAAAACCTGCTCATGGTCTAGTCTCCATCTGGCTCCATTAGTGCCCAGAAGAGTTACCATACTGAGCAGTGGGTATCTTTTTGCAGATGACAGGCCTGCTTCTGGCCTTAACTCTGCCAGTGTAATTCTCCATCAATTATGCAGGTGCTGCAAAGATGCTACTGAGGGGTCCTTGTGGATTCATACGCTCCTGCCAACCACATCTCAGTAAACCCTGCTGAGCTGCCCAGTAAAGCTCTTCACAGACGAAGTCCATCAAGGTCCAAAGCTCTCTGGCCTCCTTTCTGTCATATACAGGTGAGGCTGCCCAGAGAAACTAGTGACACTGATATGCAAAGGGCATCAAGGTTCAATCTGTTCTTCATTTTTCTTCCTTCTTCTCTTCCTACACTTTGCAATCCTATCAGCTAATTAACAAATAGCTGTAGAAGAAATTACTCAAATGCTCAAGGCACCACAGACAAGCACAGCCATGATAGAAGGACATGCTTCCAGGAATTTGCTTAATTCCTCAAATCATCAGCCTCCAGGGGATATGAAGCCAGTAGATGACACTCCTTCAGTACTAATGGAGTATTGCAATGCATTGGAGACAAGGAAACATCCTACCTACCTATGGCTCAGGAAATTCAGCTTAGAGGAGAATTCTGCTGCCATTACCCCTTCCAAGACAGGCCATGGGATGGTATGAGGAAGGGAGTGGATACTTCTTAGAAGCTACACCTTATACAGCACACAACAACATGTCTTTAAAGTAACCAAGACTGGTATGAATGCTTTGAAGTCTTCTTTTTTATTTCAAGATCAAAATCAGTGGCATCGTCCTAATAAACAAGAACCTTAACAGGCCAAGTTATGTCAGAGACTGTTTCTCTACTTGCAGCCCACCAGAGCAGCTGTGCTTTCACAGCACTACTACAGATAAGAAGTCAAGATGATAGATGTATTTAGATGTTTAGGACATGATGAGAAGACCTGGATATGAAACGATTTGTTGCTAGGAATGAGTCAAAGCCAGAGCCAAGCTGTGCTCTATTTAGAAAACCAGCTTCATAGATTTCCCTGCCTCCAGGCAATTACAAAAAAAAAAAAAAAAAGAGAGAGAGAGAGAGAAAGAAGAACTGATCAATGTAAGAGAGAAGATGAATCTTCCTAAAGAGGTAGAGAAACAGAAGACTCTTCTTTCCATCAGAGTGCTAAATACACTGCTGGGTTTGGTGTTTAAAAGCCATATTAATTCTGCCATTGAAAAAACAGTGAGACCCTTTGGACTACTTAGAAACAACAATGAGAAAACCATTAAGCATGGAGGATAATGGAGCTGAGGAAAACCTGGAGACCTGGGAACTCTTAAGTTTTCAAACTTGCACTGTCTCCATCTTGTTCAGTGGTCTGGTCAGCTTCCTGGGTCATCCCCTTAATCTATTCTGGGCTGGGACAACCCGATTATCTCCTTTGGGAATCCCTGTTCCCTGAATCAAGAACTGGCCAGCAAAAAAGCAAGTTAAATGAAAAAAAGTCAGCACTGTCACACATGGCTTCTGGCAGAGGTGTTCAAATCAGCAAAATCTCTCCTCACCTGATACTCAAACTGGAAAATCCTTAAAATCGGTCCATTTGTTGAACAGAAATCCTGCACAGAGCTGGCCTTTCAACATTTATTTTCATGGTTTGGTTTATTTTCAGACCTTCTTATCCAGATCTGCTAGGGCTTTCTTTTGCTACCTGTCCCTCAAAAAATAAATAGTAACACACAGGCAAGCATGCACCTGCCTCTCTGAGTCAGACCAGTCCTTGTACAGCAGAGATGAGCACTCCATCTCTGATAGTATTTAGTATCTACTTGTTTCTCAGGAACACCCAGGCTTGATTACCATAAAACTTGAATTCATCATTTACCCAGAGCTAATGAGAAGAATTATTAAAACATCCTGAAAATTAAGAATAATTTGCATAGACATACTTTCACAATTGTTCTACTTTTCCTCTGAAAGTCATGAAAAAAATACAGCTTTCAGCTATATAAAAAGTGACTCTCATTAACTGTCCAGTAATTGTCAATCTAAGGTAATTTGCATAACCAAATTAAAGCAATTGACTTCCCTTATATTTACCTTAAGCACTTGGAATCATAAGATTACTGTCTGAAAATTCATGGATATATATATGAAATTAATAAGCTATTCAAATTGGTATGATTTGCATATTTGAAGCTAATTAGAAAAGCAATCTCTAGAATTTAAAAATCTTAGAATACATAGGAAATGAAGGGGGAAAAAAAGGTATATGTAAGATTCATTTGCTGTAAAAGTTACCTTGATCTTATTAACTGTATCCAAAATAGGTTTTTGTTGCATATGGATATGCTAATATTTCCCCAAGTATCTGAGCTCATGTGGAATCTGTGTGAAATATATATATATATATGTATATATATTGCATCTGTATGAGCTGGCACTTACATCAATGTATATTGACCCACATCATTAGTTCATACTGGCAGGAGTGTAATGATAAACTTCATTGCAGGTGTCATATTTTCACATTTTTCCTAATTCCCCATACTGCACCAAATAAATATTTAGTTTCATAGTGCAAGAGATCTTAGTTTCTTCTGCAGAGCTGTCTGAGGATTAGCATGTTACATTGCACTGGAACAACAGGGAGATCAGCAAGGTGGTTACCATTTACCTCAGTAAAGGCAGCATCATACACCTTGATTCCCTGTTTTCCTGTAACAAGGATGCCCCTTTCTTACACTAAAAACAAACCTCAGTTTATGAAATGGCCCAGAAACACTCTGGTGCGTCACACAAAATTGGAGCTGTGGGGAGGCTTGATTTTTTGTTTCATAAAAGCTCCTTGCAATTCTGACAGTTTTCCTCCTTTAAAATAGAATAAAAATTTTAATTGCAAAATTTCCAGTAAAAGATCATTCCAACAGAAATAGTTTGGGGAAAATCAAAACATTTGTCTTAGTAAAGTAAAAAAAATTCATGCAGGGAGTGATTTTTCATAGGTATATAACATTTCTAATTGAAATGAAAACTCAGATTGAAATGTGTTATTACAGACAGAACAAAATGTGAGATTTCAATCTTACTAACATTTCTGAAATGCTTTTTTTTCCCAAATTGGCATGTTTCTACAAAACATTTCACTTTCAACATCAGCATTCTTCTAACAGAAAATATTTTTATAGCAAAGAATATAATTCTGGCTAGTTTTATTCAAAATACACCCAGAAATTTTCAAAGAACTGGACTCTTAATGGAAGAATGCAGAGGTTTAGTAGCTTGCCTGTTTTTGTTTTTTAACTAAAAATTTGATTTCACTATAAGGTTGTGGGAATTGAGAATTATGCCTTCTGCAATCCAGTAGTGTTCCCACACAGAGAAATAGCAGATATTTTTCTGCCTGGTTTCATAATAATTTCACAAACTTCAGTGGCAGGTGGATTATCTCTAGAGTGCTTGTGATTAAAACCACACACATCAGTGGTAGACAGATGACTCTGGAGAGGGTTGTGGTAACTCCCTAGTGTAATGGCAGACTACTACCTGCCAGCAGCCAGGTTGATTTGAAGCCCTGACTTTTTCTAGCTCTCCACAGAAACTTGTGTTAGCCTCCTGAGGTCACTTCAGCCTTTTGACACTACAAATGCAACAGCAAGTCTAGTGGTTTTTCTCTTACCATGTCTCCATGACATTGATAAATTCTAAATCTCTCTCTCTCCCCTATACCTTGGTAAATTCTCATTCTTCTTGAAGCGCATATCCTTGCAGATCCCACCCCAGCTTGTGTGTGACCCACATGTGCAAAAGAAAAATCTTCAGAATAGTCATGGTGTTGGCTTGCAGTTGTCCTATATGTGCCCTCTACATCCAGTCAAGCTGTAAGTGGCCAAGCAGCTGAGACAACCCTTGAGTTCTTTCTCACTCCCTGTAGCAACCAAATTAAATCACTGTTGCCTGCCAGGTATCCCTTAATGAAACTGCTTTTAATTCCCCTCAAAATATTACCTGTGTTGGTAAGATGTGGTCATTTCCCCAAAATGTCTCCTTCCATCCTTCTGATTCATTTTGTATCCAAGAAAGTTAGAGATGCAATATGACCAAAGCAGGCAGGGCTCTTAGAGGACTTCTATATAAAGAGAACTTGTGCTCAAAAAGACTGACATCCTAGAATTGCAAATGAGCTACACAGCACTGCAGCCTGCTCAAGAGAACTCCACAGTGCAGATTCTCAGAAACATCTTTCCTTCAAGGAGTATAAAAAAGCACAAGATGAACATCTGTCACCCCTAACCCATGTTAGAAAGCTAACAGATCAATGGAGAAGTTTCCAACAAATATGGCATCTTCATCTGCAGCTTTTCATTTTCCAAATGTGGACAGCAATCAAGCAAACATCTTAGCAGACATCCATCACCAACAACCAACTACTGCAAGTGATCTTTGAAAAGCTTCATCTGCAAGCCATGTAGTCAGTGGAGAAATACAATTAGAGATCATTTGTCACGAACAGCAACATAAGCAGCTAACCGTTTGTTCTCATGAGAAATATGTGAAGATGCTCTCTCATATCACTGTGCCAAAGACTCAGATACAGATTTCCTCTCATTTCAAATCTAGGACTATCAGGCAAAATTAGAAGACTGTCACTATAGGACTGCATTGACTGAGACAACTCTGACTAACAATAACTGTATATTCAGCTGCTTACAGATTCCCCAGATGAAACCATGCCCAAGTTCTCTGCAACTTTAAAATTAGATTCTGACTCACAGGGGGCTACAAAAAGAGATTTCTCCCTACAAAAAGAATAAATCTTGCTAGAAAGTTAAAAACTATCAGAAAGGAAGTTTCACTCCTCAAAGGTGGGGGAAAAATCTATGTGGGCTTCCTAGCACAGACTGAATCCGCTGAAGGAACCGAACTCATCTTACACTGTCTTCTGTGGTGTAAAAAATCACTACCATCTGCACTGATTGTAATGGGAATGCCACCTGCCTGTACTGATATCTCAATGGTAGTCAAGCTTCTAAAAGTACTGAAAAATACTTACCAGCAGTTAAGGAACCTCTTTGAATGTATTAATTCAATTTGTGCTGTACAAACCTAATGGAGCTCCCCTTCAGACATTTTTTGGGGCTGTTTCTCTGGATGGCCCTTGTAGTTGTGAGTAAACCAGCCACAAATCTCAGGGGATTCAAACCTCTCAAAGTACTCCTCCATCTCCAGTGTTCCACAGGGACTAGGTAGGACTGGTACCTCTCCTCAGGACTTTTCTACTGAAACTTTCATTTAAATCTGTCTGTTAATTTGGCTTATTATTTTCTTCCAAATGTTTATCTGTCCAGAAGGTATTCTAAGCCATGGATATTTCAAGAGGCTTCAATACTACGGGGACGGTTCAAAATCTTTTAGTCTCTATGCTTGTGTTTTAGCTCCTGTTGTTACAGCTTTGAGAAGCCAAGCCATCGCCTATGAAGAATTTCAGAATGGATTATGTTAAGGCATCAGCATGCTGTGATACTGACTCTTACATATTGCCATTGAAACATTGAAATTGGTTCTCCTGAAGTGCAAATTTTATCCTCACCTGGCTTACTAAGTATTCAGTGTTTGGAAAGCCCCTAAACACAGTAATCCTCTTATCTGTGTGTAACACTATTTCCTTGACTTGAGTGCAAGATCAGATGCCGAGTTTGATATGTCAGTCAGGATGGCTATTCAAAAGACTCTGATACTCCCTGAACTCACCTGGATGTGGTATATTCTTTGTTAACAGCCACCAGGAGGCTTCACTCCCACCTACCCAGGGGGAGCACTCTTTATTGATTACACAGACAGCAGGACTACCAGGAAAACAGAACTAGCAGTTACCTTATTTGATGCTGTGGCCTCTGAGATTTTAAGCCTATCTGTTGAGAGGCTCTCTTCTTTCCCAGAGTCCTCCCCACTCAGGATCCTGAATTAATGATTGGCATAAGCCATGCCTTTCGTTTCTGTGTCTGTAAGGGCTGTGAGGACATGCACAGGTTAGCAGCAGCTCAAGCAGTGTGGTGGCAATATAAAAGACTGGCATTTTGACACACACAGAACTTCATTAAAATCAGGTGCATGTGGGCAACAATATTCTGAAGAGCTTTCCAGACATGCTTCAGGATTCCCTCAGCATTTCAGCTACCGAATCTTTATTTTGGCTTCCAGTACCCTTTTCTCTGTTTCTTGACCTCTTCTGCTCCCAGACATCTCTGTTACTTTTTCAATATGGTAATACCAAGAAAAAGAAAAAAAATGGCCCAAGTACTTCCATTGCATTTGTCCCTGTTGAGTGTCTTTATGCAAAGCACCTGCCTCAGATATTTCTCTTCCTACTCTTAACCTGGAGGTCCTCTTTTGTATCGTTCTTACGTGCCCCTGGACTTATTTGTGATCCAGTTGCTTTGGGTCCCTTTTCTCTACAATGGAAGTTGCTCAGGGCATTATCTCTTGGTTGAACTATTATTGTTGCCCTTTCTCATTCAGTTATGTGCATGTTACTTGTGTACCAAGTGACAGGAAAAGGGTGGAATAGCTGAAGTTCTAGACCACATGCGGTGGGAGAGATGGCTGTAAGTTTTAGAGAGTAGAGCCTACGCCGCCTTCTTTTAAGTGGTGTTATTTCTCAAAAAGCTTTTTCAAAGTTATTATACAGATGAAGATTTGCTTTTGTACATTGTTCTAAGATTTGTAGAAGTGAAATCCTGTCCAGTTTAGATGGGAATTAGACACAGGCTTTAATCCCGAGTACCTATCACCATGATTTCCTTCTCTGTGAACTGACATGACTACTGTGTTCTTGGGTGCCCAGTGCCTGTCCTTGTACTAAAATTGGTATAGCTGCATCACTTGCAGGGTTAAAGATTCTCAAAAAAACTAGCAATCTTTCTCTCTACAGTATAGTTAGGAATGGCCACTGTTGAAAGTCTCAACAGCAAGTTCTCAGATATCTGTGCTCGGTCCATTTGGTGGCTCTTTGGCACAGATGGAAAATGATGGGATTTGGCTCCTTTCTCAAACCCTTGTGGATACCAAAGAAAGCATTTAGCAACCCTCAGTTCACCATCTCCCCATTATATACCCATGCACAAAACACTGTATGAGCACAAGCATATCAGGAGCCTCAGCCCACTATGCCAGAGTCTATACAAGTATCACCTGCCAGCATTAACAGAAACTCTCCTCTGCTGCTTTTGAGCGTTTGTTGTAGTTACTGATATAATTTATTTCATATTTGACCCCATCTTAAAACATAGGCCAGTTAGGGGAATGAGAGAGGAGTCAGTCAACCTCTGCTTTCTTAGCAGTGCCAAAGATAATCAGAACGTGTGGTTCGTAGTTTTTTAACACCTTGCCAACTCCTCGAAATTGAGCCTTCCATTTTAACAGTGCAGTCTTAGCTCCTTATATAGTCATATCTTTTATACAGAATTTTTTACTCTATTACAATACTATTATTCTCACTTTCAGGTGAAATATTAATGATAACAAAATGACAATTAAGATACAGTATTCCACAGTAACTTAAAAGGCTTCCTCAGACAGTCAGTCAGGACTGCACTGAGATGCACTGACATTGTCAGCCAGGAAGGATGCAGAATCCTGAAAGGTGCTGAAAACTTTCTGGTACCTTCAGTCAAATCGCAGGTGCTTTGTACCTTCTACCAGGAATGCTGCAACTAGCAGGTTGAGGCTTTGTCCTATTATTAGAAAAAGGTGATTTGCAAAACTGATAGTGGAAGGGGGTGGAACAGGGAAAGCCACTATTGGAGAGTTTTGCCCAGCAACATGAAATCAAAAATTATGCCTGGTCGGTAAGAAATGTCTCTCTGGGCACTGCTCCCTTATTTGATATTCAAGCCATATTTTGCCAGTATGTGATCTGAAAAGAAAACACAAGACCAAACATGTGAAAGAGGAGGAAAAAAGCAATGAGAGCTGACAATGCCAAACCAATCAGTTAACCCCAAACAGTAGTATATGATTAGGTGTAGCTTGGGTTTTTAATTGTTCTCATTTGTGTGTATCACCAAATAGGCTGGGCATCCAAAATACAGCTTTAATTTAGGTAATAACAAAATACAAAGCCAGTTTGGTTAGTGCAGCGTGCTTGAAGAGCAGGAGCACACTGCAGGAGTCCTTCATGACACTAGAGGGGAATTCTGCCATTGTAAGAAGAAATGTATCAGTTTCAGCTTTGCTAACGTAGTCACAGGAAGTAATGTCAGACAGGTTTGGCATATAGGGCATATAACGGAGGTTAAGCCTGGAGGATTATGCTGCCATTTAACTGAAGGACTCCCAGTGAAGTTGTTTTTATTTATTTTTAATTCTGCTTCTTCCACCTAAGGGTATTTGCCTTGGGTGTTTTTTGGAATTGACCTCAGTATTGGAAGGGACCCCAGAAGTTAATCAAGGACTAAGGTCAGACACAGTATTTGCAGCAGTTCAATTGTTCCCAGGAAGGCTGGGACTCAGCTCAGCTTGGCCTCAGTGGACACATCCATTAGGCCCCTGGGGCTTTACTGGGACTTGGGTGAAGTCAGAGCAAGCCAAACAACAACTTTACCAACCCACTTTCCCCAGCTGGTAGTGGGTTCTGTAGGGTTGCCAAGAGCATGATTACACTATCCCAGCCCATTGTTTTATTAACAGCAATGTAATCAGTGAGAACTACATGGAATGGGGGTATATAAATAGAAAGCGTTGCTTTAGCATTGGGCTATTAAGGGTTTACAAATCAGACTGATGCACTAGAAGCTGGCCGTTCCCTATGCAGACATGGCCTGGATCTGAGCTGGGGAGCTAAATCAGCCCATATTGAACTTGATAGTAGAGATAACAGAAACATTTTAACGTTATCAGTACTTCCACTACCTGAGTTCCAGGATGTCTTACACTGATACTGGGTCAAATTCACATGTGGTGTTAGTCGGTACAGCTCACATCAAATTCAATGGGAGTTGTTCCTACTTCTGCCATGGCCAACTTTGATCCTGTGTGTCCCGGGGAATGAGCCCAGCCTCTTGTGCATTTCTTTCACGCTCCCATTTGCCCTCTTCTGCGATTTTGTTGCTCCTGTGTTAGCCAGGACCTAGTTTACTAGGCCTCTTGATTGGAGACTTATTACAGCTTATTTCTGTCTGCCTTTCTTTAAAGCCAGCTGAACATACCCAATGCTCTTCCTCTATGGTAAGACCGAAAATACAGACCACCCTCCCAGCTTCTGTGACACTCTTTCTAACACACTCCTTTATTCTCTTCCCCTGATCACAAGTTCTTTCTCCAAGCCCAGCCTAGTTATTTGTGCATGAAGCTGCCTTGTTGTGTATTGGTGTGAGTCTGGTGTTCACGTGAGCTGTGAATATGCTGCACATATGTATTTCTTGTGCATCCTGAGCTTTCCTTTGGTCAAGTTAACTGTTGTTCTGCCTTCTAATGAATCACCAAGAGAGAACAAGAACTGATAAGATTTCTTGTTAGCAACACACTCTCAGGATCAGTATGACACTGAATAGGTTTGCAATGTTACCTCATGTCCAAGCTTACAGACTAGAAAGGTTTAGAACTCGGAAGCTCCTCTTTGATGAGGTGATGTCACTGTAACTTTAGAGTTCATACTTTGCACACATAAGAATAAGCTGTGCAATGGTGTGCACAAACGATGCTGTCTTGATGTACAAGGCAGTTCCACACTACCCTAACAGAGATGCAGTAAGTCCAATCTATGATTGCCTCCCTCCTGCCTTTGATTGTTCCCTCCTCTGGCAAAGATATACCATCAAAAGGCTGGATGAAAGCAAGGAAGAAGTAAGCAAGGCCACTCAGACACTGGCTAATCTGTAGCCACCTAGTCCTAAAATAAAACAATCATCTCCCTCAGGCCTGCATTTGGCTAAGTGGTTTGATGCCAGTAAGTTGCAGGGAATTGGAGGAATTTGTTCTACTTTGTCCACTGCTTACACTTTGTCTAACCCAGGAAAGTAGGGCTAATTTTCTACTTACAGCTCTTGCCTCCTCCCAGCAAGGAAAGAGGAGGCAATGCTAAAACCCCTTTCCAGACCTGTGTCCCAGCTCATTGCTACCCAAAGGGCCAAAGCCATGAGAGCACTGGCAGTTAATGTAAGCAAACACCTTTTTCTTAGGCACAACTCCAGCAAAACTGCTATCCACATATTTTTTAAATTTGGACCTCAACTCTCTTTTAGGTGGTATTGGAATTTAGCTTCTTACAGAAAGTTGAAGGGACTTCTGTAAGACTGGGAGAGGTGTGTGACTTTATAGTCAGCCATCCAGAACTGTAGTTGTGAGGGTACTGAATGCCATGATTATTTGATTGCTCAAAGGCCAGATTCTCTCCTTTACCTTCAGAGCAATTCCCTCCCATTCACTGAAGCCCCCAGGCTGTGGTCCCAAGTCGGAAAAAGAGGATGATGTTAGATTCGGGGAGCACTTAGGCTGTTCCTTGGCATAGCCTGTTCCCCTAGTCTTTCCCGCCCTGTTACTGCATGGGCGGCTAGCATCAACCTTTGCTGCATACGGGAGGAAGATACCCAAAATACCCACTAGTGATTCACATAGATAGTCAAACTGCAGCTCTAGTGCAGTCTTGAAATGTTAAACATACAGCGGTGTTTTCTGTGAGAGTCAAGCTCACTTGCGCACAGAACAGCAGCAAACGGCTACACCCACTGTGCAACACTGCCACTGCCTGACAGGCACCAGGGCAGAGACCTGACTGGGGAGTCAGCAAAGCTGAACATGAATCTGCACAGGACAGGCTGGAAATAGGAGCAAGCACAGGTCCATGTTCTCATCTGCACTTGTTGACTTTTAATCACAGAAATACACGTCCAGGCAGTTTCTACGCCTTGGATTTTATAAGAAGTAGAAACACAAGCAGATGCTGTTTTTGTTGCCCTGTGACAGGAAATCCAAAGGGTCTGTTCTCTCTTGGTTTACACAGTGGTGAGTAGTTGACAGCAGGAGTGATCTGCACTGTTTCTTCATCCTAAACATTGCTTTTCTGGGGCTTAGACTCAAATGCTGGACTTTGCAGTGTGGGTGAGGATAGAAATGGGGTTTTGTGCACTTTGCTCCACGGGCAAGTCAAGTAGCAGGATGACAGTGTTATCTCCCCATATGACAGAAGGTTACATTCCTACAGTGCTTCTAGTGGCAACCACCAGCTCCACAGACTTCGCACAGTATTTTAGGGGGTTAATGACCTGGGAACCACATCATTGCATTTTCTGTGCCTTGCCTCCCCTCGAGCTAGACAGCGGGTTCCTCACAGAGGCCAAGGTAAGCCTGCTGACATCTCAGCATTCAGAAAGCTGTTGCTTTCACATGTGTGAAGTCTGAGGAATGTCAAAGCTGGTTACAGGCCCAGGGGAAAATGCTTAGGGACAAAGCAGATGCTGTGAGAAAAACAGAGGCCAGAAAAAAGACTATTTAAAAATACCTCATGCCTGAACAGTAGCAGTGAAGCCAAAATAAAATGTTTTTTTTTAAAAAAAGGCAGTGCACAGACTGTGGGAAATACAAAGGGGTCATGAGAAATGCAAAAGGCCCAGATGCAGAGCAGCAGGAGCTAGCAACCACAGCTCAGCACCCAGAAGCTCAGCCACAGCAGCGCAGGAGCAGCAGGGCTGTCAGAGATACAAGAAACACTAGCAGCTGAGCTGGGGGCAACACATGCCGTGCCCTTGCAGGTCTTCACACACCAAAGCAGAGTTGGGACCTGCTACTGTTTCCCAGCAGAGCCAGCTACACATCTGATGCACAGCCCCAAACTCACTAGAGCTGCTGGCTGAGGTTCCTGCTGTGGTAGCTTCAGAGACAGGTCCAAAGAGAAAGTATCTTTCTCCTCCAGTACAGTATCAGAGGAGAACGGCATCTTACCAATGTAATGATGGGGGGAAGTGGAGCATAAACAATCTCTGATCGCTAAAAGTCCAGGCGTCTTCAGTGGAGATGCTGGTGGCCTTGAAAGCCCCCATGGAATAGCATCACCACCATGGGAGAGAAGGCAGGCCAGGCCAGCGTCCGTCCGTCCCTGAGGTGCTGGGGTAGCACAACACCCAGGAGTGTGCCCAGGACCAGCAACAGTGCAGTGAGCTCTTGGCTTAGTGTTCTCTGTGACCCAGGGTCTTTGTTCCTCCCGTGCTGTTGTAACTCCTGCCTCTGTGCCAATGGCTTCCAGAACGCAGAGGAAAACTCTCGCATCTCAATCACCTTCTTCCGACTCTTCCGCGTGATGCGTCTCGTGAAGCTCCTGAGCCGAGGGGAGGGCATCCGGACTCTGCTTTGGACCTTCATCAAGTCCTTCCAGGTACTCCCTTACTTACCTCTAAGTATATATAGAATATCTAATTCTTTTTACCCTTTGTTGCCCCTCAAAGAAGGATTTCCCATAAGTGGAAGTGCCTGATTACAAAGGATGCTCATCAGTCCTGTGCATAGAAGTGACATATGGCATGAATGAGACTTGAGTAAACGGGGCTCATGGTGGATGACTGTGTGGGTATGAGTTTCATCTTTAAAGCAAGAGTAAGTGCTTGAGACCTTCCTGAACAGCCTTGATAACTCAGTTCAACTCAATTACAGTCTGTAACCCTGTTGATCTTTTTTTCCATTTTAGTTGTATTTTATATCTGTTATTGTAGGTGAAATTCACATCTGAGGGGAAGGCTTGGGTCACAATTAAATTTCTCTTAAGCCTTGTTTTGAGGATTGCTAGTGAGTGTTAGAGGTGTGTGACCCCTGTGCTTTATTCAGGAAGAATTTCATCTTTTCTGCCCTAAACCTTTCACCTTGATAACAATGCCAAGCTATTAAATTGCTGCTGCTTTTGCCCTGGAGGCAGCTGCATTTTGGTGGTAGGTAAAGTATCAGAGAAGATAGGGGAAGGAGAAGGAGACCAGACTGGATAAGGAATTATCACCTCTGTGGGAAACAAACGCCAAGAGATATCTACTCGCTAGAAATACTGCTTTCTAACCATCCAGTAGTGGAGCGATGTATAGAAAAATGGTAGTTAGAAATGAAGCATGGCATGTTTCTGTATTTTACAAATATTTGAACTAGACGTGCTGGGCCAGCACAACCTAGATGTTAGCTGAGGTAGTGTCAGGGAAAACACAGCACAGTAATACAAATTGTGGTCTAAACATATGAAAAGATGTAGGACACACTACTGGGCAAAAGCATAAAAGAGTAACTTGCCAAACACAGAAGCCATAAAACAGCAGTCAGATATTCCCCAGATTCAGGCTTTAAATGGTTGATAGCATTTTTACTGACTCAAATGGTAAAGGAACTGATCCGAACTTTAAAACTTAAACTTCACCAACTACAACACAAGCTGGTACCAAAGCCTGCTGTGCTGTAGATCACCATGACTTTTGTCTCTGTCAGCAGGAGTAGCACATGTTTACACCAGGGATCAAATTTGGACTCTTTCCAGCGCAGCCCTCAGGTCTTCTCAGTAGCCATACCACTGGGCTCATGTAAAGGACTCTCATTTTTCCCACTCCTTGACTACCGAAGCAGTAAGGATGCAGTAGTTTTCTGACACATCTACACCACGTACAACTTTTTCCATTGGTTATATGGTTGCTAACTTTCAGGTAGTTATTTGAGCAGCTCCAGTGGGAACCGTTTTGGCGGAGTGCATAGGAATGAGATGCACTTGGCAAAGCTCAGCCATCCCTGATGTAGGGGCAGAGTCACACTTCCCAGCTCCTTCATCCCCTCCCCTTGCCCCTGCTTCCTCCAGTCACTTGAGCAACAGCTCACTTTCATCCTGAGCTCCACTTGTCCCGGCTCTTGGCTGGAGAGGATGAGATGGATGGGAAAGGGTGTGCCTGGTGCTTCCCTCCAGTGACCTTCAGATCTCTTCAATTAGAGACTCAGTCTCTCTTAGGAAGGGCTAAAGGGTGATGGGAGAAAGTATCAAGGGAGGCATCTTCCACAAAGGAGAGAAAAAAAGCACTGCGAGCAAGTGCCTTTTCCCTTGAAAGCCTTTAGCTGTTTATAACATGGTATTCTCTGCTGAGAGCTCCTCCTCTTGCCATTACTGCTAGGTTACTTTCATAGCTAAGAATAGCCACAGCGCAGAGCTCTTAACTCAGCCGCTCCCACTGTCAAAATCTGGGATCCCTGTGGACTTTTTTGTCTGGCACAGGCTTTTCTCTGTGTCCCCACTTGCTTCCAGGAAGTGTATTTCGTCTTACAGGACAGCTTAATAAGCAATGAACTTGTGCAGGAGTTCAGATACCATCGCAACTACCAAATGCCCTGTGCATGATGCGCAATCCATACAACTTGGGGCACTGATCAGAGGAGTGTGTGGTGGGAAAAATGCTCAGCAGGGTTTCCGCCTGGAGAGTCAGCGACAGAGACCAGACTGGCAAGTGGGAGGAGTAGGAAGTGAGAGGGGTGCTGAGAGCAAGGCAAGGCCGTGGGAATGAAAAGGACAAGTGGTAAAACCAGAGAAAGACAGAGCTGGAGGACAGAGTTAGAAGATTGGAGTATGGGAGATGGTGAGCTGAAGGAAGCATGGGGAATAAGGGGCAGAGATGAATAAGAAGGTACATCAATAGAGAGGAATGGGCTGAGCAGAAAAAAAGTGGAAGGAAAGTAGAGGGCCAGGAGGGATGACAATCTTCCAGTCCCTTTGTGAAAGCTGGACAAACTCTGAAGGTTATGCCCTTTATGTTCTGTCTGGATACTATCCCAGGAGCTCTTCTGAGGTCCTGTGTGACTCAAGTCCAGAGTGGATTGTCACAAAATGTATGTAGCCAAACTCTGAGCTGGTGTGTCTCCATGGACATTGTGGGGTAACCACACAGATTTGTCTGATCCCCTAGAACACAGAGGAATCTCTGAGTCTTAAGACAATGATTGCAGGCATTGTTCAAAGGTTTAAATTTGGGGCATCTTAATATTCAGATTTCTTTGAGACGATTTCTGCAGGTCTTAGTCACATCCCCATGGTGGTCAGTGAAAGTTCTTCCTGAATTCTTCCCGTGGGATTTGACCCTATTGAAATTTAACTTAAACCTGAAATGTGTAAATAATCTCAAATAAAACCAAAATTTAATGTTGTGAGCATTTGATACTCCATGAAGCAGGGTGTTTAAAATCCAGACCAAGGAGAGTGCTCACATTTTCAGGATGAATATGTCCATGCATTACCTCTGAAGTAAGGTCTGAAAATCTCTGGTCAGAGCACAATATATTTCAAAAGGAACAGAGTAGAAAATTCCTTCTGGAAAACCCAAATTTTTGAGGTCCAGAGTTGTGCCCTTCATTCCTACTAGTCGTGGAGGAAACTGATAGCACTCAACACTTTGCTAATTGCACTGGCCTCTTCCTTATGAGCCAGCACTGCATATCAGGGCTCTGCATTTCCTCTTCAGCAGCTGATCACAGACACCTAGTGCATTGTAGACACCATCACAAGCATCTAATGCTGAACAGGAACAAAGCTGGTGCTGCTGCAGGTACTTAGGATGGTACCAGCCATTGTAGGAGAAGCCTTGAACTTGGATCTTGACAGCTGTCACGTTTTTCATTCCACCGGATTGGATCCAGAAAAAATCACAGGCAAGTCATTGCCATTAGTCACAGAGTAATACCGATTACAATAGTTTTCTATTGTTAGTAAAGAGCTGTGGATACTGCCTGTGCCATCACTTTCCCCGCTGTATCATGGGCAGGATTGATTTGAAGGAGGCAGAGCCACTCCACCACGAGTGGGAGCAGAGTCAGATCCTTGCTGTGCTGGGTGGCACCAGGATGGTGGTGGGGAGGGCAAGCAAATGTAGGCCTATAGAGGCATCTAGTGGCCACCTGGATAAATTACAGACTCCAAGTTTTGGGGCTGCCTCAGCCCACATTGCCAAAGCCATGAGCATATACGAGGCTCCAGTGTGCCAAGCTCAGTGGAGACACAGTGCTCTTTCTCTCTTTTTTTTTTCTTTTTTTTCATTTCTAGGCTCTCCCCTATGTGGCTCTTTTAATAGTGATGTTGTTCTTCATCTACGCTGTGATTGGGATGCAGGTAAGTGATACTAAGGAGCTCAACTGTCTCTAACAGTGGAAGTCACTAGATCAATGTGTGGTGGTAAGGACCTACTATAATGTTTTCTCCTGGTAATGTATCAAGGCGGCTTATCTTGACTGGCAAACATGTCTGCCTATGGGCTTTGAACAGGAACACAATACACACAAGCAAAACCAAAATGAACCCCATTTAATAGCAGGACACAATAACATAGTAAAAGCAACATGCCAGCCCTCCACACTCCCAAAGAAATACACAGCAGCTGTAGCAAAGGTGATTTACTGGCTTGCTCATTGGCTCAGAGTGGTTGTTTCAGTGGGCTTATGGCCGTGCCGCGCTGAACAAACCTCATTTTTCTCTCACATCACTTTTGCACTGGTGTAATACCACTGAGTTGTAAAGAGCAGCTTTTGATTTACACCCGTGAAAGCAAATATGGGATCAGACCCAATGTACCAACTCTCTATGTTTGTGCCAGTTCTTCAAGAAGCTGCATCAATACAATATCCTATTCAGTTCGCAAAAATGAGCTTGGAAGCAGCCTGAGCATTCATCTGTGCAAGGAACTGATGTAGCATACAGACCATTGAAGAAAGCGTGTGATGTAGGCACAGTTTGTGACAGTCCCAGCCTCATATGCTTTGCTGCTTTTCAGACTATGCTTCACTTTCCACTCCTATGTTAATCAAAGATCTCAGAGAAGTCAGCCATCTGGGACCAGAGACCAAAGTATAGAAAGGCATGACATAATTACTTCCAGAGATCTTTAAATATGACAGGCTTCTTGGTTTTAGAATGCAGACAGAATTTGTAACAAAATTCATTTGACCTCTGTGACCATTTTTTGTTTCATGTTATTGTAATCACATCTTTTTACAGACTCCCATTTACTCTTCCCCAGTTTGAAAAATAAAACTAATCATTTCTTGAATTATCATAGGTTATCTCATTTGGCCCCAGTAACTGCAGCTGTCATTTAATCTACCAGATTCGCACTTTAAACTTGCTAGTTTTGTCTTTAATACCTAACTAGCTCAAATGGCCAAGATCTTGACAGGATTACCTGTGCCATGTAGAAAATCACTTGAGAGTATTATGTTGGTGTTATGTAGCTACAGAAAGCATTAAAGATGGCTTCCAAGCACCTACCCAGCTTCAGTCTCTAATGATCCTATCACTACCAAGGCTAGATATATGATTCTGTAATTCTATTCCCTTTTCTGTGAACTAGTTCTAAGTTGGCTATTTAATCCTGGGTTTATATTCAAACCTCTGTTTTAACCATTTCAGCAGCCTGAAGGTTATATAGCTCTCAATCATGTTGAACTAGATTACATACTAGTTTACTAGATCACTTTCTACCATCCTTTCATTGACAAAAACAGGAGTTCTCAATCTTCCCTCATTGCTTAGAGTCTGCAGACCTGTTATCATCACTTTCTGTCCTTATGGCATTTCAGATATTTGGTGTGCTGCTCTCTTGAACCTACTGGCACATAAAGTTCCCTCACACATAGGGACACTTAGGAAGGAAGATCCTTCCCCACTCTCTTAAGCAGCAGCCTTGAATGCCTAGATGTACCAGATCTGATGTCAACATAAGAATTTCCCATGTGAAGGAGACCTACCACTTTATCTCAGCTGCTCCCCTGACACGGAGTGTAACAACATTCAAGCCTTGCTACCTAATGTGCCCAAGTGCAAAAATACAAATTGATGCTGATGGATGAAGCTACTAATATGGTCCAAGAGGCACAGATTGAAGAGGCCAAAAGAGAGGAACTTCTACCTGCAGCTCTTCACAGCTGGCTAATACAAAACGCCCACAGTAGATGTTGCCAGTGCATCATGTGTGAGGGAAGCCGCAGGGTCAAAAGGACAATCACAGGCTTCCTGCATGGGAAGTTCCCCTGCCTACGCTTGCCTGAAATGAAAAACATGGGCTGCCTCAGCTCAAGCTGCCTCTGAGCATTTAAACTGTCTTCCTGCTCCTCCTCAATGCAGCTGGGGCTGTCGCTACTACCCACGGTGGGGTTGGGGAAGGCCCATACACCCAAGAACAACCCCTGCAGAAAGTCTTCTATGTACAGACACTCCCTCCTGTCTGGAATGGCCTCCCCATCATTGTCCCTGTGCTTCACTCCACATCGTTATTTGTCTTAGGGTATTAATTACTGGTGACATTTGCTTGAAAAGAAGCTCCGTGTTTTCTCAGAGCTGCTGTGTTCCTGCTGCTCATTTTGGCTATGAGATTACAGGTCTCAGTCCTTGAGATCTCTGTCATGTTGCTATCGATGGGGAATAAATAGTCCTGACTGATTATGTTGTGCAGAGACCTTTCTACCAAGTGAGGCTTGTTAAGCTCTTAGTCCCAATGTCCATAAATACAGAAGCCATGTAAGACTTTCCTAAAGATGCCTGAAACTCTCCTGCGCTGGGAACTTTACATCTCAGAGCAGGCTCCCAAAAGGTGTGCTCATCATTGTAGGCTTTGTCCGGTGACTGGGTAAACTGTACTTGATGCAGCAATGGTTGGCTGGGCATGGAAGGAAGCTGTAAGCCATTTTTATGGATTTAAGGAAGGGGCTGTTAGATTCTAAATTAAGACTTGAAAGTCAAGGGATGGGGCACAGATAACCCCAAGCAGGTTGAAATAGCTTTGTACTGAGAATTGCCCTGATGCACAACTGTTGAAGTAAAGAGAGATGCAAATTTTATCTTTTACAGTGCCCTAAACTGTTACCATCACTTTGTACCTAAGACCAAATTCCCTGAGGCCCCATAATTCTTGAGTTGCCTTCTCTGCAAACATGTTGCCTCTGCAGAGCACCTCAAAACAACACACAAGCCACCAGCTTGCTTCAGTTCCACAGGGCAGACCCACTGCTTTCAGTTGCATTATGAGGCTTTTAAGACAGATCTTCTCCCTCATATGCCTCTGTTCTTTACATCACTAACCTTTGTCCCTGATTTCATCTCTTTTGTTATTTTCTTGAATTGCTTCATTCCCTGTTTCTCTGGGCAAATCTAGTCATCATCTTTGCACTGCTGCATTCTGGGGGCTCTAAAACACCTCCTGGTGACAAGCATGGTTACTAGAGGTGCAGACATTCGGATAATCTCCAGATCCAAGGCAATGTAATTTACATTGTTTTTGGAAGATGCAAGGCATCCCACAGAGTTGGAAGCTCAAGGCTTTGCAACTGATGGTCTTTTGCTATGTTTTCCTCCTGGTGAAGATAGATAGGATGAAGGAAGGAGCCTTTTCTTCTGTGTTGTTAACTTATTTCAGCTGGATTCCCCTTCCCATGTAAGTGCCTGTTAAAATAAGACCCCGTATCACTTATTTATGGTGTATGAAATAAGGAAGGATGTGTTCTTTAAACAAGAGATGCTTCTTATTACAGTGTGATTGCTTTTCTGATGATAAAACACAAGCAAGGGAACCAACAGCAAATATGAAAGACCAGTGGAAATGTTTTGTAAGTGACGAGCAGATCCTGTTATATATCAGATCCCCTGGGTCAGAGTGAAATGAAGAGCTACAAGTGACAAGAGGTTTGGGGTTTTTGCAAGGCTAACCTGAAAAGACCTCTGCTTTCTGCCAGGTGTTTGGTAAAATTGCGCTGAACGATACCACAGAAATCAACCGCAACAACAACTTCCAGACCTTCCCCCAAGCAGTGTTGCTGCTTTTCAGGTGAGTGTCTGACAGTTCTGGATAGTGTCAGTCTGGAAGCACTATTCCTTTGTTCTTGGACATAGCTTATCTGCTTCTACCATGTCTTGCTCACGAGATGAGTAGAAACATGGTGTACCTTAGTAGGGGAGCCTAGGAGTTATGTCAGATGAAATGACTGGTCTGTTAACCCTCACACCTGCCAGCTGACACAGGCCAACGCCCAGTGTCCTGAGAGGGAGGCAAGTCCTCCTACTGAAAAGGAAGGTGGACAGTTGTTCATCTCTCTCAAATGTTGGTACTCATCATTAAGTCCTCCTTTCTTTTAAATCCAGCCAATATGACTTGCTGCTTATTGTAGCAGGGAAAGGGACATGAAGCCTGCATGTGCCTTGGCATGGCCATACCTAGCTCAGCTTAGCCTACCATCATGCTGCAGTTGTGGCTAGGTGTGCCAGGACCAGGAAAGGGTGCAGGAGAGAAGGGTTGGGAGTTGGCAGGAATTCAGCACTCTCCTCTTGTTTGCAAGGAGGGGGAGCAAGGGAAAGGAGGGGGACTAATATCAGAGAAACTAGGTCTCCCCCTCCATTTAGCGTCATGTAATCCATAGCCACATCACACAAGTCTCCATTACTCTGGCAGGCTGGAGCACGACAACCCCATAATCCAGACTAGACAGAGTGAGTAAGGAACAACGCATTGACAATGGCAACAAAGCCAGAGAGAGTAGTGGGATATGCCAGTGTATGTCACAGCTAGGCCATCCCTCTTCCCTAATAGGCCTAACTTGCTCTTAATTGACCTCAGTGGCAAAATTCCCATTAACGTTCATGGGAACAGGAGCAGCTTGCTAATGTACCAGTCCCTCCTCTCTCAAATCGAAGGTGACTGTTGACTTGCCTTGCCCTTTGCTGTGCCCAGGTGTGCCACCGGTGAGGCCTGGCAGGAAATCATGCTGGCATGTCTCCCAGACAAAAAGTGCGATCCAGAGTCGGAACCGGCCAACTCCACAGAAGCTGATCACTCCTGCGGGAGCAGCTTTGCTGTCTTCTATTTCATCAGCTTCTACATGCTCTGTGCCTTCCTGGTGAGTCTGTACTGGCAACCTAAATGTGCCCCATGTGAGACTGAGCCCCAGCCTTCCCAGGCCTCATTACTGCACAGCAGAAAAATGATCTCAAAGATAGGAAATCTCCCCATCACGTCTTTCTCATGACAGCACTCCCTTGATCACTGCAGTTCCTGCCTCTCTTTAGAGCTCTGGGGGTGCTCTGCTTCTAGTTCCAATCCTTGTGCACAGCAAAGGAATGCTCTTCCCCCTCTCCCTCAATGAGAAAACCAAATTAGTGTGTTGTGGGCTGTGCTGAGGCTAGCAACGCCTCAGCCACACTTCCCACTTTCCCTCCTACCTTCCTTCTGCCTACCGAGCAGGTTTTTCCTTCCCTGCCAGCAGCAATGACTGTGAGAATACACATATCCCACTTGCATCTGCTCAGTGTTGGCAATGCGGCATTGCTCAGAGTTTCAGCACATGCTCTGCAGCTGGCATCAGTGCGCAAAACTCTCCCAATGAAAAGCAGCAACATTTTAAAAGGCTTGGTCTTGGGCCAGGAGAAAGGACTTTTATCTTAGCCCCACTGCTTATAGAGGATAAATTCCAGGTTCCCCCACCACTATCGCATTCTTCTGGGAAAAGGCATGGGTAAATAAAATGCCGTCACAGCATGTCTAAGAAGTCAGCAAACTTGAGCCACGTCTGTTCAGTTGGGAGGAGAAAGATATGATCAGCTGAGAACATCCTGCCTCTAGGATCTTCTCATTTAAATTGGGGAGCTGGCATGGGAGAACAGAGACCCCCCACACACACACAAATGGCTTCCTAGTTTTGTGAGTCAAAGTCCAAATCTTGAACTGGGGACCTGGTGAAGTCTGCTGTTACCTGCCTAATCCACCATCTCTGTCCTTGTTTGCAGATCATCAATCTTTTTGTAGCTGTTATAATGGATAACTTTGATTACTTGACACGGGACTGGTCCATTTTAGGACCACACCACCTGGATGAGTTTAAAAGGATCTGGGCAGAGTATGACCCTGAAGCAAAGTAAGTAACCCCCAGGAATACCAGTACTTCTCAGGAGAACAGGCTGGTTATTTTCTAGTTTGTAGACCCACTGCGGTCAGTGACATGTTCCTCCTGCAGGAACACTGTCTCTCTGCAAAAATCCTAAAATAGATACCTCCACAAGGTATTGCTGCTGAATTCAGTGGCCAGCAGAGCTAGGATATGCACAGAAATATCAGCATCTAGGCTGCATTTTTACCTGACAGGACATTGTTTCACCTTCAGTCCGGGGCAGGGATGGATACAGATTGTTTAGGGAAGGATAGTAGGAAATTCAGAGGAGGTCAGAGAATTGTTTTACTCTGGTGTGCTGGGGATGTATTGAATCCAAGCTGTGAATCTTCTATTTGACTTTCTGCTCGCAGTAGAGCTGCTGTGCTCAAATCTCCATTTTGTAACATGTCATATGTGCCCATCACAACTTGTACCTTCACATGACTGCATTACATGGTCTGCAGGGTTATTCACATCAGCAGACTTGGAGAGATTTAAAGTTACATGAGAATAACAAGAATAAGTCACACAAGAGCTTAACTGACATCTCTTAGTACATGCTCTCTTTGATGCATGCTTGGGCTTAAAGTGCATTTACATCCCTGTGGCATTATAGTATAAATGACAATTGCAATTATAAAGGCCCCTTAATAATGCAAAAACTGTGGAAAGAGATCTTAGTGTAAACTAAAAGCAGATCTCTGGTTCTGGATTTGTAGACACAGTGTCAAGATTAATTTGGGCTCAGGCTCTGCAGGATGTGACACTGTGTCACATTATCAGAGTAGTATTTAAATGGGAACCCTTCTTCCCATCTATAGTGACTGTCCAGAAAAATTTTCAATAGAAGATAAGCAGAACATCTTAATAAGTACTTTGTTTACTAACAAAACATGTGCTAGTATTTGTGCATGTTTGAAGACAAAACTACAGTGGCTGGAGTCATATAATAGATAACCTCTCACTCCAGACAACATCTTGTTCCTTCCCATCCATAAATGTGCATTTTTTTCCTCTTCCTCATTAATGTCCCATGCCTGAGGCTCCAACTCCGGCTCTGGTAGCTCTCCTCTCACCATGAGAGAATTCTCCTTTTGGGAAGCCATTTACAAAACTTGAAAGAAATCAAACTGCTGCTATCTAGGTGTGTTTACAGAGACAGTTTAAGATGTCATTTCACACTGGTTCCAATGACAGCCAGAAGCATAAACAAGAATCAAAAGATAGTGGCTCAGGGCTATTTGTCTGGGAGGTAAAGTGCCAAGGAAAAAGAAACCCTCTGCACTTGGTAAGCATTACAGCCCTAAGGCCAGCAGGTGCACAAGCAGCCACAGATTTAGAATAGGTCAGAGGTGGGGAGACAGCCCCAAAGTGTCAGTTTGTGCACTTTGGATCTGCAGCATTCAAAACATTGAAGTCAAGTCTTGCAGGTATTGACTTGTGTTTGACTGACCGCTGTGTTTTCTGTACTAGTAGGAGTTATGTGAGTGTTGGGCAAATCCTGAGGAATGCACTGAATACAAGAGGCCTGAAATACTACCACAGGCTATGTCTAGGTTACAGAGACTGGCAGTGTGGGTCTGGAAAGATCTCAGTGATACTTCTGGCTGTATCTGCACTCTGCAGACAAATCAGCAGGTGTCCCTGTGTTAAGGATGCAACCTTCATCTTGCTTTTTTCCTTAGGGGACGTATCAAGCATTTGGATGTGGTGACACTGCTCCGGCGGATTCAGCCACCCCTGGGCTTTGGGAAGCTCTGTCCTCATCGAGTGGCTTGCAAAGTAAGGCACAGTGCAGCTCAGAGAAGACTGGGAGTCAGAAGCAGCAAAATACCAAGCAGGGGCCTTTTATTACTAATCCAGAGTGTAAGATCCAGGCAATCCTGAGGCACAGTCTCTGTGCTTCCCTGCTAGCTGCTATGCAGGCTGCTGCTTAGCACACACAGCAGACCCCTTGCAAGGCAAGGCCCAGCAGCCCCAGAAGTGCGAGGCACCCATAGACGTTTAGGGATGTCCCTTTGGAGAGCTGAGTTGGGACAGGACCAGTGATGCATGAGGCGGTGTGTGCTGCCCCGGCGCGGGAAAGCTGGGAATAGCACATGTTTGAACCCAGCCTGTCTCCACTCTGCACTGCTCTCCTGCTCCTTCAGGCTGGTAATAACCTGGTGGACAGCCCTCTACTCTGTGACAGGCAGGTGTTCCTCTAGTGAGAGACATTAATGCACTGCTAGCTCTATCAGCCCTGTCTCTAGCTAGGAGGGCATTCATATAATTCTAGCTCTCTTAATATCGAGCATTTTATCAATTGCATGTGTTTGTGGTATCAAACACACATACCAAAAAGCCAGATTAGGACAGATAACAGGGCAAGTAAAAATTTCTCCAAGATTTTCTTCATATGAAGTAATCCACCAGAAACCTAATATTAGCTCTTGTTCTTTCTTAAATAACTGACAGAAACTGAACAGGAAGGTGAACAAAGTATTAAAATAAAGGAAGAGCAAGGACTAATTTTCAGTGAAAATGTCTCATTAATTTCTTTGGTTGTGAGACTCCAGCTATCAAAAATAACTGACTCTAGTAAACGACATGTTTATCAGCTTTGTGCTTCCTTCCCTTGAGCTTCCTCATTCATCACCTCACAAGTCTCAGAGTTTGTATGTGACTTTTGTAGATGGTTTGTATCAGTCTCAGAGCAATACACAAATGCTGTGGCCTCTACACACAAATACATGCCTTCTGCGGACTGCTGCCTATCCATTTCAGTCTGCTATCTAGCTATCTTCTGTCTCTTGTGTCAATCTAAACAATCTAATTTAAGTCCCACAATCCATGAAAGCAGTGGTAGTGACAGGGAACGACAACCTCCAATTTGGTACTGAACCGGGCCCATTGCATGACAGTGGTAGCAGACAGAGCTCTAACAAAATCAACCCCTTAAAGCACAAATCAAGTTCCTGGTGTCTCTTACCTCCTGAGACGGAAGTATGGATGTAAGATCTGGTGACTTTACTACATTTTACCTCAGATAGATGTCATTGGTCTCACAGAAGTTCCCCCTGCAGCTGCACCAGTCCTTGGCACTCGGTCTCTGTCCTACACAGCTTTGCAAAATGACTGCAGGGCAGATGCAGCCCTACTGTAAAAGGAAGAGGGGGTACAGCTGCAGAAAACAGACAAACTTTCAGGTTCAGCTAGCCCACTTTGTTCAAGTCTGTCAACTATATCAGCGAAAGATACTGATTCTCTGTTTAAATACACTTGCACCAGGCATAGCTTTAGTGCAGAGGAGTTTGCAAAGTGCCTCATGAGACGTGAAGAAAACAGTTTGCTCCTGGTAAGAATGAAAGATGTCATTTAAAAGCCAAATGGTTTGAGAATGGGAATAAACTTCTGTCTGTAAAATGCACTGTGGGCAAATGCCCCTGGCCACTGGGGAAAATGAGGGCTGATACCCATATAGAAAAAAAATGGACTGTCTAGCAATGGGAGACAGACCCCAGGGCAAACTCATGCCATGGCTGGAACAAGTGGCGGATAAGACAAGTCCTCTTATAATTGTTTAACCAAATCCACAGGCCATGGATGCACAGGTGAGAGGGAAGGCAGGTCTGGAGGGCATTGTGAGGGTGAAGAAAGAGCATTTTTCAGTCCATATGTTGGCAGTATGATTGTTCTGTTTTTCCTCCTTACTCCACAGCGCCTTGTCTCCATGAATATGCCACTGAATAGTGATGGGACTGTCATGTTCAATGCTACTCTCTTTGCGTTGGTCAGAACAGCACTGAGGATCAAGACAGAAGGTAATGCTTGACTGCAAGGGTACCTGAATGATGTCTATGCCAACATGTGCTGAGCTGGAATGCAACGTAATGACAGCTTGTGTAAAAGTCTTCCAGTTATTCATGTGCAACACATAGTACAAAAAGCAAAGTAAATATATTTGGAAGAATAATGTCTTCTAGGGAGAGAACAGTGTTTCTAGCTGAGTGTTTTCTAGAAAGCTGGTGCTTCCCATGGTATCATCACAGATTACAGATCATGTTCTTTATGAAGGTTTGGAATTTAAAAGCTTCAGACCTACTATTTGGTCAAATCAGAGGAAGGAAGAGGGGCAGAGAAGCTTCCCCTTGTGTAAACTGACTGCAGAGTTGTGCAGCTTTTTGACCACTTTTACCACTAATCTGCCAGTCCATGAGAGGCAGCAAAGCATAGACCAGAGGGTCTCACCTCACCAAAATTCCTCCTGTGCTTCCATTAGCACATCACATTTTAGTGACAGTGTTGTTGTAGGTCTAAGGACATATGGGAAGCCAAGGACATAGAGACTTAGTATCTTTTCATAGACCAGAGGACAGAGTTGGGGAAAGCAGACAAGCTTTTGGGCTCAGCTTGTCACCATTGTTAACTCTTCACATTACCTGCTGTAGAGAAAGATATTGGCCCTGAGTCTAAACCTGGTTTCACCTATTAATAACATAGTTTAAAGAGTGTATGGAGTGGTGATTCACAGCTAAACACCTCTGCCTCAGGAGTGGCTGCATTACATTTTAGGCATGGGAAAGCAGAGACCAGCAGAAGCCTAGCTTACCGTGCCAGAATTATACTGACAGCTGAGCCAAAAAAAGATGGTAAAATTAAAAATTGTATTAAGGCATTGGATGTTGTGCTAAGCAGAATTTGACCACAGCAAAAGTGGCTCTCCTGAGAAAAAAGCCAACCTCAACCTCTGTAGGACATCTTGTGTCTTAGATGAAACAGAGGCCCAAAAGGGAATTGATCTTCTCTTCTGTCTTAGCCTCAAACTCTGACTCACTGCCAGTGACCTCCTGTGAAATCACCTGAAGTCTCAAACTGCTTCCCTTCTTGCCTTAGCAGCATCTTACAAGTAGTTAGGGCAAGAGTTTGGAATCAGCTCTCCTGAGTCAAACTTCTGACTTTGATCCTGTCCAGCTGTTTCATCCTGAGCTGTCCAGCTGTTTCATCCTCAGCAATTTAATTAGTCTCCCCATTTTCGTTTCATTGTATTAAGAGAGCTGCTGGCATGCAGAGCATTGTGCAGCACACTGAGGAGCCTTAATGCTTGGGGTGCTATACAAAAAGCTGCAGGAACAGCAGATTTGTGAGGAGAAGACAGTGGTTTAGTATACCTAGAGAGAGAAGAGCACTTTCAGCATAAGAGGTTTGAATGTACATGAATCAAGAAATTAAAACGAAGATGAGCAGCTTGGGAGGAAAAGGGTACCTAGAAGAAAAGGATATAAACTGAATCTGCTTCACTCTCAGAGGAGTGGTGTGGCTGGATTAATGCCTTATCAGCTCAGAGCCTCTGGGAGAAAACAAGTAATATATAAGTTCAGACAGTAACATAAAAGGCTTGTTATCTCCTATACTGTTCCTCAGAGAATAAACAAGAATATGCTGAGACTGTCCTGTGAGTCGGAGAGTGAAGACCTTGCAGATTCTTTGAGTGCCTTCTCAGAGCACTGCACAGGCCCTCTCCAAGGCAGACTCTTGGCACCATGTGCAGAAGTTGACATTGCTGGCATACAGGGAATGCAGCAAGTAACCCTTGGGAAGGACTGAAAGCAGACCCAGGTCTTCAGAGTTCTATCTGCATCTTTACCACCAATATTTGTCTTCCCTGGACAGTAGTTTCCTGGTAACGGACTTTTATTATCATCATATTTAACCTTCACTGGATCTCAACTAAAATTTGAAACTGTTGAATGAGATTGCTGCTTTTTAGGACAAAGTAGCACTGCTGTTCTCTTGTTTCTGGCTGCTGGAGGCAAACACTCAGTAATACAGTATCAGCAAATACTTACCAGTCACCTTCCTACCCTTCGATGACTAGGTATACTTAGGAAGAAGACCTCTTGCTGTGAGGAAGCTTTAGCAATGGTCAGAGCTATCTTTGCCCAAAACCTTCCACTGCTGAAAAAGCTCTACTATTTTCCTCCTCAGATTGCTGTGCCAGACATGTGAAATTGCTCCTCTGCAGAGCCTGGCTTGATTCTGTCTCTGATGATTTTCACCCTGCAGGTAACTTGGAGCAAGCCAATGAAGAGCTGAGAGCAATAATTAAGAAAATCTGGAAGCGCACCAGTATGAAGCTGCTGGACCAGGTGGTGCCCCCCGCAGGTGGTGAGTGCAGGATCCTGTCCTGGTCTGTGAAATTTCTCTGTCCTTTCTTCTACCTGACATGTCCTACTGCAGCTTGTGATCATCAGGTGAAATATGGGGTATATGCTTTCTTCTTCAGGCTGTAACCTGTTTACTTGGCTGAATATTTCATCAGGTTGAGAACTGTTTCTGCCAATAATAACCAGAATATGATGCTCTTACTGCTGAGAGATCAGGGAAGGAAGAAAGGGTCTCTAAACAGGAGTTATAAAACTTCATTCCTAGATCTTACCCCAGTCATGGGCACTTGCTCCCCTGGACATTGCCCAGTGGCTGCTGTGAGCAAAGGAAGCAGGCAGAGCTGAGTAGCTCCAGAGAGGATGTGAACTTTGTTAGTGCATATTAGAAATTGGCTTTTCACTCAAGTTAAGCATATAACCCCTTTGTAGTTACCAGAACTACCTTTTCTATGGCATAACTACTTTCTGCTATGATACCTGTCAAAGACTTACGGACCTGGGGCCAATCCTCCGCCAGTCTGAATTGGTGTAACTGACTGTTCTAGGTTTCTATGCAGCATCCCTGATGGGTCATAATCACGAGGCCTCTGGGCTCTTCCTTCTCTAGGCTTCTTGGGAGCCAGGATGCATCCAGTGTGACCTTCACTGACCTTCCAGGGGATTCCAGGGGCAGTAGAAAAAACAGCTCTTGGCAGATACTTGACATTTGTAGTCAGATCTTGAAGCCTTGTTCAGCCCACTCTGAAGTCAGTGGACACTATATCATACAAAATTTTGGGGGGTTTGGAGGTCTGGGGGTTTGGAGAAGGGACGAGAGTTACCTGGGTAAAAGTTAAGTGCACATTTTGGCTCACTGAGAGTTTGTGTTGAGTGAGAGAACAGCAAGGACTGGGCAATGATTCCATTCCTGGGGGCTAGGGGTGACCATTTTAGTACCCATGCTAGACACAACCCAACAGAGTTTCAGTACAGAGAAGGGTCAGATCATGTCTGGGGCAGATGGCCAGTCACATGCCGTTAGTGAGCCCAAACTCTGAGTACGCATTTACCCCAGGCTGTCATGAGACAGAGGAGCATGTGTTAACCCAGACTGGGAGGCTGCTGCTACAGCAAGATCCTATATGGTAAACCAGTACTAGAGACTGCAAAGATTAGGAGGTGTTTCATCATAACCAAGGTGCATCCAGAGGTGCATAACCATAGGTGTTCTCTGCCAGCAGAGGCAGTCATTGGCTCCTCTCCTCCTGAATACTCACAGCAAACTCTGGCTGTGAAATAATCACTTCCTTCAGCCCCACATACTGATACCATGAAAAGCAAAGAAGTACTGTGGTGCCTAATGTTTTTGCTTTGAACTGCAAGTCTCACATTAGCAAATTCACTGTTTAAAATCAGTTGCTTATTTTGTTTTTTCGGACATACCCCTTTTCAGATGACGAGGTGACTGTTGGGAAGTTCTACGCCACTTTCCTAATCCAAGAGTATTTCCGGAAGTTCAAGAAACGTAAAGAACAGGGCCTGGTGGGCAAGCCTTCCCAGCGCAATGCTCTCTCTCTGCAGGTGAAAAATGGGCCAGGGATGGGCAGGGGTGGTGCAGCTGAGGCATTTGATTCTGCTTCCCTCTCAACGATTCTGAGAGCTGCAGTGGGCTATCCCCATTGGAAGGGAACTTGTAGGCACCTTCAATTCAATCCCTTTGAATAAGCATTTATCTACCAGAGGCCATATCCCTTAGCTCTGGAGGTGAAATGAACAAATGAGTTATATATGAGATTTATCAATCAGCTGATAATGTCTGAAACTTGGGTTCCCTTTGGAACACTGGTATGAAGGTCTGGCAGACATTTATTACCACATTCATTATACCCCTTCTGAGGGGAGTCACTATAACTGGGTAAGGGAGAGTATGTTGCCAAGAGGTTAAATTAGTTAAAAAGCAAGAAGGATGCCAAGGCATCATAGTCCAATGGACAGGACATCAGACTCTAATACTCACTCTGCTACAGATTTGCTGAGTGGACTACGAGGCTGTATGAAAGAATGAGAAAGTCCCACTGATTATACAGGCTGTGCCATTTCAGTCCCTCAGTTGTAGATTAAGGAAGAAGAGTGACACTGAAGTTCCAGCAAACTAAAATGTGTCGTGATACAAACACAGGGTGCTGTAAGAGAGGTTTTAGCACACCTCCAGCATACCTCCCTGGGCTGACTCTCTTATTGACTGGTATCCTTTCCAGTTAATAAGGGGTTTGAGGACTGTCTAAATCCAGATGCCAGAAGTTTAGCTATAAATCCAAATTTAAGCTCCTGACTAAAAAGGAACAGATTTTCAGAGGCACTGAGTACATGATTCAGCTGGAACTGTGGGTGCTCTGGGGTTTCTGGCTGTGGATCTGAGAACCCAAAGCTGAATGCACAGAAACTTGCTTGGTCAGGCCAATGGATTTATGCCTGTGTCCTGTAACTATGAAACCAAGTGACTAGCAATGAGCATTCCTGGGTTGGATTGTCGGTGCCTTCAGAAATTGATTATGTGGCTAGGAATGTCACCTAAACTTTTTGCAAGCTGCTAAGAGTTTCTCCATCTCTAAGCTGGAGATGAGAGAACAGAATTTGTTGCAGTTTTACTAGAATCTGGGGATGCTATATTAAGTAAAATGGCCTCACAGTGCTTGGGAAGAAATAACACTGCTTTTATCTCTCATATACCCACTCGGAGATATGAAGCTGTACAGTTTGCCGTTTTGCAGGCTGGTCTGCGCACACTTCATGACATTGGGCCAGAGATCCGACGAGCAATCTCTGGAGACCTGACAGCTGAAGAGGAGCTAGATAAGGCCATGAAAGAAGCTGTTTCTGCTGCCTCTGAAGATGATATCTTCCGGGTGGGTGCTGAATGAGTTTGCATGCTGAGGATAGGCCTGTAGCTTAGCTCAATGAGTGCAACACGCTGTTTTATACACCCTGTATTTCAGCTGGTCTCTCTTTCTTGTTTTCTAGACCATAGTGGAAAGCAGACTAGTAGACTCGGTGCTAGGTCCTGAGGATCTTATGTGGGTTTTATCACATTTTTCTTCTCAATGGAAGTTTCCCCTACATAAAACCTAAATAAAATCAGAGAATGGCCAGATGTGGCCAAAGAGTCTGAAGAACAGCTCAGTTCAGCTTCATCTTCCCATCCACAGAACACGAGCCAGGCATGCACCAGTATTTTGTTCACTCTTCCTTTCAGTGGCCCAAGAAGTATCCTTTCGAAAACTACCCCAGAACCTAATAGAGCTCCTATGGTCCTGGAGGAAATTTCCTGAATAAGTTACCTAAATCTTCTCTTTCTTACTTCATCCTTATTTCTTCTAACTGTCTCCTCTGGTAATATTTCCTGTTGTTCTTTGGCATTTCCCCCCTTCAGATATTTACAGAAAGTTACTGTCTGTCCCTTTCATTACTGATCATCTAAACAGTACAGAAAATTCTTCTTCATGCATTCCTCCAGTTGATTAATAGATTCTAGAGCTCTTCTCAAATTCCCTCTCATTTGTAGACATGGTTTTGCAACTGCATTGTGAAGACTAGACATCAGTAACCTGGTTCTTGCACCCTTACCCATTCCTGCACCACCAGGGCTGGTGGGAGGTGTAGAGACACCTTTGCCTCACCTATGCACCTGTCCATTACTGTAAAGCCAGTCCTCTGAAACATCTTAGAAAGGTAAAACTTTCACAGTGTGTCTGTACCAGGCCTCTCTGGCAGAGAAATCCATGTACTGTAAGCTCTGGTAGAGAGAGCACCAGTGCCATAATTCAAAATTTGGTCCTCGCATTTTCTTTCCCCCTAAAACAGGTTCAGCAACAAATTCCAGGCCCCTTGCAAATCTTCTCACTTATAAAAGGAAAACTGTTTCTGTTTCCCTGACAGAGAGCCGGAGGTTTGTTTGGAAACCATGTCAGCTATTACCAAAGTGATGGCAGGAGCGCGTTCCCCCAGACGTTCACCACGCAGCGACCTTTGCACATCAATAAGTCTGGCAACAACCAGGGAGATACTGAGTCTCCATCTCATGAGAAGCTGGTAGACTCCACTTTCACTCCCAGCAGCTACTCATCTTCAGGCTCCAATGCCAACATCAACAATGCCAACAACACTGCCTTGTGCCGCTTCCCCAGCCCACCCAGCTACCCCAGCACAGTCAGCACAGTGGAAGGCCATGGCACCCCCTTGTCACCCACCATATGTGTGCAGGAGGCTTCTTGGAAACTACCCTCCAAAAGGTAAGCTTCACAGCAGAGAGTGGGCTGAGTGACCAGGGAGAGGAACATGCATGGCAGCGTCAGAGCACTGTTGCTAAAGTCACCCACCAGCTAGAAACAAGAGAAGACATTGCCCTGCTTGCAGCCTGGATTGAGCATTCTGGTTCTCCACTTGTGCCAAAGCCTAAGGTGCAGCAGATATGCACTGGCTGACCACTGGTAAGAAGCAGCACATAACACCCTCACTGACCAACACACTTGATCTCTTTGGGCTTTTTCATGAAGAAACCTTCATAAGAACCAAAGACAGCCCTCCTTCACCACAGGGAGATGTTTTATCTACTGGTAATTAAAAGAAAAAGGAACCCAACAGGGAGTTTTAAGGAAGTCATTTTTTTTCCTCCAGTGGGTCACATCCATAATGGGGTCACCAAAGGCATTCTGGAAGGAGGATTGCAAGGATTTCAGAAATGAAACACTTGTAAAGCAAAGAAAATCCTCTTCTCTGAACAGCTTTCAGGCTGAAACACAAGTCTACACACAGATGAGTAAAATGACAGGAGTGACATTTCCAGCACTGTGTATTTTTTAACCCTTCCAGTAACAGTGGGAGGGAGCTGGAAATTTGTTTTCAGTGCAGACAGTGGCCAATGTGAGAAGGTGGAGGAATGCTGCCGTAGCAAAAAAAAAAAAAAAAAAAAAAACAGGAAAAAAAACAGAATATGACAATAAGATGGTGAAAAATCAGTGGGGGCAAAATTACTTGAGTGAAGAATGCCGTGGCTTTTCCATTTCCTGCCTTCCATAGGGAGGCCAGGGGAGTTGCACAGCATGTGTTACCATTTGTCACCTGTTGCTGACTTGTACTGATGTAACACTGCTAACATGGTGTTCTTTTCTCTCCTCACTTCCCTGGGCATGTTCCTTGAACTAGGACGCATTACTATGAAACACTGGGACGGTATGTATTCTCTCTCATGCTGTGATACTTTCCAGGTGTAAGATCCATTGTTCCTCCCATTGACAGTTCAAATCCCCATTAATGTTGAACGTAAATTCTTCTTTTTGGTGTTAGTAGGGCTGAAAAAGAAGTAATGTTCTCCATGACATCTCCAGAAAATATTCCTGTCTTGGGTTTTTTTTACCCACAGGCAGATAGTGATGCATGGTCTCTTAGGTTTCTAGCTGGGCTCACACACCTAGGCACAGTCTGATCACAGCACAGGAAATGTTCCTTGGTGTGTTCATACAAAAATTCTGTATGGTTTGGCTAAACATAGACTGGTGAACAGGAGGAGCTGCCACTTACTGAGTTCTTCTCTCTGCACCTCAGCAGTTTTAATCGCCTCCCATCTCAGCAGGAAGATTACTGCAGCACTCTCCTTCAGACTGTTCTGTACCATGAATATACTCGTTTCTCCCGGTGTTTTTTGCCTGAATCAAATGAGAAAATAATGTTTCCTGTCCTGTCCCTGAAAGATGCAAAAAACTGCCACACTGCTGCCTTCTGAGAATGCTAGTAACAGACTGAAATTGGCTCCAGTACCTCCATGTTGGTATTTCTAAGATTCACGCTACTTTCAGTTTTTATTCTACTCCTCACAAACCCCAAACTCAGAGTGGAGTGAAATACAAGATCCCAGAATGTGAAACAGAGGGACAAGAAGGAAACAGGCAGGGAATTAAGGGCTCTCGTGCTTAAGAATTTAAACAGATCCTACTGAATTCAATAGAAGCTCTCTACAGTTAGTGATGAGAAAAAAGGGACCAAAGATGGATAAGACAGCAATGAACAAGAACGTGGACAGGATGCAGGGGAGAGGTGGTGCAGAGTAAAGAATCTGGGAGGCAGAGACTATACTGCACAGAGCTGAGAGGGTAAACTTTAGTCAGGCTAGGAAGCTTCTCTTCAAAATTCTTAACCAAGGCTTTTGCAACAAGAGAAGAAGATGCATCTCCAAGAGCCCATCTCAGATTTTACATTGAGTTCAATGAGGCAGATCTTTGGAAATGTGGTCAGTGTGATGTGTACATTCACAGCAGGTACACATGGTCACACATGACAATAATATATTTACACTATTGTTCAGTTTTGATTTAAGAAACTCTTCCTCTGAAAGAGGACACAGAAAATAGTTGTTGCTTTTGTATTTGTGAACTCTGCAGCTCTGTTCAGTCATTGATTTTTTCTATGATAGCTCTGTACCATTATAATAAGCTGAGACAGATGGAGCCTGTCATTCTTGTCTCTGTAACAGGTTTTCTTTACCATCTCCATATCTTGACTTGTCTTTTTTGCTCATTAGCTCCAGTTCCAGAGACAGCCAGCTGGCAATTGTTTGCCAAGAGGAAGTTTCTCAGGATGAGACTTATGATGAAAATTTGAATGAAGACATGGAGTACTGTAGTGAACCAAGCCTGATCTCTACTGAAATGTGAGCTTTGCAACTTTAATCAAGATGTTTGGGGGGGTTCTTTAATTAAGACAGAGAGGTAGGAAGAGGTGACATTTTTCTACAAAAATTTCAGTTTCTAGAATGAGACCAGAAGATTTTAGTCAGACAACTCAAATATCAGAGAGTAAAAAAATGTATTCAGCCCTAAGAAATTACGTTGAAACGATTTTTCTCCTAGGATTTTTTTCCTAGGATTTTTCCTTCTCCTCTCAATGGGACATCTGGATTTTATATCTTAAGGTCCTCTCTCCCATTCATTTCTGTCATCTAACATCCCCAGATCTCATCTTTAGAGCATTTCTCTGTCTCACAATCTCTGTGGCTGCTCCTGGAACAATTATAGGCAGGAGCTAGCTAGGCTAGTTGCATCCATTCGATAGTGTGTTCTTCCTGGCTTTCCTACTGGAAGAGGGGTTATTGTCCAATATGAGCTGTTTTTCCAGTATCCCTTTGTTCTTCTTTCCAGGCTTTCATACCAGGATGATGAAAATAGACAACTTACTCCACCAGAAAACAACAAAGGAGAGGATACCCGGCACTCCCCAAAGAAAGGATTTCTGTGCTCCTCCTCACTAGGTAACATCCCGGGGTGACATGCAGGCTCTGCTCTCCTCTGCCTTGACTAAATTCTAACATCTTGCTGGAGAAATCTTGTCATGTGTGGGGCTATACGTGGTGTATATTGCACTTGGCTCATGAGACAAGCCTCACCAGCAGACACCTGTGCTGACTTTATGCTCGGTCAGTAGATGAATCTGTGGCTGTTTGGAGAGTCTGTGGTTGTTTGGCTAATCCATGTGATCTGTTTGATTAAGCCTGTATGTGAATTAGGAGAGTTTATTAGAGCGCTGTAAATTCTCCAAACAGACACCAGGGAGTCACTGGATGGACTAGCCTTCAGTATACAGTATTCGGTTATGTGTGTATTCAGCAGGGAGAAAGGAGAGGTTTTCTTTTTTGGCTGTTATGAGGAAAACAGTGAATTTCAGATTAAGTTAATACGGTAAGAATTTGCTTTCTGCTGTAACTGTAATTGGATGTTTTCAAATGCTTGAGTGTGCAGACTATGTTCAAGTGAAATCCATGGATCATAAGATTTTATGAAGATACCAGGACAAATGTGAGAGTCTGGAAGGAAACAAGATCTTTTATGTAGAATATTTTTCAGCCTTTTTCCCTGAGTAGAGTGGTGTGGGGAAAAAATGGGGGTGGGGGGGCCTGAAAAGAATACTGTAAATAAAATGCATTCTTACAAAATAAACAATGACAGACTATGCAGTGTCATGTTTAAAGTGAGGCTACTATGTCTTCACTTAAAGCCTTCAAGACGCTTGTACTATTGAGAATTTCAAAAGCATTTACTTTATTTCAAAACTTGTAATAGTAGGCAACATGAATTCCTATGTCTATCCTGAAGGCCAAATTTGCAGTCAGACCTTGATACAATGCTTCTTTAACTACATTCCAATGAATATTTATATAGTGATGTCATATTCGTTTTACTAGGCTTTTCTCAAGAAAGAGGAAATATTTTTTATCTGCATCGTAGCATTAGCTCTTGTATCATAACACATGTTCCCTCCAGGCCCTGAAGGGACCTTTTCTCAACAAATCAATAATATAGATACTTACTATTTTTAGAATTCTAATTTTCTCTCCTGCTTTAGAAAAATGTCAGTGGAACCAAGAAGTACACAAAATATTTATTGTGCCATGCAGCTCTAATATTAGATTTATTTGCTACTGTTCAGAAGTAGAGCCTGTGTAATTGTTCATAATATACCTTGCAGTACTTTTTAATTCCTGTATAAGGAATACATTTCTCATATTTACAGAAATAAAGTTTAATTTCATAGCAAGTAACCACTGTAGATATTTCAACTGTTCCCACCAAATCTTTTTTATTAAAAAAAAAAAACAGAGGCTTTTTCTCTTCCTCTCTTTCCAGATTTCTGGAAATGCTGCATGTCTACATACCCAACCCTCTGTTCACCAGTGAATTCAACCATCGATGTAAATAATTCACTTCCACTTGATCTTGCTATAGATACAGCCTCATAAATTGTGGTACATGTGGCAGTAGGGGAAACAGACCACATGAAAGCAGGAAGCCAGTGTCACCTGAGCAACCTGATGCTTCCTCCTGTGCCTGTGTACAGCCAAGCACAGAGGCAGAGCATCCATTGCCATTGGCAGCCCCATTGAGGGTTTTACCTGAACCAGAGAGATTTGGGAACACTTTCACTACTTAGTAGGGAAATAAACTGCATGGTATCTACTAGGACAATTTTTAAAAGAGAAAAATAAAAGAAAACCATCATCCAGAACTTTGTCTTGCAACTTGCTTGGAAGGTAGCGCTGGTTGGTCCATGGTTCTTGACTGTGTTTTGCAAATACAACTGTTTTTGAAAGGGGCAAGGTGTTGAGGGAAAGTGGACAGAACCTAAAGTGAGGATGTCTTTGCTGTCTCTCCAGTGGAACTGCACTAAAACAAATTGAAATCAGATTATCTGTAGTGTGGTATGAGTGATGGACACAATTCTCTGTGATTGTGTTTCAGGTCGAAGAGCATCTTTTCACTTAGAATGTCTGAAAAGACAGAAAAACCAGGGTGTAGACGTCTCACAGAAGACAGTTCTGCCTTTGCATCTGGTACATCATCAGGTAAGCTTTACTAACCACGAAGGGCCCAGCAGTGCAACTGAGAATATACCATCTGCAGTGCCCTCCCACTGTATTACAGCCACCTTCTTAAAGACCTTTTGGGATTGTTTCCTCACCCTTATCAAAGGTTCATTTTTTGGAAATTGTATTTGTCCTCATGCTCATTCCTGCTTTCAGGATTTTATCATTCCCAGAAGAATGCTACAGGAACATATCCTCCAGAGTTAGCAGAGTTATCATTATCTGATGTCCTTGAAAGGGAAGAATAAAACCTAGCTAAAATGTCAAGATAAAAATAACTACCCAAATTGCACACTGCAGTGCAGTTACACTGGCTTTGATGATAGTACTCATATGAATAAAATGTGCAAGGTCTACTTCCATATTAATTAAAGGTAACCAGTAACTGTAATTAATTATTTTAAAAAATAAACTGATTACATGTAATTAATCAGCTTCTTAAGCTCTTTATAACTGCATTCAGCAGCGTGGCAAATGTATGCTTAGGCATGTATCTAAATGATTAGCCAGCTGTCAATGTCGAAAGTAGATTTGTGTCTTTAAGCTTGATGGCCCCCACTACCTATCACCATAAAAGAAACAGGTGCAGACAGTAGTGCCAGCCCTGCAACGCGGGACACCCTGCTCCGTGCAATTCCTTAGGCAGAGCAGAATTGCCTTCCCACCTCCTTGAGCTGCCATAAGGGCAGAAAATGCCACAGACCAGCAATAGGAGGAGGGAGAAGTCATAGCAGTAAGAGAAGAGAGAGAGATGAGTGCACCTTAGACTCCCTGTCTTTTCTCACCTCCATTTATGGCAGCAGCAGCCAGTTATCCTTTAAGGATAGAACTTCATAAAGCAGTGGTCGGCAGAAAGCTACTGCTGTGGCAGAGACAACCAGCAAAAATGTTGAGGCAGGGCAGGGGGGAGTGGGCAGCAAACAGCTTCCCATCCTCCCTGCAGCAGTAATAGCCCTTCTGAGGCTTTCTGCCCTCCCACGGCAAGCTAAGCAGACAAGAAGCATGCCTCCCACCCTCTCACCCCACCGGCTAGCAGAATCACCTCCCTCCAAAGGCAGAAACCTGTATGAAGAGGATGGACCTACCTCACCCTTCTACATCCCACCATGCAGCTCCAAATCTTGAGGGACAGGGCTCTACCCACCCGAGCATCACTCTGCCAGCCTGCAGGGTTATCCTGAAACAGGCATCTGGCCTCTGGCCGGGAGCATTCAGCAGCGTTATTCTGTCTACAAAGATGTTGGCCTACAAGAGTACTTAAAACAAGAACATGAACAGGAAAGTTTGCCTCTGCTAAGTGCAATAGATTCTGTTGCTTGTGAATGCTTGAAGAGGTATTCTCATGAAATACTCATACATATGGCTATGTAAATATATGCAGCTGAAGCTTGAAGCAATCCCTCAGAGCTTCTTTCAACTTCCTCATTGCCTTACATTTTGAATAAAGAACCTTGTATGTGTTTCTATTGAAAAACTGGTTCAGTTGTTCTTCCTAACAAATCCAGGGCTCTCCTTGAAGTCTGGTCAGTTTAAGCGAATTGCTGAGGCCAACATAGCCTGCAGGGCATGACCTGTACAGAAGAATTTTAAGGGCTTTTTTCCTCGCTGAAGATTGATAGAGTCTGATATCTAATTCTTGGTGAACATCGTTGGGCTAATTGACCCAATTATTGATTCTTTTGTTCATTTGTCACTGTAAAATGATCAGCATAGCATACTGAAATCAGTTGCCAAGGATTCCCATGGCAGATGGATTGAGCACTTAAGTTAAAATTCACTTCACTTAACTTCAGATATCTAAAAGTTAGCTGTCTAGTCTAAACTGGTAAGTTCAGTCCCATTGTACTCAGTAGAGGGAAACAGCAACCCCAAAGAGCAAGTATAAGTTTAGTCTAAGTCTCATCCTCCAGAGGGCATTTTCAGGCAGGTATGCAAATCAGACAGGATGCCTCTTGGTGTCTCTCTAGACACCAAGTTTACACTAAACACACAGCTTTTAGATAGCTCAAGCTGAGTGAGACTAACCTCATCCCTAATGAAAGGATTCTCTGCAACACAAATCCACATTCTTTTGTATTTTCTATGGTTCAGCATTTATTTCTTTACTTGTATTAGGCAGTAGTGAGTTCTGTGAGGTAAGCTATTGACTTTGATGGCATTGCTCATGAACAAGGCACTGGTCACCACAAGTAAGGCATCAGATCAGCCCTGTGCAAAGAGGGGTTTCTTGAGAAATTTATGTTATAGAAGGAGACTGGATGATTCAGAGGTTATACATATGACTGCAGGAGGGACTGCTCAAAGGATATTCATCAGATAGTGATCCTCCCACCACCAGCAGGTGCTTTAAAATCTAGTGGTAGATTTACAGTTATTGCCAACTGCAGACACATCTAAGATTCTCTCATGGTATGTATTCAGGTTCTACAGCACATACTGACAGAAAACACAGTAATTGGCAGTAAAAGCTAGCGGTATGGGTGGTGGCAGTGGTGGTAAAAAGAATTACTGTCTCACCCACTGGAGAAGAGGTGGTGTTTCTGGCAAGGCTGTGGGGAGCAGGCTTGCATCACTCCTGTGAGTGGGGGGTCCAAGGCTGAAGAACCACAGTCTTGAAAGTTTTCAGTCTGGTGCTTGGCACCAGAGCAGAATATGCCATTTAAAGGAAAGCTTCCAAAATGCATTCACAGGAAACATTTATACTGTTCCAGGAGCTTGCACCTGTTTTCACAAAGCTCAAGACCCTCCAAGCCTTTCTTGGGTAGTTTCTCTACCACCTCATCATGCTAGCCCAGCTGCTAACTCACCTTGTTCTTTCTCTGTCCACAGGCATTGGCAGTGGCAGGCCTGAGTCCCCTACTCCAGCGAAGCCATTCCCCCACCATGTTCTCCCGACTGTGTGCTACGCCCCCTGCGACACCCTGTAGCCGTGGCTGGCCACAACAGACCATCCCGACTCTGCGCCTCGATGGAGCAGAGTCCAGCGAGAAACTCAACAGCAGCTTCCCATCAATACACTGCAGCTCTCGGTACCCTGACGACAGTGGCTGCAGCAGCCCAAGGAGAGCCAGGCCAGTCTCCCTCACCGTCCCCAGTCAGACCGGAGGGAGCAACAGGCAGTTTCACGGCAGCGCTGGCAGCCTGGTTGAAGCGGTAAGACTGCAGAGTCACTAAGGACATGAGCAGTGTCAAGGACACCTTGAAATGTGGCCCTCAAAGAGCAGGGCAACAGATATATTGCTGCACACAATGCCAGGAGTAGGAAAGCCCATTTCCAAGGAGGTGTTAGCAGCATGAACGGGAGGAGAAGGAAGATTATTAGGGAGAATATAGCAGCAAAGAGGGTTGGGATAGGGGTGCCATAGGATTGACGATGCAGAGTACTAACGTTTGTCTTTGTCTCTGGTTCCCTACCTGCTCTTGAAGGTCTTGATTTCGGAAGGACTGATGCAGTTTGCTCAAGATCCAAAGTTCATTGAGGTCACAACCCAGGAGCTCGCAGACGCCTGTGACATGACGATAGAAGAGATGGAAAATGCAGCAGACAACATTCTCAATGGTAACAGCAAGCAGAGCCCCAATGGCAACCTCTTGCCTTTTGTTAACTGCAGGGACCCAGGGCAGGACAGTGCAGGAGAGGAAGAGGAAGAGGTGCAGAACCCGGATTGTAGAAAAAGTCAGGAGGAGCTCAAGGACAGCAGGATTTATATCAGCAGCCTGTAGTTGCCAGGGCTGGAAGCGATGCTGGTTTTTTATTTGTTTCAATGTTCCTAATGGGTTTGTTTCAGAAGTGCCTCACTGTTCTCGTGACCTGGAGTAACCGGAACAGCGTTCTTCATTCATTTCTGTTGGGACGAGTCGCAGAGTTGGGTGGTGTAAGAAAGCTTTTCAGGAGCAGATATAACCCCAGCACGTGTCCATGAAGGAAGAGTGAGGAGGAGGAGGAGGAGGAAGAGGAGGAGAGCCAGCTCCCTCTTTTCTTCAGTCCCTGCACAAGGAACGACGACTGCCTCCCAAGTGCAAAGGGGAACCTCAGCTTCCTGTGGATGGCCCTAGCCAAAAGGACCCTGCGTCAAACGGGTGTCTTTCAACTTTGCTTGTAAAAATCATTTTGCACATATTCTGTATGAGCCTCACCGTCTCCATAAAGCCAAGGCCCTTTGATTCAAGGGAGAGAAGGACTTCTTCTGCTGTGGATTCCAGTACCGCCCCGGGGAGGAGGAAGCAGAAGAAGCCCAAGGGCGCCCGAGGGGCAGGTGGCAGTGCTGCCGAACCCTGCCGAGCCAACCTGCAGAGACTCCCAGGCAGCGGTCTCTGCCAACCAATCAGAGCTCAGGCAGCCACTGCTGCCAGCCAATCCAAGCTCGGGCAGCCACTTGCCAGCCAATGCAAGCTCAGGCAGTCACTTGCCAGCCAATCAGAGCTCAGACAGCCAGCCGTGCCAGCGGGTGGGAGAGTGGGGAGCAGGCTCTGCAGTGGGGCTGAGCCAACCTGCCCTGTACTTGCTGAGATGGTGATGGGCTTGTGTAGATCTCTCCTTGTTTTGCGGTTTGATATTTTCTTGAAAGCATGTTGCAGTTTTTATTTTGACTTTTTTTTTTTTTGGAGGGAGGAGTGTTTACAAAGTTTTGTAATCACCTACCTTTTTGTTTTGGTTTATTTTCACCTTTGCAAATGTTAAATTGGTTTGATCATGTTGTATTATTTAAACTGTTTTTTTTCTCCATTGAAATTTGGTAGAAGTACAATGATAGACAAGTTTTACCAAACATTATGTACACCAAGAATTTGTAATTTTATTTGCTAGTAATTGAAACCTCCTTTTTTTGTTGTTGTTTTATAATTTAAAGATAGTAGGCAATGCACTTGATATAGTCTTGCACATTTGAGTGATTGATTTGGGTTCTTTTTAGTGCTAAGTATACCTGTGAGTGTGGGAGCAATACTGAGTGAGTGTGCGCGCACGCGTGTGTATGTAAGTGCATGCAGTTCTCCGCATCCTGGTTTGAACTGCAGGAGATCTGTACCTGGAGCCATTTGAATGCAAAAACAAACCACTATCTCTGCTTTTGAAAGGGGAATCAGTAACTCTTTGCATTTTCTGTTCCACAAGATATGCAAAAACAATGCAATAATATTAATTTTAAAATACAATTGTAAATTGTGCTGGCATTAAAACTGTATAGAAAAAAAATTATGGGGGTGGGAGAAAACAAAAAACAGAAGGCGTTATGCTTCGATATATTCCGTGTGATGTTTTATTGCATTGATAATGTTTCTGTTGAAGAAACTGTTATACTTGAATTCAGGTCAGTTTCAGTATTTTTCAAATATTTTTTTAAAATGAATTGCAATTGTGCCAAGCAAATATAATGAATTGAATTAAGTTTGTTTAAAAGAAAAAGAAAAAAAGAATCACTTCTTGTATATTTTGCTGCATGTCAAGTGAATCATTTCGTATTTGGAATGTGCCAAGCTTTACCTTTGAATTTTTAAGTGCTTTTCTATGTGTGGTTGGGGAAAGGGGTACTTTTTTTTTTTCTTTTTTAATTTGTACAATGAACAAAGTGTATCTGGTGTAAGTAACTATTCTGCAATCCACTGACAGGTTGAACGTTACTGATTTTGCATATCTTGTGTTCATTTTCCTTTTTCCTCACTCCCTTTAAACATGCACAATGACTTTATTGGTATAGAATCTTTCTTCCCAAGACTGAGACATTTTATTCAGGCTTTGTTCTCTTTCCTTTTGCTCAGTTTCTCTAAAAGTCTCTTCCCACTAGAGGGTGGCAAGACCCCCAAAATGATTTAGCAGATCCATTCTCAGTATTCAGCTGGCAACAGCAATTCAAGGAGTGGGGAAAAACTCTGCTTTCAGATCTCTTTTATTAAATAGCTAACCCTGATCAATAATAGTAGGATCCTGGGATAAGCAAATGCAAGAGGCAGAATGGTCAGCAAAGTAGAATTACCTAACTCTGGCCTGGACTGAGAGCCCGGGGTAAGTAAGGGAAGGAGTTCTGCATAGTTGCTTTGGAAAATTGCTGCAGTCTAGCTTGCAAGTCAAGATGCAGATGTTAAGTGATTTAATCCACACTTTGGTGTTCCTATGCAGGGTCTCTTCCCTATTCCCAGGCCTTAGTGGGTCAGAGCGTAAGTCTATGTCACAAACCACCTAATGGCACAGCATATTGCAGCCATATTTCCCTACTTGTGAATGTGAACCTCTCTTGATTTTCCTCACACTGATCAGTGGCCCTAAGCAGTGAAAGAGGCTGAAAAAACAGGGAGGTATTGTAGATTTTATGCAACTGATTTTATTTAGACTACTGCTGTTTTTTCTCCTTTTTCAAGAGATGGTTCACAAAATTGCAGATCAGTGGTGAGTGTGATCTGACTCAGAACTAAACTTTCATTCAAATCTTGAACTTTTGCAGATGTTTGAGAACATCATTTATTGTATATGTTGATTACATTATTTTTGTAATGCCCTTGTTTTACTTCCTAGTTCTGCTGGGGCCCTACAGCAAAAATAGCAAAGACTATTTTTGACAGTGAACTTTTTTCAGTGTAATTATGCAGTGGCCCATAGCAGCTCAAGACATCTTGCAAACAAAGCCTTTTAAACCAGAGACATGTGAATCCACTTAATCTGGCCTCAAAGTCATAATTCAAGACTTCCCTGGAGAAAGTCACCCCCTGACGTCAGTCACTCCCCTCCTTTCCATCCGCTGTGTCTCTCTTGAGACGGGCCTTTGGGAGTTTGCTGTTGCTAGTGCTGAAGTGCTCCAAGGCTACTTGAAAGGAAATAATGCCATGCCTGGCCATCTGTTTCTGAAACCAAAATCAGTTTAAGGGTTCCCTATCTCATTTTCTCTCTCTAGAAAGTTCATCTGACCCTATCAATAGGAGACGGAGGTGTTCTCTCCTCCTGAGAAGCAAAGTACTGATCTAGACTAGTGGAAGCAGTGGAAGTTTTGGGTGCTTGACAGTGCCTGTCACCTTTTAGGACTTTTCCTGATGGAAAGGAAAATGGTGAAAAGGATTATGCCCCATCTATTCCCTGTGGAAACCGTGACTCCCTCAGGGGTCAGAGCCTACAACAGGCAGGGAAATCCCTGCTCTCTGCTGAAAGCTCTCATAGGTCCTGCAGAGTGAAAAACACGTGGCTAGCAGAGGATGCAGATGAACCTCACAGTTTGAGAGGTGGATGCTAAATTTAGCAATTGCTGATGCCAGCTGTGCAAATTTCTCTTTCTGGGGAAGGTAGCTTTTTTTTTTTTTTTAATTTGAGGTACTTCCAATGTGCACATTGTGACAGGCCTGAGCAAAGAGCTACTGCCTCCTTTAGGTGAGGTAGTGTCTCGGGAACGGTGGGAAGGTGGGGGCAGGTTTAGTCCCTGGAGTGTCCTTCCTTCCCCTGTGTAGGGGAGCGGATGGTGGGTATAATCACTGTGCTGTGGATGGAAACTTTAAAGGAACTGATGGCTGAGGAGTGGCGTCTAAGGAAGAAAAGAATGGGGAGAACAATCTGCTGTTTGTCACTGAGCATCTCTGACTTGCTAAGAGTACACTGCAGACGAAAGACATTTCTTATAAAACAACAAACCTCCTCCCTTTATCACTCCTGCTCATTATTCCAGACAGTACTGGACCAGCCACACCAGGTGCATTTCTTTTTTCTTCCTTATTCTGTGTGGCTGATGTGACGGGGAAAAAAGTGGAACTCGTGATCCAGAGCTGGAGTTTCGTTATCCACAGACCTTTCTGCATCATCTGCCTCTTCAGCTGGACATATGAATGATGATGGTGTAGATGCTGCTGCTACTGCAGGGCTCCAACCTGTTTTATTACCCTGCCCACCGTACCCCAGCACAGAGGAACAGCTGGAGAGGCGCCATGTACAGAATTGCACCTATTTCTGCTTTGTTTTCTGACTCAGAACCCTGCCCCGATGACTATGACAATGATGACAACAACAACAACAACAACAAAATAAGGGCAAATGCATTTTTTACATTTCTTGATAATTTCCAAAGCAATGTATCATTGCTTTCTTTAGACTGACGCCAATATAACAGTTGTATGGGTCTCAGCCAGGCTCCTGTGTCTTTTCTGCCTGATAGTTTCAGATTGCTGTATGAAATGTATGCGTGTTTGCACACAGACACAATCATACTAGGTAACAGCACCATGAGCCCGTGGGGTTGTTGACCTGTGCTGTAGATAAAGTTGGAGGCCTTGCTTCTTACGTGTAGATGAGAAACCCCAACCCATCGGTCCAGCTGAGCTGAAGTGAGGCAGCCATACTGAGACAGAAGTGAGTATCCTAAGACGCATTCACAGGCCAGTCGTAACTGTCCCAGTGGCAGGGGCGGGGTGGGGGAGAGGAACACTGAATGGGAAATTTGGAACACAACAAAGTTGTTAAAATAACGAGAATCCAGTTGGGGGCTTCTGGTTGTGGTGAGCTTTTACCAGTTCCAATAACGAAGACTGTAGCATGTATAAAGAAACTACTCATTCCAGGCCATCAGAAGCCTCAGCTCCCATCTTGCTAACACAAGGATAAGTTGAAATTAATACATTGGAGGCTAAGGAGGTTTTACTGATGCAAAGAATGTGGAAATTGGAACTGGGCCCAGAAAAAAATTATTTTTCCCATTTATTTTCTTCTTCAAAGATGACTAACAAATATAAATTTCAAATAATGAACAGCTGCATAGGGTTTCATTTTCTCTTCTTTTGAATGTTGCAAAGTTAATAAAGTCTTATTCTGGGTTAGCAAGCCCAGGGATCCAAAAGGTTCCCAATGGGATCTCAGTCACCAGAGCTTTTGCTCTCTGTTGCTGCTTTGTTTCCAGACAGCTGAAACACTAGGGCCTTTTTGCTACGGCACCCTGCAATGGGATGGGTGAGGGCAGAAGCACAGCAGAGAGATATATCCTGTACTGAAACAGACTGGGCTCCACTTGCTTTCAGAGAAGTCAGTAGCATCACACTGGAATGGAAAAAAACGTCTCCTGATATAAACTTTAGTGTTCTGGTTAAACCCTCCATTCTTCCCCTGTCCCTTACGGGGAACTTGACTTAGCTGTTAACACCTGAGCATAAAAAAACAGGCCTTCTTTAGGGGCACAGGGCTCGATCCAGTTGCCTAAATGTATGCATCTGCTGCCATTTGAGATACCCTGCAGTATTCTGCCTGGCCTGGAGCAGCTGGTCCAAAAAGGCACAGCTCTTCCCTAGGGCTTGTGTCACATCTACCACCCCCATGTGGATGGCACAGATCTCAGGTGGCAGCAATTAGGCAACTTAATCAAGTCCCTTTCCAAAGGGCTAATTGAGAGGAGCAGCACCAATGGCTGATGTAATAAGGGAATCTGCTTTAGCATTACCAAGGGCTTGGTTAAGCACTATCAGGAGCCCATTTGCCCATGCTGGTGCTTTTCTATGCCATGTCATACAGACAGCCTGCACGCCTACAGCCTGCAGTTCACCGCGCTCTGCCCAGCCCTTGGCCAGGGTGAGTGGGCTGCATCCCCAGCCCCACAGGGCAGCAGCAAGCCCAGGCAAGAGCAGGCACGATTACATCCAACAACAGATTTTTCTGACGGCATCCAAACAGCCCCTTTCCAAAGCATTTTCCTATTCAAAACAGAGCCACCAACTCAGACACCATTCCTCCACCAGCCTCATCATTCAGATGATGAATTACCTGTGTTTTTCTGTTGTGCTTTGCATTTGTCCAGCAAGGCAAAATGCAAGCTCTTTCCCAAACAGGCTGTAATGTTTTTAATATTTTAAGCATCCTAAGCCAGTCTGCTCCTGTCTCAATCAGATAGACTGGTAACCAATACTACCTAAACATCATCAACTTCATGGTCACTCATAAAAGTGATTGGTTCAGGATTATTCAGTCTTGACAGTTTGAATGTGGGAAGATTTCAGAGGAGGAGGAGTGAGATTGTAAATATCTCTTTGAAAAACATTGCTGCATCACACACAAAAAGAGGGAGATACTTTTAAAACTGCCTTAAAAATCCATTCCAAATGATGAACTCTCCCTCCAAATGATTGCCACTTGGTAGACCTAGGGATAAGGCTTAGGGATAAGGCGCTTTGGGTGAATTCTGGCAAGAAGTGGTTGGAATCTAGTCCAGTTTCAGAGATGAAAATGTAATTTAGGAGCTGATCTCTCACTCAGTCTGAATTCACATCAGCACCAATGACTGAGCACGGCAGGATAGAAAGTGTTTAAGGTATGGGGGGGTATCTGGTTTGTATCTGTATGGTTGGGGTCTGGCCTGGCAAGGTACTGCATACCTGTTTTTCCCAGTGACTTCAGGGAAGATGGGGATCCTCAGCACCTCTTAAGTTCAGGCCCTGGAGCATCATTTCCTGCTCTGATCATCAGCTATAAATGTTGATAAATATAAGTGTTTTGCCTTCATTTGAATTGCCCAGAGCTGTAAAATGACCTTTCTCAAGTATAAATCAGTCCAGATATAAACCTCTCCCACTCTTCCCTACACTCCCTGCCCACTCCCCCCAGCCCTCCCTTGTACCTTCACCCAAGCCCTTCCCTGTCGCAATTCTTTACCTCCTTCCACAATTTTATATCTAGTTTTCATGAACCCACAGAAATGCTTTTGTAAATAATGCTGTACAGTTTGTAACCGTCATGTAAGCCTGTCATCAGTGCCAGAGTCCGTCTTGCCCTCTCGCACGTTTTAAAATCAACAGAGGAAAGTTAGAGTGAATGGCCCGCAAGTGAACTATAGGGTCATCTCTGTGTGGGACAAATGTATATTCCTGTAAGATTGCATTTTTATCTAAGGAATGATGTTATTTTAAAATTGCTAATAAATTTCTAAACAATGTCTAGAATTGTTCAATATTGTAAATGTTATCAGAACTCCGTTGACATTGCTCCCTTCCCTCAGCAGCGGCTGCAAAATCAGACAGCTTCCTGCAGCCCCTTATTTTCCACTGGCAGTCCCACTGCAGTTGAAGGGGCCCTCGTGCACTTAAGGGGCTGCAAAACAGTCTTGGATAGTCACAGGCTATCCTGTTAAACAGTAACTTAGAAAATCCAGTCGCTCTCTCTAATGTAATCACTACAGAAATTCTACCATGTAATGATAACCGAAGTGTGACTCATGTATAACCAGTTTTAACATTTTCCACACAGGATTCTTTCTTACTAAGTGTACGCATCAGAAATGAGTACCTGCAGCCTAATTACAGTGTAATTAATAAATACGTAAGCCATGCAGCTAATGGAAGGATAATAACTAGCATATCACACATTTACTTTTTGATTAGACAAAATCGTTCTAACAGCATGGTTATCATGCAGTTACGTTGTGATGCCAGTTGAACACTTTATTTCCTGTCATAGCACTGTAAATCATAGTGTACTTAGACCAAGTATATTTCTATAAGATTGAGCAAAATCTTCCCTAAAGAAAAAAGAATGTTTTTCTTCAATTATGTGTGTAAATATATACATATATATATATATATATATATATATATATTCCCTGGCTTGTTCACAGATGTCGCACTGCAGGTTTTGCTACAGTCACTACTATTAACTAGTGGTGTCACAAAACAGTAAAATACAGGAGGTGATTCAAACCCATAGCTGTCGCTGGCATAAAGGGTTGGAATGACAGTACGATTACCAGAAACCTCTTTATTGGCAGACTCAGACTGGCCTTCAGTTAGACGTTTTTCACCACAAAAACACAAGAAACCACCACGCTCTGAGCTGTCAGCAGAAGTCCAGCAAACACTTCAGCTTTGCTGAGACATTCGCTGAGCCGGAGCAACGGTTGAGCTCCCCTGGGCCAGGCTATGGTTTTGTGTGAAGGCCATGATTTTGATGCAAAACAAGGTGAAAGTCAGTTGAGGATGTGTTACAGTCTGAGGTTTAAGGTGTGAAACTCGAAGTGAAACCCATGAGCATCAGAAACAAACGAAAGGTTTGCACAGGCTCCCGTGAATTAAATACATTTAGAACGTCCCCATGACAGAGAAATAAAAATTGCTGTATGCAAACATTATACCTTCTTACTGGGTATTCACAGCCCCCTATCAGTGTTCATTACTAACACTCACAATATTTATCTGAACCTAGAGGGATATGCCAGGGGAAGGTAAGCATGGAGAGCTCTGACATGGCTTTTGTTTCCTTGGGAAATCAAGGACAAATGCCCGGGTAAAACAAGCTTCGGCTTCCTCACCCCCTAACTTTGCCCACAAAACTTCCTCTGGCGACACAGCGCCTGCAGCCCTCAGGAGCGGTTCAGGGGCGGCAGCCGAACCGAAGCTGCCACGGGAAGCTGCAGCTGCCGCCCTGTCGCCAGCAGCCGCCCCGCAGCGGGGCACACTGCGCGGGCCCCCAGGCCCCGCCTCCAGGCCTCCAGGCCCCGCCCCAATGCCCCAGGGCCCGGACCCTGTGCTCCAGGCCCCGCCCCCAATGCCCCAGGCCCCGCCCCCTCGCTGGCGGCCCCTCCTCAGGTGAGGGCGGCCCCGCCCCGCGCCCAGGTCGGAGCCCGGAAGCCCCGAGGCGCTGGCGGCGCCACGGCCATGGTGGGCGCGGGGCGGCGGCGGCTGCTTCTGCGGCTCTTGCTCCTTCTTGTCCTCCCCGTCCCGCCCGCGGCCGCGGCGCTGCGGCTGCTGCTCGGCGCCGCGCCGCCCTTCACCTGCTCCCAGCCGGTAAGCGCGGCGGGGGCCGGGAGGCTGGGGTGCCCGGCGGGGCCGGGTCCAGGACGCGGACCGGGGCCGGGGCCGGGGCCTCCGCAGCCGGGCGGCGCCGGGCGGCAGGGCCGAGGCCGCGCGGGAGGGGGGCGGCCTCCCCGCTTCCCGCGGCTCCAACGGCCACCAACGGCCGCCGGCGCCGCGGCGGGGGGCCGGGGAGGGGCGCGGCGGCCGCGAGACAGGGCGGTGGCGCCCCTTTCCTGTGGAGCGGCGCCGCCCGGGCCGCGTTTCGCCGCGGGGGTTGCGGCGCCGTTTCCCCGGGCGGAGGGGAAGGGCCGGCGGCCGCGGCGGGGAGGGCAGGGGCGCGGCGCCCCCGAAGGAGCCTGTCCCTGCCCGGGTTGGGGCGAGCGCTGCTCCCCAGTGGCCGCTCTCGTTGTTCCCTGTGGCACCGCCGGCCTTGCCGCTGCGGCCCTGCTGCTGACTGCATCCCTGTGTCATCCCTGTTGCTCAACTAAGGACCAGTACTCTTCTTTTTTTTTTTTTCTTCCCTCTTTTCTCTACAGTTTGGGCCTGTGGTTGCTGTGGTCTGTATGTAACAAAGCAGCTGTACATAACAAAGCGATTGCGTTACCTTCATGTTAAAACCAAAATTGTAAATACCACAAAATTGGCCCGGTCATGTGATCCCTGGCAGGAAGCGCCTGTCACTAACGTTTGTGAGGGGCCTGGGCTGAGATTTGCTCAAACTGCCTGAAGTAACCGGGCAGGATGTGAGTCTTTGCTAATAGCTGGGGTTGCCTAATGTCCTAAATGTTTTAACCTGTTCCTTACAGTTAAGGGAATTTGGGGTGGAAACTGTGGATCCCTGCTGAAGGAGTAGTTAAACAGATTATCTGTGTTTCTGAAGTTTTGCAAAGGCTGGCTTTTAGTTGTCTTTCCTCCCAGTGCAACCTGGCAGAGAGGATGTAAAATAAGAGAAGTGCAGATGTGGTATATGTAAGAAGTGAACTAACCAGTGTGAACTGTTTTTGGGCTGGCCTGAACTCCTAGCAGGTCTTTGATTTGAGGGAAAAGTATTTAAGATGCATGTAAAAAAAATACGTGGGGGGGGAGATCTCTCTTTTGTTAATAATAACAATAATAGTGCATGCATAATCACAGGATAATGGGTAGTTATCTTCCAAGCTGGAAAGACTTGTATGTCATGATGCACTACCAGCAGTCTAGAGAAGGCAGCTATTCAGATGTCGTTACTCATATGTGAAGCAAAATGTTTCCTTTAGGATGATAGATTTATAAATGAGCATATAGGTAAATAAGTGATTTGCTTCTTGTAGCATGCTGCACCTTCTTTTCAACTTCATGTTTCTAGCTCTTCTAAAGAAAATTTCCCTCTCTGTATTAAATCAGGATATGTGTGGCCAGCTACAGGAAGAAAATGTGACCTTTAAGAGAAAACATAGATCCCAGCTGTTCCACAGCACATCTCCCATTTCAGTGTCTTCCCCTGTATACATCACTGGGTGAAGCCTTCAGCACAATTACCATGGTGTAGTGACCTAAAGAAATATTTTCCTGTCCTGACTAATTTAAACTTCTGATATGCTGAATACTGAGCTGATGAACATGTCCTGTGATCCCAGTCCCTTCTTTCTGTCCTTGTAAGAGACCCAGCCCTCTCCCAGACTGATATTCTTGTTCCTCTATAATCTCTTCCTTACACATTTCCTATTCATTGTATATTCTGCCTCCTGTCCTAATATTTGACCATAAACTTATCCATGTTTCCCCAGCCTCTCCTGTGCTGACTTTGCTTGGGGTATTTAAAAAATACCCCAAGAAAACAGTCTACTTTTGCAATTTTACTATAGCCTGGACACTGGGGAATTACAAAATGCAAAACTTTAGGGAAAGGGGAGACTACAGCATTGCTTAGACATTTGACATAGCCACATGTGTCCAAACTCTCTTAGTCATGTGAAGTTTGAGAATAATGCATTATGGAGTTTCTGTGAGTCCTTGGATGCTTGGGCTTTGACTGACTCTGTCTTCCTGGTTGCACATCCTTTTTTAGGGAAGTGAACCGCAATTTCTCAGTGAGAGTGTTGCCAATACATCACTGACCTTTGCTGAGGAGGCATGTTGCCCTGTGCACTGGGTGTGCTCGTAGATCAGTGAATGCGTAAGCCTGCTACTTCGGTTGCTCTTTCAATAAGCCATTTTCTGAAATGCAGACCAATTTATGAAAAATCGGTTGGCCTACACAAACCTGTAGCAGCCTCTTTAGAAGCAATTGTGAAGCTGTTGACACATATAGGAAAACTACCATCAGCTGAAACTATAACAGTTGAAAACAGCTTCCCCTTCTCTGTCGGATGCACTGTTTTCAGAGGGTGATTCAGTAATCCTGCCAATTGGTGACTGCAGCATGGTTTGAAAGGGAAGCTGTTGCTGAGCCAGGTCAGTGAGACACTTCCTTTTTCTAACCCACTGCACTCACATTTCTGTTACTGAACTTTAGAGGAGGTCAGGGCAAGTAACAGTGGCTTTTCAGCAAAACTCTCATCTGGTGAAGGCTGTTTTGGAGAAGAGGCAGAGGAGGAAAAGTGTCATATCAGCAGACACCTGTAATAATTAAAAAAAAATAAAATTAAACTCTTGTGAACAGGAGCTCATCTTACTGAAATGACAACAAATATACTTAATGGAGCCTACTCACCACCATTTCATCAGGTCTACTCTGCTGTAAGACTGGAATAACAGTTGCAAATCTAGTTCTTTCTAGTAACTGTTGAATATGTCATCTGTGGGGAGGTAGGGTTCTGCCCTTATAGTGTGCGTGGGGAAAAACATCCCTCAGATTAAATACCCATCTGGTTGTTCATAGTGAAGTGTTTAATCATCATGTTTAGTCATTGGGCTGTGACTGTTCTATGACACAGCATGTCGTGTGTCCTGGAGGAACACTGTTTATAACCCTGCTATCTTTATACTGTTGGATAGGTGTATATAGTTGATGTATATGCACTGAAAACCTCTGGAGAGGACGTTTATGTAACTCCTTTCATGAAGGTGAGTGGTGGTGGTACCCATGAGAGACTTTTCCTGTGTCTTCTCTACAAAGATGTTAACCTGCCTTTGCTGTTGATCGGCTAAATTAAAAATATCACAACAATTTTGTGGAAGATGGCTATTTCCTCCTAACATTAAACATCTTTCAGTAGTTATTCTTGTAACATATGAATGTCCTAGCAATCTCCACTTCTGAGAAGTGAGGAATCAGGAAAGGGAAATTACAGTAAATTTTAAATTGGTCAAGCTTTGGGAAGCGTATGAAATAGCTTATAGGTGAGAGGCAAATTCTGGGAGATTGGAGCCCTTCCCATTCAGCAGCAGCCATTTTTTAAAGGAAGGTTGGATACCTTCCCAGCTCAATGCAGTTTTTTGCTGGTTACCACAGCATCCTGCTGGGAAATCTTGGCCTTCTGTTAACTTAATGATTGGATTGCTGTGACACAGTGCTTTTAATCAGTTCCATTTTTCAGATTTGTGTGGTTCATGTTGTATGTGGTCTTTTCTTCTTTGATGTCAAAAGCAAGAATAAAGCTTGGGTGGGAAAAAAAGTGAAAGTATTTTTTAACTTTCTGTGAGCATGTGACAGATATGAAAAGTTGACTGTGCCTGTCCTCATCTACTGATCATTGTTTCGTGCATCACTTTGCAATCTTCTTATTTTCATTTTTATGCATCATATCTTTGCAGCTTTGCTTGGTGGGCCTGAAAGGTGATAGCGAAATGGTGAGAAGAGAACATCTCTGTTTAAGCCAGTTCTTCTATAATAAGGTGCACAGCCCATTGCCTACCTGTGGGCTCTATCTTTGCCTTTTATGTAGAGCTCTTCATTTTTGTCCCCTCTCCTCCCATTTGTCTGCTTGCTCGTCTGTAGTATCCTGCCTGGTACACACACCTCAGTCCTGTAAATGCTACTTATGTGTTCCTAGCTTTATGTGGGGGAGTGGAAAGAATCATCTGTGTAGTTTTATTTCTATCGTATCATCTAACCTTCTCCTTGCTCAAACGGGGAAATTAGGTTAAGTATTTCTGCTGACCACAGTTTTGCTCATGTAGCTTATGAGGGAGCTCAGAGCGTCAGGGGGGACTGGACTTGCCTGGCCCTTCGGAAGGGAAACCCACCAGCAGCAGCAGCAGTTCCTCCTGGGGCTGAAGATGCAGCAGGGCAAACCGGGAAGTAGATGCCGTGCCCCCAACAGCACAGGAAATCTATCAAATTGAGCATTGGTCCAGCTTCTGACAAGAAGTGAGATTTGTCGGGAGGAGAGAGTATTAGAGCTTTTTCCCGATTAGAGATGACATATCCATGCCTAAGGGAAGGTGGAACTTTTCTTATCTAGCATGTCCAAGGTAGGATTTAATCAACTACTTGATGCCACTGGATTTCTTAGGTGACTTTTGCATCCAGTTCATAAATGCAGAGAACTCATAACAGAACCATCATGTTATAATGTGATGGCAGTTCTTAACCGTAAGCTTGAATTTGTAGGGCATCCTGGAAATAGATCTGCTTGAGCAGAATAAAGATGAATTGCTGCGTGGGTGTTTTTTTTTTTTTTTTTAAATCAGAAATTGTTTGCAGCTTAGTTTGACTCAGACTTTAGGACTGACTTATTTTACTGCAAAACTGACTTGCATTTTCTTAATTGCTTCCTGGTTTTTGGCCATCGTTCTCTGGAGTTGCACTTTCTGGCATAAAAGTGCATCCTCAGCTGCAGCCAGTCCAAATCATATGGGCTGCAGCTTAGTATCCTAAAAGGAGGTGAGTTTTCTGGTGACTGCTTTTGAGGAATCCCTCAGGGTTCTTACATCCCTGCCTGCATTGTGATTTGGTTTTCTCCTGCTGCTGTCTTCATTTTCCTGTGCCAACAGAGAGACCTTCTTGGCCGTATGAACTATTCTTCTAGGCACTTGGGGCTGCTAAGTCATCCCTGTAACACCGTGGGGATGGGAAGGGGAGCGGGCCAACAGTTGAAGGGGGGGTGCAGGCTGCCCCATGGAGGGAGGATCCTTCTCGTTCTTGTGGTAAACCACCAACTGGTGGCAGCTTAACATGCTTTAATGTAGTCAGCTAGAGGTAACCAAACGCCACTTGCACAGCAGATGAAGAGGCTAACATGGGGTAGGAAAAGACGTATGAATGTAGCCCCCCTCAAAACCTTGAGTGGAGCTGGGGGAATAGTGACCTACGGGAATAACTATAGTTGGTTGTCCCAACAGAAATCCAGTGCTGAAGGTTAAGGGAAATCTTAAATGTCAAATTTCAGTTAGTCCAGAACCCTTGTCAACAAACTGATGGCGCCTGGTCCAGCTGTTGCCTTTTTAATGAATGCCAGATAAGGGACAGTCTCATCCCTGCTGACAACATCATTGCAAACGTTTCACCTGGGACAGCAGACCTGGGTGAAGAGCGAATCTGTTTGCCTGCTGTGCTGGATCAATCTTCATATCTGTAACAAAACAAAAAAAAAGGAAATTGCAGCACTTCCTTGGTTAACCATGTCTTATCTGCTAATAAACAGAAACACTAACACTCAAATGAAAACAGATGTTGCTGCTGTTTAGGCAAATAATGTATTATAATTTATACAAGGGCTTTATCATGGTGCAATTTACAGTAATTACTGATAACTGAAACAGCACAAGGACAAAATGACTTAATATTAAGTGGTAGGTTTTAACAGAAGTTGTTAACCTAAGGGGGAAAAAAGACCATGGTTAGTAGCCCATTGGTTTTGTTGCCTGTTGATGCAAGAGGCGTTGTCAGGTTAAATGCTTTGCCAAAAAAAAAAAGTCAGATTAAGCATTTGAAATGTTAGGAGTAAATACTTTTCATAGCTTAATCTGTTTTTCCATACTGGTAGCTACAATTTATATTTTTTTCTCTTTCAGTGAACGCAGCTTAGCTAGTTTAGTTCTGGTTTAATCAGCATTCAGTTGTTGCATTCTAGTTTTTTTCCATTGTCAAAAGGTTTAGGTTGCAGATGCTGCATGTGGATGTTCCAGTGCAAAAAATCCCTGATTTTTTGGAGGCACAAAATTGTAATAACATTTCCTTTATATGTATTTCTAAAGCATTTTTTTCTTAAGATTGATGAAATCAAATACTCTGTGGAGGATTTGCCTGCCTGTTTGTCTGCAGTAATTTAAATTGGTGCAATATAATTGTGAGAGTGTAATTCACAGACTAAATTGGTATTTGATATTCAAATTGATTAAGCTGATTCCTTTAATTGTGACTGTTTTGACCTTTTGAGTGCACTAAAAATAATGAAAAGTACCTCTTGCATATTTTTACTGGTTGACATTTAAGTGCATAGATTCAATTTGCTCTTGGTTATGCTAGAGCTCCTCTGGCCTGTGCAGAGCAGCTTTTGGTGGCTTTTGTCTTGAGACTTCCATATAGTAAAACACTGGATGTTTCCAGAGTTGTTAGTGCTGCAGCCTGGGAATGAGGTTGAGGATCCACCAGCAAGTTGGAAACTACAAGGAGATCCAGAGTAAAGATAGGGGAGGAGCAGACAGGGGATTTCTGCACAGGAGCTGCTAATGCTTGGGGTCAGGGAGGAGGAGGAAGGGAACAGAATGGAGTAGCAGCAAGGAAAGGTTAAATATGTTGCTGCTTATGCCCCTTCCCCCCCACCCCATTTATAAGGGAAACTTTAATAGTAAAAAGTAATTGGAATATTTGTGCCAACTGTGGGACGTTGCCTGAATCCTAACTTAGCATCCTAAAGATGATTTCACTTAAATTTTTAATTGAAAAATGAAGAGGACCATTGCTAGGTAGCTAGTAGGAAAATAGTCCTTTATCAAGGTTTAGTTTTCAGGCAAAGTGTTGTATAGATTTGTGTATGTTCAAAAAGTCAGGGTGACTGATTAGGCAGATTCCTTCCTTTGAATTCACTGAAATGAAACAGTGTTTCCTGAATTATAATAAAGTTGATCAATATTATACAGTTGAAGTGTTGCACTGAATCTTTTTAACATAACTGTAGCTGAGGTATTTTTGTATTACTGCTTATCAGTGTGTGGATGTGTTTACCTGTAAAGGACACCTGAAGAGCGGATTTATACTTGCTTATCTCATTGATTTCTGTAACAAAGGCCTGGAAGAGATTTCCAGTTTTTCTTTTTTTAGCCTGAGGAGCTTAATGTCAAATCTGCCTGCTTTAGCTGAAGGTTTGTGAGAACAGATACATTAGTTGATGTGTGACCATTAATGTCTTAAGCTTTTTTTTTAAGGCATTTTAGTCAGTGGAACTCAACTCACATTTAAAATAACGAGTTGCTCATCGTAGTTTGTATGATAACTGAATTCATCCATCACTTATCTTCCACATTTATTTCAAATACTGCAAAGTTTATTAATTACTATGATGTTTTGCCTTCACTAGGACTTGCCTCAAGCTAGGATGTAGTCCTGTGTGTGTGTTAAGCGGACAGAAGCCAGTGCGGCCGGTGAGGAGTAGTGTCCCCCTGCCTTTCCAGACATGGTGGCTTGTTCATGGCCTTTCTTGCACAAGCAGCTGTGCAGCAAACCAGAATGGGGAAAGACCTGATTCACAGCAGACTTCCTCCTTCCTCCCCTTAGGTTGGTTTTAGCCTGGATCAAGATGCCCACGTAGCCACCTAAATGCTTGTGCCAGCACAGGGAGGGTGCAAAGCTGGGGTGTAAATGAAGGGTAGTGTAGTGTTGTGTCTCTGGCAGCGGTGCTGTCTAATGCCAGCTTAATGGCTATGAAATTTCAGCCCTCCTTGTTGGGCTGGATTATGGGTTCGCTATGGAAAAGGTACTGAAAGCTGGCTTTATCAAGTGCCATCCCTATGAAAATCCCAGTAAACACAACCATAGATAGCTTTTACTTCAGCCCCAAGCCCCACATACACCTTGAGTTGACTGTAACAAGTTACACAGAGGTTAAAAACACCACTGCCTTGTGTCTGCAGGAATTATGTTGCAGCAACAGCATGCCACCTTCATACGTCAAGGCAGAGGAAAAGAGTGGGAGGGAACCTAGTCTTTATCTTGATTTGCTAAGTCAGTGAGAACTTCACACTTTATCATCACTAGGATTTTGTGCCGCACTAACCAAGTAAATTTACATGCTTGTTTTCTCTAGTGACTGTGGGGTCTTCCAGAAAAAACAAAATGTATATGGGGAAAACCAGGCGGAGTCCATATAACCTCTGCTTGATTCTTCATATTCAGGGCATCCTTATCTTCAACAGGAAGGAGTCTAATTCTAATATTTTCTGTCATGGATCAACTCTAAAGCATACCTCTATCTCTTGAAAGTAAAAACACCACATCCTCCGTATACGCCTGGTGTTTACTAAAGGGTTTGTCTTTTCTCCTTTCCCTGGTTCTTACATGATGTCAGGGAAAAGACCAGCCGTAACTACTTCAGCCTTTCTGTTGAGGAAAGGAGCATTTGTTGCTGTGTGTTACCCATCATTTGTCCAATTTTAGTTTTTTGAGCATCTTTGCACAGTGTTTTTTGATCCCAAACGTAAGATGAGAGAAATGCTCTTCGTTAGGCAACACGTAATCTAGTACTTCAGTGGCAAACTGGGCTGCAGGCAGCTCACGCTTCCAGTCGGGTGTGCTTAGACCTTGCAAGTGTTACCACTATAATCAGTGCTGGGTAGCAGTGATGTTTAAAATCACACCTGTCTATTTCAAGCAGAGTATTTCATGTCACATTGGTTTTAGTTTTAATAGTCTTGGATTTTGAAAGGTTTTTACTATCATCATCTTGCTTTTTTGCTTCTTTTCAATTTCATTCTATTATTGCTGCTACTGCTGTCACTTAAGTGCAGACTTCAGGTGTGCAGAGGTTTCATACCGGTGTCCTTTGCTTTTCTGCTTAAACTTTATGCGTTCTTTTCTGATGATTAATTCTTCCAGCCTGTCTGTGCTGCTGTTCACTGAACTGTTTGGTACCTGCCCCTCTCCTGACACCAAATAGAAGCAAATTAATGTCAAGCCAGTTTCTATTTTGTGAGTAATGTTCTTGTTTCTTTCCCCCCCCACACAGGATTTAAACTGCCTCGTAAGAAACAGTAAGTCTTTTTTTCTTCTTTGTGGTGTTCTCATCAGACCTTTTTGTTTTTTAACTGTCTTCATGCAGCAACTTCTTTTTACCAAAATCAGAGAGATGCAAAGTGAAGCATTGCTATTGTGCCTGGCTTTAGGAGTTTTCTATTTGATCCATAATGGGTTCTATCCAAAAGAGGAATGTGAAGTTAGTCTCTTTTTCAGGGTAGAGCTCATGGCAGGAGGGGAGGGTGAAACACAACCCAAATTGTTTATCTTCTATTAAAAGCTCAGACAGTCAATTTTTAAAGAAAGACAAGTTTGTCTATAAATGTTGGTTTCATTACAAGCTCACCATCTATAATAGCACTTGTTGATGGAAAAATTAATGTATAAACTAGAAGTAAAAAGAATGCAGCAGGAAAGGGGTGGTGGTACTGTTGAGGACAACAAATATAAATTATCAGGCATAAAGTACAATGAACTGGAAAAGGAAACTGAAATCATCATAAGCTGTACTGAACATAGGTGTCATTGGATAAATCAGGTGTAAGGAGTCAGATCTTAGCCATGGCACAGATCTGATATACTTAAGTAGAATTATCAATAATATAAAAAAAAAAAGAAAAGAAAAAAGCAGTTGTTCATTTGGTATATGGGAGACACCTGAATAGATCTGCAGAACTCCTTGGTATTTTATTCCAACAGTTCTAAGCAGACTCGTTTCTGCTTCTGTGCCCACCCTGTACTGTGCAGGCACAAGTATTTACGCAGCCTTGCTTGGCGAGCCAGACCAGGGAGCTGACTGTGCTGAAAATAACAAGATTTTAAACTCTTTTTGGCAAGAAAGGGGGGCAGAAGATGGAATGGGATTTGCATTGGCAGCTAGCCATTAGAGTGCAACTTGACAGCACAGCTAAGCCCAACTGCAGCTCCGCTGTTAGTTAACACACTGCCTTATTTGAGTTTGTTTGGCTTAAATTCCACCTTTTGGTTCTAGCTGTTTTTCTCCTCTAGGGAAAAGACTTTTTAGTGCCTGGTACGCTCTGCCCTGGAATATGTTACTTTTCTAGACTCCTCTAGATTTTTTTTTTTTTTTTTTTTTTGTAAAATGAGCATCTGAAAATGGTCTAACTTTTTCCTAAGCCTAAAAATATGCTGACGTCAAAAGGGATGGCACCAACTTTCCACCGCTCCCAGATGAGAGCTCCCATCACCAACCCAGCAAAAAAGCCCGGAAGTGTGCTCTGATGGGGGAGCTAATCCAGCACTGTAGCAGCAAGCTGCTGCTGGGAAGTGCAGCTCCCCACTCTGTCCTTGCTGGCTGTCTGGGCCCGGCCTCTGCTCCCTCCCAGGCAATGCCAGCAGCTGTGGCTGGCAGCCAGAGCTGTTTCGGTGAGCTCACCCTGGCCAAGTAGCCCACTGAAGAAATGGTGACATTTTGTTTGCTGGATCAGTTTCTGAACAAGTTCATCGCACAGCCCGGTGGCTGCTGAACTCTTGCAAGGAACTAAGTGGAAAATGTAGCCAAGAAAGAGCAGCCTTTCATTAGCAGCGTGTTTTTTATTGGCTTAAGCTGAAAGTGAAACTACATGTTTTGCCTCTATTTGGGGGGGGTGGGGGTGTCAAACTACAAATTCATTCTTTGCTTTTCATTTCAGTATTACATCATTTTAATGTGGACACAGGAAAAAGCCAAAGAATATCATACCGATCTCTCCAAAACCTGAATTCTACCTGCCATTTTACCTGTTCTATTTTTATTTCTTTTTTGACATGTACAGTGATCGTGCTAGCTTGATCATATGATTCATAGATTGCATGACACAAGGAGCTCATGTTCAGTAGTTTTTCTACTAGGTTTTCAGAAGTACTGTTACTCAGTTTATAAATTCTCATTAGATATATGTGGCCTACACAACTTGTACTTATATGTACATTATAGTATGTCAAAAAGTTTTGTCTGAATGGCTCCAGTATATGAAGCGACTCAGGTATTTGATATGATTTTGTGATATACGCTTTTAAAAATGCATAGCATCAGGTCTATGCTCCCCTTCACCAACTGGGCTATTAAAAACATTCAAACTAATGATTTCCCACTGGCAACATGACCTTGAGATTTGTCAGCCAGTTCTTCCTATGTTTGTACTTCACTGATATTCAGTGGAGCTGTTTTTAATGTGCTCTGATGGCAAGTCAAATGTCTTACATAAGTCTAAGAAGATTGTCTGTCCATAAAGCCTGTCATACCTGACTTTTTTTTTTTTTTGGATGAGATTACAGGACCTGTTTTTCATAGCATCATGTTGACTGGCATTAATTATTTTTCTATCCCGAGGGCTTATTAGTTTAGGAAAGGTTTAATAAGAGCTGTAAGCTGAAGTGAGACGTATATTCAGATTAGAAATAAAGCACTTTTTAAACAAAGTAATTAACTGTTGGAACAACTTGCTTAACTACTTGGATGCTTTGCTTGTGTATCTGATAGACCTTTTTATCATTGGAAGGCTTGAAATTAGTGTTAGTCTTCTAACATAGAGCTGGTTCCACAACAAGGTATGGACTTGCTGCAGGAGGTACTGAGAAAACTTACTTGATCTGTTTAACCAGACTAGATTGCAATAATAATCCATTTCATGGATTTTAAGGAAAAGAGGAAATATATTACTAGAATGCATGAGTTCAGATGATTACGGACCATTTAGAGTACTTGAATTTCCCAGTTCACGCTTGAGTCTGCACATGCTGAAAACTGCCTTTATTAATTGTGAAGCAGTCTTAATAAACTGTCACCAAGTTTTGCCTTCTGAGTACCCTGGGGACAAAGCGCAGACCGTAATTTCAATTAAGCTGCTCTTGTGCCATCCCATAAAAGGCAGCATACACATTTAAGAAATTGCTGTGCATGGCAGAATACCAGGAGAGAGGGAAGCAAGATAAATTTAGGACTAGTGGTAATTTGTTGTCAGAACCAAAAACACTACTGAAATCCAAATTTTTTGTCAAGGGAAGAGTTTCTTCTGCCCTGCTCCTAAATAGCAGCTTTCATTTGCTGGATAGGTACCTGCATGGAGACAAGTTGGCTGCGAGTTTCAGTGTGGACGCCTTCTGCTCCAAGTAGTCTTCATGTCTCTTCTGATGTTTTCCATCAGATGGATGGAAAATTGTTCCCTGTTCTTCGGATAGAATGGAAAGTGGCCACTGATGGTAAGTGGTGGTTGTTTAACATGAGCACAAAACGGAGGAATTAGGTGTGATCTAGTAAGGACGGAGAGGAAACTTAGTACTCAAAGTCTTTTGCTGATCTACTCATGGAAGCAGAGCTTAGAGATTTGGCAGTTTGACTGCTTCATTTTGTTTTGGGTTTGTTGTTTATTTTGGAGGATGGTTTCTTGCTGCCTGAACCGGGGCTCTGGGTTTGCTGGGCCTTCAACAGAGTTTAAAATGCTTCTGTTAGTATGGAAAGATATGTAAAATGTGAAAAACGGATAAAAAGGGAATGCAACAGTGGCACACACCTTTGCTGCAGTAGCGAGGGGAGAAAGGAGGCTCCCACTGCAAGCAGTACCTTCTCAAGAGCTGTTCTGTCAGAGCAGTGACTGCGGCTGTCTTACACAGGGGAACTTCATCTGTGAGCAGAACAAATGAGTTGCTTATGTGCTGTTATCCTTAACCTAGTGCAAGTTCTTCCCATTTAGGATACTTCAGTCCTTGTGACTTAGATTTCCTATATGCACATGTATCTTGATAAAGAAATAATTGTCTCATTGCTGGAAGCTTAGCAAGTACCAGTAAGTCAACAAGGTACTTAACAAGTACCAGTAAGTTTTTTTTTGCTCTCCAAACATCTTTGATTTTTCATTCATTTATGGTGTTCCCCTTGCATACCCTTGTCCACAGTTTTGCACTGATTTGAAGCAGAATGAAATACATTTCTAGTTCTGCATGGCCTGTGTCTGAGGGCTGGTCTGTATAGCGTTATTATCTCAGTATAGCCATATTAATGTAGAAGCAGGTGTGGTTCAGATAACATAGTCATCTGGTAGTCATGGTTATAAACGTGCTCATTGGGTTTGTTTATGCCAAAATAAAAGCATATTTGTTCTGGTGCCAGAATTGCATGAGGCAGGGCTGAACACAACACTGGCAAGCTGTGAGCTGCCAGGACTCCTGGAAGGGTGAAGTTACCTTCCACTCTACCCCTTCATTTGCACGGAGGGAGCACTTGCTGCGCAGGACAAACTATAATCTGAATGTGGTATTTGTCAGCCCTGTGCGCTCACTTTTTTGTGGCTAGACATGTTTGTGTCAGCGTCCCCAGGACTTCAGAGCAGCGAGACTGACAAGACTAGGCTCAGTGGTAGGCTCTGTGGGGGCTGTGACCTGTGCACACGGAGCTGTCAGGAAAAGAAAAACTTCTCCATCCCTGTGCCTGCAGCGAGCATCCAGTATCTCCGGGGGGCAGAGCTGGCTGTGATGCAGGTGAACAGCAATCAGCAAATCTGTGCCCAGTTTGATTTTCAGAACAACTTGCCGCTTCAGGTCCGTCCAGATGGAGGCCGGGTGAGTGCAAAGGGCTCTAAACTATCTTTTCTAGTCCATGGGTTTGTTTCAGCTTCTCCTGTCATATAGCAAGTCTAATAATGAAAAACACCAATCGGTTAGTCAGAAGAGCTGATGTAGTGATGCAGATGCTGCGCTTGAGGCCTGGTGTAATTTCCAGTTTATTTTACGCTTTTGTGTAACTGCATGCAAGCTCCTTACCTATCTTGGTTTCTTTCACTTTTACTGTCCTTCAGGTTGTAAATGCCTTCTGATATTTTGCTGCTCTCAGTTCAGTGCCTAGCACATGTGGTTGTTCTAGATGTTCTTAAAATGAACAATTGTAGCAGGTTTTGCTTTCTACTTGACAGCTGTGACACTGTCTTTAACTCAGTCTTTCCTTGTGCTTCCAATTCTCTCCTGCACTGTCCTGCTGTAGATAAAAGCCCAAACCTGGGAGTTTGTCTTTCCACCTTATGCTCACAGATTAGGAGACTCATCAGAAAAATGCCAAGCATCCGCAGCTCCCTTTAACAATAGGAATTTGGATTTCATTCCTTTGCTCACCGAATTGGGCTGAAGTTAATTTACCCTCTGGACCCTATGCCTTCCTCAGCATTTCCACAGCATTGCTGATATATGAAAAGCAGTATAGAGGGGAAAAAACATGCAATGGCCAGGTACAGATCTATACATGTAGAGTTGCAATTATAAATGCTTAGCACTTGCAAGGCACTGCAAGATTCATATAGGACTAAAATTTTAGTCTCAAAACCGCATTTTCTAATCTAATCTCCTTTCAGTTCAGAATGTAATTTAGTGGAAACTGTCCACACAGTTGAGTTTGACATGAGATTGTTGTATCAGCTCAGAAATCCCAAGAAGTAACTGTATTCCTCTCAATCCAAACATGAGAATTTGAGACAAGAAAGCAAGACCAGGGGACTGGTTTATTTAAGGCTTTTGGGTCTCCTTTTTTAACAGTCAAGCTTCAAAAAAAGGCCATATAGGATGAAGGAACACAATGGGACAAAAACAAGTCAACTGTTAATTTCAGTACCTTGAACTATCTGATTTTAAGTCCTTCTGAATGTTTGGTTTCAGTGGAACTTCAGTTTTGACCGCTTTGAGGTGGAACCTGGCCAGACTTACCAAGTGACTGTCTACCACCTGCCCAAACTGGGTACGGATGGAGACTACAACTGCAAGTCCATGCCTTACACGATGCCCGGTAAGAGTTGCTCTATTTCATTAGGCCTTGAGCTTGGGATTTTGTTTGATAGTTTGTGGACTGGGTTTTTTTCTAGACCAGGTACTTGAACTGGGAGCAAGTTTGGCAATGGGATGACAGTATCACAAGACTCTTGTCCTTTCTGAATATAGCTGTTTAGAAAAGTCATGGTGCTAGTCTTTTTTACAGTGCTGCTGTAGTTTATCCCCAAAGTGCCTATATCATTTATGTTAAGTCACCATTCTTGTTTCTGGGATCCTCTCACTGAAAGATAACACACAAATCTCTGCTTGGAAGAAGGTGCATGTGGAAGAACTATGCAGTGGAGGCCAGACACTTTCATTCTGGGTAACTAGTGACTTCCTAGATGGAAGAGACTGCTATAAAAATGTTTGTGCTCTCTAGAAAGCTGGACAGAGTATTGGGATTGGGGCCCTGAACTCTGAGATATTGCTCATTAGGAGTTCTGCTGTGGCTGTGGTTAAACAGAAATTCATAATTAAATTTGAAGACTAATATAGGTGCCCCTCTGAGAAGCTGTTTGAAGATGATAAATTATATTTGCTGGATTTTGTTGCTGAAACATTCATCAGTGGAGCAGATAAAAAGATATTCCATCTAGTTGAATGGGACTCTGGACTAATCTTTAATGCTCTCTACAGGCCATCAGTGCTGCTTCTATTTAATTTGAAATCTTTGGAAGTTGCCCCTGTACTTGTGGAAGCTGGAAGTACAGACCAAAACTTCCAAATCAGGATGAGTAAAATCTAGCTTCTGATGTCAAATTTTAGGCACCGAAGGTTTGATTTAAAAGGCACAGTTAGGCAAAGTTTACCAAGAATCTTGATAGAGTTTTGTGTCTGACGCTTTCTTGTGCATATGAGAATATTTCTCTAACTAAAAGAACCTGGGGTTTTTGTTTGTTTTTGGTTTGGGGTTTTTTTGCCTGAATATGCTGAGCATCTGCAGTACTCTCTGGCTGACCTGACCAGTTTCTAAACATTTGGCGTTTAATACACAGCTTGAACTGGTCCATCATTTTCTTCTTAACTTGCTTAGATTTGGAGCACAACTCTGTAGTTATAAAATTACAAAGTATGTGGTGTGTCAGTCAGTGTGCAGCTGGAAAAGGAGAGAAGACACTTGATTTTTTGCACTGGTTATGCAGAGCACTTTCTAGCTTTGATCCCCTCTGTTCTTCTGGAACCTAGTGCATTGTGTCAAGGTCAGCGGTTGCAGGGAGCTGTCCTGATTAGAGTTTACCTGTGAATTACAGGGGCATGAACTTGACAAAGTTGGAAATTTAAGATCAGTAGTATTTTCTTTCATCTGTTTAAGCAAGCAATGGTAGGGAGTTGTTTCCCTTCCTTCGTTGCCTCCAGACCCTGGAGGAGAAATATATTTTAGGCTGAGACTTGTAAATCCCAGACAGCTAAATGTGTAAGTTTGGATTTGAGTGTGAAAAAGATCCCAAAAAGTAGGGCCAGTCTGGTAAGTTAAGCTAAGAGAGTTGTAAATGTGGAAGAGCATTTTTAGGATCAAGAAAGATTCTAGCCTCTAGTTTTCCTAGGACAGAAACTTTTGGAGGAATCTATGGCTGTGGTGCTCTCCAGGTCCAGAGACCAATATAAAGTTGTAACCCCCCTCCCTTGAGAATGTATTATCATATGACCCTCTCTGCACAAGTTTTCCACCAGCAAGGATTAAGCATTAATACTTGATAATATTAGAAGCATTGTACGGTTTTAGTCTTTCTCATTAATTACCTCCATCCTTAAAAACATAACATCAGTGAAAGGGATAGTTTCTACCTTGGAAATGGTGATACTATTCTGGTGCAGAATTTTGCTACTGCACTGAAACGAAGGTCTCTGCTCCTCAAGGAGGGCTCCAAGTTAGGTGTCTGGCTTCTGATAAAGGGGGTGTTTTTCTTAAATGGAAGTGCAGTATTTCTGACCTGTCAACTGATGGTCTCTTTCCTGCAGACTGCAAGGACGCTCTGATGAAAAGAACTGTTCCATGTATAAAGACAGGTAAAAGTTGTCTGTTTGAGTTACCAGTCATTGGTGCCCCATTGAAATCTTTCTGACAGCTGAAAAACTTGAATATCTGCGCTTCTTCCAGGCAGTCTGTGGGAGCCCAGGATCCAAGGTAAAAGTCTAGATGATTCGACTCTGCTCGTGAGCTTTAACCCGTGGATGGAGTCTGCCCGATATCAAATCCATGTGGCCAGTTTCCTCAATGAGAAGAAATGTAAAGTGGTCACACATGATTTCACTGAGGTAATTACCTTCCAAATAATTTCTGCTGTGATAATTTAGATAAATATTTCTTTAATAGTCACAAAGCAAGCAGATAGATGATGTTAGGAGAACTAACAAATGTACTTGAACAGTGATTTCCAAGGAATTATTTTCAGATTTTTATTTGGCCTTTGGAAGAGGGAGCTTTCCTTCAGGAATTTGGTAGATAAAAGATCAAAAGGATGTTCTCAAAGGTATCTTTTCTAATGCATTAGAGTAAAAGACTCAATTCAGTGTTATTTTTGTGAACAATGAGATGGTTATGGGGCAGTCTGTAAGCACCTGTAAAGGAGACAGAAATTTGATGTAGGACGATTTGGGCTTTATTTCCTTTGTCAAGCCAGTGCCTGGGAGACGACAAAGCTAAATAAATCAACCGAAATTGAGGTGCAAAGTTTTAACAGTGAGTACAATAAATCGTTGAAGCAGTTTATCGAATGTTATGTTTGTTGGTTTTTTGAAATCAAAACTGAGTGCTTTTGCAAGAGGTGTTCCAGTTAAACTTAGAATCAGTTCCTATAGGTCTTAAACCTGTGTTGTTAAGAAGATCAAAGTAGATGCAGACTGTTGTCTTCTGATGTAAGAAACTGTCCCCTTCAGGAATCTGAGGGAGGAGGAATACTGAATGTTTGATATTAGTCCCTATCCTGCCTTGAGGGAGGGCAGGTAAACTGGAATTCACCTTGCTTAATCTTTCCACTCCTTCCACACTTAACATCCTTCGAACTCCTCACACTGACATGCCTGAAGTTATTACTGACACAGCATGTACAGCTGTGTGCATATATCCCTGGCAGAGGTGACTATACCTCATTTCAGAGTATGCCTCTGCTCATCGTTGTAAAAATGTATTTACATTGAAAAGATATTGTTTGCATGCCATGGATAATAAGGACAATTTCTTTATCTGTTCTGGTGTCATGGACAGCAGTGTTAAGTCAGCTTTTTAAATTCAAACAGACCAGAAACTGTTAATTGTTAATTGAAGTGTGAACATTAAATACCTTAAGACATTAACATTGTTAAGAAACTGTAAGTTAATGCTTTCAAAGTTATGCAAAAGACATCCTTAATTATTTCCTGTTACCTGTGCAACCTTAGTCTGCTGTTTTAACTGCATTCTAATCTCTATCACACAAGTTGCCCACAGCAGTGATCACCAAGACATTTATCTGTTTCATCCTATGAGCTTCTGATTCCAAACAAAATTAGGAATTTCTGCTTCTTTGTAGCACACCAGTAACTTGCATTTCCCATATTCTCCTCTCTACTCCTTTTCTTTCTTATGGCTTTCACTCAGTTTTCTTCTTCCTTCCCTTATAATAGTTGCTTCTGATTTCTGCAGGATGGACTACAGCAGCAAGTAAATGTTACAATCAAAATAGAGAAGAACATAAGAGCTTGTTGCAACTACAAAATTCAGGTGCAGTCTCATTGTTCCTATGTCCTTCCTTCACCAACAAGACAATGAACAACAACTTCTGAATATAATATTTTTGCGCAGTGTTTTGTTCTGAGGTTGGCTAATCCCCAGTTATGCATATCAGGGAAATAATGGTTATGCCTGAAAGAATAATTTCTCACATAAAGGCATCCTCTATAGACAGTGGCCCTTCATTCTAGTATAGGGTAGCCAAGTCTGAGTGACACAGGAAAAGGATTAACAGATGTGCAACCTCAGGAGCCCGCTGCCTTATTAATGTACAGTGAATAGTGTGAAAATCATTGATTAATCTTCTTGGTTTTTGAAGGGAAATGGGAATTCTGTGCCCTGTGCTGAGCTTTAGGGAATGAAGAGGCAGAGGGAGAGTAAAGTAGGGAACAGAATTGCTGTTAAGAATAGCTTCTGTTTTCTGGATTTATTTCAACTACAGATTCAGCCGTTCTTTGTGAACTGTGGCACAGACTGCATGAGACATTCTGCTTTCATCCCATGTTCACCGACTCCAGGTGAGACCCTCTCTTCTCTAAATTAGATTCTTACTGTTTTATAGATGAGAGCTGAAGTTTTAATGCAGCTCTATCTTTTGCAGGTACAGACCCGTCAGGTAAGAAGTCCTTCCAATACACTGAAACTTCCCTTGCTGCTCTTTTCCTGTCATATAGAATAACATGTGATCCTTACTGGGAATGACCTGATGGTCAGGAAATATCCCCTTGTAGCACTGCTGAGTTCAGAACATGAGTTGTGGTAGAGTTACTTCACCGTGCTTTAAAAATGCAAGTATTTGTATACAGTATGAACCTTACGGAATGATTTTTTTTATTATTTGTTTTTGGAGGTACTTTACTTGCATGAAATTCTTTGAGAAACACTATTTTGACAAGAGGAGTCTTAATTTAAAATACTTTCTGTCACTTTGCTCAATGTTCAAAAAATTTGCATAGTAAAAAGAGCTTTGGGAGAGAATAGCTTGCATATATTCATCTTCATGAATGTCAAGATAAATCATGTGCATAATGATTTAACATTTTTTTCTTGGCTGCAACAACACCTGTTAAAAGCTAGTTTTGTCCAAGATTAAAACAAACACACACCCTGTGGATTGAAATATTACTTCACCCTAAATTCTTTTTTAAGAAGGTAGATTATGTGAACAAGCAGGATATGGGATGCATACTGTTCAGCAATGAAGGCTATTGGTCTGTGGTTTCAATGTTTTCCATGTATGGCTCTTTGTGGAGCAAGCTTATAGTGCAGAACATCATCCTGAAAGCAGGACTTTGTTTTAAAATGTGTCTATGGTATTGCTGGGGAGGGATGGTGGAGAGAAGTACTGGGCTGTCAGCGTGGTCTGCCCATAGCTTTGGGCAGAGCTATGGTCATTCCACCTTGGCTTCAGCTGCTCAAGAGATTCTGCTCCTGGGTGAAACGCTTTAGCTGTTGAAAGCTGTGTCTGAGTGCTCTTTTTGTATCATAGGTGATATGATTATATGGTTATATTGGTGTATCACTGGGATCTGTGTGTTACTGGTGGGATCAGTCATAGCAGCTGTCATTTGTATGACCAAAAAACGAGCAGGTAAGACTCATACGAGCTGGAAAGAGAAAGCCGAGCGCTACAACTAATCTTTCTTACTCCTTTGTTTATTTTTCTTACTGTTTTCTTCCTTGCCTTTGTGATGTTCTGTCACTGATATGATGCTTATGTAAATGCTTTCTTTTGTTTATATCACAAGACTTGTGTAACATCCTAATACCACCTAGTTAAGTAAAACCTAGATGGATTGCACTGGCTGACATTCCACTTTCACAGAGTTTCAGAAGAAGCTCATGGAGGAAAAAAAGGGACTTCACAGTTTAGCCCTTCGATTCCTACTAAACCAGGTTTCTGCAGCTATCTCTTCCATTTATTTTTCTCCTGCATTGTGTAAGAGCCTTGCAGGATAGAAACTTCCTGTTTTCCGAGACCGTAGTCTTTTCCCTGTCCCCCAATGTCTCTGCAAAACTCACTTCTATACTATTTTGAGTTTAAATAACATTCTTCAGTGAAGACAGAAAAAGAAAAATGGAGCACAGAAATTGACACTGAGCAGTTTTGAAAATTAGGTAATTAAAGACAAATTCATAGTCTTTTGTGCTGTAACCGTGAGGCAATTATCACAGGGAGACTGTACAATTCACTGAGGGTTTTTACGTGAGAGGAGTAATCAAAATCTTTCAAAGGACTTCTCAATGTAAAAATTATCTGTAAGATGTACCTGGAGACACTTTAGCTTCTCCTTTAGAAAAGCCTCTTAAGAAAAAGCTATCTTAAAAAAAGCTGCTGCTTCTAAAGGAGAGGTAGGAGAAGGTGTGGGGCTTCTGACCTCATTTTTCAGAGGCCAGCCAGATTTGGGAAGGATGGAAAAAATCGGTTTTGAGTGCAACCCTTCTCTCCAAGGAAAAACAAAGTAAAACACATAGCAAAATTGGTTGTGGAAGAGTCTGTATTCATTTAATGTTTTTATTAGGCTTCTCCCTTCCTGTTTTGCCTCTCAGAGACTTTCAAATCTAATCTTTGGAAGGAGTTATTATTTTAAGGGGATTGTTTTGCTTGTTAGAGTTGACAGCAACTTTCTCTCTTTCAGGATGCCAGCAAGGGAAGAGCAACCACAATGGCTTGCAAACTGGTAAGAGATCCTGCCTGTGTGTTGTCAAGTACGCTCCCATATGTAAGGCATTCTGAAAAAGTTGTTCAGGAGGGGCTATCATGGGCTCTACTCCTCTATAGGTGCTTCTCAAAACCAAAATAGCATAGCCTCAAGATCTTCCTGGTTAGTCAAAAGGAACTTTTTAATAACTGGTAGCACTGAACAGAGTATACAAGTTGGAATGCCGTCCTTTGGCAAATGGGAGATAACTATTTCGTAAAGGTTGGTTTGTTTGTGTTTTTTCTTTTGTCGGCACAGCTGTGGTTGTACTGGCAAAAGAACCCTGGCTAATCATCTAAGCCATCACAGCAGGAGACTGCTTTGGGGTGAATACAGCTCCCCAGGGGGAATTATAGCTACACTTGCAAGACCAGTTGAAGTTGAAGCCAGTCTGCTTTACTTTTATGCATGGTGAAATTCTATGAATCATCTAGTTGTTATTGTAAACCACAGCTCCACTGTCTGGACTCCCATGTTAAATTCCTACAACGAGATGTTGTCCGCTTATGTTGCCGAGATAGCTTCAAAACTGGTAGTATTAGAGCCTTTTGTTACTATCCTATGCTGATTGTTGCTAGCTTGCACTATTACAATTTCAGAATTGTAGCTGGGATGAATCTCTTTTGTCTTTCAGAGGTGCTATCTCCAGACCTTCCTCTGCCACCCTTGAAGCCTCGAAAGGTTTGGATTGTGTACTCTGCTGATCACGTGCTCTACGTGGATGTGGTGCTGAAGTTTGCCGAGTTTCTCATGACAGTCTGTGGCACTGCTGTGGCCTTAGACCTGCTGGAAGATCATCAAATCTCGGAGCTTGGGGCATTACCCTGGCTTACTCGACAAAAGAAGGAAATGGAAGACCTCTCTTCAAAGATCATCATCTTATGTTCACGGGGCACCCAGGCCAAATGGCAGGCCATGCTTGGGAGTGAGCCTGTGTGTCTCAAGCAAGATCAGCAAAAGCCAACTGGAGACCTGTTCACCCCAGCCTTGAATCTGATCCTGCCTGATTTCAAGAAGCCAGCCTGTTTTGGGATGTACATAGTCTGCTATTTTGAGGGGATAAGTAGTGAGAAGGATATACCTGATCTATTCAACGTCACTTCCAAATACCAACTGATGGACAAGTTTGAGGATATTTATTTTCGGATTCAGGACCTGGAGAAGTTCGAACCAGGACATATACATCGAATCCAGGAAATCACAGCTGAAAATTACGTCAATACCCCTAGTGGATGGAAGTTGAAAGAGGCAATGCAAAAGTTCAAGGAGTGGCAGACAGAGCACCCAGACTGGTTTGAGACTGAAAGCATCTGCTTGGAGAATGATGAGGAGCTGCAGTCCATGAACAGAGACAGTCAGGTGGATTCATTGCTGAGTGAGCAGGGTGGAATTGTGAAACATCAGCTGCACCTACGGGAGCCTGATCCTAATTGCTGTTATGTCGTCAACCTCCACATGCATGAAGGTGAGAGCGGAGGATGCAAACTGCAGCCTCAGCTGAATCTGTCTGGGGATGTGACTTCTCAGACTATGGCCATTCCTATGGATGAGGCCCCTCTAGTTCAGGTAGTGGAGCTAGTCTCTCCCATGGAAGATAAAAATGTACTTGGTCATCATGTGCTGACTAATGAGGACTGCATGGAAGGAGTCCCTCTTCTGGAGACAAGTTTTCCGGTGAGGAATAACATCATCCTCCATGATGACTGTGAAGCTTCTGCAATAGATGATAGTCCTGCAAACCTTTCAGGTGAACTGAGACACCAGCTGAATGGACTCATGTACTCTCTTTATCAGCAGAGTGTCATGCCTTCGGAGCCATCTTTCTGTCGAGAGGAAGCTGACAAGCAACACCAGTTGGTCTTAGATGACCAATGCAAAGGGCAAAGACAATCAGTGCAATCAGACCAGGGCTACATCTCCAGATGTTCTCCTTTGCCTCCTGATGACCTTGTGGAGGAGGAGGAGGAGGAAGAGGAGGAGGATCTGGAGAAACAGGTGCTCTTTCATGAACTCTCTCCAGAGGTCTTGAATAGTCTAAAGAGCCTCCAGCAGCAGTTGTTTTTTCAGGACATTCAACGGAGCTGTGACTGGAGGTATTCAGCTGAGGTGATGGACATGAGCCAGTCTTTGGAGGACTGTTAGGCTCCATTTGGGACATGCTCCTTTTGAAATACAGGGATGGAAGGTGGCACCCTCCACAGCACTGAAACTGCATTTCAAACACCATCCTTGTCCTTGTATTACAAACAACTTATTGGTGGGAGCTTCCTGTCTGCTGTCAGGAGGCAGGATTGCCCACCAGATGAGTAATGTTATTGCTTGCAATCTCTGTGTGGAGAGAGGCATCAGGAATATTAGCCACTGCTATGAAAGAGCAGGTGGTAATTCTATTCCTCTGGAAAATGTAATACATTGGATCTTCACTGACTGATTGCAGAAAAATCACTGTGGTTCGTCCAGCTGTGCCTTCAGATTTCCCACCAGCTATCCTTGATTTATTGCACTGGACAGAATTCAAGGCCAGAAATCAGAACAGATTTAGACAGCATAGCAAACTTTACATTGCCAATTTAATGCAGCTTTCAAATATTTTCCTGTAAATACTGTGTTAAAGATGTGTGCCTTAAACTTCAGCTAGGTTAAGGCTGTCCCTGCCTGGACAATTTCTCATTTTGCCATTCATTCTTTGATACACCTGCATTTCTGTGGCCATTCAGAAATCAAGTGGAGTACCTGAGCAGTAAGCAGGATAAAATTTTAAATTAGGAGGCTGCTTTGTCTCCTTAATAGCTCTCCATACCCCTTGTGGAAGTTTAGTGCTTAAAACCAGCAGTAGGGGGAAAAGGGTGGCAGGGGGAAGATATGCTGGACAGAAAATAGAAAATGTGGGTTTGTTGTGCAATTAAAAGAAAATCCTGGGGCTGAATACAGAGTTGCTGAATCAGGGGAGCTTGGCAAATTCTGTAATGCATCACTGTGATACTGTTTGCTTTTGGGCATCTTAGTACCCGGAAGACTTAAAGATGTAGATAGTGGCGCAATTAAGGAAATGAAAGATTATTGCAGGAGGGAAGGAGGTGGAATGTAGCTTGAACAGATGCTAACTGTTGTGGAATATTTGCTAGTAATAAACTGAGGGATTAGTCTTCCAGGAGCAGTGATGGAAACTATCAGTTCCAATGTTTTGAAAAATTGGACTTGACACACTAGAAAGAATAGTTCCCCGTAAGTGATCACATGTTGGCCCCTGTAGCACTGCCAGTCTAGTCAAAGCTGGCATTCGCCCTGTTTGTTATCATGGTTTCTGCAGCCCAGCAAGCTGGGAAACAGTTTGTGAGATGTAAACACGTCCATGCCTTTCTCCTTTGTGCTCAGGCAAGCTTGTCATCTTCCTGTCCTCCTAAGCTTACTTGTCAAAAAATTTTGAGAATTTTATTTCAGCTTTTTTAAATCTGGTATTTCAGAAGATAACCTACTCTTCTGTTTTTTTTCAACCAACGATGTATTATGTTATTTTATAAATGTATATGTTTGTAACTTGTTTTTAATTTAAGGAACAAAACACAAGAATACATTAGAATATATTTACTTAAATACTTTTGTGTCCTCTTTTCAATTTCTGCCTGACACTTGTGTAAGTATTTTGTATAGAAATTGGGGGTGAAACTGAGATAAAACTGAAGCTGAAGCAGTTGACAAATGTCATAACCTTTCTGCAAAGTGCTGTGCTCTTGGAAACTGCTGAGGGACATCACGTGTGAGAAGTGCACATTTCCTCAAAATGGGTGTTCAAGAAGTTAAATGTTTGTAACTTCTGTGCAGAGCTGGTTGGTGAGGCAGGACTGTTAAGCAAAGCTTGCTTTCTCTGCAGCCTTATGCCTAGAAGAATTGACAAAGGGACAGTGCCTGCCTGTATCTGAACTTAACACTAGGTGCCATCTTCATTGCCTGTCTCTACAGGACCAGCTGGACAACAGGAGCTAAGCAAGTGGTAACTGTGATGTGTTTCTCCAATGAGTTGTTTATCTTGGAGTATGCAAATAATTGTCATCTTGATGATCCAGTTCATAAAATTCCTTTTATTTTACAGCAGCTAACACTTAAATCTGATTTTTTCTTTTTTTTTCCTGTGAGCCCTTTTCAAGTGGCATGTATTTCTGTAAATGATTTGAATAGGAAGCTCAGGAGTGTCATCTAAACTTTTTTTTGCATTAGTCACTTCCATCTCAAAAAATTCCCTTAGTGTTACAGCTTTCAGAATTTACTTTCATTAGAACAAGTTTAAGCTTGAGGAATATCTGGACACTTTAGCAATCCAACATGAGGAGGGACAGAGAACTTTAATGCATCTGTTGGTCTCTTGTTGAACTATTGAATATTACATTCAGACTTGAAAAAAAAAAAAAGGAGCAAAATCAGTCACAAGTTTCTAATTTTATTTTAACAATCTTGCTTTTTAAAAAATACAAGTTCTGATTCATGCCGCAGGGATGCCAGCGTCCATTGGCCACAGGCCTTCTCTCTCATTTCGGTTTATCCTCCTGGGAGTTGTCATCCTTTTGTCAGGCTAGCAAACAGTTTCTTAGGAGAGAGCAATAAAATGTGAAATAGCTGAATTCTGTTACAAGGCTCTAAGGGGCATATGTCTTAATATGGCACAACTTGGTTTAGCAAGGTATTACTGACCTGGGCCAGTAATTTAATGTTGGGCAGAATGTATGGCAAGTGTGAAAGGTGCATTGACTGTGAGGTGGTGTTGGCACTGTAGTGGCACCACTACCACTTCTGCAGACAGATCTATCATGGGGCAGAAAGGTGTAAAAGGAAGTGAGAGTTCAGTTACCAAAGAGAAGGGAATTGAAAAGGTGGAGCAGACTTACAAACAAGAAATTAAAGAGCTCTAAATGTCTCTCTGTAGTAAGTAATTTAAGTGGTGGCAGAGCTGCCCTTCTAGTTACAAGGGGACTTCTGTACAGTCAACTGCTAAGAGAACTTTAAACTCTTGAAGTAGCACATTTATTAATATTTACTTAACCTAGTACCAGAAACCACAAAATGACTCCATGAACTTTTCTACAAGGGAATTTTATACAGCAGAAACTTTATTTTGAAGTGTCATCTGTCCAGGGCAATTTTCAGATTAAAGGACAAATTTGAACTTCACTATTAATGCAGTCAATGGTTTGAGTATGCCATGGCTAGATAAATTTCCGGTATGCCATTTTTGTGTTAATGTTTTAAATGGAAAAAGGCACTCACTGTTGAAACAGCAGCTTTGTTATGTTGTTTGGAGCAGTACTGAAGTTAAGACTTGTTAAACAATTCTGCTGTGATTCTTCTAGTGTCTCAACTATGCTTATGCTTCAGTGCATTAGGGATGTCATTATACTCCCCTTGGTGCTATCATGAACTTAACCACAGGAGCAGCAAAACTTTGTTGTGGGTGCTATAGTTGATTAAAAAAATACTTGCCAAAAAGAAAGCAAGCGGGAGAGGGAAACTTTGACTAAAGCATGGGCTATTCTTGGATTCAGGTACCATCTCGTTCTCTCTTGAACAGTACCCAAGTTCTTTCTGAGCTTTTACTGTCTTTTTTAATGCTGAAAAAGGGAGGCGCAAAGGAGCAAATCTCTGTACAAGCACAATCTACCAGCTATTTCATCCCCTTTGGCCAGGAAATTAGCATCCCCTAGACACATCTCACATCACATAAGAAAAGTTCACAGTACTTAGTTTTACAATCACAGTTACTCACAGCACCAAGATTGTCCAGACAAAAGAAGTTACTGAAAAGAAGGCCACTGGCCAAAATTCACACAACTGCCCCTGAAAGGGCTCAGATTAAAAATAAAGCACTGGTGGGAAAGTTCAGTCTGGTCTTTGCTAGCTCTTCCTTGGGCTTGGGGAGAGCAGCGGGTCCCCCCACCTAGCCGCAGCTCTGAACGGACCAGTGCTGTGGACCCATCTTGCGTAGCCCCTCGACGCTGGTCGGCCGCCCAAGGGCAGGGGGAGGAGAGCCCCATGGCACCACCGTTCTGCCTGTGGGAGTTGGAAGTTATCAGACTGTAAACATTTTGTTGTAGCAGTATGTTAGAGCAGGTGGTGGATCCTGCCCTGTGAAAGGGGAGGTGCATGGGGAGGAAAGGCCTGGGCTGCGCCTGTGGGCCTGCTCTTGCCTCTGGGTAGTAGGCGATGGCACTTTATTTCCCCTTCCCATCAGGACGGCTTAAGAAACGGCTCTGGACGGGAAACTGTGACATGTTTTCAATGAATACAGTCCTGCCCAGGTAACAAAATATAAACCTGTGAGGGGCAAAGTCCTTTTTCTGTGCCTGACCTTCATGCTCCTGCTTTTATTTGACTGCTTTCAGGAACAGCTATAGACAGACAAAGGAGCAGGCCTTAACCCACACTGAACATTCATGGAGCATAAAACCAAAGATAACAGTGTTTCTACGAGAGGTTACTTTACAACTAACTTTTTTCCCCACCCACCCTTAACCACATGCGTGCAGAGGACAGGGTGCTGGTGTGTGGGCTTTCCCCAAGGTGCCTGAGCCGTAGCCTGGGCACCTGCAACACAGGGACTCAGGTAGCACTTTGCTTTCTGTGCAGAGAAGTGAGGTGCACAGGGCCCACTCCGAGCAGCACCCAGATCCTCTGCCCTGCTGTTTGAGAGGGGAATGATTTGCTGACTTAGCCCCTTCTGGCTCTAGCAAACACATGGGGAGAGGGGCTGGAGAAAATCTTTCCAGCCTGCCCAGCCTCTGTGAAGGGAGCCCATGTGCTCTGCATAAAAGAAAACCAACACTGATCCAGTAAACATGCATATTCACAGAGAAATGAGAGCCCCAGCAAGTGGGTGCTGCTGTCTGAAGTGAGCAGTAGGCTGCTGTAAACCCTGTTCTCACCAGAATTCAGTGTCTCAGTGGTGATGAAATGGGGTCTGAGCCCCCGGATTAATGTCTGTTTCAAATTCATGTGTTTCTTTATCGTGTGAAGTCAATGTAAGATGCAAAAGGTTGAAGCACAGAGGTAGACGTTTTTGTCAAGGAGAAAGTGGCTTCTAGGCTCACAATGGCCGGGGGCCAGCTGACTTCCAGAAGTCCCCAGTTGGTCCTCAAAGACCCTCTTCAGCTCTGCTTGTTGGAAAACAGAGGTGACAGCTTTGCAAGCCCTAATGAATCCAAAGCGTGCTTCCTTCTGTCCTGCACGCACCCCAAAGGCAGGTCTCTGCTGTTCAGACCCTTTTCACATCTCATCGTGATGTTGAAGTAAGGGAAAAATCCACTGGTCCCGGTTGCTTAGGGGGAGAAAACAGAAAAGGAAACCTTCACGGTGACAAAGCAACACGGTGGCCTAGCAGGCAGTGAAGGAGAAGGAGTTGGATCTTCCCAACAGTGAGAAGGGGCAAAAGCACTGGAGAAAAACTCGCTGCCAAGGGCAGGTGCGTTTTCAGGGGTGGGGGACGAGCTCTGCTGAAGCCGGGTTCGCGCCCAGCTCCCTCCCTCGGTTTGGCCGCGGGCAGGAGCGCGGGGTCGGCCCCCCGGGCGCCGCGGCGGGGGGACCAGAGCCGAAAGGCGGCGACTCAGCCCTGCGCCGTGACCGCCAGCGCGTTGACATAGCCGTGGGGGCCCACGTCGGCCTCGGAGAGGCCGTGGGGCAGTGGCGCGGCGGCGGCGGGCGCGGGGGCCGCGCCGTACTTGGCGGCCGGCGTGGCGGCGGCGGCGGCGGCGGCGGCGGCGGCGGCGGGGCGCAGGAGGCAGCAGGTCTCCAGGGCCTCCAGGCCGCGGCAGGCGAGGAAGAAGAGGTTTTTGAGCATGAAGAGGGAGAGCGGCTGCTGGTAGCGCAGGAGCAGGAGGCAGCGCAGCGCCAGGAGCGGCGCGTCCAGCAGCCCGGCGGGCAGCAGGAGGTGCAGGGCGAGGCGGGCGGCGCCGGGGGGGCGGGCGGCGCTGAGCTCGTACAGCCACAGCACCGGCGAGGCCAGGCAGAGGAAGTAGACGGCGATGAGGAGGTAGCGCAGCGGCGCCGGCAGCGGCGCCGGCCGCCCGGGCTGCAGCACCAGCTCCAGCAGGGAGAAGCTGTCCAGCAGGTCGAGGCAGGTGGCGAGGAAGGCGGCGGCGGCGCGGTGCTGCGGCGGCGGCTGCGGCGGCAGCAGCAGCTGCCCGGCGCCCTCGGTGCCGATGGCCCGCAGCAGGCAGTAGAGCAGCGGCGCCGAGAGCGCCAGGGTGATGCGGAAGCCGGTGGTGCCCAGGGGCAGGCGCAGCTCGATCAGCTCCAGGATGGAGGTGCCCAGGATCAGCGCCGCCTTGGGCGTGAAGGCGATGGAGTAGATGAGCCAGGCGAGGTGCGCGTAGGCGAAGTCGCCGCCGCGGGGGGGGCCGCCGCCGCCGCGGGGGGGGCCGCCGCCGCCGCCGCGGCCCCCGGGCGGCCCGTGCAGCAGCAGCGGGTGCGGCGGCGGCGGCCCCGGCGGCGGCGGCGGCGGCGGCCGCTCCCGGCGGCGCGCCCGGCTGTTGCGGCAGAAGAAGATGCCCCAGCCGGCGGCCAGCACCAGGTCGGTGGCGATCCAGCTGCACCAGTAGAGGTCGGTGACGGCGATCAGGTAGAGGTCCAGCAGCGCGCCCTGCCCCAGCAGCAGCACCAGGGACAGCGCCTTGAAGCCCCAGCGCCGCCCGCCCGCCCCGCGGGGCCCCGGCAGCGCCCCGCCGCCCGCCGCGCCGCCCGCCGCGCCGCCCGCCGCCGCCGCCCCGTACAGCTCCGCCGCCGTCATGCTGCGGCCCGGGCTGCCGCCGCCGCCGCCGCCGCCGCCGCTGCTGCCGCTGCTGCCGCTGCTGCTGGGGAGCGGCGAGGCGGCGGGCGGCGGGGCGGCGGGCGGCGGCACCAGGGGCTTACTGATGCTGATGCTGTCCTCTTCCTCCTCCTCCTCCTCCTCCTCCTCCTCGGTGCTGCTGCCGCTGCTGCGGGGGCGGCGGGCCCGGGCCGAGCCCGAGCTCGACCCCGAGCCCCGCCGGCTGCCGCCGCTGCTGGAGCCGCCCGGGAAGAGGGGCTGCCGGTCGGCGGCGTGCGGCGGCGGCGGCGGCGGCGGCGGCGGCGGCTGGAAGGAGCCCGAGGAGGAGGAGACCGAGCGCTGGTTGGAGGCAGCGCGGTGCATGGTCCTCCCCGGCCCCCGAGCCGGCGTGCCGGGCCCGACGGCCGCGCCGCGGCCCCGGCCCGCCCCCGGCCCGCCCTCCCCACGCCCCGCGCCGCCGCACCGGCACCGGCACCGGCAGCGGCGGCGGCGGCAGCGGCGGCGGCGGCGCGGAGCCCCCGAGCGGCGGCGGCGGCGGGAGGCCGCGGGCGGCGGGAGCCGCAGCCGGTGCCGGAGCGGGCGCTTGCGTCGGCGGTGGGTGGGCTGGGGGTGGCGGAGCAGAGAGGCTGTGCAGGCGGGAGGAGGAGGAGGAGGGGGAGGGGGAGGAAGGCTCCCTCCCCCCCCCCGAGGCTGCGGTGGGGCGGGCCGCGGGAGCGCCCTGGGAGCCGTATCCGGGGGGGCACAGCCCAGCTGGCGCCTGCCCCCCAAATCTCCCTGTGAACGGAGTCGCCCGGGCCGGGTGTGTGGACCCCACGCTGGTGGGGGGGCGAGGGGGTTGGTGCCCCCAGCACCAGCCCGGGGCAGGGGTTTGGGGGGGGGGGGGGGTCCTTCCATGCCATGCCATCAGCTCCAAAAATTGCAGCATAGTACCGAAGCTCCCACATGTAGCAAGTGCCCCTCCACCCACACATAAACATATACAGGCTTCTACATCTGTGACTACAGAAATCAGAAGTGCTTTAACAACATCTATGTCCCCAGATCTCTCTAGGCCAACCAAGAGGAGGGCAGAGGCCTGGCACTGGATCTGTGGTGAAGCGCTAGCTTGCGCCCCCACCCCCACCCCATCCATGGCACTGGACATTCAGCTGCCCATACTTATGATTTGGTGTAAGTAATTGCACATCAAAGTAAGTGGTATTTACCCCATAGATTTCCTGAGTTCAGCCAAGCCATGTGCTGAGTGCTTTGCCCAACTGGCTTTTGTGGGAGAGTTGCTTTAAATTGATGCAAATAGCACTAAGGTTCCTACCTCTGCTGAAATCACTGCTCTGGGCCTTTACTGGACCACCAGTAATGTCTGGAAAGTGGGGCAGCTGGCTGGAGCCCTCTCAGCACCAGCAATGATGCCTGGACAGGTCATGTCTCAAAGTGGTTTGGTGCTCAGCAGCCGCAGCACCTCCATCCCTAAGTGCACCCATCAGTGATAAGCCCAATGCTGCCTGTATATGAAGCAAAGCCTACTACATAAGTTGCATCTGAAAAAGTCTGTATAAATTACACCTGCTGCTAAAGATCCAAAATAATGAGACGTTTGAGGGTGTATACTAATCAACACATGGGGCTGAGCAAGCCCCAGCTGTTGAGTACTGAGAAAGGCCATCCACAAAGGCAGTGACAACAGTCTAATACACAAGCACTGGTGCAGCCTCCCTGGGGAGGCCTGTGTCGGTAAATGCCCGTGGATGCTCCTGACAACAAGCAGAAATCAGTCTGGGGGTACCAGGAGGCTTCATGCTGAAACCTGAAACAAAGAAATAATTGAGGAGGGGAAGGGAGGAGCTTAGGGGTGGGCTGGCGTGTAAGGACTTCTTTAGGCACATAGCAATGATCAAGTGGAAAAGCAGGGGAAGAAGAAGAGTCACAGCAAAAGTATTAGTCTGTTAATGGAGATCAGAGTGAGGGCACAGAAAAATCTATTTTCTAAAAGCATGGTCAAAACAGCAAAAAAGGGCAAGATAAGAGGAGACCATGCAGACTTTAATCTAGTTACTTGGGTACCACAATACTGAAGTGGTACAACTCCTAAATCATGCTAGCAGCCCACAGGCATTCCCATGGTCTCCCATGCTAGTTGTCATCCTGCTTTAAAGCCCATGCTACTGCATCTTTGCTGCTACTGCCTGCATGGCTGGGTTAAAGCTAGGAGTGGGACGTGTTTTCTGCTACACTCACATTGTGTTTCAGTGCTTAGCTACACTTGTCAAGGTTCAATGTGGCACCAGCTCCATTTGTATTATTTATTGCATTCCTCTAACCCTCCCCTTATCATGATACGTAGCATTAGATGGGACTGATCATGTGTGCACTGTCTTGCTGTTTAAGAAGCCTTTCTCTCTAGTTCCACACTCTAATTAGCGAATAAAAATATTTCAATTTAAGGTCAGTCACTACAGCATGTCAAAAGAAACCTGATGCAAAATGGTCATGACACCTACAAAGATGCTCACAGAGGGACCAGGATGCAGTGGGAGGGACCACTAGCCTTGTAACTGTGACAAGTGTGACCAGTGGTCACAAGTTTAAAATCAGGTGAGTCCCAAGAGGTCTGTCACCATTCATTTGCCAGCACATGTCTGCTTGGCAGTGTGGGGCTGAGGCTCTCTCCTGGCAGGCTCCAGAGAGTGCCGTGCAGTGATGCCCTGTATTTGGCTTGGCGGGCCCCTGCCAAGGTGCATGGCTTGGGCATCACAGCTCCAGCATTGCCTCTGCTGTGCTGCCAGAGGCCCGTGACTGTCCTCTTCCCCTGGCAGCTCCTGGCTCTCCGCATCCCATATCAATGCCTCAGCGGTGTTTCCGCAATGCTACTTTCATAGTGACACAGGCCACGCTCTTCCCTTCTCATTGCCAGTGTGTAGTGCCAGCCCACAGCCACCCAGCACATGAAAACTGCTAACTTTTAAGTGACAGAAGCAATATAATACCACTTTCTGCTGAGCTGACGATGCCCAAGGTCATTCAAGATGCAAAAAAACAGTGAGCAGTGAACCACCACTCCTTTCCTTACCAAATACACTATGAGGAATTTGCTTTGCTCTTGAGGCCTTTCAAGGTGTGTGGACTGTTTCAGAGACAAAAGCCCTGCGCCCGGGCTCTGCTGCTGAGTGCTGATGTTCAGCTTGCCAGGTCCTCTCTCTTTGATACAAAATACAGACTTGCCTGCCAAAGAAGAAAACTATGTCCAAAGAATTTCTTGGATTATAATTTTTGTACAACTGGACAAACAGGCTGTTTAGGGCTCTTTTGGGTATTCACAGTTATATGAGGAGGATGAGTCGCAAGACTATGGCCAAAGAGGATGTCCGTTGTCCGCATTGCTGTTTCAGGTTCAAACACGGCCTAGAGACCCTTTTCTTTGGCTGAGGTCAGGCGTTTGCCTGATGCCCCCACAATTCAGTCAGCTCAGCATGGCTGTGGGTCAGTCTGAGCAGAAACAAGGAGCTGCGAATAATATGGGCTGTGCCTCAGTCATTTGGTTTCCCCATAAAGGCTAGGTTAGATGGCAGTGAAAATGCGTGATCTAGGGTAGAGGGTAAAATCACACTCTTCTGTACTGGATCCTGGACTTAATGGGGGGGGGGGGTCCTTCTCAGGGTAAGCCAACATTTGTGTCACTGACATCATTAACATGACAGAGACTGGTCAGTCCTGAGGACTGGCTAAATCAGTCTTGCTTCTAACTCATTTACCCGTTCCACTTCAAAACTGCAAGAAAAGTTTTCAAGTTCTGTGACAGGACCTAGAGTGAAAACAGAGCGTCCATTTGGGCCCCTCGGGGCAACAGTCTTCACACAAGGAGGGCTGCTTCCTGCGCTACCTGGGCCACAGGCAGTGCTTCCTTTGCCCTCCTATCTCTCCTACGGGTTTGCTGGGCAATGTGCTTCCTTGTGCATGGGCGCCGTAGGACATGTTGCTTTAGCTGCCCTGGAAGTCTGCTCACGTCTCCTCTGCTTTCAGGCTAGAGGCTCATTTCACAGACATTCGGCTGTGTTTCTTGGTGGACTGGACTCTGTCCCCCCCGCTGGGGTAAGTGTAATTGGACGGGGTTCCCAGGGCTTCAGGAGGGATGAGTTGTCTCACTGCCGACCCTGCAGCTGGCCTGCCCTCCTGGGGAAAACGGACTCTGACGTGCCAGCCAGGTGAAGCAGCAAAGGCAGCCCGGGGGGAAAGTGTGGTAAGTGAGGCACCTGGGGAGGAAATGGGTGCTAAGTGGGTCTGCCTGGGTTAGCACCTTGCTGCCTCCAGGAATATGGTGCTGCTGGGCTGGGACTGGGTGAGCAGGGCAAGAGGAGCTGCATGGAAATATTTCTCCAGAGATGGTAGGAGTGCTGCAGAGGAGGTCCTTATGTTGGAGGTAACTGGGGAGGGGATCCTGTGGCCTTTGGGCAAGGGGAGCTATGCATAGGGGGTGGGGGTGAGCACTGGGATGGAGAGCAGGAGCCAAAGGCTTCCTTTGGCTGAGCATGGGCTTTTGGAGCTAATGTTCCTCCAGGCCTGCTGAACACCATGGGGAAAACAAAACCCAAACAAACAGGTGAGAATAAGAAAAGAGTCTGTTTATGTGGAAGGAAGTAGAAATTGTATCTGTACTTTAAAATGGGGTGGGGGGAGAAATGTCTTCTGCTTGAGAAAGCACTCGAGAGCTTTTTGTAGCATGCTGTAGGATGAGATATGACAAGCTGATGTCTCCCATGTGATCCAGTTATTTAATGCAATATGCAGTCCTCGGAGGTGTTAGTGCTTAAGTTACCATTAAAACAATAAAAGGCTAAACTATAGATAGCTTCTACTCTGCAGCAGCTCCAAAGCTATTTTTCTGGCCTTGTTATATATTTATTTGTGTGTATGTGCATATATTTAAAAGCTAGCAGTAGACAACAGGGTTTTATGAAATAGTCATAGCGACTACCTAAAATACTACCATTTCTAGTTTTCCTTACTAGTGGAGACAAGTAGAGTGTCCTCAAAAATACTAGGGGAAAGGCAAACATTCTTGCGGGCAGAACTCAAGAGGAAACAAAATAATGACTCTATTTCTTGGGAGGGGAAAAAAAAAAGAGAGAGACAAAAATATGCCTGAAAAAAAGACCAGAAGCTAAAACCCTAATTATACCCTGCAGTAAGCTGTCAGAAACTGGCAGCAGTGGGAGGGAGGGAGAAGAAGAGGCAAAGCTGATTTCAGTGAGTTTGAATTAGTGTAATCTGCTCTAACCATACTTAAAATGCATTTTGTGTGGGATGGGAAGGCTCTGGGATTCTTTGACACACATTTTGCACCACAGTTATTTAATCTATTCAAATGTCCAGGGTGGAAGTTACAAACAGGTGTAGAGCAGTCTCACCTGGCCAGCACCAAAATTCAAAGATGCCTCAGTGTGTTCACCTCTGAGTGCAAAGTCTTTGTAACTAAACTGCTGATTGAGCACCCTGATTTTGGGAATATAGGTATTCTTCAAAAGGATATTAAAGTGCTTAACAACCTATTACTTATAAACTTCAGTTCAAAGAGCTGATACTGGTGTAAAATGCAGAGATATTTTTTTTTCATGCTTGTTGTAGTGGGGCAGGGGTTTGGGGAGTGTGGAGGCTTTAGAGGTTGTTCTTTGTATTTTGTGCTTATTCAGCCTTGGCACATAGTGTGTATTGGAACTGACCTTAGATTGAGAAGAAAATGAAAATAAAAGATCTTAGTAGTTGAACTGACTGAAAGGAAAAAGAAGCAATTTTTTATAGTGAACTAGAGAGAAAAATGTTCTTGTGATGCAACAGTTTGGCTCTTAGTTTTGGTCCTGCTTGTGTAGGTTTATGAAGTGTTCCAGACTGGTTCCATAAAGGTCTTAAGTGCGTAATTTTCACCATATTGTCCCTGTGGGTGCATAAATCCATAAGGACTTGTGCCTTTATAATTGATGCTAGCTACATTCAGCAGAGGAAGGGTTTGGGCATGCCCCTGAAGTGCCCACATCGGTACCAGCGGTGAGCAGATAACTGCTTAGCTTGAGTTCGAGACCCATCATCATCTACAGACTAAGCATTTTTCAGCATTTACTCTGGTAGGCGTTCCCCCAGCACTCACCTGGGAGCAGCCCCTCAGCCCCACTTGCCCAGGGCTCTTGGTCCCTCTTGTTTAAGCTGTTCCTTCATCAGTGTTTCATTACACTCTTCGTGTTGGTTAAGGATTTCTGTGTGGCTCTAGCTTCAATGCAAGTGAAATATTGCACACTGGCTGTTTTTAGGTCATTGAAGCTGAAGACTTTCACCTGGTAGGATCTCAAATCTTTCATTTGCTGAAGTCAGTGGAAGCTCTTGGCTCTAATGTGAGAGTTTCTGTCAGTTAGTATCTGTCTCTGTAACTTCACTCACATTTTCCAAAAGGTAACAGAGCATGGCTCCTGACAGACAAGTTGGGTTTCTTTTATGATCACAGGCGGTTTTACACAGCAGCGAGTAAGCTAATGGTAAGGAGGGTTTTCATATACCCTTAGGCTTGTTCTGTCTGCAATAGCAGGTTAAATTGGTGGTATCTAGTTTGTGGCTTCCCCACACTGTAGAAGTAGTCATTACAAAAAACCGCTTATGCAAGGTCACAACTAAATGCCTTCCCTGAAAGTGTATTACATACAAGTGGCATCCCCAAACTAGTCTTGACTGTGAATAGTCAGCAAGGACATCGTAGTTTGATATGTCAGTTTTTTCCTCTACAAAGGGGGAATGGTCAAAGTTACATTTATCTCACTTGCGTAGAGCAGATACAGAGCTTAGAGGGAATGACAGTTCAGCCCATCAAAAGAATCGCCGGAGGGGTACCTTTCAGGGTGGTTCCCTCAATAAAATCTGAGAATGGCTTCATGAACAGAACAAAAGACAGAATTTGTCCTGGTTATCTTCTAGGACAAAGGCATGAAAAAGGCCAGGACAATACTCGTGATATGTACACACAGCATGTTAAAATTTATTTTACAGAAACCCTCTTTTTTTTTTCTTTTGTTTTTTTTTTATATATATGTGCTAGTTCAAAGGAGCAGCTGTGGAATCGGGTTGAACTTAATATGAAAGCTAAAACCATCACAGCTTGTGATTTCTCTGCACAATACATAATCACTGCTACAGTGCACAAGATATAATCTGAAACCCAAATTACCCATTTATTGGAGAAAAAAGACACACCAGCACAAGGATTGGAAGAAAGGGCTCAGTAGTGTTATGTCACTCCCTGAATGCCAGGCTAGTAGTTGCTTGTGTCCTGTGAAATAAGTGAATCATCCTCTCTGGACACCCTTTTCAAAACCTTATTGCAAGACATAAAAGCTCTGCTTCAGGTCCAAAATAACTTATATCCATCCTCCAGTTCCTCTGGGCTGTTCTCAGTTGCCTCACCTCACCACTTACTCCCTTAGGGCTTGACCAAAACCCATTCATCTGTGGCAGGTAGAGCTGTTAGGTCTTCATAATGTTTGTTGCAACAGGGCAGTGTACCATATATAAATGTTACAGGATTAGATTGGCAAGTGAAGTCCCCTCTCTTGTTCACTATGTTCAGTAATCTGCACAGAAGTATGCTTGCTGGAAAACAGAGAAATATGGTATCTAAAATACCACATCTGTGTAATAGGTGAGGCAAAGGAAAGGTTATGTTCCAGCCTCACTTAAAGCTAATCCCAGGAAACACAGCAAGTAAAAGGACTTCACTGAATTCTAGTGTTAACAGGCACCCATAAATGAAATGCAGATAGGCTGGCAGCCTGCACAGTGCTCTACCACAAAATCCATGGAACAGAAATCTGGCAAGTGCCTCTCACTGCAGAAATCTTCTATAACCAGGTCAGTATCAGACAGCAGCTGGAGATCTCAAATTCCTACTCCATTCACTGTGCCCACGCAGTTTCTGGGAAGTGACTCAGACTAAGCGCACCATTTCAAGGAGCTGAGGGGGGAAGAGGGACAAGTTCTCCATGTTGCTCAGACCAAGGGCAGCCCATCTGACTTACCAGTGCAGACCAACAAGCAGAGCCCCAAAAGCAGCATTACTTGGCAAAAATAGGGGAAAGGATAGGAAATTCTTCTAGCTTTCTTCTCCCCTCTCCCCAGTTTCTACTCAAAAGTGAAGCTTCTTTAATCACTAAAGCTCCTCCCATGCGTTTTAAAGACTCCCAGAGCACTGCTTCAACACTAACATGCTAAAAAAAACCCCAAAACTGGAGCTAAAAGTAGGTTTGGAATCCAAAGCAGATTCACGTCAGTCGGTTCATCTCCACTGCTATTCTAGAGATGGAGGTGCCTGGCTCGTTCTCTGTGCAAATGCAAAACTGTTCCCTTTGTGGAGGAGGCCCTATCGCCTTCTTGGTACCTACCTTGCTTCTGGCTGAGGTGGGCTGTGCACGTTGATATGAAATTACAAAACCACCTGTGATTTCTCAAAATTCCTCTGCATGTTCCTTCCACAAAGCTACGACCGTTATCGGAAATGGCAGCCAGAGTACTTGACTCCACTCGGGAGAGCTGGTTCGATAGCACTGCAGCCCCCAGGGAACATTGTTTCAGCAGCACCCTGTCTGTGAGCAACTGGCACCATGATCTTAACACATCACAAGAAAGAGCTCTACCAAAGGCAACTGCACACACAGATGCACAAACCTTAGTATTTCTGCAGATAAGTACCTACCAAATGGAAGGCATGGCTAGGAGTAATCACCAGCAGTCAGGCCTGTGGCCTATGGCCTAGAAGACAGTTTCCAGTTAATCCTAAATCACCAGCTAATCACCAAAGCTAGCAGATATTGCTCAGAAAGGGAGCATTCCTCTTCCTGCTGCTGGTTGTCACCTGTGGAAGTGAGGTTGAGAGACACCAGAGCGAGTCTAAGAATAAATGGGATTTGGGGCTCCAGTATCAGGCCTTGCACACTGGGTCTACAGCACGCTTGTGACTTCAGAGACGCTTTGAAAGCTAAAAGACCTTCCCTGTGTTATACGCCAAGTCAATCCCTGTACTTATTCTTCTGGGAACTGGAGACGAGCCTTTGTTTTGTACAAGTAGGTTAAACAATCATTTTGTTTTCTCTCCAGCAAAAGGCAAAGGATTAAAATTTAAGATTGTGTTTCTCACATCACAGCTGCTCTTAGAAGCAGCCAAGTGATTCTTGTCCTGATGAGACAAAGGAGAACCCCAGCTAGTGCTAAGAGAGGAAGAGGCTGCTTCCCATTACAGATTTCACAGGAGGGAATTCACCCAGAGGTATTTTTCTGCTCCTATTTGGAATATAAGGTATAGAGAAAAACTTGCCTTGTTAGAGAGCAGAGAGAAGGACCTCTTTGCCTGGGTCACTGACAGAGCACCCAGCCCCCTCAGGACACAGAGCCTGGCATAATGTAACCAAAGAGCCCACTCCACAGCGTGACCTTCCTAGCAGGATACAGCAGTATCGGAAAAGGAACACAGAGAGCTGCTGACGCAGAATGTCAGTGCACGTGGATGCTGAGATTTTAATTGCGAACACCACAGATTTCTGCGCAGAATATCTTTTTTGTACCCTGTATATGGAGCTGCCTGGTAAAATGGGAAGGAGGGAAATGGAGGCACCTCGGACCTAATTCTAATCTCTATGTGGGGCGAGTTGAGCATAACTAGTAACATAATTCAGTGTGGTGGCGCCAAAGGCTTTCTGTTGTTTATGCAGACTGACTTGTACTTCTAAAATCATGATGCTTGTCTACAATTAAGAAATCCCTTCCTGAGCCAATCTTTCATATAGAGATCCTCAAGTAATGTTTACTTAACCTTTTTGGACTGTCTAAATGAACTTTCTCTGACTAGGCAGGGCTAGGGAAACAGAGGCAATGGAAGGAGTATGCTGTTAGGGGTACGGAAATATTCCTGGGCAGCAAGGTCCCAGCAGCTAATGAAAGTTAGGGGGACTCCACCTCTACACTGCAGGAAGGGGAGGGAACGGGGACCCTATCAGGGAACATATCAGACCATATGGGATATCCCTGAGAGGCAAACCACACTGGGGAGAGAGGAAAGAAGGAAGCAAAGGACAGAATGATTTGTGTTCTTAAAGATCAAGACTGGGGGTTTGGGGCTTGGGTACCATCCTGGCTCTTTCAACCCCTACATGCAAGGAAGGAGCAAAGAAGGGCTGTGACTTGTACTAGCTGGCCTCCTTCTCAGGGGCCCCTCCATGGAAGCTGTGCCAGGTGGAGCAGGGGGCTGCCCCTTGCAACAGTTGGGGCCAGGCTGGGTGTAGAAACAGCCTCTTGCTGCAATACTGAGTTCTAGGCAACGACACCTCTGGAAATTCAGACACCGAGGTGTTTCCCTCTGCTACTAAGAGCCAGCTGCTGGCTCCTAAGGCTGACTGCAAAAGGCAGAAGTATTCACAGAATGCTAAATAGTGGGAACGGAATAATACAACTTTTCCCTTGGCCCTGCAGCAAGCTGCTCTGGCAACTGCAGCTTCCTTTGGGGGGCCCTGCCCCTCCCTAACTGCTGGAGGGCTGCAAAATGGGACTTTGTTTCAGACTGACAGTGACGCAGTGGCGAATCCCCAAGCAAGCAGGATTTGTTAAAGTCCATAGGCACTTATTCATTATAAGGAGACTGTTAAGAGTTAAAGCTTTCCCTTGGCAGAGTGTCACCACAGCAGAGCTTCTGGGCTGCTCACATCACAAATTGGACGAATGGTACGTTGTACGGATGGTATGTTGGCTGATGGTGGCTCTTTGCACAGGGAAGAGCTTCATCCTCAAATACATTGCAAAGAGGAGAGCAGGCTCGCCTGATCCCTTTGCACAAAGGGTGGAAGAGAAAGAACTCTGATGGCAGAACAAAACTGGGACTGCTGGGACAGGCCTTCTTGTTATGTCTCATAAACCTCTTAATTTCCATTATGGTTCAATTTGTGATTGTAGCAACGTAAGTTCACAGTTGAAAGCCTGCTGGTGGCTGTCAGGTTTGCAGAAGACTATCAGTACAAACAAGGGGTGTTTAGTGTTGAGACAAGGAGTTTTCTTTCATGTTGGCTAGACTAGAAGATCACCCCAGGTCTCTCCCTGTTCTCTCCCTCTCCCCTTTCCACTACACGAAACCCCTGACTGTAGATCTTTGCAGCACACCTGTCTCAATCCTAGTTCCAGTTTTCCTTCTTGAAAGCAAGCTGCACAGCGTCATTCACATCCTGCACTACGTAAGATGCCTCCACCAGGCTGGGGTCAAAGCAGAAATCCCGATGCCCGTGGAACGCAGTCTCTGTCACGCATTCCTCTGGATTACTGGGAACATCTGCATTGTGGCGGTAGACCCCAGTGCAGACCAGAATCGACTCGCAGCCCTCCATTGAAATGTTGCAGTCCTTCCTTTGCACGAGCTGGTCCTCAGTTTGGGGACTAGCTGCGAGTGGGCTCCTCTTCACCCCAGCCTGGACCTGGTTCTGGTGAGCTGACTTGAGGTAGCTGTTGTAGAGGTTTGCCCCATAGATATCGGACATGGGATTATCCCTAGATAAGGCCACAGTATGAAACAGAAATGAGAAACTAACCCATACATCAAGTTCTGGCTCTGGCAGACTGGGATTAAGGCAGCCCTGAGAGAGGAAGGGGCACAAGACACTTGCTAACATCAAGAGTATCCCCCAGATTGGGCAAATGAGTCCACTTACTCATATAGGTGGACATGTAGGACACAGTGATGTGTCCTGTTCAGCTGTGGTGAAGGCCACATGCTTCACAAATACCTTTTCTCAAAGGGAAAAAGATACACCCAAAGCACTCATAGCAGGTTCTGCCATTACTGTAATGTAAGCCCTATGACCCCAGACTGTTTAGCCAAATGGGCTAATGGTACTACATCTGAGTCTTCTATCTTTTTCTTTAATCCAGTTATGTTACATGCATTCTGCATCCTGCAGTAAGAGCTTTCCTTGGCTGACAGTGCCCTTCAAATTATTAGAAGTGTAGGGTGCAAAAATCTAGCAACCCTTTGCTCTAAGACAGGAGACACCAGCAGTGACTTGGGGATTTTGGTGCTCATTTTAGAAATCCCCATAAAAAACTTTACTTAAAAGAAACTAGGATGCAGCTCCCTAAGGAAGCAAGCAGGAAAAATGGTCTCTTACCCAATTGCATAGAGGCGTCGGATGGGAGACTTCCAGCCTTGTTTCTCAGCCTGCTGTTTTATCAGGTACTCAGCATAGCGGTAGGTGACTGTGCTGGGTTTGCCAATCAAGGCCTCGTACCTCAGCTCACGGCCTGTCACCTTCTTGTAGATGTTCTCCAAGCAGAGAAGGAAAGTGCCATGGCCAAACCTGCTCCAGAAAGTAGGTCATCAGTGCCCCCACTCATGCCGCTTGCATGCCATCCGCTGTAACCAGGTTACCGCCTGGTTTGGACACAGTATCTACCCACAAACACCTACACAGGCAGTGATTTGGCTTTTGTTTCTTGAAAGTTTTAGTCTTTGTTTCTCATTCAGTTTCAATGTCTCTGCCGCTAACAATGCCATACTGTCAGACTCTAAAACTAAAGAAATGTACTGTGTAAGAAAAGATCTGCAGGAGAGCTGTATGAGCTAGGCTAAAATAAATACCGGACATGCTTTTCACCTGGGCATCTTGGCTTCTGCCATCCACAGAAGATCCATGTTGCAGGCGAGAACAGGCAGATGAGGGTATGGTATATCTTCCAGCTCTGCCCCAGGGTTCCCATTGCTCAAGAGTACATCAATAATAAGTTGCAGACTTGTCTCCCACCTGACCGGCTCCCCAAACAGAATCACCCCTGAAACATTTCAAGAGATGCTTGGAAACTCACAGCATGCAAGTACAGGACCTACTAGCAAAAGCTTAATGTCTGCCATACTGCACATTTTTCCAGAAGAAATAAACCAGCCATCCAGAAGGAATAAAAGAGCCATCCACCCTTCAGTTTGTTCCCTCTGCTGGGATGCCCTGGCTAATACTGCTACAATCAGAGTACAGCCAGTACCAGGGCTCCAGTCTGCATAGCACTGCGCTGCGTTCACCGCTGCTTCCAGGTGCTGGAGTGCGGTACAGAGAGAAGTTGGCTTCACTCTTATCAGCTTGTGCTTCATGCTGTGCAAGTGCAGCTAGACTGCCTCCAGACTGTATCCTCTCAATAAGCTGCCTGTGGATACTGATGAGCTGACAGCACATCATTAGCTCCCCTCCCAGCTGGCTGGCCTGACTTATTTCTGCTTGCTGTTCACATGTAAACAAAGGCGACTGCTTACCTTCTATAGTGGGGAAGTCAGTGGTTGGAGGAGGCTGCCAGAAAAAAATAGAAGGCTGGGTTAGTAATGCAAAAGCTAATGCCCTCTTCAAATAGAAATAAAAATGCTTCCTCTGAAACTGCCAGGGCTGATCCATAAAGAGGCAGGGCAAAGCCCCTGTCAAGCCACCTTGAATCCCCCAAAAATATTTATTTACCCTCCACCCTCTAGATTGGATTTCACAGATCCTGCATTCCTGTCTCTCAGACTTGGAGAGGTCAACCAAACTGTCTTGCCAGTCACTGCAAGGAATAGCAATGAAACACAGCCATGGCATGAGGGAGAAAGAAGGGGGCAAAGTTACTGCCCTTTCAGCAGGAGCCAACACTGGAAAGCACAGAGAGATGCAGGCTGCTCAGTACCAATCCCAGGCTCTCACCAGAGAAGGTCACCAGCAGCCAGCTGGTCTGTGCCCTTGCAGCTTCTCCCCCCATGCTATAAGCTGTAACACAGCAGACCACCCATTCTACTGATGTATCAGGAAATTACCAGCTCCTTTGGCCTCCGGCTTTGATCCACCATGTCCAATAGGGGAAACGCCTTCCTCAGTGCCTCTATGGTAACAACATGCTTGAACCCCAAGCTATTTCAGATCATCAAGGGAAGATATGGAGACTTTTTTTTAAAAAAAAGTAACTTGCAAAGGCATCTACAGGGTTAAGAAACACAAGTCCTAGTAGCAGAGCTGTTACTTACACCTGGTAATTGGTTAACTTCATTGCTTTCAGTCAAATTGTATATTGTGCATCAACCTAAAGGTGGTCCTAAAGGTTGAAAAGACTGGGGGGATTTACTTTGTCATTAGCAGCCCGTGGTGGTAGGTCAAGAGAAGAGATTGCTCCAGGGCAGAAAGGATGTGCTTTGGGAGACCTTTAAGAGCAGGATTCGTGTATTGGGGCAGTGCAGGGCGCTGGCCAGGCTTCTGGATTGAAGTAGAATCAGTGAAGCTCTGAATCAGCTTAGCTGGGGACGAGAAAACGGTGCATGCTGATAAACCTAGGCAAGGAAAGGCTAAGTTGCATTTGCTTGCAGAACACCTTGCCATTAGCTTCCTCTGCTTGCTCTGGGGAAAGGTAGGAACAGGACAAGATTTTGTACCAAAGGCATTCAAATGAAAGTACAAGGTTTGACTCTGTGTGGGTGTCTGTGTGTATGTGCACATACACAAGGGGAGGGTCTATTGTTCTGACTGTTTCCCTGTTCATACTGCTCTCTGCCAGACCCATTAAGCCCACTCAAAGATGCTGTTGGAAAGACAGAACAGTGACCCAAGTCCACAGCTTCATAGAAGCTAAGTGAACAGCAACAGGTTTGGATGAGGTCCTCTTTACAGAGCTAACCCTGGCATATAACTTCAAAGGCCCTGGAAAAGGGAATGGTACTGTGAACATGAGGAGAAGCTGGCCATGGCACTTCAGTGATGAAGCTGACAGGCTGAAATGGTGAGCAGATAGGACAGGATGTCACAAACAGTGCAGCTGCTTCTTCCTGCTTGCAGAAGCAGACTATGCCAGACCTGCTATGCCCTCTGCCCAACAAGGCAATATGCATGTGGGATTCTCTTTTAAACCACAGCCCTGCACTTTGGCACTCTGGCTTTATAGATATTTGAGTTGCTTAAAATGCTATCACGTTCCTGGGAGAAATCTTAATTGTGGAGGGTTGGGTGCGATCTGTAATTTAGTTTGCCATCAAAGACTGGGTAGGAGCATAATACTATCCCAAAAGAGAAGAGATTCAAAGCCTGTAGGGTCCTCTCAGTGAGATCCCACCAGGAAGAACAGCAGTGCAGCTCACAGAAGAGCTAATCAATGTGAGAAGTGAAAGGCAGGCCAAGGAAAGCCAGAAGGTGACTAAGATAGAGGTAAATGACGAGTGCCTGAATTTGAGTCTCTCCATAAGGGTCCCTCCCATAAGATAAGAACAGTGGCCTTCCTGTTTCCTTGCCCTCCTGCAAGCTGACTGAGCAAATGCTCCGGGTACAGGCAGGGTTGGAACAGCAGCGTTTAGTTGGGAGGCTACAGTGGGAAGAGCAGACAGCTGCGAGGCAAGTGCAGCAAAGGATACTTTTGGGCATTCTCCTCCACGGGCCCCTGCCCTGCCACCAGCACGCACTTCTGGTGGAACTGACTGAAGAGTCGCAGGGGGCTGTGGGACAGGATCACCTGCTCTGGAGACACCTGCAGAAGGGAGGAAAGGTGCTTGGGTAAAAAATATGGAAGATTTGCCCCTTCTCCGTGCAGTGTTCAGCAGTCAGGCCACTTCCCTTTCCCCATGCTGCTGCCTTCCTCCGCCCATCCCTGCTGTCCTTGTCAATTAACAGGTCATGCCAAGGCAGAGCCAGTCATTTTGTGTGACCTGCCACAGACGCAGCTCCAGCTGGTTGAGCCACACAGAGACATTCAGACTGCATCTGAACAGGATTCTCTGCTTCGCTCAGTGGTGCTCCCACACAGGTCCTGACGGGATCAAGGGCAGAACAAGGCAGGGCCTCCTACCCCCATGTGCTCCTGCTAGAGCCATCCAACACTGTCTTTCCATAGCCCCCTTGTTGGGCTAAGCTGGCCTAACAATATATACAGGATTTTTTTTATTTAGCTCAGAGGAACACATTTATATTTCCCATCCCTAGCGGACCCCGGCTCAGAAAGCAAAGCCAGCTTCTTTTGACAGAAGTTTCAAATCCGTTTGCACTATGAAGGTCAAAGTTTCCCCGCCCTTAACCCCTCCCCAGAAAGCTGTGCTGGGAAGGCTCCCTCCTCTTGGTGCTCCTGTTTCAAAGTACAGATGTGTGCACTCAAATCCAAGTAGGGGCAAGGGGCTGCAAAAAAGCAGTTTCTCGATGACTTGGACTCATTTCATCCTAGCGTAAGAGCTTCCTCCTCCTCCTCCCCATGGGAAAGCCCCGCGTGGGCACCACTGGGCGACCGCCTGGCTGCCGGACGCAGCCACTCGACGCCCGGCCCCGCGCTGGGACGGGGCACGAAACGGCCGTGCGGATGGCGCGAGCAGCGCGCGAGCTGTGCTGCTGCGCTTGCCGGAGCCGGGAAGGCTTCTGCCTCCGTCTCCCCGCGCTCGGGGCGACCCCGGCCTAGGGGGGCAGGCGGGCGGGCGCGAGGCCGGGCGGTTACCTGCAGCCCCAGGGCCCGGGACAGCTCTTCGGCCTTGGCCTTCCTCAGGCAGTTGCCGGCGTTGGTGAGGAAGACGACGGGCACGCGGAGCCGCCCGCGGGCGTCGGAGAGGGCGCGGAAGGCGTCGCGGGCGGCGGGGATCACCTGGCTGCCCCGCACCAGCACCCCGTCGATGTCGAAGAGGAAGCCGAAGGCCGGCGGCTGCGGGGCGAGCGGAGGGCACGGTCACCGCGGCCCAGCAGTCCCCTCCCCTCCCCCCGCCCCGCCACCCCCCCGGTCACCCCCACCGGGACGAGCCCGGGCCGCGGCGCCCTTGCAGCGCCGCGGCGAAGGACGCGGCCCGGCCCGGCCCGGCCCCCGGCGCTCACCCGGCCCCCGCCGCAGCCCCCGCGGGCGGGCGGCGCCGCGCCGCGCAGCGCCCCGCGCCCGGCCCGCAGGCAGCCGCGCAGCGCCATGCCGCGCCGCCTGCCCGCCCTGCCTCCTGCCCGCCCGCGGCGCGGCGGCGGGGCACGCCGGGGCTCGTAGTTCCCGGACTACAACTCCCAGGGACGCGGGGCGGGACCCGGAGCCGGGGGCGGGCGGTGGCGCTACCTGCGCCATGGCGCCGCCTCCGGCCGCCCCGCGCGTCACAGCGCGGCGCCGCCCGTTGCCATGGCCCGCGGCGGCCGCCGACCGGTTCGCGCCGCTCCGGTCCGGTCAGTTACAGCCGGTCCTGCGGCAGGCGGCTGCCTCGCCGGGGTGCCTGGCCCCGCGTTTGGGGTACCTGCCTGCGGTGGGGCTGTGGATTTGGGGGGAGATTGGGGCACCACAAAGGGGGGGGGGGAACGTGGCCTTCACATGGGGCCATTTTGTCTACTCTGTGGTCATCTGTGGGCCTCGAGCCCTAGCAAGCTGCTTTACGTGCTTTACGTGCTTTACGATGCCCACGTCCGTAACGGCTCTTCCCCTCCTTTCAACAGCAAATAAGACATTGACGCCCTAGAGATACACCAGCCAGTGCTTGAAATTCAGGAAGCAGTTGGTTTGTGCGTCAGGGCGCAGCACAGAGGGAAGGATGCCGATACTTATGTGTTTTGTAACAATTTACTCCAAGATGGTCTTTTGGGGTGCTCAAACGCTTTCTTTAAACCCTATCTTCATCTCCTTTAAATACACTTCCAAAGTTTTTACTGTGCTGTTTCAGAGAAAAATCTTGAGATTTTGGTAAAGCTGGGAGGCAAGCTGAAGATGGCGAGTGATTACAGAAGCCGGTGTCCATGTTGAAGAAGAGCAGTGAGGCTGGCAGGATTTGATGTGATGGAGGAAAATGAAGCGCTCAAGGGAAACAGATACCAACAGCCCCTGCTAGAGGAAAGCCGTGCAGGATCACTAATGAGGAAAGATTAAGGCTGGAAGAGAGCTCGAGGCTTAGACCCCTCCAAATCAATTATACAGGCCCTTACAGAGGTTTAATTAACCATTTCCCAAAACACACCAGTGGTGGGGGACTCACAGTTTCATTAGTGAACCTATTCCAGTGCCGCATGGCCCTCAGAGGTTTTACATCTCAGGATATAGCCTTGTTTCGATCTAAGGTTATGACAATTTATCCTTCTTGCAGTGGACATTCAAAGGATCTTCACAGCAGTTTTTTACATGTATGCAAACTCCTGCCATGCCTTCACTCAGTTTTTTTCTATACAAACCCAAGTCTTTTATCCTACAGATCACTATGTTTTCTAAAACTCTGATCATTATTCTTGCTCTCTGATGCACTCTGTCCCAGTGGTTCCCTCTTTCTTGAGGTGAGGCACAGAAATCTTGATACTGAATTTTGCCGAGGTTTTTCTAGTGCTAAATAGAGCTAAAGGTTTGCTTAACGTCCATAGAGAGGAAACGGTGTTTGTTTGCTTTCTGAATAGGCTTACCATCTCCTCACTTCCATGATAAGGACAGGTTTGGCACATATGACTCAGGCGCCCCAGTGTGATTGTTTGCTTTTAGGTTGTTGTTCTGTGAACTCCAATATTTATTCATTTTTGACACACTTTAACTCCCAGAGACCTTTCTGCGGAGCTATTACAGCATCAGCAACAAAAAGTTTTATGTTTGTATAGTTGGTTATTCCTCCTTAAGGGCCCCTACCCTTACTGAATTACTTACCGTTTGTTTTACATCATTTCTACAGCATGCCAAGATCACTTTTATTTCTTAGAAATGTTTGCAGCTCCTCTTGCTCTGGCAAAATTGACGCTGGCCTTGGAGATGCTACTCAAAGTATTCAGTCTCAGCAGCCTCAGCAGCAGGCTGTTGTGGAATCGGGCTTGAAACCTTCTTCCAGTAGCACAACTGAGCCAATTACAGCTACTCTTAAATACACCTTCTTAGCTAGTTACACACCCACTTACAGACTAGGGACTTCCATCTAGAAGACCTTGTTTCCCTTGGCTGCTGAAGAAAAATACAGTCAAAGAGAGAACCAAAGACTTTCTAAAATTAAAAACAAACAAAAAAAACCCTCAAATGTTTCTCAATTATCCACCAAGCTGATTGTTTCTGGCAGAGGGAAAAAAAAAAAAAAAGATAAATGTACTGTAATTTACTCTGATTACGGCTAGGAGGGATTCATCACTTTTTAATGATACGACCACTTGCAGGTTAGATTAGTTGTTTTGGTTACTTGTGTCAGCATCTGTCGGTCATTGAAATTAGGCTGCCCAAACTGTATGTCTGGGGTCCGTCATTCCCTTCTTATTAACTGTAAACGCACTTTTGCCCTTTCCCGGGTTCTGAGACTTGCAGAAAGCTCTGGGAGAGACCTAGCCAGTTCCCTGACATAGGGTGAATTTCATCAGCCCAAGCTGATTTAAAAAACATTTTGTGTATCTAAACATCCTTGAGCTTTTTTTTTTTTCCTCCTGGTGCTTTTTCTCCCCCATTATAGCCAGAGGTCTTATGCATTCATTGCTGGTGCTGCACAAATTTAAGACTGAAGCAGAAGCAGGCTTTCCCCTTGCCCTGGACCAGTGGACCAGCTGTTTTTTTTCACCTGTTTTTGGTACTAACGAGCTTCAAAGGAGGCACAAGCCGCCGGCAGGCGGCGGCGGCGGCGGGGGGCGCCGCGGCCGGGCGCGGGGTGCGCAGCCGGCGCGGGCCGCCAGGGGGCGCCGCTGCTCCACGGCGCCGCTGCGCGGGGCTGCGCGGGGGCGGCTGCCTGCCCAGCCGGGGCGCGGGCCCCCCGGGAGGAGAAAGAGCGAGGGAGGCGGTGTCCTTCTGCTTTGGGACCTGGAGCGATAACGAGTCAGCTGCTAACCAGCCTCCCCCCCCGGGGTGAGATGGGGGTCCCTGCAAATTCAGTTTGCCCCCTCTGGAGCATTTCCCTCTCGTGAATCAGCCGCAGAAGAAAACATTGGCGCCTGTGACAGTGCTGTCCAGGCTTGCAGACCTCTGATGCAGCCAGCACAGGGAGCGAAGGTCCAGGCTCAGAAGGGGATTTGGTGCCCCTCATTCCTCAGACACCACTGAGCAAGGGTGGAGAGGGGAGCCGTGTTTCCGGCTGGGGTACCCGCCTTTGAGGGCGCATGTGCCCCAACCAGTCCTCACGAGCGTTCCCAGGAGGCTGGCAAAGATGCTGTATTTATTTTTACAAGGAAGGTTGTCCGACAGCCTGAAGCATTTATTTTTAAACCACCGCAGAGGGAGTTTGCCAGCAGCCGGACGCAGGCTGAGCCTGGCATGCACAGCAGGGCCCGACAGCAGCATGGCTGCCAGGCACTGCTCCTTACAGCTCCTGCTTTGGCTGCTGAAATCTGGTCCTCCCAGGACCAGCAGTCATAGACTTGAGCCCTCTCATTGCTGTGCTAAACCTCTGGTGGCATAATTTTCCCTTGAAGAGTTGAGACTTTCTTGCAAACTCTGCTAGGAGCTTCTTGTTTTGCATGTTATAGATGGGCCTTACGATTTCTTCTACGTGCACATCTGGTAATAGCCATATCCCGTAATGCCCCCAGTGCACCAGAGACCTTTGTTTGGCCCCTCTTACACCAGCCCGCAGGAGACTCTTCTTCCTCCATTTATACAGTACTTGAATGCTTTTTTCCCTCCTTTCATAGCTGGCTTTAAACACAAGCAAAGCAGGCAGTTGCCCGTAGCCTTCTCCTGTGGGTTCCTATGTAAACTTTGCAGCTGTGTTTTTCCCTGGACTCTTAGCCCTGTCATCACCCCCACTTCTTGACCTTCTAACATCCCCCTCAAAAGCAGCAATACCTTCAGTCTCATTTCTTACCAGAGAGGCTCTACTGGCCTGTACCACCCCTTCCCCCTCTGGTTTCTCTCTTCTCTTTCTCTGCTGCAACTTGCTCATGGAATGATGGACAAGCCAAAGGTTGAGAAAATACAGTAAAATGCCTTTCTTATCCTGTGATGACCAAGGGGGAGGACACAGCCTGATAAAAATGACAAGCCAGTAGAATTGAGAGCCAGACCCTTCACCTGCCTGTCCCTCCCTCAGTGGACAAGAAACACTTGATCCACTTGCCATGATTGCAACTGCTGCAAGGCTGTAAAGAAAAGAATTATGTACTTGGCCAATTAGAGCTACACATTTCTGGCCAAAGAAATGTCCTTCCTCTACCTGTGAAGAAACTAATTCAGAGACTTATAGGACAAAAACCTGAAGCAGGCTGAGCAGTGGGAACTAATGGAAAATAGCTCTACAGCCCTGTGTTTTATGGCCAGATAGATGGCTTTGCTTAGGATCTGGCATCTGCTTAGTCCCACTGTTGTGATGGAGGCTCATGTGAAGTTTAGATCCAGCTGCTCATTTGGACCTACCTCTTCAACCAACTATTTTACTTCTCTCCCTGCTTTTATTGGCATGATTTTTGACAGCAACCACTAGTGCTGGGTCAGCCATTTCCAGCAGTGAGTCACTCCCAGCCATTGAGTGACTGGGAGGAACATTTCATTTATTAAAGTGCCCCAAAGGCAGTCTAAGCTGCTGTGCAACAAAACAGCAATAGATTTGTGACATGGTGTGCTACTAACAAAGCTCTATCCACGTCCCCTTTAAACAAATCGAACCTGAAGAGACCACAGGAAGAGACTGATAAGGGAAATAACAGGTATAGGACTTGCTCTATCCATACGACTGCTTGAAATAAGTGGCACAGAAACTACCGTGGATTTTCTACTCTCCTTTCTCACTCCTGAGACTGGATCAATAGTGAAGGCGGGCTGTTTTGGCCCCATTAGCTCTGTCCTGCTCGATGCAGGCTACCCAACCTCCCACTACCCTTGTGGCTACTTCCGGCCCTGATTATCCAAATGCCTCCTTCATCTCAGGTTTTGAGGTTCTCTAGCTGACCCTTTCTTCCCATACTTGCCATTAGTACTTGGGGCAAAGAGCCTTCAAGCTGTACCAGGTAGCTCACTGATGCTCCACAAAGCATTTGGCAGCTTTGCAAAGGATGGGCTGGTCACATAGTGTTTGTTCTCTCCTTGTTGCCTGTTAGATTCCTGCTAAAAGCAGGTAAAATGACCTTCAGTAATTCCTTCTGCTTTCCCATGCTGTAGCTGCCACAGAGATGGTACACAACTGAAATAGGAGGAGAGGTAGCATGAGCAAAACACATCCGTCAGGCTATCTCTGTGCAAAGATATGTCCCAGAGCTGGATGCAGCTGCAGTGTGGGCTGGGGAAGGGGGGAGCTGGGAGACCTGTGCAGTGCAGAGCCATGCGGTTCAGGTTTGTCTCCACAGCACGTTAGCCCCATGGATCAAACTGCCCTTTGCATCGTGCTCCGAAGACATTGCAGACTCCCTCATAATTGTACTCCAGCCTGAGTGACATGAAACATCCCTCTGCAGATACTAGGATAAAACCTCACATAAAATACAGGTATCTCAGTCATTTTTAACAAAAGAGGGAGAAAAAACCCTCCACAATGGAAACAGGTTTAGAGATTGAAATATATACTGTCTTCTGAAAGAAACGGACAAGAGAGCATTATATATCATGTATTTGTATCACAAGTGGGAGCAGGGAACCAAAGTACTGAGGGTAAGAAGATGGACTGGCAGCAAAATCCTTTAAATGTTACTGCAAGTGCTAAGAGCTGAGTCTCAGCCAAGCCCTATAGCCAATTTTCCCCTAAGCTTTAGAGATATCTGAATGGATTGATCTTTTTTAACTGCTGCAGTGCAGCCCAAATTCCTACCTTTTTGTACTCCTAGAGTTAGAGGGGTGGGGATTCAGTCTAGGTTTTGCAATTTGTACCTTTCTCTGAAAAAGGGCACATGCTAAAAAAGAGTTGATCCCCAGCAGTAAAGCAGGCCAACCCCGGTCCTATCTGTCTCTCAAAGGCCTGAAAAGAGGTAAATCTCATCTATTGCAAGAGGACACTTGGGAAGCCCCAGTCATCATACATGGCAATGACCTGTTCAAGGAGATAGAGGGAAGGATGTACCACTGGAGTCAAGAACCTCCATTCAATTCAAATTCACATTTAAATATATGTGATTTGGATGAGAAAACTTCTGCTACCTGACCAAACCCTAAGATGGTTTTCTTCTGCAGAAAGGAATCACTAGGCTAGTCACAAATCCAAACATAGGCCTGTAAGGGCCATGCTTTACCTTTCTGAGGGCTCCATTTGAGGAATTTAAGATGACCTCAGACCTGCCCAATTTGAACCCCCCCCCAGTGGCTGCTGGGCTATCATCCTGAACAGCATCACCCTGGTGGGCTCCAGACATCAGGCCACAACACATCACGGTTCCTGTTGCAAAGTAGGGTAATGACCTAATGCACAGGAGGCTCTTCATAGGAAGGTGAGAACAAAACAGACAAAACAGGTAAGCTGGTCTCAGCAAGTGTTCAGCAACCAGTAGAGCTAACCCTGCTTGCAGGTAGTGAGGAGGGAGAAATACAGGTAACCAAAAGGCCATCAGTGGTTCAAGCCCCCAAGAAAACATATGCAGGAAGTATACAGGTCAATACTCTGAGAGCTAAAACCTTTCCACTAAAGTAGAAAAGGAACAGAGGTGGGTAAACCTGTGTTAAGGACCTCTGCTCCTCCCACACAGACTCTCTAATGATTAGCTTCACAGTGCAGCAAAGAGGCTCACTTAAGGAAGAATCAGCTCATGGCAAATAAAAGATCTTCCTCCACTGACACGTAGCAAGCTGAAATACCAGGGGACTCAGAGGGACTTGACTTCAGGTCACTCGTTAGCAGTTGTTCCACCTATTTGCAGCAGTTTTCTTCATCATCATAAAAGAAAAGGCATTTCCCCAGTCAGCATTTATAATCTGACTCCAAGCAATGGCAACCTCGGGGACTTTACTTTGAGCTCTGTATGCTGTACCCACAGAGGTGGAGATGCTTCTTCTTGGCTCCTCCTCCAGTGTAAAGCTCGTTCCCACTACCAGCTCTGCATCAAGGCCTGTGAAGGGCTAACCTGCGAAGAGCAGCTGCTGGCCTTCAGAGGAAGGTGTGGGTCATGTGGGCAGAGAGCTGGAGTGGAGGTAGCTGTAGCTGGAAGGGGTAGTGGTGTGAGGAGCTAAACTCACTTGGTTAGCAAAATGTGTGAGTGGGTTCCCACTTTTTGCTTTCTGTGGTTTGCTTTTCTGCTGCTTTGTGTTCTGCAATCCAGATGCCTTCAGTTTGTTGTGTTTTTGTTTTGTTTTTGCCTGAGACAGCTAGATGTAAACTTGCAGCCTATGAAATGTGGGCAAATTAATACTTTGCATGCAAGGGACACACAGGCCGTGCAGCTTGATCAGCTTCTGTAGTAAGTGTTCTTTTGTCCCACTTGTGTTTTACCCAAGGTCAGTGGAAATAAACACTATAGCCAGGCAGCTTGGAACAATTAGCAGAAAATATAAAGATAGCTGATTAGCCTGAGCTGGTCAGATCAGGCAATGACAGACAGAGCAAGTCATAGGCTCTGAGGAGGGAGGCATCTTTCACTGGGAAAAAAAGTGTAAATTCTCCACAGAAGCCCCCTTTGGCTGAGGCAAACCAGTGTGATTCCACTGAAATCAGAGAGACACCAGTTGATCCTAGCTGCATAGTCAGGTTATGTGGCCTTTCAGCATTTGTGCTGAAGGATTTTGCTGAATTTGCTTAGCACCCTGGTTAAGATTTCTTTTTTAATCTCCCTTATACAAAGCAGTCATCCTGAAAATATTTCTTTCCCCAATATTTCTGATGTTGCTAAGCAAGGGAATCAGCTTGCCTCAACAATACTTATTGTGTAGTTGCTACAATACTTTTCTGCCAAAGAACTGGTAACTACAAAGATCTCTGTGAAAATATTGGATATCCAAAGCATGAGGATGGCTCTCCACCAAGGTGAAGATCTCTCTGATATGGATGTAGACTGAATAAAGGCACATGTGTGCTCTGATTTAGGCAACACAGGCCCACAGTGGAACCCCCTGAAATCAAAAGGAGCTTCCTATAAATGCAGAGGCCTGTGTTAACATGTCCTTATGCAGGATCAGAGTTTTAATTAAGCTGGGTCTGGGAAGCCAGGGTGTTTTTTTTTCTCAGCTGAAAAGCATTTTAGTTTCCATGTGACCAGAGAACAGAAAAGGATTCTGCCTGAAAAAACTGTCAGCAACTGAGGCACTTCTTTTTGGTTTTGTGATCACTGTGTGACCAAGCTTAAATGTTCTGGGAGCATTTGTACAGTTCCATCAACTTGTTTGCAGCGCTGGTAAGTCCTGAAATAGCAGACATCAGACCTATGACTGGTTCTTCGACCTAGCAGTGCTCTTTTGGCAGCAGGCCCAGGGTTAAACATAACAAGAGTCATTTTCAGTCCTTGCTCTCCTGAAGGTCAGTGGCCCAAATGGCTGGATGTTTGTCTTAGCTGTTTCCGGACAAGGTCTGCGTTTTGTAATGATAAGGCAAAATTCAGAGATCCTCATGTTGGCAATCTCCCACTAACTCTAATTAGAAACCATGTTTTCCCTGAACAGGGATGTCGGGATTTGGTCACTGGCAATTTCTAAGTGTGTTTTGACTGTGTCATTTTGAGCAGGGTATTTTGTTGTTGTTGTTGTTGTTGTTGTTGCTGTTATAAAGGCTCACAACTGCATTTTACCTCCAGTCAATGACTTCCATAGTGTAGTGCAGCTTGTTCTTAGCATTAAGTCTAGTTTACCAGAATCATCCATTCCCCAGTGAGACTTAGAGGCTTGTCTCCTCAAGCCCCATGGAAGAAGCACTCTCTCTCTCTCTGCGTTAGCAATAAGCCTGGCTCACTCTGACTTGCCAGCTGCCTTCTGAGATGGCTCTCCTCCCTTCTAAAGCTCCCTCAAAAAGCTATCAGAGAGGTCAGCTATGAACTGGTCCCATTTTTTCTGCCAGACCTCTTTGGCCTTGGCTTTCTCTTCTGGTAGCATGGCACTGTATCTGTGAGGAGAAGAAAAGTCAGTATGAGACAAGGAGGCAGGGGGCAGCTATTTCAAGATCAGTGACCAAAATGAAAAGGCAGGAAGCAACAACAGATTAACCCTTACAGGACATACCTACACTGCACAGATTAACACAGTGTAAGGAGCCCTGAGCTCATGCTGGGACCAGAGACATCACAACCATGTCAACAGCTTCCGAGTCCTGCACTGCAAGGACAGACCACCTCAGCCTGTATTAGCTGGGGGGGTCTCAGGCCAGCACCCAGTGGCTAGTGCAAAAGGGACAGGCCTACTGTTGCTTTGAGACTGTCCCTGGACTTGGTCCAAATCAGTAGGAAATAAGAGTATTTGTTATCTTCCCAGCCGTGCGGGGGCTTGGGGTTGACATGAGGATTGGCACGGGATTTGGCAAACAGACAAAACTCTAGGAATGTGTCAGAAGACACTGGGCACCATGTCCAGACTATTTTGGGACATTCAGTGCTGTCCAGATAAACAGAAAAAGTGGTTAAACACACCCAAATTACATGCTGGCAAACCCTTTTCCTTTATTTATCCATTGGGCCATGGCAAACACCAGAGCAAGTCAAATTCAAGCAGAAATAGACAAGTGATATAAAAACATTTCTCCCCTTCCTAGGACAAAGTGCTAGAGGTAACTTCACACAGGATGTAAAAGGGGAATAAACTGAGATACTGGGTTAGAGAAAGGCTCTCTAGGGCAAGGACAGAGGAGATTCTGGGGATCCCATGTCCTACTCTAGGAGAAGATGCACAGAGCAGACTTCGAACTAACAGAAGCCCAGTCCACATGGCAGAGGAGGCTCTGGGGCCAAAACCCAAATAAGGTGGGTTTCCAGAGAGCAAGCTGATATTCCCTTTAGTATTACTTTGGCTAGAGAGGTAAAGAACTTACTTTATAGAGTTGAGTGCAAGCTGTTTTAAGGTCCTCAAGTCAGCATTCAGCCCTCCGAAGGCCATGAACACCTCATAGAAGTCATAGGAGACACCCTTTGCCCCAAAGATAGGGGGATCATCGGGGCTGATCACAATGGGGTGTCCTTCAGCCATGAGGTTGGCTGCAGGGTGGTTCCGCAAGTCAGCTACTAACAGCAGCACCTCAGTGGGGAAGGGTGAGAAACGACACCAAGTTGGGTTATTGCGGTACCCATGGTTGCACTATGGCACCCATCACACCACATACCTATACCTATAGCTGCCTGTGTCAGCTGCTAGTTGTCAGGGAGGAAGAGCTTCCAGAGGGCTATTCAGAGCATATTAGGCATCTGCTCTGAAAGGAGCTTACCTTTCTCCACTGACTAAACAGGGAGATTGGTTTCTTAAGTTAATCACCTAAATCAAAGCCAGTGGTTTGAATAACTTCTGCTTTTTTACAATAATTTGAGTGCAACTGGTTCAAGGACTGTCTTTTTGTTGCTTACAAATTTGCCATGACACTAAACGCAGGGAATCAGGAGCCAGTATCAGGGTTGTCTCCCTCAAAGCCCACAAGGGTACATCTCCACACCAGAGCAGCTCTTCTGCTGCACCCAGGGGACAACATGCGCCATGCATCTGTGTTGCAAAAGAGTTACGAATTCTGTGAAACCAAAAGGACTCCCAGCTGCCATCCCAGCTTCTTGACCTCTGGCCCTCCTGCCTTTAAAGTATTTTCCATTATGCCTCTAGGCACCTCCCTGGCTCTGGACCTCGTTGTCTTCACTAGGGAAGACTGTCTGTCTTCCCAGGCCCCTCTGGATAGGGATTTAAAAGATTTTGAGCTGACTGGTGGCACAAACCTTGTCTGCACAGCAGGCTGCAGTATAATGTGCAAAGAAAACTTAGCCAACATGGGTGCAACAAAAAATGTTGCTGTCATAGCATGGAGCCCTCCAGCTCCCTGCTGCTCCTCGCTGCTACGGTAAATGCAGTTCCAATGTCCCAAGCCCTGAATTAAGACCTCAGCTTCTACCAACATACCTGGTTGGAGATAGGACAGACTTCTATGGGAATATCCCTCTTCAGAGATAAATTTTTGGCTACTGGGTGTTTAGTTAGGGCGAGTCCATGGCCAATCCGGCTGGTATTCAGTAGCAGAGCATCCAACACATTATTGTCTATAGAGGTGCCCTGCCAGTCTGAGGAGAGACAGATAAGAATCATTGCTGTGCTATAAGGAAATATATCTTCTCAAACTGCTAGATGGTTTTTGTTAATAAAGGTATCAATTGCAAGGTGAGAGGGTTTCTCATGCTCCGAGTTCCAGCTTTGCTTTTGCAGTCAAACAGGGATACAGATTTGCCTGGGACATTGCCCAGCATGGAGATACTCATTCATCTAACTTTAGACGTGCACTGTATCACCCTTACAGCTAAGCTAATCACCCTGAGCTCTCTTTATAGTCAAGGAAGAGATGTAATCATTTTTAGAGTATGACCTATTTTAGACCTCTGCTTTAGCATGAGATGAAACACACCTTAGAAGTGCCTGTTACTGTCCATGACTATAAAGGGAACCCGGGGTGACTAGTTCAGATGTAGACATCTTCTCTGCAGACGTCAACATTTAATAAGCACAGTGCAATAGTTAGACACAACTGTCTTGCATGGCAGGTTAAATCCCACCTGTATAGGCTGAATAATATATTGCAAATAAGCAGACTTCTATGCTTTGCAAGTCTTCACTTCCTGCCTCTGTAAGCAACAATGCGGGACTTGTGTCCTCACGCTTACCAGTCTCCCCAGCATGGAAAAAGTATGACAAGTTGACCCCCAGGGAATACGGGATGGTCAGGGCATCCTTCAGCTCCCATAAAGAATGACCTTCATCCTCATTGCCTACCTGGGGAGGAGAAAGAAGATATTTTTGAACATGCTCTGGAAGATTGTGGGATCACAGCTAGAAATCACTACGTGGTGCCAACTGTACTGAAATTACAATGTTGTGTTTTAGGGGGGAAGGCGGTTGATTTTTTCAGGTCTTTTTGTTAACTACCCTTAGCAAAATCCTTAGCTAGAGGATTTTTGACTCATTTACACTGATTTCAGTAGAGCAGCAGAAGATCTGGCTCTGGTATGAAACATATGCCATATATACAAGTAGTTATATTGCACCTCTAGAGGCTAATTCAAAGTCATGGAAGAAATACAGTTACCAGGTCGAAGCCTGCCAGGAAGTCTGGGAAGCGGGCTCTGAGTGCCATGGCAGTGACGATGGCATCTTTAATCTGGGAAACATTCAGCATCCTAAACAGCAAGAGAGAGAGAGCAGTGCAGAGGCTCACTTTCATGGGCCTGCCTTCTTTGGGTTTGTTTGAATTGTGAACTGGGGCCTTCAGGAGTATTTCCAAAATGCAAGGTCCTCCTGAATCTAGCAACCAGCTTCAGGTCTCCAGAGCAACAGCAGCAGAAAAATGATATTATGAAAGGAAACCCCTGCATGTCACTTGAGGTGAGGCACGCTTATCTAAGATTCACTGGCTTTCCCATATACCAAGTAGGGAACAGAACAGCATGAAAAGAAAATGTTTAAATATTTTTTTTCCCTCTCTACTATTTTGCTGGGAGGTAGGAGAACAGTTGCATTTAAATAGAGTTTTAAAGTTAGGTTTCTTACAGCCCTATTGGACTTGAACATCACAGTGCATTTTGCAGACAGACACAAGCTCATTCTGTCCATATCCAGGCCTGCCAGAGGCAAGCCAGCTCTGAACTGGAAACCGCGTCATGCGGAGCTGGAGCAAGTAAGTGCTGCTGAGAGGTATGTTATATTTGCTCAGGATCACCTCACATGACTTCATGGCATCTGGCTGACTTGGAGAACAGCCTTGTATCTGCCTGCAAACAGCAGCATGAACATACCGTACAAAGGCTGCTGGGAGAATAGGATTTGCAGAGTCCCGCAAGGACCTTTGCAATACAGAATGCCCAAACTCAGGCACTTCTGTTGCTGCTTCAGCTTCCAAAGAGGGAGAGTATGTCCAGGCATAGGAGGAGAGGACACGCAGCTTGGACACGTACGCACACAAGCAGCCTTCCCCTTGCTCATTCCTGCGCCCAGGCACTCACAGACACTTGCCTCTCCAGGCACACACCATCAGCTAAACCTGGTTGTTCTGCACGTACACAGGCTTGTAGAGACGATTTCTCATCCTCAGCCTCCTACAAGTGCCAGGAAATGCTTCAAGTGTCAGTACCCAAGGTCTGACAACCCATGCAGGCATTGCTAACAAACTGTAGCACTTCCAGCCTATCACTCAGAAAGCATTGCTTCTCCTCATACTGCCTGGACCACTGTCTTCCCCACTGCCGCCTCCACTGTAACGGAGCTGGTTATGCCCCATCACTCTTAGCTATGCTCAGCCTCTACCTGTGTGCTGTAAATATAATCTTTGCTCCAACGAAGTCAGGATGATCTTTCACAAATTGCTTGGTCACTTCCCTATACATTGCCATGGACCAGGACTTATTGTGCCGAGTGCCATCCAGTTCGTACACCTGTAGGACAAAGAAGTACATGGCAAACAGGAGTTAGGAAAGGTGTTTTGTTAGAGGGAGGGAGAAATGAACTGAAGAAGACTCTCAGAGAAGCAATCTGCTGCAGTCCTGGCAAGAGGGCAGGAGAAAGCAGTTAAAACTTCAGAACATTTTCTTTTTGAAGCCTTTACTGGCTGGCAAGAACTGAGGAGTGGTTTTCCTCCCTACTATATGATACAAGAAACAAGTTTCTCCATGTTCAGACATGGCAAGCAGTGCCCTTGGATATCCTGAGGAGACCATGACCTCTGATTCATGTATGTATCAAATGCTGGAGCATTTGTCCAGCTGTCTGGCTGCTCATACATACTCTGTGCCTTGAGGTGGCAGTCTGTCAGCAAACGCAGGCCCAAAGCATGCAAGGGCTGGGCTCCATAAGCCACCAGCTGGGCTGGACTTCAGCTCCCCTCTGCCTAAGGTTTGCTCTGTGACCTTGAGTAGGTCATTTAATCCTTCCATGGTTTCCCAGTTCTCTGGCTGCAAACTGGGAAAAATAATCCTTTCTGCATGCTCTGTCTCATCAACTTACTTTGTGAGTTCCTCACTACTAGGACTATGCGCAGGGCTTTTGCCCTGATTTCAGCAGGAGTGTAGACCCTACAAGCCCCAATTGCTACTAATCCACAAAGGCACTGCCTGGAGCTTTTAACACAAGGAGGCTGAAATCACTCAATCCATTCTCTTCTTTTCCTTCTTTCGTTTCTTTTCTCTTTCACCCTTCTCCTCCACTCCTAAACTGGTTCACTCCACCTTCTTATTGTCCCACTGGTGCTGCTCCCTTGCATTCATTGCAGTCGCTAAGCCCCCGCGCCCCGCGTGGCATTCCCCTTGTAGGCATCAGGAGCCACAGGGTGGGTGCAGATTATCAAAGGGAATTTTCCACTACTGCAGCTCACAGGAATCTGAGACTTTACACAGCTGAATTTGCAAACACAGCTGGGTTTGGGGGAGCTTTTCTACAATGTTTGCTATTTCCCACTAAATCCTGACTTTCCTTTACTTGTCTTCAGTGACCGCTTCCAGCATGCTTTGATGCAAGGCCAGCTTTTGTGGAGTGTCAGTGCCGTTGCCCAAGCCTTGCGGAGGATCTCTAGGTGCACAGGTATCTCACCATTCCCATCACACCCTGCTCACCTTGACTTTCACGCCGAAGTGCTTCTCTTCCCTCTCATCTCCAGTTTGGCCTCACCAGCTCTTCCCTGCCTGCACTGCTCGCAGAGGCCAGGAGCCCTGCGTGCTCCCAGATCCTTGCAGCCCTTACAGCACTACCCCAGCTGCAAGCAGCCTGCCTGCACATACCTCACGGCACACGGAGCTCCAGGTGCGAACAAGCCTGGGGCTCTGGAGCCTCCCATGCCTGGAGCCATTAGGGCCTGGATGGGATGCAAATCTCCTCTGCCAAACCTCCCTTCGGAAGACATTACAACCATGTCTAATGGCTGCTGGTAAATGCAGGGTATTTTCCAGTTAGTCCTGCACACTCATTTCATCGCAGATATTCTTGGCCCGGAAACCTCTGTGACCTGGGGGCATGCCAGCACTCATGCTGTCTCACAGCACAGGAATTTTAACATTGCTATTGTTTGCTCTTTCCAGGTACCCCAAAGACAGATGGCGACCGAGCTGGTTCAGGAGAACTGGCTTGTGACCAACTCCCAACAAAGTAAGATGTATATAAGCTCTGTGGTTTTCTTCCCTTCCTTTTTCTTTTTTTTTTTTCCCTTTAATACACCATTCTCATTTCAGGCATGATAAAGCATGCCAGCCTGCAGCCCTGAACACCACAGCCCTATTTCTCTGTGGGGCCAGCCTGAGCCACAACAGGGCAAGGTTAGGCAGTCCGCTCCACAGCTGTTGATGCAGAAGCACTGACAAAGCTAGCTCAGCCTCTGAATTTGTAACAGTGCCTGCCTGCCTGCCGATGGGGTGGCTCTGAAGGACTCCCCCGCAGCACTGATGGTTGCTGGGTTGCAGACAGTCATCTGCAGCTGGCCTGAGCCTGCCAGCCATTTCACACAAGGGCAATGATTTAAGTAAGTTGCTGGCAGACATGTTCTGGAGTCAGACTATCAGTGAGACATTAGCATGGCTGCTCTGTCCTCTGGATGCTATGTTCCCCACAGTGAGCCACTACCTGCTTTCCAACACAAGGCGCTCAGCTGCCATGTCCCTTGGGTGCTGCCAAATGGACATCGCATAGCAATTTCATTCCTGTTTTAATGGATTGTTTAGAACATGGAAATGAATGGTGTAATTAGGAGTGATGGCCCCAGTTTGTTTATTTTGATAAGGAATTTGCCTCTTTTGCAGAGCTCCCACCCTCACAATCTCCTGCTTTGAGTTTGTTGTGGAGGATTGTATGGAAAATGTATGCCTGCAATGTAGAAGCTGTCACAGAGAAAGTGGCAATTGTCATAGCTATAAGATGGGAGTGGAGTCTGCTGGCACTTGGGATGGTGTCAGGGGCAGTGTGGGACTGTAGGATAGTCTCACTGGCTCTACGTGATATGCAGGGAGAAATGTCTGAATTATTATCAACAGATTTTAGTGTTAATGGCAATGAAAGGAGCAGTTCATATCTCACAGAGCTAACATTTTAGGCTGTCTGCACACTCTGGAAGACAGTGCTTTGCCGGTTAGTATTCTAGCCTATTCAGAGAAGTCATTCTGAAATAAGCTGTAGATTTAAAATAATGTAAATATTACAAGATGGGAAATTATTCCAGAATAGCTACAGCAGAACAGGTGCAGAGAAATCCTAGATATCTTCCCAACCAGGAATATTAGACACAGTTCCAAGTCAGAGCTTACAACACACTTTTGCAGTGTTGCCACAGTAGATATCTTCCTTAATCATTAAGAACAAAGTACCTCTCATTTTCAAGCCCCTGAGTATGCAAATCTCCAACAAAGGCCTTTGAATATGATAAAGCTTTTCCAGCATCCTTACAAGGCCAGGTACGCAAACATCCAAAAACTAAATTCAAGATAGGGCTTGAGAAAAGTTATGGAGAAACAAGGATTTAAAAGAGTACTAGAAAAGCCAAAAAATACATACCGCAGGCAGGAGAGCTCTTATCTCGACGTACTGTATGTTATCCTCATAGAGTTCCAGCAGCCCCTGGTAGAAATAGGCCTTGAACACAGGTGCATAGCAGATAAGGCCAGAGGCAATGAGAAAGACTTCTTCAAATCTTCTCCAGATGTAAGTCTGAGAAGGGTAGGCCAGCTCAGGGGCATCTGTCACCAGGGTCAAGTTTCTCAGCAAGCTATAGAAAAGGGTGAAGGGAAGAGGAAGAATTAGAAGAACGAACAAGTCAACTGGCTTTCAGTATGCAAAAAGCCACCAGCTGGCCACTTGGGTGACTTCTACAGGAGGAAATAGGATTCCTCCAAGATAGGTGTGAGTTTTATTATCAGAGACCAAGTTTTGCAGACATGACAGTCTCCCATCCACATCCTCTCAGATGAAGTAAGGCAGCATTGCCCAACTGTGCTGAAGAAGGCATGCATGTTGGGGAGGACCAAGAAGAGGTAAAAAGCAAATCCTACCACAACAGAGGCTCAATACCTAACTTGGAGCCCCTTGGCACTATTATACAAACAGGTGTATTATACAACTGGTGCAACTATGAAGCATTCAGATAGGTTTTCTACCACCTATGTTTACTCTATATTTACTTTAATATTATATATTCTAATATATTTATATTTAATGGTTGGTACAGATAATAGCTGTGCCCTCTGACAGGTAAAAAGTTATACTGTACACATTAAGCTCCATGCAGCTTAAGACTAAATGTGCAAAGTACCTGCCCCTTCCTTTTTGAGGGCAAAAACTCAAAGAGTAATATAAGAGTTACAAAAGCAAGTATGATGACTTTATGTCATAAGAATTGCACTCTGCTACCCAGGAGGATTCTTAACCCAAGAGTAACCTAATACCTTACTCCTGCAGACAAAATATTTTCCCAAACATCTTAAATGCATGCAAAAAGTTATCACATCAGCACCTCTGTTTACCACCTAAAGGCAAGTAGAGTCTCCAGGAGACACCAGAGTACTGGGTCACCACCACCCTGCTTACTAAACCTGTAACTTTCCCTGATACCTTTGTGTTGTCAAATGTGTCATCTAAAATAAGCAGAGGCAAAATGATTGTGAATCAGAAATCCTTTTTCCCCCTAGTGAAACAAAGCTGCAACCCTGCCTATTAAATGAAAGCTTGTGCCTTGCTGATAACTTTTTCAGATTTGTCTGCTGGGAAACAACTGATAAGAATTGTGGATCCTGCCTTTCTCTTACTGGGATGACAATGTATTTATTTCCTTCATAGACTCTGTTGGAATATAAGCCTCTTTAAGAAATCTAGAGAGGCAGCAGGTTGTTTTATCAAGTAGAGTTTGAGGGAACCAGTAACTGCATTATTATTGAGTTGTGGGTGTAGCTGTAGGTGAGCATTTGCATTTAGGACAGGGTGAAAGTCTGTCTGTGGGAAAGCTTATAGCTTTCATTCTGTGTGAAACTTTTCTTCTGGCAATAGGTTTCCTCACTTTTTCAGTTGGCCACCTGAAAAAGATTTTATAAGAAATTTCTCAGGCTGGAGGGCAAAGTCTAAATGGCAATACATGGAGTGATTAACTTCATTCCTGGGTAGACAAACTAAAGCCATCAGAGTTAGTTACACAGAAGGGTGCTTGAGGCTCATGGTCTTACCAATCCTACTAGGCCTGATGTTTATCTAGTCTCAGAGGCTATGCAGGTTCAGATAGAAATACCTTTGGCCATGCTTCATCTTTCATCCAAGTATATGGTTTCTCTTTGATAACTGCTACTGATCTTTAATAATGTTTCGTGTTTGATGTCTTGCCCCTCATCCTGCCACAGTACTCTGCTCTGTTATATAGGAGATGTGGGTTTGATTTGTGTTCGTATCATCTCATTCCAAGAGGCTTCTGTGGATGGAACTAAAGATCTCCCTCCAACAGATCTAAAGTGTGATCTGGTCCAAACTAATAAACTAAGACATCCTGGGTAGGGACAGCCCTTTGGAGTCCCTCCATTCGGAGCATAAAATGGAGCTGTTCCCCCAGCATCTGTGTGCTGGCTGCTCTTTGGCTCTCCAAGGACTCTCTTCCAGTGGTTGTAGTTTCATTTCTTCTTTGCTCTGTTAATTTGTTTGCTACGAACAATTTTAAAAACAAAACTGTATATATGCAGAGACATTTGTACCACATTAAGAATGAGATTTTAAATGCACAACAGTCAGGAAATTCAGAGTTAAGGTTTCCACAGCAACTTTAGCTCTGCCCTCTTGTGCATTACAATAGGGCCTTTTGGTCCATTATCACACAACACTGGGCGACCCCAGATACTATTCAGTAAACAATGCAGCAAAATGGAAAGGAACTGAACCATAACCAGGGAGGCACATGCGTAGTATTTTGTACTGCGGCCTGCAGTGGCATTTGGCATTTCAGACATGTTCGGGGAGCACTGAGGAGTGACATTGTAGCATCACCCTAGAAACCAGGAATGCAAGAGCCAGGGGCATCTTTAAAGAGCTTATCTGACTGACAGAGCGCAGTCGGAGATTGGCCTCAAGCGGAGCGGGTGTGCGCCAGCTCGGCAGGGAGGGGAGAGAAGATTTTGTGTGGGAAGAGCTCAGGCTACACAGCCAAGCCTCTGGAAAAACACACGCAGCGGTCCCGTTCAAACCAACTTTACTGCTCCTTTCCTCGCCTGGCCTTGCTCCCACACTCTTGCCTGGGCCCAGCCGTGGGGGCTCCTCGCAGTCCACGCACAGCAGCAGAGATTGCCAGCCTGGAGCGGCAGGGCGACCGGGGCATTTCTCTCTTTAGCACTGGAAACACTGCGGGAAAAACCTCCGTGTGGATCAAAAGACCTTGCAAGCCTATTCTTGCCACTGTGTAGAGCTTTGTTTTAGATAAGGACCAACCGTTACTTGGGATCCAACTATTTTTTCCCATTGTCCATGAGAACAGACTTCTTCAACAAAGAGCACTCAGTGCTCCGCTCCTTATTTTTAAATCTAGCTGGGCAAACTTGGGGTTGTTTACTTAGCCTGTGCTCTTGGGCTAGATACAGCAATAAATCCCCACACCACCCTGCTCCTAAAAGCACATAAATCATATAATGTTTTTTATGATCCCCTTTCCTTTGAGACTGATTATTGATCCTTAGAACTGTGAAGATTTATTAGGTAACAGTGATCCATGCTTGATAACAGGATAATCTCTTAAGGGTCCAGGCTGATAATTTTTTACCAGGAGTAGTCGATGCAAATGAAGCAAAGCTTCATAAATACATTTTTGCTTATTTTCTGGAATGGAACTTACTCAGTGATCAGGTGCAGACTACAAATAGCTTTCCATGTCATATCATATATGCAGTGAACAATGTTATTGCAATGCGTATGCCCAAAGGGGCACAACTAGAATGACCAGCTAAGGATTATTTATTTTCGACCATGTTTTTGCTTTCTTTTTTCCTGTTTTTTTTTTTCTAACTGCTTTGTTTCCTTGCAGTGTATAATACCAGAGTGAAAGGTTGCTTTTTCCTGTTTTTTAAAGGTGTTTTTTTTCCTGCTACTTTTCTATTCTGTATGGGTAATTATACCACTCTCCTCACCATAGTATCTGAATGTCTTCCAGTGGTGCATTAAATAGTGTGACTAACATCTGTCACATGTGGTTCATTCGTTCTCTCTCTTCCTCTCTTCTTCTCCCCAAGGGGAGACTTGTAGAGGGAGTAGAGTGTTTTGTTTCTGTAGTGGATTTTTTTTTTTTGTAATGTACATGCTGCCCTAATTTTCTGTTGGCTAGGGCAAGTCAGAGGACACGAAGGGGAAGGTGCTGGAGGTCTGGGCAGCCGTTAGCACCCAGGGGAATTCTCTCCACTGCCTAGGCCTGGCCTCTGTGTCAGCTCCCTCACAGATGACTTCATCCGTATGATAGAGAGCTCCACTGGGCCACGGGAGCCGAACTGCTGGGCATGGCCTTAATCCTTGGACTACTAGGGGGGGAGGTTATTTCACAAATATCTGGAATGTCAATGCTCTTTCCCTAAATATCTCGCGGCATGGCTATTGTGAGCTCTCGCTTTATAAATGATGGCAATTATGTTGCATCTAGAGGAAAAAAATGGCCCTCTCCTATATCATAATTAATTGTAAAGTAAATAAGTGAGGAAGTCTTTTAAACTGTCAGAGCAAAATTCCCTTCCTTTTTCTTTCTCCGAGCCTACAGTCTCTTGACTCTTGTGATAGCATCATTTTGGAAGTTTACCAGTAACAGAATACTCCAGGGTCTTGGCCAATAGGACTTGTGTTTTGAATATGAATGATAAAGCTTCTTTTGAGGCAAATAATAAACAAGAAGACTTACTTTCAGCATAAACAGACACACACATAAAAACAGAAAAATACAAACAACAAAAATGAAATGGTACATATCTCACTCCCTCTGCCTTTGGTGATCAGGAATGCAGTAAGGTGAAGGAGGTGCATCCTCTAGGAAAAAGTCTCATTGTTCCCTTCACATTTGCTGAGCCACACTATCTTGCATGAGAACCCTTCCCTACTGCCATATTCCCCTGATAGTTTCTTGAAACCACCCAACTATCCATCCGTTCCTTCCTCTGACATCTGCTTTCTCTCAGCTTGTCAGTGCTCAAGGGCAAAGAGGAGTGCAGGGAAGAGGTAGCCTGGGATGCACATGTTCAAGAGACTGGGAGAGTTTCCAGAAACCGAGAAGCAGAACAGATTGGGGCCTATTCCTGGCTAGAGACCTATTTCCAGACAGCCAAAAAACATTCCTAACCCCTAGATTAGTACCCAGGGATTAGATCAAAATAGGAGGGGAAGCGCCTCAATGTGGCTGTTGTTCATGTGCCTGCATATTATGTACAATGACTCCTTTGCAGCTTCAAAATACTCAAAATACAACATACTCAAATAAATAAGTCTGTGCAACCAGGATGCAAGAGAACCAGGTTTTTGTACTTGGCTCTAACACTTGTTTGCTGAGGAAAACCACTTTGTTGGTCTCTGCCTCAGTTTCCCCTTCCACCCTTGGTGAGACCTGTGTAGCAGGGTCTGCCTCCTGTATTGTACAGTACCTTCCACTATGGAGTCCTGCTTTGACTTGCGGTTACTAGACATTGTTGATAAATAATACAAAAGAAGAGGAACATGATGATATTACCTCAGGACCCAAACAGGGCCATAGGGAATCAAGCCATGCACAGCTCCACCCTCATTCCTCTGTAGGATGTCATGTCACCTAGCCTCAGCCAGGAAGGGACATCACACTATGTAAATACAACTAAAAATAAATACAATGAAGTGTTGCTCCTAAGAAGGTTCTGAAATACTCAGTGTGATTGCTTGTGCCTTCAGAAAGTGAAGCTATTTCAAAATCTACTCTTGCACATTATTTGTGGGTCTCCTGGTAGGGTTGAAGAGGGCTGGTGCCATGGTATTTCTCTCCTCATCACTCACAGTTGAAATGGAAAGGAACTAATGGGAAACCAGGTTTCTCTTTAGAAGCGCATAAGTGACTTCTCACTGGATATTATTTCTTCCATCACATATCAGGGCAGCTGTGTCTCGGTGTAGAAAAGGTGGGGAGCCCTGGGCCTGGCACTACCTTCTCCTTCCGTTCTGGAAGTGCTCAGACTTTGGTCTCAGCCTGTTTTGATCTAATCCCTGGGTACTAGGGCTTATGTTTTTTTTTTTTTGGCCTCCTGGAAATAGGTATCTACCAAGGAACAGGCTCCAAAGGAATCTGCAAAGGATCAGTGGTGCCTGGGACAGTCAGCTCTCTCTGCCCTACCCAGAAGCAGAAGTCCCTTTTGTGTTTATGAGGGAGGGAAGGCAATGCCATCCCAACGATCTAGCAGCTTGTTAGCCCAACCTGATCTGCCTCCCAGATCTGCAGGGCACAGAGCCCAGGCAGACTCCAAGAGGAGGGGGTAACAGCTTCCTGAGAGTTAAATGGTCTCTATTTAAAAGCACGCATACACACAACCTCACCAAAGAGCACTACAGTAAAAGCCAAGAAGTTTCACTTAGGAAATGCCATAATTAGGTTCACCGCATGACCTCAGTCCAGCCTTCTCCTTGTGTGTCAGCACCACAATACCATCTTTAATTACATTACACCACATACTATTTTTTTCCTCAGGACCCCAGTCTCCCTGAGCTCAGTGGACAGTGGTGCTCTCTGAATGAATCACTACTCAATATTTTTCTTTGTCCTCATTACTCAGTGTCTGCCTTCATGCATTATTTAGCGCATGCCATCCAGCCCCCGAAACGCAACACAGAACTACATGCTGCCTCCTGGCCTTTTCAGCAGGGCTTTGTCAAAGGCTGAATGGCCCCTCGGTAGGGAGATAGGGCTCCATCCTCCTGTCACCACCCTCTGGAGGGGGAGCCAGGCTCTTCCCACCCACCTGTAAGTAATTAAATGCTGGGTGGCTGCTGGGCAACAAGCAAACACCTGGTCCTGATAAAAGACTGCCAGCCCCAGAGAGAGGAGCTCCTAGAAGAGAGTGGGTGATGCGGGGGGGGGGAAAGCAATTTGAGGTAAGACTTGCTAGATAGCTATAGGAGGCTCTGCCAGTGTGGAGGGAAGTGCTGTTAGCAGGCAGATATTGAGGGGAATGTGCTGCCAGGCATGGCACCTGCATGTAGGGCTTCTGGGCTGAGCTGGCTCCTATGTCCCAATGCCCAACTTGGGATGTAGCCCCTCTTCTAGGGGCAGGGATTCAGCTGCAGTTCCTGGTGCCTGAGGTTCCTATCAGGAATGAGTGCCCTGTGCTTGAGCATGGTGAGTCCCAGCTGGGTTTCCAAGTGAGCATTCAGGAAGTAAGGATGGTGTTTGGATGGGGGAGGGGGTTCTTCTTCATTTTTTTTTTCTTACTACAAACTTAAGTAGTTTGTCCAGCTTCCTGCCCTGAGGCAAAGCAATGACTTTAAAAATGATTTTATTGGCTGGGGTGGTGGGAAGCCTAATTGCTTAGCTACCTGACTTTCTCCTGTTCTGTTATGTTCTGCCTTACTGGCTACATATTTTTTTTGGTTACCTCAATAGAGGAGGCAAGGTCCTTCACCATGCAGCCCTGTCCTATCCTGGAAGCCCATCCAGTATGAGTGCTGAGGGAGGGTGGGGGCAGGTGGCATAAAACTACTTAAACCACTGTCTTCAACCTGTCTGTGTAAAGGACAAAAGCAAGGGTGCATAGGAAACTTCAATTTTGATAGTCTCTTATTCTGGTATACTTAATGCTGCATCCTTCATGTTCTTGCATTATTTGCTTGTTCTGCCTACACAGCTTTAAATGAAGTGCCCTGCTTCCAGAGTAGTGAGCAGATGAGAAAGGTGCATCAGAAAGATCCTGCTGGCTATGCAATGCTACTGTGAAGTGTCAGCAGGCTTACAACTGCTGTTCACTCACCTGTTATCAAACTCTGTCACACTGGGCAGCTGCTTCCGGTACGTCTCTAGCAACACCCACTCAGAGCACTGGGCTGGCATGGGATGAGGAGGGTGAGGCTTGGAAAACCTAAACCGAACCGTTCCTGTGCGTGTGAAGCAGATGTAGCAGTTGGGCATATAGGTGACATTGTATACCAGCCAGTCCACACTCAGGATGGCATAGTCATGCAGGTGTAAGACAGCACCTGGTGAGAAGAAAAGCAACTCTGATGAGACAAGGCAGTTGAAGACAAGGAAAGCAGCTTTAATGTGATAACAGTTTGAGCTTGCTCATCCTGGGGCATCTGGAAATGCTTCTAGATAGTCATGACTGACCTCTCCCACCAGTGAGACTGAGCAGCTGCTCTGCCCCCTCTGTGCTGGGGGATGTGACCCACTTCACATCAAACACAGGGCAGGCAGAACATGACAGCTCCCTGGGAGCAGAGGCAGGGAGGAAATCAGTAGGAAGCTCTACTTCTCCACTGGGATGGAGAATGCTCTGAGTTATTAAAGGTCTTTCAGACTGACTTTGCTGTGAGCTGGCTCAAACCCCACTTATTTAAAGAGGAGCTTTCACAGTAGGCAGCTGTTCACAAGGCATGCTAGCTACCAGGCAGATCTGAACCAAGCCTCTGTATCTAAGCTGTTTGAATCCCAGCATCAATTTTTGCCTCTACTATGTCCCTCTTTCATCTCTTGGAAACTTTGGCCTATACCAAAATCTCAGACCACAACACACTGGGGAATTAGTCAGATGCAGAAGTAGCATCCACCTCTATCCCTTATCAAATACATGCTCACTCACAGTGTACATCTGCTGGCCAGCACCATGTGCCTTTGGGAAGCTCTGTTACTGTGCAGTATGTTGGCAACTCCCTGAGCCTTCCTGGCATAGGAAACTTCTGTATGCTCACCTTGTTCAGTGCATCCTTTTGTACTGCCAAGACCTCTGCTCTTGCAGAGACTTCTTACATTGTTGCTTGAACTAAACTTTCCCTCTGTAAATGGAAGATGCTGTGCTAGTAGAAGCTAAAGTCTTACAGATATGTATATTATTGGTCTGGGGAGACCTCATATTCAAAATGGCTTTGACCCACTTAAGGATAGGGAGGGAGAACAAGTAGCAGGAACAGAAGAGAAGACTGGTTGTCATGTGCTGTTAGACAAACTGAAACTTCAAGACTAGTCAGTTGATAATCCTTTGTTATAAAAGGTCTGACTGTTAAGCTGCTGGGCAATGGCAGTTACTGCTCTCACCAGAGCTAGAGTGACAGGCTGTGTCTGTAAAAGCAGGCCACAGTTGTCCAAAGCTGAGCCTCCTGTCATTTACAGTACCACCCTTTTTCCTGTGTGAGCAGCAATAGCTATTACAGTAGTGTTTGCAATAATAGTAATGCCTAGGGGCTCTACTCAAGACTGAGGCCTCCTAAGACTAGGTTCTACACAAGCAATTACAAGGATGTGCTCTTAACCCTGAAAAGCTTGCAGTTCTTACAAGGGCTCTGAGAACCTATTTTAATATCTCTTGGATTGGAAAGCGTTAAGCTCTCTCTGCTTCCCTCTGGGCATCCAAGGTACCCTGTTTGAGGGGAAGAGGGAGTTGCCTTTAAATTCCTTACTGATCAGTGCAGTGATGAACGGATAATGCGGTGATGAACGGATAATGGCCACACTGATATCCTAAGCACTTATTGTAACTGGTCAGGATGCTGCAAACCAGGGAGCCACACCAGACTGGGAGGGGAGCAAGACAGTTCTTATCCATACACTAGTGTCACAGCCTTGCAGATGAGAAGCCCTCGTGCAGAGGAGCTGACCTGTGACTCCACTGAAGCTAGTCACCAGCCTGTTGCCAGGGAGCTGTGTGGGTGAGGCCATGGGACTGCATCTAAAAAGGGACCATCTGGAAAGGCGAGTGCATCATCCAGAGTAGTAAGGGTGTTGACAAATTCCACTGAGTACCTCTTGTCTTTAGTTAAATACTTGTTCAAATACTTCCTCACTAAACCAAAGATGCATAGGGAGAAATCAGTCAGCTGGGACTCAAGGTCTTCCTACTGCAACTGCCTTGACCTCCTGCCTCTCCACTGAACTGTCAACAGCTCAGAAACATGGAGATGTCTGCCTCCCTGAAACTTGGCATAGATGGCTTGGATTTCCACATAGCTAAAAATGTCCTCTCCTGCTCTCCAGTGCACCCTGGAGAGCTGTGCTTTCAAATGCTGGTGTGTTCCAGGTGCTCAATGGAGGATGCATAGGATGTGCTGAATGTATCAGACAATCTCATGCTGTTATACAACCTAAATTGTTCCAAATGCCTTTAAAACTATATATGTGCTGCAGAGTATAAAAAAGCAACTTCTGGTGTAGAGCATGGCAGCCCATTAGCACATTGCTTGCTGAGCAACAGGGGAGAAAGTGTCTTGACTAAAGACAATAGGACAAATGCCTGGCCTTATAAGCAGAGGTCTCCCATAAGTGGACAGAAGATAACTTGATTAAGAAAGATTAACCAAAAGAATACATTAGTTTTTTGTATTACATTCTACAGGTCACATCAACACAGGCTTTGACTTGCATTCAGCTAGTAAAAGCTTGCAGTGTTAGAGGTCACACCTTTCCCCTCTGGTACCTTCAGACTTCCAGTAGACTTGCAGATCTGCTACATAACTGGCTATAGAAAAGCATACTGGGGGATACAGCACTCAGCTAAGAGCTGAGCTAGGAGAAGGTTGGAGGCGTGTCTCTGGAATGAGTAGAAAAGAGGCCCTCACTGCAACAGGCTGAACAAGTAGGGATGCCTGTGACATCTTGTTTTCTTCCATTCCTCTGCCCTTTTTCCACACTTGAAAGGCTGAAAGAGCTGTATTGTAAGTTATACTAAGTGCTGCCATTGTTGAAAACCTGTATTCATCCAGTCCATCCCCCTTTTTCTATTTGTCTGCCCCCATCCCCAAGCTAAGCAACAGGGCTCTCCCTGGGATCCAATGAGTACTGTTCTTGTAAGTTTGCTTGTGATCAAAGGTTTGCCACATCTTGTACTTTATCCTGCCTTTAGCATAGACAATAACAGGGGAAGGATGGATAGGACCAGGGACCCATAGGCCAGAGCCTACCTTTTGGCATGCGCTTTAAGATGCTGAACACTGCGCTCTGATCAATGAGGCTTTTGGCCCGAAAGAAGTGCATGCTTGGAGGGAACAGTCCTGTATTCATGGCTGTAGCAACCTCCTCCTTCTTGAGGCTTACAAGCTTTGTACTGAGCTGCTGTTCCTGTTTGTCCAGCACCAAATTACCACCTGTCTGACAGGCTTTCTCCTCCTGCATTAGGGAGTCTCTGTCCTTCCAGAGTGGGATGGGAAGACAGAGAGAAGCCAAATTCAGCAGAAGGTATGCCAGCCTTATGCTTTGCCCAGATGGAGGCTTCATCTTAGAGCTGCTCCTGGGGGGGGGAAAAAAAAATCGGTGTATAAGCACAAGTCAGACGGTGACACATTGAGTCATTAAGCGGCTGGCCCGTCCTGCAAAAGTAGTGGGTTAATGTGATACTTGATACTATGGTACTGGCACCTCCTGTATTCAGGGTTTTGTGTTCCCTGTGATGCTGATGACCCACTCAAGGTTGGGGGGAAGAAGGACTGCTGCACAGGATGAGGCTGGTAGCATCATGGACCTGCAATGTGGTGAAGGTCTAGCCCTGGGATTGAGGACTGGTAAGGTCAAGACTCTGGCTTGCAAGCTAGGGTGGAGCCCCCTCAGCATAAGGGGCATTGATGACAGGGTGCCAGTGAGGGAAGCAGGGGACAAAGCACTTGCGGAGGTGCTTTTGTGAGTGCATAGGCTATGCTGAATTGCAGAGCTCTGCAGATCCTGGCTCCCTACAGTCAAAAAGACTTTGCTATATCCTCATAGTGTATTCCAGCTACCACAGGCTTTAGTTTAGTTAGACAACACCACTGCTTCCTCTGTAGTAGTAGGAGCATGTCCCTTTCTTGCAATCGCAGAAGAATGGGACAGGAAGGGAAAATATGGGAATAGTAAGAGCATGTAAATCACAGAAGACAGGCACATGTGAACACTGAGATCTCTGCCCTTCCCCAAAAAGCACAGCTGCAATATAGTATTCCAACACCAGGCTTCAGTGACCCTCCACACCAATCCCACCAGACCAAAGCAGACTGGAGAAAGACTCAGCATTTTGAAATGGTCCCCTGTGAATTATATATTACATCCTGCTTGCACACATGCCTTCTGCTTCTAGCCTCTTCTCCACCCACAGCTTTCTGCCTCTGCCCCATCAGTTGGTCCCCCAAGATGAAGACTTGCTGGGGGAGAAATCTATTTGCAGATCCGTATCAGGCCTGTCTCTGAACCTGGAGAGAAAAACTCCCTAAAAGGCACTATGACAGCCCTAGTGAGACTGACTCACTTACTGTTAATTTTTCTTCTCCTTGCATCCAGAGCTCGTCCAACTGCAACTGGAGAGAGCAGGGAACAGTTTTCTCTTGCAAGCAGAAACTGCCACGGCCAAAGCTAAACAGGCAGGCTCTGTCCTAGCTGTGCCAAACAAGATGCGAGCCAGCCCAGCCAGCACACAAAGTTCCCCTTCCTGTACATGAGTTTCGCTTAGCTCAGCTTTTATTTATTCCCCCCTCCCCTGTCCCTACAGCTTCATGAATATATAAAGAGGAGGAGGAGGCAGGAGAGGTTATGAGAAAGGAGCTGCAGGAAAGCAAGGGACTGCGAGCCTGGGGGCCAGGCGAGGAGAGCTGCGCCTATTGCCTGTGCTGGCAGGAGGCAATTCCAGCGCTGCCAGGACCCAGCAAACAGGAGAGCCAAAGCAGCAGGGTCACTTCCACAAAAAAAACACTCCTTGAGCCTGATAGTGCTGTGACTCTTTAACCCTTCACAGGCAATCTCTGGCATGTTCTCTGCAGCCATCCTGCATGCCCTGATATTCCTACACAGCTTTTAAATATCCTTGAAATGCTTAGACATTCCCAATGCAGGGAAATTCTTAAATCCCAGGAATAGGTCTGAGCTTGGCTAGTCTAATCCCATGTAGAGTACCATGCTTTCAATGCTATTTAATTTAACAACAATACTGCAAATTCTATTTAATAACATTTTTTTAATCTGAGAAAATAGGAATTTGTAAAGGTAGTTTTAAATGATTTTGCCTAATCCTTGCCAGCTATGCAAACCAGGCCAAAGCCAATTTGACTGGACTTACCAGAGCAGAGTTTGGCACACAGGGATAAACTTTTCCCTGTGGAGTAAATTAGGGGTTAGTGGGGACACAGTTGTTAAAACTGGTCTGATTTTTTTTTTCCAATCATAACAAATATTGTAATTTCACTTTCTTATTTTGCACAGTTAAATAGGCTGTTTTAAAGTTATTTAAAACAGATGTTACATAAACAGCTTCCAGTGGAGAACAAAGTCCACTTGGTTTAATTTAACCAAAATTTTAATGATTTTAATTTTTTTAATAAAAAAAGAAAGATCTTGTAAGTCAACAGCTATTGAAAACAACCATCAGCAGTCAGAAAGACCATTTTTAAGGTAGAGAAAATAGTCTGGTCAGTAATACATTAAATTTCATCACCAGGCACCACTGCAACAGACTGAATAGTACAGTGGACAGCCCCCTGAATATTCCAGATGGTCACCAGTCAGATATACCATGCCATCTCTCCTCTTCTGGTCTGTTCACCCTTTGCTGTCACCGAGATCAATCCTGGTGGAAAATAAAAAGGGTAGCCTGCTTCACTCAGGGATCAGTCAGAGTTTTCTAGCCCTACGCACCATGAATGACTCTTCTTTTGAACCCCAAGTGTGAGAGCATGTGTGGAGGGTTGCTGTGCCCTATTGCCTGCTCTTGAGCAGGAGAGGGCTTTTCTCGAGTCCTGAGATGATCTTGCTCTCAAGGAGGAATCGGAGGAGTAGACAGTGTATTCAGGCTCCCTGAACTCAAAGGATGCCCCAGCTATGGAAAGCTCCACAGCAACTATTAGTTCATTAAAACAATTCAAGGATCAGAGGTAGTAGGAGAGACTGAAGAGCGAGGCATGTAGCATGGAAAAGGGAAGGTTCAGCAGGGACAAGCGTTCTGCCCATAAATACCTTCAAGGGAACAATATAAATGAAGGAAGGGAATTGCTCTAATTATCTCAGAGTAGTAAAGCCTGGAGTTAGGACCATAAAACCAAATTCAGGCTACGCAGTTAGAAAAATGTCTTTGCAGTGAGAAATCAGGCACTAGAGACAGGTTCCAAGGGAAGGGTATTGAGACTGGTAAAAGCACTGTGTGAAGGGCCTCAAACAGCAGTTCACAGCTAGGCAGTGGTTTTAGAAATGCCTGCCAGAGGGCCTCAGATATTTGCCAGTTTTGCAGCACTGATTCATCCTGCTAAATTGAGTTTGAAAAACAAAACCAAAGTCCAGCATTAAAACACTTCTTTAAGGGACCTTTTCCACATAAGCAATTGTAACAACTGCCAGGAGAATGCTGTACAGATGTTGAGAGAAATGAGCTAAGAAATAAGAAGGTGTTTGAGTTGCTTTGCTCTTTATTAAAGCATGGCCTGTGCTCCAAAAAAAATCGCAGGGAGTCTGCACTAGTGAAATAAGAATTAAGTTTCTTCTAGATAGCTCTCCTATGACCCTTGAGGATGGAAGGGATGCAGGGAGGGAGAACAGGATAACGCAAGCCAGAGTATGGTTATCACCAGTCAAAAGCCCCATTTGTGAGAGGACTTAGGTTCTTCTAGTGCCTGCAAGTATTCACAGCTTTGGTGGCAGGCCTCACTGGGAACCAAGGCATGAGAGAGGAAGACTTGCCCTGTGTAAAGGATTGAGAAGGATTATTATAGGGGTCATTTCAAAATTGATGTGTTTCTTAGTTTGAATTGTTGCCAAGAATTGGGTAGCCTGGCTGATGGCTGTGTAACAGCTCTTTGAGTCTGTCCACATGACCACTATTGCAGTTCCTGTCCAGTCCTGACTAGCTCCTGAAATAAGCTTAATATTCCTGGTTGAAGCTGGTGGGGGCACCAGTTATGCCTGCTCCCTCCTCAAATCTGTACAACTATTTCGTGGTTTCTTGAGTGGCTTCTAGCCCTTGCCGACCTCTGTGCTGCTGCAGCCATACTTACTGGTTTCCAAAAGCCCTGTTTTAAACCCGTCTTGGGTATGTCTGTGCAAACTGCAGCTTTCTCTAAGACCAGCTGCACATTAGATGCATGTGAAGCTTTATATAGCTGGTGGCCACCCTTTAGTGCGCTCAGTGCCTGTCGTTCAGTTTCAGTTCCATATGCGAAACAGGGTTTTTTTGTTCTTTAGAGCTTCTTTTAGGCGACTGCTACCATCTCCCCAGCCACGTGTTTCCCCACCATCACACCCTGCCTCCCAGCTCATCCTCCTGTGCCTTCTCTGCTGCTGCCACATCTGGGTCTCTGCTCTCACCTTCAGACCCTTGCAGCAGCAGCAGTGTGATGGGGAGCACTGACTCTGTCCCCAGCAGCAGGGTGCAGGGAGAGGTGAAGGACTGCAGGCGCAGCAGTGTTGGGTCTGTGGACTCCTATTTTGCACTTCATCTTTCCGCTTGGCACATCACCCGGAGTTTTACAGTGTTCTGCAAAGCCCATCTTTCTGCTGCAACCTCTGCTTGGAGGATCACTTTGCTGTGTGCCGCTGTGGGCACTTGCCCCAGATGAAGGCCCTGCAGAACAGTTAGATAGTTTGCAGCCCAATGCAGAAATTACAGCAATGACAAAGCCGGCAATGGGCGAACTAGGGGTGGTGCAGCCCCAGCTTGCGCTTCCTGTTTTTGGCAATGCATTTTGCATAAGCCATACTCACTGCCTTTTCCAAAGCAAGGGGCATTTCTGATAGTAGAGAGGACTGAAATGTGTTTTAGCTTCTTAGCCATTCAGAACACACTTAAATCTAAGCCATGCTCTGGAAATATCACTGTAAGCCCAAGAAGAGGAGGTTGGAGCTGGAAAAAGTGTTCCCAGCTTTACCAGTTAGATATTCTCTCTGTGCCAGCTGCCTTATTTGTAAAATATGAACAGTTACCAATCTAGCTACCTTGCTGACAGTTGTGATTATTTACTGTATCTGCTGGTGAAATAGCTACACTCCCAGAGCCAGCTGCTAGACGACTGCGCTTTTAAAGCAGGTATGCATAGTGGTCATAGTCTGGTTTTGAAAGGAGAACTGTGAAGTGCGACAAGGAAGGGGAAGGCAACCATATGTGAGCAGAGACAGCATTTAATAAGGACAGTCTCTGGAAAGTTTCCTTGCACCCATGCCCCTCCGTGCTAGGCCTGCAGCAAAGCACAGTGACAATCTCTGCTCTAAAGCGTTCACAGTCTCCCAACCCCCCTGTTAATTCCTGTGAAATGCTTAGAACATGTAAAAGTGCAAAGTACTGTAAATTATCATTAAGAATAGACTAGCCCAGGATGTTTGGGCTGATTAAAATCTCCCCACTGGCCTGCTTTTGTCTGGCTGGGCATGGGTTGGTAATTTTTTGCCTTTTTTTCCACCTTTGTGCCCAGACAGGCAAAAATATGGGTCATTTACCAGACAAGTGAGGAGGTCAGTTGGGGACCTGCAGTGGAGAGGAAGCCAGTTTGCCATGTGGGTTGTGCTGGCAGCATTGCATCCCAGCCTGCAGCGAGCTCAGCTCACCCTTAAGGTGCTCCCTCCATGTTCAGAAACTTTCCCTTTCACTAGCTGCCCAACTGTCCCTCCATCCATCCGTGTTTCCTTTCCTTTCCTTCTCAGCTACATCCACAGCCATTTGATGACATTTAAAATAAATAAGAAATTCAAGATGCTATGAGAACTGGAACCAGTAATGGAGGGAGCCAGGGAAGGAGCAAAACTCCCAGGTTAACGATGAATCACTCAGGGAGTGCAGTCATTGATTTGTAATCATTGCCTGGCTCCCAAATATAATAGCTGCGAATTCCTCTGACCGGCAACTGAGACGAGGTGCTTTGGGCTATTCCCAGCACACTTGTGAAAATTCAAATCCGTCTTGCTCACAAGAGCAGGTCTCGTAGCTTGGGGAGCTCAGCAGCTTTATCAGCGCTAGCGCCATAACAAGTGGAGTCATCAGCGCTCGCCAGCAGCAGCCTGAACACACGCCAGTCTGGCGCTGTGCTGCTGCTGAGCTGAGCTTTCAAATAAATAAGTCAAACCACATCATTCCTTCCAGCGTCCCCCAGGGCTGTTCCCTGCTGCTGTCACCCCACACCAGAGCACCGGGCAGGGGAAGGACAAAACAAAGCAAGCCAGCGGGTGTTAGCACCCTGTCATGCTGGGACCAAACTGCAGCCTGTCAAGGGCTCCTGGTGGTGGGAGCTGAGAGCGCTGGGTCCTTTGGGAAAGGGGGTCAGCGCATGCAGGGCAGGTCCCAAACTGCCTCCAATGTTTCTGTGCAAAGGCCCCCAGCAAGCATTAGCACAGCCTCGAGTTTATTAATTGTCTTCTCTCTCTCTCCTACCTATTAGAGGCAAAAAATGAGTGCAAAGTAGGCAACAGAAATACCAGAAATGTCCTGGGTTACCAAGAGTGACTTTAGGGAAGGAAGAAACCCAGTGTCACTGTGGGAAATATTTCTTGCTTTTTCCATTAGTCACATCAGGTTTCCTGCCTGCCTGGGTGTCCATCCATCACTAGGCTGTGCTGTCTTCTGCAGATTAGCGTGGTTTTGAGGGGGTTGTCCCTAGTATAACAAGGAGGGCAAAATCCCTACCCCTAAAAGCTGTATTCCTGGTAAACACCCCACTCAGTCCATGCCTCCTACTCTACCCACCTGGCTTCCCAAACCAGAACCTGTTCTCTTCTCTACCTTACCCGCTCATCAGCCCCCTGAAGCATTCTCCATCTTTGCCTAGACTCCTAATCCCCCCACCTCTGCCCCAGGAGTCCTTCATGCCTTGAAACAGAGGAGCTGAATTTGTCACTGTGCACCTGTGAGCCTCCCCGTCACCTCTGTCAGGACAACTTGTGTCTCCACGATCTCAGCTTGCTCTCTGTTTCTCTGCATCTACATCCCCCTGATTGCTGCAGCATCACTTGGACTCCAAGCCCAATCAGTAAGAACTACTACGCCTTTCCATGCCACAACACCATGGTCTGCCTGTCTGTCTCTCTCCCTCAGAAGTCCCACTAAAAGACAGATACCCCACACTGCATCCCAAAGCTATGGCCCTATCATGTACTCTAAGGCTCCAGAGATGCTTTGGAAGAGAGGATAGCAAAGGCTGGGGAGCACACCTGTAGCTACACCCATACTTCAGCTGTTCAGAAGTCACCCCATTGTATATGTTTCTTTTTACTCATGTTCATGAAGCAAGGAAGATGGCATTTAGACCCAGTTTGTACTACAAGATTAACTGCAGTGAGGAGCATCTGAGTTAAAACTGGACTGTTCTCCCCCAAAATGTCTGTTTTGCAGCCAAGCTTCATCCTGCCTAGGCAAAACTCCAAACTTTATTAAAGGCTTGGAAATGTCAAAACAGGGCTTCTGCCTCTTCCTCTTTACAGGTACCTCCATATTGCATCATAGCAAATGCAGACGCTGGCCTCAAGCCAGTCAGTTCTGTTACTGCCAGTGGCACCGCCAGCAAAACAGCAATTTCCTCCCCCAAGCATTTACCCAGTTACTCAGGCAGGGTTGCACTCTATGGTGATTTATATTGTCACCTACTATAGCAGCACCTGCTCAAGAGAGCTTAAAGCAAGGTGGGGGGTGCTCATCACAACAGCAGTCACCCGTATAGGGTACTAACTGTAGAGCAAAGCCCAGCCACTTGGGATCACTACAGAAAAGCTCACGGCATTCCCTGCAGGTATAGACCTCTTCACCCTATTCTTCAGATACATTTCAGCCCAGCTCATAAAAATTTGCTTTTCATCCCCCAGCACCTCTCAACCTTGTCCTGCAGGTAGTGTTAGGTGCAATCTTACCTTCTCCTAAATCACACTGATATATGCTTTTACACTAAAGCACGATGGCACTATCTGCATCGCCAGGGCAAGCAGAGAAGTCCTCAATGCACCCATCCCAACCTAAGTGACAAGGGAGGCATGAAGTACACAACAAGTGTCACTTTTGGAAGCCCTTCAAGCAACAAGCTTCAATATGAACAGTGACTTCGCAAAGTGAAGCACAGACAGAGACTTCAAGGGCACAGCCTGTAGGGTCTTCAAACCAAACAGCCCATGCCATGTGCTATGCATGAGGATACAGTCTTTTCTTACCTCACCCTGGGAATGGATAGCTGAAGCCTACCTTCTTTCAATCACTGGGAACAAGTCTTGACTCTTGAACCTCACCATTGGCTCTGAGGATGGCTCCTGTCTAAGGAATACATCTAAGGAATAAACCATGCGACAGCACTGGGACAGTGCTGCTATGAGGCCCGCTGTATAACCTGGATCACCAGTTATGGGAGGAAGCACAGCTGCAGGGACCAGTCCCTCTGGCTTATCCTGGGATTCAGCTCCACATTTAGCACAGCCTCCTCCACAGTGACGTGCTGGGAGACCTGGGGAGCCATTATCATCATCTGCTTAAAGTTCCCCATTCCTGTGGCCCTCTTCAGTGCAGGATACATCACCATGGCTCTAACATGCATGAAGATGTTGGTATGTGGCACATGTGAGCAGGAACACTGCCCATCTCTGCATTGCATTGTAATACATGAGAGCTGCTTCCTTTATGTCCTACCTGGTAGATATACCTTCTGCAGAGGGACAACTCTGTTTCCTACTGTGGTTCTCAGTAGTTTCACTCTGTCAGTGAGAGTCAAGGCAAGATCACGAACAACATCAGGGATCTAGAAATCAATCGCGTGTTAGCTGGAGGGAGCAGCAAGGGCTGGCTGCCCCACAAGAGAAGGTGAGCTAGGAGCTGAGGGTGATAGCAAGGCAGGCATGGGGCAGTGGCACACACTGACAGAGGCATGGTCCCACAACGCCTGAGCACGAAGAGCACAGCAGGTCTTGTGATGGTAACCAGGTTCAGCCAAGAGTCCCATGACTGCCAGACAAGTCCATGGTGATGAGGCAGGTTGGAGTCAAGCCAGCAAGTCAAGCCAGCAAGTCAGAGTCTGTATCACCAGAGTACATGGCCAGACACAGGCATGACTGCAATGTAGCTGCAGTGTAGCTCAGGCAGGGACCAAGCATGAGAGCCTCAACTTAAAAGTGAACAGCCGGACAGGCCCTCACTGAGGCTTCATGGCAGAGCTTTCTTGAAGAGCTCTCTTCAAGGTTGGACACTTGCACTGCTTTCTAAGCTGGCTCTGAGCCCAAGGAGCCAAACCCCTGGGGGAGGATGTGGTCAAGGCCCTGAGAGTAGTTAACACCCTGCATCATCCTTCTCAAGGCAGGTATAGATGCCAAGGATTAATATAACCTTATTCCAATCTCCAGACTCAAGTGTCACACCACCACAAATGCCGCTGGTAACAACAGTGGACATTTTTAAGGAAAAATTCCCTTCAAGACCCACCTCATGTAAGTTCCAGTGGCAGCTTTCTGCCTGGCTGGGACCAGTCTGTGTTATAACCAATATTCATTCAGTAGACTTACCTTCAGTTCTGTTTTCTTGAACACTAAACCCTGCCATAATACAACCTGAGGCAAACTGTGCAATAGCTGGGTAGCCCCAGTTTCACCCAGAGTCTTGGTTCTGACTTTTTATTATCTTGTATTTGATTTCACAGCTAATGCAGTTTAAAGCTGGCTGCCTTTCCACCTACAGGGGTCTTCTGCAGCTCTGAGCTCTCGTTGCCGTGCCCCTTTGTATAAGGCACCCTCTGCAGAGGCAAAGACTAGGTATCATTGATGCCACTTCCCCAGCTGTACCTGAAGGTACAGGGTAGTGGAGGGAGGGCTGGTTTGTGGTGTTATAAACGAGCTGTGGTTTGTCACTACTGTGCCTTCTGAAGCAGTGAGGCTCTCCACTGTTATAAAGATCTTGCTAGCACAGAAAGCATGTAGAAAGTTGCTGCAGGAAGAGAGAATTAATAGAAATTGCCACCAATAACTGTTTTAGCAGAGTTTTGAAACAATACTGGGGACAGACAGTGGGGTGGTGCATAGGAGGGAAGTGTGCTTTAGCCCCTTATGCATGCACACACCTTCTTATGCTAAAATAGTATTCCTGATTTCAGTCTGGAGAGCGAGAACTATAAACCAAGCTGAACTTCTGACTCTACTGTTTTTGATAGTTTGTGTTTATTCACCTTATTGTGAGTTGGACCAGAAACAGCTCCTACCTGCAGCTTCTCCAGGGTGTTCAAAACCCACCCCTGGGACAAGATAGCAAAGATTAAACAATCAGCATTCATTTCATCCTTCTCCATTCCCTGTTTAGAAAAGCAGGCTACCTGCTACCAGCAGTCTTTCTGGGCTCCTTTCCAGGACCAAGATGAAGATGTATCAAGGTACGGACATGGAAGGGACAGTAGTGTGATAGGTTCAAAGACTTTGGTCTAGATTCTGCATCCAGATCTGCCCAGGTGAGGCCCTTCCACAGAATAAGAAATCAAGCCTAATAAAACACACCACGAGTTGTCCCAGAGCCATTGATATGGAGCCAGGCTGCAGCTTGTTGGAAGGGACAATCTCCATTAGCGTGAAGAAAGATCCATCAACTGCATTTTGTCCGTGTACATTTTAATGTTTCTCATATCGCCATGCCGCCCCCTCCCACCCCCGCAGTGCTGCTCCAGCATGCAGCCCCATTCGCAGCGCGGATGCAAAGCCCTAATTGCCAGCGCAGGGACTGCAGCCAGCGGGGATACACTGAGACAGTTGGGCTGTCCAGCAGCATGTCAGCTCCTAGGTCCGCAATGGAAATTAATCACTGAAGCTAAAGGCAGTACACCTCAAACAAAAACCCACTGGCCACGCTGAGCAGGCAGGACAAGTCCAGCCTGTTGAAACGACATTGTAATTAAAACTTAATAAAAAGTGGCATTTATTGATGAGTTGTATTAACCTTGTCTAAAATCATTTGGACAAATTAAAACTCCTCTTGGTATTTCCCTGACACATTAAAAGCAGCAAGGCATGAAACAGATGAATAACGCTAGCCACATTGGCTCTTTGTTAGGGGCAGAAGAAAGCTTTGCCGTCGGAAAGCTTCAGCTGGCAGGGCTTCAGCCAGCAAGACGCTGCCTCCTGGCCTCTGCCAGGGCCCCTGCTGGCAAGCCCCAAAAGATATTGCCAGGGTACTTACATGGACATATAAAGAATGCTCCCAAAAACGCTGCCGGGGACCAGCTGTCCTACTCCAGGGGACACTTCCAGGTTATTTGCATGAGCAGCTATAAATGCATGCCCCAGAGAGCAGTGCCAAGGCCCCCGCTGGCACACAGCAGGGGCTGCTGCCAGGCCACTTGCATGGGCACAAAGCAGCGCAGGCCTGCGGACGACACCGCCGTGGCCCCCGTTCCCACCCGTCGCGGCCCCTGCGAGGGGCGAGTCACGCCACAGGCGCCATGCCGGAGCGCGGCGCAGCCACAGCGGGGCCCTGCCTCCCGGCTGCGTTGCTCTCTGCTGGCTTTGCTATGGTCACAAACCTGTAAAGCAGAAAGCCTGCCAGACCCTGCGCTCTTCTCCCAGCTGCGGCTGTCTCTCCGCAGCCACACAACAGCTGAGCAGATAAACACGGCGCCACCTGCTCCCACCTCCCATCCCGCCCTCCGCATCCCACGCGCACGGGGCCACCCGGCGCCCGGAGCTCGGCCAGAACTCCGCCTGCACCCTCCTCCCCTGCGCCCTAGGCCCCGTGGTGCAAATGGGAAATGAGGGGGCACCTCCAAAGCAAACCCTGAATGTGCCTGGCCACATTTTGGCCAAATCAGTCCAGCGCTTCCCTCCTGCCCGGGCAGCCAGGCAGGAAGGGCAATGGGGAGCATGGCAGGGACAGGCGGCAGAAAGAGGGGATGCGGATGTATGGAGACAAAAGCAACCAGGACACCTCAGTCTTCCAACCACTCCTGGAGATAATAACAGTTAGTCACAATCTGTTAGCAATAAGTAGTTATTATGACTTCTAGTAGGGATTCCCCTTAAGCGTGTGTTCGCATTTACTGTCGTGTTTGCTTACGCCGCGACTCTGATGTTTTCCCCCCCCCAGCTGTGCCATGGGCCGGAGTGCGGCTATGCTCAGCTATTGGTAACCTGCTGCACTTCAGCACACACTGATTTCCTATGGGCCATCGCATGTGTGAACAACATTAAGTGTGCAGATATGGTATTTTAAATCTGATTGTTCTCATCTGATTAACTAGACACAAGTTTGATCCCTTTTTTGGATCCTGTTAAGTCCTTGGTCTCCATTACATCTGATAGCAGCCTGTTTTACAAGTGAATCATACTCTCCGCGCCTAGCAGCCGTGTTCAGCTACTTCAGTTTGTACACACACACTTCTGGCACGATACTGTCACCCTTTGGTGTTGCTTAAAACATGTAAAATAACAGAAGGGTGAGAGAAAGCATTTTGGGAGTTTGCGTTCTTTGTGTTTCAAAATGCAAATGCTACAGCATAGGCAATGAAATCCAATTCTGGGGGAAATAAAACTGATAAAAAGATAGTTTTCTTGTTTGTTTCCTACTTGACCAGACAATTAAACTGTGGGACTTTCTGCCCCAAAGTATTTTTTAAGGCAAAGGATTTTTTTGCACCTTTTCTTAAGCATCTAATACAAGCCCTTATTGGAGTGAGGATGCCTTGGGCATCGCCCTTCTGGCCATTCCTCTAATCCTGCCTCCCCACCAGGAGCATGAAGGAGGCTAGCTCAGGAGTACAGTGAGCATATTCAGTGCTTGACATTTTAAGTAGAAATAGAGGAACTGCTGCTTGCGTTGGATCAGACTAACTCTTTCTCTGTTCAAGTATGGTGCTTTTGTTGGGGTCAGCGCCACAGGCAGGGACACAAAACCCTTTGGTGGGCAGGAGCAGGACAACAGGCCTCCTGAGGAAATACTTCCCCAAATCACATCGGTGGAGGGACAATTCGGCTTTGACAAGCAAGGTTTACATCACTTGAAGTTTTCATTGCTTCAATTATAGGTTCTTATATTGTCAGTAAAAATGTTTGAGACCTGCTGAACTCTTTTCTGAATCCTACTAAGGCTCTTGGTCTCCATCACACATGACTGAAGCAAGCTCCACAGGTAAAGTATGATTGGAGCAAAAAGATACTGTCTTTTATCGCTCCACAACTGTTTCCAATGTCATTGAATATCTCTAGGTTTCATACAATGAAACAGGGAGATGAGGAGCTTCCAATGAATCTCTCAAGCCTGCTCATTCTTTTATGGAGTTTTATCAAACTGCAACCACAAATGAGAAAAAAAAAAAAAGACTTTTACTCAACCATGACTGGGGAGGAAAACGCCTTTGTTTTTACTCTGCAGTTCTGCTTCCTATTTGCATTCAGAATTACAATTATTCCATCTAGTGACAAAAGTAAGTTCTTGATGCTTTTCCCCTTCCTGCACCTCAGTGTTACCTGTTCTCCCTGAAAAAGCAACACCAGTGTATGAAATTACTTTAAAGAGTTAGCTGGGAAAATTTGGCACGCAGATAAAGGCACATGAAGAGGAAAGTCCCCACTGAAGCCTCATGACTCCTGTTTAGTTTGCAGGGCTGCAAAACACAAAAAAATTCCCTATTTAGTAAATTGAGGAAATGTGGTCCAGAGCAACTGAGAGACAGATGTGGAACCCTGTGATGCCAGTGCTACAGACTCGCTTTTCAGGCTAGAACAATACTTTACAATGAAAAATTCATTACCCAGATCTGTGAAAAGCAAATGAAGTTCAGCCTTTCCCAACCTTGACATTTTCCAGACTGCTGGCCAAATCCATGGGTAGGACACACAAATGCACACCCACCCCCACGCTTCAAAGGCATAGCTGGTACAACACAGAATGGCTTTCAGATGTGACTTATCTCCTCTGAATGAGCTGTGACACCACCAAGTCCCAGTGTCCAAAGAGCTGTGCATCTATACTCCTAATTACTAAAACTGGAGGGAGAGGCTTTACTGCTCTGACTGTGCACTGTTCTAGTGTAGCCCACAAAGATGCAAAACAGAAAAAGAGTGGGTGAAAGCAAAGTGCAGCAATTAGTAAGTTTATTCGACAGAACCCAGTTTGCATACGCTATTGCCAATTGTCACTCCGCTTAGCCATCGTGAGCTATTTTTGCAGCCAGGGGCTGCTTACTGATGTGAGGCTATTCGAACATAGCCCTGTTTGCTTGTGCATTTTGTCCCTGTCCTCCCCCAGCTCTGTATATAATGTGACAGTTTCTGCCAAACGACGTTAGTGCATTAGCCACTTTTCAAATGATCGCTTCCCCACTGGGTTGGGTCTCTTCAGAGGGAGAGGATGGAACCTGCAAACCTATCGGCTCCAAAGAGATTTTCCCCTTTCCCGTTAGTGGTATTCCCTGAGCCCTGCTGATGAAAGACACAGATGTGTCTGCAGAGGAGCAGCTCTCAGTGCATGCCTCATTCCCCAGAGCCCTCTTCAGCCAGTTTGATGTCTAAGTGGAAGGGAAGAAAATAAGCTGACAGTGGGGTTACCACCCAGATGATTTTCTGAATTGATTAGCTGCTTTTTCAGAGGCCTCACATCCATACAAACAGCAACCTTGTTGGATCTCACAAGCTAAGTAATGACCTCGGCTAGGAGAGCTCTAGAGAAAGCCCAGCTGTAATGATGTGCCACTTCCCTAGGAAAGAAACAAAGGAAAAAGCCAGGGGAAAACAACATGAGGGGAACTAAATAACAGCTAGAAAGAGGCAAGGGAAATGCAGCTTGCAACAGCACGAAGCATAACAAGCACCTCTCAGCAGCAGCTGCTTTTAACTCTAATTTATATTTAAAGGGCTGGGCAGGCAAGAAAGAGCTCAGACCACAACTTTCGGAGGTCGAGGCTGTGAGCATGGGACAGGGCCAAGAGGATTTAATGGCCTTCTCAGGTGTGTAACGATAGAAGTGATGTTGTAATAAAACCCAGGTCCCATTGAGCTGTCACACGTTGCCAGTCTACTGCCGCACATGGGATGGCTGGACGCAGCGTCGGTGAGGCCGGCTGTGCCCTCACCGCCGCACTGCGCAGGACAAGCCTAGCCCCCTACGTCAGCTTCCACCGGGCACCTTCAAGACCGCAAGGCTTTCAGCTCAAGCAGGCACCACTCGGGGACACAGCCTGGCGTCCCTCACCCCTTTGGGTGGCAGATGGTGGCTGTGGACCTGGCCATAGCACAGGGGCAGTACCTGCCATGGCCAGGGCACCCCAATGGTGTAGGCAGTGGGTTTGTCATCTCCTGCACTGGGGACCAAATTTGTTCCCTTGAAGGGGAGCAAATTGTCCAGCCTTCCCAGTCTTTTGCTCCTGCCTTCTGAAACTCCATAATAATGCAGATTACAAGAGGGAGGGAGGGGTGCTATGGAGCCCCATCTCATTGCTCTTTCCCATCTGTGCCATGCTACTCCTGGCAGAGGTTTTTATTTGACCAAAAAAAAAAAAATCACTGGAAATTAAACCCACACACTATATTCCCTCTGCAAGTGCTCCACACCTCAAAGTGCAGTCTGCTGCTCTCAGAGCCTCTGATTAGCTAAGCAAGGCAAGTGCTCATTAGCCCCACCTGGGTCACTCTGCAACTGGGAGAGAGGAACATTAACCCCCACATGACTCCTGAATAAATAGGTCAACGGTGCCTTCCCTGGCCAGGCAGCTCTGGCTCTGCTAGCGGAGTGCTGGGCAGTACCAGGAGGTCTGTTGGTGTGGGGCACCTTGGCACCAGTAGTTTGGTTCCTCTGCAGTGTCCAATATCTATCTCTGCTATTAGCTCTGTATTGGGAGGGGGGAAGATGGGTTACTGCACAACTTTGCAATTTCAGCTGTTCTGTGCTATAAGCACTTTGCTGGTAGAGTCTCCTGGAGTGTATCTGCATGGTGATAGGGGGAGGCTCCAGCCTGATGGGTACAGCTGCCACAACAGACTTCTGCTTGGTCCTGATCTGGTGTTTTGTAGCCGCAGCTTCAGAGCTCAGCAAAGCCAGCTGCTGGCCTAAGAAAAAATCTTCAAGTAAAGGCATTCATATGCCAGGTTCACCCCAAATGGGCAGGCAGGCAGGGTAAGTAGGAAAATGGAAGCAAGCATGTGATTCCATGTCTAGTAAAATTCATTATTATTTTTAGGAAATTGGTGCTGAACCATAGAAAGCATCTATCTGGGAAAGGACAAGAGCAGCCTGCAGACAGGCAATGGTGAAGAATGCTGACTGGCAGTGATTACTTAAAATATGATGCTGGCTGTCCCTCTCTCCCCGGCTACAAAGACAGTGTGGGGCATGGGGCACAGCAGCTAGAGCTGGAAAAGGACAGAGAATGCTTACAGTATTTCATAACTCTGTCCATATCTTGGGGTTGAGGAGAAGGTCTGTCCTTCTCAGCATTCCCCACCCCATGGTGGAAGATGGGCAGAAGTTTGCCAGTGTTAGGACCTGTTTATCTGGGATGAAAGACAGCCAATTCCAAGATTGGGAATTTTACTAGATGTACCAGAAACATCCTGTCCTGCCCTTCATTCGTCCTTTGCAAGCAGGGGCAGAGTGGTTATGGAGAGCCATCTGCAGCCCCCCAGGGCAGGACACACACCCGATTTGGGACAGTACAGCAGTGACCCATTAAATCAGCAAGTGACCAGAGACTTCAAGTGACACCTCCTTTCTCCCCCCCCCCCAGCAACTGCTCCTAGACTCTTCTCCTGAGGACCATCTCTCGCCAGGCACTGATTGCAGACATGGAGATGTCAGGAACAGATGTAGCAACAGGAGGCTGCCAGCTATAGACCTGAGCTACCTAGCAGCCTTTTGTGTGTGGCTGGCAAGTAAAACAATCCTCCCTAAACCCTGCCCTCTCCCATGACACTTCAAACGAAGGACCAAACCATTGGCCTGATCTGCTAGATAGCTCCTTATTCAGCTGCTTTGGGGTTTTCCTGCAATTTGCTAACCTGAAAGATTATATAGGCTACATGTGTACACATACACATGCAATATATATATTCATGCACATACATGCCTCCTCACATTAATAATGCTGTATGAATTTCCTGCCTATCCTAACCACACAGACTATCAAAATACATAATATGTTCTGCCTACTGTCAAAATATGATTATTAGCAGTATGGAGCCTATAACACACAGTTAAGCAGATCTTGTAGTGGGTAGCGATATATTTGGCAGTTCATTACAGTACTTGCTGCTTCTGTCTATAGTCTTCTTCCTGTAGCATCTTTTAACAAAGACCTTTTAATAAAACTGCATATAGTTACAACTATAGATTAGTATCTTCACTTTACAGACAATGATCTTGATACACAGAGATCACTTGTACTAATAACAGGCTGAACTATTAAAACTGACAGCACTTTTTAAAAAGCCACTATTTATGCCAATTCTTTTCTCTCTTGTATTTTTTCCCAGCTGGATCAAAGGAATTTGACCTGTTTCTCTTTTACTTCAAGTCAGCTTCACTTTTCTTTCTGTTAATCTTCTCTAGTGCAGTTTTCAAAGACTGAGTTGGGAAGACTGCAGGGGAATGTTTCACTGTCAGTTTGGTTTATATGCAATATCACTGTTGTAATGTCATCAGAATGTTTTGCTAAACGAATTTTTGCTTCTTTTTTTTTTTTAACCTGACTCCTATAATATTTATTTAAAACAATGGTACCTGTCTTTCATGGCAAAGAAAAATTAGTTGAGAAAAGCTCTTGCTCTGGAAAGGTGAGAGTAGAGTTGTGATGGCCATTTAGAAACTTTATTTACATCAGCAAGATGGGGTAGTGACAGAAAAGCAAAAGAAGTAAAGTTCTGCCTCTCTAACCAATGTGACTCCCTAGGAAAACACTGGCCCTGAGCAGGGCTCCTCTCTGAGGCCTTGGCAAGTCAAGCACATAAAAATAGAAGTCACTTAGGTGGTGGCCTTGACCTAGAGCTCGTGGACAAGCTTTTGCCTGCAGCCACACAGCTGATGGGAGAGTGCAGGATGAACTTGAATGCCATATGCAAATGGACCAGGGAGGACATGAACTGGGAAGAAGACTCACTCCTGAGAGATGTAGTAGTCGCTTAAAAATTCAATCTGGAGAATACCTGAAAAATTGTATATTGTCATCCAGACCGAAAGACTCTTTGAGTAGGTCACACAAAAATCAGCTCCTCAGGTGCCTCAAACAAGCAGCACTTTAGCATCATTCCAGTTTCCAACAAAGATAGCGAAGAACAACGTTGCCTGCAGTATGTTACTTGCTTGTGCCCTTGAGCCAGCAAAGATCGGAGCCTGCAGATGTCAAGTGCACCTACACAAGCAAACAGGAGTGCCTGTGCAAAAGCAAGCACGCGAGCTGCTAGCTAGCTTGCCAAGTAATAACAGAAGGGAAGATACATGCCACTAATAAACCAAATTCGTCCTCGATTGGGCTGGTCCAGTTCCTGCTGAAGTCTGTGCTGCTGCCTCTTCAGCGCTGCTCCATGCATGCTGGCTCATAGACTCGCTCCCCATCCCACTCTGCTCGCACTCCTGACACAGGTAGGCATTTGGCGGGAGGTGTCTGCGCCATCTCAACGGGGTACAGCGAAGTACTCGCACTCAAACAGCGCCAGCCCAGCTCCTGCCTCTTCACAGCCCCCAGAGCAAAGAGCAGCAGCTTTAAACATTAAATACAGCCGGCAGCTAGGCAATGCTTCTTTACAGATGATGCTATATAAAGAGAATGGTGGATTTAGTTTCTCTGCTCTTTGCAGAGTTTCACCCAGAGGAGCAGCAGGGTGGGCACGGCCCTGTGGTGTGTGAACTGGTGCCTTCCCCCCTACATCTCACAGCAGCGGTGGGAGAACAGCTCTCTGCTGTGCCTCCCTAATGCTGGTGAGTGTTTTCTCCTGCTTGCTTCATGGGGAACACATGTGCCCAAGCAGCGTGTTTGGCTGAGAGCAGGCATTTGGTGCTGTAAGTCACGGGGCTAGTATAAGGTGATCTGCCATGCCTCCATTTCTCAGGACAGCAGAGCCGTGCACTGCTGTTTCTCTGAATTGGGCTTCAGGAGCAGTCTGTTGTCTCCCAAGATTTCTCATTGCCCGCTCTGACCACTGATTAAAGGTATGAAACACATTTCACCCAGAAGCATCTCTGCAGTATGTACTAACAAGCAGTTTCCCCTCCTTCTAGCAGTGCAGCTGCCTCTAGCGTAGACCATGCACAGCAGGGCATATTTCACCACAGAAGCGGAAGATTAATTTCTCCTCCGACTGAAGCTGTCTGGAATTGTTTTAAGACCAGCAAAATGCAATTGCTCAAGTTATAATGTGCCCAGAGCACATGTGCCCAAACAATGCCAGGGGATTTTTAACCACCAGGACTGGCTGGGGCCTATATGCAATATTACTTCTTAAAAGATAGGATCTCTGGAAACTCTGTCCCGTTTCCCTCCCCTCCCCAAACACACACCTGCCCCCCAGCGCTATATGGGAGTTGCTTCAGCACTGGCTCAAAGGGAAGATTTTGGCCTGCTTAAGTGCTTCCTGTGCTCTCTCGGGGCTCCCTTACGGCTTCTCATCCGAGCGTTGACCCAGCCGATCTTACAAGGTCTCGCACGACTGCGCTAACTAAGCTCTCGCGCTGTGGCATCCGTGTCCTGCTCAAGGTGGCACGCTTGACGTGCCCAACGGGGACAGGTAGGGGTGACAGGCAGCAGTGGGAGGATTTGCTATTTGCCTGTCATGCCGGCTCTCTGCTTTAAGTTCCTTAACCCCCTCAGGCTCAGTTGTGACTCACTGCCGGTATTTGATCATATTTTCAGAGCACGATTAATTACTCTTTATTGCTCGTTCACATAACGGGCTGGTATCATCTTCAAAGGCCTATTCTTTGGAGGAGGAGGAAGGAGACATGCCCCATAATTTAGTGACTATTGCTTCTAAATTAGAAGGTTAATAGCTTGACCACTTCATATTTTAACCCCTAAGCCTTTCTTGCTCTCTAATGGTAAAGCATAATATTTTTTATTTCCTATAACAGGTCCCCATGGGGCTTTGTCTAGATATATAAATCAGAGCCTTGCTGCTCCTTTTTGGGGCTCAAGAGAAGATTCTGCTCTCCTCCAGAGCCTAAAGTGGCTCAACCCCATGGCTAGCAGCGGAGTTACCCCATTTTATGTGCACGTGCCTGGGAGCAGCCCCTGGGAACAGGCAAGGAGAAGGTGATCACTCAGAAAATTGGCAGGGAGGTTGGGTGCTGAGTACGCGTGCAGATCAGACCATTTATTTAGGTGTTTACCTACAGCATTAACTTCAAGCTTTTGTTTTGATGCCATGGTCTAGCAGGGCTGGCAGCATCCTTGGGGCTGGGGCAGACAGACAGAGTTGCCAGCCCACACCCCTTCCCCCAGCAGGAAAATGTGCCTCAGAGGGGAGGGTGAACCTGGAGGGCTGGATGTGGGAACCCAAAACTTGAAAGGAAAGTTATTAAGTGCAGAAGAAAGATTAGGTCAATGAGCTCTTCTCCCTGCCAGTGCAGGCCTTTCTCTATTACATGTTTTCTTGTATTTTTATCAAGTCACAGGTTTAAAACAAGTCAGGCGCTTCCTCAGGGAGCAACCATTCCACCACAGCCAGCTAATCTGTAGCAAGTCCCTCATCCTGAATTCAGGCAGAGCTGTTTGAGGAACTGGGAACTGAAGCCTAGAGGTTTCTCTGGCCCGGACTGTGATATATTTATCAGGTTTCTGTTCAGGAGCCTATGTCATCTCTCCCATCTAATGTCCAACTTAAGGAGCGCTTGTATTGGCACCTTATTAGCATGGGAACTCTGGAGCTGAGCCGCACGTGCTTGATGAGAGTAGTAAATGAAAACCAGCTGGAAGAGTCAGTGGATCACACTGTTAGCAATGACACAAGTGGGTCTTCTTTCCTTCCCTAGACTGCTGATTTAAACTGGTCCAGTGACCAAGAGAGGTGACCAGCCACTGTTGTCCTGTGGGCTGTATTAAATACATTATATGGCCTTGGTCTGCACCGCTGGAAGCTCCTGAGTAGCAGGATTGCCCTGGAGGACACCAGGGTTACATCAGACAGGCAGGGCTGCTTCCCAACAGGCAGTTACTTCATCCTTAAGGAGACCACTGCCATGCAAATACTGCCCAGGTTGCAATCCTTTGGGCAGCTTCAGAACATTGTTTTTCATGGCTATTGAGGCCAAAACCTTTCAGAAGGACATGCAAAACTATACTGGTGGCACAGGCTTCCTGGATTTAGTGTTAGATGGCAGATGCACATACAAGGCAATATGCTGAGAAGAAGAGTGAATGTATAAAGGAGATCTAAGGAGATGGTAGCACTCTGCATCCCTATTAGTACTGCCCAGTGCACCCTGTGCACCGCAGCCCATGTAAAGGAAGCAGCCTCACTGCCTTGCAGGCCCCCTGTCCCTTGGCTATGCAGCATTCAGGCTGTGTCAGATCCCAGGAAGGACCAATGCTGGTCCGAGAGACTGAGGTACTGATAACATGCTGCTGGGACCTTGGGAAAATGAATGTGGTGCCTGCAAAATGCAACCTATAAAATCATTTCCTAGCCCCTGTGTGCATGCAGCAGGGAGAGCAGCCTGAGTGCTAATTTCAGTGCTAATTGCCACCAGGCCCAGGGTTAGCCAAGCGCTCCACCACTCTCACCAGACACAGCTATTTGAGAGGATGGGGTGTGAGGGCATGAAGGAAGTTTCTTGGGGCTAGCTGCCAGCATTTAAGGTCTGTTCTAATGCACACTTGGCACTAATGGAAATAGCCCTTGAAGTCAGAATTGTGCTCCTGTACAGAGTCAGGATTTTCCTTAACTGGTCAACAGAAAAAGGTCTGAATATCTTACAGCTCCCCAGTTACTGGCAGGACTGTTCTGGGAAGAGTCTGGAGATGACTAACCGGATTAGTCACTAGCCCTTTCCCTTTGTGGCTGGACAGTTAAAATCCCTTCACTTCATCAGTCTGCCAGCCATAGTCCCCTTCCTGCTGCCTACAATGCTGGCAACCGCTTTTCTCAGAATGGCTTGACACCCAGACAGTTTTGGAAAGTCTTTCATGGATCTTGTCCTGAGTGAGACCTGCCAGGATTATTTATGCTAGGGGAAGTGATCCTAGCTGTTTTCATTGTACTGGGACTAAATCCTAGCAGAGATGTGTCTAAACCAGCTTAAATTGTGTTTATGCTGGGTGAGTTTAATTACATGCACTGAATTAAGCAAACCAGTAGAAGTGCAGTTTAAACTGATTCAAGAGCATCTACATTAGGGATCTGGAATTAAATTAATTTTGTTATATGCCAGGAAAACTTTTCTTCAGCTAGGCTAGATTTCATACTGATGCCATTACTGGGAATGTCACCTCCCTCCCTTTGGTACATACAGAGAAGTTGGATTAAGTCTCTCTCATCTTATGTAGAATAATAATATTTAGCATGGAAGTAGCATTTTACAATATCAAAGCAATAAATACTGAGCTACCATGGTAATGAGAGTTGACAGGGCACTAGCATTAACTAATTAAGCCTCACAACTTCCCTGAGGTATATAAATATGGCTATTCCCATCTTATAGTTGAGGAAAATATATATGAATTGATATACTCAAAGGCACAGAGCAATTCAGTGAAGGAGCTGGAATCACAACTCAGTACTGCTAATGTTCGAATGGCTGCTCAGTCCTCTGTGAGGCTCTGCCTTATTTGTAGACCCATGCGTCAGTCCAATCTAGGATCCCATTCTTAGCAGGATTTAAAAATACATTACTTTTAATTTCTGTTGACTGCTATGGAAGGAATGGGATTTCTGTATCTCCCTAGCCAGAGCTGCTTTGATAATGCTCATCCCTATCTAAGAAGGTGTTGAGACAGAGGACCTAACCGCTATGGGTTGTAATCAAAACGGTCTTTTAATTTCCCTAAAGGAACATAGTTTCTCTCTCCTGGAGTAACTGATGGGGAGCTCCTCTACACGTGGAGCACTACCCTGCTGTGACGTGTACTCTACATTTCATTCTGGGGCTGTTCTTGCTTTTCAATGTTGTGCCTCCGCGGCACGTTGCACCTGGGCAGGACAACCTCAGGCTGCGGTGGTGAATCCCCTTGGGTCTCTCGCTAACTGCTCTGAGGCCATCTATATGAACTGGTACGGGAGCGTGCAGTACGCGTATCAGTGCCATTGCTAACCGTTGGCCTGGAAACAATTAAAATATCTCTTTGTTTATGCTCTAGCACTGATGCCAGTGGAATATCTGAGGACCGCAGAAGTAGAGACAACAGGCCTGGAGAGACATGAAAGCATTTGGGCTTTAATGTCTCTCCACTCTGCTTCCTGCCGTGGTTTCCAAGGCAGATTGCTAGCTCCCCATCTTCTGTTTTGCTGCCGTTCAAGCCAGCAGGCTTCTGACCCGTCTCTCTGCCAGATGTATCTACCAGTGCTCAGCAGCAGCTGTGAGCGTGGCTGACCGCAAACAAACGCATACATGTTGACCCACTCTCTCTGCTGCTCTTTGGGGAGAATTTGGAAAGATCCAGATTCCCCAGCTTGAAATCCATTGCCACAAATTATCGTTCGCCTATTGATTGCTCTCTAGGAGACAAAACATCAAGTTACAACCTGTGGTTTTCAGCCCCAATGGATTAGAAGCAGAAAATCTGTTGAGACCTAAGGCTCAGCAGGGGGGTTGGACTAAATGATCTCCAGAGGTCCCTTCCAACCTCAACCATTCTGTGATTCTGTGATATGTAGCTCAGTAAAATACACAGGAGAGGAGCTGTGATGGAGGATGCTTTGCCACAACAGTTCTAGCCAAGTTCCCAGTAGGTAGATGCTTTTTGACTAGCTGAGAGAGCCCATGTGAGCTAAAAATGGCATGATGTTGCTAATTTTTCACCTAAACTTATGGTGGGATGCATGACTGCTGTTATGCCTTACAGAAAAGGTGGCTGCACTTCAGTAACATGTGATATTCCTCCTACTTTTCAACAGTTTGCTTGGCTGAAAATATTTTTGTTGTCTTGGGAAGTAACTTCCTGGAACATTACAAAAAGCATTGACCATTTTTTCAGACACAAGGTCAGGTTTGCAGGAGTGAATGCTTTCACATTAACTTGTAAACTGAGCAAATTGAATGTGTACGTCCAAAACAAATACTGCGCCACACTTTTGCAACTGCACCCTCCGCAGCGTAACAACTCAGGTATGTGCTTGAGAAGTTTAAGAATACACTCTGACCAAGCAACTGGTTTGGGGCTGATGAGACACATATCTGTGTTGGCCATGAGGCAGGCTGCAGGAATCACGCACAGTCTCCTGAAGCTAGGAAGAAATGTTTGTGTCCCAACTAAATCTGCAGTCCTGCTAATGTTAGCTAAAGTTTAAACATAACTATATTGATAGCGTACACCCGAGTTCAGCAACAGACAGTGCAAGCTGGTTTGCTGCAATGCTGTGCCAATTAAGTGAGAACACCAGGCTTTTCCTGTGCTCCTTCTGCCTCCAACCCGTCTCCCGTGCTTTCAAGCGGTGTCCAGTCAAACCCTCTCCTCTCTAGCACCTCCACTCAGTAGCAGTTCTCTGCCCACCTGTCTCTTCCCCATTCACTCTCTGACTTAACAGCTGGCTCTCCTTTTCACTGACCCTCCCATCTTCACTCTCAATGAGTTAAACTTTCTCACTGTTTTGCTGTTGAGCCCTCACATTTTGCATCTTTCTCACCTCACCTTCTTGTTCAACCCAGGGCCATCCCACTCACCAGAACAGCCACCTGGTTGATCTTGTTTCTGTTGTGCATTTCTTCCTTTTTCTATATTCAGGTTTTCTCTCAGTCACTTCACTCATCTATTTCAACAGTTCCCTGCTCTTTCCTTTTCCTCCTATAACCTTTCTGCTCCTTCCACTCCGTGAGTGTTTGTGACTACAGACTTTTCCATACTCCCTCCTAACTAGGAAGCAGGCATGTAGACTCCTTGCCCCACTTCCCACCTCTCCCAGTAGTTACCGGTTTCTCTTGTTGGCTTCCTTGTGTCCCTCTCTCCCTACAGTGTCTCTTGACGTCACCAATTTCCTCCACTCCAAATCTGTTTTCTTCTCCTTCAGCACTTTCTGGTCAAAGAAAGGACTGTTCCACTCCTATTGGCTTTTCATGTGTGCACTCTCAGCCTCCCGTGCGCCACTTCTGTCCCTTCTTTTAAAATCACAAGAAGCTTAAAATAAGAAATTATCAAGACTCAACACAGTTTTCCTCTCTCTACTCTCCTGCTTTAGTTACAGGAAGCAAAGTTTCTCATCTGCTTTCTTACCTCCCCTGTGATCTCTCCTGCTGCCGCCACGACCCTCGCCCTACCCCTACCCTACACAGAAAATCCTGTGCCCTTGTTTTCACCATCTGTGCCTCAATTTTCTTGACTTGCTATCTGAGTCAGAAAGGCAGATCCAGGGAGCAAAGCCTGACCCTTGATGCTAAGTACTCCACTTCAGCTGCAGTCTTTGCTATGTTCAGGAAGGTGATGCATAAACCACAAAATCTGAGGTGAAAGCAGGAGACTAAATCGAAACTGTCTTCTATTCCATAACTTGGAGAGCAAAAAGAAGCAAAGGCAGTGAGATTTACTGGTGCTAGACTATTGAGGAAGTCAATACAAATAACATAGCAATAAAATTTGGGCATGCTACAGAAGTGAGCTGAAGCAATTCACACAGAGAAATATAGAAGTTCTGTCTGTTTTGAAAAAATTGGGGGAGTTAATCTATTCTTAAATCGTTTCACCTGATTTTATGAAAACCAGAACCTCTCTGAAGCCCCATGCTTCTGAGAATGCGCTCCCACTGAGAACTGAGTCTCAGGTTTGGCTGGTCCTTCTGCAAATGCTTTTGAGTCCTTATGAGGAAGACTGGAGATATATCTGCGCCTAAGTTATAGAAACCTAGTCAGTGGGGCTTTAACTTAAAGACATAAAATGGAAATGCAAGGAAGTTCTGAGTTTTTGAAAAGAGATCCTTGTTAATGGTGCTATCACTTCAGCTGGAGATGAACTGACCTGTACCGTCAGTAATCCATTCTCTTTCAGAGGCAGGCTACAGGCCCCTGACAAGAGATCTCCCTGTCATTAACCTTATAATACATTTAATCTTTGCCAAATTAGGCAAATATTTCAGGTCTTTTCAGAGAAAGGGGAAAGCATTCCTCCCTTCCTTTTACTTGCAGATGAAAGATTTTGTCATACAGAAGAGGGGACTTTCAGTCCCTATGTCACCTATGAACTTTTTGTTTTTGGCACTTGGAATTTGGCATTTTTCTTAAGGAAACAGGAGCTCAGAAACCAGTGTCAATGCTGAACAACAAAAACGTGAAGCTTTGATTTACTCCATCAGCCTCAGAGTTCTTTCTCAGTGTTGCTGTACATGGTACACGCATTCAACTGATGGCCTATTTGGGAGGAAAGGAAGAAAAAGAACATGGGGATAGGGAGGAGTGTGTATATGGAGGGATGATAGCAGCTGGGGTGGATATTGAACAGAAAAATCAGTAGGTAGGTGAAGTCTAACCAATAGCCTAGAAAAGTAATGATGAAGAGAAGAGGACTACAGCACACTAGAAAAGGACATTGGTCAGAACAGGCTTTGGTTTTGTTTGGTTATGAGCAGGAAACTCATAACCAAAGGTGGTATGGAGGGGGAAAACCACACAGGATTTGAGAATGGATATATTTATCACAGAGGAAATGCTGGATTACATTCATCAAGTCTTTGCCCTCTGTTGAACAGCAGCAGGAGAGCAGAGATTTTTGTGTTTGAATAATAAATCTAAGGAAGTGATTTAAGAACAGTGTAAGAATCTGGCAAAGTGAATCTACCTTAAATAATCGTGGGTGGCTCCCAGCTTCCTTGCATAAAAAAGAACAGCATAAGAGAAGACACCATCAGACAGAAAGAATGGGGATGATAGAGGGAGCCAAATTAATTCAAAAAATCTTACGAGAAATTAGGACGGTAGCTCTTCTGACAAAAAGAGAGATTAGGAGGCTTCATTAAGATTCACAGAATTCTTAATGGGATAGGAAGTGGGGATACTACAAAGCTATTTGACCTAGTGTCAAGAACAAGCTAAGATGCAGCAATAAGATAAGCCATGGCTGGACACTACAGGAATTCAGGGAGGAATGTCAAGACAGAGCAAGACATAAATGCAACATAAACTCCCCTTACACGGCAATAGGACAAAAAGATTGCTCAATGGAAGAATCAGATGTTTATTTAAAAGGCAAGTAATACTACAGTAACCGTCCCAGAGAAAACTGTCTGAGGGTTTGTGACCCAAAGATTTCTCATGCAGAACTATTGGCATTTTATACTGATCTGAACTGTGTGTTGTTAAAGTATTACATGCTAGGCTGCAAACTCCTCTTCAGCAATTACCATATCTTAGCTGGAGCTGGTTTAATCCAGTGCAGGCAGATACAATACACCAGAGATCAGATACTTCCTTGCCCAATACCAAGTCTCAGAGTTACTGTATCTTGAAACAGAGTCAGGATTTCAGTATAACGTATTGGTCTCCTGTAAATAATAAATTGCTAAAGGCAAAAGCTTTTTTTAAGATAGTTTGGGGGAAAATGAACTCAAATACTGTATGTAGAAAGGTAAATTATAAACTGGCTTAAGAGCATGTCTTTTGGGAGACACCTTGGCAGGGAAGGCCTGGGAAATCTCTCTTGTGGGTGTGGAATTTACAGCAAACAAGAAGGAGGTCGGTGCCTGATGCTGCCCCATCTAACACTGATGCACATATCACTACTTACCCTCATCACCACTTCATTGCTAAAGCAACCCTTGCAGCCCCTACACACAGAAGAGCACAGCGATGGCCATACCAGATCAGACCAGTGGCCCTTCCAGTCCAGTATGCTCACTTTGACAGTTGGCGCTACCCAATACTTCAAAGAAAGGTGTGAGAAACCCTGTAGTGGACAATTACAGACTAACCTGCCCACAAGGGAAATTTCACCCTAATCCCTCACCATCAGTTAGTGGTTATGTTGTGCCTTGAAGCCTGACAGTTTATATCCCTCCTAAAATTTATTTATATCCTGTCTAACGTGTCCATGAATGTCCTTAGTCTCCATATAAATGTCTAATCCTTTTCTGAATCCTGCTAATCTCCTGGCCTCAATGAAACCTTATGGTAACAAATACCGTGTGTTAATTGTACACAGTACAAGTATTTCCTTGCACCATTTTAAACTTGCTTCCTTCCAATTTCATTGGGTATCCCTTGATCTTCAGTAAGAAAAAGGGCAATGAACTCAGAGGTTGCTTATTCTTGCTGATAGCCCAACTGCTGCCTCTTTATTTGTTTCTTCTCTAAATTAAGTGTTCCTACTTTTGGGCAAAGTTTTCATGGTAAGGCTGGTACACAGTAGCCTAGGCTACAGCACAGCTCTCATGCCTTCTCCTTATTCTTTATTCCATTTAGAAACTTCCATTTAGTGAAGAAGCAGGGAGAGGAAACCCCAAAACTATCAAAAGTAGATACTTGAGACTGAAGAGTCTGAAATCACATTTCTGAGAGCCACGGACTGCTCTATTTCGGTTGGTATTAACTCAGCAGCAACAATGCCATTGTCTGACTGATGCTACCAGCCTTTCCCTCGCTTATGCCTCCAAACCAGAGACAGAGCAGGTTATTTGCAGTGTGGTTTCCCCTTAGCCTAATCTAGTCTATCTTCAGGTGGGAGGTTGTACTCTCCCTACTATCACTTCTCAGGCATTTCACTGCTTCTTTGCATCAGCGCTGGTGACCGTATGGCCATGGGATTAATCAAGCCAGTTCTGCTGATCTGAGAGAAAACGAATTCTTCATCACCATCATTAAAAAAAAAAGCAGCCTTCTGTCAGATCAGTGAGCCACTCCACATCACCCAGCAGCTGGACGATTGCTAACTCTCACTCAAGGGACAGGGTTGGGGTATTGTTGGAAGGCTTAAGAATGTCGCTTCTTTTGGGGGGCAGCCTAAGCTGGACTGGGGGTAACCGAAACCGTGCCCCAAGTTTCCCCCAGAGGACAGGCCTAATGCATCCAACCAAGCTTGCTGGGGTACTACAAATGTTGTTTGGGCAGAGCACATCTCTGCCGCATTTCCAGCATTCACTGAGAACATGTCTGGGGACATCAGAGTGGCAAGATCTGAAGGCGTTATCAACACTACATCCCCTCAGGCCTCAGCCTGGGCTGTAGGTATCTCAAGTACCTTCCTGCACTGACCACTGCACATCTGTGAGCAGCAGCCTGTCACCCTCTGCCAGATGGAGACCATACAGGAAGCAGCAAGGGAATGCCAGATACAGAGGGGAGAGGCTAAAGATGAGAAAGTTAACTGAGTAAAGAAGAGGAAGGGCTAGGAAAAGTAGTACTGGTATAAAAATGTCCCCAGTCAGATGAAGGTAGAAAGGAGTGGGTGGAAGGAAGGAAGGAAGTCCTAAACTGTGGTTAAACATAGTCTTTGCAAGGGTTTCACTGGAGGTAAGATCCTAACCTGGTGCGCCTGTGTGCAGTAATACTTTGCAATTGTTTTGAAGCTGAACTGCAGTGGAAAACTGAGCAGTAGTAAAGTAATGCAGGGTCAGTGTACAAAGTTGTAACAGCACCGTATTTCACTAAATCTCTATGCCTTATTACAGCCATCCTGCAAGAAGATGATACCTAATTCTTGCTGAATGCTTTTCTGCAACTTATTTCCAAGCAGGGCAGCGTTGTTCTCTTCGTTTCAGGACCAGGAGAAATGGAGATACTGGGAGTTCAGGTGAGATGTTAAAACACCTCAGGACAGAGGGTCTCCCAAATCCATACTGCCGCAGCAAAGCAGGGAGAGCAGGAAGCACCATCGGCCTCCCTCATTTAAAAATATAAAGTGAGAACAGAAAATCTGGAGGCCTGGCCAGGGCACAGCAGGCAGGGGGATGCAGACCGCGACTCAACTGGACCAGTGCGGGGGCAGGTGTCCCCGGACTGCCTGGGCACCAGGGCCAAGGACCTGTCTGCGGAGGCTGGACAGCCCACAGGGGGGCCAGCCAAGGCAGCCCCATGCTGCCAGCCCCCGCCCTGGAGACTGGTGGGGGTGAAGTGGGGGTTGAGACGAGGGGCTGAGGCGGGAGACCAGTGAGGGCTGAGGCGTGGGGCTCAGATGGGAGGCTGAAGAGGGAGACCGGCGAGGGCTGAGGCGGGGGGTTGAGGCAGCGCTGGGAGCGGCCCCGGTGGCAGCCGTCTCGGCGGCAGTAACCGAGTGGGCACCGCTGCGGCGGGGGAAGGAGGAGAGCCGGGCCCGAGGAGGGCCTGCGAGGTCTCTCGGAGGGGCTCAGCCTCCCGCCGGCCGTGGAGCGGGCGGGCAGCAACGGGCAACGGGTAACGGGCGACCCCCGCCCCGCCCCTCGCCTCGCCTCACGGCCCGCCCCCCCGGTGGGCGTGTCCCGGGCGGGCGCGGGGGGCCAGTTGTTGTGATGAGCGCCAGCTCCACCCCCTCCTCGTGCACCGCCGCGCGGCCCCCTCCCACCTCGGCCCCGCCCCTCGCTCTCGCGGCCTCGCCCTCCCGCCCCAGATGCCCCGCCCCTCTCCCCGCCCCGCGGCCGCCCTTCCCGCCTCCCCATTGGCCTGCCTGCCTGGGGCCACGCCCCCCGTCCCGCAGACCGCACCTCCTCCCCGCCCCCCCTCCCGCCCCGGGCCCCATCTGCTCCCGGCGTCGCGGCGCGGCGGCCGCGTTGCACGGCGAGGGCCGCGGCGCGGGGAGGTGGAGGCGGGCGGGCCCGCGCCGCGGCGGCCGCCGCCCGCCCGCAGCAGGGGCAGCAGCAGCAGGAGCAGCAGCAGCGCCCCCGCCGGCCCTAGCGCCCCCCGCGCCAGCGCGGAGCGGCCCCGCGCGCGGGCGGCAGCGAGGGGGCAGCGCGGGGCCGCCGGGGGGCGGCCGCGGGGCGGCGTGGCGCCGGGGGGCGGGCGGAGCGGAGCGCGGCGGCGGCGGCGCGCAGCCGCCCGCGGAGTGAGGCAGCGAGCGGGCGGGCAGCCGGCGGCCGCGGGAGATGTGCCCGGAGGAGGACGGCGGCTGCGGCGGCGGCGGCGGCGGCGTGGCCGGCTCCGAGGCGGCGGCGGCGCTGGACGAGCTCCGCTCCTGGTGGGAAGTCCCGGCCATCGCGCACTTCTGCTCGCTCTTCCGCACCGCCTTCCGCCTGCCCGACTTCGAGATAGAGGTGAGACCCGCCGCCGCGCCGCCCCGACGGAGCCGGGTCCCGGCGGCGCCGGCAGCCCGCGGAGCCCCGCGCCGCCCCCACGGCTCGCGGCAGTGCCGCGACTCCGGCGCCTCCCCCGGGCGGGCGCTCTCGGTCGTTCGCAAAACTTTCGGCGCCGCCGTCCCGGAGCCGTGTTTCTCCCCCCCCCAACCCTTCCGCGCCCGCCCCGACGGGGCGCACGGCCGGGGCAGCGGGCACGGCGGCGGGGCCGTATTGTGCGCGCGCGCACACACACACACACACACACACACACACACAAAGCGGGGGCGTCCGCGGGTCCCCGCGCCCCCTCCAGCCTTGCCCAAAATGGTGGCAGCGGGAGGCGGGGCCGGGCCCCCCCCGCCGGGCGGACACCCCTGGGGCCGGCGGTGCCGTCGGGGAGGAGGTCGCACCTGGCCGGGGCCCGGCGGCCGGCGGTGCTGCCCCTCTCCGGCCTCCCGGCGGGTCCCGCCGCGGCCCGCTGGCGGGGGCGCGTCCCTAGCGGAGCGCCCCGCTCGTTGTGCGGGGCGGAAGGGAAATTTCGGGGTAGCTGCGGTGCCTCGAACACCTTATCTGTCCGCCACGGATAGACTACTCGCTGTTCTTATGCTTTTTTTTTTCCCCAAAAAAATTTTCTTGTGCAACTTTCCCGTGCGGTTTTTTTTTTTTTTTTTTTTGGTGCGTGTGGCTAATGTTCTGTAAATATTTTGCGCTCTGGCTGCAAATGTTACAAACAAAGTGTGTCGGGGTAGGAAATCTTTTGTGCGTGCGGTGAAAAGCTATTCTTGCCAGCACACTGGCAATAAACCGGGTGAATAACATGGTGGCGTGCGTGTTTTAAAGACAGTAATTGCCCCGTGAATGCGAATTGCAAAGATGCTGGAAAGTTCAATAGGATGTGCGAAGCCCTAAAGAGCACAACGCCTTCAGCAGGATGCGAATTTCTGAAGAGGGGGGAATCCCTTATGCAGTGCGAAATCTTGAAAGGGGGTAAGGTCTCTCAATGATGCAACTTCTTGCGAAAGGGAACTCCCTTCCCCCTCCTATTGAGGCAAAACCATTAAAGGGGGAGGCTCTCCGGCCGGCAGCGCAAAGTCTTGAAGGAACCTGAATTTGCAATGATAAAAGAGCCAAGGCACTAGCCTTTCACCTTTGGAGACAATTAGCATCTGGCTTGCTTCAGAAAACGAAGTAAGTGTGGGCTCCCCTTTGGTTCCTAGAGCACGCTTAGGGTGGGGGAGTTAACATCACTCGGAACAAATTAACCGCTTTTGGGGGTCGCAAGGGGGAGAGGAGTGCTTGCGGGCTGGTGCCGAGGGCGTCACAAAGCACCACTAGCCCACTGAAAACATTGCCAGCAAACCTCCGCGCGCAGGGACGGCCTGCTGCGTTTTGCAGAGACTGGTTTTAAAGGGTGACGTTTTGTACCAGGGCCAGTGGAAATTGCGGTTAAAATCTACGTGCTACAAGGGGACACGTACAGCTGTCAACTTCACATCTTCAGGTGTGCGGAGTGCTTCTCCTTCCCTTTGCCTGCACGGTACGAGCAGTCTAGTGCAGGCTGCTTAAAAATTTGCTCTTCCTTGAAGTTCACCATCTTGTTACCTTTTCCCTGGTGTAGTTGTTCCCGTCTCATCAATGGTTTCAGGGATATCTGGGAATGGTGTGCTGCACAAAGAGCCTACACGGTTTATGGAGTGAAGCCACAAAGGGACTTAGTAACACTTTTTTTTCCTGAGTGTTGCTTTATGTGATTCTTGGTTTGTATTTTATTCAGCTGCATAAAGAAGGCTCCTCCCTTGGTTTCTCACTTAGGAATGCCAGTGTCCCTTCTGGCTGTCTCGCAGGATATTCTGGTGTGTCCCAGGTGGGCTTTGAGTTTCAGGGGCTTCTGAGTAACACAGAGATGGCCATTCTTCTAGGCATCTAAGGAACGCTAAAACTCAAGGCAATATTGGGGGAAAAAATAGCTAGTCACCAAGAATGAAACAGTGCACTCATCTACAGATGAAATTTTCTTGCTCTAGCTTTGGTTATTGCGGGAGGCGCACTTGTGGCTGACGGCAAGTGGTTTGAGACGTTACTGTCCCCTTGGTCAAAAGTTACTGTCCCTCCTCTGGGATGCGGTAACTGAGTGCCCCAGTCCATTTTGATGCAAAGTAAAACAGGTGGGTTGGAGCGAACCTGTTTTCTGATGTATTGAAACAGAAATGGAAAGCTCACGTGGATCACTTCAGAGTATTTCAGCTGAAATGCTCTGACGTTCAAAGTGCTTTGTAGCAAACGTTTGTCCACCTGCATCCCGTGTTGCTACAGGCCAGCCTCGCTCAGGATGCAGTCGGTCGCTCCTGAAGGATATTCTCCCCGACGGGGAGGGCTTAGGCTGGTTCTCAGGCAAGAACCTGGCTGGTACCTTTTTATGCTGATGTTAGTGGAGAGTTTGCTTAACTCCTACAACATTGTTACAATGGTGAAAGTTTTAAACTAACCCTGTAATTGTGCTGGTAACAAATACCCCTTGCTTTCTCAGTTGCTGAGACCTTACTGCACTGTGAGTTTCACTGCTTTGGTCACTGCCGTTCCCAAACTGGACAAAATCTGATCTTTGGATATTTTTTTTTAAAAAAAAAAGCTGTTATCTCTTGGTTTGTTTTTACACCCACCGCCACCACTTTGTTTTCTTCTGGTAGCTCTGCCCGTATTTGGGCAGAAGGCGCTATGGTGATAGGCCATCTGGACCTGTCCCACCCTGACTGAGCAGATCTGCTGATGATATTTGAAAAGTTGGGGGTGGGGGGTTAGTACAGTGAGGCAGCATGGAGCTTTTCTGGGTTTTTTTTTCCCCCTTTCTAAATGCAAACCTTTTGCCCTGTACTTACTGGCCCAAAAGAAAGCGAGCCTTCCAGATGTGGGTTGCCATCAGCAGCTGGATGTGTCAGAAACCTGGGAAGCAGATGTTTTATTTTCTTTCGCGCGGACCGCGGTGTAGCGAGGGACTGGGGCAGGGGTGTCCGGAGTGGGAATAAAGGAGTGCATCCATCAGGCCGGGCCCCAGGCATTGTTTGGGGAGGGGGTGGGCGCAGCCAGCCCCCACGCCAGCTCCAGCAGATGCAGGCGCCTGACGGGGCGCGGGGCTCCGCTTTTCAAATCTCCGCAGCATCACACAGCGATGGGCTCAGGAGGGGTTCGGCGACCACCAGGTCAAAAGTTCAGTGGGCCACGAGCGAGTGCATGTGTGTGCGCTGGGACACGTTCGGGTTCACGCTGGGTTTTGCATGGATCTCTAAGGATGACAGAGGGGACTTCTGCGTTCTTGGGATTTTTTTTTCCCCCTTTATAATGGCTGCCTTGTCAGCCATCTGCTGTACAAAACTTCCGTGCCACTTCAAAAGTGGGCTTTTAGTTGTGTTGGTTTGGTTGTGGTTTCTTTCCTGGTGGCTCATAAAATCTACAGCGAGTGTTTGCCCTTATCTGCTCTAATAGTATTTCAGGGTGAGAAGACCTGTCCACACGGGGGATATCAACCTTTTTTGCAGGCTTGCCTTGGTAGACAAAAAAAAAGATGCTTTCCACAGTCAAATTAGTGCGTGTGATGATAGGAAGCGATTTGTTTCCCTCTTCAAAACTGGACTGCTGTGTGTGACAGCTCTTGCTACAGTCTCTCCTGGACACATGCCCTCCCCTGTGGGACAGAAATGCTCCTGGTAGCTGCAGTGATTGTTTAGGTAGAAAATATTAGGAGAACATTTAATGTTTTCAACTGTATTTCAGCACAACTGGGAAAAAAAAAAATGGAGAGAAGCCAGAGCAGCATGGCCACCCAGCTCTTTGGCATGTGCTCTTGAGAGCGGTGGACTAAACCATTTAAGAACTTCTGCCTTGGTAGGTCCAGAGGAGCGATTTTCAAGAACCTGCTTGAAAATAGTCAAAACGTTGTTAACTTAGTTTATTTGGAAAAGGGGAAAAGCCGCATTACATAGGGAAAACATAAATCTTTTCCTGTGGTTTTTAAAAGCGCCTTTGGGCAAATTGCCTCTGCTGTTAACTTCACTATGGCTTTAAGAAGCTTTTCCTCTCCTCTTTCCCCTTCCTCGCACTTCAGGCTCTGGCTCTACCTTTAGCTGCTCTCCTCCCACCTGAAGAGAGCACTGCTGCTCTTGCACTCCTCTTTTCTCCTATAGCTCAGTATCTGCCTTTTCAGGTCTTGGACAGGCTCTTTCTGTCAGGAATATTTTGTGTCTGTTACAAAGCGGTGGCTGCTACTGCTCCCATGGGTCCCTTGAGAGGAGGAAGAGTGTGGGGAGAGGTAGCAAGGGAGCTCCATGGCATCTCTCACCTTCCCACCTCTGTGCTGCAAATTTTCAGCTGTGGCTGTGTGAGGGAGAGAGCAAAGAAAGAGTTTTTTTCTGTGCAAGTCAGGTAGAACTGTTAAAAACAAACAGTTGTTAACATGTTAAACTTCAAGTGTGTTAGAATTTTAATATGTAGACAAATGTATCCTTTTTCTAGTGAAGACAGAATGGCCAGCTATGCTTGGACTTCCACTGGCCCATGGTATTATGTCATGTTGGGTCTTACTGTATTTCCTCTGTGGAGTTTCTTGCTTTCTGCCCTCTGGGTGGGTCCTGTGTGATCCACGATACCAAAATGCTCAGCCTTCCTGTTCTGTCACTGCTTTGTATGGAGTTAAATGCATAAGCAGTGTGCTACAAAAACTGAGTGTTAAATCTTCATGCCTCTATAGGTCCAGGACTGCATTGTTGTTTGTATTGTAGTAGCATGTACAGCATCTACTGATGCTTCATCGTCCTGGGTAATAGCTGAGATGGCCAGGTAGTTTCTGATTATAGGACTTAGAATCCACTTAAGGCAAGTGCCACAAGTAGGTGTAACATGCAAGTTAAAATGTAAGTAAATTCATGTAGGTGAGCTCTGCTCACACAAGATAAGTTGGAGGTAGTTAAAATGCTTTTCAGTAGAATAGTTCAGATGTTAGGATGTCCTTCTCACCGTTTGCCCGTTGGTGTTAAACATCAGAGTGGAAGTGAGTGGACATCAACTGCTTGGAAAAGGACTGAATAATGGATTTGCTCTCTAAAAACTTAACTCTAGTTGGAGTTAGCACTTGGTTTTAGAAAAAGGAAATTGTTTGAGGAAGGATAGAGCAATTGGCAGTGTAGAGACTTGCACTGTATGGTGAGTAGACAGAGTTGGGAAAAGTGATGATGGGCTTCAAACATGCAGACTAGGAAGTGTCAACCTCACTGTGCAGAGGTATCCATTTATGGACTGCTATGTGAATTTGGGTTATATACTGCTGTCATTCCTCGGTGGAGGAAAAATGTGCTGAAACATAGGGTTGGTGCTGTTTTTATTGCTCTTTCTACCTGTCCCGTTCACCGTTCGGTTTTGTCGCTTCTGTTGTCTGCATCTCATCCCTCTTCCCATGTTTTGGTAGCAATTCTTACTTTGCTGGGCCTCACTTTTGCTGCCTTACTTACTCTGTTCATAATAGAATCATTAACACTCTAAATGTCAGTATTAGGCTTTAGAGTCCATTGAGATTAATGGATGGGGAGGCAGAGAGATACTTCTCAGAGCTGTTGTTTCAAGTGGTCTGCAAATTGGAAAGCATTATATCGGTTTACATTTCACATGCAAGTCACATTTTCACAAGTGTAAATCTTAAACTTTTTAACCACTGTTTACATTTTCTATAATGAGACTGTATAATTGGATGCAAAAAAAAAAAACCCCAAAAAGGAATAGGTAGTTTAGGAGGCTGATATGAGAGTTAAAACCTTATCTTAAGCCTCTGAAAAGAAACCAGAAGTGACTGCACACAGAAAGAAGGGTTTCTGAACAATGGGTAAGGAAGGTTATTTTGACAGCAACATTTTGAATGAATCTGACTTAGGTGGCAGGGAAGTCAGAGAGAATGACTGCAACAGTCTAGGGCAGAAGAGAAAGAGGACCTCCATGAGAAATTCAGAGATTTGGGTAGAGTACGTGGGGTTGATACTATGGATTTTCTGTGGTGATTAGTAGTGGAGGCAATTACCTCTTCCAGCAGCACAGCGGACTCTGAAAAATCACGTCTGTTGTTAGCTGAAGTGTTTGTGCACCCACAAGTTTAACAGTTTAAGCTGAATTGGTTTAGAAAACAGTTTAAGATAATTTAGTGTAAATCCTCTGCTAGAAAAAAAAATGTTCTGTATAGTAGTTTAAATATGACTTAGCAGTTTGCTTTGTTTACAAAGACTTGACTGTCCGCAAACCTATACCAATTTAATGAAGCTGATGTAAACCATTGCATGGTGCATCTAAATTAGGCTTCGAGTTTATATTCTTTTTGGAATTTGCACTAACTAAACCAGTTAAAAGTAACACCTTAAAAGTGTTGCAGCTTTATATGTAGACCTGCTTAACTGTGGTCTTTCTCTCCCTGCGAAGAATACTGTAGAGCTGTGCCATTCTGCCCCTGGCATCTGTTAAGTGCCTGCATGAAGGGTGAAGAATTAACTTTTGTAATGGCAATGGATGCTTTCATAGGCTTCTTTCAGGGAAAATCTCCTCAAGAAAAGGGCTAGGGAGAAACGACAACAGCCAGGGAGTTCAAAGTTCCTGAATTAGAAGTTTATAGTTTTAAATCTTACAGTAGATGTTTATGAAAATTATTTTTTCCCCCTCGTTACCCAAAGAAACAGCATCTGCTGGGATTGTGAGAACAATGCAGCCCAGTGATTCCTCCTTCCTTACAGTAGAGAATCCTGTTAAACACACAACACTGTGCCTTAGAGTGTATCCTTTCAGCAGGCTTGTTCCTTTTAATGGGTGCCCATTCCTGGGGTCTCCATTGTTTCATCAACAATAGCACTAGGGGCAGCTGATTTGGTTGACAGAAAATGTGTTAATTTAACAGATCTATTCCCTTTAGCAAGTCTCCTTCCTATTGTGTCCCCATTCTCCCTCCCTTCCTTGCAAGGAAGGCCGTGTTAGCAGATCCTGTTAGGTGGAGTACTCCTGTAATTAGGAGGGGTTTGGAGTCCTTTGTGTAAAGAACAGAAAACAGCTGATAGAGAAAATTGATTTTGGTGCATTTTGTTTGTCGCCAGAACACATGTTTTTGCTGTACTTTCATGTTTTTTGTGTGTGTGCTTTTAAGTCAGTCTTTACTGGGGACAGGGGAATAACTTGACACTACAGACTAATTACAGTCAAGGTCTTTACTTTGCAAATGTTGCTCTGAGGTGGCCTAACAGCCATATGTGACTCCTTTTAAAATTAGGTCTTTATGGACTCTTATTTTTTATAAATGCCTAGCTAAGATACCAACTTTCTCCTGAAAACAAAGCTGTTAAATATCATCCGGGTTAGGAGTGCTGAAGGCTGGCTGGAGGGGATGGTATGTAAAGTTAATACCACAAGACTTGAAATGCAAGGGGCATAATGTTTCTTAGACCTTCCCTGTTCTAGGGCAGGCCACCAGTGTAACGCAACAATTCAAAGACTGATCTGATTTAGACAATGCAAACCCTTAACGCTAGGTGTACTTAAACTGGTTCAGCTTTTGCCTGTATTGATTTAGCTTATTTCAGTAACTCGCTGCCTATGTGGGGGGCATTCCTTTGTTGCTTTTTAAATCAGTGTGGTTAAATGGGTGCGTTCGGCTCCGCGGAAAGGGCTGCATTCGCGCTGCCGAGGGAACTGTGAAACTTGAAGCTTTGCTTTCGTGGGCAGCCTGCTGCCCGGAGGAAGTCTTGCTCCCTTTCCAGCTCTCACTCTTGACTCTGGGGCCATGCCCCTTCGCCGGCGCCTGCCCTGCGGCGCACTGGGGCTTTGCAGGGCTTGGGCAGGGTTGCTTTCCTGCCGGCGGCGCTCGAGGCAGCATGGGCGAAGCGGTGCGAGCGTGCGGCAGAGGGGAGTGGGACCTCGTGTTTCCCTGGTGGTGAGCTGCCGGGTCAGTCCACCGTGGCCCTCGAAACTCTTGCCTTAGTGCTGCTTTGGTCGCTGGGGCTCCTGGTGTGAGAGCAGCCTCGGAGGGTCTTGTTCCCCCTCATTGGTAAAACCATCAGTTCTCTGACTCTTCCTCCTGTTATGTCTGCTTTAAGGGAGGTGGAGCTTTGCAAGGCCAAAAGGTAGGAAGAAAGAGCTGGGGCTTTTTTGTTGGTTTTTTCTCCATTTCAGGTGAGCCCTGTACACAAGGAGTTTAGGCAACAAAAATGTTTATACATCCATAACACAAAGCATAGAGGTTTGGGGGGGGGGTTTCCCTTTCTTGCTGGGGTTTTTCTTATTTGTTTTAGGAGGCAAGAGGTGAGAGTTCAATTTAGGAGCTTGACTCTTAATAGAGCTTGTCATTGTTGCTAATATAAAACAAATGATGAGCATGTGAGAGGAGTCAGAGGCTCCCTCTTCTGGTGTGCTGTGAAGGTTCAAACACAAAAAGAAATTTGGGGGGGGGGGGGGAGAAGCCCGGAAAGAAAGACCCCTTCCATGTATTTATATGGTATTGTAAAACCCCAGTTAGGCCTAACCCTTACTGAATTAGGCCCAAGATATAGCTTGCTTTGTGACACCTGAACAGGTAACCTTAAGGGGCTCTGTAAAGGCAAAATGCTTTTTCAAATGCAAATTCATTGCATTTGCGAGCACAAGCAAGTCCTGGCTTCATAGGGCTCCTGGTCTGAACGTGGGAGATGGCAGCCCATCATGTCCTCACATCTAGCTTTCCTCAGTGCCCTTCTTCATGTCTCCTCCCAACTGAGTCATCCCCTTGCAAAACCCTTACTTCATCCCACACTGCTCACCTGCTGCTGCTTGGCCCGTTAGTTAGCCAAACCTCGTGCAGGCTGTGTGTGCACTGGCATGCAAACATACAGTCTGGGGGTGGTTGTCGGGGCCAGGTGTGGTGAGTGCTCAGCATAGAAACTGTATGTCCAAGACCTTGGCACTCATGCCGCTTTTGGCCAAGAACACAAAAGTTATTGGTGGGTGATTGATAGAAAATGTGTGCATGGCATAATGTTTTACATAAAGGTTTTTAGAAAACTAGTCCAAGAATTTGGACAAAACATGGTTGTTGAGTTCCCTCTTAAATTAACATGATTTCAGGGGATTAGAGAAGTGACCTTATATCTGTCTTTATTTTTGTATTGTTCATTGGACAGCCTGTGATCATATGGCCAGTTTCACTGTTATACTAGTGTGGACTCATGACCGGGTGTCTGGTGGAACCAGAGGACATGTTCTCAAGCATTCATCCCATGGCAGTTCCTGCCATCCTTCACTGATGGCAGTAAAACTGTTCACCTGAATTAAAAAAAAACAAAAATTTTTTTTTTCCTCTGAGTTATGTTTAACCAGGAGCAGTTCCCCAAGCTGGTTCACTGTGTAGCCCCACAAAGGGTTGCACCAGCATAACTGAAGTAGTGGCACAAGAATGGAAACAGGCAGCAGGGAGGGGAAGGGCTTTTTATAGCTGACCCTTCTGCTGAAAGAAATGCTTGTCACACTGCAGCTCTGGGTAGCAGGTGGAGTGAAACTGTGCAGGTAACAAGAGGTCACGCAGCAAGGGGGGGCATCTGGAGAAGAATCCTTATCATCCTTTGTAAAAGATTTTGGGGGTTGTTTTTCTGATACTAAATCAAGATTTGCTCTGTGTGTTTTTTATATATGTATATATATAAAAACATATTATAGATATACACACTATACATAACACACGCACACATATGTATATATACATGTGCTTTCTAAGAGTTGACATTCTTTAGAAAAAAATATGAATTAAAGTTCATGGCTGTCCTTCAAATTGTTCCTTCCAAAGTCAGGCTGAAACACACAGTTGAAATCAATCAGTTTAATTGTCTTGCACAGAAACAAAGTAGTGAAAAGTTTGATTACCCTTCTTAGAATTTCAGGTTTTTGGGTTTTTTGAACAAACAAACCAACCTTTTTTCCCTAAAGTTTCTTCCAGGCTCTGGTCACCCAGCATACGTGGGTATCTATCCACCAGGATTTGCTTGCCTATTGGTGAGAAAGTCTGAACTGATTGCCCTGTAGGACAGAGCAGCCATGTAGAATAAGCAGGGAATAGCTGTCTCAATTTCTTTTCTTTCAGCCTGATACAAGGTGCCGAGGCACAGAAGACTACTTTGCCCTTAAGATAATTGTGTGTTGGAGAGGATCAAAGGGCTTGAGGGGGTTTTTTGGTTGAAAGAGGATTTTCTCCATGGACAGCTGCAGTAGTGCATTAGTAGTGCAATGGATTATCTTTCCATGATCTGTAGGATCTCAACCAGCTATTGGGGGGCCCTGCTGAAGGCTGCTGCTTGGAGGAGGCAGAGTGAAAGTCCCTGGTGATGGGAGGACCTGTGAGGCCCCCGAGCTCGGACCGCTTGGCTCCCCTGCCCCAGCAGGGTGGTGCTGGATATTCTTAGGCTGCAGATAGTGCTGGAGCATGGTGAAAGGGAGCACAGCTCTTGGTTATGATTAACTGCAGCTGATGCCCAACATCCACCCTGTGTGGTGATGGAAGTGCTTATTAAGGAATGTGAGAAGGGAGCTGATTGCAGCTGCTGTGGTGCCCTATAAAGGGCAGTGTGTAATTTGGGAGGGTGTTACGACTTCCTCGACAGAACAAACTACTCACTATAGTAAGCATCTGCCCTGCCAAATGCCTGGACTTTCTCATTTTGGGAAGTTTTGGATGATGGCTGATCTGCAAATAGCTGCAGCATTGCATGGGTGTCTCTTTGCGTGTGCGGATGGGTATCGGTATCCTGTTCATTGCTTGCGGGGGCACATGCAGTCAGACCTGCTGACCGTGGCAAGGATGGCAAGAGGTGATGGGATGGGACTTGGTGCTATCAGAGGTGGAGATCAGGTCATGCTTTGCCTCCCTGACCTGGTTTCAGTGCTGGGGGACGCAGGGTGGGAATGTGCACCATGGGGTTGTCAAGGAATGCTGGTCCCCAGGTGGCTGCTTCAGTTGCTTGTGCTTAAATAGGGCTCGAATTGCATCTGTGTGCTGGTTAATAAGTGGTGAAACAGCACTGTCTTGGCAGGTCCTGTTGTGTGTTTCTTGAGGTAGCAGGATGCCAGAAACACAGGGGTAACAATAATATCTGGGTAGCCAATATACTTACTCTCTCTTTAGAACTTCAATGACACAAGTTTTATCACTTTTCTTTTGTTGTTCTTGTTGTTTTATAACTTGTAAAGCACAAGCCAGAGGAGCCCAGCTTGGATTTCGGGACTGAAGTTTTTCAGGAGGGTGGTTAGGAAGACTTTTCCCTTGGTAATTGTAAGCTGGACTGGTTTCAGCTGAAATTTTTAAAGAATTAAAGGATGAACACGGACTTCAATATGATGTTGTGTTCTTTTTCCTTGGAAGAGTAACTACAATTTATAATCATTGCCTAATCTGTAGCCAGTTGGCAGGAAGGCTGTTAAGGGATTGATTATTAGTGGATGCTTCATTGTGCTGTCCAAGCCTGAATTTCTTGATCTAACCAGTTTCCTTCATTTGTAATGGCTGCAGTCAGCAAGGAGAAGAGGGAGATGTGTCTTCCCATTTGGCAGTCTTATTTCTTGTTCATGGGATATGCTCAGGAAGAAAGGGTCAACAAAAAGTGTCAACACTTCAGCATTCTCGTAGAAAGCCAGCTGTCTAGCTGGCTGTCTGGAGACTGCTTGCAATTTTTCTGCTGCCTCTTGGGATTCTCTCTAAGTGCATTCATTTTCCATGTGGTGACTTAACAAAACTACTGCCATTTGGTGTGGGTATCCTGGAGGCTGTGTTTTTTTTTTCCTGGGAAATGCAGCTGGAGAGTGGAAGTGTCACCAGAAAGGTGATCTAGCTCTCAGAAACGCGAGTGTCCTGCAACCCAAAGGAGCTGTGGCAGCTCCTATAATTGTAACTGAGTTAGCATTTGAACTAGCAGCAGAGGACACGCAGCAGCAGAGTTGCAGCAGCACAGGATTGAGCTTGGACAGCAAAGTCTGTCCTTGGGTAAATACTCTGGTGGATAGGTCATGCTGAACCACATCTTGCTGCAGCTAGGCTGGTACCAGTACCTGGGCTATCTAATTAAAAGTTGGTACGTGCATGGCTGTGCAAAAAGCAGTTGTGCTGCTGTACTGCAGTGAAGTACCTAGTATTACTGCTTAGGAAGGGGGATTTCTGAGCAGGAGCAGTAGTGCCATGAAGGGGCAGCTCCTGCAAGTGGTGCAGTGAACTTGAACCAGGCTGCTCCCCTCGGCTCAGCGCTGCGGCAGGGGCTTCTGGCACGGGACTTGAGGCTGAGTGATAGCAGTGGGATGAAGACAGCTGAGCTAGTACTTGTGAAGCGGAGGGGTCAGAAACTCCATGCCAGGTCTTAGGAGCACGGTCCTAACCCTCTGCTTTTCTCCTCCTTTCCTCCCCCACTCCCAAGCCCCCTCTTGTGCTGTGTGGAAGTGTCCCAGTTCTTGCAGCTGTGTTAATTGTAATGGGTCATTTAGTCCTGAAATCCCTGTTTAAAAGGGGCAAGTCCTTGCCTCGTGTGACAGCTGCCGCCTTGCACTTTTCCCCAGGCTGGAAATAACTGCATATGACACAGGAGCAGAGAGCAAGGTGGGGGAGGGAGGAGGTTTTTCTGGCTTACTCTTAGCGCTGTAATGGCTTTGCTGTGTGACTCTTTTCCCATGTGGACCATCGCAGAGTCATGCCCCACATATTTAGCAGCGCTCTCAGCTGGCAGTGCCTAGGTGATACAGCGACGGTCTGGCGCTTGAGGCGCCCTGCTCAGAGGCCACTCGTGGCCCTGGCGTATTCATGGACATCTGGGAGCAGGAGGCAAGGGGTGTGCAGCTGCCCGGGAAGCTGCGCTCTGCTGTGCGAAGGCAGAGGCTGTAGGATGCAGGGTGGAAAGGTTTTTACTCTCCCTACTCTCATTCCCCTGTCCAAAACTCAAAGCCTCGAGCTCATGGAAACCTGGCCAGCTTTTCCCCCTGACTGAAGGGCTGTCTCCTGATTGGATTGACAGCTTTGAACTGGAAGACATTATTTCATTAGCCTGCTAATCAGATGCAGAGATTACCTGATTGGCTACTTAATAATTAAATGAAGTTGCCTGTAATTCTTTGAGCACACACAGAACTAATTAAATTAACCCTTTGCTGCCCTCCATGCCTGGGGTGCACTTGTGTGAAATGGAGAGGTCAGCTCTTTGAATGTGGGGACCGTGAGCAGAAGGGGGAAATGGCTGCGATGTAGCCAGGGCTGGACATCCCAGGTGTGTTTCTTGCACAGAGCATGGTGAGGACAAGTAGATGCGTGGTTATACCCTCTCACTGAGTTGATGTTTGGTATTTTACCTGCTCCATGATCAGTATGTCTGGCAATGCTCTACAAAAAAATCTTATCCTCAAAAGACTGGAGAGTGCACTTGGCTTATGGAAGCTGGTGCCCACGCATGTGTGGTAAAGCAGCCGATGGCTTTGTATTGGCTAGCAGAGAGCAAAGTATCAGTGAAGAAAGATGCACTTCACGGTTCTTTAGGAAAAGTAGTCGAGTGAGGTTGGAAGATGTTCTCCTGTACCTCTGAAGCATTCTTCTTCCCCATCCCCACAGACACATAACCCCAAACAAGCCAAATATCTCTACGTTTTTGACAGAATTCCACTAATTAAACTTACTGTTAACTACATACTTCTCTCTACTGCTTCAATGGCTGCTTGAGGAACTGCATTTTGCATGTGCTTACGGGAATACAGGTGTATCTCGTATAGTTATGGGAGGACACATAGGTCATATCAGTGTCACAACTTTCCTTTATTGTAGATTAAAAAAGAATGTGAAAAGAGCAATAGGGAGAAACAGTTTAACAGAACCTACAGTTCTTCCCCACTGTGGCTGTGTTTTTGTTTGGGGGGGAGGAAAAGTAATACAAATTCAAGCAGATTTCTCTGACTGTCCCCCATGACAGCTGACAAACTGATTTGTAGTATAAAGCTGCTGATTTCTAGACCAAACATCTGCTTGTCGCTGGCAGCTTGCATTCCTACCTGAGTCTGTAGTCCCCCATGTTGCAGCTCCACTGTTACCACCTCCAATGCTGCGCCCCAGCTTCAGTTTCTGCAATGCCCGAGGTGGGCACAGGGTTTGAAATTTATAGCAAAAGGCTGATATTTCATAACTCTTGCCATATACGTGTGAGAACATTGTTATACTGTTGAAGACACTCTGCTTTTGATTATTTCATTGCTAGAGTGAACAGGCAGCATCTATAATTTTTTTGTTTCAGTTTTTAGTACTGAGCACTAGGCTGAGGCAGCAGAAAAGCCACCTTATAATCCAGCTCTGCTCCCTTACTGCTGTCGCCTTCTGGACTTTGCCCATACATGTTAAAACAAAACTGTCAAATTAAGCACATTTCACTGTCATCCAAGACTAAACTTGGCAGAAAAGAGCCCTCGGACCTTCTGGCCTAAGTTAACCATGGCTGGCTTCAGTTCCCCTGCTGTTGAATTGCTGCTCATCCGTTCTGAGCACGCAGAATGGCTTTCCCCTTCCCCACGGCCCGCATTGCTAGACCTGTGCTCTTCCTCTCCCTTGAAGGTCGGTGGTAGCTGTAGTGCCCTCAGCATCAGCCAGCCCTCAGCGGAGGGATGAATGCATGAGCCACTGCTTTGTCTTTAAAATCTGGCTTCCACGTGACAGGCAGCCAGAAATGCCTGTGAAAACGGGTCAGGAGGCAGAAGAAAACAGGGAGGATGCGAAACAAAAGGGCAGCTTTCAGGGTAATTAGACAGTTTCAGCGCTCTGTCCAGTGCGGGGCATTTGCTTGTGAGAAATGATCTCCCGTGTTGACTTGCTATAGATCCGGGTGCACCATCAGGGTTGGGAAGAAGAGCAGAGTAAGCCCAGAGAGGGGCTGGCCAGCCTCAGGATAGCACGTTCCTATTGATCCCTGATATTAACAGTCTCCCCTCGCAAGGCAAGCTGTCGGACCTGTTTTCCTCACCAATTGACTTGTGCTCTCTTCTCCATCCCGCCCAGCCAGAGCTAGGGCACCTGCCTGCCTCTTAGGCTGCGTTTCTGGTGGGAAAACTTGTGTGCATTTCATGAGCAAGAGGGCAGGCACAGATAGAAAAAGTGTGCGTTTTGGGGGAGGTGGGGAAAAGCATGTTCAGTGTATGGCAGGGTCAAGCTGGAGCCCAGCTGCAGAAACCAGTTAGGTTTTAGCGTTCTTAATACTTGATGTTATCTTGTGTAAAAGAGTGGTAAGTAAGGCTGGCAGGTCTGTGCCTGATCAGTTGTTGTAATAAAAAGCTATTTTCTGTAGAGATTTCTGAAACAAAGACTATCCTAGTGTGTGGTGGAAGTGGCCATTTAAATGCATCTAACCATAAAGATGTTGCCTGTCTGCAATTTTAATATCAGAGCTGTGGGCCACACTCATGGGGGGGGGGGGGAATCGTGCTCCATAGGACACTGTATGCCTGAATGTCAGAAATTCAGTTTAGGGGTGGTGTTGAGGGAGGCTTTTGCCTCTTCTTTGCCTTCCTCTTTGTTTTTGTTTATGGGTTTACAATATGAGATTAGCATTTCAATGTTACATCTCTGAAGCAAAGGCCCTTGGGGTGTGGTGGAGAGCTGTGCAGCTTAGCTGATTGGGATTACTGCTCCTCTCCTAGCAGTGGTGGTGCTTCTCTGGCTCCAGCAAGGAGCAAAGCCCAAGGCCTTGTATGTGTTGGAGGTGTGCTCACATTGTAGCCATCCACTCAGCAGCACTAGTGCAAAACCTGTAACTGGCCTTGTTTTCAGCCAAGGATAATTTTGTATTGTTTTAAGTTGTAGCAGAAGTTCTAATAAAGGGACTCTGAATCCCAAAGCTGTTCACTTTTTCTGGCTGTAGCTGCTGATCTAACACAAGATACAGAAGCTTTATCTTTGGGATATCTGATTTTTGTTAATTGGTCTTGACTTCTGTTTGATTTGTTAGCCAGTTTGTACAATGAATATGGAGTGCTATATAAACAATATTATGTTGTCCCGTAATGTAAGACAGTTGCATGTGGTTGAGCTGGCAAACCTGAGTCTACACAAGAAACTTCAAGGTAACTTTAGGACAAATAAGTTCATATGCTTATTGCTTCTTTATTATGAAGAAAATGTGAAGTTTTCATTTGTTTTTAAATCCTTCCCCCCAAATGGTTATGATTAAAGTGGTTGTATGGCTTTTTCCCTGTTCGAAGAGGGCACTGTATTCTCGCATAAAGGTCTGTCTCTGAAATCTTTGCAGCTTGTAGCTATTAACAAAAAAAAATGTTCTGAGTCTGAGTTAAAAAAGTATTCCTCCAAACCAACCTTGGTTGTCTCAGGTCAACTTCTAAGTTTTTATTCTAATATATAAGATTTTATGACAGTTATTACTGTGTGCTGCCTCTTTCCTCCTGCTAGAGCACTCACTGTGCACACCTTCATTCCTCCCTTCTGGCCATATAATTGTTTGTCTGCTGTCTGGGCAAGGAGTCGTTCAGGGTGCCGATGTGTTAAGCTGCTGAGAGAATGGGGAGAAATGGGATGGAGGTATTGTTAGGCTGGAAGGTGTTAATTGGTGCTCAGCCACTTGTTTGATTTCTAGACAATTGCAGCAGTGCTTGAAGTTGTGCCTGAGCTGAACAAATGGCAGGGGCTCTGCGAGTTCCCCATTTTCTCCCTTCTGAGTGTGTGTCCCCCCACTCCAGATCAGCCCAGTTGAGCCAAGAGGATGAGCCTGGATGTGTAGGAGTTGGCTGGTGTGTGCTGCACAGGCATTGTCACACCGCGCGTGAACAAATGCAGAGCAGCAGCACAGGGTGGGTAGGGGATGCTGTACTGCATGGGGATGTTTCTGGCTTCTTCGAAGCAGAGGACCAAATGCACTACAGTAATGCATTTTCTTCTGTGGTGTTTCCTGACTAACAGGAAGATGCTCAACCCTGTCCAGGACAGAGCACTCTTGTAGGAGAAATATCCAACTGCCAAATAAAACCTCTTTTTTGTAGTCTAGGGCTCCTGCCCAGAAAGACTGCAAGTGAGGGTCTCTATTCCTTCTGTAGCAAGGGTGCACAGGTCTGACCTGTGGCACCAGAAGAGTAGCTTGCTCTTCTGTAGGTTGAAGAGGAGGAATCCTGTCTCCACTGACCACACAGCTGGGAATTGAGGGACCACTCTGATTTCCCTGTCCAACCACGAGAGCTTCTTCCCAGATGCAGGAAGAAATGGGATGGGGCTGGTATCTGCTGCAGCTTGGAGACAGGTACCTTTTAGGCTGGATGTATTCATGCCTTCTTCCTGCACTGAAAGATCCAAGGTGTGTTGAACGTTACTGAACTACTTTTGCACAGACCCCCTGGCATCCATATCCACACATGCACCCAGCCCCAAATGCTTTTGCGTCACAGTCCTTTGGTCTTTGTGGGTGGAGTATTGCCATGTTGACGTCCTGCCCTGGGTGTCATGGCCTGCTTGGCCGCGCTCATCGTGGTGCGGAGCTAACTTTGTGCTACACCATACACAGAGCGTGGAGAACATAGTGAAAGAAGGCAGCTGAACAGGGAGATGGTGCTAAATGGAGACTGAGACTTCAAAGTGTAAATGATCTGTGGTGAGCATTATGATTGGAAAGCCAGTCGAGACTGACTTCAGGAAAGACTGACAAGGAAACCCCAAAATAGGATCACAGAAATGTGTAGTCAGAAGGAACCTCTGGAGGTCTCTAGTTCACCCTCCTGCTTGCAGTGAGACTGTCACCAGCAGTAGATCATGGTTTTGAGGATGCATAATGCTTTCCTCTGTTCTTTTCCCACCTCCCAAAACAGAGAGCAGGATTGTCACAAGAATGTTTTAAGATAACATTTAGCACTGTATAGTCTAAAACAATTTGCTGAAATACCAGATTGGGCAGGAGGGGTGATAGAAAGAAGGGTGTTTAGTTCTGAGGCAAGAATACACCTTTTGGTTGGTTGGTTTTTTGAAACTCCACTCAGATTGGTAATAAGGGACAGTTGGAAAATGCCTTTTTTTTTTTTTTCCTCATTCTGCAGGGAATAGTTTGTCTTTGAGGGTGGCTGGTGCCTGTGCTCTGATACCTCATTTCAGGAGTCATTATGCGAGCACTTGAAATGGGACCTGTGGGTAAGGAATGCAAAAAAAATAGCAGCTGTTGCCTTACCAGACAGGAAAGTGTGGGTTTTTTTGTTTGTTTTTGCTTTTTAGGGGGAGGGGGGTGTCTCTTGGTTTGTTGTTTTGTGGGAGGGGGGGAGTTTCTTATTTTAGCTAAGAGAAGATAGCCCAAGAATTGTCCTTTGTTTTTTAAGACCAAGTTCATTTCATCTAACTTTACATGCCCAGCACCTAGGTGACTAGTCTAGCCCCTGGTTCCATGTGTATTTTTCTGATAGCACTATTAGCTGAGGTAGTCCCTGTATCTCTAGCAGCACCTTCTCAGGTGCACCAGCACAACTGTTTGTGGGGCCACACTGAGATAGGTCAGGGAGCTCATCAGGCTAGTGGATAAAAGCAACTCAACTCCCCTTCCCTCCAGTTATTTTTCACCTGGATCAGCTTTATGAGCTGGTTCATGGAATGGCCCTGCAATCAGCTGTGCCGGCCATACTGTAGTGTGTGAATTGAAATAAGTGGTGGGGATCAGAAAAGGGGCGAGAATAATTTGCTGAATGTGGACCCTGATGTCAGACTGGTCGTGCAGGTTCTCATCACGGGCTGTGGAAAGGAATAGATGTTTGAGAGATGAGAGGAGCCTATTTTAGACTGGATTGAATCCTTCTGGAGGTGTTCCTCTCTCACTGTAGATGATGGAGAGGAACTGCGTGCACCTGCTCAGATGACACCTAACTCAAGCCTCGCTTTGACACTACAGGAACAGCCCATAAAATGGTGCTGTTCCTGTATGCTTTCCAATGTTTCAGCGCTATAGGGACTACTTCAAAGCACAATATTCTCTCCTTGCCTGCTAATGTAATTTGTACTTGAGCTCAAGTGGTGGCAGTGGTAGAGAAGGTGTCTGTTTCAAAACACTGCTGTGGCAGGATAGTGAGGGTTTTATTGCACATTATTGTCTTCTGTGTTGAAACTGATGCTAAATGATTACAAATTCAATTACTTGACAGGAAACTATAGATTTACAGTTGTCTGTGCAACCTTTAATCCATTGCCTTGTACCTGCAAATGATGATTGTTTTTAATTAGTGTCACATGCTTTTTCCATGGGAGAATGGCAGTGTTCAGTTTGTAGGACAGATGGTGCTGAGAGTATAAATCAGGGTTGAGCATTGAATGAAGCTGTTAGCTATATGATTCTCACCTCATTTACTGAAGTTTGAAGGTGGGCAGGAAATGAGAGACGGGGGCTGCTACAGGAGAAGAAAGGGCTGTCATTTGAATAAGTGAGGGTGTAGTGCCATGTTTCTTGTCTCTCCCATGGCAAGGCAGGTCTGAGGTCCTTTCTTCTCCTCTCTTTTACTCCTGCTCCTAGACCAAGAGTTTACAACCCCTTTTTGTCCACTAGTACAACTTTGTGGGGCTATGCTTATGAAGTGGGGGGGGGGGGGAGAAAAAGTGATTGAGGCTTCAGAAGCTAAGCTGGAATTTCACTTTGCAAAGAAGCACCAAAATAACTGCCAGAGGCAGTGTGCTGTGACATAGGGATAGAGGAGGAAGGGAGGGCTTTACTGCCAGAAACGGGCTGATGCAGAGTTGCATGCTCAGTTGCATGTTGCACTCATCTGCTGCAGAGATGTAGACTGTCGTCTTCTGGGCAGTCAATTCTGCCAGATTTCTCGCTGGCAACCTTCATTCACCCATCTTTGTGCTCTTGAGGTCATTATTTCCATTGTGTGTGTTTAGTGGCAGCACTTGCCTCCGGAGGAGCTGGGGACACACGCTGCCTCTCAGCTATGGCAACACAGCAGTTTGTGGAGGTATTGCGTGAGCCGAGGGAGACCAGGACAGGGTCCTTCTTGGTGTCACATGCGGCCCCATGACTCATGGTGTTGGCCATGCTGTGGAGGGCACAGCCCCATCCCCTGTCTCCATGGCGTGGTGTGTGTGGGCCCCTGTCCCAGGCTGCAGTGATCCAAATTAAGGCCACAGTTTTCACTGGTTGAATGAGCTGGAGTCGACGCCAGCTGAAGGGTGGCAGTGGGTTCCAGTTGGTGAAAAGTTAACCTGGTTAAATGTGTTAAAAATCTGAAGTGGCAGAGGGGTGTGTATGCCAGATAACGTGGCATTTTGGGTTCAGGACTAAAAATCCAGAAGCTATCTTTAGTTGTATTGTTAAGGTGTATCTTTAGAAAATGCTGAGAGCTTACTGCTAAAGTTGAAATTGGTAACAATAGCTGGGTCAAGCGCTGCAGGAACGAGCCTGCCTCTGCCACAGGCTCTTTGAGTGGCTTTGGTCAAGGTACCTGTCTTTTTCTTGCTTTCCCTGCCTTTGAGATATATGACTACCTACCCATGTTCTCGTAGTCCTGGGAAGACTAACTGTTTAAATTCTGTACTGTTTTGAATGCTGCCATAACAATGCCAAGTGTGTTTGCAGGATTTTCTTTCTTTTTTTTTTTTTTTTTGAGGGCAGACATCTTAAAAGTTGAGGTGCAGTCACTGGAAGCTTGAATTAAGTGGTGTATTTTGCAAGGATTGGTCATTTCTTTTTCAATTTCTCATTTGTCAAATAGGATTAAAAATCATTAACTTGTAAAGTGGTTGAGAAGAGAATTCATCTTCATTTGATTGAGATACTCTGTGGAGGACCACCAGAGGAAAAAGTCTATGAAGCGATTAATAGCTTCTTATTTGGTGGCAGGGATTGGAAGCTATGCAGTGCGTTAGACATAAGGATACATAAAGAATGAGAAGGATAAAAATCAATACTGAACAGCTGTCTTTACTTTCTGGTTACTCTCCCCCATGTACTGAACGAAGTGTAATAGAGAAGTAGGTGATCACTCATTTAATAGCTATTATAAAGTGTTTGAATGATGGGACAGAACTTAGGTTATTTTTGTAGTCCTAAATGTAGCATTTCCTTCTGTCACTGAAATTTTGTTATGGAGGTTCAACAGTCTGCATAGATGATATGAAAGAAGTAGTAATAAGTGAGACAGTATGGCAGCGTAAAAACCCAAAGTACTCTAGTTAGCAATGAGTTAAGAGTGAAATGAAGCTTTGTGTGCCATCTTTTGGGTGAGGAAAAGAGTAATAGGGAAGGAGGGAAAGGGGGGGACGTAGTAGCCTGAATGCTTATCTGGAATTGGTAGAGAATGAGAATAGAAGGAATTATCTGGATCAGTGATATCAGAATATCACACTGGTTGCAGATTTGAACTGTACTGGTATCAGATGGCTGTCTGGCTCTGTGATTACCAGCAGCTTCAAAGTTACGGAATATGCAATTCTGATTCAGAAGACAGATGATTTTTCTGATAGGCATCTCTTGGACCTAACTTTCTTTTAATAACCTAACTATTGTAGTCTCAACAGCTCTGTGGTTTGAAAAAATGCAAATTTCTGTATGTCTGATGAGGTAGACTGCATGGAATGGATATTCTCAGTAAGCTGGCTGGTGCTGCACAGTCTCTCCAGGATAATAGAGTCTGGGAACAATTAAGCGGCAGCGTAATCAGTTCCTGGGGGCAGGAGCATACCCTCTTGCTTTTCAGCATTCCCTTGGCTGACTCATGAACTCTGTTGATTGACTTGGGAAGCAAATGAATCCAGCTCTCCTCCACAAGGAAGAGTTATGGAGGCAAGGTGGTGAGAGGAATACATCAGATTACGGGCAGTTCCTGCCCTCTCTTCTGTAAAATGTGTGGAATTTACAGTGGCTACTTAGCAGCTAAAGGAGTAAGGGTTTGGGTTTTTTTCTTTTTTTGGCCTTGAAGTTCTGTCCATCATTTAAGTTAAGTACAGCACGTTATAGCTGGGAAATGCTCAAACTCAAAGAGGACAATCTTGGCAGTTTGCTAGAAAACTGACTATAACTGACTACAGTTAGTTGTCAAAAAATAAATGTATGCAGCCATATAATCTGCGTGTACTTTATATGTATCCTGGTAAATGAAGGAAATGGCTCATTTGGATTGACAGTTTATGGGGCTATCCTCTTGTTATTCAGCTGTTCCCAAGCGAGTGACTGGAAACTTTGTTTCAGGGGATAGCCCTGCTTTCAATGCACTTGGTTTTTCCATGTTTCCTTCCACCCAAGGATCCTAAGGGCATTAATGTCAGGTTAATGAGTATAGTCAGGCAGGATGTCTGAGAGCTGGGCAGCGTGCTTGTTCCTCAGGTGAAGAATGGAGGCACAGAGGGGTTAAGTGACCTGCCACAAGCTTCCCGTGTGATCTTGGGCAGCTTGCAGTGCAGTCCGGATCATCCGCCTTCCAGTCCTCTGTGCGTGAGACACAAGAAAGTTTAAGGCACAAGAACACTCAAAACATTTCTTGTTTCTTTAGCAGGCTAACTTAGTTCTTTTGCCAAAAGTCTCTATTCTTTTTTCCTTTAAAAAAAAAAAAAACTTGATGTATTTGGTGGTAATACATTTTATAAAGTTATGCAGTCTCTCAAGCACAGAGAGAGCAAAAAAACCCTGCAATACACCAAAGTGCACACAGGGAAGAGATGAGCTGTGTGAGCAGGGCTTGCTGTTAACTAAATTTGGTTTGCGGTGTCTTACATTCAGGGATGAGAAAAGGGCTGGTGGTAAATCTAACTCGCAGAGCCTGAACGGGCCAGTGACGGGGGAAATTGGGGTGGGGGGGGACAGAAGAGACAAGCACATGGAAAACCAACTTCTGCTACCTCAAAAACATGCATGCAGAATGATAGCGGGGTGGGTGCGGGGGCGTGCAAGTTAGTAACATCCCAGAAGCTGGAAGAATAAAATGAAAAGGCAGCAGGATCAGCACGCAGATGAAAGGCAGCCCCTTTAACACTTGCTCCTGGACTCTGGCAACTCTCAGCAGTTGGCTGGAGACTAAGCTGGACGGTCCTGTGGAGCTGCAACAAAGGGACGAAACAAACCCCCGTCCCCCGGGGCCCCCCTCCCCGACAACGCGTGAAACAACTTGATAAATGATTGCTCTGTCAAGGGACGAGGGGATGGAGACGTCTGGGAGCGCAGGGGGAATGTATCTAATTCAGGCGTGCGGGGAGTTTGGGGTGGGAGAGAGGAGAAGAAGAAAGAGGGGCAGTGGGACTGGGCTAAGGTGGTCTCCTGGTCTTGCAGGCAGCGAAATTAATAAGTATGCAGAAGTCAGAAGGGGCGGGCGGCACGGTGCCGGGGTTTCTCGGCAAGGGGCTTCAGAATGGTTCCCGTCGCCCGCCTGCCCCTCCGTCCCTGCCTTGCCTCCAGCCCTGCGCACTCACATTACCTCATTTAATCGGGATGGCAGGAAATACAAACCTCCCCCCGCTGCTCCCAGCCCAGTCCAATAAGGGCGGCCGATAGCATTGAAAGCTGCAGAAACAGGAGCCCATGGCCTGGCTCTATTCATGGGAACATTAATTACCCTAAAACAAAAACAAGAGGAGTTCACAGCTGGGGCTCAACACTTCAAATTCCCCTCCCACCCTCCCCTGCTGCTCCTCCGGAGTATGTGCGCGCCAGCTATTTATACAGTCTCCTCTCACAAGCGATGGGTATTGGGCCCGGAGTACCTTTGGTTCCCGACCCTCCACCGTTGGGCTTTATCAGGACGGTGTCACTGGCTCCGGCGTTGCACTAGTATTTCAGAGGCAGCATGGATGCAATCCAAGGGCAGGCGCACTGTGCAAAAAGCCAAATGCCACCACCAAAAAAAAAAAAAAAAAAAAAAAGACGGTGGCTCACCAACAGTTTGATTTGCTGTGTGGTAGTTTTGTGGCAAATTGTGGCAGCTGGAATACAAGCAGAGTGGTCCTGTGCAGTCAGGAGGGCTGCCGAAGGAAACCTGGGCTCGGATGGCTTAGCTTGATAACAATTATTAGAAGTGAGCAGTGGGGGAAATTTCGCTGTGTCCTGCTGGAAGCGAATAGGGATTTGGTAGCGGCAGAGTATTTTCTCCCTGCCCCCCCCGTGGGACTGGAGTGGAGAACTTAATTTAGAGCACTCCTGAGCTGCTGGTTAATAAACGCTTGATCCAGGAGGCAGCTGCTGCTACCACTTAGAAGGTGACCCAGAGCCCCATTCCAGCATGTCCCAGGCCACTATGTCATGAGCACCAGTTGCCAGGAATAGAGAACGCAGCAACATTTATAAATAAATAAAATAGGTTTTGAGTGTACTTCTGTGTTCAGTAAATGAAAAAGGGTCTGAGTTCATGAGAAATAAATGCTAAATTTTGTTCTTGTTTTAGTTATCGGATTACTGTCATCTATCCAAGCAGCGGCTGGCTCTGACTTTCGCTCTTGTGGCACATCGGCAGTGAATATTAACAAAAATAAATAAAATAGGAGGCTACTTGTGAAAAGGAGTGTTCTGAAGCACTTGAAAGGCAGTAATTGCCAGCTGTCAGCTCCAACTATTTCTTCAGAGTAGGATTTAACCTCTCTTGAGTGTTGCTCTTTCCGTTCTCTCCTACACCCTCTGCCCCAGTATCTCTGATGAGCTTAGCAGTGCTTTGGCACAGGGTAAGGAGGTTACCTGGAGCTGAAAGCTGCAGTGAAAGCATTGCATTCATTGAGGCTACTAACCCTCTGACTTTTCAATAATGATACAGGCTAAAGCACCTGAGTGCTTAAATCCCTCTAGCACCTTTCCAAATTTGTCTTGTGTCCCTGGAAAAGCAAGAAATTCTCCCACAGTTTAGAGGAAAATAATCTTGGAACAGCTGCAGGTACACACAGGAGCTGTGAGATATGCCCCAGAAGTGCTGATGGGAGCAGCATGTCTGTGAATCCAGCAATTCGTGTGCAATTTTGCAGTGTAGCCACTTGCACTCATGTTGAGTTGAGCCAAATGGTGTTCAGCTGAGTTAAGTAGAGACCTAGTTATACTGTTGAATGGACCAGTTCAAGCACTGTTGCAGATTAGGGGGGTAGGGATAGGGAATTGGACTCAACCCTTCTAATGTCCTGTCTAGCAGTAAGAAGGAACTGCTGGTGACTATGCCTGCTCCTCTTGGTCCTGCAAAGCCCATCATTGCTTTGGTTGCTTACAAAGATGGTTCTCAGCCTTGATAACTTCTGTTTTTCCTTGCACTTACTGTTGGAAAGAGGGCACAGTTTGCCAAATATGCCCTGTGTTTAAAAAAAAAACAATGTGTAGAAAGACTCTGTGCTATTTGGTTTGGATCACTGGGAAAGGAGGGGAGAGTAAGAAGAGGTTTCATTGTGATATGGCCTAAGTTATAAAAGCGTAACATTGACAACTTTTAGAACATAGGCCGTATCCTACAGGCTAGCAGGGAGCAAATCTTGTCCTGTAACCTTGGATTCTGCAAGCATGTACAACAGTGCAGGAGAGTAGACACAACCCATTTTTTCATTATTACTGCAAGATCTCAACTCATGTAGGACACCACCATGTAGCATTTCACCTTTTCCACCAGCAGCCTCATCTAATACTCTGGGGCAGTACCCTTCTGTAGAAGGCCAGAGAGGACAACTGAATGCAGTGATTTCTTTTAAAGCCCCAGCGATATTTTACTGGAACTTGTAGTCCTACCTAGTGGTAGGTTTTTTTAAAGGAATCTTTAAAGGAATCTTTAAAGGAATCACAAAAGGGAAGTATTTTTTCATGCAAGACATAATTAAACTGGAATTCATTGCCACAGGATGTTGTGGATGCCAGAAGTCTAGATAGGTTCGAAAAGCAATTAAACGAATTCATGGAAGAGAAGTTCATCGAGGGCAATTAAACACAAAGATACAATCTCTGGCACAGGAAGTCTTAAGCCACAGCTTGTTGGAAGCTGGTAGGGGGGAAGCCTTATGCTATGCTTGCCCCATTCTTACACACCCTCTAAGCATTTGCTGCTGGGCACTGTCTGAAGCAGGATATTGGGCTAGATGGACCTTTGGTTTGACCCGGCATGATGGCTATATTCTTCTGTTGTGCTTCAGACAAATGTAAGGTGTCCCATTTCTGCTACAGAAATGCTAACAGCACGTAGAGATTCATGTGTCCCTCTGGAGTCTTCTTGGCAAGTAAAAAGTGAATTAAGACTAGATCTTCTGGTAGTGGGGGACAGCTGTGCTCACGAGGGAAGGAGGGAGAAAGAGAGAAAAAGGGACTGCCCAACCACCGTCCTGCCGCCACAGCACACGGTATGCAAAGCGCGCAGGGTGGTGTTTGTGGACAGGTTCCAGACATTTTACATGCTTCCAGAAAATCCTGCATGAGCCCTGTCTTCCAGTAACTTGCCCTCCTCTGCCAACTGCTTTCTCCAGTGCATTCAATACACAAGCAGTCTTTCATAATGGATTTAAAATGAGACTTAATGCTGATTAGTAGCATGTAGATACACAGACTAAAGTAATTCTTTAGATGGGAAATAACACGACTTTTAACCTTTCCTTTAGTTTCATGCTTCCTGAAGCTTCCTTTGGTTGAGAAGTTTAAGTGAAGCAGTGTTAGTATGACATTGTATTAAGTGCTGTTACTCAAAGCAGATGATGCCTAGTACTTCATTATTGTAAGACGTTTGATTTGTTTCAATAATGTTGCTTCATTTACACTGATAAATGAATTCGGCTGTAAAAGCAATAACCAAAAAAACCCAGGTCTTTCGTCCCCATTCTGGATATGCCTGTAATTGTAAACTGCTCCGCACTGTGAGAGGATGTGTATCAGGGTGCTATAGGTATCAGTTAGGTTCTGTCTTAAATTCATTGATGATCCAGAGACAGAAATGAGCAGTTTACTAATTAAATTCTTGAATGTTAAAAATGCTAAAGGAGTACTACTCGATAGGACAAGAGCCTAGAGAGATTAAATGTATAGATAAAGAAATTCAAGTTGAAAAGTGTATGCTGTCATAACTGGACATAAATGATCTCAAACAGAGCTACTCACTGGAAACAGTTGAGTTGTGAGAATGAGCGTGTCATGTCTTGTGACTTGTGGCCAAAATCTCAGTATTGAGTGTTTTACTTAAAACCTCAGTTCTTGAAGATGCTTTGAAAATGTGATCTAAGTATACCACCAATTTAGAGAATCAAAATGAACCCAGTATTTATTACCTTAAAAAAATAAATTGTGAATCCAATAGGTTGTGTTTGTTGTGGGCTGGACACCTTATTTTGAATGTTTTGGAACAGTAAAGCAGACCAGTAGTTCAAAAGAGGCTGTAAGTACATGATGTTTTTTTCTTAAATGTATGTTAATGCAAAGGAAGGCTATTGGCAGCATGTATAGGAGTGTGATACCATAAAATGTAGTAGGACTGGTGCAACTCCTGCCCTTTTGTGTAACCATGTTTGCCATGTTCTTGTTTCTGAACACCTAAATACTAAAAAGATTTAAAATTTGTGAGGAAGTCATAGAATATCAACAATAATAACAGTGGAAGGATGATCCTATTGTAAAGAAAGGTGGAGAGACCTCAGTATATGCAATGTATCTGATGTTCACTTGTATCTAAAGGATACAGACACCAAGAAAGCCAAGGGAATTAGGTGATAGAAATAATAAGCTGAGCTGAAGGAGGAGAAAATTGGTTCTGAATACAAGGAAGGGCTTCTAAGCAGATACAGGAAGCTCCACTCTTGAGACATTCGCACTAGAATAATACGTTAGAGAGAGAAATAGGTGGCAGAGAATATCTCCCAAATAGTCCAGGCTTAGAAATGGGATCCAACATGCCTTTTGTATCTCTGAGTTTCATGCTCAATAAAGTGAATTGGAAGATGGTGGATGGTTAGTATTATGAATCAGTAGCGGGTTCCTCCCACTAACCAATGACAGGATTATTTGACAAAGAGGAAGCGTTTGTGCTCTTCAGACATGCTTTCTTTTGACAGAACTGAACTAAAGAGCTAAACAAGTGACTCAGGGTTTTACTGGAGGGTATGAGAAGGAAGTAGACAGCAGATACACTGTGGTCTTCTTGCTGTGTGAGTCAGTGTTTCAGGATTCATTGTGAAGGACACAAGCTAGCTTACTGTGCTCTGTGGTCAGTTTTTGATGGAGATACTTTCCCTTTCCAATATTTGAGGAGATGCCAATCTTCTCATTGTAATTCATTTGTCCTCCGGGGCTGGATGGCTGTCAGGGTGATAATCTCGTACCCACCTTTCTTTTTGCCTGCAATGGCACAGAGTGGACCGTGCTATGTGACCTTCAGAGCAGATGTGCAGCCCTCCTTCCTGTCCTATCTGGCCCTGTTTCCATTGTCCACTCCAGGTTTTGTCTGTGCATGTTACTGCTCAGCAACAGCTATTCCACTTTAAATCCTCGCTCTGATCTGAATGGATATTCAGGTGTAGGAAAGACCTAGGCAAAAATTGTCTCCTATTTGGTTTGGGTGGGAAGAAGCAGTTACAGTAACTGTAGAGTTGATATCACCTCCTTCCACTTTTCAGAGAAGGCTGAAAAAATGAATAGTTTTAGACATGAAAAGCTCAGTTTCTCAGCATTATTTCACCTATTCTTGTGCTGACTCAAACCATCTTTTCCTTGAATGTACCCCACACAATGAAGTTAAAATCATGTCCTCTCCATTTCCTTCCTCTTTCATGTTGAGATATTTTCATGTCCAGGGTTTGTCTGCCTCCTCACATTGAACCTCCCGAGCAGGTCCTGGATGAGGCCAGTGGCCCGGCTTGTTCTCATTTCCTGTTCTGAGTCATACCTAATATTAGATACTTTAGAAGAAAGAGTAAAATCCTGCAAAGACAAGTGGGAGAGCTGCAGTATTCTCTTTGCTCCTGTTGCTGACATTGTTGATGCTTTGTGGTTTTTAATCTTATTAGGGTTATTGCTTCAATAAATACCTTGCAGAAGAGAGTTCTGTGGGTTAATAATGTATGGGTACAGCAGTATTTTCTTTCATCACTTTTAAATCTGTTGTCTTTTATTTGGTTGGACAACTCCTTGCTCCTGTCTCATTGGGAGAAAAAGAGGGTGGGAATGGAGCATAAGTGCATCCAGATGGGTTTCTCTGCCTGCCTTATATATTATATGCTTGATCATTTCACCTCTTGCTCGTCTCACCTTGAACGTAGCCCAGAAATTTGAAAATCTTTAGAATTCTTATTCAGCAAACTTTTTTTTCTGAATCATAGGTCATCCAAATTCATGCTAACTAGGGCTCAAAGAGTCTGATCTTACTGTGATTGTAATGTATGTATTTTGTAAATAAATTCTTTGACAAGCTTCTTTCTAGATCTCTAACTTTTGTCAATCCTTTCTGGACTTTCAAGTTTCTGATACTTCCTTTTGTTACAGAGACAGAGCAGAATGTAATGTAATGATTTTTCATGACTGAAATTGTTTTCCATATCATTCTTTATCTATCTTTAATACAAGTTACACATCTGGTTTGCGGTTTTGACAATGACTGGACACTAAGCAGATGTTTTCCCTGTGCTGTCCAAAAGGGCACTTAGATCTTTCTCCAAATGGTTACAATTAATTTAGAACCCATCCATGTCTACAATTAGTTAAAACTCTTCATGCCAATTTGCATAACCTTGCACTTTATGTACTAAATTTTATTTGGTGTAATTTGTGTAGATCCTTCAGATTTTTTTTCAGAATATTCTCTACTCTCCAGTTTCAACTTACCTATCGAACTGTATCATCCACATTTTTTTTTCCTATTTGACATTGGATGTGCCCCTTTCCAGATCATTTAATATATTAAATGTTGATCATAGTATCCACCCCTGGGACTTCCCCCATTAACCCTCTTGAAAACTGGCCATTTATTCATGCTGTTCGTTTTTTCTAAATTAGCTTTAATCTATTGACAGATGTTTACCTCTCACCCCATGACTGGTTTCCCTAATAGGCTGTGGTGATTAATATTACCAAAGACTTTTTGAAAATTCAAATTAATTCTATCTACCAGTTTTTCTTTAACCGCTGTCCTGACTTTCCTTGTAGAAAATATGGAGGTGCCAATTTTTCTTCTGTAAATACCATGCTAATCTGTGCCTCCTGTACCCATTAGTCTAACTTTTGTAACTACATGGTTGAGCCATTTTGCCTGGTGCTGAAATAAGGTTCACAAGTATCTGTAATTACTAGGTTCATAGCTGTTTTTTATTCACAAAGTTGCGGTATTCTCTCCCCTGCAGCTTTGCCGTCTACTATGTAATTTTAATGATAAAGCTGCCAGCAAAATATGTAATATGCCACTTCATTCTTACATTGTTTGACACTCAGGCAAGTGCTACCTAGGCCAGTTTGTTTCCAATTCGAATTAATTTTATGTGACTTAAGGCAACGGGGAAGGGCTGCCCTGTGTTTTGACAGAACCTGTTCTAGCGCTGCGTGTTGCAGATGCCTCTCACACACCTGGTGGCCAAAGCAAGGGCAGAGAACATGGTTAGGCTCTCGGTATCTGCATTGCCCGCTAATATTGATCTCTTTATTTTAACGAGTTCAGTGTCTCTTGTAAGGTTCTCACTGTGGATACGCTTTAAAAAGAGGTATTTTGAGTATCGTGATAATCCCTTCTCTTCGAATGTTGAGGAAGATTAAATGGGTTTAAATTGTTTGCTTGTTTAAACTGAAAGGTGAAAATCTATGATAATTTTTCATTTAAATATGATTTTAATAATTTTTGCTGTTTATGCTTTAGTAGAAGTTGGATTGTTGCTTGATCTTGCTAAGATGTTGAGATTTACTGCCAAATTTCAGCTTTTACATTAAATTCAGTACTTTTTTTCTATAAACCTTTAAGCCATTTGTGTCTATAATATACATTTAGTTGGATTCTTATTTTAATGTTTTATGTTACAAAATCATGACTGTTTCTTCCTGTTTACAGAATAAACCATTTACTTGTGATCTGTATTAACATCCTTTTGGATAAAAATTGGAATTGAATTAAAAATGCACTAAAACTTTTTAAACTGATGTGATGAAGTAGTTTAGTATTAAATTGTGTTCAGTGAGCTGGGTGTTACTAAAAACAGTTTTGCCCATAAAACCAATTTACTGCAGTTAGCCAACCAACCAGGTTTGTTGCTGGTCCTCAGGTCCTTCAGGGCTCTAGAAAATCATGATCTCAGCCTCTCACATACAGTTTTTGTTCAGAGACTGGAAGAAGTAAGTAAATTTTTGGCTTGGAGCCCAGTGCCCGCCTGTGCGCTGAGCGTTGTGCCTGGGTTAGGCATTTGGCAGAGGCACTGCTGACACCGGTGCCAGCAGTCACCTCCTCCCACGCACTGTGCTTTGTTGCCACCAGTGTGCGCGAGCTGGGCAGAGGAAGGTTGATCCGTGCGTAAAATAACCCGGCAAAGAAACCTCAACTAACTGGTCCATTTTGAGATTGAAAAACCATCTTGATTTGTCATGTGGCAACACCAACGCGCGGGGAGAAGTTGCTGCAGAGCTGGGAGTGAGTGGTGGGTGGGAGGCAAGGAGAGGACACAGGTAGGGGAACGTGGCATCAGTCTGGCAGTGACGCTACAAAGTTAGATGCGAGATTTCATTCAAAGTGAAAGGAAATGAAGTATGTATTCTTTCAAGTGCTCGCAGATGGGATCCACACATGTTAAGGCTCAATTTATCCTATCAGTAAGGTCTATTCTGGGCTCTTCCCTGTATTTTCTGCCAATTCAGTCTGTGAGTTGTTTTACACCTTTTGGCAAATATTTGTTTTGGAAGTTTTGAAATATATCTTAAATGACTGATATAAGTCAGAAAAAGCTTCAGTCCTTACTGGTTATTTCATTTCACATTTCAAATTTAGCTTTAGATAAGTATAACTTTAAAGGTATTAGTGTATCTTAAGTATCTGAGTGTAACATCCAAGCAGAACAAAACAGCCTTTTATTGCTGTTCTTGCAGATTTTGCAGTGGTGTTGGTATCCCAGGTCACAGTCTGTTTATATCTCCTTTCATTATATAGAGATATCCATATGATATAAGGTTTATATTCCAGAGTGTTGGGAATTTCTTTTCAGTAGAAATTTTATATCTTTGCAAAATTTAAGTTAAGCATTATTTCTGTATTTTTAAGTATCCAGTGCATGTTGGATGTGGATTCAGATATTACAGTACTTGTCACATTGCACCCAATAACCTTGTTTCTCTCTCACCCTTGTAGAGCCATGCTAACTCCTTTGCAGAGTTTGCAGTGTTATTTTTCAGAGGCATTGCAAGCTTTTCAGCTCCTTAAATGTGCTTTCCATGTCTTATTTTGACTGGCAATATCTCTTCTGCTCATACTTGAACAGGTTTAATTTCCCTGAATTGATTTCCTGAGATTAAATTATTTCCTGCGTACTCACAGCTCTATACTTTGGTTACATCCCATTCTTTATTTGGTTCCAGTAGCCTGTGAAACGTAGTACTGGGAATGCAAGTATTCAGCTTTTGCTATTCTAACTATGCTTCTTCAGACACTACAGCGCAGCTCAGATGTTTAAAGAATTCAGCCTCACAGCTTTCCTGTGCATTAACAAAATATTTTTTTAGTTTTATGGAACAACAAAGTGAAATGCCCAACATCATGAAGGAAGTCTGTGGCACAGCTGGGACATGAACTCTGATCTCCCTGTGTCTGTCTAGTGCCTTAATTACATGATCATCTCCACTGCCTCATCTGAAAATCATCTCTTGAAGTTGAACAAGCATGTCAAGCTGCATTTTTCATCTCCCCCTCTCGTCTCTGCTTATAGCTAGAGGCATTGGAGAAGAGTGGAGTTTTTACATGTTGGGAGTCTTCTTCAATACCATTATTTTATCCCTTCCTTTTTCTCTCCCTTCTTACATCCCAAGTCATGTGAAATCAAGTCTCTATTCCCTTCTGCATCTGAAATACTCTTCTGTGTATTTATACGTATACCTGCTGCCAAAAATTTCATCCATAACCTTCATTTTAACTCTATAACAAGATTTTTCAAGGCCTTTATTTTCCCTCCTCTGTGACATTCAGCTCTAGGCAACCAGTGTTTTCAGTGTTTGCCATACGAATCATGTTCTCTCCTGTTCGAGTTTTGCTACCCCCCTGTCCCATTGCACATGGAATACAAACTCTTTTTTGCCTGGTAGACAGGAATGGATGTACGAGGTTAGTTCAAAGGTCCGTCTGGTCCAGCATCCTGTCTCTTGTTCTGTAGCAGATACCTGGGGAAGTGTGTCAGAACAGAGCGATCGAGCAATGATACTTCCCCAGATTGTGCTCCCAACCTCTGGCTCATATTTGCAGCTCGGGGACTTCCTTTTGTATTAAAAGCCCTTGATAGGTTCTTTTCTTCCGTTAATTTGTCCATTTGTTGTGTGAACCCATGTACACTTTTAGCATCCATAATATCCCGTGACAAGAGACTGACAGATGAATTATTCCTTGTGCAAAGAAGTGCCTCCTTTTGTTTGTTTTTAACCTGATAGTTTCCTTTGATATCTGCCCATTCTTTTCTCAGAAGAGACCATGAGCACTCATTTGCCTTCACCATGCCATTCCTGGTTTTATGGACCTTTATCTTCCTGCATAATTGTTTTTCCCACAGAAGCTGTTTCATGCCTTTGATCATTGTTGTTGCCCTGCTCTAGCTTTTCCAGTTCCGCTTTTTTCTCAAATGTGGGGACCAGAACTGCATATAGTGTTCAAGATGCAGATACACTCTGCATTTGTACAGAAATAAAATGATGTTTTATGTTCCTTTCCTAGGCATTCCTACCATTTTTAATTCATTTTTGACAGTTACTCTGTTGCTTCTGCTTTGAGAGTTCTGCACACTGTTGTTGCCCAGGTTGCATCTCAGCTGACCATTTCCCACTCTTGCTTGTGGCCTGAGCTCTGCCAGCTACTCTTGCCTCACCAGAATTTCCTTTTTCCTCTTGCTTCTCCCTTTTTATGTTTCCACTCTGTCTGGAAGAGCTTCCTTCCTCCAGTGTTCCTGCCCACCTTGATCTCCAAATTCCTGCCAAAGATTCGCACTACAAAGCCCTTCAAAAGCATCTGCTCTTTCTTCTCTTATCTAGCATACCAGCAAACAGGCAACTTTCTAATATGCTAGAAGGAAAAAATGCCTTTAAGATTTGTGCCAAGCTCACAGAAATGTAAATTCACATATGTATATCAAATCCACTCTTCTTTTTTCTCTTTTCCTCTTCACCATCTGTCTTCTAATCTGGTTTCTGTGTGCATTAGCGTATAATTTTACACCAGTGCAGATAATTGCAAGTTTAGCCCCAGTTTGCAGTGTTTAAAAATGTCTCACATTAACGGGGCTTAATCTCATCACAGTGTGGGTAAAAGCTCAAGGAAAGAAACAGTTTAGGGAAATCTGGGGCCTCGTGTATTCCTGTCTGGGAGTTTTTGGACAGAATTCACCCAGATGATCTGTGTAACTTATGCATAATAAGTCTGATGTTTCTTGTCTGTCTGGGACCCGCTGCACCGCTGATGCACAGATGTACGATGTGTTTGCCTTCCAGATGTGCTTGGTTGTACATAGACTCTGCGCACAGCGAACACACACACACGAGCTTGGAGATGCACTAAGTGCCTTGTGTTTGCTTCTTATGTTGTACGTTACATCCGCACATTAGCCTTGCTCCAGAGTTGTCCTGGATGAGCGTTGCTAGCTGGAACCTGCCGTAGGGTGCCTTCCTGCACAAGTCCTACTATCGCTGTATATTTTAAACCCAGCAAGGGTGGTCAGTACAAGGGAACTCAGTGCTTACAGCAGTATGAACTGTAGCTGCTGTACCTTGTTTTAGATGATTACCCTGACTCCCTAAAAGAGCAAAGTCCCTCATATTTTCAGTGTAAGTGGGAGGCTGTGGGCTCTAAGCATGTGCAAAACTGGGGCTTGTGTTGAGGTGCTCCCATATGGACTTTGGAAATTGGTCTGCGCTGGGGATACTCATCCTGCAGATGGGGCGAGTGGGGCAGGATAAATGTGCTACTCCCACCACTGTCCTCCTCTACCAGCAAGTCTAGCGGTGGGGTAGTTTTGAAGATCAGCAGCATTTCAGGCCCCTGACTGGGGCGGTGCTAGCAAGGGCTGTCATTAAGGTTGTGTCATTAGATTTAAGCATAGAGATGGGATTCACAGAAAAATACCAAAAGTCTTCCTCTAATGTATAGCTCTGTGCTGTCTCCTTTGGAATAAATCTGCTAGCTGAACATTGAATTAAATCAAACTAAATTAGAAATGGTTTAATGCTGCAGAGGTCTAATCTGAGACTTGTTAGACTTGGTTTTAGTGCTCTGCATCAGGTTTCCCGTGTGATCTTGGGCAAGTCACTTAGCTTATCTGTGAGAATCCCACATGGTTGCTGTGAGGTTAAATTCCGTAAAGATGCATGAGGTCCTCTTGTGTGTACATTACTGGGCTTAAATAAAGGCTGAAGATAAAATTAATGAAATGGGCACTTCTTTGTTGGCCCTTTCTCTGTCCCAAATGATTTTTATGGTTGTGGCTGGAAAAAAACAGACACTTAAAAATTTGCTTATAACTAAATCTCACTAAAATACTTTCATAAGCTGTATCTGAATAAGTGAGGTTGCACTTAAATTATCAACAGTTGAATCTAATGTATATGATTATATTGACAGTGTGGTCTGCTTCTGTAGTAAAAGTGGCTCAGAGCCTTTCTGACTATTTTAAAAAAAAAGGGACAGAAACAATCGGTTACCCCTGCTGCCAGGAGAAGGAAGTATGAGGGCTGGGTGTGTGGGTGGACAAAAGCTTAATCTCTCTCTCTCTCTCTCTCTCTCTCTGTTTTTCTAAGAGTTTGAACTAATCAGTGTTAACCAACACTGAAACATCTAAATCATAAATCTATTCAGCTACTGAACAACTCCCAACAACAGACAGCAGATTGTTGTGCCTTAGCTATCCACGGCTGTGCTGTGCCATCCCTGGCATTTATTTCATGCATAACACCTTCTCATAGCTTTTGCAGGTTTAACAAAATTCCCATCCATGGTAGCTCCCTTTCAAGGTAACTTTAGGCAGAATATGAAATTATGGCAAGAAGTTCGAGGACCAGTGAGGCGGTCTGCAGACTCGTCCTTCTCCCGTGGCCCCCCAGGAGCCGAGACTCCTGCTTTCCGCTATTGTGAGAATTAATCCCTTAGTGTTCCTCGCTGCTTTACCTTCTATATAGCCACTAAGCACACAGTGACTGAAAAGTTAGATGCATGCTCAAAAGAATGAATAGCAATGGATCAAACTTTTTTAGCTCTTTTGCAAGTGCTGTTATGAAAAAATAGCCGATTGCTTTATATTTGAAAAATAACTGATACCTCAATTCACCTGAAAGAGTCAAATCTGGAACTTCTGGAAAATTTCCCCCTTTTCAAATCAACGGCAGATGGGGAAAAAAGAAAATTCCTGACTTTGCACCCTAACTAGAAATCGATATAGGGGTAGTTCTCAATGCTGTTCCTTGATTGCTGGCTGTAGATATGGTTCTGTGCTGATTAAGGGTGCCTGCTGTAAATGCATAGGTGGAATTTTGCTGCAATTCAACTGAGATTTTTTTCAATGCCAAGATTTATTTTAGAGAAAAACAAAGCAACATTTTATTGTTGTGATTTGATAACTTTCTTCTGTGCAAATAACCCTAGAATGAGCAAATCTTGTAGCCTAGGATGCAATGTGGGGTTTTTGTGCATTTTTTTTTTCTTTTTTGATTGGCTGGAAGTGGCTTGGAGGTTACTAAGTTAAAATGACTTTCTGGGATCCCTCTGTGCTAGAAGGGAATGAGTCGGGAACAGTCTTTAGAGCTGAAGTGTTGCTAAAGCCTTATTATTACTAAGATTCGTTCACAAGAAATGTTATCACCCATCAACACAAGTGCGATTCAGTCCCCATCAAGCTTTGCTCTGGGGGTAACCAGGTCAGAGTCGCCTCTGCTCGTGGGCCAGTAGATGTTTTGAACAGTAGTGGTATATGAATGCATTGATCAAACTGTTGGTATATGCAGAAACCAGCTGTAGACAGTCCTGAAAGACGTGAATCTTTGAATTCTTGTGGTGTATAGTAAGTATAAGGCTCTATGTGCCTTCTTTTAAGGATGTTTGGTAATCATAGGACTGTTTTGTACCCAAAAGTTTGCTAGGCAGTTTGTCTTATTTCAGCCCACCCCTTCTCCATGCTGCCTACAATCTAGGTTTAAACAAACAAGATAATGTGACAAAGATAAGTTCCAGTATTTATTTGGAGCTGTTTTATGGATGACTAAAGATTCTTTTGTTTTATTTAAAATTTTGAAGGAGATAAATATACAAAGAGTATGAAAGTTTGAGGGGAATGGAATTCATATTCTGAGAGGAAACTCTACACCGATATTTTTTTTTGTAATAGGATCAGTTTATTCCTTGAAACAAAGTGGTGGTGATTATTCCAAATGCTGCATGTTCTGTTTTGTCTTGCACTTTTTGATACTTTTGTATATTTTACCTTTGAAACTCCTGTTGTTTATTTACTTTATTTTATAGTCTTTAAGTTGTTTTTAACATGCTTGCAGTGAAAACAGATCCTATAGAGAAAATGCGTTCTTTGAGAGTCATCTAACCAGCATAGCTTTCTCTAAACTGGAATTTTTCATAAAATCTCTCAGTTTTGCCCCTTTGGAGCACCTCCTCTGGACATAAGTGCTGAACAGGATGAGATGTTTCCTTCATTGCTGAAAAGTCTTAATTTGCAATATTCTAGTTCAGGGTTCTTGAATTTATGAACTGCCTGGTGTAGCTGTGCTTGCTGTCATCTGTGGGACTTACAGTTAGGAGAGTTTTGAGCAAATGTGCATAGACAAGGGCCAGCCATCCTCTCCTGTTTTGAGAGATCTGTGGATTGTAAAACTGACTCTCATTGTCCTACAAATATTAAGCTGCATGAGAGATTTAGGTATTTGTCTATATTTCATATCTATTGAAAAACAGCAGAGAACAGTCAAGTGGGTTGCCTGAAGTCACCCAGCCTGACAAAGCTGGGAATAGGCTTCCTGGCTCCAAGTACTGTACTTTAAACTACAAGATTAGTCTTTTTTGAAAAGGATAATCTGTATGTTCAAAGAAGGCTTTATAAAGCTCCCATTAACCCTGGTGCTGTACTTAGTGAGGAATCTAATTTATGTTCTGGTAAATGAAAGCAGTTTCAAAGACCTTAGTGCTGCAGGTCACTGTCAGACCTTCAAGGTCTGTTGCCACCAGTTTAATTTTTCTCCCGCTTGGATTCTCCTCTGTCCATCGTTTCTAAGAAAGGGGGAGAAGACTGTCCTCCTGAGGAAAGATTTCCGGAGACATCAAGTTGCAGCTAACTGAGAACAAGGTCCACATGTGTTTTTTGCTATGCTTAGTTAATATACAGAATGGCTGATGTTCCCATTTCTTCCTTAAAAGAGCAGGAGAGAGTGAGCAAGGGAGAGAGACCTTCTGGTAGAGCTCTTTTTATTGCATTTTATCACATAGTCAGGATCTGAAGATCTGAATTCCAGTAGCCAATGACTGGAAATGTCCTTTCAAACTAAAATGTTGAACTTTTGAGTTTACCCCTGAGTCCTAGGGCTACCTTATCTAAACGTGCTGTAGAGAGGAAAAATTTTCCAGTTTTATTCCATTATCTACACAGAACAGCATTTGTATATTAGCGAAGTAGCAATACATCATTCCCAGCATTGTTTTCACCCAAAGATTGCAAGTGTTATACAGGGTTGGGTAAAAATTATCCAACTTTGGAGGGGTGGGAAGGGAGACAAATTTAACTCTTGTCACTGAATGCATGAAGTGAGAATAAAAACCAGGGCTTTCCCAATCCCATACTCCAATAAATAACACTTTTACAAGCTGGTTATATAATTATCTGTTACTGTTTTTCCTGCTTCAGGCAGATCAACTGTTTCGTGTAACTGAAGCATTTTGTGCAGATCTTTTGATAATCCAGTGTCATCATTTGTGCACTGATTTGCAGAAACAAAGCTGGTGATTACAGTTTACAAGATGCAACAGACCTTTGTTTCAATTTTTAAAATATAATAAAACAATTTTTTATTTTTTTTAACTCTGGATGGGAGGGAGGACTTAGGAGGAGGGGAAGGTACTCTGAAATAATGTCTGTAGAACAAATGTTACAGCAATAGACTTAGTTTCCTCTGCGTCTGGGCAATATTTTATTGTCCCTCTTTAAAATTATGACCCTGTTTATAATACATGTTTTATGACCACAGTTAGCATTAACATTTACAGACATAATTATTATTATTATTAACGTTAGTAATAATTTGCAGTTTCTGGCAAATAACTATTATTGCGGAAACAGCTAAATGTTTATAGCAACCTGTGAATTTAGTGGCTATAAAGACAATATGAAGTCCAGCTATAGGAGAATTCCCCTATGGAAGGTATGTTGAAGAAGATATTCAGTCTGTGCACTGGAAAGATTGAGACCTAGAAACACTTTTATCACCTTTTCTATTGAGTACTGTTGCCAGATGTGGAATAAAACCTGGAGTGTCCATTTTCTAAACCCACAGAGGGCTTTATATCATTTCCCGTAGTGCACACAAACACGAGCTGAGCTCCTGCCAGACTTGGGTGGAGATGGTGGTTCACTGCCGGGTCTGGCCAAGAGGTGTTCGCCAGGACGGTTCACTGATTGCCTTTGCGTTAATGTCAAGTCACTCGGAGCATGTCACAAAAAAGCTTTGTTTTTCTAACCAGACCCTTCTCCCTGCTAAATTTCCCCCAGCTGCGATTCGAGGAATGTGAATTCCTGCGAGGTTCCTGCTTCTTCTCTCAGCTGCTCCGCGCGCCCACAGCAGCCGGTGCCATCACTAGGCAACATTGTTGGGTCCTGTTTGGCTTTTTTTTTCTTTTTTTTTTCTTTTTTTTCTTTTTTTCCAACTAGCATCCTGTGACAGATGACGGCTCAGCGGAGCAGGACAGGTCCGCGTGCTCAGCAGGAAAGCCGAGGAAGCGTGGGATTGCAGTTAGGAGTGGGAGACCAGCCCAGGAACGCGTGCGGGATGCACACTGGATAGCGGCCGTGGTGGGGGGACAGATGCTCTGAGCTCTTACTCAGCTTTGAAAGCTCTGGGGTGCTTTTACGCATATCCAATGAAATACAGATTTTTGGACTGGACTGAAGGTAGGGTTTAAGAGTGCTGGAAGAGATAACTTCTCCTCGGATTTGTTTTGGCGTTGGCGCCTGCAGCGACATACATTATAATGATGGCTAAGATAGAGCTGTGTGAAGAACTGTGACTCTCACGTTTCGATATTTGACAGACTTAAAACACCATTTCCTGTGACAAGCCTATCCCCTAGTGTATATACCTCTCATTAATATGGTAGCATCTGTGTTTCCCATAAAATATAATAATAGGAAACCTGTGTGAAAGCCATCAATTTTTGCACTGAAGTATGGCTGGATTGTGTAAGCTTGGGACAAATACAGAGATTCTGACAGATAAGTAAGGCAAGGCTTTGGCTCTCTAGAGTAGCACAGAAGGAGATTTAAGAGAAACACAACTAATAGGCTTCTTTTGTACTACAAACTGATAAGCAGCGGAATAGATCTGTATTTTTAAAACTATTTCTTAGACTTATTTGCAACTAAGCCTGTTGCAAATATGCAGTTCCTGCATCTGAGTGACCGGCCAGCTGTGTAATCAGGATTGATGCTGATAGGCATGTATTTTGTACTTTTCAGATTTTTCTTTGCTAAATTAAAAATATATACTGAAACTTGGATTTCAACGTATCACCGCTTTGGAATTCATCTCTCGCCACGTGCTGTGAGTAGAAATCTGTGGACTACCTGCAGGTAACTCCAGGCTCTGTAGTTAGCTCTTCTTTTGTTTGACCCAGAGTGAGGGAGAAGGATTTTTAGTGCTGATAGCACTTTAAGACCCATCTCCCTGCTGAGTCACAAGCCAGGGTTTGTTTGTGATGGGTACGCTGCGGACTGCACTCGGGCAGCGCAGCAGCTGAAGGGGAGTTAGAAGAATGGCTGGCTGGGGAGATCAGATTAAAGAGAAAAGCAAGGCTTTACAGCCTTTTTTATCTCAATGCATTTTACCGTTTCATCCTGCTTTTTCAGGCAAGGGTGAGCAGGAATTTTTCCCCATTCAGAAAGCCAGGCCTTCATTTTAGTTACAGGGGCAAAAGGGATATAATGGAATCACCTTAATTCTTAAAGGATGATCTGCGCTTTTTGTTTTTTTTGACACACACAAACGTAGTTTTTCATGACTCACTTATCAAGTGGCAGCTAATAACACCCTGGAGGGAGGGGGGCAATGATACGAGTGCTGGAGAGCCGCTCTTCGCTTTTGCAAAAGGACTTTCATGGTGCGAGCGTGAAACAGCTGCATAGCTTGAATACCATGTTGCATCAGCAGCGCATGATGGCAAAAAGTAAATTCAAGGGTTTTGACAGTATGAGAACTAGAAAAGTGGAAGTTGGCTTAGGTGTGTCAGCTTGGATATATTGAGAATTGTGAAAATTCCCTTTAAAAAGTTACTTCCCCAGTAAGTCTTGAAATCTTTGCAGAAACTTTAGCCAAGCAATCCATTCCAGATTTTGGTGTTCATCCTTCCTCTGCCCTGTGCTCATGCTGAGCAGATGAGCGCAATGGCCAGACCTAAAAGGAAGAGCATCTACAGTCTGATCTCATCCTCCCTTGCTGCCTTTGGCTGGAGAGGAGGAGGAGCCTTGAAATCGGATTATTACTTCGAGCCTCTTGGCTTTGGAGCTACAGACTGTTCACCACGTTGCCAATGGGCTTAAAAGCTTAGCAGAGCTCCCACTAGGTACCCAGGAAACCTCTTACTGCAGAAGATGGTGACATTGCAGGATCAGCTGTTCTTTATTTATCATGCAGCAGAATAGTCTGGGGAGGTACCATAACTAACCCAGTGATGTTGTTTCCCAAAACAACATCCAGGACAGGTAGCCGTGCTGATGCTGTTCCTGCCTGTGTGATTACACTTACCCAAGGCGCTATGTAAAACAGTTGCTAAAATTTTTAGCCTTCAGCTGCTGGTAGTATTTAGCCAGTAAATGAAAACACTAAATCCAGCATTTGTGGAGAGACAGTTTGGGGGGGAGTTTTTTGCTTTGTTTCGTTTTGTTTTTACCAGCAAGGTTCTACTGACCTGGGGTTGTGAGAGCTCAAAATGTGCAATGCTATTATTCAGAATGGTCCCAATGGCTAGATACAACTAGTGGTGAGCTAGCTTCTCACCACGTTCCTCACCCTGTCTTCCCACTACCAAAAGAAAAAAAAAAAGCCTAAAACAGTAAACCCTACAAGTAGTTTAATAATCTGAATACATCTGACATTCCATACAAGTGCTGCTAGCCTGAGAGAATACTCCTAGGCAATAAATGATATCTTTCTTACAAGGAGGCAAACAGGATGCAATTCAAAAACTTTGTTTCCTCTCATATTGTTGTGCTTGGAGGTTATTTTCAGCTAGAGTACTGAACTTGTGGCTTGGGCAGTAGTGGTCAGCCACTTTGTGGGAGTTTTTTGCCTTTTTTTTTTTTTTTAAGGCATGACCCCTGTACTTTGGGAGTAAAGGCATCCCTGATTAGACATTTAAATGCACTGGTGTTAAGCTTGCTTTTCTTAATTGCCTCTCACAGGTTTCTTGGAAGTCTTCCACTACCAGGTTTGCAAACCATAGGCTGCAGACCATGGGTTCTGCCGAGGCTGAAATTTCTGTGCGTCTCCCATGTAAAGTCAGCTCAGTGCCTGGTGTGATGATTGCCCTACTGCCAGCATAACTGGCTTATGGGAAGATGGCATAGATTATCTGCTTTGAAGGAAGAGGGGATTATTTTGAAAGGGAGAAATGATCTTTTGGAGGGAAACAGCATGATGTCCAAGTGCCTTGGCTACTAATAAAATTGCTGAAAAAGAGGAAGTGGCAGTGGCCTCAAGTGTGAAGTGTGCCCCCGGTGAGGATGCTGCGTTTTTGTTAGTTTCTCCATCTGTAAAATTGCTCTCTGTGTGACTGTGTGCCTCCCCTTCCTTCACAGGTGCTGTGAAGTTTCATTAAATGATTTTAAAATGCTTTGATGCTCTAGGATGAAAGCTACTCTAGAGGAGTAAAATATTAATGTCTTACTATTGAACAAACTAATCACTTGTTACTTCAGAGCATCAGATGTACCACTCCATCTGAAAAGGCTCTTTGCAAGAGCATGAAAGTATGAACCAGCAGCAGTTTTATATCCCTTAAGTGCTGACAATGCATAAAATTCATAACAAATGTGATTCTTGTCCCAAATCGCTTACACTGCAGACGAGATGACCTAGGCTCAGAGGAGAGAAAGTGTTATTATCATCAGTATGCTGCTATGGGGCATGAGGGAGACTAGATTGATCATTCTGAAATCTATTTTCAATACAGTTTAGCCACCCAGTGTGAGCTGTTCGTATTTGTTTGTATTACACAGCAGTGAAAAATTCCAGTCGGAGAGCAAGCCTCCGTGTGCTGTGCAAACAGGGAAGGGTCTCTGTCCTAAGGGAGTGACAGAGACAGCAGCTTAATGCAGACCGGTGCAGTGGTCTCAGAGCACCAGCAGCCTGGTGTTTGCCCAAAATCATTAAGCGCCCTGGTAGAAAGGCTAAAGAAGCATAAAACCAAAGTGTGTCTCTAAACCAAGCCTCAAATTCTAGCCTGACCAAAAAGCTTCATCAGTGCTGGAAAGAGTTTGTGTTTTCAAATCTGCTGGGACTGAATTAAACCAAGTTCAGTGTTTGTGCAACCCCTTTCGCAGCAGAAGGGAGCTGCTGGAGGAGAGGAAGGCTGAGGTTATCCATCGCACTGCCAGCACCGTGGGGGAGCGTGGGGGATTTGTTCTTTGCAAACAGCAGTGATGTGGAGGCAACATGACAAATTCTCCATGGCTTTCTGTTTATAACCATCTCCTTAATATAAAGCTGTCATCTCACACCTCTGCTTAGCTCTGGAGTAACATTATGCCTCTATTTACAACGCGCTTGAAATAGCCTTCAAAGTCTGCTTGCAGAAAGTTAAGGGAGGGAGGTAGAGATTGCGAGGTTACCAAAGGCACTGACAGACATTAAGGATTGACCTGAAGAAACAGGAAAAGGGAATTCTTTTGCTGCTAGTGTTTTTTTCCCCCTCCCCAAATCATATTTCTTTTCTAACAGGATAGCTTTTCTCTCCCCTCAAGTGTTTGTTCTTCCCCCCTTACCCTGCACACACCAGTCTGACAGCTCAGATAAGGCCCAATGGACTACTACAGCCCTGAGCGTTATTAAACCACTTCACCTCATTCCCCTGAGGCTGTGTAGGCCAGCTTGGCTCCCTCTGAGTCCCCGGTCCCCAGGGGTTGAGGTGTCCAAGAAGCTGTTTGCTTGAGGAGAGTTGCCGATTCAGTCCCTGCTGCCAGGAGGGCAGGGAGGAGATTCAGCATTACCTCTGGGCTTGTCCCCATCTCTGTGGAGGAGTTGGGGGTAGTATACTACCTTTTCTTGATAAGACGCTCCAGCGTTTTATGGCTTCCTGAGCTTAAAAGGGCTCCCACAGAATCACGGTAAGGTTGCGGTTGGAAGGGACCTCTGGAGATCGTCTAGTCCAACCCCCCTGCTCAAGCAGGTTCACCTAGAGCAGTCTGCCCAGGGTAGTATGGAGGCTCTTGCAGTGCCATCGCCTGCAGGAACAAGGACACAGGGAAGTTGGGAAAGAAGTGTGTAGCTGCAGCTGTGACCCGCCCCAGCGCTGCACAAATACCAGCCTGAATGGTGTTACCAAGCTGTCCGTCAGGGATGGGGAGGCGCGAGGGACTAGAGTGCTCTGCGTGTGAGGCAGGGAGTGTAATCTCTCAAATATTTGGATAACGGAGGGTGTCTCCAACTAGCGACTAAAATTAGGAGATTGTGGCTTGGAGACTCCATCAGGATCAGGAGCCATAACTTCTCTCTGTGACTTTATAGCAGCAATCTAAACCTGCAGTTTTTTGTGTTCCCGGAGTATCAGGAATACCTTAGGAGTGCCCCTCATTCCCTGGAATTGCCCTCCCTGCCTGTCACTCCACACTGGGCAATTTCGGTAGGTGTTGTATTTTGAAAACTGTTTCCTATGGTGGCGGCAACCACAACCAGGGAGATAGTGGCACTGGGCTGCAGAAAGCAATCTCTGGCTGCTGGGTGGGTTCATGCTTTCTTAGGCATGGTAAGTACATCCGAAGGACATCACACAAACTCACCAACAAGCTTAGCATGTGGTTTGACAGAGCAACCAGCCTGTGGTAGTTGAATGCTATCACCACAGCTTTGGAACCGCATCCCACTAAGATAACCAGTTTATCTCTTGGGTTTATTTGGAGATGACTGGATATATTCCACCATATGATCCGACAGACTGAGTAGTTGGATTAATAATTAAAGTTAGCTCACTTCTGACTGTAGTTCGGAAATGGACTTTTGAGGGCATCATTTTTTTCTTCTAAATCTGAGTGGAGTGCTACTGTTCACCTGTGGCTCTAGTTTTCCCATCCTCTTTACCAAACAGCTATGGCATGGCCCGTTGTATCAAAACCTCTTGTTTTTCATTGCATTGACTTTTTCCTGATGAATTGGTTGGGTATGCTTTGCAACTGAAAGGAAGATGCTGCACTTTTCTCTGGTATGTGTGGAAGAGGAGTGGTGGTCACTCCCGGAGTCCCTGCATACTGCCGGGTTTGGCTGCTTCTGCTCATAGCTGAAGGGACAGCTGGATATTTAACAGAGTGGGGAGCGGAAGCTCTTAGCCAGAGATGGGAAGCACATGTGCCAGCGTCAGGGAGTGCTAGGATAAATGGTGTTTGTTTGGAAGTATTTCAGAGCTGTGATTGTCTTCATGTCTTCCTGCCCAATCTAAGTAAACTGTATTCTTTCTTTAGCTTTCCAGAAGGCATGAATTTGCCGGACTCCTGCCCAGGTATCTCTTATCATTATTATCGTTATCTAGGAGGGGAAAAGAATGTCCTGAATTTAGTGACAGTGTTGAAATTTCAACAGATGGGTTGGGGTTGGCTCAGCACAGCCCGCCAGTAGCTTTCAGCGTTCTCCTAAAACCCTCTGCAAAAGCCTGTTGAGTCACTTCAGAGTATCGCAATGGAAAGCTGATAACAGCCGCAGTGTAGAAATAGAGCTGAAGGGATTGGGTTATTAGACTGACGGCTAACTTGGACAGGGCTTAGCTGTGCTTAAACTGGTTATGTCTATCACAGTCAGTTATAGGTGATTCAGCTTTGTGGCACCAAGGAGGCCCTGGTGCTGCAGTCGCGTACTCGGCAGTGCAGCCTGCCTGCGCGGTGTCCTCGCACCTGCTGGGCTTGTCCACTGGTTTGGAGGCCATCTTGTGAAACGAGGGCCCCAAAACTGGTGACGCCGCCGTCCGAGCAGATAGCTTGCTGGGGGCTGACCTATGAGTTTCCGTATTTAAAAAAGACGCTGTATACAACAATACCCCTGTGTTTCCTTCATCATCTCTGCACTGACACTGTTGGTAACTTGTTTTGTCTTTGCTGTCATGTTTGTGAACTCATTCTTTTGCTTTTCCCTGGTGAGCTGATAGTCTTTTCTCTCAAAAATCTGGACAGATACTGAAAAGTAGCATGCTTTGGGGCTTGGGCACCAGCTGTGCACTTGTGTGCTGTTACAGGAGTGAAGTAGCATTTGCAAAGAGATGCAAGTAGTAGCAGGGTTTAATATATATTCATAGTTGTTTGGTGGGAGCAGCTGAGCAGCGCTCATTTCCGACTCGAGCCTTTGTCACCTTCAGCGGCGCACCGAAAGGGTTAACCATAACCACCTGCTTTTGCGGCGTGGGGCGTCCCAGCGCTCCCGTGCCAGCTATTTTCGTGGCGGGGCCAGTGGGTGCCCCCTGGCCCGGGCCAGCTAGCCCTGCTGCGGGCCAGCGCTCCTGCCGGGCGAGGTGGTCACCCCTGCTCCATCCGCGCCACTGCGCTCCTTCCCAACAGCCATTGCAGGACTCAGAGGGGATTTAGTCCGGGGCTGGGGGCAGGGAAAGATGTTAAACAGGCTTTTCCCTAATGAGGTGTGACGCCAGCTGGAGAGGGGGAGAATCCTGCTTTTCTCCTGTCTGTTGCTCTCTCCAGCTACAGGAGGAGGAGGAGGAGGAGATGTGTCCGTCCCCCCCTTCCCCGCTTTCCTCTGCTGATTTGCTGCCTCTTCTGTTTCCTTTCTGTTCTGTCCCCAAAGCGTTTTGGCAAGGTTCAGATTTCTGCGCTCACAGCTCAGTGCTCAAAGAGAAAGGGGGAAAAACAAAAGGGTTGCAGGCGTGGGGGGGATGGTGGCGGCGAGGCAGCCGAGGAGGCGCGCAGCGCCCTAACCGGGCCGGGGCGCACGGCGGTGGGTGCCCAGGGCAGTGCTCACCGTGAGAAACAGGCCACTTTTTTTTTTTTTTTTTTTTGGATTGTGGCGTTTCTCCTCCAGCATCCCGTGTGCCGCTCCAGCGCCTCTCTGCTCCAATGCACGTGAGGCTTGGAGGAGCAAGGATTCTTCTTCCCTTCTTAAAAATACGGGTTAGAGGATGCGGTGGAAACACGAGAGGATCCTAATTCTTTGTTCGTGATCCCGAGATGTTAAAATGTGCGTCGTGTCCTCCTGATACCTACCGCTCCCACAGCACGCCGGGCATGGTGTGGGAAAACTCCAGCATTTGGATGTTTTGAGACAGAAAGCCAGAGAATCTGCCTGGATAGAAAACTGCCATGTTAGGTTAGACAGGGCCAACAGACTCATCATGGGGAAGTTAAACCACCTCTCACTGCTCTTGTCCTATCCCAGGCAGCAACAGAAAAGAAACAGGCAAGAACTTTATAGTTCAATGTGTCGGTGTTGCTTTTCAAGGCAAATAATCACAACAACACTTTGATTGTGCCTTAAGCATAGCCTTGATGCTGAGTGCGATGCATGGCAGGGACCAGAGGACCCTGGGGGATTGCACACATGCACCAGCAGCACTGGGGAGCGGATTGCAAATACAGGTCTACAGAGGGCCCAGCAACCTTGCACCCACTAACGATGGGCCTTCGTTAGCCCCGTGCAATGCCGGTGCTCGCTCATCCTGACGTGAGAGAGAGCCCATTAACTCAGCGCGCCCTTGGGCTACTGCAGCGACCACACTTAGGGGTGCACCTTGTGGGTTCAGGAGGGAGAGAGGGAGGTGGGAAAGTCCTGTGCCAGGTATGTGGGGAGAGGTGGGTCGGCGCGACCCTGCGTGTCCGTCCTGGTCGGGGGCCGGCACCTTGCCCAGCGCCCCAGGAATGCCCCATATCTCCTCCACGAGCGACCTGTGAACTCCAAAAATGTAAAAGGTCACCCCTGGGCTTGGAAAACAATCCTGGCAGATACCGGGCTATCTTGGCGGGTTGTGGCCACTGTTTAATGAGCGTTAGTCAAACAGTGGGCTGAAAAGGCTCATGGGAAGCAATTTAAATATTCCTGCGTACAAAAGGCTGTCACATCCTAGTGAAGGCAGGCTGTTGACTGATGGCTTTAACACACAAGCATACTGTGGATGAGGGAAAGGGAGAGGCTGAATGCAGGGTGGGGGGAAGGATATCCCAAGTCAGAGTCTCACTTTTTCCTCTCCTTTATTCTGGGCCCTAACATGTCATTTTTCACAAGCTGCAAGTTCACTGTGGTAACTTACCTGAACAGCTATGTTTTATCACATCACATCCTTTTTTTCCCCCTCAGTTATGTTTTGTTAGAAGGTAGATGACCGCTAAAGTCCTTTAAAAATTAAGCAAGTCAACACCTGCAAAATATTAGCTGCTTCCTGAGTGAGTTCAGTTTTATGTATCTCATGATCTATTACTGTTATTAATTATTATTTTATATATAGCAATGTTGTCACTCCATCCAAGATTTGGCAAGCAATAACTGTAGTTTTTGTATTAACTTACCATTAAGCAAGGTAGTCAGCTAGAGGCCAGCACAGAGGTTCTTGGGACTTTTCCTAGTTCTGCAGCACGGTCACCCTGTCAGGCTTTGGCTGCCTTTTGTCCTTTCTTTGCCTCAGTTTCCACATATAATAAATGTTTTTAATATATACTTCACAGGACAGGTGTCAGGCTTCTGCTTATGAAGCTCTCTGGGTATCATGCAAGAAATAAATAAGAGTAGTGTTGATAATGAAAATATGCCATTAATATCCTTCCAATAAAATACGACAAGCAGCATTTAATCTGCAATCTATTATCAATAACTTTATTATTGCAGTTACCGCAGTCTAATAAAAAAGCACTTTCTCTTCTTTATTGGGTAAGTGCCAAAACGTTTATCCTTTATTCTCTGGCCATTAACCTTTATTCTCTAGCCATTAGCTTAGCCGTTTGTATAACAGTCTGTTGAGTAACATTCAAGTAGGAATTTGTATTGAAACCATTATTTACTCTGAAACCCAAAAAGAATAGGTTCTTATGGCTATGTTATCTATCCATATTAAATCCTGTTAACTGCTGTATACTGTGATGATCACTCATATGGAAAGTGGATTTTCTTGCTGTGAGTGATTTTCTAGCTTATAAACACAACTTGTCTTTAGTTAACCTAGTAATATTTTGAAAACAAAGCTTGAAATTGCCAGTCAAAAGGCAGATATTTTCTCACAACATGTGCAAGATATGTATTAACTACTAACGTTTGGAAGTTTATCCTTTTTATGGTCCTGAAATAATCTGTGATGCTCTCTACTGTTCTGTCAAGGGTTGAGAGTTTGGGTCAGGTCATGTGGCCGGACATCCCGTCTTTCTCTCCTAGTGAAAAAAATGAAGAAAATCAGAATTCCTGGAGGAGTGGGGGGGTTGAAGCATTTGCTCTCCAGCTTTTTCACCAGTTTCTGGCTACCTATCTGAAATTGCTACTTCTCTGCCTCAGTGGCTTTTTGGGCCACAGTTTCTGAGCGAGTCTTTTAAATGAACTCACCACTACCACTGTTAGTGAATGGAAAACAAAGCAGCAGAATGAAACTGTTAATTCCTGCCCATCAGCTGAACATAGGAGAGATTATGGGTTTCTTAGTAAACTGTAGTATCTCAGCCTCACTGAACCCTATTTTTCTGTTTTCAGACAAAAGCATTAGTCTTCTGGCTGGAGAGTATCATTCAGTAAAGAGCCTTTCAAGGTCTTCCCATAAACTTTTGCAATGAAGAGGTAATAGGAGGCAATTTTAGCAAAAGCTGAGGGTGGGTGAATTAAAAGTAAAAGGAAAAAGAAACAGTTTCAAATTTAATATTTTTATATTATTATTTTTAATGATGAGAAGGGAGTGGCTGACCCAGTGTATGCTCTGCTGCTGTGCAGGTACTTTAGGCTGCTTGGGTCTTGCTGGTCCTGGTCAGCTAACAGGGTATTTTGAGGAATTAGTATGATGGTTGGAATTATTTTTTTTCTCCTTTCTGCTCATTAGGAACTGGAAGCTGCTCTTCACAGGGATGATGTGGAGTTTATCAGTGACCTGATCGCTTGCCTTCTTCAGGGTTGCTATCAGCGCAGGGATATCACGTGAGTAACCTCACTCTATGATTTTAAGTGCTTTGCAAGGGGAGCTAATTAACACAGTCGCAGGGATGTTTCACAGCTTCAGAGTGATGACATGGAAGGGATCGGCAGTCACCAGCAATCAGGCCAGATTCTTCCCTAAGTAGAAGGGAATTCCAGCTCCCCTCTGACTGAGTTGCAGGCTTTTAATTTTACAGACCTGTTGTTAAACAAACGTCTGTGGAAGAAAACATGGTGTTCAGATCCCAGGCAAATCTGGTACCCTGCTGTAGCACTAACCCATACAGAGAACGTTCACATCTGCTATTATGCTCTGCAGTCTATGTGATCAATTTAGTGACATCACAGTAAGCGTTTAAATCATCACATATGTCTTCAACATTTTTATGTGAATTGCATAGAATAAAAATTGCTGCTATGCAGTCACCTTACCTGCATGGAAGATCCCACTGCTTTACAAAGGGACAAGTTGGGCAGCAGGAGCAGTAACAAATATTGTAATTATTTTCTTGGGAATAAGAGGAGCATTGGAATCAGTTCAGTTGTAAGATGTTGGAAAGGACTTTCAAGTGTTCTCCTGATGTTTCAACATCCAGAAACACTTTGTTAGTGTCCACCTAAGTAGCCTCCCAAAATGAAACATTTGTAAAACATCTTTCTAGAGGGTTGACACTCACACAGTGAAATGTGCTCCCAGTGATAATGAAGGCTTGTTGCAGTGCTTTTTATTTGTTCTTCTCCTGTGAATCCTGCTAATAGCAAGGCATAATTGTGGAGATGAAGACATCTTGGCAACTGTTACTTTTGCTTAGAAGAGGTGTTAAGCAATCCTGCTCCCTAAGATTCCCCTGTTGTGCAGAGGTTTAGGCTGGTATGTGGGCATAACCATAGTCCTTGCATTGAAGGCTCTATTTCTAATTAAGTGCTGTTGTTCAACCAAAAAAATCCTGTACATATGTGTGTGTGTGTGTGTATGTCTGTATATTTGTCATTTAAATGGGTTCTCTTGCATTTCTGGGTTGACATTCAGCATGAGCAGGTATCAGGAACCAGGCAGCTGCGCTGCATTTACTATCTCTGAATGAAACTGATGTGATGAGAAGCTTGACTGTAAAGCAACTGTAGTCATATATACCTCCTTCATCTAAATATCCACAGAGCAATACCATCTTGCCTATAAACATGTAGCCAATTTATTTCTTTACACAGAAACACCAGAAAGTAGTGGACAAAACATTTAAACGGCTTGAGCATTTTGGTGCCCAAACAAGAGGTTTCTCACAAATGTAATAAATCCTACATTCTGAAGTTCCCCTAAACAGATCTAAGAGCGTCCACCTAGCAGTTGCACTGTTTAATTGCCTACACTTCTCAGCTGTTTTAATTAACAAAAAATCAGGGATGAATCATGGGTGAGTCGTTAGGCATTGGCAAGTTGTCTGTTGGGGAAGTTTACACATGTAGGCGTGCATATACACTCATGCACAGTTATATGACTCACCTGGCAGCTCAACAATGTGTGGTTATTCAATGGTGTGTGTAGGTCCCAGCCTATGCATGTGTAAATACCACCTTGATTAACACTGAGACGTAAAAGATGGAAGGAAGTACTGTCATTACAGAATGAAGGGAGGGTAACGCAAATGCATTTTTGTGTAGTCTAGTCAGCATGCATATGCAGCATAGGTTGGTACCTGTGTTGCTGTTAACAGTATGTCCATGCATGTTTGAGAAGTGCTATAGGAACTGGAGGAGGACAAAGTCACGCAGTGAAGTTCTGAGAACTTACACCTCACCCAAAGGTGATGCTAGGAAAAGCATGAGGTGCCTGAAGAAGAAATGGATGATTGGACAGTGAAAACTGTGGCCACCTAAGCAGTGGCTACAGTATAGGGGAACTAACTCATGGGTAGGGGAATAAGAAGAAAAGTATTTTCTGCAGAGGAGATGGAAGAACAGCACAGCAGAAACTGTGTGGTGCAAGTGGCTGAAGGAATAAATCAAGCAAATTGTCCGTAGCTGCTGGGATTTAGGGAGGTGGGTTCTTAAGCATTGCAGAAGAAGCAATACGGAGGCTAGCTGGAAACAGAATGGTGCTATATGCAGGGGGATGGCACGAAGGAAGAAACATCAAGAGTTAGTCTAGATATGGAAATCTGTAGATGAATGTCAATAAAAATGATTCATTTCTCAGAAACAAACTTGCCCCACTGTTTGTTTCATGCTTACAAAACCAGCCATGAAACATTCATCCAAAATAAATGTATTTTTGAAACCTAATATTCTCATTGTTCCTTATACGCTTATTTCAAATATATGTGTTCTCTCTAGCCTGATTTCAAGCAGCATAGGCCTTTGCTGATGCACAGCTTTCCTGCTGTTCTTAATTTATCCCCCATTAATGGTAAGAAGTTGAACCTCTAATTGATTTTTGCTTGACTGCTCAGTGATCAGAGACGTGCAGATAGGAGAGGCACAATTTTTGTGGAAGAGCAGTTTAGAGCTGGTTTCTTATGATGGGCCAGGGCTCCTTAGTTCCCTGTTGCAGGCAGGTCAAAGGTATCTGTCTTGCATGGAAAATGTCAGCAGTTTCTTGGACTATCACAGCTACAGCAGCAGTATTACTACAGCAACTTCTACAGCCATTTGTGCTCTGCTTTCTCATGCCGAGCCTGGGCTGTTAATCTTGAGGCTATAAACTTTGCTCCCAGTTGCACCTCGGAGGGGAAGGTAGCTGTTCTCATCCTTGTTCTTGCGCTGGAGCTCTGTGGTCCAAGCACAGGACACTGAATATAAACTTCATGTAAACCATAGTTTGCCTCCCTCTCAGAAGAGTTTTGAGGTTTAATTTGTACAGTGTCTTACCTCTTTGATGGCAAAAATGTTATCTGTCTATGCTTTCTCACAGTCTGTCTGGGAGTAGGTTGTAGTTCTTGTCACATCTGTTTTGACGGCATGCAGAACTTACGACTGAGCTGGGTTGCCTGGCTTTAATCATGCATCATAAAGGGGTATAAAACTGTCACATACCTTTGCTAATTATAATGTGCTCTCAAGTAATTTGGGAAATGGAACCTAGCTGAGAGCCCTTCTAATACACAATTTAACATGCTCTAGTTTGATATGCTTATTGGTATTTGAGAAAAATAAGATTATTAATTTTGTAGGGTTCCATGATTCTTGATTTTCAGGTAGAGCAGTGTGGTTTGCAACTTTTGCCTTGGTTTTGATACTCTTTATGACAGACGGTTTTTAAAAGGAATTAAATACAAAAGAGAAATTGCTTTTTGCCTTGTTTGGTGGTTTTAGGGAGTCTTGACTGTAAATTTAGGACTTCTTTTGAGTTATGGATATTTGTGTTTAATTACCAAGATTACTTAATGGGATGCCACATGACAGTCTCCAAATAGTTGTTTATCATAACCACAGCAGTTAGGAGCACTGTTGATTGACCTGGATCTCATTGCATTAAGCATTGTAGAAGAACAGAACAAAAAAGGTGGTAGTCTGCATCTCTGTGATCTGGTAGTCTTCATTTTGCTATGATCTTGCCTAGCACTGGATGGTTAGAGCACTTTGCCACTGCAGTTTCACTGTTCTTTCCCCTTTTTGTTCTGATCCAAGTAAATATCATTCGTAGTATTTATATACCATACATAGCATTAACTACTAACCATGTAATAACTAATATCCTTGAAGATTTTTTGTATGATCTCACTGCTCAGTTTTGTGTTATAGGCATGATTTGATTTGATGCCAATGAGCTTACCCATATATTTTTCCTGCCACTAGCTTTTGTGCAGAGACATTGAAATGTCTGTTTTCTTTTGATGGTTTCAAAATGCGACTGCCTGGAAAGTGAGGAGTGACAAGGGAGAAAATTCTTAATAGAATATGGAGTTTATACAAAAAAAAATTAAAGCAGTTTGAAAAAATACTCTTGCTCACTTCAGAATCTGCTCTGATATAAATTGGGCAGCTGCATAATCCCTAGGGGCTGCCACTTTAATTCCAACAGGAAATGCGACTTGATGACTTGTATCAAGACAGGAAGATCAGAGCTGCAGCTAACGGCAAAGGCCACAGCAGGAGCCTTCTGCAGCTGTTTTTAAGTAAGAAGTGATGGTGTGACATAGATGGGTACATTCAACTAAAATAATCCAGAAATGCTCCTGCTGTTCCGCATTTCTTTAGGCAAAACTCATTCTTCCCTGCTCTGTTATTGCATATTTACTACTTTTTTTCATGTGATGGCATAACAAGTTTCAATGACTTTATCATATTTGTCATCAGGAGCTGTATATTATTGTGTCTTCAGAAATATTTTAATCACTTTTTCTTACAATGTATTTCACTTTTTATTTATCCAAAGTGGAAAAAGGTGCCAGAAAGTGAGGAAGAACAAAAACAATATCTCTGCTCTCATCTATGCCCCATGAGACTCTTTTTCTTTTTTTCTTTTTTCTTTTATCCCAAGAGATTGGTGCATCACTCTAGCTAGAAACGATCTAATTGACTTCCCTGGCATCACAGAAGGCATTTGCTGGCTTAGGAACCTCAATTTTTTTTATTATTATTATTTCTTCACTTAATGCCTTGGAATATTTTCCCTGGGGAGATCATCTCTTTTGCCCCTGCCTTCAGCTCTTTCGGGATCTGTAAAATAACCTTGGAATCTTTGGCCTGTTGTTTGCACCTGTCTTTTTTGTTCTAATATGGGTAATAGGAGGACATTCCTTCACTCCTCCCTCCCCTGCAAGATTGTCTTAATTATTTTTCTCGTGTCCTTCATTATGGCATTGAGAAATACTCCCAATATGGTCTCCGAAGAACTATATTCCCTGCTTGTTGAATTTCCAGTTAAGAATGCAGCCTCTACTCTGGTTATTTTATAATTCTTGTTCTCTAGTCACTTATTTTAGCTCTTGTCTGAAAGAGATAAGAGATAATCTGAAATCTTCTAACCAATTGGAGCAGAATGGCTGTTTTTGAGGACTGTGTTTAATAGCTCTGAGTATTTCACTTCTTGCTTATGCTTTGTCATGCTCATTCATCTTTGTTCTTTATTCTGCGTGGACTGTGTCTTTAAAGCATATTTTGGGGGTTGCCCAGGCCTCATGTTTTGGGAAAGTGTCTACAATAAAATGCTTAAAGTTTTAAAATTGCCCTTCTGTACATGACTATGTGAGCTGTATCCTTTCAAGAACTGCTTTATTGTGGTCTCGCCTAGGGAATAGAGTTGCAGGTTGACTGGGATAGCTGGCAAACCAGTGCCAGGTTTTCAATCTCATAGATACTGTAATGAACCAGGCTGCAGAAATAACTAAACTAAGGTACCATGACAATCCAAAGGGATTCAACAGTTCAGTCAGTGCATAACATCTGGGGCAGATAGTGTAAGCTCAGTCAAAGCAGACCTGGGGAACAGCACCTTTGGGAAAGAGTTTAACAGCCGACACTTACAGTTGTGCCGGTGACCTTGATTATAACAACTATTCCAATGGCTCAGTCACATATCCCCTTGCTAACTCTGGATCATATTCATGAATGCCAAGTGAATATCAACAAGATCAGCATTATTTACAGTCTGACTTTTAACAAGTGCTGCCTTGCATACATCACGGAGATTGGTGTATGGCCTCTGGAATCAACCCAGTATCATCAGTGCAGGAGGTATCTTGAGGGGGCAAGAGAGATGAAGTGGCTACATTGCTCATCTTGAATCCAATATTAATATTTATTATAATAATAACCAAGCCATGCACGGTGAGCCTTTTAAAGGGTAAAAAGTGAAAATGAGGCAGCTGGCAGGTGTTGGGGAAGGAAGGATGAGATTACAGCAGTAAAATAACACGGTCATTCAGAGATTAATGAGTAGCACAGTGGAATAAAATTATAGAGTTCAAGTATAAATAAAGCTAAGTAAATGTCTTTGACTCTCAGATGGATAAAATGAATCTTTAAAGAAGAATTTGAGGAAAAGTTGGTAGCACATTCTGGAAGTACCATTCCATATGTGTGTGGTAGTGAATGAAGAATGCAAATGGTGGAAGAACAGAGTGTGAAAGCTGTGTGTTATTGCCAGGGCAGACGGATGAGAGACAAATAGATTGGATAACTGGGGAGAGGAAGTTATGCAAAACATTGACAGGACAGAAGAGGTGGCTAATCTTGAAAGGATGAATAAAGCAGAGTCAGTGAAGGGTCTTGGAGACTGCAATGATGTCATCTTGCTGCTGTCAGAATTTGGAATATGAAATGGACAGATGTATTTTGAGCTCTTGATTTTGCAAATCAGATACTCCAAAGAGGAGGAAGAAAGCAATAATGAAGAAAGCAGTTGAGAAAGCAAGTGAAAACATCTTCTGTTTAGACAAAAGGAAAAAGACAAAGAAAGAACATTGGGGAGAGACGGGCAGGATGTATGAATCCTCTCCATGTAAAACTTTTGCCCTAATTTTTGAGCCTTGCATTTCAAAATAGTGATGGTCCAAACCACTAGTGCAGGATTTCTGTTCCTGCACAGTTATTTTTGTAGGCCACCTCCAGAAACTTAGCCAGGTTCTGAAACTGAACTTTGGCCCAAGAATATTGTAAAAGTTCAGAAATGATTTTCTTGGAGACTCTTTAGCTCCAGTGAGTGGAGTGAGCTCCAGCTGATGAACAGCTGGGCTGGATGCTGGCCAGGTGCTAAGCTGCTACAATGATTTGGTGTGTCATATCAATCTCTATCCTCAATGATGTATACTTTCTGTTTTATCTTATTTTACCTTCCATCCTTCCTCAGTTCCCTTCTGGTTCAGCCAGCAAACAAAGGTAGTTGGAACCTTAGAGAAAAGAAGAGGAAAAAGCCTGCTCTGAATCCACTCCTAAAGGGACTTCTTAGGACAGTGTATCTGTAAAAACTTGTTCTTTTACATTGTCCCAAGAAAGTCATAATCTGTGGGGCTGGTTCTAAGTAATGAACTTGCTAAGCTTTTTTGCTTTAAGGCAACCTCAGGCTAGGTATGGTATTTTTTGCCTCAGAAGAGACTTTCTTCTTCCACATGAAGCATATTTTTCCATGAACAATGAGGCAAATAAGGACTTGTTTTGTATGGATTTATGCCATAATACATGCATGTCTCCTATTTCCCCATCATCATCAACACAATAACTCTAGTTTCTTCCCCACAGTGCTCATCGTCACTGCAATACCCTAAGGTCCTCTCTACAGCCCCTGAACAATCAGAAGAGCTTATGGTGCCATAATACTGTTGTGTTTCCTTATGGCTATGAATTGGGAGTATGCTTTCTGTTGATGATCACTAGGAATAAACAATGCAGCATTGAGTTGGCTTCACTTGTTCTTAAAGGATCCAGGAATGGATAGTAAGTAATGATCCTCTCCCAGTCTGAACATGGAGCACAGTGAACCTCTTTCCTATTTGCTCTGGAAGAATGAGAGATATGTATTTGGGGCTTTAAGTTGATTGGCTCTAACTCCCAGCGTAGATTTGCTTCTTTTCAGAAAGAGCATCACCATCCAAAAACAGCAGTAGAAAGAAAGAAGCATGCAGGTGAAAATCATCTAGCACAGATTAAAGGCTGGTCAGATGCAGGTGAGGGTAACTTGTGAGAGAAGTGAAATGCCATCACGAATTGACCAAGGCCTTTACTGTCTTATCAAGCCAGTTTAGAAGGTGAGAGTCATAGGTCCTTTGTCCTGGACCATTCAGGCAGCTGTGTTCATTCCTTGTGAAATACAGGCTGGCATAGCTTGGTCTTTATTTCACCACCTCTGGAGTGGTTTGTTGTTGTGTATACACTGTGTGTGGCTGGTTGTCAAGGTCACACAACACAGAACCAGGAAAAGAACCTGATGCCTTGAAAGTCAAAGTGTGTGCAGTGAGGCAGAGGAAGAGAGAGGCAAACAGTGACAAGAGCAGGGTGTGCAGCAGGGATTCTCACATGTAATTACATCTGCATGGCAGAAGTTTCCTTCTTTAAGGACTGCATGTCTATTCCAGGCCAGAAGGGTATGTACCCCCTATACGCCCAATGTACATGAATCAAAGTCTCCCTTAGCAGCACCCTTCAAGGCAGTAGCAGCAGCCTGCATCTTACCAGGCCTCTCACTCCATGCCAGGATTGCCCAAATCCCACCCCTCAACAGTTAGCTTTTCCCAACATACTTGTTTCCATCTTAAGCACCCAGATCCTTCTCTCTCCCTTTTTATTGTATCTAATAACCTGTAAATAGTTCTTCGGTTAGTTAATAAATAGCTCTAACACAAGGGGTGGGGGGGGGTTGTTTTTTTTTTTTTTTAATCCTTTAAGGGATTGTCTTTTGTTATTCAAAGCCCAAGATACTTGACACAGAAGCAATGCAGAAGCCCCCAGGCTTCAAACACTGTCTTGGCTGTGGGAACATTATGCCTATAAGTGATTCCCATCCTCACTGTCTGATAAGCCTTGGGGAAGAACTGCCCGGAGAAGAATGCATCACTCCAAATTCCTGAGGAGCACTGGGAGGCATCCATCCATGCTGGGAGGCCTCCACCACTGGGGAGTTACTCTCTCACCTGCTGATCAGGGCCTTTCATGATCGACATTTCACCGCGCCTGAGGACCCTCCTGCCTTTGTCTGACTTCCTTTACAAGGCTGAAAAAACTCTGGCCTCCTGTCTGAGAACAGAAGGCACCTCCCTTTGTAAAGTTGTGCTCAGAAAGGTCCAGGACAGACAGTTTTGTTTTGAGGCCCAAGAATTGCTCCTCGAGATCTAAAACAGGCCCTGGGAACTGCTATGTCTCAGATTTATTGCCTCATGAGTATGTGTTCTGAGGAGAACCTTGGTTCTTTGCTTTTCAGTTGCATCCAAAAAGCGACATAATTTGCTGATACCATTAAGTCTGTCAGTGTCATCAAGATTGCTGCCTGCTGATGTGCCTGTAGTCTCCAATTTGGCATTGTACTGCTTAATTTTCTCTAGGTGATCTAATGTTTTACCAGGAGACCAGCTGTGCCCTATGGATTAATGCATTCTTTCTTCAGCTGGCTCTCCTACTCTGTACCTCCGTCTTGTGCACCGATATCACCAACTTAAATATCGGTCATAACTATGTCTCCTTGCCGTTATCTTCCTGCCCTTCGGTACCAATGTATGCTCCAGTGCCTTCAGTACACATTCTGGTGCTGACTTTGAGACTCTGGACCTCCATTCTGCCTCCTGCCATTCTGCCTTTGCCAGCAACTTCTGTTATTCATCTTCTGATTTTGAGCCTTACAGAAAACTCTGCACTTAGGGTCTCAGGAGATTCTTACTGCTTTATCTTAGCATACTGTCAGGGAACAATTCTTATTCCCACTCTAGGTGCAGTGGTAGATCTCATTGGACAGGGATGGATTGGACTCCAACACTCCTCGGCTCTCCAGCCCTATTTATTAGTATGCCAGTGAATTCATTGCTTAATGAAAGTCATTTTCCACAGCCAAGATCAATGTCACCAATGTCATCATGTGGTAAGAGCTGACATATACATCTTCCTTGAGATATCCCATAGTATCAGCTATCACCTTAATACAAAACTTTCTTCAGCCATGATACAGAGAAATTTTCAACTCTATCATTAACTTATCGTGGGGGCTGGGGATGAGATAACTTCTTTCCTTGGTCCTTTCCACCTTGGACATGATGTGTGACTGCATCAGCACTGGTACCACCCTGTTCTAGTACTAGCTCTGTCTCTCTTTCTAGGCAAAGCTTCAATAACTGATATTGCCTCTTTCTTGGGCTCCCTTGGCTTAACAGACTGATTCCTCAAGGCAGGAAAAGAACAGCTGACCCTGCTGGGTCATGCAGCTTGTCTCCTTCTCCATGACTACTGGACTGTCCACCAAAGTGAGCATCCCATGTCATTCAAAGACTTGTATTCTTCCTCTGTCAAATATTAGAAGACTTTTTTGGTAGCTGTTATTTTGTAATATCCAGTGCTCTTTTCCAAGAATCTTTGCTCTCAGATCTTTGCTCTCTGATAAAGGAGCAGAAACTCCTCATGCTTGCCAAGCTCTCAAGTCGTCTTCCCATTCAGACAGGCAGGATATGTGACAGACTGTCCTACTATAAGTTTTCTGGACATTCCTGTATCTTTTCCAGATGCACAGTATTTTAGAATTCCAGACATATCTCAAGGAAATAAGGTCTGTAATTTTAGGTAAGAAGAAAAAAAGAGCTGCAATATCACCTGCTTTCCTCCATGCCGGAGTTGTGGAGCATGCTGCAACATGATGGTAGGAACATGCATACTAGTGGCTGATTACAGAGCTGGTTTCCTCTTTGAGTTTAAACCATTCCTTGCTGCTCTCATGGGTTGTACATCACGCTGATGGCAACTGATTTGTTATTGTGCCCTTTGACTCATGGTTTCAGGGTAGTATCCTAAAGGTAAGACTGCATAAACTGTGAAGTACAGAGTAACTGTGGGGTTAGTGACAAAGCTGGGCAAGTGTGCTTAAACACACTTTTGGGGGATCGTGGTCATCCTGAATCTATCCCAACAATATCTATGGAAAATAGCATAATTACACTTAATTAACTGATATTTGTGCAGTGTTGCAACTAAGGAAAAAGACAAATTTTTAAAGTGTCTCAAATCATCTCCTTTTTGCATTCATTCAGAGTAGACGTTCTTTTCTGTGCATCTATTTCTACCTTACTTCATACTTCACAAATATATATAGCAATATTGTAGGCTGACCAGAGTAATGTTTCAGGATCTTTTAAAAAACTGGGTTTTTTTTTCTCTTTTAACCCAGTTATCCAAACCATTGATTTGTCATCATCAGTTTTCACTCAAAAAGCAGCATCTGTAATTGAGGGGGGAGAAGGGGGAGGGTCCTGCTTCTCTGTCCTTACTATAACCCCAAAATCCTGTGTGCATTGAGAGCACAAATCTTCCCTTCTTGGAGCCTGTGCAAAGACTCACTGAGTTAGAGAGAAAGGTTGAGATGGCAGTGAAAAACAAACAGGAAGCCGTCATGTTTTAAATTTTATTTTATCCCTTTAATATTCTCTTAATCTGTCTAGGCGGTGATCTTATGCATCCTCCTGCTCCTAGGGAATTTCTCTTCCTATGCTACCATATGTCTTCAGCTGTTGTTTGGGATGTTTCTGGCTGCTCTGGTTTTATTGCTGCTCGTATTCTTTCTTCCCTTCCCACTCCCTAATCAAACAACAGAAATATGCAGGCAGGCCCTGCTCCTACCTAGAATCAAATGTGGCCCATCGCCCAGTGTGCCTGTAGTTCACCATATGCATCTTCCACATCCTCCAGGTACTGCATAATCCACCAGACTTGGCAAAGTCTCTTTTCTTTCATGGTTTGCCTCTTCACACAGTTGGTTTCTTTCTCTGGCTTACTTGTCCAAATAGGCTGCTACTCTCTTGAGATGGGGAAATGGATGCTGGGCATCTGCTCCTTTCTTCCTGGTACTGCAGTGTAGGGGGAGGAAGGGGAGCAATAAAGAGGCAGATAAGGGCAGCAGGGAGCAATCTGGTATAGGTGAAAGAAAGGCCATCAGTGCCTTCAGGTTACTTATTTCCTTCAACAAAAATCACATTCACCTTCTCATGTGGAAGGAGCTGGGGTGGAGATACAGTGTGCCTCATTGTTGTCTTCTGCTACCTTGACATATTAGAGGTAGGACAACTGAATGGTAAGACTTGTGGCCCCTCCTGCTGGTCCTGAGGATGGCAATGAAAATAGAGCAGCCATGGCTCACAGAAGGGTGCTTGGAGCTCCTGCAAGCAGGGAGATGGAAAATGACAAGACAGTTCAAAGTAACAGGTACGTGTGATTTCTCCTGCCAGTGCTGCCTTTCTCTCACACAGCCCAATTAACAGGGGTCACAGAGCACCAATTAGCTGCCTCGGCATTTTGTGAACGTAAAGCAGTGAAAAATCCAGAGTGAATGGGGGAGAGAAGATCAAATAGACACTTATCTCAGCCCTCCTGCCTGTCCCTGGCATTTGCCAGCCTAAGGGAAAAACCTTTTCAGAACAGGCCAATATGGGATAGTTTTATATCTGCTTCAGTATCTCTGATGCTTTTCTGTCTTTTAGCAAAACAACAAACAAGTAACTCCCAGCAGTTGTGTCATGTAGAGGGTGTTTGCTAGATAAAGGCAGAATCACAGGAAAAGCGTGGACCACAGGCAGCTAGGCAGCTGAGAAAAGTTAGAGCATGCCTTTTGCTGCTTTGGCTTATGAGATGAGTTCAGTTCTTCCAGCAGTTTTCTGCTTTTGGAAGAGTGGACCTACAGCCTTGTGCTTCTTGTGTGAAGGAGAAGGAGTCTGTATAAGGTGGAAAGCAACAAGTATCAGCTCATGGCAGGCAAAAGGGTGTCTGTATCTAATTCATGAGTTGGTTAGTGTGGCCTAGTAGAGTTTGAAGAGCCCAAGCTGGAAGCTTCCTTGATTGTTCAGCGTTTCTGTCAGGGCTGCGGGGAGAAGTCTCCATGTGCAGTACTGGAGCCTCCCTGAGGGGTGAGCAGCTGTGGTGACCTTGTGGTTTCCCCTTCTTCCTTTGTGCTCCCCTTTTTTGGGGGTAGCACAGCAGTACTCCCACTTCAGCTGTCATATTCAGGTTAAGTGACTGCACTTGCTTCTGTCAAGCCAGCACATGCTCCTGTGGTGTGATCCCTTATTAGACTAGACAGCCCACATCAGCTCTCCATTCTCTCCGTGTCCCTGGAGACACTGTCTCGCTCCATAGCTGTTCCTATTCTACTTCTCTGTGGGATACAGCATATCTGCCAGCTCCCCTTCCAGCTTCTCCAGTTTTTAGTGTATGGAAGATTGCTTGAGGTAAGATGAAGGAAGATGAGGAGCAGGACTGGAATATTCTTAGCTGCTGACAAACTTGGTTTCTCTCTGCTATTTCTTTCCTCTCCTAAATATGAATGGTTTTAGAGTTCAGCTGGGAAGGCAGTGGATTCTCTAGCACCCAGCTGGGTAAATTAGATTTCCTTAGCAAGATCAAGCAGCCCTTCTGCTGGAGAACCTCCTGTCCTACCTTTGTGTTGCCATGTTGGAGGGAGGGTCCTAAATTACACCAGCACCCTAATGTCTCCTCCTGCTATGTGGTCTGTTCAGTGTGCTCTTGGAGGTTGTCTCAGTGCCACATTCAAGCTCCAGAGGCATGTTGTGGGGCAGGTGGGTGGATGGCAAGGAACGGGAATTGCTAGCTTGCTGAATTTACCCCGCTTTTTCCTCTACTTTTGTGGAACACGTGGGTGTATCTTTCAGGGGTGTGGAAACATCTAATCACTCATATTTCAGACTGCCAAATCCTGGGGTTAGACGAGACTGCTTTAGGGTAGAGCTGCTGCTATTTACCATTTACTAAATAACTCTTTTTTTTTTTATGGTTTGAAGCAAAGCCATGGGTGTGAGGTAGAAAGAACATCTTCCCATGTTTAGAAGTGTGAAGACAGACTAGTGCAAGCAGAGCTCTGTGCAGTCTGTGCTTTGACTCTTGAAGCCTCTTTCTCCTTTCCTACCCTGTCAATGCTTCTGAATGGCTATGCAGGCAAAGCTATTTGAGGTTTGGGCAGCATCTGCATTCAGAAAACTAGTTCTAGTTAAGAGTGGAGGATGAGAGGTGTGCCTATACATACCTCATGATGGCCTCATATTCCAGCAATTTCTGCTCCCTTTCCAACTCTGGAAGAGAGACTTCACACTGGAGCTTTGATCAGCCCAGTTTGATTTTTTTATTTTTCCCATTTGGTGGTCTTGTTCAGGGTGCATTAATGTAAACGATCCTTCTTTTGTCCACAGCTCCTTGTAGATCAGCTAATATTCCCCAAGCATGAGTCAGAAGAGGGCACTGAAGAGCAGGATAAGCCCCGGAGTTTATTTCCTCCATCACAAGAGTTCTGCCAGGGTCCGTCCGTCCTTGCTGAGGTCTGTCATGGGGTTGGTGTGGCCAGGAGTTATTTCTTCCCTCATGACTGTTCCTTGCTGGTATTCTTAAATTCTGCCCCTGCAGGTAATGCAGGAAGCTGCTAGTTGGATTGGAAGCAAAATGTGGCTGTTAAAGCTTAAGGCCATGATTCCTGGATCTCCAGCTCCCTGGTCATTTTGCTCTGCTGCAGTGAAGTGTTTTGAGGAGAGGCCCTTCAAGGCACTTGTTGCCCTTGAGTCTCTGCCAGTCTGTTTGCCCTGATGACAGGTTGGCCTGTGGTCTGAGGAATACGTGTTTTGTGTTGGCTTGCATGTCTTCTGAGCGAGTTGCACACAGAGGGCTTGGAAGGAAATCAGGAATATACCTATCCAACCTTTTTCTCCCCCACGGAGGTAGTATCTTTTTTTCCCCTGCACCATGCCTGATTTAGTTTCTCAGTAAGGTAAATTGTTTGAAGCTAAAGTACAAGCTGGTCCATAAGCCTTCCTTCCCCACCTCAGATAAGAAAGCTCATTAATACAGTAAAAAAAAAAAAAAAAAAAAAAGAGGTCTCCATTGTTACATGAGAGCTCAAGGTCAGGCTAGTAGTAGTAACTCATATTGCTTCTAAGGTCAGCCTATGCTTTCTCTTTCTGACAAGCCACGATAGATTGATCGTGGGGCCCCTTACATTATTTTTTTCGTCTGAAATAGGCTCTGCTTTTCCTGACCCTGCTAATGATGTTTGACTGAGGTCATCCCAGCAAACCCTGAATCCTTCCCATTACTTTCTAGAGGGCTTGCCTTTGTGCTGAAGCATTGTATGCTTGTTAAGAATTAAGCTTTCCTGATCTCTGCTATTGCAAAGAAGCTGTCTTCATGGGAGAGAGGAAAATATCTTGAATGCCATCTGTCAGTTAATGCTCTCATTAACACCTGAGTGACTCCCAACACCAAGCTGGTGCCTTTTTGCCAATTCAGAACTTAAAAGGTGCCAGCCCATAAGGTGAAATATCTTCAGTCCATAAAATTAAATCCATGATAAAACGTCTGTTCTGATGAGACTTTTTTTGTTTTAACTAGAGAGATCACACAGGCGGAACACAGTTCTCTTGTGCACCGTGAATTACGTGCCCAAGAAATCTTTATTCACTTATTACTGAGAACCTTTCAAAGGCAATTATTGCCTATTATTTGCCTATTGCTTGCTGAGGGAATCCAAGTCTTTTTCAGCTTTTAAAGCTTTTACCGACCAGAAGTATCACCTCTGTTATTTTTCTTACTGGCTAACTCTGTAAAAAGGAACTATGAGAATAATTATATTCCTATTTAAATAGTCTTTGAGGGAAAGGTTGAGCTCTCCCAGTCTTGTTTTCCATTTTCCTCCCTCACATTGCTCTGAAAGTCTCTTGGGTAGAAGGTGAAGGAGGTCTATTAGTGTTCCTGCTCTCTGTCATCCTTTGGTTTTGTCAGGGTTCTTGGTTTTATTCTCCAGTACTGAACAATATACTATCTGGGATAAGACATAGGTCAGGCTTACCATTTTCCCAGCAGTTTTACTTAGAGTGTTCCAGTATTTACTCTGCCGTTGCATTTTGTAAATTAAATGAAACAAGAGACTTAAAATACTGTCAACATGATAGATATTCTAGCTAGGGGGTCCAGGCAATTATTTGGCATCTGAACTTTCAGAAGGCTTATCTGTGTGTGCCAGCAGTATCTGAGCATCATTGAGAGATTTTTGTCTCTGATATTTCCAACTTCTTACCCTAATGTTTCTTTTGATCCAGTATTTACTCTCTCAGGGTTGGGGTTTTTGTGTGTTTTGTCTTAGGTTTTTTGAGGGGAGCAGAGAGGGGGAGCTTGTAAAAAAAAAAAAAAAAAAAATGGCAGCAATGGGCCTCATAGGGAGGTATGCTGTAACAGTAATTCCATACTTGGGCCATGGCATCCTGCCTGCAGGAAGTGCAGATTGACACGGGGACTCTTTTACTGAATCAGTGTTTGTTTTTGCTTTTGGTTTTTTGGCTTGATTTTGTTTACAGTTTCCCAGCCAAGATTTGATGTACTTTGGAGGCTTGAAAAATAAAAGCACAAGTGGCTCCACTTCTTTTGGGCTTGAGCATAAAAATATAAATAAGTGTGTGTGTGTGTGTGTGTGTGTGTGTATATATATATATATGCAAATACACACACGCACACACTTGCAGTCTTAACAGTCCTGGATTTGCTCAGAAGGGATTTCACATTGAGGTCACCCTCCAGGGTGCCTGTGGGCTTGGGGTCTATAGGTGCAGCTGTCCTCTCCCAAGCATGCTCACCCAAAGCTCCGGATAAATTTTTCCATTTATGCCATGAGCTTTGTGAAATGCTCACGCACTCCCGCTGAGGTCTCCAGAGGAGGTCCTCCAGGAGGCTGCACACAGCAATGGCACACAGGCACCAGGAAGGGGGCTTGGCTCGTTCCAGGTGCCAGCCAAGCCTCTCCGACGAAAGAAGGACACCAGCACATTAAAACCCTGGGTGGTGGGGAAGGTGCCTCTGAGTGTAGGGAAAGCTGCTGTGGAGACAGACTGCCAAATTGGGATCACCAGGCGGGGGGAGGAATCCTCGGCTCCCCTCTCCTGGAGCACGGAGAAACATCCCTCTTCTGGGACGCAGCCGTGCAGCAGATGGTCAGGCTGCCGTGCTCGGCTCTCGGGGGGTGTATAATTTCTCTGATGCTGATAATTTCTCTGGATGCTGATACCCATGTTGGGGAGGAGCCCCTCCTTCGACTTGCTCCCATCTTCTTTATGCCCTGATTCTTTTGCAGCTACTACGAAAGATCACAGGCAACCTGAGCTGCAATGTCGCTAGTACTCTTGTGGATTGTCTGCCATTGTTTCTCCCCTTTGACATGGGTGTGCTAGATCATGTCCTTCCCCCCACGCAGATTTCTTTTTATATATGGACAGGTCCACAGCATATGCTTCAAACTTCCAGCCACAGGTGTGATTCAGCTTGACCTCTTTTTAATGACTGGAGAAAGGTAGGGACTGCTGACAATGGCCCGGTGGTTTCAGAGCATACAGTTGAGGATGAGGCTGCCTGCATGCTCACAGAAAAGAAATTGTCATGAGGACATCCACATCATCCACCTAGGGATGTATCACTTAGATACACATGTATTATTCCGCCATCTCCCCACTGCAGCTATCCAAATCGTTTTCCATATCAGGTAGTGACTATAGAGCAGGGGACCTTGTGACAAGTGAGGGAAACTGTCTTGATTTTGTGAAATTTTAATGGCACAGAGGCTAATGAAGTTGGGATGGGGAGAAAAACTGTCTGTAGGAAGGGGGAAGCTTTACAGTTGCAGAGTGATCCGAAGGGAACTCTTCTGACCTCTTGTAGGTGATTGCTTTAATAGTTTTCCTTGGCTAATGAGCTGTATGGAAGATGCTTCTGCTGTATGGCATGGGGGGGCAGGGATAGAAGAGTGAGATACGGTGACAATCATTATGGCCCATGGTCCCAAATTCTTTTTTTTAATTGTTACTAGGAGCCCCAATTTGCTTTCAGGGAACAGCTGAGGACACTGAGGACTCTTTATTTTCCCCTCTGGATCTAGCTGTTGCTAATTCAATGTGAAAAAGCTCTTCTGAAGACATCCAGTCTTTCTTAATCTCAGAAACTAAACAGCCATGGCCCTTGCTAATACTGGTACAAGATGACAGGAAAAGGGATTTTCCTTTGGATACATGCTCTGAAACAGAATGTATCCAAGTATGAATCCATTCCAACCGGGGAATATCCGAATTTGTAGAGAAAGGGCATTGCTGACTTACCATTTCCTCTGTCAGCTGAGTGTCAGTCATGCTGAGAACATCAGAAGAGATAGATCCCATCTCATTATCTCGGTAATCTCCTGCCTTCTTCTTACCTAGAAAAGGGTTTTCAGAGGTTCTCAAATGCAGCAGATACTCTGTAGGACTTACCACACCTGCAGGTATATCACTGTCCTGTTCATTGAGTTGAGGAAGGGTAGTTGACAGAATGCATCCAGGTCATTCCACTCCTGACCCTGTCTCTTCGATTCTTGGATTTGGGTTTAATGGGTAATGCTAAATAATAAGTCACAAACATTTCTGCTTTGTCCATGGAAGAACTCCAAGGCCAGAGTTCTTACAGCTTGCAATGCTCCCTGCAGATTTTATTCTGTGAACCAGGCGGTCTGTTTCAGAAACCTTTTGCAAAGGAAAGTTTAATGGAAACAGGCCAAGAGAGACTAAGCATAGGTGTGGCAGACAGGTTGAAGACTGGGACCCCATATTTGTCTGGGAAAATGAGGCTAGCCCTCTTGAAGAGGGAAAATATAAATTGGCTAGGATTGAGAGTGACTGGGAATGCCTTGAGACATCTGGTTCCCATCTCTGGTTCTCATTTCTCTCCTTATTCAAAGCGACAAATGCACAGTAGCTGTCTTTGAAAATTGATGGGGTAGGAACTCGAAGTACTTTTGAGAACAGAGCTTGTAATGTATTGGACACTGAGATGGATGGCGGAAATTTTTAGTGTTAGCCACTTATGTGAAAGTCAGACTTGAACCAAATTGGTTAAGTCAACAGAGCCAGTCCCCAAAGGGAATGTGAGTTATATCGGCAAAGATTTCAGATGATCTTCTGGAATTGAGGGGCTTCCTGGATCAGCCTTTTTTGAGTGCAGCTAAAATGGAAGATCAAGAAAAGTGAACTCATGCAAATGGTAAAAGTATCTGTCTGATGCATGCCTTTCCCTTTTTTGTAGAAAAATTTTTAGCCAGAAAAATAGGAACAGACAAAGCCTTTTAACTTCTGTTGCTTCTTCCTGGTATCCTGTGTCACCACTGTTTTCCAGGATCCTAGGAAAATTGTTTATTTGGTCAATTTTACTGGAAATGGCCAGAGCCCGTATATCAGATCTGATTAAATAATCTTCTGCCTTAAGCTCTGACAGAGTTTCAAGACGTTGAACTTGAGCTACTGGAATTTGGATGCTCTCCATCCCCTTTCATGATGGAAGAAGCATCTGATGATCAATACAGGCATTGGCATGCTTTCAGGAAAGGAAACTTGGGTCATTATTTCTGTTCTAAAAGCTTTAGTCAAATCTTTCTTTTTTTTCTAATTGGTGACTTTAGTAAATAAATATTTACCTGATATTTAAGCTGTGTGTGATCAAAGAGCACTCCTAAAAACAAATAGTTTATAAATCGAATCTAGTATTGTGCTTTTTGCCAAGTTGAAGTCCTTGCTGGAAGTTGGATTGGGTCTTGAGGTATATAATGAAGGTTCTGTGGGAATGTATGGTAAGAGATGTAAGGTAGGTTGACTCTGCATTCAATACTTCATAAAAAAAAGGATAGTTTCTGTAGTTTTTACCCTAAAATTTGTACTTGAGACAACACAAATCATTTCATGAAACTGTCCTCCTTTATTGTGTTGACTGAACATTTTGGATGTAAGGGACTGTTTCAAGTTACATGTGTTTGATTGCTGATATCAGTAGGGCAAAACATTGACACTTGGAAATGCTAATGTTTTGCTTGTGCCATGTGGAAAAGAGTGAAGCTTGCAGGCTGCAGAAACCACTAGATCCACGTGCATTCAGGCACCTGTTGTTAAATACAATAGGGAGGCCGATAAAACTCATCCAGTGAGAGGAGTTAGCTCTAGGAGGTCAGCTTTCATTTGACATGCAGAAAAACTGGCTCACAGAGAGTAATCTGCAGGGTGGTAGCATCAATCCCCCTCCATTCGGGGAGGAAGGGAAATGCTGCCAGGTGGATAGGGCTTGAGGAAATCATGTGTCAACTGCTCCTCCATTCTCACAGTCGCTGTCCAGTCTTTACCAAATGTCTGAAGCCCCCCTGTCTAACAGCTAACTTCTTGTTGACTTTTAAGAATCTTCCTCCAGTAAGATCATGTTCCTCTGTCTCTTCATTAAAAAATAATAGCTTCTGTAGTAGTTAGCAATTTCTCAGGCACATGCAATTCTCTAGTGCTGGCAAAGTTCCATTAATCATATAGAGTAATCCGTTTGTGCCAAAAACCTATCAAGTTGAGCTGCCTGTTTGAGGGATGGTGGAAATGTGTACCCAGTGGTGTTCTTCCAGGCATATGGACTTCTCGTGTGTGTAAGAGTGGCTGGGTTTTAGGGACAGTGGGGCTCCGCCTTTTCTACGCTCAGGACACAATTCTAGCAGGTTAAGAGAGACTGGCAAGTCTCAGGAGTCTAAGCGATGTGGATTGTTCTTTAGGAAGTTTTGTTTTTAGGGATACATGGTCTCACCATCCCTTCTTCATTCCCTTCCCTGAATTTTTCAGGAGTCAGAATAAGCTCTTCTTAAAATATATGTAAGAGTTCTTTTAACCTTAAGCTTCATCAGCAGTCTAAGATGTGTCAGATGGGACAATTTGTAATACTTATCAATACCAAATGAGGATAAGAAATGTATATGTTTCCTTGGATTAGATGGTGAACTCTTGGCAAAGAAAGGGGTGCTTGGTGTGGCCCAGCTAGCAAGCGAAAAAGATAATTTTAGCAGTAGTGTTTAAGAAGTGCTCGAGTGTTCAGCCTGAGAATCTGGGAGTCTGGAGAGGAGAGTGTGCTCTGGCCTGAACACTATTTGTGAAGCGCCCGTGTTAGGAATGAGCCTTGCGTAGCAGGGCCCAAGCTGTGGTCTGCCAACGTGGGCTGTGCATATGTCCTGCCGGAGACGCTGGTAGCAGAGTCAGAGAAAAGTGGCAGCATCTTTGAGCTTGGAGGGAGAGGAGGGTGGGGGCGGTGACAGGAGTATGGGAGGCAAGGAGACAGCAGCAGAGAGGATCAGCTATCAAAAATTTTAGAGCTGCTGACTTGGGGCATAGAAAACTTCCTAAGAGGCAGAGGGAGGAACAGGGCTTGGCAATGGCAGATGTGAGAAGCGAATGGAAAGCTGAAGAAGATAAGAGTCAGCTGAAATGGAGAGAGGCAGATGGGATCAGCCTAGTCTGCTGCGTTGCATCTTGGTGTCGTAAAGGGTTGATGCCTGTGATGGCACAAGGTACTTCCCACTGTGATAAAAAGGGGATGGAGTGGGATGAGATAATGTTTAGCCTGTTCTTTCAGCTTGAAATGAAATAATAGTAATACAGAGTCCTGTAAGCTGCATATGTACAACATGAAATCCCACAGTGTTGCAGTTAGAATATGGTGCTGGTAGGGGAGCTTGGAAACCTAAACTACAGAGATACAGTGAACCACAGCTGTCCTAGGGCACAGTTTTCCTTCAAGTGTTAACTGTCTCTGTGTTGTGTTTGTTTAGGTTGTCCCCGTCGCGTTAGGTGTTTCTGGCATGGTAAAACTATAGTGAGTGTGGGGGGATTTGTTCTCTTGGCTAGATCACAGACGTTTCACAGCTACCTGGAGGACATCATCAACTACCGCTGGGAGCTGGAGGAAGGGAAACCCAACCCCCTGCGGGAGTCCACGTTCCAGGAGCTGCCCCTGCGCACCCGAGTCGAGATCCTACACCGCCTCTGTGACTACCGGCTCGATGCAGATGATGTCTTTGACCTCCTCAAGGTGCTTTGGGCAGCAGGAGTGGGGAAGGAGGAGATGGTGCAGTTGCAGGAGCTGGGGTAGATTAAGAATTCTTCCTGGGGAGGGCAGAAGGGAGGAAAGTCAGCATCCCATTTCCCTCCCAGGGTTGTGCTGTAGGTGGTGGACAGGCTGGGCATGGTGCAAGGGCATTGTGGGGTTTAGGTCACAGGTCAGAGGCATATCAGCAATGCCCATATCCTGGCGGCCCTTTTCTGTCTTTTTCTCCTGATCCCTTTCTAATGTGTTGGTGACTAGACATCACCATGCTCTTGCTGTTAAGTCGAAGAGTTGTGGGTTGTTCATGGTTTTTGAGGTGAGCTTTTGATAAGCCAGGCCACTTTCCCCGATTGTGAGTTTCACACCAGAGAAGTGTGTTTTAAGGCCAGGTACTTGGTGGCAGTGCAGCATGTTGACAGTTTGTCCTCTCCTCCCTCACTCCCTCACTTGCAGAAGTGCCAAGGCAAATGTGTAGAACTGATGTTGGGGCTCTCATCCTCTGCAGATGTGTTTCTAACACAAAAGTCACTAAGTAAATTGGCTTCATTGGCTACTCTTCCTGAGAAGACTGAATTTGGAGATGCTCCAACTGTAATGGCAGCGCTGTAGGAGCAGAGACTGTGTTGCTGAGGGATGGTGTGAGATGAAAGGATGGGGCTGAAGTGTACTGGGAGAGCTGGGGGAAAGGGGGTGGCGGCAGGGGGGAGGGAGTTTCCAGGGCGCTTCTCAAGGCTGTGCATGACTGTCGCCAGCACTAATTAGACCTTCCCTGTCAGGAGCACCAAAGATGAAATGTTAAAACGAGAGAGGCCATTCAAATTAGAGATGCCAATCTAAATCCCTCCCTGGGCAGAGAGTGAATGTCGTCTTCCCTCTGGAGTCGCATTTTCCCAGAACGGCCTGGAAGAGCAGCTGTGCTGCTGTTATGGCATGGTGGGAGGGAGGGAGGTGTTTGTGGAGGAGTGTCATCATGTTTTGTGTGACAATGTGGCTGCTTTTCAACTTGTCACCGTCTGGCTGGGTGCTCCCCGTGGATGCAGGGCTTGGACGCCGACAGCCTCCGTGTGGAGCCTCTGGGCGAGGACAGCAGTGGTGCGCTGTACTGGTACTTCTATGGCACACGAATGTACAAGGAAGACCCGGTGCAGGCGAAAACCAACGGAGAACTGGCTCCAGACAGGTAACAGCCCTCTCAAGTCCCTGCACTTCCCCCATGTCTGGGTGCATGGGGAGAAGGGGGGCCCGTGCAGCCAGCCTGACTGGAAGGGACTCTCCGCCTGACTGCTGTTGTCACGGGAGGGGAGCGTGTGGCTGCAAAGGGGGGGCCTGGGAGAGGGCTGCGTCAGTGCAGGGCGAGACTGGAGTTGCCAAGCAGAGTGCTAGCTGCCCCGCATTGTGCATTGTGTTAGAGCCAGTCTGCAGCCTTTGTGGCACCACAAGAACCTGCTGTGGAAACGATGCTGCCTTCCCCACCACATTCCTAGCTGTCTGCCCTGCACTGTGCTGGCGGCTCCCAGATCAGGCTCCCAGCAAGTGGGAATCCTGCTTCTCCTTCCCTTCCTCCCTCCCTCCCTCTCCATCCTGTTGCTACTCTGATTTAATCCCTCCTTTGGTTTAGTTCCTAGCAGCTGTTTCAATTTCCCTACCCTTCTCTCTTCCTGCCAGCCACAGTTCCCTTGCTCAGCAAATATTTCATGGTGGTTTTGTTGTTTTGCAGGGGATGCGGGGGGCAGACGAACACCCCAAATGTTCCTGGGAAAACAGGCAAGAGACGAGGGCGACCCCCAAAGCGGAAAAAACTGCTGGAGGAAAATCTGCTGAGGTATGGAAAGGTTGTTCCTGCAATAGTTGTAGAAGGCACATGTTCCCAGGGGGAAGTCTCTCTGATATTTCTTGCCTTTAACAATATAATGTACTTCTGGGGTTCCCCCAATAAGTATGTATATCTCATGCAGCCGTAATTTCAATGTATCTCTGAAATGAAGCAAGCTCAGACTTGGTAGGTGCTTTGATCACTCTCCAAAGAAAATTCTGACTGAGCTGGAAGCCAAGTTTGGTGAAACAGTGGGTATCACTCTTCCCGCTGCCTGACTTCTGATGCAGTTCCTCTGTGCAGTGCTAGGGAATAAGGTCCTGATAAAGAAGGCTTTCACTGTTTAGTACTTGAAGCCAAAATCCTGGCCACCTGAGCCAGTACAGATTTTGGGATGCTTCCCATAAGAATTGAAATACTGTCCTTGCCAAACAGCAATCTACATACTTCACTTTTTAAAATGGTATGAAGCTATGATACATATATTGTATGTGTGTGTTCTTCACACTGATTTTTTTATGGTTTTGCTGTGCACCAAATAATTTCTGTGTTCCCCATGCTTCTACCCAGAAATGGCTGCATTTCAGTGATGTTAAGGAATGTATTTATTATATCACTGCTTCTCTTTCTTTTTGGTAGGGAGAAGGCAGAAGAGAACTTGCTAATCCGTGAGACACAGATAAGAAATGGTAAAGAGGTTTTTGGGGTTAGGGTTGATATGATCAGCTAACACAGCTCTTAAATTATCAAAGCCCAGAGAGATGCGTTTCTCAGGAAAGGGAGAGTCTTTCTGCTAGTGGTTCCAGCTGAGTTTGGAAGGAGGGGTTAGCATTACAGGCTGCTTTACAGCTGAGAGCCTGGGTACCTACATGCTTCCTATCTTATCATGGATTAGTTTGGGATGAAGAAACGCAATGTATTGGGTTACACTAGGCCTTAGGGGCCCACCTACTCACTAGAATTGATAGAAATGAATGGTCCTTGCTTCTCTGAGGATGAGGTGAATACAGGCCCCTGTTTGTAGTGGGAGCATTTTTCTTTTCTACCAAACGCACTGGGAAGAGAGAGTAGGATTAGTGATGCCAAGATAGGGAAGAGGCCTTTGATTCTCCTCACCTCTCTATCCCAGTGGCTATTGGGTGACTAGACTCGATCCTCTGTAGATGACGACTTGGGGATACCCACCTAAGGGTTAATGAGGCAAGCAGAAAAAGAGTTGGCAACATAATGTGAAACTGAGTCTGAGGGGGCTGGGACTCATTTGTCATACATGAGAATCCCTTGGCTTCCACATAACTCATGGGCTCAGCCTGCCCATTCCTCCACAATAAAAGGCAACTGGGGCATTGTCTTTCCCATGCCTCATTCTCTTCTTCCTTTGTGTTCAGATTTCCTGGCTGCTGCTCCATAGTTTGGAGGCAAAGCTGAAGCTACACACGAGACACTGTGGGTTTTATCAGATCATTGTTTTCTAGTAAATTGTGTCACTTCAGCTGTGGAGTAAGTGCCACTTCTGGTGGCACAAAGCAGTGCATTACTCCTAGTTATTTTTGAAATGAGTCAGCCATAAGCAGCTGGCAAGGGAAGGGAAAAAGAAAGGGGCACATTGTAGGAGTGGCATGCAGGTAAGCTCTCCACCACAGATTTAGCTCCCATAGCTTGAGGCGTTACAGCCCCCAGCTGTCTGCTGCCTCCTTCTGCCAAAGGAGCATGGCCAGGGTGACAGAAATAAATGTGTGGCTGGTCCTTCACCATCTCAGTTAACAGTCCAGTACATTAACTTGAACTGAAACTGATGGGCAGGTTGAGCTAATACGCTAGCCTGTGACCTGGGACTAGCACATGTTTGCTCTGCGTCACTACTTCTGCGTGGAGGTTTCTGATGGAGGGCAGGTGGCTGGAGGGAGGCAGCAAGCTCTCAGATCTTACTGGGGCAATCTAGTAGCTCGTGTGGTGGAGCCACCAGCCACTCAAATCCACAAAGTGCCTAGGGTTAGGCTGAGAGAGAAGAGGGCTCTGGGGGGGGAGGTTCTCTATATTTTTCATAATAAATTTGCTTGAAAACGCAGTGAGAAGCTGCATGACATCTGCCAGTGGGGTGTGGGATCATTTCTTTCTTTCCAGTAGCCAGTGGTTAGCATGCTTTTTTCTCGAGGGAGCTGAGAACCCCTCAGCCTGAAGGGATTTAAACCAGCATCTTCCCCCTCCCTGAAAGTGGGCCATAACCCTTTTGCTTAGAGATTGTCCTGGGGCAAAAGCTTGCAAGTTGCAACTGATGAGGCTTCTCAGTTCTCTGTAAACATTTGTGCTACAGGAACTACATTCTCTCTTTCCAGGTGGGTGTTCTAACCACCACGCTGGAGAGTCTTCCCTTCACAATTAATATTCAAATGTTTCACACAAAGCGGAACAGCTCAGAGTGTCTTGATAGTTAGGACAGGCTTCAGAGCAGTGGGAAATCTGCTTCAGATTCGACTCTGGATCAAGCAGGGATGGGATGTGAACTTTTGGAACTTCCCCCTCATCTGGCAGCCCGATGAACCCAGTCCTTCACTTCCTCTTCTCTTCTTTCAAGTGCCTGCAAACAAAATGTTTCATTTGGGTAGAATGGAAGGTTTTATTCACCACAGTAAAGGTTTGCAGTCCTAAAAATTTGGCTTATTTCAAAATAACATTTATTTTCAATGATTTTATTCTTCTGCCAGACTAAAATAATCAGACATTTGCTTTACCATACGTTCTGCCTTGGCTGACAGCCTCCATTACAAGGAACAAATTAAAACCTTTTCTCTGGTACCCTTTGATCATGCAAAGTGATGGAAAGTCATAACTGGGATGAAGGGTTACTATAGGCGTGTCACACTACCCATGTGTTGCAAAGTGCCACTGTTACATTTTGCCTATGTAATTGCTCTGTGTCTCGGCATCTCTTTCAGTGTAACTAGGGGAGGTAACAAAACTTCTCTCATGGATCAAGAGAACTTTGGGTCTACAGCAATGCAGTTTTTCCTTTTCTGTACACTGACAGTGCTTTCCCTCACTGAGCATGTTCTCCATAACAGTGACCACTGGCAGTATCTTTTTTTCTTTTCTCAAGCCATAATGATATGAGAAGAGAAGGGATAGAGAAGAGTTGTTAGTCATAACTGTCATGGAGATAACATCCTTTCGTGTTGTTGAAGGGTCCCAAGGGCCAGGCCGTGGGACATGGTGGCTGCTGTGTCAGACGGAAGAGGAGTGGAGGCAGGTCACAGAAAGCTTCAGAGAGAGGACTTCCCTTAGAGAGCGGCAGCTCTACAAACTCTTGAGTGAAGACTTCCTGCCGGAGATCTGCAACATGATTGCGCAGAAGGTGAGGAGACATGACATCCTGTTTACCTCTGTCTGACCGCTTTCAAGAGCATGGACGTTTGCTGACTGAAGGAGCGCTAAATCCAGGCAACTGTCACCCCACCCTGCTCCCCACTCCAGCCTGCAAGTGCCGTGGATACAGGGGCTGTTAAGCATTATGTATGGGGAGAAAGACTCCCTGTCATGGAGTGATAGGGCTTGAGTCGATCCGTGAGGATCTGGTTCTTGACTGCAAGCAGCATAAGTAGGAGGACTGAAGGGGTTACTGTCTTCAGCTATGTTCTTTTCCCTTTTCTGCTGGCAGGGAATCTCTGTCTGCTCTTGAACTGCTGCAATTTACAGCCTAGCTTTTCCATGCAAACTGCTAGTGATTTCACTTTAACTGCAGTTTCTCAGCTGGCTCTGCTGAAAGGGCGGTTGCTGCTTCAGCTGTCCTAGCTAAGTCTGCTTGAGATAGTAAGTCAGAGTCCTTAGACTCATAGGGATATTGCCTGTCAAATGAATATTTTAAGGGGGGACAGATTTGGAATGGGATCCTCCTGATAGCTGGCTTTGTACAATGAATGGGCTCTGCAGGCAACGTGGCATTCTTGGATCGAGTTCAGTTTGTTTGTTTGCTACCCTTGTAAAGCTATTAGGGATTTCATGGTCACTTCTAGCCCCCAGAGTTTCTCCCTCCAGTTTCACCAATGTGCCCTAATTTCATCCACTCTCTTTTTCCTTCCCTCAACTCTCAACCCTGTTTCAGGAGAAGCGTCTGCAGCGGACAGAGTTTTCTCCCAGGTGGATGTCTGACCATCAGCCCATCAAACCAATCAAGCAGGAGGTGAGGGGGGGTGCGAAGGGGAGGACAACGGAGGGAGGCGAGAGCAGATGCCTCCTGGGGGAAAAAATAAACCACAGCATCGCTATTCAGTGGGAAGGAGTCGTTTGAAAGTGCTTGTGCTGAAAGAGAGATGGGTGGTAATGCCTGTCAAATCCAGCCTGACACTCAGGGTTTCTATGGCGAGCAGGGAGGTGCTGCCCTCTGGATCGCAGAGGTAACAGGCCTTGCTGCAAACTCTGGTGCAGCTGCATATGGAAATCTGTGCTCAGTCTGGGGAATTCCACTTCAATGAAAGTGCTGGCATATTTGAGGCAGTTCAAAGAAAAGTTGAAGAAGGATGAGAGAGCTAGAAGAACTGGCTTACAAAGGGAAATGACAGAAATTCAGCCAAGGGGAAAACGTGAGGCTGCAAACACATGAGGGTGTAGATAGTATGGAGAGAGAGAGAAGAATGACTTGATACAGCACAGAGCTGAGTTAGGAGGGGATCAGATGGGAATGGAAGGCACGATTTAGGCTGCCTAAAGAAATGCTATCAAACAACAGTACTGCCAGCTAAAATGACTCCTTCCCTGCCTCTTCACCCTCACTTCCTCTCTACTGCATCAGTGTAACGGCACTGTTGCTGGCGGGTCTGTGCAGTGAACCAGACCCAGGAAAATGACTGGAGTTAAATATAACTTTTTCCTTTGGTTGGGGTTATTTTAAACATAAATCAGTCTTCCTGTCTGGTTCACCACACAGCCCCCAACAGTCATGTTGGCACAGCCAGGGGCATAGTACAGTACAGTGGAGATGGGAGGGTCTTTGAACTGGCAACTGCTACAAAAAGAAATTGGTCAGGCAACACAGGATTAGCTTTGGAGAAAAAAAAAAATTAGCCATGGCATAATCTCTCACTGTAGGTGTGATGAAAACATAGTTGGCTGGTGCTTTGTCCCAGAATGCTGCCAAACCCTGGAAAATTAAACTGCAGGGAATATCCCATGTGAGCCAGGGTCAGAGGTTCCTGCAAAACAAAGGAGAAAGTGCAGTTCCCCACAATAAATATAATTACTTAGAATAGGTAAATAAAAAGAAGGAAGACCCTCTCATCATGCTGCAGATAAAAGCCTACGGAGAGGAAAATAAGACCCCAGCAATGGTCAGTGTGGTGCCAGAGGTGCTCTCTGCAAAGCCCACCATCCAGGAGGTGAGGGCACACGTGTTTGTTCGCAGGCAGCAGAAGTCCCTGAGGAGGGGGCGAGTGGGAAACACATGGAGCCTGAATGATGCTAATCAGTACTGCAGGTGCTCCAGGTCTGCTGCGGCAGAGGGCTGCTAATTGCTGCCTGTGGGCTGGTGAAATGTTTCCAGCGAGCCCGGGGCCCTCCCAGCGCCTGCTGTGCTGGGGTGCCAGCAAGCGGGAGGGCGACGAATCTCTGGACGCGCGCGCGGGCTACACAGCAGGATGCGGCGGTCAAAGTGCCACGGGGGAGCTGGAGAAGGTGCCAGCATGTCTGATGGCCTGTTTGCTGAGTGAGCAGCAGGCGAGTTTCAGGGAGAAAAACCTTGGTCTGGCACAGGAGTGACCCCTTCCTGCCGACTCCACACGTCGGATGCTGCTTCAGTCCGAGATATAACTGCTCCGTAGGCTCCTAATACTGCAGGGGATTTCTCAACAGGTGGTTCAGATTAGCTCCTCATTAAAGAGCCGCCTGAGCAGCACCCTCATTAGGGCAGCGCTGCGGAAACCGGAGCAAGGAAGGCTTGGAGGGCAAGGGGCTGGGGCGCATGGCTGATGGGGGCCACAGCACCCGCCCCTTCTGTTCCTGAAGTTTGATACCTAGTGTCTAAAGAGCAAAACAAAAGGAGAAATTTGGCCCTTTTGGGGTCTGGGGGGAGGCAGCGATGTTGTGTCCTGGAGTGCTCTCTGGCGGAGGGAAAGAGGCAGTGATGTCCCAGACGCAACGGGGTTTCTTTTGTGCCAGCGGGGAGAAGCTGGAGAAAGGTCGCTTTGCCAGCTCTTTACTCAGGAAGGAAGTTTTACTTGTGTTGGCTTTTTGCTTTTGTCATTCTAATAGGTTTCTGCTTCCAGCACATTTGGTAGGAGATGATAGTGTCTGATTTTACTTATTTTTGTTGCTTTTCTTTTTTAACCCTGAGGTGAGCACCCACAGCTCCAATGGACTTCAGGGGGGCACGAGGCACTAGGTCCCTCTGCAGATCAGGCCTTTTCTGCATCTTGAGTGTCTTGAAGAGTCATCCCAGCACTGCCATCACCCTGCAAGTGCTGCAGGGAGCAAATGCAGTTGTGTCATGAGCATACACTGAGCTTGTGGTTTCTGTTTTTCACGTTCTTCTCTTGCTAGATCTGCTAGGATGACTCTCTCTCTTTTGCTTTAAAACTATCTCATTGTTCTGTCACTGCCGAATTTGTGGTGAGTTGATCTGGGACATGCCCCGAGTTCTCTGTTACGCCATTTCTGCATAGGGTGCTCAATGTACCCAGCAGGCTTGGAGGGGTCCTGGAGTGAGCGCTGCCACTTGGATGTTGTGTTCACATTTCCATAGGATGTGAATGGTGGAAGCTGTATGAATCCAAGAAAACAGAAGGTCTTACCAATGCACCAACATTTGCAGAAAATAGTCTGGCACCGCAGTCTGGCTTAGATCTACTGCCTGGAGAGTTGAAAGGCTGATGGTCACATCATAAATAAAATCTGTAACATGCCAACTTCTGATGGCTGGTTCCTGCTTACCTTTTCCTCTTCCTACTTGCTGCAGAACCTGACTTTTTTTTGTTCCTGTTGTAGCTTAAAGGTCGGACAAGAAAGTTGGGGGAAACTGATGGTCAGGGTCAGACCTGAAAGGATGATGTTTGGAGTGCATGAGTAGAAAGCAGGATGGATGGTAGAGCAAAATGAGAAAGGGATATTGAAGGAATCAAAAACAAAAATGTAGAATGCAGTTCTGTAAGCTCTTGACCTCTTGTACTTGGCATACTAGTTTTCAGTCCTAGGCATCCTGGTATTTGGATATTGATCAGTTGGAGACAAGATCTGAGAAAGGCAACTAGAATGACTAGGGAGCTGGAAGGATTGCTTTATAAGGAAACATTTAACCTAATTACACAAACACAGGAGTTTTGTTTAAGTGTCTGAGGAAGCCCGTAAATGCTGGAATGTGACTGAAGAAGAGGAGAATTTACGGTGGCCCAGAACTAGGAATAATTGGATGGAATGAGGGGAAGAAAATTAACTTTAGACTGAATGTGAGGAAAAGCTGGCTGGCCTAGAGGAGTGTGGACTCGCAGAACGGTTTACCTAGGGAAGCAGTGGAAGTGTGAAGTATTAATATTTGGCAAAGATTTAAAAAGGAAAAGACCATAGGCAGAGTTCCCTTGTGGTGAGATCATGCTGTGGGTTTTGCCTAGAAAGATGAATGCAAAATAGGTGTTTTTGCAGCCCAGTCTGTCCCTACATGCGGGATATCGTCCTGATGTTGTGAATAATCCCATGACACTCTCTTGGGCTCTTCTCTGTACCTGTTGGTGGTTGCAGAATAATTCTCCTAACATATTGTTGCTGCTGGGGGCAGGGAGATGATGCATGGTGCTTGTCCCTGGAGAGCTGCAGTAGGAGATAGTTGGGCAGTGCTGTGGGGGAGAAGGGGAGGTGGGGAGGCAGAGGGGGAATGAATGTACAGTAAAACCAGACAACATTTCTGGGTGTTTATCAAAACACACTAAGGTTCCACTCCTAGGCAATGAAACAAGGACGAAATAGTAATCATGGTGCCAGATTTTTTCTGGGGATTAATAATGGGCCTGGGGAAGTTGATGGTCTGAGCAGCAGCCAAGGGACCCCAGCTGATTGCTAATCCTCAGGAAATGCCTTCTGCCTAAGGGGTGGTTGCTGGTTATTCCCTGAAAATGGAGGTGGAGAAAAATATAGACACATTGTTCTTTTCTGGTTGATATTCCCTGCTGATAAGACACACACATACCTTGTTCTTGCAGAAGTCAGAGAGGTAGGAGTGGCTGGCAAATGACTGATTCTTTTGTCTTATAATTAAATTAAGCTAATAAAGGTAATTCCACAATACCTTTTACATACCTTGTAATCTATTGGAGAAATAGGAGCAGGCAATTCCTGCTCTGGAAAGTCTGTAGTCTAAGTGGGATCAAACACATGCTTACAGCCTGCTGGCAGTAGGGAAGTAAGGAAGTGGGGCAATAAAGGAACAGGCGTACTTGAAGGAGAAAATTGGTCAGAGGACCCAGCAGGATAACTATCCAAACAAACGAGCAAGAGCCAGTTCAGGAGAGATTAGCACACAAAGATGTGATAGGCCTTATTTTGAATAGGAAAAGAAAACACTCCGAATGATACCTTGACTTAAGGCTGTACCAGTCTCTTTTACTGTCCTAAATATTCTGTGTTTTATCGCAAAGCCAGATTTGGCAGGGTAGTCCTTTCTGCTCACACTTGACAACGCTCAGGACTCAGCTAGCTGGAAGACCTACAGGGGTTGTACAGGGGTGTCAACAGTCAGGATCCTTTGCCTGGAAGGAAAATCCACACAGTACATTCCTGGTAGGGTGGCAGTTTGTCTAACTAATCAGTTCTTCTTTTGTCCCTGGATCAATAGTGTTTCACTGCTTCACAGATAATTTTCCTTTACATGTTGCTTTTTCATCTGAGAAAACATGTACAAGTCTTTTCTTTTTTCAGCCATTCATTGTAGCTATGTTTTAATACTTCTTCAAAGTAACCCTGCCTCTGCTCAGACTTGAATAAGCCAATGCATTACAGTTCTCTGTGCACCTTTTTGTTATAGGTAAACCCGAATGTGCTCAGTTCGATGGAGGAACAAAGGCGCAGGGAGGAAGAGGAGGAGCGCCAAATCCTTATAGCAGTGCAAAAAAGAGAGCAAGAACAGCTGCTAAAGGAGGAGAGAAAGAGAGAGATGGAAGAGAAGGTCAAAGCAGTGGAAGGTATGTGCAGCCAGTGTGAACCAGATGTAGGAGTCTTAAAGCCAAGCCTGAGATCTCGAATTAAGATCTGCCATTTGTGTTCTTCCCATGCCAGACATGCTAACGAGAATATCTTTTCTTGGACTTAGCTCAGATAAGTTGGCCTTGCTGTCCTGCATGTAGTTTCTTTTCCCTTGTCCGTCTTCCTCAGTGTTGGGTGGCTGTTCTATAGCGTGCACTTCAACTGTGCCTTCTTCCTCAAATCATACCTGTTTTCTCCCTTTCCATAGCTTTATCTTTCTACTGCTATTCATGTTGTTCCTCAGGTCCCATACCTCCTCTGTCTCCCCACTTGGGTTCTCATGGATTTCCCTGTGTGCAGGTTTAGTTGGCTTTGCTCGTGCTGAATAACATTTGGTCCTTTTAGCCTAATACATGATGAAAGGAGGATTCCCTTTGGGGAGAAAGGGAAGGGCACAGTACATGAGTAGCAAGAGCAGTATTTTCATATTGCTACCACCCTCATCAAATGGAGAACTAGGGATAAGGGGACCAGGCTAACTAGAATACAGGAAGGTGACAACTTCAGGTTTTGGTCTTGTATTTGTTGTTTTTAAATTGAACACTAAGTTAAGCTGTTGTGCAAGAAACCCTCATGGAGTTCATGCCAACCCCATAAACTTTCCAAGACAAAACTGTCTGCTACCAGATGTTTGGTAGCAGAACAGCTGTTATCTAAGAATAATTTCTTTTACCTGCTTACCTTTCTAAACCTTAGAAAATCCAATTACTTGCTTGGCCTTCACATGTTTCTGTTTCTGGTTGCCAGTCCTGGCTAATCTAGTGCTTTAAACTCAGAATCATCCAGCCTCCAGATCTGCCACAGATATCTGTTTCACCTTGGCAAATTGCATATTCTCTGTGCTTTAGTTCTCCATATGTATAGACAAAATTAATCTTGAAGTTCCAGAAGAGCTGCAAAGTTAAATCTAGTATTCAGAGTTGCTCAGGTGTTACTTTGGTATCAGCCATATCCATTTCTGGGTAAATACAATCACTACGTCATCTGATGTAAATGCACCAGAGCCACTCAAAAAACTGGCACAGGATTGGAGTATTCTGTTTTAAGCCAATTTAGCATACGTTAGTGCTTTTCTTGGCAGAGATGCTTTTATTTTGGTTTGAACGGTTTATTTCAGTTTAAACTAAACTTCTTTCCAGTCAATTTAGGCTAAGTCAAGAGAAGTCTGCTTTTAACCTGGTGCAAAAGCTGTTTGGAAAGTTTATTTAACGGGCTGACTTGTTCAGTTAGATCACTACAGTATTTTTCATCCCTAGAAACAACAGCTATCCAGGTAAAACTTTGGCTTCTTAACCATCTTGCCTTATTGTCAAACACAGCCTCCATTAGCATTTACTTTGACAGTTCTCGTGATGGACAGAGAGTGATTTGAAAATGAGTCATTTGTTAGACTTGTTAAAACTGGACATCCGCCAACAGAGGTTTTAGGGTAACAAAGATTTTCTTGTATTTTGTTGTCTGTTTGGGGTTTAACATTAATTTTGTAAGGTATTCTGTAGACGGGGGATGCGAAACAGGGTGAAATCTTTGTGCTGTCTGATAAGACTTCATCAGCGCTTCACCTGCTTCTTAGTTTTGGACTGTATGTCTGTTTTTAGATCATGTTCCTCCTTTCGGTCTGGGATTTCACTTCCTCCCACTCCAATGCCCACCCCAGGTAGTGAGCCTCCTGCTGGGCCCATCTGTACTTTCCTGAATTTACGAGTTAAAGCAGCTTTCTAGATTTCTACCAGAACAGCAGGTTAGAATTTTCCAGTTCTCTTCCCAGATGCTGCTGTAACATTACCTCTCCCACATATGACTTTCTACCTGTTTGTGGTACTTTTTAGGTCATTGGTTAGTTTTTGAAAGCTGGTGGGTAGGGCACAACCTAGGCCAACATGACAGTGAGCTCTGCCAATTGTGATCTTAACATGATATATTAATTACTTGCAGTGGTAGAGGGACCTGCCATTAACCCTAACTGTGCTCCAGCCTGGTAACATAGTAGCACTTCCCAGTTCCTGTCAGTTTACCTGGTCAGATCCTCAGCAGGCATTGATGGCTTTCTGAAATCTACCTCATCGTACTTAGTTGCTGTTGCCATAAGATTTGCTTTTTGCCACCCAAATCATTGTTGCATGTTTTTCTCAGGTTCTTACATAGCCATCTATAAAAGTGTCATCTAAATGATGCTAATTCTACCAAAGAAGCATGCAATATTGAATTGTGCTTGGACTGACCCTAATAATCTCTGCTAACTGAAGTTTTATGTCGTACTTCTCGTCATTAAATGTTACAGTAGATGCTGACAGATGCTGTGAGCCAGCTTAAATGCGAGTCCTCTCCTGCCAACTTCAGTGCTACCTAGAGTGCTGTAAAGGGAAATTTGGACTTTCTTTTACCAGTCTTTGACATATCTGGCCATGGACCACTCTGGAAATACCCACCCTGTAGCTATTCCTAAATAATATCCATCATCTTGTCAGAGCATACTTTAGGAGGAAGGAGTTATTTGTGGAGTCAAACCATGATTTGCAGTGGTGTTACTGGTGGCCACGTCAGTGTATTATTGCAACATCACTGGCTCCTTCCCAGAATAAAAATCTATTCCTTTTGTGGCTGGGCACAAGGTGTGGCCATCAACTCCTCTGCAAAGAAGGAGTGTCTGTTTTTTTCAGTATCTACAGAAAAAGCTTGGAAGCCTTTAGAAGCAGAAAGCTTATGTGAGCTGTGACTCTCGTGTCTGAGTAAAGACTATAAAAGCATGCAGGTTGGGACATTTTGGAAATGCCCATTCCCAGATTTCTTGCCCTTCTCCACCCAGCCCCCACCCCACTTGCTTTTGACTGGCAGAGTGAGAGAGCATGTAAATAATCTTCCACCGATACTGGTGCCTCTTGAATCTTTGGCATTTTTCTGAGATGTAGCCTCTGTTAGAGGGTTACAGCTGAGTCTCCCCCATCTTTCTTTCATTCTGGGTGTTCCCCTGATGGGATCTGTTTTCTGAAGTGCAACTCTTATGACATCTCTCCTCTTGAGCTGTATTTCCACAAAATTCTACTTCAACAGAAAGTTGGTACAATTGCAGGTGGTTAGCAATTCAAATGAATTCAGATTTCCTATAAGAAAAAAGGAAATGAGGTTCATAAGAGCCCATAAACTTTGTATTATGAAGCAATCTGTTAGCCAGCTGTCTGGTTGCAAACTACAGGTTATATTGCTAGTGTTGCTTCTTCCTGTCTCTCACCTCTTAAACTGGAGCTGTCCCAGTGGCCCTCTTGGGTGGCAACTTGCTCCCTCTGGCTGCTGGCCGTGAAGGCCTACCTGAACAATCTTTCCAAAGCTAACGATAGTGACAGCAGATATTAATGACCCCAGTTACTCATTGTCACTCATCTGGTAGAAGTACTTCACCCTTCCCTCCACACTGCTCCTCATCCACTTCAGTGCAAAGCCAGCTGCCTTGAGTTCACCTGGCTGAGGAGTGCTTATGCCCTTGTAACTGCACAGGAGTAGAGGCAAGCAGCTGAAGGGTGGTAACTTAACAAGCCAACTGTTTCCATAGTGCTGATCTGTGCCTTGAATGTCTCTCTTTGTACCACACCATGGGCAGGAATTTGTCTGGAAGCTGGCTAGGAACAGCTGTATCACAGTAATGCTCCAAAATTGCTGATGGTAAGGTCAAGGGAAAGTGAAGAGGCATGTTTATTGTGCACTGTATTCTCAGCTCCTGTTTCTTTGCTGTTGCTACTTTTGCCGGAAAAATGAGAGTGTTTCACTGGAGTTCTTGAGAGTTACAGAAGCTACCTTAGTTTTCCCTGCAAGATATTGCTGACAAGGAGTGTTGAACCACTTTCTCACCTGTCTCTCCTCCCGCTGCAGAACGGGCCCGGAGGAGGAAGCTTCGTGAAGAGCGGGCCTGGCTGCTGGCGCAGGGGAAAGAGCTTCCCCCAGAGCTTTCCCACTTGGATCCCAGTTCCCCTACTAGGGAGGACCGAAGGACCAAGGACCTGTGAGTATGCAGCTGGATATGCAGCACACCCATATCCTGAAGCCTATGCAGTGGGTAGGGGCAGAGAGGAGTATGGTTGCTCACATGAATGAGGTAGAAGAGAGGTTGGAAAGCACTGAGGAGCAGGCTGAGAAACATCAGGGTTTGGCTCACACTAGAGGAGTGTTTGTGGTAAGGCCTATTTGTTAACATCATTTGCACTCTGTATGGGGTGGAAGGGAAGATGAGGTAAGAGGGACGTGTCTTATATGTCCTAAGTCTGCGTATTCACTGTTGCACTTCTCATTACAGCTTTGAACTGGATGATGAGTTCACAGCCATGTACAAAGGTTAGTTTTCCTACCCCAGCTTTCTGCTTTGCATGAGTCTTTCAAAGTACGATGATCCCCTGGGCATCAGTGTGTAACAGTTCACCTTTCTTTTGTTACTGCCAGTTCTAGATGTGGTAAAGGCTCACAAGGACTCTTGGCCTTTCTTGGAGCCTGTTGATGAATCGTATGCTCCAAACTACTACCAGATCATTAAGGTAGGGGAAGTGGTCCAGCCAGCTTGACTGATGTTCTTTGTTGACTGGGATGCATCTGTTTGGGTAGTGTTTTGACATTTTGTGGACTGTGTTTCCCTCACAGTCAAACTGTACGACTCCAGTAGTCCATTCTGGCCTTACAAGTCTAGGAAATGCAAGGCGAGAGGCTGCATCTCATGAGAACAGCCTCTGCTCCCTATCCATCTCTGTGAGGAAGCCAGTAATATATGCAACTTTGTGAGCCCCTCTGCTCTTGCTGTAACTGAAAAGAGGTTTTATTGTGTTTCAGGCCCCCATGGACATATCCAGCATGGAGAAGAAGTTGAATGGAGGTCAGTACTGCACCAAGGAGGAATTTGTGGGCGATATGAAGACCATGTTCAGGAACTGTCTAAAGTACAACGGTGAAGGCAGTGGTAAGAGTGCTAAGATGATAAATTCATCTGTTTGGCAGTGCTGACTCAAAACGAGCACTGAACTCTCCCTACTCACCAGTACTTGACTGGTGCTTATTCTCTTTCAGAGCATTTGCAGGAGGCAGGAGTAGAGGGTAGGAGCTCTTTACTTAATAAGACCTGGGGTTTCAGCCAGGTTTTTAGTACAGTTGTCATGTCGAACTGGGGCCTGGCATGTTAAGGGACCCCCATGGTGGTAGGTGATGAAGGCAGAAGGTGCAAAGAGAGGGAAGTCTGTTTCTTTGTGAGCTCTTTCCTTTGTGTGCTTTCATGTGTCTGTGTGCTCCTTTGTCTCATAATATCTGAGTAACAGACTTTGTGGAGCATAGGAGGCTGGTTAGCCCCCAATTTTTTTGAATACCACAAAAAAAGTGAGGAATGCACCAGGCATGTAGCCATTTGGATGGAAAATGTGGGGTTTAGATTCCTTGACTATTGGATGAACAGCATGAGTTTGCTAATGGGAAAACCCGATTTAATTGCTATGCCAATTAAAATTCTGCGTGTTGCTTAGGTAAGAAATCAATTCCCAGATGGTGGGTCATCATTACAGGCTGTGTCTCACCAGCACCACCCTGAAAGGGAAGGTAGTTAGAGCTACCCGGCTTGTCAGTGTAGGCCCCAAGCAAAGCATTCCAGCACTGCCACAGGGAGAGTTCTGTTTTCTGAGGATCTTCTGGGTTTGTTCAGTGGAAACAACTGTAAAGTCATTTGTTCCAAGGCCATTAACACCTCTCACATGTCTTTTCCTTCCTATCCACTTCAATGAAAAGTATGAGCCTCTCTGAGCAGAACAATCCTGTGGAAATACACTAGTATTTGTACTAGCTTTTGTGTCAGGGTCAGCAAGTGCTTTAGAAACTGTACAGAGAGAAATCTCTTTGTTGATTTTTCCATTTTGTAGCATGCAGCGGAGATTTGAACCAGTCCAAGAAAAGCCTTTGACTGTAATCAGATAGCATTGCTGGAAATTTACATTTCTTCTCTCGGCTTTCTGCTGGCTAACTGTGCAGGTCATGCATCTCTGCAAACAGAGGTGGTGTTTGTCATTGTGTAAATCTTGGCACTACTCTGGAACACTAGGTTAATGCTGACTGTGCAAATCAGGCCACTAATGCTATTTTGTCATGCCTTTGTGCCTCTCCTCCAGTGGGGTTACTGAACAGATCTGATGCTGTGTTGCTTATTAAATTTAAGAACATAAACAAAAGTGGGTTAGTTACAAACAAAAGTCTTCCTCAAAGAAATTTGTAGGAGCGGAAGATGTTTTATCTGAATGTGGAACATTAGAAATGAGGAAAGTCTGATGTTGTATAATTGTTCCTCTCTGTAAGGCTCTGTCCCTGATGTTGCTGGGGGTTTTTTGACTACAGAATATACCAAGATGGCCTACAACTTGGAGAGATGTTTCCACCGAGCAATGATGAAGCACTTCCCTGGGGAAGATGGAGACACAGATGAGGAGTTTTGGATCAGAGAGGATGGGAGGCGGGAGAAGAGGAGCCGGAGGACTGGCCGCTCCAGCACTGGCAGTGTTTGGACTCGGTCGCGAGAGTCAGAGGGACCAGGCAAGAGGCAGCAACGCCTGGAAAATGGAGGGAAACCCCCACCATATCGAGCTACTTCCAGGGCTCCTGCTTCCTCCTCCTCTTCCTCCTCCTCCTCCTCCTCCTTCTCCTCCTCCTCTGCAGAGGATCCAAGTGGCAACCCAATGCAGCCTGCTCGGGAAGTGGGCCCTTCCAATGGACGAGGTTTCCCTCGCCCGCTGCAGTACGGCAGCATGCCCAGCCCTGTGCCACATCCCAGCCAGATGGTAAGGAGTGGTTTCTGCTGTTTTGCACCGATCAGGTGCATGGAGGGAGGTAAAAGAGAATAAAACTGTCTTCTGTAGAATCCCCCACTGTGTGGCAAGAGTCTTTCCCAAGAGATTAAGAGTCAAAACTATGGTTTTTAGAACTTAAGCTTTTCAGCCCTAAGATTTAAACTGATTCAGCTCACTCTTCCCAGGTCTCCATGTAGCTTTCTGGGGGAAAAGAGGATTGAAAAGAATACAGTCCATCTTAAGAGTAGCCAGGGCTGGAAAAGTAGCTACTTTTGTAGTGGGAGGCTGTTCCAGATTGATACCTCACTAGTTAGGAAGAGTCTGCTAACTTTTTGCATGGCCAGCATGCACCCATGCATGCCTGAGCCAGCACTGTCCCCCACCTCTTTTCTCTCCTTGGTGAGTTACCCCATTATGCCTGTAAAGCAGTCACATTCCCTCTTTTAACCTCCGTTTTATGATGCTGAACAAGCCAGTCTTCTTTTGTCTCAATTGTTTACAGCTGCCTGGTAACTTTGTGCCATCTGTGTGCTACTGCACTTCGTGTTTTGAGTATTTATAAAAGCAGTAAACAAAACTAAACGCAAGGCCACCCTGGACTGCTGTAGTGACCTCTGTTTAGCCTGACATTTCTTCTCTGAGTGCCACCTGTTCTGCCTGCCCTACGGACTGTTCCTCACCCATCCTTTACTGTCCTTTCCATTTAACCAGTGACGTCTGGTGTCAGTGACGTGTGGCATGCTGTATCAGCTGCTCCTCAGAGATCCAGGCTACTCCCTTTTTTTAGGTGGAAGTCAAACAAAATTACTGGAGCGACTCTTGTGATGCAAATAGTGGGAGCCAGCAGGAGAGGTGGAGCCAACAAGTATTTTGAAAGAAATCCAGCGTGTTCCCCCCTCACTCTGCTCATTTCCTGATGAACTCATACTCTTGAGATCTGCTCCTCTCCTTGGAGCTAACCACTGTCCTCTCCAATCTTCTTGCTTGTTTCCAACTAGATAGGTGAGAGGTGAATATATCGAGGCCTAAGCGCAGGGACAAGTGGCTGGGATGTGAATGAGGGTGACTCTTTGGTAGGGAGCTGTGCTGTCTTGTAGGAAAGCCCCCTGGTCTATAACCCGATGGGATCTCCAAAAAGCCTGTCCGCTTTTCTGTGAGGTTCTTTCAGTCCTAGTTTCCCCTTACGTATAGCCGCTCTGTTGCTTTGCTGCATCTCACAAGTGGTTTTATTTCTCCTCACACCACCCCCAGAGACCAGCCGTGCCAGGGACGTTTGGCCCTCTGCGCGGATCAGATCCAACTAAATTGTATGGCTCACCGCGAGTCCCAGAACCCCATCCTGGAGATCCGGTTCAGCAGCACCAGCACTTTGCCATGCAGGTAAAAGCCTTCAGAAATGCCGTGGTCTGTTTTCATAAGAGGCCACACCAGTGGCATCACTTCTCCTGGGAGCAGTTGGCACCCATCAGTCCTTTCCTGTTTCTTCCTGTGACTCTTGCGGTGTGACAGCTCTCATTAAAACCCACCCCTTCTCTCTCTATCTCTCCCCCCAGCCAGCCGTGGGACTGAACGAACACCGAGGACATAGGTTGGCTACCTCTGAGAAGCAGGTGTGTGCAGGACCGACGCACGTCGCTGGCCTCGGCCCCCGGCCCGGAGCCCTGCAGCTTGGGCGGATGAGCGGCCCCCCTCCCGAAGCCGTGTACCCGCCGGCACAGTTCCAGCAGGGATTTCTTCCTCCGAGGCACAACGGGCCTCCCATGCAGCCACCAGAGAGCCCGGAGGTCCCCCCGGGCCACATGTACAGGCCCTACAAGTACCTGAACCGTGCACACCCGGCGCTGTGGAACGGCAGCCACGGCGCTGCCGGCCAGGGCACCCTGGGGCCCGAGGAGAAACCCGCCCTGGGACCAGGGCCCTCTCTCCAGCCTCGCGCCCTGAGTCACATGATGGACCCCCGGGCCATAAGGCCACCTCTGCCTCCTAGCCAGTGGTCTGAGCAATCAAATTTCCTACCTCATGGGGTTCCTCCCTCAGGATATATCAGACCACCTGGGAAAGCCGCTGGCCAGCGGATGCCACAGCCGCCAGCCTCTCTGTTTGGGGGGCCACCTCAGGTTCAAAGAGGGTGCCAGGGCGGGGACTCCATGATGGACAGTCCGGAGATGATTGCTATGCAGCAGTTGTCATCCCGCGTGTGCCCACCGGGTGTGCCTTACCACCCTCGCCAGCCACCCCCCCCACACCTCCCTGGGCCCTTTCCGCAGCTGGCTCACGTGGCATCCGCCAGCATGCAGCCCCCGAAACCCATCATGGGGAATGGGAACTCGCAGGAGCAGACCGGTCAGACCATGGAGCTGGAGAGCAACCAAGGTAACTCCTCTCATGCTGAGCTCATCTGCCAGGGCAGGCAGCCCCTGCCTGTAGCTTTGCGCTTTCCCTGCCCATGTGCATTACCCGCTTCGCCGTCGTTTGCTCTCACACATCTGCTACTTGCCCTCCTACATGGCACCGTGTTTTCCCATGCTCTGGTGGACCCTCTGCCCACTGATTGCCTCTTGCCAGAGAGAGGCGTTGGCTGAAAGCCATCAAGAGGCTTCTCTTCTTGTCCTGCTGCTGCCAGGATTTGTTCAGGATCTGAACAGCAAGTGCAGCTCATGCTATTCTGTGCATGTTCTTTGTGCGTACAGCAGCACCCCACAAACAGCCACACGTGTGCCTTGGGGAGTGAGGAGCTATGCTGTAGGGCTGGGAGCTGCACCCAGCATGTGTTGCGTGCCACTGAGGAGGAGGAGGGAGCACCTCCAGACCAGCTTTGCTGGGGAAAACATTCCTGCTCTTGGCCTCCAATCTCTTAGGGTCCCAAACTTAGTGGTGTTGCAGATGCGCAAAAGCTTTCTCTGCAAACGTGGCTTTATTTGGACTTGCACCACTAGAGAAGTGAAATATATGCCCTGACTTTCAGACTTACCCTGAGTCCATTTTAAATACTGGATGAGACTGAGCAACAAAACAAGTTTTATTCTAGAAAAGAGTTAAACTCTTGATTAAATAATTGTGGAGACATAGTTCTTAGGCATGTCTGGGGTTTTTTTGTTTTGGGTTGGTTTTTTTTTAATCTGAATTGGAATATATTTTATGCTTCAGCCATTGCTTAGGATTTTTCTAAGACTTTTTTGTTTGGCTGCCAGGGCACCAACAGTAGCATGCCAAAGGTCTCTTCTGTCTCAGTTATACCTGGCAGTTATCAGTGTGCCACTGGGGGCAAATGCAAAGCATAGTCTGTAATACTTCTAGGGCTCAGCTGGAGTTAATATAAAAATTGAATCTGCGAAGAGTTAGGTAGGAAAGAAGACATGTGAATAAATGGTTTAAATACAGTTCTTTTGGTATATGTCAGTATGGCTTCTCCTCTGAAATGCACACGTGCCTCATGAGCTTAACATCTCAAAATCTTCATGAAAGAGGAGTGCCAGAAAACCACTGAACAGCCATGTCAGTTTAGATGGGATGGCAGTGTGTCATATGTGCCACCAGAAGTTTCTTTCTAGCTGAATTTCACTCATTCTAGCTGGTAAACTAGAGATCAAAAAAAACTTAAAACAAACCTAGACTAGAGATCAAAAAACCCCAGAGATTTAAAAAAAAAAAAAAAAAAAAGTATTTTTTCATTAATTCTAGCTGGTAAACTTGAGATCAAAAACCTTGTATCTTTTATCAATCCCTTGTGTGTCATGCACTAAGAGGAAAGTCTTTCCTTGTGGGGCATTGCTTAAAACTCATTATCATTTAACTGTGCTAGATATAGAACAGAGACTGGGGGAGGACTTTGAGTGATTACAGGGCAGAGTAGCTGCATCTCCAAATCACAGTTGGTCGAAATATGGCAGTGATGGGCTTTGCAGTATCTTGATATGTGGTAGTGCTTTTGCCCAAGCTGTGGGTAGGCAGGGTTTGTGGACCAGAAGGGGCAACACAGCCTGAAATCGAGCTGTCGTTACCTCCGCTTCTTACCTCACTCTTATGTGGATCCTGTGGTCTCTCCCCACTCTGCCTCTCCATTAGGCAGTCTCTGCACACCCATGTGTCAGACCAAACCCACATGTGCAATGCTGGTCTGGTGCAGGTGTGATTTACTGGTGTTTGCAAACCATTGTGGCTCTGTATCTTAAGGCAATCCTATGGATTCAGTCCACACATGTCATCTTTCCAAGAGAGCTGCAACCTTATGAGCAATTTTTAAAGAGTTGTTTTAAAAGAACAAGCTATTAAAGGTTGCCTGACTTTGCAAAAACACAATTCAGAATCCTTAAAGAACTCTGAAAGAAAGATTTTATGTCGGAAGTGGGAGGGAGGCCATAACCCCACAGAATCTGCCTAGCAGTTGTGTAGTGCCATGCCCTGATAGCCCCATAGAGAAGTTTGAGTAGAAGATGGGTTATCAGAGACTTTGTAGTACTTACCTGGTCCTTGGTGAAAATGCCTTCATGATTTTAGAAAGTCACTCTCTTTCTTTTCCATTTTTACACAGTTAAAGTGGGATGCTTTCTCTATCCGAACATTAGGGATTTGTCAGACAGTGCTGCCCAGCAAATTTTTGCTGGGATCAGAAGCAAAGAGGATGTTAAGAGACCCAGAATGACAGAGGCTGCTGTCCTTCCTACCAAAAGTAGATATTGTGAGATTATTTTGGTAAATCTGGTTAAATTGACAGGAATTATTCTTTGGCAAATTGGCTTTGGGTGAGCATGAGTAAGCACATGTATGTTGGGCAGAGAGGGCTGATTTCCAAAATTAGACCCAGGGGCAACGTTTTCCCTCTGTCTTTCCAGTGGAGCCGCCCACCGGCATGGACGAGAAGGCTCAGTGCATCGGCATTCCCGACGGGGCCTACGCTAAATTCCTACCTCATCCCAAAGCCCCACTGCCCATGGAGTGCACCCGGCGCACCTTGCCCCCAGATGGGGAAGGAGACGGCTCTGGAGTGAAAAACGACCTGAAGGCAGCACAGAGCAAGAGTGCATGGCTAGTGGAGAGCACCTACGCCAGCCCAGGCACCCAGGGCTGCGTGAAGGACCTTGTGCCCACCTCTGAGAGAGGAGGGCCCATGCCCGAGAACGGGGCTGTGGGCGAAGGGCTCTCAGGCAGCACAGAAGGGAAGGGGATAGCTGCAAACCTGCTGGAGAAGCCTCTCTGTGGTGGGGGGAAGGCTTTGCCCGATGCATCCGTGCCTTGCATGGGTCAGAGCACCGGCCTCCCCAGCATGGACACAGGCTCCATGGGGGCCGCCCCAAACCAGTTCCACCCTCTCTACATGCCCGGTTTGGAATACCCAAATTCAGCCGCGCGTTACCACGTCAATCCAGGCCTGCAAGGGTTTAGCCCTGTGATGGGTGGGAAGCCACCGCCAGTGTCTCATCCGCAGCATTTTCCATCACGGGGCTTCCAGCCAAGCAACACCCATCCTGGCGTCTTCCCCCGGTACCGCCCTCCCCAGGGCATGCCGTACCCCTATCAGCCCCAGCCTCAACCTTCCTACCACCACTACCAGCGACCGCCATACTACGCCTGTCCACAAGGCTACTCGGACTGGCAGAGGCCTCTCCATCCCCAGGCCAGTCCCAGTGGGCACCTGCCCACTCACCCGCCCCTGGCCAGACCTCCTTTCTCCGACCGGGGGAACATGAGCAGCTTGCAGGGCTGTGAGGCACTGAGCGTTGCCCTGGCTTCTCCAAACCGCATGGACGTAGCGAGTGCCAAAGAGGTTTCTCCGAGTGACGGGCAGGATCTGGGGCCTAAAGATGAGAAGTCCGAAGAATCCCAGGAAAGGCCAGAGAGTCCCAAAGAGTTCCTTGATTTGGACAACCACAATGCGGCCACGAAGAGGCAAAGCTCGGTGGCAGCAGGAGAGTTCCTCTACGGAGCTCCCCCACCACCCCTGGGTTCGGGAATGGGATTTGGCCCATCGGCTTTCCCTCCCCATGGGGTAATGCTACAGACTGGCCCTCCATATGCATCCCGGCATCCCGCCAGTCATTTCCAGCCCCGGACATATGGATCACCCGTGAATGCTCACCTGTCCCATCACCCAGTGCCTGGACAGGCCAATGGCCTCTCTCAGGAGGGACCCCTGTACCGCTGCCGAGAGGAGAACATAGGCCATTTTCAGGCCTTGCTGATGGAGCAGAGAGGCAGTGGAGGTGGCATGGGGGGGCCACCCCAGGACTTGTATAGATCATCGGGGTAAGATTGTGTTTTCGGCAAGAAGGTGAGGTGGGAGGAGGGTGACACCAGGGTGACAAGAAGTGTTGGATATCCTTGAAAAGCCCTGACTTGAAACTGGAGGAGCTGGCAGGTGCTATTGAAAGGCTAACAGATTACTCATAGGCCCTTGGAGTAAGAGGACTCTCTTAGACCTTTCTACAAGCTGAAAAGAGTCTCATTGCAGCTTTTTAAAACAAGCAACATTAGCAATTGTGGAGACCTGTTAGCCTGTTCAGTCCATCCCTGTACCGCAGTTTTGTTTTATCTGACAGTATTTTCTTAATGCGTTGTCCAGTGTTGCACATCTCCTAAGCAAATGGGCTCTTGCTGTTTTGCAAGAATTTCATTGCATCTTTTTCAAAATGGAGCAGAATAGCTAACTCAAGTGGAAGTTAGCTTCCTGTTATCAATACCAATCACTTTAATGTCACCTCCTTTTTCCCCTCCTCTTCCTTTGTTCTTCCTCTCTGTTTCAAATTTCCCCCAAAGAAAATTAATTCTCTCAAAGAAAATTAGTTCTCGCTGAGATTTTGCATAACACGTTTTATTCCCAAGTGGAAAATTCTGCTATTCCAAAAATTCCATGTTCAGATTATATAAATATGCTGCTACTGTTACTGTTTTGTCATAGTTCCCACTATGTGACTTGAACGGTAAACTGTTACCTTGTAAGGCAGGTGTGGAGAAAAAGGAAATAAAGGAATTCCCTTCTTCCAGTATTCAGGAGACTTGGCTTACAACTAAGTCATCTGTTGGAGGAGATGGGGATGGATTTAAAGTTTGTGTTTTGGGGTAAAGCCAGAAAGAAGAGTATGCATGTGAAATGTGTGCTTGTATGTAAATGATTTGCATTCGGCCAAGTAGGTGGGATTTATTCTTGATGTTTGTGTGCTAAAATTCTCTCTCCATTCAACCTGGCTCCAGAATGCAAATGCATCAGGCTCAAGTTCCCTTCCCGAAGATGCCTACAGCAACCATGTCCCGGGAAGAGTTGACGCCACAAAAACCATCAGCGTTGTCTCTGGATCAAGTAAGGACCACCAAAGAGAACAGGGTTCAGATGCCAACCTTTTCTCTCTCCATCGTTTAAAGGAGTGAAGTATTTGCTAAGAGTGGAAAGCACTGGAGAAAGCTGGGAAGTGAACTCACTGTTATGCAGAGGAATTGGGGATGTCTCTGTTGTCGTAGCTGACTATAAACCATAGCCTGAGCTAACAAATATTGCTATGTGTTGCTGTGTAGTTGTATGAAATCATGAGACTATTTCTTTGTAAAACTGCCCCAACACTTGTTCTTCCTCTTCCAGAGCTAGTCCAAGGAAGGAAGACCCTCAAGAAGACGAAAGCCACACATGATTTGGACAGGGGGGAGGAGGGGCAAGCCTTCCTCCCACCCTCCCCTCACCCAAGCAGCACGGAGCTTCCTGGGGCTGTGGAACATGGTGCCACAATGGCTTTTGCATTGGAAACCCAGAGCGGGGCCGGGCCCCCAGCTGGCCGAGCAGCTGGCTCACCACCGCGGGGGAAGCATCCCAAACTGGTGGCTTTCCATGCCTGGAGACTGCATCTCATTCAGGGTTTGAGGGATATTTTGAGTGGGGAGGGCGGGGGTGGGGGATTGAAACTTTCATTGACTGCTAAACTCAGGTATATTTTTCAGGGTGGAAGAGGACGATGATGGAATTTTACTTGTAGTATTAACGTGTGTGTTTTGGAGCTGGATCCAGTTTACAGAATTTAACCTGTTGCCTTTTTAAATAAATTTCTGTTGTTGGTGAATGTATTGTACATAATGGGGGAGGGGGTGGGCCCAGCTTGTAGTGGGCTTAGCACTGGAGGAATCCTTAACTGTTTACAATCATGTCACACTGAAATCTTTCAGGATAGGGGGGAGTGGGGAGAGATGAGGGAATGTGTGATGACGACTTGCTGTCCTTCCTGTCCTCTGCAACTGAGACATAACATAGTTGTTTGACTGAGTAGCAGGAGTTGCTCAGGAGCACAGTGTGTCCTTCTCTTTCTCTTCTCTTCTTCCTCCTTTCCCCCTCACCCCCACATCTGCCCCCTGGATCCAGGGCCTGAGTGCACTTCCAGCTCCTGTCATCATGGGGGAACAAGGAAACCAGGACCAGGAATTGAAACCAGGACAGGACACTCATGGCATTGTCCCTTCTGCTAGTGCAGTACCCCTCTCCCTGCCTTTCTGATAGCAGTAATTTATGCTCTAGAAACTGGAAAATGGTATAATTGGTCATCTTAGACTTCTTTAGGTGAAACTAGGACAGCTAGGGTGTGGAGCAGCACCTGTCCATAGTAGAACAAATATTGTGCAAATCTGTAATCCCTTGCTGCCTTAGGAAGGGGAGCTGAGTCCCCATTTTTTCTTTCACTGTCCCTTGGCTACATTTCCTTCTTAGCAACAGCAGAGCAGAAGGTACCCCGGGATTCCCAACAACTCTAGTTTGCATGTGGAACAGGAACATGAAGCTGCTTGGGGGGAATGATTTGTTTGCTGCAGTGCAAGCCATCTGTTGGCCTGTGGTGTTGGCCTTGGTGTTTGCAAGTCATGGGTGAATCAGAACGCATTGCTTTGAGGCCAAACGGAGAGGTGCAATGGCTCGGCATGTGCAGCGAGGAGAGGGCTGCGTCCCTGAGTTGAGTGCACAAGGCTGTGGGTTCACTGAATGCATTTATTATTATTGATACCGTGGCAGCAAGTACTACAGTGCTAGTGGCAGCTTCCTTCATAGGCTATACCCAGTCTGAAGGGACTTTCCTCACCAGCCATACTGCAACTGGGGAGCCTGAACTCGCATTCTTAGCCAGAAACTGAAGTTCAAACATAACTTTGACCAATGGGTTCAGTAGAAATCTCATCTGCAGATATTTATCCACATCTTAAAGCTAACAAGCAAACACAGCTGAATATTCTTGGGGACAGAGTTGGGGTAAAACAAGGTGGAGATGCTCCACTGCAAGACTGGGCAGCAAGATCTGTCAGGGCCACAGCCCCAGTGTCAGCTGCAGGTTGGACTACAGGGACAGCGGTACAGGAAAATAAGGATGCGCTAATGTGCCAGCCAAATTGTGCTCCCATTGGCACAAGTGGCAGCAGAGATGAAGACAGAGCAGCATGCCACGTAGTCTGTGCTGCCAACTAGAGGAAGGTCTTCATCTCTGGGTTTCGGGAGAATTTTTCTGGCTGCTTTGTTGTCTTCACTGGTGCCTTCACCTGTACTAGCTGGATTTGTGCTAGTGTGCGCTACTGCAACACCTTTGTCCTGCTGCATAAATGTACCATGTGTAGGCATAGCTGAACAAACTGTGCGTAGCATCTGACTGGGCCATTACTCCTTCTGTCATAAGCTTTTGGAAATGCAAAAAGCCTAAAAGATGAGGAATATTCTTTCTTGAAATAGTCAGGATGAGGAAGGGCTATCATGTCAGTGCCAGTCCTACCAATGTGTCTTACTGCTCCATTACTACAGTACTTTTGCCTCTGATGAGCTGGGTAGGGCCAAAGTATTTTCCAAGCCTAACAGGAATTAAACAACTTATTGCTATTCCCACAAGCGTTTATCAGTTCAGTTCTCCTTACACCCTGCTGCAGCCAGCCTGTGAACTATAGCTGTTCTGTTTAGTCCAGGGAGTGCCTGGTTTAGCTGGTTCCTCCCCAAAGGAAGACTTGAGTATAATGTGAATTGCTTAAAATACCCAGTTATAGATGCCATTAAATTGCTAAAGGGAGATTTTTCGATGTTTTTTCATTTGTGTTTATCAAGCAGGGAGCAGCTGTCACTAGTGGATTGGTGTAGACTGGAATGCATAGTCTGGAAGGTTGTCCTTGGAATGAGAGGCAAGCAACTGCTCTCCGTAGCCAAGAACAAGGCTGTGGCTTGTTTGGACTCATCCCAGGTCTGAGGGTCTTCTGCTGGCGCAATGGCTGGTGGTGGGTTTACAGAAGTACCCCAGCCACCAGGAAATGTAGATCTGAGTATAGTTTTTAGTGCCATTCACTGAGTGGAGGTACTGAAACAGTAATAGGTATTTATTAAAAGCTGTGCAAATATATTTGCTGTTCAGGATAACAAACCTCGGACAAAAGAGAAAACAGTTGCTTCTTTTTTTAAAGCACATTTAAAAATGGAGGAAATGTAAAATATAACCTGTAGCAAAGTATTCGAAATTCTGGAAACGTGAATGTAGATTCTGCAAATGACCCCTGCCATACTTCAGCCTGTGTCTTCTCTATCACAGAGTTACCCAAATATTTGTAGTGCCTTTCAGCTTATTGTGAACTTTGTGGAACAGGAGGTTTTAGAAGCTAAACAAAACAAGCTGAAGCACTCTGGGTCTTCATCTGGAACTGGCACTTGGTTCTAGTGGTCATGGTATCTGGATGAGTATCAACCCCAGATCAAAACAGAGGAGAAGTAACGAAGGCAAGAATTGCTTGTGGTCTGTCAAGAGAGGGTAGTGTAGTGTCAGATAGTGATAGATATCCTAAGGATCCTGTGTGGTGTAATCCATCGACAAAATGGAAATCTGGGAGAAGGTTTTGACATGTAGATGGTAGATGAAACACAGAGTAGTGAAGCTGACTCCTGGGAGGATTTCTGGATAGATGGCTTTTGATGTAGAATTTGTTGAATTCTCATTACAGTGACTAACAAGCTGCTATTGTGAGGACACATGGTTTCTATTAAAAAAGTACTAATATAGTGTAGGGGGAACTATGACTGGGCTATAGGGATAGAACTTGCTAAGATTAGAGAGCTGCTTGTGGAATCTTAGCTCTGAGTTTCCAGACTTTCAAATGTTTTGTTCATAAATGTTTGAGGTTTTTTTCCCCAAAAAAAATCAAGAGCTCCATCTCACGAGGTACAATCTAAACAAATCATAGAAATTCCTGCCCCTCACAGTGAGAGGTCACAGTGGCTGGGAGTGAGTTGCTAAAATGGAGGACCAACAGAAATGTACAGAGAGAAGCAGAAAACCTGAATTTTACAGCTCATGGATTTCCAACCCCTGCTGTGTAGGACTGATTTGTAGATATTGTGACAGAGACAGGTTTAAGGAGAGATTTAGAAGAGAGTAAGATGGCAGCTCTGTATGTACAGAGTGGTGCTTTTCCCATGGGTTGGTATACAGTGCAGGAGAAACATAGCTGCATTTTAAAATATCCTGGATTTTGACTGTCAAGACTGACACTATCTTAAGTAATATTTTAACACAGTACAGAGAAATTCTGGACTCTGTGATTGGAACCCCTCTTTATCATCCCCCAGCATTGCTGTAATATAGTATATAACCAGTTGGTCCTTCTTCAGAAAGCATATTGAACTAGTGACTTGGGAACATTTCTTGTAGCTATTACTTTTCCCTATATGCAGGATGTGTTTTGCTATAATTACAGATTTCTTGTTGAACAGGACTATATAATATGTTGAACAAATAAGATTCTGTCCATGCTTAAGCATGCTAAAAGTTTCTTATGTTCTCAGAAAAGCTTTGTGCGCTACTCTAGCTTTTTAGCTGCTTGCTCTCCCTACTGCCTCCTCCTTTGCAAGCAGTGTATAGTGTGTTTACAAGCTCCCTAGATGCTGGAATGCCATTATAAATGCCATTGTATCAACTTCCCATGGGACTCTGGTAGCTTTGGACATCATAAGCAATATAGGCCCTGGCAATTCAACCAAGTATTTTAAGACCAGTAACTGAGGCTTCACAGTGATTTTTAGCTGTGTCCAGCAGAAGTCTGGAGTTTATAAATTCCATGGTGTTAGCCACCAAACCACTCAGTAGCAATCTAAGACACCAGTCTGCAATGAAGAGGACAAAAGAGGAAAGTAAATTTGAAGTTTCAAGGCCCAACTGTTTGATTTGTGACTTTAAAGTTTATGAAGACACTTTTCTTGGAACAGCTTCTAATTCTTTCTGATCTGCCAAATGACTTTCCCATGCAGACTTTCTGAAACAAATTTGTGGTGTGTATTTTTGTAAGTGTGGTTTCTCGGGGTCTTGGAGAACTATCAGCTTCTCAATGTCTTATCTGAAAGCTAGTCACAGAGGCTGTCTCCCATTATGCTGACTGAGACAGTTTTCCTGAAGTTTCTCTCTCTTTTTACACCCCAACACTTCTCCATTTAAAATGAAAGTATAATTAGACAACCTTCATTTTCCTCCTCTACTCATCTCAGTCAGTCTTCTGCACATCTCTATGATCAGCCAGGGTTATTGCTTTGCTCTTGTCAGCTTTGTTCTGCTTTTGTTTTCTGAGGAGACACCTTGGTGCTGTGATATGCATTGTGGAGTTTTGGAGAAGGTGCTCAACTAAGTGACTAGGAACCGCTGTCCCAAGGGGTAGCTTGGAGAAAACAAGCAGGAGAATCCGTAATGGTATAGTTGCCACTGGTTCCTCTCATTGCATAGCAACCATGCAACTGGGTCTGTTTTTAATAAGAGCTACCCATTAAAAAGTTTTTACTGCAGTGCATTGGTGGTAGAGAAGGTGCTCTTGCAGAATTCCTGTTTTGCTTTAAGTCTGGTGCTAGTGGTTGAACAGCAAGTGTGTGAGTGCTGTATCCTTTCTGTAAGGCCAAGATTGAGATAGCAGGCTATGAAAGTAGTGTTGCAGCTGCAGATCATGTGACAAGCTTTAAGAGCGTGTGCTTATTGTAGCTGAGAAAGCATCTCAAACGTTGACCTTCCAGCCTTTCCCCATCTGTACCTGTTTAACATACAGATGGGGGTAAAGCACATTCTGGCTTGGCAGGACCCCTGCCGCCCATGCGGAAGGAAAACGCTTTTAACCAGCACATAATGAACTAAGCATTCTGGTTTTCACTCACCACTGCCCACCTCCCTCTCCAGCCCACTGCTCTGAAAAAGAGCTGGGAGGGGGGATCCATTTCCAGCTGTCTCTGAATAGGAGCTATTGGATGACAAGAGCAAGGCTCAGTCCACCCCTAGAGCAAGGAAAGTCATGACAGGGTGTCTGTATTTGAAACTGCAAAATAACATCCAAGTATATCTTAAAAGCTCAGGTGTAACAAGCTGTGTGATGCTGAAACCCTTTTGACAGTGATCTGTCCTGGCTCTGCTGTTCTCAACCTGCAGTATTTTAGAAACCATGGAGTGTTTTGTAGCTAACACTGCTGGCCTTGTGTCAGCTTAGGGTTTTTTTTCTCCTTATTCTGCAACGGTGGCCTAGATTTCTTTTGGCAAAGGTCTTCCTGTTTTTGAAACATGGATGTCAAAGAGAAAAGGACAGTGCATCCAGGAGAGAGCAAGAGCTAAATTCATCATTGAAAGAGGGGATGAAGGATTAATTGAGGCTGAGGGGCTGATTAATTGGGATTGTCACCAGCTCTAGCAAGTCCCTCTGTCCTTTTGTCCTTTTTATTTTGAAACACAAGGCTCACTTGCAGAAGGGGAGTAATTGGAATATCTTTTAAATAAAAGTGGTACTGACTCTGTGTGGGCAAAATTCCCTTGTTATGGACAAGGTTAGACCAGATGGCCATTACAGACTCTTGGCCTTCAAATCAGTGAGAGGCAAGCAGGCGCCTACTGCATTCAAACACTGTTAGTAATGTCAGGACAGAGATCCCCCTTTCTGAAGCCAGACAGCTACAGGAGCTTGGGCCTCAACTTTTAGTCTGGAAGGTCATCTGACCCCCTTTTCTGTCATGCACCAATATTTTCCCTCTCCTTGCTTCCTGATTTTCAAGTTTATTTCTCTCTGCTCACTTTGCTGCAGTCAGTTGCTGTCAAATGCAAAGGTGAAAGCTCACTGCCCACACGAGCTGAAAGGCCGAAGGCTGAACTTGCCAGCTCTCTCCTTTGCGTATGCGTGTAGAAAGAAGGTGGGGAGTACACGTTACTCCCCTTGTGAAATTAAGGTGTCCTCAATGGCTAACTAGTGCTGTCCTGTGTGCCCTTGGGTCTGCTACCCTGTCCCTCTACCAGCACAAGGCTCGCTCCTGGCCCCCATGCAGCATTCCCGCGCTAGTGCTGTGGCACGTGATCCCAGCGCGTCTACCTCCAAGGCAGCTTAGGTTAAGTATATACTGTGAACAACCGTGAAAGCTGTTATCGCTCTTTCTTGATAGATCGCTGAACACCACTGCCTGATTTTTCTCAGCAATAATAACGTGCAGCAATGCAACTTTGTCCTTCCTGTATTGTTTCAGGGAGAGGGTGGCTGTAAAACACACTCTGGGGCTCCATAGTTTGAGTGGGAAGCATGGTACTTTCTGTGGCCCTGCATTTTAACTGTGTGACTATGCCATGCTTCTGCTCTCCCAGTGATTGATGCGTTGATTGAGATAGCCAGGAGAGACCTGGTACATTTTCTGCCTTTCTGGAAGGTAGAAAGGGAAGCAAGTGTGTTGATAAGAGCCAAGCCTCATCCATAGCCTGGGTTCAGAGCAGAGCACGTGGAAGAGGGGTGCCTGGTGCTGGAGTGCCGTGCCTTGGAGCGAGGGGTAGGTACATCACTGATTTTGTGCATTTTGGTGGAGAAGAGCAACCCACTGCTGTTTGACTTGATGTTGATGGGGGAGGTAGCAGAGGAGCCTACACCGCTACATCCATTTTTCTGAAGTTGGGTGATGTTGGGTTTTTTGTATTATTGTAAGTTTGTAAAGAATGTAATCTGTCTGTTGGGGGCATAAGGAGAAAACAGGGCCTTTCTCTTTTTGGGTCAGGCTGCTCTTTTGTTGCTGTGTTTTTTGTTGTTGGGTGGGGAGGGAGTCTAGCAGCCATGGAGGCAAAAGCCTGGCCTCGATCAACTGATTGCAACTATCTGATTACAACTATCCCAGGGCAACAGGCTGGTGAGCTGATGCTGCCGCAGAGACCTCCTGCACCAAGCTGTGAAAACAAAACCCTGCATGCATCTTTTCGTGGGGGGAATCGGACCTGCGGGGGCTCTGCACTGGGGTGTTTTGTTGGGTGGTGAGATGTTGTGCTCGAGGGCTGGTGTTGCTTGTCTTCAGCCCAGTTAGAAAGAGAGTTGGTGGGCTGCCCATGCCGTTCAGCCTTCATGCAAAGGAAGGGTTGGCTTTGATGGCCTGAATTTTTCAGTGCGAAAATGGCTCTCGCTGGAGTTGCTCCCCACAGGGCTCCTCTCCCCAGCGGGGCTCAGGTACCTTGCACCGCTGTCGGCCTCCTCCTGGGAGCCCTGGCTGTAGCCCCTGCCTCCCTCCCCATCCTGTAGAGCACAGTGTCAGGGATCCTCTTCTCTCTCCTGCTGCTGCTGCAAAGTTGTGTGAACTTTCCTGGTCAATACTGGAAAGGGGAATGCTATTTATTTTTATATTGTGTATATTTTGTCTTGGTCTGCTGATTACCTTTGTTCCCCAAGAGCGACAGTTACCTCAATAGTTAGTTTAATACTGTGTGTTGGGTAATTTTTTTAAAGAACTTTTTTAAAAGCTTGATCCTTGGAGGTCTGTAGATTTTATTTCCATATGAATTGGTTATTTTGTATAAAGTACGTTCTTAAAATAGCAATCACGCTTGCTGTATGTGTGTTTTCTTGTCTCCTGGATGTTCTTCCTCTTCCATTGTAAGGTGGGAGCGGAAAGGGGAGGGAAGGGAACACGGAGGTCTTCCTTGGAGAGACAAAGCACTGGGCTGCCATCAGATGTGGTTGTACCACCTGAAAACCATTTACAGGAGAGCACCTGGAAAACTAACTGGGATTGCTCTCCCTTCTGAAGCACAGCTGTCTGCATATGATCAACTGAGCGGAAATGAGATGGTGACACCAATGTCCTGTGAGTTGCTGGCAGGCTGCAGGTTTTCTCCAGCCCAGTTGTGGCTGTGCATGCTGGAAGACCTGCCTCCCCTTAAAACACTGTGCCGTCTTTGGGCTCAGGTAGCTCTTTCCCTCACCTTCACCCGAAACCTGTCTTTGCTTTAAAAAGGGTCACTGCCCTTGAGTAAAGGCCATAGTGTCCTGCTGCTATGAAGGATGAACTGAATGTGGCTTCACAGAATCACAGAATGGTTGAGGTGGGAAGGGACCTCTGGAGATCATCTAGTCCAACCCCCCTGCTCAAGCAGGGTCACCTAGAGCACGTTGCACAGGATCATGTCCAGGTGGCTTTTGAATATCTCCAGAGAAGGAGACTCCACAACCTCTCTGGGCAACCTGTTCCAGTGCTCTGTCACCCTCACAGTGACAAAGTTTTTCCTCATATTCAGATGGAACTTCCTGTGTTTCAGTTTGTGCCCATTGCCTTGTGTCCTGTCACTGGGCACCACTGAAAAGAGTCTGGTCCCATCCTCTCGACACCCTCCCTTTAGATACTTGAACACGTTGATAAGATCCCCTCTCAGCCTTCTCTTCTCCAGGCTAAACAGGCCAAGCTCTCTCAGTCTTTCCTCATAAGAGAGATGCTCCAGTCCCCTCATCATCTTTGTAGCCCTTTGCTGGACTTGCTCCAGTAGTGCCACATCCCTCTTGTACTGGGGAGCCCAGAACTGGACACAGTACTCTAGATGTGGCCTCACCAGGTCTGAGGAGAGGGGGAGAACCACCTCCCTTGACCTGCTGGCAACACTCTTCCTGATGCACCCCAGGATACCATTGGCCTTCTTGGCCACAAGGGCACATTGCTGCCTCATGCTTAACTTGGTGTCCACCAGCACTCCCAGGTCCTTCTCCGCAGAGCTGCTTTCCAGCAGGTCAACCCCCAACCTGTACTGGTGCATGGGGTTATTCCTCCCCAGGTGCAGGACCCTGCACTTGCCTTTGCTGAACCTCATGAGGTTCCTCTCTGCCCACCTCTCCAGCCTGTCCAGGTCTCTCTGAATGGCAGCACAGCCCTCTGGGGTATCGGCCACTCCTCCCAGTTTTGTATCATCAGCAAACTTGCTGAGGGTGCACTCTGTCCCTTCATCCAGGTCATTGATGAAGAAGCTGAACAAGACTGGACCCAGTCCTGACCCCTGGGGGACACCACTAGCTACAGGCCTCCAACTAGACTCTGCGTCGCTGATCACAACCCTCTGAGCTCTGCCATTCAGCCAGTTCTCAATCCACCTCACTGTCCACTCATCCAGCCCACGCTTCCTGAGCTTGTCTATGAGGACGTTATGGGAGACAGTGTCGAAGGCCTTGCTGAAGTCAAGGTAGACAACATCCACTGCTCTCCCCTCATCTACCCAGCCAGTCATTCCATCCTAGAAGGCTATCAGATTGGTTAAGCATGATTTCCCCTTGGTGAAGCCATGCTGACTACTCCTGATCACCTTCTTGTCCTCTACATGCTTGGAGATGGCCTCCAGGATGAGCTGCTCCATCACCTTTCCAGGGATGGAGGTGAGGCTGACTGGCCTGTAGTTCCCTGGGTCCTCCTTCTTGCCCTTTTTGAAGACTGGGGTGACATTGGCCTTCTTCCAGTCTTCAGGCACCTCTCCTGTTCTCCATGACCTTTCAAAGATGATGGAGAGTGGCTTAGCAATAACGTCCGCCAGCTCCCTCAGCACTCGTGGGTGCATCCCATCGGGGCCCATGGATTTGTGGGAGTCAAGTTTGCTTAAATGATCTCTAACCCGATCCTCCTCGACCAAAGGAAAGTCTTCCTTTCTCCAGACTTTCTCTCTTGCCTCCAGGATCTGGGGTTCCTGAGGGCTGGCCTGAGCAGTAAAGACTGAAGCAAAGAAGGCATTCAGTAACTCTGCCTTCTCTGCATCCTTCGTCACCGGGGCACCCACTCCATTCAGCAATGGGCCCACATTTTCTCTAGTCTTCCTCTTGCTACTGATGTCTTTGAAGAAGCCCTTCTTGCTGTCCTTGACATCTCTCGCCAGATTTAATTCCAAACGGGCCTTAGCCTTCCTCGTCGCATCCCTGCATACTCTGACAACGTTCCTATATTCCTCCCAAGTGGCCTGTCCCCCTTTCCACTTTCTGTATACTTCCTTCTTCTGGTTGAGTTTTGCCAGGAGCTCCTTGCTCATCCATGCAGGTCTCCTGCCTCCTTTGCTTGACTTCCTACTCATACGGATGCACCGCTCTTGAGCCTGGAGGAAGTGATGTTTGAATATTAACCAGCTCTCTTGAACGCCCTTTCCTTCTAGGGCCCTAACCCATGGGATTCCTCCAAGTAGGTCCCTGAAGAGGCCAAAGTTTGCTCTCCTCAAGTCCGGGGTTGCGATCCTACTTAGTGCCCTGCCTCCTCCTCGCAGCATCCTGAACTCCACCATCTCATGGTCACTGCAGCAAAGGCTGCCCCCGACCTTCACATCTCCAACCAGTCCTTGTTTGTTTGTTACTATGAGGTCCAGCAGCACACCTCTCCTTGTTGGCTTCTCCACCACCTGTGTCAAGAAGTTGTCACCAATGCTCTGCAGGAACCTCCAGGACTGTTTGTGCCTAGCTGTGTTGTCTTTCCAGCAGATATCAGGCTGGTTGAAGTCCCCCATGAGAACCAGGGCCTGGGATCGTGAGGCTATTTCCAGCTGTCTGTAGAAGGCCTTATCGACTTTCTCTTCCTGATCAGGTGGCCTGTAGTAAACACCCACAACAGTGTCACCCATGCTAGCCTGCCCTTTCATCCTTCCCCATAAGCTCTCGACTTGCTCTTCATCCACCCCTAGGCACAGCTCAATACATTCCAGTTGCTCTCTCACGTAAAGAGCAACTCCACCACCTCGCTTTCCTGGCCTGTCTTTCCTAAAAAGCACGTAGCCATCCATGACAGCACTCCAGTCATGCGAGCTATCCCACCATGTCTCTGTAATGGCAATGAGATCATGGCCCTGTGACCGCACACAGATCTCTAGTTCTTCCTGTTTGTTCCCCATGCTGCGTGCATTGGTGTACAGGCATTTCAGGGAGGTGATCGAGCATGCAGGTTTCCCAGGAGGGATACAAGAGGATCCTCCATAGCCACATCCCATGCGCGCTTCCCTGGCTGCATTCACCTGCTGGAGGCGTCCTGACTTGAACTGCCTTTTGCCAGCTACCCTGGCACTATAACTGTCCCCTTCCCCCGTCTTTCCTAGTTTAAAGCCCTCCTTACCAGGTTGGCCAACCTGTTGGCAAAGACCTGCGTGCCCCGCTTAGTGAGGCGGATCCCATCTCTCCCCAGCAGTTGTCGATCTTCAAACATGGTCACAGAAACCAAAACCCTGTTGCCAACACCAGCGGCGCAGCCAGTCGTTAACTTGGAAAGTCCGTCTCCTCCTCCTCTCATCCATCCCCCTCACTGGCAGGATTGAGGAGAAAATGACCTGGGTTTCTCTGGCTCCCTTTTGTGCTGTTTTAATGCTAGGCAGTGTAGGGGATGAAGGCCTTCAGGGGCTGTCAGAGGACTACAAGGACTTTCAAGCTCATGTCCTATGGTCTGAATCCATACCAGGCCCAAAGGGGCCGTTGCCATTTACTATTTAATAAAACTCCCATGTGAAATGGGGCAGTGGTTGCAAGCCCTCTGAGCAGACAGGCATTTTTGAGACAACATGGCACTTTCTCACAAGGGTTTTGCACTAAAGCTGGGAACTGACCTGGTCATTTGATTTGGAAAGGCGCCTGCCATAGGTGGACGGGGGGCAACTTGCACTTGGCCCTTGCTTGGCTGGTCCCTGAATAAATAACTGGCTCCATTTTGCTGATCCAGCAGCTTTTCGTCAGGACAAAATTGGTGTGATTTCTTTAAAAGATGGTGCCAGCAACTGAGAAAGCCAGGGACAAATGGCAGAAGGCAGGGGGCATGACGGCTGCAGGGCAGCATACTGCGAGCTCCTTCCCTCTCCTCCCCGTGAAAGCTCCCTCTGTCTCCTTGAGGGCTAGTAACAGATGCTGTTGCTCACATCTTCTTTTCCTGCCAAAACAGCTTCACAGAGTAGCCTGCTTATGCCACCGGGGCCCATCTGCCCATGCTGGCTCTGGGGCTGCCACGCAGGCGGGGGCTGGTCCTGAGCCCGGCTTGTTCACTGCACTGTCGAACACCCAAGATGCCTCTGAAAAGAGAGGTGCACAAAATGCACATGGGCAATGGGGACCCTGCGCTTGCTGGCCAAACCAGTGCCCTGATCCTGTCCCTGCAGCTCTTCTTTCTCTCGTGTGCCCTGATCAGCAAGTTCATCCCCTCGGTATTTTTATGAAGATGGGAAACAAGCTAAAGTAAATGAAGGGGTCAGGAGCTGATATAAATCCCCAATTCATCTGAGCATTTTCTGCCACCCCTGCCCCTGCAAGGTTTCCCTTGGAGCTGATTTTTACCCTTAATGGTTTGGTCAGAGAATGACTGATATCACCACTAGATCTGCACTTTTGTTTCATGTGCAAAGGCCCCCGTGTGAAACCTACGCCAGCACATATTGACACCTTCCTGCCCCAGGACACTCGAAGGACCCCGAGACATGATCTGCTATCCCTTTACACCTCAAGCACCCCAAAATGGCCAAACCTGTCGTCCCAGCAGCCTGGGCCAGGTAAGTGAGACTAGCAGCCGGGCAGGAGTTTCTGGGCATGGCTGCAATCTCCGGCCATACAAGGGTGGTCTGAAGACGCGTGCTCCTCTGAGATGGGGGCAAGGTAAGTCCTGCCCAGAGGCGAGCAAGGGTGGCTCTCGGTCACATTTTCCCCCTTCCCCCTCTCCCACCATGCTGCAGGCAGGGGCCAGGGTCCAAGGTGGAGAGGAGCGAACTGCCCAATTTAGGAAGGGGAGGAATTCAGTCGCTCCTTCAGTCCCAGGAAGCGTTTGGGTCAGAGGGGATCATCAGGGGGAGATTTCTAATCCTCAGGCTAAACTGGCGCTGGACTGAGCTGACACTAATTGGAACCAGTCCCCGAAAAGGGGCTGGAAGTTGCTGCTCTGGGAGCTCCTTTACAGCTGAGGCAAAGACAAAGCTTATCTGTGTTATAGGAAATGCCATGTCCTAACCTTGACGAGATGCTATCGTGAGCATAACAGGCAGTGTCAAGCTAGGCCACATGTCCCCCTTATTCTTCACCTCTCTGGTTTCTGCTGTCCACGATTCTTATTTCTCCTCCCCACCCCCCACATTGGGTTGGGAAATCTGCCCCTTTGTGGTAAGAAAGGACTTTCCTGAGCTCTTAAAACAAGGCTTTAAACTGTTCACTTCATTTTTAGCCTCCTTTTCCCTAAGATGTTCCCACCTCCACATTTTCTCCATTTTTTTGTCCAGTGATATCAGAGCAACTGGCTCATCCACGAAGGCTTAAATCGGAAAGGGATGGATGGGTCGGCTTTAATGGGGTGGTTTTAGTGCCCAGTTTGGGTGTGGAAGTACATGCTACGGCACCGCGGGCAGCTGCTGTGGGCAGCCCGGCTGGTTTCTGTCACTGTAAGAAAACAACGTGTTACAGGGAAATAAGCCAAAGCTGAATTCTGGCTCTTAGTGGAAGCAACCTGTATCAGTGTGTCTTAAAGGAGGGCTGACCTTCCTCAAGGCCCCAGGATAACTGCATCCAGTCTTTTCCTGCTCCTGGCGAGCACAGGAGCCGTTCATGACCTGGGGAGTCATGGCTGAGAGTTCGAGTGCAGGATGTCTGTCACGTACTTTGCAGATCTTCGTCCAACTTTGTAGGAAGACTCTGCTAGAGGTAATGAACCTTGGGTGTCTGGTGGGCACCTAATGGCGAGGGAAAACTGGAGTGCGCTTGGCACCCAGCAGTGTTTCGGGGAGAAGTGGGTTTCTTTTCTTGGAGGGGGGAGGGTTCCCCTAAGAAAAGATTCCAGCAGGTAAAGTTCCTATCTTGAATTTTATGGCAGGAAAATCTACACAAACCTTTTTTTCTTGAGCCAAGAATACGAACCAAAATCACAGTCTGTGGCCATCATCAGGGTTTTGTTTGAGGCTGGTTTTGGGGAGAGCAGTGCAGCACATCACGGGAGTCAGAGTTACTCCTCGGTGTCCTTGTTAGCAAAGCCCCCTTGCTTACAGGTTTCCAGAGTCACACTATGAAGTTAGTCTCCCTGCCGTGTCATGGGCCCCCTGGCCTCAGCACAGAAAGGAAGGGCTGAGGAATCTGTGATAGCTCAGGAGGACACAAACAAATTGTCTGCGTTCACAGAAATGTTTTCTTTAGACGTACACATTAGAAAAAAATATATACCCACTTAATTTCAGGATTAAGATTTTGGTATTGTCCCAAGATGCCTTGCTCCCAGCCATAATCTCGGGCTGAGGGCGCAGTGTGGTGGAGGGAGCCATTTGTGTGCATACGTGTATGTATTCACGCATATAGTGAATGATACTGGGTTTGCTTTGTGCGCTGAATGTGTTTGGGTCTCCCAAGCTCTAGTGAAAATTATAAATTTGTTCTGGACCATAAAAACAGCCCTAAAATTTGGAGTCCTGAAGGCCCTGTACCTGCTCATCAAGAGGAGGCAGAACAAGCTTCCCCGGAGCAGGAAGACGTGGGAAGGGGCCGGGGGATCGCTCTGGGCCCGGAACCTCGTTTCTTCTCCATCGGGCAGAGCTGCACCCTCCTCCTTCGCCAGCACCGGGAAGCCACATGTTCCTGCCCACTTTTTTTTTTTTAATTCCTTTCGTAAGAGCCTGCCAGCATCAAGGGATCGTAAAAAGTTCACTCTCTTGTCACGAATTCACCGACTCTTCCGGGGCCAGTGGGCAAAAGTTGTTTGCAATTTCCTCAAGCCGTGACCTTTGTTTTGACCGTGGCGGAGGAGACTTGCAATCCATCAAACCCACGGCTCGTCCGCCTGCGCAGCAGGATGGGGGCAGGAGGCCTCCTCCAGCCAAGCCCAGCGAGCGGGGAGGGTGGGGGATGGACGCTGCACACATGAGGGCCACGCTGCACAAGAGTTTTTAAAGGACCGAGCCCGGGGAGTGGGTGTCTCCACGGCAGGGCAGGTCTCGGAGCGAGACGCGGAAGAGCTGAGGGAAGGATGAGCTGTTGGCGGGGACGGTGAAGACAAGACCTGCGTGAGAGCTGCCAGCCTCCTCCCCTGAGGTTCAGGCTCTCTGATGGGTGATGCAGCCAGGGAAACTGCGCCAGGAAATGTTTCGCTTGGGCACTCATTTGATGCCCGTTTCATGTGGGCCCGGACAGCATAAAGCTACAGGGTGCTGCCAGGCAAATTTGGTTGCAGACAGAGATTTTTCAGCTGCTGGGTCTGGTACGCTCCTGCCAGAGAGATTGGAGAGAGGGTTTGCTTTAATTTTCCTTCCTGAGAGGGAGGCTGGATCATGATTTGCTGAATCAACACAGCCATAAAAGATTTCTCATCTGGCTGGTGCCTAAAAGCAGCTCTGGAGACAGGGCTGTTGCACCAGACCAATGCTTCTCGCTTTTAGCAGGAGCTGAGGCAAAATGGGAGATGCCTGCAGACCTACTGCCTCTGAAGCCCCAGCTGCTGATGGTTCCTGACATCTCAAGCTTGCAGGGGCTTGGGGAAGATCTTGCACCACTACATTTTGTTAGGAGAATAAGTTGCAAACTGGAACCATCCCCTGGGAAAAAGCCCTTGTTGGCATCTGCCTCTCTGCAAAGGTTCCCGGGGGAAATTCATCAGAAGTGCACGTTGCCCCTGCACCCGGGTGTGAAGACATACCTGCATATGAAACGCATCTCGCCTGAGGAAATGCAGCCTGTGCATACCAGTCTACCCCGCTTCCCTTGGCAGCATGCCTCAAAATCCCCTCCCTCTGATCTCTGCTTCCCTAGGGAAATGCATCCTACCACCACTTCCTGGCTTCCAAATAAAGGTTCCCTGGGGAAGTTATTCTTTCACAAAAACGCCCCTTGGTCAAGCTGAGAGAGCACTTAGGTTTTAAGGTCAGAAGGCAGGATTTCAGCATTTCATCTGGCACCCTGTTTAACACCAAGCATGGACTTTCAACATCCAGATCATCCTTTTTAGCCCAATCACTTGTGCTGGAACTAGCATACTTTCTCTGATTTCCTTTCACGGCTGATTTCCAGGCACGGCAGACCATGAAGTGAAAAAACATGCCACTCAGCTCTTTGTTCAGTGAGGATGTGTTGAGCGCAGGGAGGAGCAGAAGGGGTGGGACTGTCCTTTTACACCTCTTGAACTGCAATCCTTGTGCTGGCTGTGGGGGAGGCAGTTCCCTCAGCTGGGAGAAAAGAGACAGAGCGATGCACAGGCTCCCCAGAAAGTCTGCAGCGGACAAACTTCACCCCTGAAACCAGACTGCTTTGTGAGCATCACCCTCCTTCTCTTACATCAGTCATTCTCATGCTTTTTATCTGATGTTCCTGTATGCCAACACAGCTTCTTTTCCACAGCTGTCTTCTCCCCGCTCCGATTTCCCCTTCTGTAAATGCATACCCAACGCCCGACTTGCGCCAAGCCCCAACCTCTTCTCTGCTGTTCTCCTGCCTCCTCCCAGTGCCGGGGCACCCACCAGCTCCGGCTGGGCTCTCAGCAGGTGATGCCGTGAAGGGGCTACAGGGCTTTCCTTGCCATGGGGGACGCCAGAGGGGAAGGGCTGCCCGGGCAGGAGGAAGGTTAGAGCCATGCTCACAGTGCGCGAAGCACACAAACACTGGGGACATTGGGGAAGCAGGCTGTGGTAGGACTGGGGGGAAATAAATGGAGGAAATTTCAGAAAGGAAACAAATCTACAGCAAGTACAAGGAAGTGTTTCCTGATGAGGGGAGCCCTCAGGTGCGAAATGCTTTCTTGGGGGGGGGGGAGGGGAGGGGGTCTAACGGCTTGGCTGCTGCGAGTCTGTTCCTGAGTACGGTGGTGGTGTGCCCCAAGAAGAGCTAAGCTCTGCCATCACTAGTTTGTCTCTGCGAGAGGACCTCCTGGGAGGACCAGAAGCAACTTCCTTTCCAGGCAAAGAGAAACAAAACAGGCCACAGGACAAGCATTTGTGTGTCAGCCAGAACAGGGTTTGCTTTGCTGGTGCAACTTGACTGTGCGCCACATACCTGGGTTTGGCAGAGTAGGAGCGGAGGAGGCTCCAGGAGCCGAGAAACAGAGGAAAGTCTCATGCTGGGCCTGGAAACCCCTCTCAGAGTCGCGCCTACCAGGACCCAGGGTTACTCACCGTCCCAGGTGGATGCACATGCTTCACAGGCTGGTCTCCAGAGGTGCTGGGCTACTACCAAGGCCGAGCTCCTGGCGCTCAGCACAGCAGGGAGGAGGGCTTCCCATGGAAATGCACCCCGGCTGCAACCCGCACACCTGGGCTGAGCCATCCCAAAACTCAGCGGTGGCGATGCAGGCCTTTCCCCTGTCCTTCCCTGCTGGTTTGGGAGGAAGAGGCTGCACTGGCTGAGGCTGATGCACCTCGCCACGTGCCCTGCTTGCTTCCCGTTACCAGCACCCCAGAGGGGTGCACGGTGACAGCGGTGTGCCCTCTCCCTTCCCCACGGCGTGGCTGGAAACGCAACTTCAGCACGACTGGCTCGCAAGGGAGGCCGTGAAGCACCGCTGCTGCGGCAGCCCAGGGACGGCTGCCCCTGCCTGGGAGGCTTGCGGGGACGGCGGTGTGCCCTCTCAGCAGGGACAAACTGCCTGTTATCGCAATGCGAATTGGAAATGCAGATTCTGGCACAAGTCCGATTACGGCTGGTTTTTCTGTTTTCCAAGCTGCAGGTGGTGTTACTTTGACGGCCATTTTTCATTTTAAAAACAGTATGTCCCTAAGGAGAGTCTGAAAGCCATCCCTCCTCACATGACAAGGGGAGACAAACTCTACTTCCTTCTCCCTTGTAACCAAATTTCCTGTTCTTTTTTTTAAACACTTGAGCGAGTATTTCTGGGGCTGGAGGGTGTCAGAAGCAGCGTGTGTGGGCTTGATGCCTTCTCCAGAGGCGCAACATCTTGCCATAGGGGCAGCCGTTGCCACAGCCACTGGCCATCATGCAGAGGATTTTGCACCCCATGCCACGGCTAGGACAGCAGGAGCCTGCGGACAACACCAGTGAGTATCGGTCAGGGGAAGGAGCCACTGGCACCTCCGTAAGTGGCTCCAGAAGCAGTGGCTGCCAGGACAGGAGCCCTCCCCGCCTCCAAAGCTCCCCTGGGCGCTGCGCCGGGGACTGGACGCACCGAGGACAAGCCAGCGGCTCTAGTGCAGGGGTTGCCATGCTTGCTGGAGCAAAAAACCCTTTTTGTTACCCCATGATCACCTCAATCAGAGGCCAAAAGGTTAAAATCGAAGCAAAAAGGGAGATGTCCATCCACCAGCAGCTCAGCTTGGAGGCTGCATTACAGAAATAAAACAGCCAAGCTTTCATCTGCTCCACAGGTTTTCCCCTCCCCTCTTTTCCTTGGTTGCATATCTTGTGAGCGGTCAGGAGGCTCACGTGCGCCTCGGGGCACAGAGCCAAGCCAAAAGCAACCCGTTCTGCTGGATACTGCTGGCCCGGGAGGACGTCCGGGGGGGGCTGTGGGGTGGGGGGGTACCTGCACGGCCCCTGGCTTCCCACCGCTGCACCTCCACCCTCTGCCTGAGCCGAGCTGTAGTTAATGTGTTAATCAGCCTCTTCTCTGTTCTTACAGGAAAGTCACTGACTTTTTTTTTTTCCCCACCTGTTTTTCAGAAAAATGTGGTGTCCCGAGCGCATGGTGCAGCGGCACCATCAGGAGAATGGACCTGCTCTGCCCCTCATGATCTGTGGGGCTGGGAAGGCACCCATCTGCCCTGGGGACGGCAGCAGGGCCCTCCCTCCACCGGGCTCCCTCCTCACCTCCGAGGCTGTTGCTTCACACAGCTCTTCACATTTCTCCTTTCCCAGTGGAGCAATATCCCCGCTCAGCCAGGGACAGTTATCAGTAACAACGTCGGAGAGCTGACAGTTTCTGGATGTCTTGGACCCTGGCTGAAATCATTAGCTGGGAAGGAGGGAGCCGCTTCTCCAGAGCCTAGCGTTTAAATGAAAGCGAAGTTCATTTGGTCACCAGCTCTGCCCCACAGAGGCTGTGGGACTAGATGGGGGCAGTGAGGAGGGCAGGGATTCAAGCTGCATATGAGGAAGTGGAGGCACCCCCCCCCCCGCCCCGGTCCCTCCACAGCCAGGCAGTGCTTGCCTCTGCCCTTCCCATCGCTCATGCAAGAAAGCACTTCAGCCCACATCGACTAGCCCTTGCCTTGGTGAAGGGGACAGGGCAAGGCCGTGCACCTCGGTGCCCACGGTGCCACCCACCAATGCTATGCAGCACCCACGGTTCTCCTGGCCTGACCAGAAAATGCCCTTTCCTTGGGTGTTTTTTGTTCCCTGGTCATACACGGGGAAAGCGAAGAGTCCCAATGAGATGGGGCAGATGCCTTATGGGCTCTGGGCACTAGAGGGTACAGGAGAGCAGTGGTCACCATCAGCCAGCAGGTGTTTGTAGAGCATGGAAAGGCAAAGCTCAATGTTAGCTTTCTCTCCTGGAGTTTTCCGCAGCCCTTTCCTGAGCCCCTGCAGTTCAGGGTGAATCCTGCTGACATTCATCTGCTGCCTTAGGACTCCCTCTCCATCTCTGTCTTCTCCCCGAAATGCAGTGTTCCCCAAGATGCACACACAGCTCATCTGCTCTGGAGGACAAAGGGCATTTTAAAATCCTTCTTTGCGCTCCTGGGTGACTGCATCTGCAGCCAGGAGAGGGTCCTATGGGGTTTCCTGTCAGCCTGCTGGACCTGTAACTCTGGAGAATCCTGCTGGCCAAAGCGAGCTGCAGAGCAGCATTTGGCAGCCTTGAAAGGGGCAAAAATATAGACATGAACAAGTTAAATCTTTCTGTTCCTCCTCCCCACTCCCTTAACTCTGAAGGGCAGATACTCTCTTGAAATGTAAAAACACAAATGCACACTACGTTTTTTTTTTTTGGGGGGGGGGGGGGACACAATAGTTCTGTTCTTTCTGTTCTGTTCTATTCTATTCTATTCTAGCCATTCCATTCCATTCCATGGAATTACCACCCTGGAAAATGGGAGGAAAACTGGTACCAAGTAGTCACCTGGTCATCTATTTAGTATGGTATGGCTGAAGTGTCAGCTGCTTCTCAGTACCCACCTAGTGTCACCATTTAAAGGTGGCATAGGATGGTTGTTCTCACAGGGTAGGTGCCAGCAGGTGTGGAGCAGTGTTGCACTGTGGGGTGTGCATGACCGCATGTGTCTCTGCCCTGGGTCATGCAATGCCCACGTGTGACATGAGTGCCACCACAGCCGCTCAGCGATCACGGGAGCCAGGGGAAATCACAGCCCTGCCCTGTCTTGTCTCCCTGAGCGTGCAGGCAGGTTGGCTTGGGGGATCACTGTGCTTGGGCACCCTGGCACTTGCCAGTCAGTCTCTGCAGGGAGCCTGAAGGGTTCGTTCCTGCTGCCATGGCCCAGGGAACAGGGGCCAGCCTGATGCCAACCCCACGTGGCCATCCGGCCTCTTGGGCAGAAAGGCAGGCCCCTTTCCAGCCCAGCTGGTGCACCAGTGCGTGCAGCCATCACTTCTAGTCATTGCACGTAGCTGGCAGCTAATGAAAAGGGAAATACAAGATGAAAAAGGCATGATTAGTAAAGAGCAATAAAAACAATCAGAGGCAGGGAGATATGCTAGTGATATATTAGGTAAGGAACAGGGAGAAGCCAGATGGTTGCTCCAGTTTACATTATAACTCCAGATGACTTGGCAAGAGGTCACTTAGTGGAACTGAGAGACTAATGGGTCAAACTGGATGAAAGCAAACACTTCATGCCTCCCTACATAGCCCAGGTGAGTCTGTGGAACTCCTTGCTGTAGGACGGTACTGGCAAAGCTGGCGTAATGATGTTTTTAAACTGTTTTTATAGATTAGTGCCTTTATCTGAATTGCAGCAGTATTTGCAGCTACTCTGGGATAAAAACAGGAAAAATGCAAAGATTTTAGACCATAAGTGATGAAGCGATCATCGCTCTAAGTCAGGAGTGATTTCCTCTCACACAACACAGCAGAACTCCCTCCATGTAGGTTATTGCTGCAGGCAGGATGTCGGCGCCCTGTGGCATCATTAACCAATTTGGATGTGTCCATCCCGAAACTGCAGTGATGCTGCGGTCACAGGAGACCTTGTTGTTCTGCCAGCTTTTCTCCTCCTACGGACCATCCCCATAATAGGGACTTCTTCTACACCAACAAACATTGCAGGAGCCCCTTGCCAGGCTACATCGAAAGTGTGTGTGTGTGGTAGGGGGGAGTCAATACCCGTCATGGTGTGAATTAACCCTTCATTCCCCTTATTTAGGAAAGGCCATGGATTGATGCTGGCCATGCCAGAGAGCATGCTCAAGCTGGCAAGCAGCGATCTCTTCTGGCTACTGTTCTCATAGGTGAGTATATGTAAATATCCATGCATAGCCATGTGGCTCTGTGTGTGTGTGTGTGTGTGTATGTATGTGTTGTGCAGCTGGTGTGGAGGGATCTCTGGGGTATCTAGTTCCTGGAGTCTGTGGATCCAACAATATCTCAGGAAGCTTCTGTCTCCCTCTGGAGCATCTGATTCGCACTGATCAGCACATGCACAGGCAGGGACTGCGTGGGGCTGCTGTGCATACACAGTGTGGGGGTTCCTGCCTTTCTGAGCAACAGAGCTAAGTAAAGAGGATAATCATTAGAGGTTAAGTGATTAAATAGTTGCTAAATGACTCAAGCTGAGCCTAGTGTCAAAAAATGATGTGATCCCAAAAGGCTTATTTTTTATAAAGCCTTTTTGACTAGTATGTAAGCAAGCCGTGGAACTTATTGCAGGATATCCTTGAAGCCACTGGATTCTTTTTTTGAACAAGGAAATATTTCTGAGTTTAAGAAAAGCATGAAATAGTATCCCAGCTCTAGTTTATAAAAACTCTCATAGGATTATCTTGAGCTTCATGACTTAAAGCTGATCACCAGCTGCAGTGAGGAGGCTGTTTCTTTTTGTGCTACAGAATATCAGAACCATTTTAGGAATTTTTGTGCCTGTAGACAGCAGCGGCCACTGTTGTAGGCCATGTCCTAGAATAAAGGCAGCCTTGGTCTGGTGCATGCTGGTGGGAGTGTGCGCTTGGGGGTAAGGAGCTGGGGAGCAGATCTGCAAGTGCCCTGGGCGCTCTGTGTATATGGGCAGGCACACACTCACTGTGGAGCTGCAATAGCAGCTGTGTAGGGTGGGTGCTGCAAGCGCAGCTGGGACGGTGGTGTCTTTGCAGCCAGTCATGCTAGCGTGTGTTTCTGTGTCCCATGGTGCTCTCCGTCCTGGGCTGTCCTCTGCAAGAAGTCGCTGATGCTGAAGAGGGAGATGGTACGTGGGAGCTGAGTCAGGGCTTGCTGCCTGGTAGCTGCCTGTCCCCTGAAGATGCTGGAAATCCAGCTTCAGGCTCCTGGAGGGTCGGGTGAGGCCTGCTTTGGCCTGGGAGGCACGAAGGGAGGTGCAGGCTGCTGCTTGGGGCCGTGTCACAAATTCCTCTGGTGCAGGGATCCAGCCCTCAATAAGCCCTTTGTGCCCCAGCGAGGTCTCTGCAGTCCTTCCCCCTCCCAGGGCCTGAAGGCAGCAGGCAGGGATGGCTAGGAAATGACCCAGACAGACGCCAAAAAGAGCCGCCAGGCTCCTGCTGTCCCAGCCCTGGCAAGCAATGCTACCATTTGCTTTCAAAGTGTTTGGAGTTGAGAGCAAAACCCCTGGGCAGAAGTGTGGAATGAGCAGCTGTACTTGAACTGCTTAACATTGTGCGCATGTGGGAAAATGCTCATAATTCCATGTTCAGCCAGAGTAATAACATGCTTATGCTCCCACTCCGGAGTTGCGTTGGGACTAACATCCAGTGTTTAAGCTGCTGCTAATGACCAGTGAGGGGACGCAGGGCCTTTCTGGAGCCCCTGAGGGGAAAGCACCCGCCCTGCTCCAGCAGATGTGCCAAGAAGGCTCTGCGGTGGGCTCAAGCACAGCGTTGCTGTGACCTTCTGTCTAAAAGGGACCTTTGCTGGGAGAAAGATCCCACTGCAGGCAACAGTCAGCAAGCAGTGTGAGAAATAACACTGCTTATACACAGGGCTGAAGAACCAATGTGGGCCACCAATATCTCGCTGCAGGAGAAAGCAGGAGTTTCCAGCACACCCCAGCGCTGGTTTGGTTTGTAATTCTCACACCTTCAGTACCTTGTGACTGCAGTGTGCGTCCCCACAGGAGCTGCACTCCAGGCAGCCTGCCAGAGGGAAGCTGAATTGAAAAAGTGCTAGAAGTGTTAGCCAGGGACCCAGGTGACCTGGCAAGGGACTGCATGCTTGCTCTTGTCAGCTTGTTTTTTTCTATGCCTCAATTTCCCCATCTGTGCAGGTAGGGAGGAAAGCGATGCCAACCTCAGCTGGAAAATGCTTTGCCAAAGACTAGTGTTGTGGAGAGGGACAAGTCCCTTAGATCTTAGAGGCTCATGCTATAAAGCCAAAGTTGCTCAAAAATCAATGTGCTCCCCATCCCTCTGTGTGTAAATAGAGTCTGTAAAGACTTCCGAAAGACTTTAATTTGAAAAATATTGGTGTTTCTGCCACTGGGAGATGGTAGGAAGAAATCCACAATCCTGGACAGCCACAGCACTTCCAGTTGGTGCTATGCCAGGTACGAAGGCTGTGCAGTCACCTGGTGCTTAGGAAAGCGATGCGTAGGCCAGGGACTGTCTGGAAAAAGGAGCTGGCCTCATGCAAACACTCCTACCCTCAAGATGGAAACAGGGCCTTTGGAAATGGTGGAATGGACCTTAACAGTTTTACTACATAAACTGAGTCTTTCACAACACATCAGGCTCAAGCTACCTAAAGCAAGGTGGGTATGATTCCAATAGTGTAACATAGGCTGCAAAATGCCATTTGTTTGGAGTATTTTCACTATGATTTTTAACCTGAAAATGCCCCTTTACAGGTGTTTCTCCTATTTTATCTAACATAAAACCAAAGAAGCAGTATAGGATCCTCTGGAAGAGGTGTCTAGGAAGACAGATTTGGGTTTTCCCAGCTAGCTCTACCTTGGCTGAGAATGGCAGGAACTTCCCAGCCCTGGAAGGGCCTTCTCGTCACAGCCTGTTCCCTGCAAACATGTCTGGGACGCAGGATGGGGCTCCCCCTTGTCTCTCCTGCACCGCCTCTATCAAATGGCAAACGTAGCCAAACCATGCTGCAGTCTGTCTGGGCTCCAGCTCAAGGCTACACACCTTTTGCCAAATTACTTTACAGCACTCTCAAGTCTTTGCTCCTCAGAACAGCAGCTCAGAGTTCACTTAACCAAGGAAAATTCTTTGGCTGGAATTTTCCTCTGGCATAGTTCTCTTCTATTTCCAATTTTTTTATTTCTGTTCTTTCATTGCAGTTTCTTAATTAAACAAATGGATAATTTTCTCTTAATCTCCCAGATTATTTTAAGAGCATGCTCTGGCTCTACAGAGATATTTCCAGCCTCATTTTGATGCATATAATGGCCTATGTAAGGTATTATCTAACACCCTTCTTGTTGCTTTCCAATAGGGATTGTATTTTTCTATTATTTCCCACTGCCTGCTAGTATCATCAGTCAGGACAGAGGCACACCACGCGCAAGGTCCCCTTCTACTGTTAGCTTTTCTCTGGCTGTGCAATGGGACCTGTGACCACCCTGGACAGTGGGCATCCAAAGGCCCATAGCCAGGCTTTCGTTGTAGATTCAGCCACAGACTTAGCCTGCCTCAGGTGCAGGCCCAGAGTCCTCCGTGCTGGCATGCTCTGCCAGCGCCCTAAAAGCTGGGGGAACAGGACCAGGCTCCGAACAGCTGCCCTTAACTCCCTTCTCACCTACTCCAAGCACATTTTCTTCTCCTCTCCCTCTCTCCTCTCTCAGACTTTCACTTGTCTGCCAGAGATCTCTAAGGCCTCTGGCTTCCAAGCACAGCTATCGACATCTCAGGCAATCGATGGCAATGTCCTTCTGTTAGAGGCTTGTTAGCAGCAACAGGCAACCCCCCCTCACGCACATCCCCAAGGTGGACTCTCAGCACTAGCTTTTAAACAAGACTCGGCTGCATTTTCCTCCAAGATTGGCTCTGAGAAGGGAGCTAAGCACTTAGACTTTAATAGCCTCCTGAAACACTCTCTCTTTCAGTACTTATTTTGTGAAAAGTAGCACTCACCCACCTACAGCCAGTTCAGAGTTTCCTTTCAGAAGTTATAGCTCTATCAACCATTACTGGCTTAATAAAGGTATTGAGGCCTCAGTTCTCAGATACTTTCTGGTTGTTTTCTTCTAGTCTTTCTCTCACCTTGACACTTGCGTGCACCTCCAGGGATCATTCATACAGCACGTGTCTCTCTGATTAACGCTAATACCTCTCAGCATGAAAATTCAGTACTAAAAACAGGGTTGTGACTCACATGTGCAGTAACATTTTAAGTCCTCTACTGATCACTTAGTGTCAAACCAGCTCCTAAATTTTCCACTGCCAACTGTGCAGAACAAGTGCAGCATTATCTATTTCCCTGTCTCCTTTTCTAGCACTAGATAGAGCCAACTCTGCCCTCTCCATTAATCTGTGGTGCCTACCTCTACCACCACAACTTAATTCTTTTACCTGATTTAATGCCTCCTTTGTTCTCCTCTGTCTAGTAGTCCATTTCTTAATGTGCTGCTCTGGCTGAGGGTTTGTCTATTACACCCATCTGGAATAGGTTGCATGCTTATACAAAGACGGATGAAGATCAATATCCTCATTGATTTGCCCTAGGTCATCAGGTGAATCAGTAAGAAAACAAAAATTGTGCATCCTAATTTATTTGCTTAAATCCACAGTACAGTTCAAAGAGTAAAATGGTGCCGCAACGACACTCTAGCAAGGAACTGTGAAATCCTCCTGAAACGTTGCTTTTGTTTCACATCTTTTACTTCTAAAAAGTTGTGTTCCAGTGCTGAAGAGAGGCCTGGGAGAAGACACAGCAAGTTCACTAACTATATTTGCTAAGCCTGGCTTGCATATTCCACTTTTTCTCTGCATCTCTAAGGTAATAAAATTTGGTAACAGCCTCTATTACCTGGGATGAAGGGTAAGGATGTTCCAGGTAATCCAGACACCATTTCTATGTAATTATATTCTCTCATCTGGTTGCCCCTCTCAGATTAAAACTGATCAGCGCTTCTTGCGAGGAATTGCTGGCCCAAGAGTGTATTCCTGTCACAGCTGACATGGCTCAAGTTGACAGGGTCTGCAGTTTCACTAATCAACTGAATAAGCAAAAGTGCTTTTGTTAGCTCGTGTGGATGGGATACTAAACCACTGGTCTGAGACTTCAGATGAGATACAGATGAACTGCTCAGACCATTTCTTAAGGTCTCTACTGCTGCTCAAGTGATTAACTAACAACATCCTCCCCCAAACTGAAAGCATTCTTGAGGCCACTATTTTTTATGTGAATCATGATGACAGAGGGTATTCCCTCCTCTTTCCTCCATACTTCAAAAAAAGCGTTCATAAGATGAACAGAATATAGTAATTAGCAACTCCAATATGCTTCACCTGTGAGCTCCATGGTCAAACACTTCATTACTTTTTATTTTGCTTTTCAAAAATACACAAGATGTGGATTTGTGAAGGTCCTTCTAGCTTCAAGAAAGGAGCAAACCATCAGATCCTGCACAAAGAATCCCTCTTTGACACAGCCAAGCATGTTTTTGTTACTGATGTTGGAGAAAGCCTTGATAACTTCTAATATAAATATTTTCTAAATAAAAAATACTGGAAGATTATATGGTAATATTGCCGATCACTGCAAAATCGGCTACAACGGAAACAGATTGAGCCATCTGTCTCTTCTTTGTCCTGCTTTTAGCTTATTCTGACTGTGACTTTTGTCTACATGCTTTATACTATTGCCTGTATCAGTTTTCCAGGTGAAGCAGCAGCACAAGCATCTGATATTATGACCTGCCTTAAGTCTTCTCAGTGCATATTGCCTACCAAAGATAGTAAGCTCCTCTTGTCTTTTCCCTCAATATTCTATTTCCAGACAGCACACTCTATTTCAACATTCAGAATTCCTGTACCTAGCCCTAGTCATGGAGAAAATAAGGACCCAGATAAGTTCAGCTGCATTTTCAAAGCACTGGCAGATAACTTGATGAGTTGGATGAAACTATCAGAAAAGACTGGAACAAACCTGCTCCAGAAAGCACTATTTAAACCTAGAAACAACACAGAAACACACACACACACAAGGCTTTTCCTTCTCTACAGGTGTGTCACAAAACGAGAGTCCAGTGTATAGTCAGGAAGCTAGATCACTGACAGTTGCAATGATGGAGGCTGTAACGGTTATTTCAAGTCTAGAATGAGTAGAACCTTAATCTGATACACTTGTTGTCCAGTCATAAAACAAAACTATGGAAAAGCAAAGTAATAAAAGAATAAATACCATACCATCTATGTAGAGAGCAAGAAATGGATACCAAAAGACAAAAGTGAAGAGCAGTTAAAAAAAAAAAAAGACAAAAAACACACTTGCTAAACATTCTTATTTTGTAAGAGGGAATTGAAAGCATTTCTTTTAGAAACAGAGATTAAATTACTTGGAATTTGGGATTTCCTTGGCAGTTAATCTCCATTTTAGATAAAGGAGCCAGTGAAAGGTTTATCTAACGTTTAGGGTAAAGGGGCATTCACCTCAGCTTGAGAAGAAAGGGCCTTGGGTTAAAAACACTGCATAATGCAGTGTTGCTACAAGTAACAACAAGTATTGAAGAATACTTGCCACTTACTACATGGCACAATGTAAAATTCCAGCTGTTCTTGAATCAGTGTGGTACTTAGCATGACTGTAAAACATGCTCAAGCACTAACTCATCTGAACAGTTTCATATTTCCATGAAAAAAATTTTAGAGTTGAGCACTAGGTGAAGCTTCAGGTATTCTGGCAGTGAGTTGCACTGTGGAAAGTCACCTCAAGAATTTCTCACTCCTCTGCCATGTAAGGTAGAGACAATACTTGTCACACTTTAGGAGAAAAGGAGTAAGTGTTTGTAAATCTTAACAGATTAGGTGGTTTAAGTAATGCAACCATCTTCACTTTAAGGTGTTAAAGGTTAACGATAAAAGAGAATAGCTGCAACAGAGGCAGCTGCTGCTCCTCAAATCCTAAAATGCAATTACTAAAGCAGTATGCTTTGGATCTCCTGCCCAGAAGCAGCAAACTTACAATGGAGATACAACAAATATAATCCATTTTGAGCAGTACAGCTGCATTACTCTAATTCTGTCTTATGAAAGACGATTAAGGGATTAAATAGCAAAGCTACATACTCATTTTAAGAAAGACTGAAGTTCATCCTAGAGTCCCTTACTCAAAGTGCTAACCTAAATTCCAAAACTACTCAAGTAAATAGCAGAGATAGTACTCCATCCTGTTGAATTCTACCTTCACAGAACAGTTGTTAAACAAAACCCACAAGTAATAAATCCTTATGCACACAAGCCCATTCTTCAAGGTTGCTGCCAACCACCTAGAGGGAAGCTACAAAGAACTCCATACACACACACATTTTTATTTTAATAAATAAAGTTTTACAGGCTCAGGCTTTCTTTCTTTCTTTTTTTTTTTTAAATCACATATACAGAACAGAAAACTGTGCCTGACCAAGTAACATGAATTAAACTATTAACCCTGGGAAGGAATGCATGCCCTCTATAACACTGAAGATTTTAACTGGAAAGGGATTTCTCATGGGCAGCATACCAATTTACTTCACAGATTAAACAACTTGAGAGATGTGGCCAAAGCAAAGAGAGTGACCCTAAATGGACCACTTGTCTTTATAGCACCACAACAGTGCAAGGAAAGCCAAGAGCCCAAATCTTCCACTTTCTAGTGTCACTTCTGGATGAGTATGTATGTCTTCACATCCTTTGAGCAATACATTCTAACCACAAGTGGAGAGGCTAAGCACAGCAGGTATGCAAAATTATTTCATTGAAGAACAGATATTGGATGACACAGTAATGTTACATTTCAAGATTTTAAATTAGCAGATGCTTTTGCATCCCTTCAGTATGGCAGTGGAACAGATCCCACCTTCTCTCATAGAGGTTTAGTCCAAAAACTTCCTGTTGGCATTAGCACCAAAGAGTGCCACTCTGATTTCTGGCATCATCTGTTGAGAAAGAGTATATGAGTTATATTTAATGGGCAATACAATTGCTGTACATTCTCATTGCAGACATTGTGCGATAGCTAGGCTAGTATTCAAAATTAAGCAGCCAATTCAAGTGAGTTTTCTGAAGCCTTTATCTGATCACGCATTGTGTGCTAGTCTATGGACTTACCTATACTGCAGCATGAGGCAGAGATGCCAGAGTTAGTTTTCCAGCAGGCTATATGATAGGATCTCAGCCAAAGTCCCTGGTACTCAAGCTAACTTCAGTAATTAAAGTTAGCCTCAGTAATTCAACATCTACTGCAGTACAGCCATACCAAGTCTTTCATTATCACAATTTCTAGAGCTTTATGCTCATACTTCATTCAAAAGGTATAATTTGGGGAAAAGCCATATTTGTTGTAGAAAAGCACAAGCAGTAGATAGTTTTCTTCCTTTCAAAAGGAACTTACTTGTCATCCATGTTGAAATCTGATCCCACATAGTATTGTGACTGTTATCACATTGAAAACACAAGGATTTAATTGTAAGACAAAACTAGTTAATTATTCCTTGTTTACTTTGGTTGGGAGCCAAACTCACCTGCTGGGCAACAAGATCCAGCCGACTTTCCAGGGTATTAGAAACCTTAATTTTACCATCACTGTTATAGATTTCAACACCTCCAGCACTGGAAAGGGGAAAAGAAAAAAAAAAGAAAATGAAACAAAAACAAAAACAACCCATGATACATCTCAAAGCCATAGTGTAGCAGAGACATTATCCCAAATCCCTACTTAAGAGGGTGTCAGATATGTAGATCAGAACTTTTTTTTAAATGATGTCTTAGCAAGACAGGACAAAGTGATGCAGTGAAGCAGTACTGCAAAGCATCCTTAAAGTTATTAGATACCATAGTTGCATACAAGGGTCCTCATTAGCATGTTCAAAATGCAAGTGGAGCTATGAAATTTGTCACTATAAAAGAAAATCTTAGACTTGGATGTTTCAAGTTTTCAGAAATGAAGAAGAGCTTCTAGCAAGAAGCTTTGCTTCCTCATACATAAAAGAAAAGATGGTTACTTTTAGAATAGACAGCTTTGTTCTGTGTTCTTTATTATACTATATGGGAATAAAGCCTTGCAGTTCTAGTGCTCATGAACCCCATCGAGTGAACACCCTGTAGCACCACATAATCCTCCTTATGACTCAATTCTTTGCTGCTTCTTGAGACAGAAAGCATAGCTACATCCATCTTCTCCCTCTCTAAAATACCAGCTTTAGTTAAAGGTTTCTACCTACAATTGTTCACTGTCTACCTCGTTAGTGTGAAACAGGCTGGAGGTTGCACAAAACTTTTATTGACATTTTTGATTGAGACAGCACTTGTCTGGAGGAAACTGCAAAATCTATGCTTGATTCATATGAAGTGCCAAATTCCACTAGAACTGCAGCAGACACATTATGCGGTTATTCCAGACATAATTTTCTGAGACTGCCCTAGTAGGAGCTGTGCCTTAAAAAACTGCATTAAGTTAGTGCTCTGTGTAAAAGACTTCCATTTTCCTTACATTTCTTCTGGTAGAAAGTTGTCTTGGTCAATGTGAACATCCACATCTCTCTTTGTGGCATTTTTGTAGATGGGAATGCTCTTCTGTACAGCAGTCTAAGATACAAAATAAATCTCTAATTAAGCCCTGAAAAATGCTAGCACATCAATTAGATTTGGTCATTCACTTGTTTGTAGTAATAAAAAGCTGGAGTTGGGGATTTGTTTTTTTTTTTTTTTTAAACAAGTTTATTTCAGTATTTATTTCAGACCTTTGAGCCAAAAGCAATTATTATTAATATTGTGGTAACATCTAAAGTTTCCTAGGTAATACCCAAACAGGTAAATGATCCCCAAGCACATACTTCTCCTCTTGCACTGTATTTGCAGAAGTGCTTTACTTGTTCACAAATCACACAGGTAGGATCTGAGCAGGAAATATTTGCAATTAGGTCCCAGCTTTTAGGTGTATGGATATTTTCACTTTATTCTAGGCATCTTACCTTAACCATAGAGAGATCCTGTTTCCTGCACCGAACAACTATTCTGGGCTCAAGCAGCTGGTAGAATCCCTGCACAAGATAACCGTTACAGTGTCAGAATACTAATATTTTAATTGTCCTAGAATTGCTTAACCCCAAGAAAGGGCAGGAACTGATCAAACTGATAACTGAAAAGTGACACCGCTAGCCTATCTTATTTAGTAAAGATGCACTAGTTCTTTGCTTACATGTTCACCTCATACAGACATTCTGAGAAAGGATACCACTAACATCTGGGAAACCCAGACGAACCTACAACTACATATTATGCATTTCTTGCATTAGCTACAAACTTGGAGCTCAAGTGTAGTTAAATGTACTGATCATAGGAGTGAGTTGCCCAGGTAATACACACATATACATAAGGATCATTGCTGTATAACTAGACTGAGCAAGCTGCCATAATGACATCCTCTCGTACAGCCCTTGATTAAGGCATGCAGTAATTTCAGGTGCCTGTTCTAGTAACTCCTGTCTTGCAGCTGCTGTAGTAATACATAAGCACTGAAAGAGGAGCTGATCCCTTAGTGCATCAGATCTAATGAGCCACAACAGTATGTCCAGCTTGCAAGGGTCAGACAGGTTTTTTGATGCACAGCAATACCACAGGCCAGACCTACACGCGGCAATGACACAGCAGTACTGAATTCGAAACACAAGCTGATAGGGAACACTCTTAAAAATTCTCTGCCATCAAACTGGGGAAGGTAGAGCTGGTGCCCTATTTTTGTGCGAGCTCATAGCAAAAGGACTAATTCATACCAGAAGGTGGCACTAGTGGTCACAAGAGTAAGTGCAGTAAGACCCTGGTCAACACTCCATTTCTAGCAGTTAAGCTTGGGACTAGAGGATGATACTCCAGGTCTAAGCAAAGCCTTGATTTGTGTTTTATATGTCTGCCACAGATGTATGCCATACTACAGTAAGTTTTGTCAAAGCTAGGACTTATAAGTCTCAAATGCTCAAAAGTTTTTAAAAGCAGAAGACTGTCAACTTCTAGGTTTGGAGAAACAGCTGTTAACAAAGGTAGGTTTGAGAAGCTCATTCTAACTACTTAGTATAGAAGCTTAAATGTGCATGTTACAATGTATGTATCTGCAATTGTTCTTATATCAGAAGCCAACTGCTTGTTATACTAGGTTTTGTACCCCAAAATAAGCTGCAGCCACAGACTTATCTGTTCAAAATCCAAGACTGAATGATATAGTGGAAGTGGTGTTTAAAACTACCCCCCCCCCAGCAATATTTGGTCTAGACTTCATGCAATAACTGTAACCGCTAGAGTTGGTTGATGACTGAGGACAGACACCTAGGAGGATAGAGCTGCTATCAACTATTTGTTATGATTTAAATATTTACCTGTAGAACTAGTCCATCCAGCAGTGTTTGGTACCTGGCAGTATCCTTCACCACCTTGGCAAGTCTCTGCTTGGCCTCATTCAGCAAATCCTACATTCAGAAGAAATCAGATCAGCAGAGCCCATCTGTTTGGCATTTGGTTTCATGCCTACCAACTTTCTGTACTCCTAGCATAGCTATCACACCCTGCCAACACGTAAATGTACACTCCAGCTGGTGTTCATCCAAGCTAGACCTTCATCTACGTGCCCAACACAATATCCTTTCCAAAGAGCTCCCCCCTCCTTGCCTTGATCTGAACCCATTGTAACCAGACAATAATTCCTTTTTTCATGGAAAAGTGAGAGCTCAGTAGTAAAGGCCTAGTATTTATAAAACTAACTCAGACAAAGTAAATACGCTGTAAGTCATTGCCTAACAAAGAAAGTTGTCTGAATAACTGATTTTTCCAGCTTTGTGGTCAAAGAAATCTAACCTATCTTTGTATCAACAACATTCGGTTCAGGTATTTTTTAAATCTTAAGTAAATGCAGGTCAAAATTTAAAAGTGAAAGGTTATTTTTAATTTGAAATAGCTGTTTTTGAATACCTTTATTCAGGAAATATGTATCAGTTGATGAAGAATTTTGAAGAAATTTTAGTCAACTCAAATACAGCTCCCAGAACTGAACTATTATCATACCTCCTTGAGACAAAGCAATAGTATGATTTGGTATAAACCCTTTTTTTAATTATTATTTATTTATTTTTCAACTGTCCTGTCTCAAGGTGATTAAGAGAAGAACACATGTTAACAGAATCAGTACTAAAATGTAAGACTACCACAGATCAACATCACTGTCAAATCTAGTTACACTGTCCATCCTGGAGTAACATGGCATTTCTGGAAATGCTCATCTCTTGTCATGAAGGAGGCTAAAGATCCGATAAGGGAAAAACGAGCTCGCAGCATGTGACTTTAAGTGTTTTAAAATGAGGAAGTGTTATGCATTACTCAGAAGCATGAGGTTGAGTCAGCTGATAAATGAGGAAAAGATTACCCAGCAGAGACTATCACAATAGAGTTAACGCTTTAGCCACCCACCTTCCTCCTCTCTAAATACAATCTAAAATTTGAAACTAGATTTAAAAATCAATAAACTGGTGACTTCCCTCTGCTAACTCCCTTTTTTTCCAGAATAGCATCAATATGAACAACATTATCTAATTTTTCATTTTCAACTTCTACGGGTCTCACTGCTTTTCCAATAGCTCAACAGCACCATCTAGCTAGAATATGGAACATTCAAATTGTTTCTGAGATGGGATAAGGAAGCTGTAAAAGAGATAATAGAAAACTTGCAAGTTGTATAATGAGCAGAATGAGAGTACACTACATGCCATTTAAGACAAACATAGTAACACTGAACTAAGACTGCATTTAGCCTGCACTGTTAAATGATCACTCACTCTATACCTTTCACGTGCTAGAATCAGAAAAACCTTTTGATATATTAGGGGCCACTAACAGAGGCAGAACCACTCACTTAGTGTGTTTTAAGCCTATTTGCTTAAGCCATGCCATGCTAGCTTTAATGCAGAAATGTTACTTCAGGCAAACAGAACTTTAAAGTTCTACAAACTGTTGTGCAAGAGAGAGTTTCTGTTCTTTCAGGAAATAAATTATTGCCCAAATTATAAATACAACTGCTACTTGCCATGTTGCTGGCAGAAAACTATATTTACCTAAAAGGGCAGGAAATTGGAACTGAAGATAAGCCAAAGTTGATTAAAAAGCTCAACTATACTTAATGACTTTTCAGAGCATCTGGGAAAGCCACTTTTGTGTGTTGAAGCAACCATCACTCAATCATAAACCGTATTTTTGTTCAGAGAATGGATAAGATCACTTCCTAACACACGGTAGGAAAAAAAACTCCATGTCTTTAATTCAGAGATACTCACTGCAATAAGGTCATCCCTTGCCTTGAGGACCTTCAGTCTTGCCTGATTCATCAGGTTGGACATCTGACTGCAAGTTGCATGGAAAAGTTGAATCAATCCACCAAACTTTGAACACTGACATTAGAACTACTACATTTAACTGTATACTTTACATTTAAAGATAACAATTCTACGTTTAATGACAAGCCTGTTAACCTGTCTGAATCTGTTTCTGAACTTGCACAAATGATTACAATGCAGGACCATCTCCTTCCATAAAGGCCCACCAAAACCAAACCTGACAGGATCATTAGTCCCAAGCTAACATACCAGGGTAGAACTTTACACATTAACTGCATATGGAAACACGGAAGATTCTTTCACCGGACCTCCTAGCAGATATACTATTGTAGCTCTTCTTCAATAATTTTCCCCAGAAATATTAAAAACTCAAAATTAGAACTCAGTATATTAGCCACAATTTGTCCACTTCCAAGGAAAGCAGTTTTTTGTATATAATTGGTAGCAAGATGGTAGCTTAGGCTCTGAAGTCGACCATCTAACTTAAGCAACTTACATTTTCTTTTGCTGTTCAATTTGTTTCTCCTTCTTTTCATAATACTCCATGATTTTCAGCCTCTGTGTCTGAACAAGGCGACCCTTCTCAATGTTGAACTCTTCTTCTGCCTACAGTAAAAATTAAATAACTGAAGTGGAAATTGATTCCACGGGCTGAAAAAAAAACAGAATCAAAATGAAATGGCTATGCTTTAACACATTCATGGATAAGCCAGGATGATAAAATTTCTGGTTCCATACAAACAAAACATTTCAACCAGTACTCAAGTCAGTGGGAGTTCAGCATGTTTTTGCTAAACTAGAACCTTGCTAACAAAGAAGCAGTTTATTTTACCAGTCTTTGACGGCTCACGTTTGTCTCTTTGCAGTCCTCATGCATAAAATTATCAAATCTATATGTTATTTAGTGAATAAAGAGTTAAGAAGCCTATCTCTCTTTTGTTTGAGCTTCAGGCCTGGCTTGGTTTTTTTGTAGCCAGAAAGGAAAGAGAGTCTATATGAGATTTTACCAAAAATAAGCTACCTGGCCCTCAGTGTCCTTGAATTCCATTATTTTAAGCAATGCTTAAAGAAGGATAGTGATAGTGTAGGTATTATCTTTTAAAAAGCCTAGCTAGATAGCATATGAAAACACATGGGAAATTTTCATGTTTATACCGAAGTATCCAATCTCAGCTTCTGACTTCTGCTTGGAGATCATCAAGAATACCTGCCTTAGAACTGATTAAATATTTGTCCAGACCAAAATGTTTAAGGAAGATTATTAGTATAGTAATACAAATGCTGAGTCAAATACCAGTCAGATTTTTGGTATAATGCAGATTGATAGGGTTGTAGGGCACCATTAATTCTTCTTTAATAAATATCTATATCCTATCACCAGGTTACTATTATGCTCATTCTCTTCTGAACTATCCCAAGTGAACAATTCTGCAAGTAATTCAATTCATGCCTTAAATTTAATTTATGCTTTACTTCCTTGTGATGCCTACTAATCACATCTAGAACTGAGTCTATGGGTAGCTACACAAATTTAGGTACAGTTATGAACCGGTTCACAAATATGTTTTCATCAACATAAAATTCAGCCAGTTAATCTGCAGTGATGCCAAGTTATGTATTGGAGGTGGGGGCAGAGAGAAGGCGTTCCACTTGACCTAGTGTATTCACATTAACATTCAGGTCTCGTTTGCTTTAAAAAATGAATTATTTTGCATATAAGCACTTGCATATAATTGCATACAAGTTCACATTTAAGCACTAAGAAAACTTTGATGAAAGAGTAGCTCCAACTCAGCTGTCTTGATTTGATTTGTCAAAAGCTAATGAACATCCTGTTTATTTAGTAGCATCATTTTGTTACGTAAAAACTAAATGTAATGTAAGCTGTATCTTTCAAAAGTGTTACGGGACTGCTCTGACTGCAACTATCAAATAGGATGCCAGATGCAGTTCTCCTTTTGCACTTACTGACATTGAACTTCCATTTTTACCTTTGCATCTATTTCTTCAGCCTTTTCGTTGGCTTCCTGCTCAATGAAAGCCATCATGTGCTTGATCTACAACAAGAGAGAGAAGAGAAAACATTTTCTTTTGGGAAGGATTTTGATAAGAAGGAATGTTTTCCTCTGTTCCAGAACAGGCCCCTTCATACCCATTCCTTAATTCATATAATAGTGCTGTTTTCCAAATAAATTAAATAGAGCATACAGGTCAAAAAATTACATCAGCATAACATAGGTTGCAAGAAAATCTAATTAATTTTTTTTAAATAATTCTGTATAACGCCATTTCACTGGATATCTTAAGAAGAATCTAATTAGAAGTGCAACACAACTATGCAAAACAAACCAAAAAGTCAGTTTGTACAAATGTGAGATTGAATATTTTCATTCTTCACTGAGTGAGAACAAGACTTTTTTTCCCAGGAATTAAAAAAAAAAAAAAAAAAATCCTCATACACTAAAATTAAGTAGTCTAATTGTTACAACATTCACATGAAACATGGAAGATTAAATGTGGAGTCCCTGCTCTAAGTCAGGCATAGATGGCACTTGAATGAACCTGGGCCTTCCATATGAGATGGCTGCTTAAAGGAAAGCAAAGGGCCACTGATCATCCTGGGCAGATCTGAACAAGTTCCTTTACACACAAGAGAAATCTTTCTTGACAAATGTAATAAATTCTGTAGAAACTTACAAGGTCATGAATTTGTGACAAAAGTGTTTAATAAAAAAAAATACCATCCTTTAGTTCAACTCTAAGTGATTTTACAAAGTACTTGCACATTAGTTTGGAGAGGCTGTGGAAGAAGAAATATGGGATAGCTGTGCTATTTGATCAAGACCACATCAAGTATATCACATGCTGCTTTAAGAGAGTGGTATGCACTAATAGAATCAATTTGAAGAACCTTTTTGAAACCACCCCAAAACATTATAAAGCATGGGCCCAGCAGCTCAAAGACAGGAAAAACAATTATGGTAAGTTCTGTTTATTATGCTTATATGCCATTCCGTGACCTGGCCTAAATTTAGATTCACATTTGGGGCACATTATAAGGACTCACATACACCCAAACCACACCTTTGAACACGTATAGCCATTTCCACAGGCAAATGCGTTATCCTTTAGTAGACCATAAAACCCTACTGACTTTTTGCTTGCACTTAGTGAAGAGAAATATTTCTCAAACTGATCTGAACGAACTTGGATGAAAGATCCTATTTATATACACCCATGTTGAAAAGAAGTATTTTAAAGAGATAAAAAAGGTGGCAATGTGAAAAGAGAACCAACATGTGCAGAACAGCACCATGTCCATATAAACAAGAAAAACAGAAGTCAACAGACAAGTGGAAGATTTTAAGCATGTACAATGGATGAAGTGAATGATAATATCTCCAGTCTCAAAATCAAGTCAGCAACTCTTACTTTAATTCCAGTTTGCAATATTTCTACGAGCAAGTCCACCTACAATTTGAGCTTCCTATCCTGCTCACCTGATTAGATGCCTGGTCAAGCTAACCATGAGATCTACCTGCATTTTAGAAACCAGAAGGGAGGTAGATAAAATATGGAAATAATTTTTTTGAATAGTCTAATGCTGAAGGAGACTAAGGATTTTTTATAACAGCAGTAATCCTTGTATTACTGAGTGATTTCTTCCAGTTTAGGTTGGTTTCTGCATTTTGGAAAACTACTTTAAACAGTTCCAGGCACTCAAGAAAAAATTGTCTGCATAAGTTAAAGGAATAAGACGGAAGCAAGGTGATAGGGCAACCATTTCCCCTAGTCTGCATTGTAATAATACGTTAGACTAAACACCATTATTTCCTTCGTATTGAACACTGCTCTTGCTTTTCATAGAAATGAAGAGATCCTAAGTGAGGCTTTCACATCTGTGAATATTTATTTTTAATAGGGCAGGCAAAATATTTATTTTTAAATGAGAGACTAATTTCAAATGAAGTTAATAGCTTTTGCACAGCAGTATTTCCTATAGAAAGGAATATAGGATTTTTTCCAACAGTACTAGTTTGATTATCCTTTCTGTGGTAAGTTCTAGCTGTTAGACTGGCTTTAGCTAGAAATGACTAGCCAGATTACATGCAACAATCTGTAAACCACTGTTATCAGAAGAAAGTAAGCAAACTTATCAATGGGAAAAAAAAATCTTAATTAAAAGATAATTTTCAGTGTGAAAATTATTGAAAGCACCATAGCAAGTAGTAGCAGTTCATTTGCCAAGTCCACACCAGGATTCATACACATGCAGAACTGAGCATGCTATTAGCAGTGTTCTTTTTTCCAGTTAACAGGATCATACTAGTTTCAACAGTGAAAAACAATTACACAAAGGTCACAGATGTGAATTTCTATTTGCATTATGTGTTTAGTGTATCTGTATATCCTGAACTAGCCTTTGAAGTTCAGGTCCATGGCAGTTGAACAAAACCACCCCAAAGTCAGATTTATTGTTATAATTACCATGGAAAAGAAAGGAAAAAAAACCCTATCTTTGCAGATAAGAAGCAAGAGAATGTAATGTCACAATTCCCCTTTTGGAGAAAGGCAACCTACTGATTTTACTTTCAATGTGACGTTTCCTTGCCAAGAGACTATGTTTACTGAATGAGAAAGTGAGACACTAAGCACTTATGATGCAAAGGACATATGGAGCTTGACTGATCTGCCCAACACCCGTAGCAAACTCCACTGACCAGCCTCGACTGGATCAGTGAAGTCTTTAACACTCCACACCACCTTCAACCCAGCTCAAAGCAGATTTTTTAGGGAAGGGCACTGTTTACTGTCAATAAGAACAGAATGTCCTGACTGGAGGAAGCGCCACAGTCCAGACTTCAGCCCTGTAGGTTTCCATTGCCAGAGAAGCCCAGGTGCACCATGCTGCTTAAGGCAGAGAAATGAAAAAAACATTCAAGAGAGTTGAACAGCCTGCACAAATGCCATGTTGCAGCTAATTAGATTTAGTATACCTATAAGAAAAAAAGAGGTGGAAAGGCCTTAAAGAGAGATCTGGAAAATAATGCTCATCTAGGGTATTGTATTTATCTGCCTCAAAATGGACTTAAATACTGTAAATAGCCTAAAGACTACTCCTGATCTCTTTCATTACAGCGTATCATGAAATGTCACCAAAATGAATCAGCAAAGTTCCCCCATGTATGGCCACCAAGGAAAAGAAAAATCAGCTTCTTCAGAAGTTGACTTTATTTCTCCCAAAGATTCCCAGGGAAGACCTTTCCCTTTTGCTTTGTCTTCACAAGAAAGTGCCACAGCAGAGTGGGAGACCCTACTCAGCAACTAAAACGTGAATCAGCCATAGGATACACTCCCAGCTACTGCTGCTGCTTCAGAGCTGGCACTCTCCCTCTGTCTTCAACTTGGCCTCTTCCAGGCAGGACGGCCCATCAGCTCAGGCAAGACTGCCTCCCCCATCTAGCACGGCCTGCAGGCAAGGACAACCCTGCCTCGAGGCCGCCTCGAGCGAAGCTCTGCTGTCGCCGCCCGCGGCGCCTCTCCTCACGCCGGTTCCGTCCCGTCAGCTCCCACCCACCGCCAGCCGGGCCGTGAGGAGAGCACAGACCTAGCAGCGGCCTCAGCGGCCACCGCACTGGCCGCTCCGGGCCGCAGGCTCCCGCCCGGGCCGGGGCCCGCAACCGGTACCTGCTTCTGGACGTCGGCATCGCTGAGCGCCATGATGACAGAGGCGGCGACAGCGGCGGCTCGAGGGGAGACGGTCGGGGCCGTTGGCGACCGCGAGTGGAATCAAATCCGGTTCGGGTCACAGCTGTTGCTGCCGCGTTGCGTCACCCCTCCCCGCCCCGCCCCCTCACTCCTCCAGGCCAATAGGAGCCCGGGCGCCGGCGTGGCGTCGTGGGGGTGGGGCGGCCCGTTGCGCCTCAGTCCCGCAGACCGCCATCGTGTGGCGGTCGGGGGTTGCTGCGCGGCTCCGGCTGCCGCCGACGGCGGCCGGGGCTCATCCGAGCGGCGGCTTTCGCCGGGTTTGTTTTAGGCTTTTCGCAGCCGCGGGAGGAGAGCTGCGAAGCGCAACAGCGTTTCTCCTGAAAGAGATAAAATCCAACAGGTTGCCAAGATAAGCCCCCAGCGCGGGTGGTCTGTGTGAGGGTCTTCCTCGGCACCATGCCGAGCCCACGGCACCCTGAGAGTGACTTAAAATCACACAGCCGGACCTTGCTGGCTTCTCCTGGCCTGGTCCTCCAGGTTGTCGGAGTATGGCGTGGAGACATGCCGCCTTACCTTGGGCGTTCAGGCCTCGGGCTCTCCGTTTCCCTCTTCAGCTGCAATACGCTCTTCCCCCGTACCCAGGCACACCTCACCTGCTGGGAACTGCTGGAGGTGGCAAGCCTTTGGAGGATGGATTTAGACTTCAGAGTTACAGTGAACAGTTTAGGAGCGCTGTATTTAAGAGATGAAGCAGTCTTTCTACCTAGCATTTCCCTCTAGCTAGCATTTTTAAGACTTTGGTTGGATATTGTGTCCAACTTTGAAAAGATAAGAGCTGCTTCCAAAAAAAGTTGTAATAGTCTTAATTTACAACAGAAAGGATTTAGGTTAAACATGAAGAAAAGCTTGCTGATAAAGCCCTAAAGTAGATTTTCTGGTAACGTTTTAGACTCCCCATCACAGGAAGCTTTGGTATCTCAAGGTCACTTTCAGCTGTTAATTGTATAAGGCTGGGAAATACTACTTTTAAAGTCCTACCCTTTTTTCATGTTTGAATTGGCAGTGTGTGATGAAACTGACTCTTTTTTACACCTGAATGAGATGTTGGGCAGCATTAAAGAACACGAAAAGTAAAGCACAAGGACACAGGAAAGAGCTCACCAAGGGGAGGGAAAAGACTGGATCACAAAAGGGAGGTAGGAGGTCAAGGACTTTCAGGTGCAAGTGATTTAGTGAAGTCTTGTGATGAGCCACTAAGGTTGGTTGTACTTTTATGATTAACAATTACAGCACCAGCATTTCATTATAGAAATATACTGTGAGACTCAAAAGCTTTATTTTTTTTGTTTGTTTTTAGTTACCTTCTGTCACTTCCTGATCACAAGATATTCAGGACTATTTTCAAAAGGTGCACTGATTTTTCAAGAATTTTGTTACTACTCCCATTGTTCCTTGCATGACATTATTTTAAGTAGTCTTCACAACCTACAATATTTTTTATTCTAAGTGACAAGAAGCTTCTACTCCCATGCTGCCTGTACAATTACTGGAAAAATAGAAGAACTCTTTACAAATCTGCTTCATATATGGTATTTGTCTCATCCATGCTTCTTTCTGGCTTGTTTTTATTTCCTTAATTTTTACTATGCCTTTTTTTCCTCTCTCAGAAAACTGGCTTATCATTATAGATATATAAAAAAAATGCATACATAAATGTTTACATCTCAGTTATATTACAATGTAGGAAGCAAAGTATGTTTTGAAACTTGAGAACATTTTATTATTTCAGGAAGAACATAAGTAATATTAAAACTTACAGTTGGAACTTTATTCAAAGCTTACTTTCTTTCCTAGTGCTTAGTCATTTTGTGAAGCCCCAGGCTTGATAGTGGGCTTCTCTTTTCTCTGATACCCTGTCATACTTTGAAGTTAACCCTAACCTATAACTATGTAAACTGTATTATAGCCACGGCAATTTCATTTTCCTCAGTTTTCCATGAAAAAAACGTAAACAGGGCTTAACTCCTGCGAGGATGACTTGCAAATCCTCTGGCTGCATTCTTTGCACGTATGCCCTTGAGCGCAGGAGACACGTTGGGGCCAGCGCCTGCCACGGGAGAGACACCTCCCTGCTCGACCTCATTGGGGTCCCGCACCGGCGGCAGCGAGCTCCATGGCGGAGCCCCCGCGCCCGGCGGCGCGAGGCGCACGCGTCACGTGCCCAGCGCAGGAAGCTGCGCTGCCACCGCCCTGCCCCCGCCGCCATGACACCTACCGAGGCAGAAGCTCCTCGGCCCACCGCAGAGCCGCCCCGCCTCTTCCTGCCCCATCCTGCGGAGGGGGGAAGTCACGTAGCGAGAGAGATGTCCTTCCGGGTCCTCTCCCCTCTCCCCCTTCCCCGTCCCGCGGGGTGGGCTGTGACGCGATGACACAAAGTGCCATGACGTGATGCCCCCTCGCCGTGCCCTCCTCCCCTCCCGCCCCTCCATCATGGCGGCGGCGGCGGCAAATTAGGGCAAAGCTCGCACCGCCTCGCGCGCGCGCGCACACACCCACCCCCGGCGGACCGACCCGGAGCAGCGCCGCTCCGCGCCCGACCTTCCCTCCCCCCTCCTCCTCCTCCTCCTCCTCCTCCTCCTCCCCGGCCCCCTCTCTCCGCTTCACGGCGCTCTCAGGTGAGGAAGGGGTGGGAGCGGCGGCTTATTATTCCCCCCCCCCATTTGCGCGCGCTCGTGCCCCTTCCCCCCCTTCCCCTCCCCCCGCCTGGCTCCGGCCGAGAGTTGGGCAGGGGGAGCGGGCACGAGCGCCGCGGCCGTTAGTCAGTGCGGCGGCGGCGCGCGCGCGCTCCTCTCCCTCCCTCTCCCCCGCCTCCCGCGCGCCTGCGGGGCGGGGAGGGGAGGGGAGGAGGGAGCAGGCCGATCCCCGCGGGGTCGGTGCCCTGCGAACTTCCGTGAGGGGGCGGGGCGGGGCCGCGCCCCCTCCCCCTCGCAGCCGTTGCCCCCGCCCGCGCGACTCATGCCGTTGGAGGTTGTTGTGCGCGTGTGTTTCCCCGGGGCAGCCCCCGCGGCCGGTCGTGGTGGTGGCCGTGCCTTGCGCTGATTCCTGGTGCGGGTTGCGGGCCCCTCCCTGGAGGGCTAGGAGGGGAGGGGGGGCAGGCACCGCGATGGAGCCGCTGGCCTGCCTGGCCCTGCGCTTTGGGAGAAGGAGCCGCGACCCCCTCTCCACCCCCCCCCCCCCGCTCCCTCGCAACAGCCTCTGAAGGACGGTGGAAAGGCGAGTCGGCCGAATCTGAATTGCAGATGGTTCAGTAGCGAGCGGATCAGGTGGCTTCAGGATGCGCCTGTTGGCTGCGCGGTCTTTGTGCCTGCACCTGGTGCTTGCACTGATTTAGCATGTAGGCATATGATTCCAGTGCAAACCCTGCTGACTGACTCATCCCCGTCTTTCTGCCTCTTGCTGTTTCTGCCTAGATATAAATATCTCATTCATCGCCGTAGTAACTGAGTAGCTTACGCTGCATTCTGAGAGACCTGCTCATCTGTTTCATTCCTGTGTTTGCCTGGTGCTTTGGAAACTTGCAGCAACGGGAGAGCTTCTGCATTAGCTACCTGCTGACTTGTTTACTTTCAAGTCCAAGCAGCACATGGCAAATGAAAACAAAATGAATGAAAACTGGGCTTTCTAACATGTTCATGAAGGTTGAATTTCTAATGATTTAATATTGTGACAGGATTGTTTAAAGCTTGGAAAGACTGAAAACCTTTGTACTAGATAATTCATAAGATTTTGGGTTGTTTTTTTCTAAAAGAAAACCAAAACATTTGTCTGGAATGCTCATTTAATTACATTTCCATCTAAGATCAACTAAAACCACAGCCGGGTAAATGACTACTGCATTTTCCAGTATTTTTATCCTTTAAGTGCTACTAGAGGATCAGTAATAGATGTAGTATTGATTCATTTCCAGTAGGAATTGACATGTTTGAACTCAGTAATTATCAGTTTATTAAAAACAATCAGTATCTCTAAGTGATACTGTAATGCATTTTTGGAAAAATACTGAAGAGTTTATCTTCCAGCTTCATCACAGTCAGGTGCCTTGGAGAATCCTACCGGGTAGGTGAAATGTTTTCAGAGACAAACTGCTGCAAGGTTGAACTAGTCCACACATGCAAGTTTCATTCAAAATATCTATACAACCCTTCTGGTAAACTTGGAAAGTACTTGAATGTTTTTCATGTTGTTTGTATGGGGCATGGTTTTATAGGTACATGACCTGCAAACAACTCACTGAGAGTTGAAAATTGTAATACAGAGCACGGTATAAATGTAATGTTGTAGATTAGACTGAAGCATGGTGAGCTGACAGTACTAAGAGTGGTTACCTGTTACAGAGGTAGCTATCAAGAGGATGAACCAGAATATTTCAGCAGCATGCTTCCCTAAAAATGATTTGAACTTGTGTACTATGATTTTGTTACATCTCTAAATCTCGCAATCTGTGCTTAGGTTAACACTGCCTGACTGAGACCACTCATCCTCTGAAATAATTCTCAAGCAGCAGGAAGGGATTCTATTTTCGCAGTACTCTAGAATAATTACATTAGTAGCCAGTAAGTGAAGTTTGGTAACTTGGGCTGTAGATGGGAATTGCCTCCCACCCTGGAATGACTGACTGTTTTCGAGTGGGACTTAACTACTTTCATGATGTTGGTGTTATTTTTGGAATGAAGGCAATCTGTAACTGTGCTATTGTTTTTAGTGTTTTTAGTGCATTAAATGGAAATCGGTAAGGATATGGGTCATCTATTCTTTTGTTTATAAACATGCAACAGAATACTTTGTAAGGGCACATCTCTAAATGCATAAGATATGTCTCTGACCTGCAACAATCAAATGGGTATCCAGCAGATCTTGACGACAGCTGGTGACTTGTCCTTAAAGGCAGTATCATAATACTGTTGCATTTTGGCTTTTGAATTATACTTAGTAAATGTGTAGCTTGATGCATGCTAGAATCGTACAGGTAAGGACTGAAACACAGTAGAGCCCCTTCTCTAAAGGATTATATTCATTGTATTCATTGGTAGTTTTTACATTGCCCTTGAAATAAGGTATAACTCTCCTGTGGATTAGGATGCGACAGACTGCATGAGGAACTGTCGGTCTGACTGGAACTCCAGTTCTCAGGTCAGTTGAACAGCTCAGCCCATGTAGAACAAATGACAGCAGGGTTGGAGGAGTGACAACCTAAGTAAGCTTGAGCACATGTAGCTTTTTTCCCCCCTTGAGCATGCTTGAATTGAGAAGGATTGCAATTTTTTGTAGGTAGTAATTCATAACAGTAATGGTCTCTTTGGCTTTTGAGGAAGCAATATTCTTGTGTTGAATCTCTTACACCACAAGCAACCCTCTCGCCCTTGCTTTGAAGGCTCACATAGTGTTCTGTATCATGCCTTGTTTCCTCTGCTCTTTTACATCTGTCACACAAGCCTTTGTCTTGTTCTCTTCAGTAGTTTCTGGACTCTTTTGCATTATGCTCCTGTAAATGGAATACTCTCCTTCCTCTGATCTAGCCTTTCAACCTGTGTGTCCTGTTTTATTTCCACTCGTCCCTGAAAAATGGCCTTTTCTGAAATATTTACTCTATATGAGGCAATATTTCTCTTGGTAAACACAAATAATCATTCACTATTTAAAATGACTACATTCACTATTTAAAATGACTAATTGAATGATTGCATTATGGGCTTTCCTCAAGGGAGGATCAGTGACTCTGAAATGCATTTCTGGTCCGATATTCTTTTATATGAAGCCTAGGATATTTCTTCCATACAGGCCTCTCGGACTGTATTAACTAAAGTGATTACTTTTTTTCATCTGAAGATTGTTTTTTGTTTTTGTTTTTAAATCTCTTCTCAAGGAAACACTAACCACTATTTAAATAACTTGTCTGATTCTCTCTCTTCCCCCCCCCCCCCCCCAAGGTGCTCAGTTAAGCATGCTAAAATGTTCATGAATTAGGCTCCACTGTTGCATATGGATCACTGTGCTGGTATGGAGTCTCATTCTTGTACTGGTAGATTGTTATTTCTTTCATTTTTGGTGTTGATTTGGAATTCTATTTTAAAGAATAAATCTTTGCTGTATATTCAGACTTGTTCTTTGATATACAGTGTAGTGTCTGGATTTCTCTGGACCATACATCAGACTGTGATTCCTTCAAGATAGGTCTCTCCAGTTTTTCTTGAAGGGCTCCCATTCACTATGTAGGCATTGCAGGGCATATCTTGCTTTCAGGGTTATGCTATTCTACTGAACAAAACTGCAGTGTGTTGGGGAGCTTTTGCTTTTGGGTGAATGACATCTTTCACATCTGGTGTGAGGTCTGAAGAACAGATCTGTTGTTAAAGATTCCTAATGTTTTTTTGAGCAGTTGTTTTTGCCAAATGTCCCTGTTTTATCAAAGTCTCAGTTTGTGATAGTGGCTGAAGGGTAGCTGTGTATTGTGCAAAAGCTGCTCTTATCCTTTGCTATAATGTCTTATGTTTCTGAAGCACAACACATTGCCTATAGAGCACTCTGGGATGGAAGAGAGAACATAAATGTAGGATTACTGCTCTGAGGGAAGAGATGAGTGTTGGCTCAAAGTCTCAACAGCCGTTCCTATGTAGATTGATATTTCAGTTCTGTCTGTAGCGAAGACCCAATTAAATCTTTCTGGTAAAGGATTTCAGGCATTTTGAAATACATAAGAAGAGACAGGGCTTCGCAGAGTATAGTCTTCATGAAACATTCCTCCTCTGTTCTTAATGCTGAATGAGTTTCAGAAGCTAGAATTGCTAAAGATTAAAGAAAGAACACCTAGCCAATTTTCCATCAACTCTTTTTGCTTTGCAGGTTTTAGTTTGACAGATAAATTTTTCTTTGCCAAGCTACTTACAAAGTAACCATGCCACAGCATAGTTCTGGTTCTGTTTATCCTCAGTAACCAGTTGTACTGCTGTTAATCTGAATTCCTTTCCAGGGAGGAGGGGAATTAGAAGCTAGCCAAGATACACCTAGACAGATCAATGTTTTTCTTTTGTGTGCTATATTTATTTATTTTTTCTTAATCTTGAGGCATCATCTGCAGATTGTGCTTTGGTTTACTAACCTGGTGGTCTGTCTTAATCTCAAGACATTCCCAATGTAATCAGGAAGCCTCCTGAGGTATACCAACTTCTGCTGGGTATTTCTGTAGAGTTTTTCTCATTCTGACTGCACTTTTACTGCTAAACCTGGTTTAATTATTTGTGCTAAAGATGAATGTAGTCTCAAACTAGTAAACTGCCTAGCTCCTTTGGTACCTGTTGAGTAACTGTTCTGTAGCCTCAACATTTCTGTGTGCCTTTCAGTTAAATATCCAGTCTGATGGCTAAGTGTGAGGTACCTCTTGTTCAGGAATGACTCTCTGAAGTTTTTGAGAACTTAAACCTGAAAGCTCATCTTGAAGCCCTAATTATTGTTATTTAATTTGTCAGGCTGTTTGTACATTGGAAGAAGTTATCCAGACTGTTCCTGATTTAAAGAGCTAAAAGCATGTTAGTCTGAAACTTCCTTCAAATCTGTTGTATGGCTTTTTCCCCCTCTCCATGTTGTCTTCTAAGATTTTTTCTTTTTTTCTTTGTCCCTTCTGGCTGTTGTTTATTTCTATCTTAGTCTTTTCTACTGTTCTCATTTGGATGTTTGAAAAGTGACTAAACAAATAGAATAAAATGTGGAAGGTCCTTGGCCAGATGTTGCCATTAGATATGGATTTCTATCAGTATTAATGTCTGGGTGAGAAGTCCAGGACACACAACCATCTGCTCTTCCAATCTCTACAATAAATGTGGATTTTATTTCTTCTGTTGACCATATGTTTTTCCACTGCTGCTGGAACAGTAAAATGAATTTGAGGCAGTTGTGGTCACTTTTGCTGCATTAAAAATTTTGAGCATTGTAATAGCTGAGAATCTGAGAGGCAAGAAAATAGTCATCTGCGGCTTAGGGGAAAAGCGAACTCTTGTGAACTTTTCCCTCAAATTGTAGTTAACTAAGTCTTCAGAACCCCTCAGAATTTCTTTGCATGTATTTTTATATGAGGTTGAGTCGGGAGACATTTGGAAGGAGGACGCATGGTGAGGAACTGTTCAATTTGCTTTAATGCGAGAGTTCGTATGTGAAGTGGGAGTGAGAAATTCCACTGCTGACAACAATCAGACAGGGTACTGGACTGGGAGGTATTTGGTTTGATTCTGCACAGTTCTTATTAAAATAAGAATGCATAGGATATAAAGACAAACATCTGGATTGTACTTTAAGATCATTACATAATTCCTTGTTATGTATGAGTTCATGACCGATTGCAACCTTATAAAAAACAAACAAAACATTCTATTCTTTCCTTACAGCCCTCATCTGTTACCGAGAGAAAACCCCGTGTGCCCAATAAGAGCACTGAAGCATTGCAAGTCAACCCGATGGCGTCCTCTACTGCTGTGCCTGTAGGATTTCATTATGAAACAAAATATGTAGTTCTCAGCTACCTGGGACTTTTATCACAAGAGAAGCCACAGGAGCATCCTCCTCCTTCAACTCAAGGTGATATACCACATATACACGTGTAACTATTTTGGCAATCATTTGTAGTCGTGAACTGTTTGTGCATATATGTAGAATGTCAGCCAGATGTTTAGTGTTCTGTATCTCTTTATTTTACTATTCATTTAAAATAATGTGAAAAAATGCTGATGGAAACAAAGCTGTTTGCATTTAGATTGCTATTTTAATTTGAGCTGTGCCAGAGGTGACTGGTGTTTATGAAGCAAAAACATGGTTTTAAATAGCTGTCTTCAGGTTAGGAAGGATGAGAATTTATCATCTTTGTTGAGCCATCTTGAGAATCTGAGCCCGTGTTTGCCTTTTTTGGGAGGCAAATGGAAGTAAGCAGGGGTGAAGTGGTGTTTTCCAGCATAATCTCTGAATGATGACCTAAGCAATACCATGTACTAAATATTTTTGCCATATTATGTTAACGCTTCTGTTGTTGTCAGTCAGTGGTAGTGTGGAGATGTGAGACTTAATCTGGCCTACGCTGCATTTATTTGTTTCTTTATTTTTAAGAAGTCAAGGATTGCATGGAGTCAGGTGTTTCTTCCAGAACAGGCTTATGCATATAGGAAATTGAGCATAACAAAAGAAGTTTGGTAGATTGTTTCGTATTCCAGGGAATAAACCTTCTTTTATGTTGGGGTAGCAAGCACTTAAAACAAGCAATGTATTTGTCAAGATCATTTTGGTGGCTTGTCAATTCTTAATGATGTTTCAGTCACTTATCCGCAGCTTATTCTGATGAAAGTCATATTTTAAAAAAAGGGCAGTTTTTAGAATCTTTTTTTCCTTGAATGAGCATTTAAGAATGCATACTCTATCATTTACTCCAGTTATCTGTCATCAGAAGAAAATTCCTAAAACAAAAAGATAGCATCAAAGATACAGCAGAAATAATTTTATCAGTTTGGCACTAAAATATAGAGCATATGTTGATTATATCATATACCGTTTATAAAATTAAACATCGTATGTTTAAGATGTGTCTATTACTTCTACTTTGGCTACATCTGTGGTCCATGAAGGGAGAGGCACCTTAGTGCCAAGATGCTGTTTCATGAAACTCTTTGTTGGAGGATGTGGTTATTTTAGGAATAACACCTCATTCTGGATATCCAGTCAGGATAACAGGACTATAATTGGAAATATATGAGGTACATACAAACCTACCATGTGGAAGAGTCTGCTTCATTCTGAAAATGTAAGACTCAGTAGGGAAACTTAGTCTTAAAGCTTTCTTTTTATAATTTGGATTTAGTTACCTATGAAATATTTGAAAATTGAGAGGAAACCTCTCAATTGTTTCTCAGTACAGAAACTTGTAAGAAATGTTTGAATTAAAGAAAATTATTAAAACTGTATAAAGAGGAAGTGCTGCTACAGATGTTTACATACACATAATCAATTAAGAGGACTTTTGAGGTCTTGTTTAAAGAAAACTGTTGAATCCACTATCCACTATATCACATATCCACTATTTAGATATGTTAGCTTATGTTACAGTGGAATGTACTTGGACTTGCTATTAAAATACTCTAAGGCATTGACACTTTGAAAATCTGTCCTTTCATCCCCATTGCTCTAAACCTTCGATCCTAAGCAGGAGACTCTCCTGCACTTCCCTCACCAACACCCCCAAGAACAGGAAGTGAACACAACTTTTCCTCCCTTGGTCATTTTTCACTGTAATTAGATCTCTCTTTCAATGTTTTTACTGCTTTCTGATTAAAAAATGGAAAAAATCATTCTCCCTTACTCTTAATCTGCAATGTTGTTTCTCATTCTGTTTTGAATGCCTTAGATGGACTTCAGTCTCCTTCTAAACAAAGTGCAAACATTTTATCCTTCCTTTTAAGGCATTATGTAACTTTAATGTATTTTTGTTTCTTTCTTCACTTTTGCTGTTGCTTACCTGTTTTCTGTCCTTGCAACAGCTTTCCATTTGTCTGACAGTTGCTTTTCCATTTAAAAAAAAAATCTTTTCTCCTACTGCCTTTCTTGTTGCTTAACAGTTGTTTCAACTGCACTCTCAGGCTGTCTGTGGTAAGGGCCATGTGTTTATTGTGAAGTGCTGTATGCATTTTGGTTGAATATGAAGTAGTTATGTACAATCTGTATCTTGTTGCTTAGAACATGGTGAAAACTGCACTAAAGCACTCTTCTTTTTAAGCTTCTCCCCTAAGGAGACAATGAGAGAACAAGCAGCCCATAAAGGATGTTAGCTGCACTGCCTAATGCACTAGTGGGAGTCAGTTGGGTATTACAGTAACAAGTGCAGTATTAGAAACCTGTAAAGAACAAATGAGATGTGAAAGCCAGTAAATGGAAATGAATAGTTGTTTAGAATGCCATCATGAAGTAGGAACTTTGTTTTTCATAAGGAAAATATGAGAGGGATAATAATATGACATTGCATCATGTTTGTCAGTGTGTTTTTTCATGCTGTATCATCAGCCATTGGTAAAATATCTTGACAGAGCCTGAGGTACTTTCATTGATGGTTTTTGTGGTGTTTAAAACACTAGTCGCTGGTGTTTTGCTAATGGTTATTTGATTGTATTTTAGTTGCAAAACAGTTTTCTATTTTATACTTTTCATTCTTACGAGGTATTGACTCTTTGCTATATAATAATCTCCCTTCATACGTTTTTCTTAGATCCAGATGAGTCTACTCTTTGTCCAATTTCTGTGTCTCGCTACAATATAAAGGGAGTATCCAGAAAGGCTGGCTTTAGCCTCATTATGTTAATCTCTTTAGTCTCCACCTGTATTGGGGAGTGAGAGGCTCTTCTAGAGGGTGTTTCAGAGTGAGATCCTAATTATAGCTGCCTTGAATCACACTGGAGGATCTTCTCTCTCTTTCCGTTGCACATATAAAGAACATAGAGAAGTAAGATAAACTAGGTGTAGTTAGTATTTATATACTTCCCCTGAGTCTCCTTCTACAGCAGGCTGCTAGATCTCACTGTCTGATACCGAAGGAGATTTCAGTGAAGCTTCAACATTCCAGATAAAGTAGAGAAGATATATACAATGGCTCAAAACAACAAAAAAGAAAAGCAGTCTTTCCTAAGAGTAGTGCTGCTGTTTTATCTCTTGTAGAACTTGTAGGAAAAATTGAATGCTTTTGTTCATTCGCCTCCATTTTCCTGCTATGGTCATCTCCCCAAAAGCTGTGCTTTCTTGCATTTCATATTGAAGAGTTCTTTTTCTGATGTGTGTCTTTCTCTTCCAAAAACTCAGATAAAAGTAAAATCTGCAAGATACTTGTTAGATTTCATGTAAAAACTTGTATTTAATTTTTGCAGACCTAATATACTTTAATAGAGTGATGACTTCCAGAGAGAATTAATTTAGTAAAGAGAAAGCTCGAACAAATTACATGAAGAATTCCTTCACTGTAATTGCTTTGGGGTCTCTTGGTCTGTCTTGATTTGTTGCAAGAAATGTGGCTTCAGTTCCACTAGCTAAAACCAGTTCTGACTTCAGCCAAAGAAGGCCAATCTCTAAGTCAACACCTGGGTATTACTATGAAAGTTTTATTTAGAGAACTGCTCTTCAGTGCAGGGACTGAAGAGAGAACTGTCTGCAGTTTTCCAGGCACTCGAAGAAAAGCTTATTTTATTGGACAAAATGATCCTTTTGACATTACAGCTGTGTAGAATTTTGTAGTTGATCTCAGTATCTCTAGAGGAAAAACAAGCAAACTTAACTAAGAAATAATTTTAGAGATTACTTCTATTCCAGGCCCAGTTCTGGAAAAATAATGATTCTTCATAATTCCAGGTTCAGTTTATTTAAAGTAAGGTTCATTAGCAGTAAATACCATTACTTTTTGGTAGAATTTGAGATAGGTGAATAATACAAATTGCTCAGAGAAATCTGATACAATAGACAGGGTAAGATATCATCTGTGTAAATTCATACAACCTGAAGCAATGGATGAGCACAGTTAAAATGTGGGAGAAAGCTCTCAGTAAAATAAATATCACTTATTGAAAACATGCTGAAAATATGTTGAAAATAAATATCAAGTATTGGAATACATTTTTACAGTTTTTTCCACTGAAATTCACACTCATTATGGAGGCTTCCAGTCTACTGCAGCTGCCTGTGCTACTTGCTGTCTTTTAGAAGTGTCCAGGTACTTTAATTCAATACACCTGTGTTATAAATGCTTCTTGAAATTTGATCAAGGGGAGTAATTGTTAGTGTACTTCTGTGGGTTTTTTTTAAATTGATTTCTCCATGGTTTGACTCCATCCCATGAGCCTGTAGTCGTAACTGTGGTTCTAAGGAAAGCTGTTTTTCTGTGTTTTCCTAGACAATCTCCTGAAGAGAATTCTAAGAATAAGAAACCTTATATAATCCTTCAGCTCGCAGGAGCATCCACAAGATTTATAATCAATGTCACTATTAAGCGTGGCATAGATTGCACAAGAGGTGAACAAAACTTTGACAGTTTTACAGTTTCCCTGAGATACATGTTATCCATGGTAATTGTAATCCAATTACTGTGCACATTGTCCTTTCAGCCATTAATTATCTGTTTTGAGATTGGTGTATGAAGTGCTGTATATATTCAGTAATCAAGTCGTTATAGTGGTAGCAGTTTCCCAAACAGATTTCTTATTGCTAAGCGGTATTGAATTGGGATACTAGAAGTGGATTTTACATGTATGTGTTCACATGCACCAGTTAGAAGAGAACTCTGATACATCTCAGGAAATACATGTACAGATACTCAAAGATGATCAGGATTTATGGCGTTGTAGGTGAGCTCAAGGCTCCTCTATGACAATCCCAAATCTAACATTAGTAGATTTATCATAGGGTATTGACCATGATGGGTGGGATAATTGTTGTCACAAGAGATTCAGTCATCAGGTGGAGTGGCTGTTGTAGAATATCTTGGTTTTCTTTGTCCTCCATGTCTGTATCTTACTTATCCTTCATAGTACCTATCATTGTTCTGTGGGAAATTAAAGTTTGTGAGATGTTTTTAGCTAAGTAACACATTCCTTAGAAACTTTCCTCTTACAGCACAATATATGTAGTTTGGCTGAAAAGCCACAATCTGAAAAGCTACACATCATATGTCAGACCAATCCAGTTGTTAGAGGTAATGGGAGACCCATGTCTTGAACTCAGGAGAAGAAAGGCAATTCTTGGGGTTGTGAGTCGGAGAAGAAAGAGGGGGTCCCTCCAGAGATGTAAATTCCCACTTATTTAAGCTTCCTCTCTGCCCACAAAAGAAAAGACTTCTAGCTGGCAATTTCTTGTGTCTTTTTGGTCCTTAATAGAGTTTTGGACTCAATTAATTTATTTTTAGCAGAACCTTTTTATGGGTAAAGGCATGTTTATGTTTAAACTTCTTTATAGGTAGATTCGTTTAAACCTCTTTTCAAACCAAGGGCTACATCTGGTATGACAGTCTGTGTTCTGGAGTTTGCTGGGGTAATGAATATGCTTTTCATTTAAGAAAAAGGTTGAATACATTTCTAAAGAGATCTCTTATATCTGCATCACTTCTCAGTGCTTGCAAAATTTTTAGACACTCGCTTTTCCGCTTTGCTTATTTTTTTAAAAAAGAGCCTGAGATACTATGTAATTTCTAGAGTCATGCTGAAAATGAATTTTCAATTCAATGTTAACTATGCAGACATTAATACAGAGTCTTGAAACTTGAAAACAGACATACTGATAAGTTAAAATAACAGATATAAAACAAAAAATTCCAGCACAGATCTGTGACATCAGAGGCCTTCTTTTTCAGTGACCCTGTATTCATCTGAACTAAAAAGACATACAGCTTTTTTCAGTCTCTTCTTATAGTTGCTGCTGTCTCTTGTTAGCCTTAGTTTGACACAAACACAATAGAATCAGATGTGCTGGCTCTCTGACTCTGAGGGATGACTTCCATCCCTCCTCCTCTTCCCAGGATCAAACTTGGGAAACAGGTTAGTCTTGTATTGTTACTAAGCTTCTGGAATGGCCTTAAGGGTGGAGTTTTACCAAAGTATTACATTAGGTTACCAGTCATAGCACTGCCTGATTGTCAGTGATGCAGTGCTCCATGGACTTTTAGAGCACATTTTCCCCCTACTTTGCATGTTACTTCCATATACCTGAAAAATAAACTATTAACAAGAAAACTCTTGGGCAAAAGGGGAACGCTTATTCCTTAAATAGGAAGTGGAATGTACTCACTTTTTTGTATAAGAATTTGTAACAAAAGTTTGTTGTGTCTTTGGGTTGGAAAGAAGCCTTTCAGGGTCAGTTTACCAAAGACCTGTAATAGGTAGACCTGTTTTTTTTCTGCCTAAGAAAGCATTTCTTCTTGGTGAATCTTGTAAGTACCATTTATGGTGTGACCTTTGGCATTAATAAAGAATGAAAATATGATGTTCCTGCTCTACCAGAAGCTCTTTTTACTATTTTATCCTAGTTATTTTCAAACCGACTTGGAAGTCCTCTAAAGGAGGAAAAGGATAACTGCTCTCTTAAGAACTTTGATGTTAGAATATGCTATTCTTCAATACTGGGTGCATTTTTATGGCTAAGGGACAACATACAGGAGATGCAGAAAGCTGAAGCCCTTTGATAGGGGAATAAACAGTGCAAAGTCACTGAGCCAGGAGGGGTAGGTTTCTGATGTTTTGGCATGACTGAATGGTCAGGTGTTATTGGAATCAGCAGCTGCTGCAAAGTTATGGGTGTTAGGGGATGGAAACCATTGACTCTGCAGCACTGGTTATCTAAACAGCTCTTTTGTGTGCTGGCAGCAATGGAATTTCTCTTCGTTCCATTTTCCACATGACTTCTTATCAAGTATGACAGCTTGTCATGTGTGATCAACATCACATTAGTCCCATGAGAACGGGTGCTCTTCTGAATACCCTCTTTCCTTCCATATGCAGGGTGAAACATAGGTTAAAGCAAGACTTTGTATTTGCATGTACCTGTTGGGCTTGAGTGTGAAGCAGTGATTTAGTCATTCAAAGACCGTAAGGGGACTGACAAGGTATTAGTGAGTGTCTGTTTATTAACCAAAAGGAGGAACAGTTTGTTCCTGTCTGGAATTTATGGTTCAGAGTGGCAAAGTGAGACTCTTTGTTTGAAAAGGGATTTCAGAAGCTAAATAAACTTATTCTGAATATAGTAATGGTGATATAATTGTGTGGTTAAGTAAAATGAAATTAAACTGACTGTCTGTTGGCCCTTTAAACTATTTGAGCAAATAAGTGTAAACATTTTACATTGTCCTGTACATCCATTTCACATGAATTTGTCTCACAGGTATCCATAAAAGAGCTGCATGTGTAAGCATAAACAAATGTTCAGTGGGTTGATTTTAAAGATTTCAACTTGTTTTTCAAGTGTACAGGACATTGCAAGCTTATTTAGTGTTTTTTAAATACAGAAGATGCACTCTATTTTGTGTATCTGTGTGTGTTAGCTGGTATTGATGCTTAAATGTTTTTCACGCACTCTGATATGAAAACTAGTGCTTACTGTGTGTCCGTTATGAAGAAAGGGGAAGGCGGTGCAATGATTAAAGTGAATTCAAGCAGATTTTAGTAGAGGTGAACCAAGGAGAATAGGCATTTGTTCATAAGACTGCCAAATTATGATTTAGTGCCTTTAAAACACGGATGAAAAAAGACATGCCAGAAAGCTACAATGGTTGTTGCGGGACCGAAGATTTTAATTGAAGATTTTAACTTGAAGATGCTGATGTGAAAAATAAGCAATGGGTAAGGAATAAGGTCAGACAATATCAACATTACAGATATAAATCCTTTCCCTTTTTATTTTCTTCAACTGAATGAAGAAGTTCTGTACAGCAGAATTGTGCCAGGATGTCCAGGAAGAGCTGCAAACAGTTAGTGTGGGTGCAAAAAGGGTGAGATAGGTTTGAGAGTTGTTGGCATTTGAGTGCATGGGTAGGAAACACAGGCAGCATTATCAGAAGGTCGGACAGAAGATGGTTTTTAAACTATGGGTGTGGGACAACATGAAGACCCCAAAAATAATTCTAAGGAATATTCAAAAGTAAGAGATCCAGGAAAATGTGATTGGGGAAGTATAGTCACTGATACTGTTGAAAGCAACAGAGTGCAAGGCTAATGAGGACTGATGACTTAAAACTTTCCTTCCCTGACACTTTGGGAAGGGAGTGGACAGAAGGGGGATTACTTAGCAAAAGGAAGCTTTGTGGTCAACTGACACTGACAGATGAGAACTGACAAATGACTGGCAATTCTGGGGTACTTTGTCTCTGTTGTTACTTTTGGACCCTATCTTAAATGATATATTTTGGCCTGCAGGATCCCATGAATAAGGAAATGATGCACAGTTGATAGATTTCAGGATTCTTCACTGATATAATTACATAATTGTTCTCAGTATTTTTGTTAACTTTGCAGACCTCAATATAAATTTTATATTTTGTTACTAAAATATCAAACTTATACCTATATTAAAATTGAGTATTGTGAACTGTAAAGACATCTGCTTGGTTTTGGTGTAGTTTGATAATGAGCATATTTTAATTATTGCCTATTTATGTGCTTTGGTTTGATTTTGGTTTTAAATTTAAGATAAACTGCTTAGTGTTTTTTAGAGCAATTGAATATTTTAATTGTTTTGTTTATAAATTCATATTTAAAGCACTTGTTCTATCTTGAACAAGCCCAGAAGCTTATGTGTTTCTGGGTTCACGTAATAAAACTATTGTAATAAATGCACTCAAGGGAACACTTTGTGATATGATGTCTGAAATATGATTTTCACCTTGTATTTCTTTATAGTTAAAATTTCAATATCATGTTCCATTTATCTACCTTATTTGAAATACTACATTTGAATAATTACTCTGGTTTCTTTTAGGGACTCAACAACAGCTTATGGCACAACATGCTTTGGAGAAAGAGGCTTTGGAGAAGATTAAAATAGAAATTGAGGAGGAGCTAAAACGTCTTGATGAAGAAATCTTGGAAGGTGCAGGCTCTTCAGATTTTCTCATTTCAGTTGACAATCTCTATACAATATAACAGTGGTTATTTTGTAACGTGTACTCTACTTAGAGATTTTTGGCTGCACTGAACGTCTCGCTTCCCCTCTCTCCCCCCCAATATTTCTGCCCATTGTCACATTAAGTAAAATAGTTAAACTTTGCCATTTAGAGCAATGGAGTCTAGCCAAAGCAAACAATTAAATGGCAATTAATAGGCTACTGTAAATAATGAAATGTAAGCAACTCTTAAGCTGCTCTAGTTGATGACAGAAGTAAAATCATTCCTCAGCAACTAACGTTCATGGGAGAATGGACTTAAACTGTCCAATGTCTCAGTTCTACCAAGTTTGCTTTTTTTTTGTGACCTGCTCTGACCTATAAATGTGACTTTAATGAGACTCCCAGCAAGGGATAATTTGGAAACGATCTTTGCTTTTCATGTGCTTTGCAAATGGAGAGACCAAAGTGGAAGGGCTCTGGATCTATTTTCATTCATCCGTATAGACCTGTCCTAGAAGATATAAGTTGAGAAGGAAAAGGTTAGATGAACTGAATATTGTTTTAAAAACTGATACTCTGGTACTGCTACAGATATTTCCCTGTGTGGGCAAATTTTACCATGGGGAAGAGGCTCTCTTGCTGCTCTTTCAGGGCTGGCATTAGCTTAAAATTCAGAATATTTGCACATTCAGTGAATTTGCCATTTAGGATACGGTTATGAAAGAAGACCTAGAGGGGAATGTAGCTCAGAGTCTTCTATGGCTTGTAAGTACCACTTCCGGAGTAAATTTGGCCCATACTTGTTTTACTGAAATTTATTCATAGCGTACTTTGACAATGAAGTTGTGATTTCTTCCTCCCTGATATAAATTGTGCTTAACTAGTGGGATAGGAAATCTGAGACTGTTGTTGTACTTAGGTATATCTATATATTTTTTTCTCTCAGCATTTACCAGTACAGGATTTGACTGCCACACTTCTCCCGTATTCAGTCCTGCCAATCCAGAGAGCTCAATAGAAGATTGCCTGGCTCATCTAGGGGAGAAAGTGTCCCAGGAATTGAAAGAACATCTGCACAAAGCACTACAGAGCTTGCTTAGCAAGTGAGTTTTCCTTTCCTTGTTCGAAAGGAAGGTATTTCCTTTTGCATTGTAGCTGCTGCTGACATGCTGAATATGGGACTACATTTTTGCATTGCATTTCTGTCTTTTTCAGTGTTCCTTTATCTGTCTGGGTTTTTGTTTTGTGTTGTACAGTCTGAATGCTTCTTTGTAGTATTTGCTCTTTGAAATACCGTAAGTTCTAATTTTTTTCTAATCTTTTATCACTGAACTTCTGAGACTAATTCAAGTAGTTTGACTTGCTGGTGAAACTAGCAGCTGGCAGATGCCATTTGCCATTGCCAATTTCATGGATGCTGGGCTGTAGCCAAATTAACAAATTCTACTTTATAGAAAAAGTGGGAGTAGAGGTTTGATTGTAGCTGTGCCCAAGATGAGAGGGAGAATTGCCTGAAGTGAAGGTAGTTCGATGTTTTATGACCAGCATTCAGGACACACATCTGAAGCAAGTGTGGACACCTGGGCTAACCTCACTGCATTAGGAATTGTCCTTTCATTTTAAGCTTATTATTTAAATAGCAAATAGTACTGGGCATCCCAGTATCTTGATTAACGTGATTTGTAGATATATAAAGTTGTGACTATTTCTTTTTCTAATATGAATTACTAGCCTGATTTCTGATGGAGCCACATGAACTACTGTCTCTGTTAAAAATCAGGCTAGTATGCTGAATGACCTCCAAAATGTGTTTGTAGAGAGCTGGAGTTGCTAGTTCAGGGACAGTTATATAAATGCAATTGTGAAGGCAGCATTTGAAAATGGCTGTCTGAACTATATATGTTTTGTGGATTGGTTTAAATAACATGGCTCTAAAGGAGCTGTGAATCTCTAGTGCTCCTCTTTCAGATATGCGTAGCTGTTCATGAAATATTTAAATGGCAAGATGCTATAAGCTTAGATACCAGTGCCTAATTTAAACTTTCTAATCTGATATTTGGGGCTTAAGTAGTCCATACAGGCATTGGAGAGGCATCATTGTGCCCTTATGAAGGTACCTTTATGCCAGACATTTGAGAGGTTATGAATCTGGAAGTCATTACTTAACTATCCCACTTTCTTGTAATAACCAATAAGGATTGTTGACTTTTTATGACCACTTTAATTTAAGACTGATGGACATGGCCTGGGCTCCCCAGCAAAGGTCCCATGTAACATCTGGCCATAGCTGCATCTGGAGCCAGCTGGCTCTTTTCCTTGAGTCATCCAGTGGAAAAGGACAGCCTGTCAACTCACTATTTAGTTTCCAGAAGCATACATATAATGTCTGCTTCTATATGCAGTTTTGTAGGGTCAAAAAGTAAGTTTAATCTTGTGTAAACTAAAAATTATTTAACCACAGAAATCAGTATGTGTGCTACAAATTTCTCCTTAAGCTACTAGTCTTAACTAGCTACGAGGTCTGCTGGTGTTCCTCCAGAATTGGCAGAAGTTTATCTGCCTTTACAAGTCAGACATTTGCCCACGTGACCTTAAAAACTTGTAGTTAGTATCTTCTAAAGAGTGGAAATTTTGAACAATATCTCACTATCCACTAAAAAACCATACTGGCAACAAGTTAGAAAATTAACAGAAAGATCTTGCAACTCGTCCTTTTTGTGTGTCTAAAATCATAAATTTAAGTAACAGTATTGTGTAAATAAAAGTTTTAAATAAAAGTTTAAATGCCTTATACATTGTAGGTAAGGGAATATTAGCTGTCCATCTGGTAGTGTTTGGTCCTAACTGGTACATCCTAGGTTGTTTTTCTTTTCTGGGGAGATCCTTAGGTGAGGGCTTTAACAAATACATGGGTTTAGACCTGAATATTTTAATAATCACTTGTTAGTAGCTTGATGTTCTAGGTTTTTTGTGTTTCTTAAAGGAAAAACTTTCATTGTAAGTATATTTTTGAACGTATATACCTATATATATATGTATGTATATATATAATGCTTTTCAGTGCTATGTGGGAGACATAAGTGTGGTTCCCACTGCTGTTACCTTGCTGTCTAGGTCCTTATTTGTCAAAAACAAGATTTCAGGCTCCCTGAAGCCCTATGTCTATTCGGTGAATGTAATTAGATGTTTACATAAATAAACCTGAAATGCCTGTGAAAATGTGGATGACATACATGCCTTTTTGTAAGGTGAACTAGAGCTGCTGTTTAATCTCTTAATATCCTTCCTGCTGCTGTTGTTGCTCTTCTCATCCCGCTGATTCATTTGGATTTGAGTTTAAAAGGAACTAATGTACCAAGGAAGTTAAGAGAAGGCACTTAAAATAAGAAGCCCAATTATGTTTTCCACAGTGAGCTTTAACTCTGATCTTTTACCCATGTTTGCTATAGTAGGATTACTTGACAAATTACTTATTTTCCTTGTATTTGATATTTTCCTGTTCTCTTGTATACATATAAACAAGCCTGTTTGTGTTACTGCATAGTAGGCTGCTAGATCATGACAGATTCTTAGACTTCAATAAGCAGTTATTGTTTCTCCTGGCCAACCCCAGATTCCACTTTCTCCCTTAAAGCAAAACTTGGACTTGCCTACTGCTGCGGTCTGGCTTCAGGGTAACTGCTCTTGCAGCAGTCTGTTTTGTGTTGTCACTCAGCAGAATCGTCCTTGTTGCTGACTCTAAGATGCTATTTCATCTTGGAGGAGAGAGTATGGAAGAGTTTCCCCATTGCCATTCAGAGAAGGAGAGATGTGGTAATTCTAAAATGAGAAGTCTTGTGTGAGATATCTACCAAAATATAAAGGGTTTTTTGTGATCAAAAGTACTGTTTCTTGCAACTGAAAGCTTTGACCCTAATATAATGTTAACAAAGTCAAGCAGCCTGTGTTGGTTCATAGTCTATACTATTTATAAAAATTTTACTCTGCACTCACCTTTCTCTCACATGTGAATTTACTAGTATTTTTTTTAATCTCCCAAGTCGTAGGTCATAATAAAGATACCATGCAAGAGCTTAGTAATTTTGATAGCACATCAGAGAACTACTTATCTAATGTCCTTTAAGTTGTAGACTGTCAAATTATTATGAAATATATCTAACCAATTTTGCAATATTATACTACTGAGAGAAGGTGATGCCTTCCTGACCCTGTCCGCTGTTTGTATTTCATGCACTGAAACATGAGACTTGTTAGCTCTTAAAAATTATTTGCTGTAATACATGTGAAAATATTTTGTTCTTTGGAAACTGAGAATTTTATTTTATTCTTGTTCTTTTGTTTCCTTTTATAACTTTCAGTGTTGGTTTAACTTCTGCAGGCCGGTGACATACCAAGAATATCAAGAGCGCACACAGGAGACAGCTGCTCATGCCAGTGGATGGAACAAGGTACCAAACAATCACTTTTTCTTTTTCGTCTATTTGATGTCCATGATGGTGTTTACTAAGTGCAGTTAGGTGTAGCAGAGAACCACGAATAAAAAGAATATGCTTGCTTTTTAGAATGCAGTAACCTTCCCTCTCAGAGTAGTACTGCAGATGTATTTTGTAGTTTTTAGATAATGTAGGCAGAAGTTATTCAGTGGAAGTATTAGGCTAATCTTCCTTTGCTGTGGTAAAATGAAGTGAGAGTTGTTGCTTGAAATTTTTTTTTTTTTTGACAATAATTATTTTTAAAAAATGAAATTTCCAAGAAAGATTTACAATTTTAGCGGTGTTGTACTGAAATCTACGAGAGATGCTTTCATAATGTTTCTCAACTGTTTCTTTCCTCCCGTCTCATGTTTGAAATATATATTTAAAAAAAAAAAAGGTACTAAACATGGTGAAAGTAAAAATTAACAGTATCTTCAGAATATTTAAATTGTTCAGAAAACATAAGGAGGGCATGCATATCTGGTTCCGGGAGAAGCTATCTCGGATGATGTGAAGCTGCTTTTTAAAATAATATGCAAGTCTGTAAATGAACTCTCCCATGATAGATTTAATGCAAAGTAGAATTACTGTCCGCAGTTTCATATTTCATTAATCATTCTAATTCATCATTCATTATCTTAATCATTCTATGACAGGTTCAGGGGATATCAGAAAAGAGAAAAACAAAACAGCTGTTTGCAAATTTAATCACAAATTGATAAAGTTTAGTCTTAAAAATTGAAATGGAACAAGAAATCCTTTTTTTTTTTCCTTCTTTTAAAATAACTTTTTTTCAGAAACACTTCATTTCCTTAACTAGATTTCTCTGCTTAGTTCAGATACTGATCATTTCTCTCATCTACCTCTAACCAAGGGCATGGGCACTATTAAAGTAGTTTATTAACATTGCTTGACAAGTTACTGCCCATGACCCAGACAATTAAAATTGATGTGTATGTGCTTTCAGTTTATCGTATTGTGAATCATAGCACTTTAGCTTCAACTACCATGAAATCAGCTTATCAAGGAAGTGTTTAAACTAGAACATTTTACTTTTCAGTTGATAAAAACTAAAAACAACATAAAATTAGTCATCGTGGCTCAGCTATAAGGAAGGAGGTGGCTACGGTGTAGTCAGTTGCCTACTGTGTCTCCATACACTCTTGGTTCAGGCCCCTTGCTGCTATAGTCCTGAGTAAATTGATCTTCCACCTTTGCAATTTTATGATTCAGCCCCCATTTCTGCTACATCTGTGGAGCCTCTGTGGCTAACAGTTTTTTTGATCCTCATCAGCTTTTAATTGAGAGTATTGGCCAGAAGATATCTTTGCTTATCCATAACATTTGTGACTTCAAAACTTACAGTTCGCAAGCAAACTAGAATGGAAAATTTGTAGACTAATACAGTATCTGTTGGTATTGTTTTTGAGGTAGCTCAATGCTTCAGGAATGCCTAGCAGTTCCTTTAATAATACTTGTTTTGAGGAGATGGAATACATTTAGGTTGGTTTCATTTCCTTTTAAATTCCTTTGTTGTCTTAATCAGAGTCATCTTTTATAACAGAAGAGATCTAGGTATCTTTCCTCCAACCTCAGTCTATCTTAATTTTCACTCTAGAGAAGAAGCTGTTAAAAAGATAATTTAGAAATGTAGTTATAAATAGACATACAGTGTAGATCTAATTAACAGGCCTACAGCAGCAAAATGGGGCTATGCTGGCCTCGGGTTTGTGAAAACCTGCAAGGTGTATATTTAAGTCAGCTCTTATCAGGGAACTTGTCTACTTTTGTAAACTTACTGATGCATTTCTGTAAGAATGGAAGCTATGACTCTCTAGGTTACGTGTTCTCTGTAGCTAACACTGTTGTAGTGAAGATATGCCTAGGCCATGACTGCTTTAAGAGGGAAGGACAAATAAATTAATAAGGATAAGTAGTCTGTAATGAATAAACATGGTTTCCATATGAAATGTACTTAATAGTAAAATTTATTAAATGTACTTAACAGTAAAAATCTGAGAGAAAGCAAGAAACACAGTACTCCCTTTAGAGCGCTGTCTGTAGATACTTTCCCAATACTTCCTCAGATTTTTTCATAAAAGATATGTCTCCTGTTCAGCTTGTTTTTGTCAGTTTGCACAAAAGCAATGTCTGTCCCTCTAATAAAAAATATTATTGTTGAACTGAAGCAAATGGCTTTGGCCCTTTTATGCCTACAATAACAAACAGCTAGCTGAACAGAATAATAAATCGCTCCCTTTTGTATGCCCATGGCCTTTACATACCCTATAATTTCTTAGGTGGAACACAAGACGAAGATGCACAGGAGTTTTGGTAGATGTCAAATGGTTAAAGATGTGGAAATGCCTTCCTGCAGATGGAATGCTGGGTGGTACATATGTGATCTGGGGTTAGGGTTTGATCCAGACTAGAAAGAACATATAAAACAACTAAAGCTAGTAGGATGAAATGTGGTTTTTAATTACATGTAAGCTGCATCTGTTGTGCTCAGTAGTGGTATCTCGCATAGCAAGATGTTGTTTTTGCTTTTAGTTGTTATAATGAGGTATATAGAATCTCACGTTATGTTTTTGAGTCTCTGCTGTCAAAGGAAAAGTGCTGTGGTCCTTTTTAGCAACCCAAACATTATGAGAAGCCCAAGTCAGAATGAACTATTTTTTTTACTGTGATTTCACATTTGTCAAATTACTAGCTCCGACTTACATATATACAGATACACGTGTGTGTGAATATGTATATATGTATTATGATATATATGTATGTATAAAAGCCCCGCCTATTCAATGTAATGAATGATATGTGCTCAGAGAGCCACACTGATCCTTCAGTGGCCTGGTATCTCTCTGATACAAAGCAGACTCAAAGCAGTCTTTGCAAATTTTGCTGTGTTGTGTGTGATGAGAGTATATAATCTTTTGTGAGGTATTGGACTGATATAGTTAACTTTGCTGGTTACAGGTTGGTTAATGACAAAGGCTTGGCTAAACCAGTCTGGTTTAGAATTGGGAACATGTTATTTTTTTAGTCATACCAGTTTTCACAGGATTTGTTCATTATGCAAGCATGAGCAGAAAGGAGCCACTTCTAAATATAACCATTATTTTTCCATTAAAAATTGTGGACCTTTACCAGAGTCCATTGGTATATTTGAACTGCTGAAGCGATTTGATTAACTGCCTGGTGCATGGAATGTAGAGGAATGTTTTCAGTCACTAAAACATGAATGCTCATCTGAGTGAGGAAATACTGCAAGGTAAATCAATACACAGGAATATCAGTTCTTCCATTTACATTTCACAGAAGCAAAGTTACCCATACATATTTGAAGTGCTGGTTTCCAGCAAAGCGATTTCAGTAGAAAAAAATATTTCATGTGTTTCTTGGAAAGCATGATGTAAGAATAATAGCAGTGATGATGGATTTTATAAAAGTAAGAAGGAGTCTTGGCCTTCTATTTGAAATAAGTCTCTTAATAAAAAAAAAAAAAGAGGGAATTATATTTGAATTGTATTTCTGTAATAAAATAGGTATATTTTAAAATCTGGTGATGAAGTACTCCATTCTTGAGTTTTTATGCTTTCTGCTTAAAATGAAGTATTATGTGTATATTCAAAAAAAATACAATCCCATTATTGTGCATCAGATAAAAGAATAAAAAATACTGATATTGAGAGTCAACTGAACTGGTAAGTAGGTTCTCAGTTATCTGAATGTCCCATTTTTACTGATTAAAGGAGCCAAAAGATAATATAACAAAAATGGAAGAAACAACTGGTAAAAATTAAATGAATTTTCATGTTGAAATAGTAAAAAGATACACAGGAGTGGTAACTGCTTCGGATACAACTTCTTCAGAATGTTAGTTGAACTTTCTTTGTACTAAATTTTCTTTTTGCTTACCTTTAAATCTATGATATTACACTGTGGGATTGAAATACTATAATTGACAGAAATCTTTCATTTACACAATCAGAAAACTTGTAATAGTAAAGTAACAATTTGTTGCTTGTGATAGTAAAGCAACATTTTGTTTAATGATTCCCTAGAAGCTTTCTCCCACCAAGTATTTTCTGGCATGCTCTGCTTGTTATTGTACAGGCATACCTCATTTTATTGTGCTTTGCAGATATTGCTTTTTTTACAAACTGAAGGTTTGTGGCAACCCTGCATCGAGCAAGTCTATTGGTGCCATTTTTCCAACAGCATGTGCTCACTTCATGTCTCTGTGTTACGTTTTGTACATTGTTTTTTTTTAGAGATTATGCTATTGCACGCTTAATAGACTACAATATAGTGTAAACATAACTTTTATATGCACTGGAAACCCAAAAATTCATGTGACTCGCTTTATTCCAATATTAGCTTTATGGCAGTGGCCTGGAACCGAACCCCCAATATCTCTGAGGTATGCCTGTACATGCCTTTTCTTCAATCAAAATCTAAATAAGCCTTAACATTCCTTCCTGTGGTGGAGGAAATTACAGTTGCTTTAAGACTATAATTTTACTTTGGTCTAGTTAAAATCTCATTGGCATTCACATAGCTACTCTTACCTAAAAAGGGCTACTGTTAACCTTTATCAAGGTAGTATGAACTTAATTTCTTTTACAGATTTAGGATGGTATTGTGCAAAGCCATTCCTGCTGCTACTGATCTCAAAAGCAGAAGTTCCAATAACTTCAGTGGGAAAGCAAAACCAGGCTCTGTGTGTTGGTCTGCATGGGACTGAAGATTAGGGTTTGAATTTGGTCCCTTGCCCCTAAGGCCTGCCAGATTTGGGAGGAGAGGATGGATTAGATGTTTAAATTGGCAAAGGAAGAAAGCAACCATCATGTTCAGTGTGCCAACATTTGATCTCCCCTAATTTCCTAAGCAGTCTTGTTTTGCCTTTGTTTCTCTTTCTGTTAGGTTAAAGTAGATGTTAAATAATTTGAGATCTGAACATTTATGCTGTCCCAGAGTTAGGTGGGTGTGCCCAAAGCCTCTGAAAGATATCTAGTGTTGACAGCATGCTGTTTTTTCTTTAATCCAAAAAGACTGAAGTTTCTTCTGACACTTAACCTGTCCTTCACCTGCTCTTTATACTTCTCCACGTAACTGTAAGCTTGCATCTTTTCTGCCTCTGGTTTGAGATTAGTTACAAGAAATTCCAAAAAACCCAAGGCTTTTAAAATTCAAATGCCATCTCATTCCTAGTTAAATGAATGAAGTGTTAACTGTTCTTTCCAGAAGAAAGTAATATAATCTGTCCTTTGTAGTATTGCACTCTCTCTGTTATTAATCAGCTCAAATATCTTAAATTTATCACATTACAAGCATTTGTAAGGTCCTGTCTGTTTTAGTGTCCATCTGAGTGTGACTCCACTGTGAATTTAGAACAAGTCTCAAACCCAACCTGCTTTTCCTATGCTCTTTCCTCCATGCTTTGCATCCTAAGATGTCACGTCTAGGAACAGTAATGAGAGGATATTTACAGAAAAGAAAATCAGACTGAAAGAGGAGGAGATTGGGACATCAGCCTCCTGATGGAAAAGGAAGCAGGCATTTGAGGTTCAATCTAGGCTATAGTATTAACCTGGGTATTCCCTCTTACAGACAAGAAACAACATTCTCCCTTGCACAGTGTCCTAATGACCCTCTGCAGCCTTTGCAGAGAACAGATGTGCAATGCAGTTGTCTCAAACTAGGCACAGTAAAACTTAATAGTATTTTTCTCTTGTGTCGTAATAGGGCTTTTTCAGATGTTAATGACTTCAATTCATATCTTTTTCCTGAACTTGGTAAAGCATCGCATATAAACTTGGCCCAGAGGGCTACTTGGGTGCTCTAGGAGAATAAATTCAAAGTTTAAAAGTTCAACTGCCTGTTATTTAGGCAATCAGAAACATAACTTCAGAATGAAGTGTCTGGAAGAGCTGTATAACGTGAAGGAAGTGGGTTCACAGAGTACTACATTTTCCATAGTAATTTACATTTGGGTAAGACTGAGCATTAATTTGAAACATAAAAGGTTTGGAGGGAGGAACGAGAGTTGGAGGTGAGGGAGGGAATTCTGTACGTGTTGAATTTGGCGTAGGAGAGAGGGTTTAACATGGAGAGGGCTTTGTGTATGTCAGTTTAAACAAGCCTGTAATGTTACAATGCTGTGGGAAGTTGTTTGCCTCTGTCCTGTCTGAATATAGAGAGTGAACTTCTAAAGAGACTTTCTAATGCAGTACATCTATTCAAGAATATATGAGTTTGCTGTTTAAATACATTTTGGATGCATATCCCTTCAAACTATTTATGATGATGTATTTCGCCACTTCTGGAGTAGCAAGTTCTGCTTCTGGACCTGTTCTGCTTCTTTACCTGAATCCTGCATTGGGAAAAAAAGGGACTCAGGAAACCACTACAGTTCTGTTCTGTGACAGTCTTAAGTTACGCTGTGGTATTCTGCTTGTCAGATTAAAAGCTTCTTTCCTGTTGTTCTGTATTTTATTTCTGCCTTGTGTCTTCAGAAAAATGAAGACTATAGTTCAAGATACCTTTGTACCTTTTCTCTAGACTGCATGAATTCTTCCATTTCACCTGCACAGCAGTACTGATGATGCTTTCTGTATTCATTCTTAATTCTTGTCTTTTGAAGGTCTTGGTGCCTTTGGTTCTGCTACAGCAATTTCTGATGGAGTTGACCAGAAGGGGCCAGGAACCACTGAGTGCACTTGTGAACTTTGGGGTGACATATCTAGAAGACTATTCTGCAGACTATATCATTCAGCAAGGAGGATGGGTAAGAAGACAGTGTTTAATTTCCATATGCTGTTCAAAGCTTATTTTTAACTGTGTGGTCCTAGTCTTAACAGCAGTGAAAGTTAGAGGGTTTGCTAGGAGTAAGCATGTGAAAGAAGGGATGTATTGGCCTCAGAAAAAGGAGAGGTTCATCTTTTTAATGTTGTCTTCATAGTCCAGTAATGTCTGTAAATGGTATATGTTATTTTTTTCCTCTTAAATTTCAGAGCCTTTTTAGCAGGTAAGTATTTGGGGAGCCCTTAATACAGAAATGCCAATAAGTATTAATTTATTTTTATAATAAGTGATAAAATAGCTAATCTGTATTAGATTTTATAGTGATACAGGAACCTTCATAGGATAGAATGAGCAATCAAGATTCCTTTGCACTATATTTCTTTGTGGAAATTTTAAATTCATAATGACCTATGGTCCTGAGTCATGGCATGCTGAGAAAGTTGCCTTTAAAAAATATGTATTCTTACAAGGTTTGCATTGGAAAGTGTTAGATATCTGGAAATTGTCAGAGTTAAGCCCTTCTTACGGTCTACCTCTGCATCTGACCACAGTTGATGAGCTGGGTCTGGAAGGCAGAGCTGTGCTGAAGGAGGTTGAACTTCAGATTGCTAGGTTTGGTAAGGATGCCAGATTTGAACAGAATTAATCTGGGATTAGTGTAAATGGCTCCAGCAAGTAGATTTACTGTAATTAATAATAATAATAAAAAAAAAAAGGTCAGGAAAATCCAGTGATTAAAAAATGCTAGTAGAAAAAATCTCATTCAGCTTCTCTCGTTTCAGATTTTACCTGTAGTTTTCTTTAGGAGTAGTCTTTTTCCACATATCTGCACCTTCTTATACCCTTTCCCTTCCTGGCAAGAGCGGATAATGGTTTTTAAAACTTTAAGGGACTTTTTTGTTTGTCTTTAATGGACAGAAACAACTGTAAACAGCATGCATTTGGACTTTAGTCCTTTTGATAAATGCATCAGGATTTCAGAGTATTTTCATTACAGTGAACATCCTTGCTTGCATCTTTAAGACAGACGGATGTTAGTGCTAAGGCCCATGTGAGACTGCTGTTTTGGGTTTTTTTCTATCTTGGAAAAGGCTGTGGTCTGTTTTGTAGCCCCCTTTTGAGGCCTGCTATAGACATACTTATTACAGTGCAAAGCCTCTGAAAACAAGCAGCTTTCCACCATGGCCTGTGCAGGAGGGGGATGTGCTTTGTGTTTGTGTGACTGTGCATGTATGTACAGATCTGGGTAGTCAGTGTTTAATGGGCGAGGAGCTTGTCTGTATACATCCACTCAGGCATAAAATCGAACTGACATAAGCAGTACAGCAAACAAGTCAGAGCTATTTTTGAAACAGCAGAAAAGACAAGGAAGGAGACAAGGTGATGAAAACCCTTTCCAGCTGAATTAAGGTAGCAGCACCAAGCCCTTGTGAGTTGCTCTGGGGATAGGGTTGGGGACCCGCTGTGCTTATGGTTTTACTTGGAGGAAGGGAGTGTATGGGTTTATTCTGCCCTTTTGTTTCCTGTAATGACAATGTTCATTTTTGCTGAGCGATATGCTTCTCGGTTTGTTCTGAATCTGTAGGATGGTATTCTGGGGATGGCAGTACTGAGAGCAGGGAGCGGAGCGCAGGTGGAAGACTTATTTGTGTTTTTGAGAAGGGCTGGGGGGAGAGCTACATGGCGTGCTGTCAGCTGTGATGTGTGTGGTTTGCATTTTTTAAGATAAGTATCTGTTACAGGAGTTGTGTGCAGATCAAGTTGTCAGTAATGCTTTGCTGGAGTCATAAGGACTATGTATAAACCTAAGAGTCTCCAGTGAATGAGATTGCTATGATAGCAAGAGGTTTTGTGTTGTCCCAGAGTGGCGTGAATATCAAATAGGTCTTTTCTGGAACTGCTCAGAGCTTACTTAAAAAAATGATAAGATACCAGAACAGCATATCTGTTGCTCTGTGGACCAGGAGCAGAGGAGAGCTTTACAGGAGCCTGTTTTCAGGGGTAGACTCGAAAAATTCTGCAGTCACTCAGGTTCCTTCTCTTCCTGTGGCACCATTTGGGATCATTTGGAATCTTCCTCAATTTTTGGATTGAATCCTAACTTTGCCAGAAGGGAAGTAGCCAGTAGGAATGAAAGGGGCTAGCTGAGCCTGTCCTCTTTTCAGCTGCTTTTCCTGTGGGGTAGGGATTTTACTTGAGATTGTTATGCAGCAAATGGGCTCACTGTATTACTATGTGCTACTTTACAGTTTGAAGAGCTCCAGAGATTGTATTTGTGTGCCAGATTTCAAGCGGTTTTGTGGGTGTGGGAAGCTTGTAGGTTCAGGAAGGCATCTGACTGAGGAGTAGTTACTAGAAGCAAAGTTGCTAGCTCAAGGGAATGAAGGTTAAGAAATTGGATAGCAGTGCAATAGATTTCAAGAAATCTGTGTGGTTTGGGAGGAATGGGAAATTGGGATACCAGATATAGAGCCTCTGAGCCCAGAAGTGTCTTTGGAATCTTTCATCTCTGTCCTGTAGAGATTTGTGGATGATATGATGTGTTGAAACAATGAGTGGCCCCCTCCCCATCTCCGTTCATGCACTAAAATCGTAATTCAGTTAACTCTTAATCGTAGAGTGGGACTGGGTTATAACAGTTGGTTGTCGGGTGGGAGAATGGCTGGCCTATTTTTATTTTTTATTTTTAAGCACGTATCATGCTCACTGTGTACTATTGTACTTGATACAATAATATCAGGTATACGATGTATGTTGCATTCTGTCCCCCATTCTCTTTGGTGTATTTTACTGCTTTAAGTGGAAGATCTACAGAATAGGCGTTTCTGTCTTCAAGGCACTGTATGTTGTTTGGATGCAGCTGTCACATAAATGTCTGTGAATAAAGAGTTGAAAAGATTACTCCATCTAGTTTGCAATCTCTTAGATTTAAAGGTAGATGCAAGTTGAGTTTGGAGAACTACAGGAAAGTCGGGATATCTTGCTTTTTTCTGGATAGTCCCTCTTTCACTTCTTACCGTGACAGGTTTGGCTGCAGCTCTTGCATTTATTCTGCTTGACTTTGAATTTCAGTATGGTCTCTCTTTTGGAGCCAAAGGCATGCCTGGTATTTCAAGTTCTTCATGTGGAGATACACATTTCTTCCTCCTGTTTCTAGGTTTTGAACCCAAATGATCATGCTCTAAAATCTCATTCCGTTATCATTTTGAACCATTGCAAAGCAACTCCCAGTCTGATTTGGCAGTAGCTTAGTTCTTCTCTTTCCCAAAAGCAATGTTAGGGCTCAACAAACTGACGTGCAGTGTACATGCTGTTCCCTCCCCTCCCTTTCTCTCCCCTCCCACCCTCCCTCCCTCTCTTGCTCTGTCTCCACTTCTCCAGGACTGAAAACTGCTGCATCAGAAGCAATTCTTGGTCTCCTGGAAAAGTGCACAGTAAGGCCAGTCAATTGGTAAGGATTTTCTTCCTTTTCCTCTCCTACCTCTCCTCTCAAGTAATTTATTTTTTCTCAAGCTCTGCATATCCTCTTTTTCATGGCCAGATTTCATCTGCTTTGAAATAATCTGGGAATATCTGGAAGAAGGGAAAAAGTATAAGATTACTTGGAAGCTAGCTGCTTTCTCTTTTTTTCAGCTTCGTGTTCATGTTACAAGTCCACCTGCTTTTCACTTGTTTGAAAGAGCTGAAATAAGTGCATGTAATCTGTGCTTACTGGGATTTAGTTATTAACCTTTATTCTCTCAGTAGGAGACTGATCTTTGCATTTGTCACCCGTGACTGAAATTGTCTCTGCCTTCCCAGGGTCCATGTGTTACAATGTTTGGATCTGAGTTTGAATTTAACTAGTTGTTAGCCTGTGTTGAAGAGGTAAAAGTACATTTGTTTGCAATATGCTCATAGCGTTTATAGTTTCTCAGCTCAACCTTAAAAAAGTTGCTCTGTCTCCAGTGTTTTGTCTGGTACTTTTCTACTGTTGTTGGCATTTTCTTTGCTGCTGGTAATTGAATAATCAATGTGCTAGAGTTTGTTAAAAATCTGGAGGAAAAGAAGAGTAAAGATGTCCTTGTGATCCTTGGGAAGCAAGGCAGTCAGTTTGCGCAGCTGGAGATTAAAATCTCCTTCCGCAGCAGTCCAGGTGTCTGCTTTGAGAATGACAATGCAGAAATCTACAGACATGCTGCACTGGAGGGACGATAAGTTATTTTAGTAGGGTAGAGATGCAAGAGAGGGGAGCCTAACTAGAGAAGGAGTTATCCTTTCAAAATAGTTATACTTTATGCTTTTCTCACACAACATGTCAGTGAAATGTCCACCTTTATTCTAATGTAACTTTTGATACTACAATAGATTTTTTTACACACTGTGGTTGAAAAAAAAGGAGCTTAAATGGTGCGTGACTGGGCAACTACATCTCCTTTCCTTCCCAGCTCCTCCCCCCCAAAAAAACCAATATAGCATTTGTCAAGGCTCTTCAAATCAGTCTGTATGAAGAAATGGTCTCTAAATTACTGAATTTACTTGAGTTTAAACTGCTAAAACTAAAATCTTCAAAGGTACTGCACTGGAGCTGACTCTGCAGGTAGTGGAGGGTATGTTGGAGGGAAGGAGAAGGAATGGGATCATTTCTGCAGGCTGTCTATTCTAGCCAAAATACTCCCTGAAAGGATTGAGAGCTGTGGCTGTAATATCAGTGTGCTTTGATTTGATTCATGTGCCTTTTTTTAATTTTATAAAAAATTTTAAGTAGGAGATGGTCTTTTTTGTGAATTCTGCTCTGTTTTTCTTGGCTCCCCCTATCTTAACAGTTTTATATAGATAGATAATACCTTAGATGCCTGGGAGTTTTTTGTTACTTTTTATTTTGTAAGAGTATTTTAGATCTGGACATTGCTTGCTGACCGTTTTATAATCCATTTCTCTGGAGGATTGACATAACAACGGTGTAGTCTGAATTCGGAAAGAGTTTGCACGTGTACTGGTTTCCGAAGAGGCATAAAATAGTCTGGCTGAATACAGAGGCACAGAGTGACTGGAATCTCTAGCTTGACTTGCTTTAGGCTGGAGTGAAGCTGTCCCGACTATACTGGTAATTTGTGGGCACAGCTGTTCCTGCTCTGGCATCGGCATAGAGGGCACTTTATTGTGTCACTGGTGTAAGCCTGCTCCTGAATTAGAGCTAGGAATCATATGACTTCTGCATTCCCATCTCTGGGGAAATTTGTTAGTGTGGGAAATTTGCTTAATTCTTTAGAGGGAAATCTCTTGGGGTTCTTGGACACAGGCCAGTTCATGACTTGTTGCTTTTGTTTTTCGGACACTGGACTGTAGACAGGAATGCATTTGATGGTTTTCTAGTGTTTGTATTGGCGCTGTGATGCTATCAGAGTGTGAAGAAAGTGTTGAATGAACCTCATTTCCCTTTGATAGGATGTGTTACAAGGTAAAGTCAGTAACTCCAGCTTAAGGAACTTCCTTACTGTGTTGTGTTTTTTGAATTTTTTTATTGTAGTAAAGATTCCTCTTTTGGAACTTGCCACTTTCTTTGCCCAGTCTGTCAGCTTTTCCTCCTGTACTTCAAGGAGTTTTTCTTCTTGGGGATTTTATATGGGCCTATTTAGTTTCAGGGAAACTTAATAAATAAATAATAAAAATTCAGGGAACAGATTTTTTCCACAAGGTGGCACTCCTGTCTGTACTGACTCCTGTCAGTATACATAATTTTTGCCTGTACTGGACAAAATCAAGATCTGTGGTGTAAGACATGGGAAGCTTGCTTGGCTGTCGAGCTTTTCTGTTTGTTTTTTTTTAAATGAATTTTTAGTGAGTTTCTTCACTGGGTCATTCATTGCACTTCAGTAGCAGTGTGAACAGAGTGTTAACTGTTACTTGTGTGTTTAAATTTCATTAAAAACTGAACCAGAGAAACCAGTCAAACTTTTTGAAACACTTTTAATTGAAGAATATTTGTTTTGGAAGATTTTTAGTACAACTTTATCTTTGTTTTAGAGCAAACATTAACATCTAGCTAAAACCTGGTCCTAGAGTAAGTTAATTGGGCATCGTCTAGCAGGTGAGCAAACTGACAGGCTGGTTCTGGATGCTTTAGCAGAGAAATTGAGGAAATGTTCAGTGGGAAACGAGGAGAGGCACTTCTACTTTGTCTTTGCTTACTGGCTTGGCTTAAGGGCTCAGCAAAATGTGTGGGTAAAGATTTACCCAGTAGATGACTTTGTGTGTGCCTGCAGTCCAAGCCCTTGCATGTCTCACCATATGTGCTATGTTCATGCAGCACAAATGAATGCATGTGAATGGCGGCCATCAGCCAGATGCTATGTACCCTGTAACTGTGTGTGTTAGGCAGTTTTCTTTGCTCTATTAGGAAAACGCAGTGGCTTCAGCGCTACAGACTTGACGAGAGCTTTTTAAGCAGCACAACCTGGCAAGCAAATTGCAGAGATTCTCTAAGTCCAAGTAAAATCGCTTTCTCCATATTTAAAGCTTTGGGAAGACGATACAAAGGAATTAGTGTGATACTTGTCAAGTCAGTCATAATTTGGTAACTTTCTGATTTCCAGTTCTTAAAACATTCAGCTTTGTCACACTTAAAGTTCTAGGGCTTCCACAACAATTAGAAAGTTTTTTGGCATGCATCTGGTCTTCAGTAGTTCACAGGGCTGGGTGTTTAGAAGTCTTGTCTAAGGTGCAATTAATGCTCTGTTAGATAACTTAATGGGTGTCTCTGTTTGCATTCATTGTCTAATAACATCTCCATTACATATGCAACACTATTTCTGTAGGAAAAAAATTATTCATATCTTTGAGATTTTCTGAATTTTAATTTGAATATCAATTTCCATCAGAAGCAGCTTTGCATAAATCAGGCTGAAATTAATATTCTGGTAAATAAGACTTTTTTTTCTTATGTGGAGTTAAGAGTATTTTTCTGAAAAATAACTGCTACAGTTAGTAAGTCAGCTTGTTTCAATACAATTAATAACAGTCCTTTCTACTAGAAAACTATGAAAAAGAATAGTCACCATGAGGGTCATGTTCCAAGTCTTGAATTGTTATTTTATGCTTATTGTCTTTAAATCACGATTGAAAATTGACAGGTGTCTTTAAGCAGCAGTTTCTGACTATATGTTAAAGGTGGTAGTGTTCAGAATCCACTGCTGAGAGTGATTTTCCTCAAAATTTTGATTTCTGATGCTGGCAGGACTACAGCTGAATCCAAGCTGATAGGTTCAGCCTATAGTAGCAGTTTTCAGGGTATTTTTTTCATTATTTTATTACCAGTTTACAGTTGTTTACTGTAGCTCACCATGTGGCATACACGTTCATATTGCACAAATAAATGCATATGAGCTATGACATATGAACATAAGAACTATGCCATAAGGACTATGCTATGAATCTGTCCTTAGGGAGAATATAGCATGTCTGTTAAAGGTGCTTTCTGTCACTTGTAGAAGACTTGTGGAGCTCGATTTTTTAAATCTGCAAATGCCACCCCAACAGAAATGAGTTGGTCTTCTCTTCAAGACTGCGCCGTGTGCTGTGGATCATCTTTATTGTTTTCTAACTAGAGAGGAAACTCTCTAGTTCTCCTTCTCCTAATCATGACTTGTGCCAACTCTCACCTCAAAAGTAGTGGTTGGAATGAGGACTGGTAGCATGGTGTAGTGAAGGACTTGCTTCTGTAGACATACACAAAGTCATTCTGTAGGTGTGCTGGGTGGGGAAAAGCTCTTCAAGTTTGCAAGTCTTGTGTCCCAAATTAGAAAAAAGGGAACTCTGATCTCTCTGGTCTGGAGCAGTGGATTATCTATTCACAATAGATAAAGCAGGCAAAGAAACATGCATACATTTCTTATTTATTGTTAAATCTACAAAGTATGGCTTGTATAAGACCTCAGGTTATTAAAAGTCCTTCCAGATGGTCCATCCTATCCTGAATTATCTGTCTGTGGGAGCTTTGCTTCTGGATCACATCTGTAGGTGGATGCAGAGAATTGTCCTAAATATCACTGAGTTTTTATGGCAGCTGTTTTAAAAGAAAAAAAAAAATCAAAAGAAAAATGCAACCCCTGACCCATTCAGCACAAAATCCTAGCTTTGTCCTCTTGATTTTCTGAATAATTCAGCTCAAGAAATGTTAATCTTGCATCCTAAATAATGCTTGTTATGTCATCAAATGCTTTCGATGAAAAAGTAATGAAATCATAGATTGACACACAGTATTTTAGGTCTCTCCCAGGTTTTTCAGCCTTAGGCCATCTGTCTCTTCAGAGAAAAGAGGCAAGGGTTAGAGGAATATGTACTGAAGAATTTTGGGATGGTTTAAATTCTGCCACAGCCTTTTTACTTAATAATTCCTATTGACTGATCTTAGGTGGCTCCCTCATTGGTTGCTGAATCGCTGCTCAAAGGCACTTGACTTTCACCATTGTCTTAGTATAAGAACTTCAGGGGAATCTAGGCAATCTGAATATGGTCCTAGTTAGTGTGTTTTTTAGTTTATTAACGGAAAGAAGTTTGTTACAAATACCAGAACTCACAATGCTGTAGAAACGTAGTGAAGTTTCAGAATATTTTGTTCAAATGCTGCATGTTTAATCAATCACAATAGAATCTATGCCCTTCCCAGTGGTATGTTAAGACAAGAATTGTTGTCAGTTATGCGGCGTTTCTTCCCATGCTAGTTTCTGCTAGCATCAGATTACAAATGTAGTCTGTTGTGTTGTGATGAGCTCTGAACAGGAAATAAATTGATTATGACTTGTTAAAGGGTAATACTGAGTGGAGAGGAGGGTAGTGTTAGAGGTTCATGAGATTGCAAGTTTTACCCTTCATGATTTCATTGTTTAATTGCTATTATTCTGAATCTGTAAAGCCTGTGGAAATACAGAATTTGCTGTGATTGTAGGTGACTTAGTATATTTATATTACAGTGAAACTGTTTCTTACTTAATCAACATCCAGAGAAAATCCCAGTGATGAAGGGAGCAAATGTATGATCTCAGTGTCTGGAAAGTGGGCCACCTTTCCAAACTCTATACAAGGCAGTTGAAGTTAACTACTGTGACTGACTTGCTTCTGATTTTGAGTTTCCAGTGGAACAAAATGAAAGGATGTTGCATGTGGATATTGAATTCTGTTCCTATATGCTGTGGAGGAACTCTGGCCTGCAGTTGTCAGTATTTGGTCTCTTTGGATACGGTAACATTTTAATTTACTTACTCTTCTTTGGTCTTCTTTTTCTTTGCCCTTACTTTGGAACACTTGCTGTTTCTTCCTAGGTCATAGAAGTCCATTTTATTCTATGGTATGAGCTGCATTTGAAAAATGTTTGTTTTCTAAATGAAATGAGATTTTCAAGAGGGTACTGAAGTTTTGAGTTCTCGGTTACTGCTCATAAGACAGAACTTGTTTTGGATCTGTTGGCATATGTGTGGTGTCTAAACATTTTCATAAATGTAATGCAGTATTATTTTTTATTTCTTTCTGAATCAAGGCTTTGTGGGCATCTTCAATTGCTTAGTGAACAGCTTGATCACTTTTAACCCTCCCCTTGAGGAATTTTATTTATCATTTCTCTTCAAAGTTTCTGAACCTGTTACTGATCCAGGTGACACTTCCGACATCCAAGCAATTTAAACAAATTTGTCAAGAAAAGTTCCTTTTAAAGTGTTCTACAAAATGCTCTTACTAGTGCACGTATATTTTCCAGAATTCAGTGGTGATATTTAGATGATATTTAGATCCCACCTCTGTGATACCAAAATAAGTTATGAAATCCTTATCTTCTCAATGCTCTCCTGTACTGCAGCCTACACTGTAAAGTCTCCAGGAATGAGTCCATCCAGTTTCGCAGAATGGCAGGGTGTTTTGGGGGAATGGTTAGAGACCTCACACCATACACAACTCAATCTTCAGTGAGCCCTTGTCAGAAAGTTTATTGATATGGTGATAATTTGCACCATGTTACTGTCTATAAATCTCTCAAGTCCCAATTTTATGCTTCTCTCCTGTGTCTGCCAGCTCAGGGTTTTTCTTGTTCATTTTTGTTTTCTGAGATCATTCCCTATTCTAGCAAAGTGAAGAATTGCAGTGCGTCTGGTAGCTCTGCAGAAAGTACTTCCATGTTTATGGAGAATCCAGACCGCTCGCCTTTCTGTGAGAGAAAAACACTTTGCTGCTGGCATAGTCATTGTGAATTCTGCTATGCCTACCAGAAGTTAGAAACTACTGACTTGTAGGCCCTGTATTCATTGCATATTTTCCTACCAAGCCATAGTAGGAAACTGGAGCAGAACCAAAACCCAAATTCATAGGTGTTGGGAAGGGTTTCAGAAAGAGGGGGCCTGCTTTAGGAAAACTAATGTGTGTGGAAGGGGGCACAGAGAAATGAGAAGAATGGATTTTTTATTTTTTTTCCCCCCCTTAATGCTTCGTGTTATGATGGGACTGTATTGGAAAGGTTGATAATTGAGAGAGGAATTTACATTGAAGGGGTTCCTAGTATTGCAGTTAATGGTAAAATGTTCAAATTTTTGTTAGGAACAAGGGAGTGATGAAACCTTTTACTCTGGTTTCTCATGCTTTTATTACATGGCTTAGCCAACTTTGGGGTTCTTACTATCACAGCCATCTTAGGAGATTCTTCTTTTGCACTTAATTTTTTTTTTTTTTTTTTTTTTTTGGTCTTGTAATTTTCCTCTTGAAGCAAATCTCCTCTGTGGTACTTACTCAGCAGTCCATGCATGACTGGAATCTACAATGCTGTTCTTTTTACAGGGGGGAATCAGTATTTCACACTTGCAGTTTCTCTAACTGGAGCCCAGTGTCAAGTTTTTAGAATGTCGACCTTTATCCAGCTAAATAAAACAAAAGAAACCCTCTTTGCATTTTTGGGTGTCTGTGATCGTTTGTTTGGTTTAACTTAACTTGTGTGGCCAAGGTTACAATGCCAGACTTGGAAAGTGAACTACTTCAAGAATAGCTAAATTAGTTCTTAGTAAATTATGAGAATTACTATAAGTTACAACTTGTTGGCTCGTTGGTGCAAAATAGAAATGCAGGCTTCAGATAGCACTGGAAATGCAATAAAATTAACGTACCAGAAAAGCCCTTATATAAAAATGGGCAAACAATACAGAGCACTTGCACAAAATGGAGAGGGAAGAGATATTCAAGTGGGCTCACATGCCTGTTGTGTTGGACTTAAGTTTCTTCTTTTCTGGTTAATAACAATATGTTTTGGCGATGTACTGAGTGATGCAGTAACTTCAAGGAAAGGAAGGGTTCACAGCAAAGCTCTTTAAGTGGTTCTGCTCTCGGAAAATCCCAGTAGGACCAGCTGGGTTTTGTAAGCTCTTCTAAAATATAGGTCAGACAAATCCTGCTCCTGCAGAGGCCCTCTGATCTCGCTGTCAGCCTTACTAAGTTTCCAGGTGTCTTGTATCTCCCCGTACAGGGGACGTAATGCTGAACTCGTTGCTCATGCGCTGTGTCCTCCTTTTCATTTGTAGGGGACAGTCTTTACTTTGGAATTTGAAGAGGAAGAGTACCCAGGGATCATCGCAGAGGACAGTAATGATATCTACATCCTGACTAGTGACAACTCAGGACAGGTGAGCCCCCCAGAGTCCCCCACGGTGACCACGTCGTGGCAGTCAGAGAGCCTGCCCGTCTCCCTGTCAGCAAGTCAGAGCTGGCACACGGAGAGCCTGCCGGTCTCCCTGGGACCGGAGTCCTGGCAGCAAGTGGCCATGGATCCTGAAGAAGTCAAAAGCCTGGATAGCAACGGAGGGGGTGAAGAAAGGAGTGAGAACAACTCTTCCAACTCCGATATTGTTCATGTGGAGAAGGAAGAGATACCAGAGGGGATTGAGGAAGCAGTGGTGTCAGCAGTCGCTGCAGAGACCATGCATACGGCATTCCCAGAACCCCCTGCTTCTTTACAGGAGGTAAAACCTAAAGCTGAAATTGTGTCTGCTGAAAAAGTGCATCCCTCTGCACTTCTGCGTACAAAACAGGAGGAAAAGGGAAAAGTGGCTGAAGAACCTGTTGAACCTGAAATCCCCATCTTAAGTAAACCTGTTCCAAAATTAGCCCCGTCAGAAGAAAAGGCTGCACCAGAACCTGAGAAAATACTGCTTCCAGGGGAAAAAAAAGTGGGGAAAGAGGGCCATTTGGAAGAAATGGAAGAGAAATCCTCCACTGCAGAGGAGAAGCCTATCTTATTGCCAGAAGGGAAATCTATATTGCTGTACGGTGGGGCTGCTGCAGTAGCTATATTAGCTGTAGCAGTTGGAGTAGCACTGGCGCTTAGAAAGAAGTAACAGAGCTTTCTTGAGGAGGAGGAGGAGGAGGGGGGAGAAAAAAGAGAGCATTATCCAATTTTTGTAGTTGTGTTAACTAAAGGTTGAGCTGCCTGCTGTTTAATTGGACACTTGAGTAAATGGTGATGGGATGAGGTTATTCAATAAGCCTCCAGCTATGGACAATCATGTTTTTAGTAGAATTAGGGTGGGGACTGGTTTTTCGTGATTAAAGTACAGAGGTATTTTTAAAAAAAAAAAAAGAAAAAAAATCCGCAAATTTAAGAACTTAAGTGCAGGTGCTGAAGAAAGGGGTGCTCATACTCTAGGAACTGGAACAGAGAATCCCCAGGGGAAGGGGAGAGCCAGCTGCTGTCAGCCCCTGGAATTTTTAGCTTCTCAGATTGACCCGCTGTTGCAGCTGTGCTGTCTTGTCACTTCCCGTCGCACCCCCGAGCCCTCCTTAACAAACATTAGCCAACCTGAATCCTGTAGCGAGAGGCTGGTCTCCCTTTTGTCTCGGCTTCCTCTCAGGTACTGCACTGCTCCTCGTAACCTTGCAGGTTCCTTCTAAACCCCAGTGGGAGAGTGCTTATTCTTACCTCTTTGCTCACACCTGGTTTGGCCCCTAACATTTATTGGAGCCCCATCCTGTAAAGAAGCTGCCTCTCTAGAGCTGTATTATCTCTGAGCATTCTGGTGTTTCTGGGGGGCAGATGCAGAACAGCGCTTGCTGCTAGCAAGGAAGGTGGGGGAGGTACACTGCTATTTGCTGGTCTGAGAATCCATTTGACATGCTCCTGCCCAGCCTACTTTACTGCCACACTTCAGTTACCAGAGATGCAAAATTCATACCAGACGTGGTGCCATTTTGATAAGTACTTTGATACAAGTGTACATTGAGCAAATAAATGGCAAAACTACATGAAAGTGAGACATGAACTGATGCCACCTGTAAAATTCAAAGGTTAAATGCTATTTTGTCCTATATCATGCTGCAGTCTGTATTGTCTTTCACAAGTTAAGCACAGAGTGTATTTAGTCCTAACTTGGTCTTGGCTGTGACAGAATCCCAGATACATATAGTAATGGATTCTAGTAACTAAGCAAAACAGCATTAAATATCTCCTCTGTTTGTCTGTTCCTGGCCTGACCCTGAGTGGTGTTCAGTGCAGTTTCTTTTGCGACTCTGAATCTGTAATTAGCTAAACTTACAGATTCACAAATGCTGAGAAAGTTACTTTGGAAAAAAAATCCCTCTTCCTTCCTGCAGTCACGTTTCAAATGCTTTTGAAGAGAAACCTTTTAAGTATTGTCGTACATATTAGTTATGTCAGATCAACTGCAGGTGTTCTATTTCATTGTGCATTTCTGTGTCTGTCTTTGTACTGCAGCTTTGTGGGCAAGATCTTAGATTTTCCAGGCAAAATTACTGACCATCTCTGAGGGTTTATGCTGGCACTGTGGCTTAGAGCAGATGAAGGTAGGTGAAAAGGAACTTGGGATAATGTAAAAACTGAAACGTGAGCTTGCTTACTGTAAGCTTACTCTTCATAAAGCACAAAGACAAGGTCTTTTTTTAAAAAAAATAACCTTGCCTACTGTACTTCTGGTAATGAGCCTGTTTCTTAAGTGATCTGATAATGAAGAGATTTTAGCACATTCTCCAATTTAGCATGAGGTGAGTTCTTGCTACTTTTTCCTATCCCTCCCACATCCTAATATGCTGGTAAGTCAGTAAGAACCTGGCAGATTCTAGGGAATTTTTGTTTTAAGCTTGTTCTATAATGGCTTCTGTAGAAAGCTTCCTGGATTTTGAGCTGTTTGAATTTGAATATTGAGAAGAAAGGACTGTCACATATATACTCCTGCTGTGGAAGGAACCTCAGCTTAGGGGTTCTGGACTTTACTGTTGATCATAGACTGCTCTTTTTCTGTGTACAAAAGGTAGCAGGTTGGCCTAAAAACAAAAACAAAAAACAAAAATACTGTTGTGAAATTGAATTGATCTTTTTTTGCTGTTTCTTGGTGCCCTGCTGAGATCCTCATTGTCGTGTTATGTGACCTGAGCTGTCACGGGGACCTCCTCATGCCACTGACTCCTGCTGCTGCAGGTACAGTATAGGGGCAGTATTTCTGCCTTCCCACCACCGTAGTTCTCTCCCTTGGTACCCCCCTGGAGCTTTCCTCTCTTTGAGAGGAGAGGTCCTTATACTCTTTTGTCACGGATGTACAAGAATGTTTACATTTTGCTTCATTTAACGTGTTGAAACAGTATTTATTGGCAGGTGACACCATCTGCAAGGGTACTTGATTGTTCCTATGTGGCAAGGGCTGCTTTATTGCAGTCAGGATAGGCCTGCCCCTCTCCTACTGCTTTTTTCTGTTTCCTTTCCGGGCATGGTCTCTGTGGGAATAGGGCTGTTCTTAACCTGATCCAAGTCCTCTCCTTGCTGAAGATGATGCATCTACATTTGGGAAATCCCCCATCTGTGGTCACTCAGTGGATTATACAGCAGTACCCAAATCCACTCTAAACCAGAGATGGTTTTTTTGGACACTCTAGATAACTTGTTTGCAAGCTGTGGAGGAAAAGGTGTTCTTTTCACCCTTCTCTGTAAGTGGTTATTTTACTAGTAGTGCAGGAGATGAGCACAGGACAGATGAGAAGATAAATCCATGCAAGTTAGGGGGAAAAAGGTCCCTAGCATATTGACACAAAGAGCCCAACGGGGCTCTAAATAAAAAGTATCTTCGCCAGCAAACAGCAGTGAGAGGAAGAAGGCAGCAGTAGTGGGAAAAACAAACAACTTTTGTTTTTTTTAAAGCTTTTTGCAGTGGGGTGAAAATCTCAAGTATCCGGTGTGTTGCTACTTTGAATGGAGCATCAGCTGCACAACTGCGTGTTTTGGTTACTTGGTCCCTTGCCAATAATCCCATTCTTAGGCTCTTATTGATTTGATGATTCAGAAAGAACATGTGCCCTCTTCTCCCACATCCCTCTAACCACATGTTTATAAAATTGCTCACATACCTATCTTTCCTCTAGGAACACTCCATTAGCTAAAAAAAAGTCAGTTATGGACTTGAATTCCACTGAATCTGGAGTCCTGTGGTCAGTGCTAGCATAGGCCCTTTGGAAGTGACAAAAGGGGCTGGACGAGCTCAGATGACAGTGTTATGACTGACTTGAGTGCCAGGCTTCTTGCTCTATGATAGGTGTGAATTAGAAAATGGATTTTTTTCCCCCCTATTTTAAAGTATATTAAGGGAATCCTGAACTGAATGGTCTAATGACACTGAACTACGTGCTTGCAACCCCTACTTAGTGAGTCTTGTAGCTGGCAGAGGAAAGACAGTAGCTATATACTTATGAAAGAGCATATAGAATTATTCTCACTTGTGTTGCTTATCCCCTTCCCAAAAGTGCCTCAATATCTGTCCTCAAGTGGACTGTACCTTAACAAAATATCTTCGACCCATTCTTTCTTCATGTTATCCTTGTCTGCTGCACATCCTCAAGCTAAGATGATAAAACTACAAAGAGCTATATCTGCAAAAGGTGTGAAATACTGCAGTATGGAGTTCCTCTGTACACAACTAAGAGACCTTGCTTGGAAGCCACAGTCTGAGTTAGGTACTTAAGAAATTGCAGTTGGTAGCATGCTAAATAAGGAGCTGTCACGGAAAAGGCTTTTAAACTAAAGTGTGACTTAGATTTCAGTTATACTTAACTTGGCTATAGGGAGGCTCACTTAGGCATTACTACTGGGAACTGGGCAAGGTCTTTTTACATAAAGCAAACCTAAAACAACAGGCCTGGGAGCAAAGACTGAAACTCAGAATCCCTCTGTTATATAAATGCCCAAACCACTCAGACCTAGAGCCATGTCCCCTCCCCTTGCAGCCATGCATGAGTTCAGGGGACTCCTACCATAGGAAACTTAAGGAGCACCTGGGTCGTGGAGCTGTAGTTGGCATAGCAGTTTCAAGCAACTCGGGTCAAAATCAGAACAGCACTAGGCACACAGAGAGGCACCTTGAGAACTTAAGGTCTCAGTTCCTGCTGGGCTGTGTGCAAGTTGAGTTAGGGGTTTGCAGTAACTTGGCTGCCTAGAATATAGAGGTTAATGCCTAAATACTACATCTGGCCTAACGATGGAACAAGCTTGAGCCAGGAAAGCAATGAAGCCCCCAGACTTCTGTCTGTTCAAGTATGACCTATTGAGCATCTGCCTGCTCCAGGTACTTACCAGTCTTTGAACAGACACTCCTAGCATGTAGCCAGACGATGCAGTGGAAGCATGCTTTCTGTTTAGTATTGCACCTGGTTTTGGACACCAGTTTACCTTCTAGATAGAAGAGGGTCTCTCCAGCAGTTACGTGGATGCTATAGCCACATACAGTTAACAAGGGAAGTGGAAGGTCCTATTGGTGTGGTGTTTGCAGTTGGCTGTTTATTTCCTAACCTTTCTTCTAGCAAGCAGACTATGACTACAAAAATTCATTCTTGCTGTTTGCGAGGGCTGTGATTTTCAGCCTGGCTGGGGGCCAAGTTCAGGGGCCTGTAGCTCAAGGAAAGGTTGAATGCTACAGTTCTAAGAGTGCTTTTGCACAGCGCAAGTTCTGTTACCAGAATCCTGTTTCTTTTCTTTTCATGCATCTCTGATCACAGCTAGGCTAACAATTTGGACTGTTTTTAAACTAATCAATCAATGCTTTCTAATGGTCACAAATGGACTGTCTCATTAGTACTAAATAAGTGAGTTGTTTCAATTTTTTTTTTTTTTCATTTTAGTGATTGTAGTAGTCAAATAATTTGAGGTCCTAAGCCTTCCCTACATTTAATTTAAGCTACAGTGGTATGGCAGTACTAGCAAAGCCCTAGTATGGTAGATGTCGCTATCCTGGCAAAAAAAAAAAAAAAAAAAAAAGGTGCTTCTAATAGGCATAGTCTTTCATTCACTGAGGCAGAGCAAACAACAGCTACAAAATTTGTATCTGAAGATATAATTACTAGAGTCTTTGCTGTGAAAGTTTGGGGGGGGGGCTGGGGGAGTGGGGGTTGGGGGTGAACAATCACCTAGCTGCCACTGCTAGGTGTAGAGCCCAGGTTGCCAGTAGAATTTCTCTTTCTTGGCATGACACATACTGCTTCTTTCAGTGTCTGAAGGGCAACTCAGCTGTTGTACGTATTCTGTACTCCAGTATGTTACAGATAGATAGGAAAATGTGTTTCAAAGTGAAACATGATGAGATGAGGCAGAACATCATTTCCTGGACCTATTGGAGGCAGAAACTATGCATTGTTTCATTTGGCCTGGTCTGCTTAATTTCTGCACTGGGAAGGTTACAAAACCAGCACTGCTTTGAGTCTCTGTGTTTGTGCTGTGCTTTGAAGGGCAAGCTATGTACTGCCATTCAAAAAAAAAAAAAAAAAAAAGCATTTAAGCCACCACTAATTCAGTCCAGTGTAGATAGCGCACTGGCCCCTATGGAGCAGGGAATACAGGGCTAGCTATATGCAGTGGGTCTTGGTTTGCATCTGCTGCTGTTAGCTCCATGGACTAGTGTCCTTGGCTGGGGAATGAGAACTGCACCAGCTTGGAACAGGTCAGCTGTAGTGTTACCAATACATGTAGGGGAACCAGAACACACCATAGTTCATACTCACTTTTTTTATTTAAATGACTTTATCCCTTTTTTTTTTTTTTTTTTAAACAGCTGACCCTCTCTAGGTCTCTTAGGTAGGCTGACTTGCTTCTTCCTAGCTAGAGGTCTATGGTTATGCTGTAGAAGAGGGGAAGCTACAGTTAGCTTCCAGTGGAAGCTGCTTTCAATCTCCCTGCAGTATCTGCAGGGGAGGCAAGGAACACTATTGACTTGGATGGAACAAGCTGCAGAGGATGCATCTTATTGCTGTATCTTTAGGGGGTCTCTCCCCATTTTTAACTCACATTATAAGCTTTTATTCAAAAAGTGTTATAAGGCTAAAACCCACTCAGACCAAAAGAATGCCACTTGATTTTAAGTAGCAAAGTCTAATGGGACTGACTAATGTACGCATGTTAGGGGATATCTCCCACTAGGCTTCTGCTGGGTCTAGACAGACAGAGGCTGACTTGCAGGGAGTTCAGGTTGTGTTCCCAAGTGGCCTGTTTGTGGGACGATACCCTGACTTGTCCTGAAGTCACCAGTTACCCAAGGAACTGGTCATACTGTTCCTTTTAATATGTAAGTAAGTGCAGCCTTCTTGGGGAAAACTGTGTAAAGCTTTTTGTGCCATTTGGTTAAAAAAAGTGTTTCCACCTTTAAAAGGAAGTTCTTTCCAGCTTCATTGTTCTACATTCAATTTAAGTGAAGGGGTATGTATATTTTTTCCTTCTGCCAATGGGACACTACTGTAAGAAAGACCATGCCCCCAGGTTGCACTTTAATAAATGGTACAGTTTTCAAAAACACTGTGTAGACTATTTCTGTGCTTTTTTGTTTCCCCATTATAGTGCAGTGGAACAAAAATTTTTGCTTATGCAAGATGACTTTAGGCAGTAGGAATAAAAGTGCCTCTGTTGATGCTAGCTGCCTCATAAGCACTATTAAGTTAGAAGAATATAAGAACTTGCACAAAGAATGACAACTGCTTAAAAAGGTAGAGCAGAAATTCAAACTCTTATGAGCTGTATTGCCATGAAAAATGACCTTTTTATTTAAGTTAAAAAAAGGCAAAATATTTACATTCTCAAAGTTCTGAGGCAGCTGGATGAAGCCTCAGCTACCCTGTGTGTGATCACATACACAAACACCTGAGTCATTTCTTTTGCTCAACAGGATACCAGTGCCCTGAGATGTGAATGTAATAGGGTCATGGTCAGAGATGCCAGGTATTCTTCCTGATTCAAGGTTGATAGCTCCTTTGCTTTACAGCAAGCTATTCTAAAGCTAAAGAACAGTTTTTTCCCCTCAAGCATATCCAGAGTATTGTGCTCCCTGAAACAATTTACCCTTGTACTTTTCTCTAATTTTCTGCTTTAGTTTCATTTCTCAAGCAAGCAGAGCTGCTGTGGATTAAGACTAAACCATCTAAAGCGATACCTCACCCTACCTCTTTCAGGGTTGTTTCCATCTGTGGCCAGCTCGCTCTGAGATAATCTAGATTTTTTTTACCTTGGTGAGTGGTGCTGATGAACCACCCCTTCTACAGCAGAGGCCTTGCTGGGAACAATTAACATTCACCATAGCCCAGCTGCAGCACAGAAGTCTGCAGCACCACAACAGGATGGGGGAAGACAGTAGCTAAAGCAGAATGCTGCAGTTGGGGTCAGGCTCTGTGGCCATGGCATTTCCTCTGGAGGCACAAGCCTGGGTCTGCACCTGCACTAAGTCTGCTAATGAAGAAAAACAAACAAACAAACAAAACCCACCCCCACCCACCCCCCACCCTATCTGACAAAATGATAAAGGGCAAGCACTACTCCTTACAGGTACTGGCAGGACGCTCATGCAGCTCACACTACTGTCATTGCTGCGCTAGTCTATGAAAGCCTATCTACATAGCTGTGCCTCCTTTTTCACAGCTGTATCTCAGAATTAAAATAATTTGACTATATCAAGAGGAGTAGAAAGTCCTCAGGAAGCTGCAGTCTCCACCGAGGTAGCTGGAGCAGAACTTTCTCACTCACGCAGCTAGCAGGAAAGAAACAGAACCAGTGTTAACAGCAGTAGAGCCTTGCCCCAGCCGCAAGCCCTGTGCCTGCCTGCTGCCTTCTGCCTTCCCTGAAGAGACTCAGCAGCTCCCAAGGGAGGGGAAAAGCAGCAGCTTCAGCAGCTGCCACAAGCCCCCTGTGACTCCACTTGTCACCAGCTGAGAGTTCTGCCTCCTGCTCTTGCTGTCACCTGCCCGACCCCCAACTCTCCCCTCCCCCCCCCATTTCTGTGCTAATGGCAGAACTGGATTGGCTTTGAGAGCTGGCGCCTGGTGCTAACATACAGCAGCGTCCCATGGGGAACGGTCTGTAATGGCCCTTGTCTCGGTGCCCAGCTCTGTTCCCCACTACTGCTGCTACCTTGGGGAGGGGAAGGGAACCATCAGCTAAAGGAGCCCTTTTCCTGCCCTCCCCTGCTTTGCTGTCAGCTCCTTTAACTAGCCCTCTGTTTAGCAGTAAGGCAGCATAAGAGCTACTCTTGTGATAAAATGCCAGGTTTCTGGGATAACTCAGTGGCCTTGAGCTGAGCTGAAGGGAGAGCAGTGCTGCCCAGCCCAACCTGAGGCACCTCGCTGCCTAGCAGATAACAGCCCTGGCGTAAGGCACTTGTCTAGGCTCACGACACTGGGTGAGCAGGGTCCCTCTGGGGGGGGTTGCTGATGCTGCCCACAGCAAGGCTGCAGCACAGGGTTGTCCTGCAAACCTGTGGCACTCAACTGCAGCACTGCACTCTTCCCAGTGTGTGGCAGGATCACTGCCCTGCTTGGGCTCAAATCCCATTCTTAGAGGCACTGCCTCTTGGAGAGTGCAAATAAGTGCATGCATGGGTGTATCTGGGTGTGCACGTGCACATGAGTGCAAATGCACATGCATGCACACATGTATGTGCATGTACACATGCACATTTACATAGAGGGACTGAGGCAAGTAGAAGTTGAGACACCCCTCTGTTCCCCACCCCCACAGGGCATCAACTTTCAGAGCTTTCAGGACTGAGGGTCCCTCCCAGCCAAGCCTCCAGAGCCCAGCACTGAGCCGCCCGCCGCGCTGTTTGACAGCACTCACCATTCCGACAATGTAGGTGTGGAGGTGTTGACTGATGTAGTTCACAGTGGTGCTGAAGACGCGCTGTAGAAGGGAGGGCACTCTATTTGCAATTTTTTTAGTTAAGACCATTGCTAGCACTAACAAGGCCTTCTCCTGTTCCATGTCTGAGGGGATGGCCCTTGCAAGCCCTTCCACTGCCTGTGACAGGCACCAGGTTATTTCCTGTATGGAGGAAAAGGTGTGGGGGGGAGGGATCTCAGTACAACAGCTGCAGGAGAAAGGGCTCCCCACACTTTGTACCGGTGACCAACACTATTGTCCAGCCACCTCACAGGGTGCCTCTCTCTCTTTCCTCCTCAGCACAGCAGCCTGCCAGGGCTGTTGAACACCCCAGATGGCAATGGGAATGGCTAACCCAGAGCTCAGCTGCTCACCCAGGCCCAAAGCAAAGGCAATAGCACGTGTACTGCTGGAGAGTTTAGACAGCACTTATAAATTTGGGGCATCACAGTTACCCCCCACCCCCAGACCTTCCTCAGGGCTTGCACCCAGCCTGCCAGGCCTGGGCTCCCCAATGGTGTAGCCCTGAACTTCACTGTGTTTAGGTGGGGACTAGTGAGGAGAAGGCAAAGCGAGTTTCACTGGAAAGCTTTCAGATATAGGAGCCAGAGAAAGGATCCAGGCATGCAACAAATATTGCCTTGCTCCCCTTGCCTTGAACAAGTATTGCCCATGTGGCCAGCATCAGATGTACAGGACCCAGCACCAGCGTCTCTGCACCTCCTAAAGATCTTTCAGACAAATACTGAGCTTTAACCAGACTGCTGATTTTCAAAGATGCTAAGCCCTTGAGCCCACCAACCTGAGGTCAAAAATGCCTCTGAAAACCTTCACCACCTCAATTTCCCCATCTGCAGAAAGGGGATGATGAGCCCAAGGAGTCCACTTTGCAGGGCAAAGGCTGCTACAGGGTGCAAAGCTGCCACAGCATCACCCCTAACAAATGTTCATATCAAAGGTAAATGTAGGGGCTGAATTTTAAGCTGGCAACAATTAATTAAAGCAACAAACTAGCAAAAATGCAGATGTTGCCAGCTTGCTGCTTCAAAGCCACAGCAGGAAGGTTCAACAACATTTAAAAGGAGAACTACTAGTCGAGTTGTTTTTCCACTCACCTCTCTAGACAAATTCTCATTCAGAAAATGCTGTACAAGATCATTTACTACTTTTGCTTGGATTTCTTTATCCATCTGGTCTCCAATCTCAGCGAGCTGAGCACCAATGATCTGGAGAATTTCCTCATTCACCTCAGGGACAAACACTGCCAACACATAAAGCAGGATTTAGTTGACAGGCTGCAGCAAGACTATGTTCACTGCAGGTAAGTGGATTCATGGCATCCTGGCCATCTCCATCAACCCCTGCCCCCCTCTCCCATACTGCATTTGTAACAGCTATATGTACTATAGGTCGTTCATTTGTGTCCATACAACAATATAAACTTTCCCAGAGACTGTGTGCAAATAGTTTAAGCTGTAATCTGGGTAAGATGCAGCCTCACCCTGCCCAAAAGAAATGCTATGGGGCGGGGGGGGGGGTAGTTAGAATATATCAAACCAAAATTTGTACAGGACATTACAGCCAACGTTTTGTCTAGAATTGGGGAGGGAAGTGGAAGAGCTCATGTAATTTCTTCATGACCACCATTAAGACCTCTCTTAAGCACCATCTAAAACACAGCATCTCCATTTTGCAAAGCTTCCCAATGCTACTTGGGACATGAGACCAATGCAGATTTGGATGGTGGAGCGCTATGTACTGTAGCAGGTCCTCTTAGCCCTACTGAGATTGAGATCAATGCATCAGATGACACATCCTGTACAAGGGGGAAAACTCTGCTGCAGATAGCTACTTAAGTACTAAGTGTACCAGTAACTACATGAGAAACTATCTCTACCACACTGGTACAGCAGAAAGGGATGAACTCAGCAGCAAAAAAAGAGTAGGTTCCAAAATCCTAGCCCCAGAGCTAGTGCTGTTAGGGACCAAGTACTGAAACTCTCTCCAAGGAGCAGTGTGAAACCTGACATAGATCACACTGCTTAAGAAGAATGATCATATTAGTTCCAGCTCTGGGGCTCTTGTCTGATGTACTACAGATAAAACAGCCAGGGTGACAAGTAATCCAGAAAACCACAGGGAGATAAAGTGCTAAGCATTAGCTGTATTATCCCAAGTGTTAAAAATCCCAACAAGCATCACCATCAATAGCCATGCAGTAGAGTTTCTCAATGGAGAGAAACTTACTCCTCTACAACAGGCCAGCAGAGGAGAGAAGGCAAGAAAATAAAAATAACAAGCCTCAGAGGCTGGTGGGAAGGAGAGCACTCACCCGGCTCACCATTCTGCAAGTGGCCACTCCGATTCCCATCTGTCTGAAGCTCCCCCTCATCATCATAGTAGCAGACACATTTTATGGAAGGTATGATCCCTTGGCTTTGTAGGGCTTGCAGTTGGTCTCCAAACTCGCAGTTGGAGGAGCTCTGCAGAAAGTTGTACAGGAGGATACATTCCATCTGGCTGGATCCATCGCTGTGGATATCCTAAACATAAAAGGCAGTCACTATTAAACCTAACCCAGGAAAAGTACAACTAAATAAGTCTGCGCATACATTGTTTTCCAACAGTGGACACACTTTTCTGGCCTCCTTTGAAGGTCTTGAATAATGTCAGCCAGGAGCCTACAAGACTTCAGCAAATGCATGTTAACTCCTAATGTTTACTCACAACTATTTGATGGCAAGTGCTAGTTAGCTCTGCTCTTACAAACCAGAACCAACTGTTCTTCCAAACTTGTTTTTACGAGTTAGCAGAGAGTTGACTTTCTGAAGCAGTGAGCTCACCTTCTGTGCGCTCCCAGCTGTTGCAAGGACTGCACCCCTGATCAGAGCTCCTCTTTCAAAACAGAGGTGTACTCAGCACAAACCATTCACTTCTTCATTCAGACATCTGCATTTGGAAGACTTATCCCTGGATTTGGGGATTAGGCATTCTACTTCCTATATATAACTGTAAGCCAGCAGCTCTCAATTTAAATGTAATCAGAGCATGGCAGTCATGTGGTGAACAGAGGTAAAAGAAGCTTGCAAAAATTAAGGTTCACATTTCAATTCCCTCTTCAAAGGGATCTAGACGAGGTCTAGAATAAACCTGTTCAGATCCCTGTAGAGAGCCATGTGGCTGCCAGCTAGAAGAGTGACAGCGAAATGGCAGACTATTAGCATCTGATATCATCTACATCCACCCTCAGAGCAGGCATGTGCTACCTCTGTGGCCATGCACCCTGCCCCCAAACTACAGTCAGGCTGAGGTGGCCTGGCAGGTAATTAGATTGATGTAAGCAAGAGGTCCCAATAGAGCATAGGACTCAGGCCTCATAACCAGCTAAGGCCTCTGTAAGAAACCAGGAGATTGGCCAATAGTTGTAATTAAGCAGCTAAGAGAGAGCAGGATGTTGTGCAAGTGCAGAAATAAAGTGTGTGTGTGTGGGGGGAAATCCCTGCTCTGGTATGCAGACTGTCTGCCTATAAGAGAAGAAAGTGCTTAAGCCTAATTGGGAATCGCAAGAAGAATCAAGGCTAAAGTAGAATGATTTTTCTTACCAAGGGCATAAGGTAATCAATGTGCAAACAGGATGAACCAGATAACTGAAGGGAAGCTTGGGGGATCTTTTGGGAAGTGGAACCTTTCAAGGCCACCCATACCTATGTAACCATACCAATATCATCATATAGGGCCCAGATTAACAGTATCAGAAATACAAATTTGGGTATAGATATAGCAAAATTGGGACCAATGCAGGAAGTCAAAGATTGACAGAAGGAAGATCTTCCAATAATACAGGTGTGAATGCCTATGGATGGTAGTGATGCTCACCTGGTGACCCAAGTTCTCCAGGACACCAGAGGCCCCCTTGCACAGCCTGCTGGGACTTTCCATCAGGTTTATATACAAAAGACTTGTTGCAGGATGGCAGAGCGAGGAGGGTTAGAATTGTACCCTAACACTAAGTAAGGTGGGGAAGGAAGGGCAATAGACTTCTATTTCAATAGCAGTTATGTAGTTAATAAGATTTGTGTGATAAATAGCAGCTTTATAATTGTGTTTAATACTGTGCAAAATCATGTAATCATAAATTGATTATAGAAGTGTGTCTACTAGTCAATTAGTTTAACTGATTTATTAGTTTTAGTTGTGTGCTGCTTAACCAAAGATTGTAGTCTCTTAAATCAGCCATATCTCAAGCCTACAGCCTGAAGGGAGAGCATCAAATTGTGAGGTATCAGAGCAGCCTTGCAAACTAAGTTGTTTCATCCTCTTTTTGGTCATATTCCTGAAGGAGAAGAGTAGTGTCAGAGGCACCAGCAGGGACTCTGGGGGAGATGAGAAGGGCATGAGCTGGCACTTTTTTGATACATAGTATCAGAAGTATTTTGAAGTATTTTAGGCCAAGTGCAAAAGAGAAATCACTGGTCACTTTGAAGCACAAACCTCAGTCACATTTGTAACTTACCTTTTCCATGATAGCTCCAGAAATAGAGTGGCTCTTACTGCCCTCCGCTTCAGTCCCAAAGTCCTTGCCCTACAAGAGAGGGAGAATGGAAGGGATTAAAGGAATAAGAATTCCAACAAACACACACCGTTTACCAGTGCTCATGGGCCTGGCCATATCTTGTGGAAATGGGCCTTTCCAGTGATGAACATCCCTGTCTCTAGAAAGGGCTGCCTATTACAGACCAGCAGTCATAAACAAGGCTGAGAAAATCATAACTGTCCCAGCAAGAAGGGCCCTATGCAGGTCAATGAGGTTGGTAAAATGCCTTCCTGCCATAGACACATGGAAGACAGTGAAGGGATATGACCTGCAAATGGGGCTTTAGAGCCAAGAGGTGGTGCTAGGGATGGAAAGGACCATACTTTGTAGTGCCCAAGGCTGGAACAGAGAGCAGGGTTATCATAGATGCACAGAGGAATCTCTGGCCTTGCAAAGGTAACCCATGACTCTTGGGTTTTCCAGGTCCCTTGCAAGAGCAGGTAAGCCGCTTGGGTCTGTGTGCACAGCAGCGTATTTCCAAGTGAAACACTCAGCTGAGCTTACAATACATCTGCAGCACTTCAAGTGTCTATACAAACATACATAGATACATGTGTGTATACACAGACCACACAGGCTTATTTCAATACTTTTCACACAAGTACCTATGGACAGGGAGGGTTGGACTGGGTGTTATCAATGGCTCCTTGTTACTGTCCACTATATGTCCTCACATGACCAAAACAGTGATAAACCTCCAGGGAGGCTTGCTAGGAAGATGGAAGGGGGGGAAACAAGCAATCAGTAAAGCTAGAACAGCAATCAGTAAAGCTAAAAAACAAAATAAAATAGTGCCAAAGGGAGCAAGAAAGCCAAGTTGGGCCCTCTAGGCTGAGGAAGCCTTCCTCTTTAACCTGCCTGTACTAAAAGCCCAAGGTCAAGCTTCTCTGCCCCCATGCAGAGGCTGACAGGGCTGACCACTCCCAGCCTCCCTTGTGCATGAGCAGTGCCACAAGGGAAGAGGCAGGCAGGGAGGGCATAGAGGTGGCACCCCTCACCCACCAAGAAGGGGACCCATAAGAGCACAGTGCTCCCCTCTTCTTCCAGCCAGGCATAGCTGGCAGGTGGGACAGACCAGCAGGCCAAACAGTCACATCCGGTACATGAAGTCAGAGCAAGAGAGGCACTAGCGTGGCACAGCAAATGCCAAGAATACAGGACTACCTGCTGAGGCAGGGAAGGCAGGAACCCAGTTTGTGGACCTTACATTTGTTGTCCAAGATGCGACAACCCACAACTACACATGGAAATCCCTGATGCAAGTTGGCTTCAGCTCTCAAAGAGCAAGGCCTGGCTGAAAGTGGGCACTACATTTCCACCAGGCCCTCTCCACCCAGATCTGTAACCCGGCTGCAGCACAGGTGCTTGATGATCCAGATCAAGCTGAAAGCATCAAGAAGTCCTTCCAGATGAGCTGCTAACCACCATGGACCTGTGCTAGTGAAGAATTACCCTATTTTACAGTATCAGCTCCTCATATCTATATTTTAAATAAACAAGAGTGCAGGTGGAAGGGAGAGGAAGTGAAAGCAGAAACCAACTCAAACTCTGAAGGAAACCACAGAGTCGCAACTTTGAGAGATTAGGAATTTTTTAATTTTTCAAAGGCTCTTAAAAGTCCCAAGACCAAAAGACAATTTCAAATATGTCTATATAAAAACATAAGATAAAAAAAAAGTAGGCTCTTATCCATGAGCTTTTATCTCCGTTTAATCATTATATTAAACTAGTAGCTTCCTAAAACAGAGACCTAAGCTTTGCTGCTGCGCTTCAAGACATTGTTTTCTCTCTTCAGATCAAATCTCTACTCCTGCCACTCACCTCTACCCTAAGAAGTGTCCCCTAAAGGCTGGGGAGAATGCAGTGCTTTCAGTTCTCCTGGGACCAGACAGGGGCTCTGGAATGGGAGAGGGTAACCTCTTCTCCTGGAAGAGAGAGAAAGAGACAGAGATGTTCACTCAGGGGATAGAGAACTTGAGACAGAATCCCTAGGATCATGAGGCAAGTGGAAATTTTAGCATAAAGTCTCCAGCCAGATCTTTTTTGCAAACATCTCAGGAGCTGCAGACAGATGAGCAGCATTTCTCTAGGCTTGGCAAAGCCTCAGCTTGCACATATATTATACACACATACATATCATTTAATTTATATACACACACATATATGCGTAAATAAAGAGTTCAAAGTGATTCAGCCCCAAACCAAGGTGTTCATGTCATTGCTAATGAACAGTGGATGTCCTTAGACATTAACACTCCTGAGTTCACTACCACCTCCTGGACCATCATGGCTGATATTTACTATAGGATGCTTGAAGGAGTAGTGGACATAGGCTGCTCGCATCCCATTTGCTTTGAAAAAAATCACATTCATCACATTGTTCTCCTTGGGCTCCAGTGGGACCATCATCCCCACCCAGCTCCAGCCCATGCCAAAAGCCTCTTGCAGGACCACTGCAGTACTTTACAGTTGGTCAGATCAGTCCATGCTTGTTAATTCAGGCTGGTAACAGCCAGCTGATTTTGCAACACAAGTACATGCTGAACAAATCTCCATCTTCCAAATGGAAAGAAGTTACCTCATACTCCTTTCACATCATACTACATATGCAAAGGAGCAGATGTTCTCCTGCAGTTCTCCAACAGGAGTGTGATACAACACAAGCCATTACAGCTGTGAGCAGCACACAAGTAACTAAGTGAGTAGCAACACCAGAGAGATTTCTCTTGCAAGACTTTACAGTGAGACCACTTCCAACTAGCCAAACTGTGCTGTGATGACCTACTTTTTTTCCCCTCATGGAGGCAAATTCCAGTAAACTGCAGGAAGGTCAGACAAGTGCACTCAGATGGTGATAAAAAGACTAAGTCAAACATCAGCCTGCACAGAGACCAACTTAGTCGTTCCTACAGCAGAGGGTGGAATGAAAAAGCCAGGTCAAGCCACCTCCCTAGGGAGTTGCCAACTGACATGTCTTTCCAAGGAGAGCTCCAAATGCTGCTTTAAGGCCTTGGATTCCCTACGCTTTTTTCTGTCATGCTATTTCACACTGCCAGGAAGCCTCCTTTGCTCACTCCAAGCACTCATGAAACAAGTAGCCAAAGGGAAATGCACTATTGTCTTTTTCCATTCCCTGCTTTAAAAGGGAGGCACAGGATATTCCAGGCTGGGGAAAAAAAAGGGGCACTCTGCTCCATTCCCGAACCAGGAAATACAAGTCAAGCAAAACAGAGATCCAGATCTCTTCTGGGCATGCCCACACAGGTCAGCATGGAGAAGCAGGGCACAGTAGCTTGACACAAGACTATGCAAGCGTCTCTGCAGCCTCTAGTCAGCACGGCAAGCCAGTAAGAAAGCTTGAGTCTGTCCAGCTGTGCAAGTTCCTCACATGAATTCCTGGAAAGTTGTAGCAAGTTCTGGCAAAAGCTCTATAGCTCTGAAAGCTAAGCCTTCAAACCGTCTAGTGATTTTCAAAGAGAGCCTGAAGCTTATGCACTAGTCACAGCAGAGGTCCTCCCTGCATCCTGGGCACCCTACACAGGTGAAATACCTGGAGAAGAACCTCAATGCTTCTTGGCCCCTGCCCTGCCATACCAGCTAAGTGCCCTGCTAAGTGCTGCACCCAGAGATGGTGATGGGTGTGCATGGAGAGAGACCTACTGCACATGAGGGTTCTTCCCATCTCCTTCCCCTCAAGGGTTTGTCTCAGCTTTATGTAAAATTAGAGCCTCCTCGGGGCAAGTTCACAAAAAGAGACACATTCAAAACCACCCATCACAGCTGTAAATTTCAGGATTGTTCACTCCTGCACACAGGCAGAGATTAAGAACTGCCGGGGGGGGGGGGGTGTTGGGAGAAGCTCCCCAAATCCTTAAATGGTAAAAACATGAAGGCAAGGAGGCTTGGGGATAATTATTTCATGAATTCTTCCCTGCATAAAGGAAGAAAGTGAAAGTCCCGGAGGGGTTCCAGCCCTCAGATAACAAAGCTCCACTTGGGTGGTCGAAAAAAACACCTGGGAAAAGGAACAAGAATTTCTTTCATGCCAAAAAAAGGTAGTAATTCCAGAGACCTCAAGTTTCAGATGATTACCTTGAATCAAAACAAGGGCTTTGGATATTCAAAGTTCCTCCTGAGAACTCAGACTCCTTAATGGAATCTCAAAAATTGGACCTCTTAAAAGCAAGCCCCAAACAGTGAAATTTAACTATACTGCTGGCATCTAAAGTTTTTACTCATTAACACTTCAGAATCCTAGTAGTTTTAGATTCAGATTAAGACATTTTCTGGTGGATAGAAATAATTACTTTATACTGAATGAAAAGATCTGCTAGTAGGAGAATGAGACACAAGGGAAATAAAGGCTACAAACCCATCTGTACTGAGATCCTGAGTATATATGAAATGCTTTTCAAATAGAAGTTTATTTTATTTCCCTTTTTTGCACCCCAAAATATTTGGGAAAACAAGTAAATCTAGATCATTTGCTAAGCCTGCCTATGGCTGCTAAAAGTCTTTATGGAGTATGTTTTGGGTTTTTTAATTGAAATACCAGATAATTTGATTAATACATTATGATCTTTCACACTGAATTCACTCATTAGACAAGTGAGCTTAACATATTCAGTGGCAACAACTGCCTCTGAGAAACAGCCAGATGCCTTGAAGTGTTGAACAGATAAGAAAACAATTTGTTTTTTGGATCAATTCTTTCCATATTCCTTATAATTTTTTGCTTGGGGGGGAGTCGGAGGGAGGAAGGAATAATTTAAATGCAAGTTTAGGACCCTTGAACAAGCTCTGACAGTCAGACTGCAGGGCTTGTTCACTGCAGCTCAACATTTTGTCATGGGAGAGACTCAGCAGAGAAGTCTCTCGCTAAATAATAGGGCTGCAGTTGGAAGTCTGAATATGTTTCTTGTTAAAATTTCTTCAGTGGCAAATCTTTCTCATCTCCTTATTCTTTCCCTCTCCATCCTTCATCACTGCCTGCTGAAGTCTAAGCTGTGTATTGAAACAGTGATGAACCAGTAAAACCTGGGGAAAGTGTAACCTCCAGGTTGGGGGGAGGGGGGGCAGGAATGAAGAAGGAAAAAAAAAAGCTCAGGGAGGAAAAAACACACCAGAAAAGAGCAGCATAACAAAGGAGGGTGGAGAAGACATGTACCCTTTCCAGTCAGCCTGGTCACCTGCAGAAAAAGGCTGGGGTTACATGTTAATGCAGAGCATACAGTGAGTTTCATACTGAACCTTGCTCAAAAGGTGGCAGAGAGCACAGGGGCAGAGAGCAACAAGCTGAGTTAATCAAAACTCCTCCTGGAAAGCACTACTTGCTACCGCAAGCCTACAAAGAGGTGTGACAAAACAAGCATTTCTCATAACTGCAAGTCATGAGACGCTACCAGACTTCATGCAATGGGACTAACCTCAAGAGATGAGCTCTGGAAATCCAAAATAGCGAACAGTTACTTCCCTGTAGCTCCCACATACAATGCTTCCCTCATGAGGAACAGTGCAAACACAACCAAAGCAGTTTCATGAACCTCTGTGGATCTAAACAGACACACACATACACACACCCCCTTGGGCTTTCCCTTAGCTCTGACAACTGGAAACTGAGGTAATTACTTTCACAAAGCATCTATATTTCCAAGCTTGTAATTCTTGTGACACAGTTTCCACTAAAAAAAAAAAAAACACACACACCACACACACAACTGTCAATCTACTAAGATGCTTTTACGCCTGCTCCCCCCAACCCTGCCTCTGTGCCATCATACAGCCCTGCCTGCTTAAGTTGCTTATGTCTCAACACAGGCCAAAGGTTAAGTAAATCATTGCACAGCCTGAGCAATGCGCCCGCCAGCTGCTTGTCAGCGCAGGATGACAGAGCTCATTCCACCCTGACACATGCCAGTTTTCATGAGGGACAACACTGCAAGTTCTTCCCCCAAAGCAGACCTCCAAGGCTTCCTCCAAACACCACTTCAGCCAGTCATCATGAGGGCAGGTACACACTTCTCTCCTGTGGCAACACAGATCTTACAGGTCTGGGGTCCCATCTGTTTCTCCCTCTCATGCCAAGTTATATTTGCTTTTAAATCTTACCAACATACTCACCAGAGCTGCTGTTCCTAGCTGTACCCCACTAATGAGGGGTGGCAACAGGAAGGGTGACAATTTTCTCTTCGACTCCAACCTTTAAGGAGAGGGCAAGTTCACAGGGCAGAAAGAAGGGAGAGGCAGGACTGCAAGATAAATTACCTCCCATGGCTCTCTTCCACACCTACATCTCCTCCCACATCACAGCACTATCTCTGGCTGTTCTGGGAGGGGTGAGCCAGGGGAAAAGCCTCATCCACTGTAGGGCACTTCTCTCCTGCAGCCATTACCAGCGGTGCCATGCAACTCAGGGAAAGAGGCAGCACTGGAAGTTTGCATGGTGGAACCACAGAGGTACATACAAGGGTACTAGTCCCATGGGGCAGCTGTGGCCATAGCTGTGCTGGAGTGAGATGAAATCAGGCCCTCTCAGCCGTACCATTGCCACACACTTAGTTAATTCAAGAGCAAGCATTGCAGCTGCACATTTTGTCTTCCCAGGTAGGGAGCTGCACATGGATACAGTAGAGCTGCAAAGAGTGCAAGGCTTCACCTGCTCTACCAACAGCATGCAGGTCTGCTGTGCCTCCAGGCACTGCAAGCACATCACCGCTGGCAGCCCCCCACATGGCAGCAAGAGGGTCAGCCAGCAGCATAGGGATACCAGTTAGGGGAATTCTTGATAGCTCTCGAAGCTGCCTTAAACAAGAGCAGGTCCCAGGACTCCTACAGCAACAGTGCAAAGCCACCCTATAAATCAGCTTTCATCCCTTCTTTACAGTTCTCTGCTACATCTTCAAAATAGCTTGGAGAAGAATCCATCCCTTGAACAATGCCTCTACTTACCATCACTTCACCCGTCCTAACAGCTTGGTCTGCAGCCTGCACAGACAGCAAGTTAACTGGTCTTTCATCTCACAAAAAACCCCCACCCATTTCATGTTCTCAGCTGTACCAGACACTGTCTGGTTAGGAAAACATACTCTTTCCAGCAGCAAACCCACATGCCTGTAGGACTGATTCCTTTAACAACTCATCTAGATTCTGAGACATGTCCTGTATGAACACCTGGTCAGACATGCTATCAGTCAATAGACCTATTGTGTGAGTTGCAAAGATAAAGATATTTATGTTTCACATTTGGGTTAGGAGTGAATTAAAGTCTCCAAAGCTGAAACAGCAATAATGCATCAGTCATCAAAAAGCAAAAAGCAAAAACTTACAACCTACACATTGCTCTCTGACTGGCAGCTGAAGGATAAAAACCTTGCTTTATTTTTGGCAGTTGTGATGACATAATTTCTAAGAAAAAAAAGCAGTGTTTTTTTGTCCCTTCCTGTACCTGTTGGATATTACTTGTCTTGCAGTCAAACACTTCACTGTTGAGCTGCAGAACAAGGCATCATTTTACAGATAGGAAAACTGAGGCACTTGGAGATGATGCGACTTGCCCTGTCACCTGGCATTTTAAATCCATGTTTCAGGCCACAACTGCTCGATTCCACTGCCTTCCTGAAAGCATTTCACATGCACTACTGCTTTACATGGTGAACTGTTACCAGGAAGTCAGAAAGAGCAACAGCACCATAGACCTATAGAGTTCCTTATTACAGGATATTTAGCTGTGCCACACTGCTCTCCTAGCACCTTCAAAGTCATGTGAGTGTAAGCAAACTCCAAATCATCCAGCCCAAAGTCCCTAAAGGAATCCCTATCACCCTGCCACACTCGGTTCCTTGCACAAACTCAACAGGAACTAAAACAGCCCAGCTAGCAGCAGATACCAGACTTCTTCCCCATGCTTCTCTGCTATGGAAGGAGAAACTTGACCACTCCCACAGCAGCTGCATGTGTACTTCAGACTCTGCAAGGAGAGAGAGAACCACTGCAAAAGGGAAGATAGCTTTATGGGTTTTTTTCCCTTAAGATGTAAGCCTTGTTGATCTGCAACAAGGTTTAATGAGGCAAAACAGTGCTGAAATTCATTTTAATAAATAGGATATTATGACCACAGGGAACCTGTTCCCTATGTGGTTCAGCCTGCAAAGGACATGCCAGCCCATAACAGTGCTTAGAAGGCCCCATGATTTTGCCTCCTCCAAGACACATTGTCCTCCTAAAGCAGAAGGCGATCACAGGCTTGAGGGGTGGAATGGAAGGGTGAGGAGAAGGAACAGAGACATCGCAATGTATGAGCCAGGTGAAGGATGGGCTGAACAAGGCCCTTTGTGAATTTGTGGCTGCCCATACCTGTGCTACCATGAAAGCAAAGCAATGGTTTAGTGCCATCTGGGTAAAACCAAAGCCATTGGCTTGAAGTTTCTCAGGGCTTTCCCCATCATAGGGAACTACAGGTGGCCACAGCTTCTAAATTACAAGCTTTTTCCATGCATTTCCCTCAGAGAGAAGCTACAACCCTATTAGCTTCATTTCAAAAGTGGCAAACTGAGAAGCCTTAGGGTAGAATACCTTAGCTGAGATGCCAGTAGGTCTGTGGCCCAGCTACGGACAGACCCTGTCTCCTAGTTACAAGTCATTTATTTGCTAGACTTTTAGGAAAGATATTCTTCTTGTCAGAGATGAGGCTGCTCAGATCCACTCCCCTTCTCACTCTCAAATATGTGGGATGATTGCTTGAGGCAGTTAGCTTTTGTTTCTCTTACTTTCAGCTTCAGACTGCACCCCCTTCTCAAGATTTCTGAATAATCTCACTTCCAATCGCTCCAGCAAGGGGGAAGGGGGGGGGGAAGCAGTTTGCTCATGATGCTATTTATGTAAAAATGCATTGAAACATGCTGAATGCTTCTAGCTCCCAACAGTTAAGTTTCACTGTATATTTATCTCCCAGTATTCAATGGTACTGAAGCTCTAAATGGGCCACAAAGATCTGATGCCCCTAGATGCTTGTCTGACTACCTCCTTACTGGGGCATATTTACCTGTGCTTCTTTATGCTGCTTTAATACGTTAAGTGAGTGTCTCAGCCTGGACTCAAAGTATTCCCATCTGTGTATTTTTACACAAATACTTTGCAGAGCTTGTTTGGCATTTTATTTTTTCTTTTTAAAGAAAAGCTTTATTATCTATTCTTAAGAGAAGTCTTGGATTGGTCTTTTTATTAAATATTTATTTCATCTCCCTGTGTTTGGCTACTGTTTACACACTTTTTCATTCTATGCTTTTGGATGAAGATCACTCTGACGACACGAACTATAACAACCCTCCAGTTACCAGGGCAATACTCTGACTTCTTAGGAGGAAAAACATTCAACTTCCTCATCAGCCTTTATTTTGATTAGGCTCAAAATGCCCTTTCCCTCTGGCCCCTATATAACATGTCAGTGAGCAGGGAGGAACACAGCCATATTACTGATTCTCTTTAGAATGAAGGCAGGAACTTTGGATCATTGTGGTTTCTACGTCAGATTAGTGATGGAGGCAGCACAACAACACTTTTCAGTGCTCTTCAGAAGCCAGCATACAGATGCTACTGGGCTGAAGTTTAGTTGGCAGAAGACTTGTATCTTGAACTGCCCCAAAGCTAAGAGCCAGAATTTGGATTCAGCTAACTAGAGGTACTAGAGCCAGATTCAAGCCAAATTTACACATCTCCATATTTTGAGCATGTCCAGATCTAAGAGGAAGGTGCAAGATTTGGATCCTGACTGCCATGGTCATTCACATCTGGGACTGAGCTTGTTTTCTCCTCAGGTGCAGGGCAAAGCATCTCCACAGTCAGGTTAGCCAGCCTTGTGTTTCATTTCCTCAGAAGCATGAGAAAACACTTATCTAAACAGCCATAGCTGGACCTGACACGAAGAAGCAGAATAATGCCAGGAACCATCACGTAAGACTGTTAACAGGGCTGTTTACTGTTCACAAGCCCAACCATATCAGACCAGCAGCTGCAACACAACTCTACAGTAATGTCATAGGGCATATTCAAGCTGTTGTTACTGTTTGCCCCTTGGGCCATGACTGGAAAAAAGCAAGGACTGAGGAATCATGATTCTGGTCTTTTGACATTACAGAGGAAAAACAAATAGACTAGAAGAGCAGAGAGATCCTCAGTAGTGTTGATAAAGGACAAATGCTACTAACACATGGGAGGCATAAATGAAGGTTTAACATGAGAGAAACAGGGAAGTTTCTTGCAGATTTAGAAAGCAGAGCAAAGCTGACAACTATCCTACAGAAAACTTCAGATGTGCAGCAAAAAACAGAGGCAGATTGTCAGCTCCCTCTGCATGGTAATTCCCTTGCACCCCTTGCTGGTTTGCCCTGCTGGAGCATCAGCTCCAGATGCCTGCACTCTGGTATGCCTTTACGGTCAAGCAGGGACAAAGTGCTGAGCCCCTGGAAGTGAGAGGACAGTCTCTGAGATCACTTGGCAATAGGAACTCTGAAAAATGCAGGTATTGATCAGACAAGAACTAGCTACCAGAAATCCTCAGGAAGGGGGACTGGTTGTTGGGGCTTGGGAATAAAAACTGACATGCCACCCAGAGGACAAGAATATACTTCTTATTTTTGTTTTAACAGACTTATGGCTGTTCTCATGTGCCAGCATAGGCACAGCTCATCCATTAGTCAGGGAAAAAAATAAAATAAAATAAATTCAGGAATGCCACTTCATATTGCAACTTACACACATCTCACAGCTGATACCCACAATAAAGAGGAGTGTGAAGAACCTGTTTTTTCTCCACCTGCCTGGCAAGTTACATGAGCAAGGAAGGAAACATCAAAATCAAAAGAATGTCTCTATGGACATGGGTGGCCACCAACAGTGACACAATCTCTGCCTTCAGTTACCTTCAGACCATATGACTGGACAAGAATTATTCTTCCAGACTCAAATATTAGGAATATCTGTACTGCTTTCTAAAAGACAGCAGCTATGAAGATGCTCACAATGTAAAAAGTTAAATGCTGGATCAGCATGGGTCATTTGAATACACATGTCTAAGGAACAATATATCTAAAAAAAACATCACACTGATCAAATCTGCCTGCTTACTGAAACCAAGTATGCAGATGTAAGAGCCAGGACGGCACCAGCAGAGCTAGCAGGTAACAGTTCAGAGGACAGGACAGTCTCCTTTCAAGAGTTTTTGATTGGTTGTTTTTTCCAGACCAACCAGTACTCCCCAGAACTACTTAAGTGGAGCCTGTTCACCTTACCAGAATCAGAAGCATTCACTATAAGGGCAAGGGCTAAGGCAGTTAGAGAAGAAGGGGTACAAAGATATATCTTTACATGAGCATGCTTAGTTGCTTCAAAAAGCACACACAACCCTTTCAATATCTGACAGCTTCTCCAAAACTAAAGATAAAATTTAATGTTTAGGAGAATGAAAGTTCATTTTAAGTGCATCAGCTACAAACATCCCTTCCTTTTAGGTAGGGAACAACCATGTATTAGTAGGACAGCCAAAAAGATGATCCATGGAAGAAAAGCACAACACTGCTCCTTTGATTACACTGGCCTTAGGAAACTCTCCCACTGTCCTAGTCTTGCAACTGCCACCTCCCCCTCCCCCACCAAATAATTCAACAGATGATGCCAGGGAAAAATAAAAGCATACTGAAGAGATATTTTAGGACGGGTCACTGTGCTCAGATGTCCCAAATAACATTAAGCTGAGCATCAAACTGGGCAACCAAGAATGATGGTAAGACTATGAATGCTGTTTTCAGTTGACCAGAGCCTTTTGCCAGCATTTCCTGATTTAATGTTTTGTGAGATTAAAGAGAGCATGATCTCTTTCAAGCACTTTTAACAATGATACACAGCCAAGAGAACATCCTCTTTCAAATAAACGGAATGGGCTATTGGGAAACTATGACAGAATTGCAGAACAGTAGCCTCCAGGAACACACATTTCTTACTGCCGGGAGAAATCTGTGCAGTTACACAAGACACCCTAGCACCCTGCATTGATCTTCTACCTGACACTGCTTCAGGCTCCCTTGCTGTAGGTCTAACAGCACTTTGGAAATGTGTGGATTTCACTAGGAGAAGAAACATGACTGTGCATAAAAAAGTGCAGAGCATTTCACTTTCAGTTTTAGCTTAGGAGGAAATGCAGATTAACTCTTAGGCCCAGGAAGTGAATGTAAAACCAAAACAGTGACTAGCTGATCCAAGTGGATTTGTTCTGTATACCTGTTAATCTAAGGGTGTAACAATAACTACACCAAGCTATCCAAAGTTACACTGGCCAAGAACATGTTTTCCTCCTTTAAAGGAGATGAAAGAGATAGCCCAACATGTTACAGAGACACAGTCATTGCCCATTCACCATGAAACTGCAGTGGGGCATGCTAGGAAGTGACCAAAGGTCAGGGTGCTTCAAGGTCAGAAAATACAGCAGATTCGCTGTTTTTAAACAAAAATTCAGCACACATGAGCACTCATGTACGCAGTCCAATTTCCCTGCTTGTTAGCTGAAGCCAAGTAAAAGCTCTGAGCTCTTTAAAATAAAGTGATGAGCGAACTACTGAGGTAAAAGGTTAGAGCCATAATGACACTTCTTTGTCATAAGAGAGGATAAACAGAGAAACATTCAAAGAATGAGATGTGCAGCCTTTTCTTCATATTCATGAAGTAGGCCAGCCCAACCAAAACCCACTGTGCACCAGTGCACACGGGGGCCAACCAGCTGGAGAGCAGCTCTACAGAGAAGGATGTGGGAGTTCTGGCAGACAAGTTGACTATGAGCCAGCAACATGTTCTTGTGGCAAAGAAGGCCAATAGAATCCTGGACTGTATTAGGCAGAACATTGCCAGCAGGTTGAGGGAGGCGATCCTTCCCCTCTGCTCAGCACTGGTGAGGCTGCACCTGGAGTGCTGGGTCCAGTGCTGGGCTCCCCAGTACAACAGAGATGCAGAGCTACTGGAGTGAGCCCAGCAAAGGGCCACAGAGATGATTAAGGGAGAGAGAGCTGGGACTCTTTAGTCTGGAGAAGAGAAGGGGTGGGGAGGGAAATCATCTCAGTGTGTATAAATACCTGATAGGGTGTAAAAAAAGGAGCCAGACTCTTCTCAGTGGTTCTCAGTGACAGGACAAGAGGCAACGAACACAAGTTGAAACACAGGAAATTCTATCTGAACATAAGAAAAAGCCCTTTTACTGTGAGGGTGGTTGAACACAGTAACAGGTTGCCCAGAGAAGTTGTGGAGTCATCCTTAGAGAGATTCAAGACTCAACTGGACACAGCCCTGAGCAACCTGCTCTAGCTGATGGGGGTTGGACTAGATGATCTCCAGAGGTCTCTTCGAACCTCAGCCATTCTGTGATCAGGAAGGACTCTGTCACCTCCAGTGCTACATCAGAGCAAAGAAATAAAGTAATAATTAAAAAATAAATAAATCAGGAGACTGGATCAAGAACAGAAATTTCTACTTCCTCAAGTCAGTCCAAACAATGCTCTGACTAAGCCATAGGGCTACCGAAGGGGGATGGGAATGAGGGCGGGACTCTTAGAGAAGCTGTTGGGGGAAAAAAAAAAAACAACACACACATTAACACACAACATAGTAAGAACTGTACACTTGTGCAACTGTTTGCAAAAGAATGAGCAGGAAACTGCAGTCAAGCTCATTCAGCTACGGAGAAAGTGTCTAACACACACCACTGCCAGCTATGCATAGAGTCCTGGTCATTATCGGTTATAGTTGAGATAACTCCAGGGCAGCAGGCTGTCATTCTGTATAGGCATCTGCCACAAATCAGGACAATCACTGAAACTTAAGAACAAATCATTTTCAAATCCAAAGAATATGACTTATTACTTCTTTTTACATTTTACTCTTCCTTTCTGTCCTCTTTGGACTGGGTCAGTCTAAATCAGACTTTAAAATCCCTGGGGCAGGGACCAAACTATATACACTCTGTATTTCTAATCATTAACTGACGAGATTTAGCTAAAGCTGAACTGAGTCCTCCCCCCTCATCCCAAGATAAATCACTCAAAACTAACAGACAGTCAAACTTCAAGTAGGAGTTTTGCATCTTTGGTCAAGCTATGAGTTCAACTATCTAACTAGAAATATTTGCATGTACTTGGCTTTGTACAGCACACAGATCAATACAATTCCTACCCCAAATGGTTGGTAATCTGACGTAGACAAAAAACCCACAACACACTAAGAGAAAACCAAAAGACAGCACTGTGCAAAGAAACATCAGATTTGCTGGTAAATTCTGCTCTTTCACAGGTTGGTGAACTACTGGTCAGCGGAAATGAAACCTGCTCATTTGCAGTTAATTCCTCTGAGCAGAGAAAACCACAGACCAAGCTGACTCCCTTACCCACCACTGCCAGTTAATCCATACCCAGAGGCAATGGGAGCTCCTTCATCAAGGACCCTAGATCTATAGCTGCTCCCATGCAGTTATGCCAGCAGTCTCTGCACTGGCATTATACAAACTGCTAATGGCTACTGGGTCCTCCTCCCCCCAGCGCACACTGCAGCATAGCACTGTGCATTTGAGGTGACATAAGGGAAGCAATAACTTCTAAACTCCAAGCTACCTCAGAAAGGTCTCCAAAGGTGGCAGTTACTAGATTTATGTGCCTGCCTGCTTCCAGATTAAACATTTTCATTCTATTACAGAAAAGTCTGTTTGATCTGGCAGCTCTTCAGACTCCTGCTGAGTCTGGATGACTCCTGCTATTCTCTTGCACAGGAAAAACAACACAGAAAACCCATGATATAACTGATCCCAGGTAAGAGTACTTAGTGAATGTATACAAATACATCAGACCTCTCTACTTACACATCACAGCTCTTAGCGTTTGGGAGCTACCAGAAATCAAAAGCCACAATGAGCACCTTTAGGGGCCCTCACATCATATAAAAGATTATTACCCTAGTGATGGGCAGTAGGGCACAATTCTCAAGATCAGAGACTCCAGGTTTGCACAGGCAATGTCAAAACTCTGCTGATGGTTCACAGTAAGAAATAGTATCAAACTCACTAGCTCAGTTGTACTAGTTCTGGCTGGCCTAATCTGATTGTAAGAAGCAGGGGGAGAGGGGAGACAACACAACAAAACCACCTAACCAAAAACTAAAGTCTATTTTTCCTTCCTGAATTCAGTGATATCACCAAGTATAAACAAGTAGGATCAGCCAAATAAGGCAAGATCTTCACACCAGCATTTCTTAGTACAAGCTCCACTGAAAAGTACATACTATTACTGGTTTTAAGTACAGATCAGTGTGTAGGCGACAACAGAGTAAGTGCTCAATGAGACACGCAGCCTATCCAGAAGACTTACAATCAGATGTTACGCTCAGCATGTGCACAATGGAGTCTTTGCCTTGTCTGGTCCCTAAGCCCTGCCAATCAGTTACTGTAGTGGCAGACACACAACCTAGAAGAGAAGACAGAAAAATGGGAAGAGATAGGTTGCAGAAAGTCAAGCAAATAAACTGCTAGCAACACTTTTTTTTTTTTTTAATAAAATGCATTCCCCAACAGCATCAGCACAGAGGAGGTCACAAGCAGTGGATATTGCAATGTTTTTTTACCCTAAAGAAGACTCTAAACAGAGTTGAACTTTTTATAAAAAGATGACCAAAAAAAAATTTAATATTTTTCAAGATGTTATGCTTCCACACACACATGAAAACAAAGTTTCAATTTGATTATTGACAAAAGCCTTTTAACAAAACCCAGTCATTTTTCCACAAGAAGTGGACTTTTGCAAAAAGCCCTTTACAAACAACAACAACAACAAAAAGATAATTTCCTGTTGGGGAACCACCTTTGCTCCCTCCTCACCCAAACGTTTTAACCATTTTGAAAAGACAGTGAAAGAAGTATTCTATGACTGTCAGGAGATCTTTGGCTCAACTACCCTAAGAAACATCAGAACAGTTCTCAACCTCTCCTGAAATAAGTGTAGATTTTCTGGATTAAGAGTTTAGTGATTTAAATACCTCTGAGGCCCTGTACTTTGGTCTTTAGTTAAAGCTAAGAAATACTGTGCTTTAAAAATAAAATAAAGACAGACAAAACCCATCAAGTTCAAAGCCATTGTCACCCCAAGATACCGAGACCGTAACTTCACCACATGCACTATAAATCCATTCCAGGGGATGGGACCTGCTCCCTCAGTTCCCTTCCACTTCACACACTCTCCAGCTCCCTGCTCCAGCCTTCAGATAGTCACTCTGAACTGAACATTATCATTGTATCACAGGAACACGAGTGCTGCTCACAGCTGACAAAGAAACAGCCAAAGCACCGATCACCTTAACAGGCTACCACAGCCACCCACAGCTCTACAGAAGATAAAGAGTTGAGAAAAAGCACACACTGAACTGACTGATCTGCATTGCTCACCCAGTTTTCCTGCAAATTATGGCGTTATTATTAGAAACCACTCCCACATCCCTCTGGAGTTTCTGCTACAGGATTAACTCCTTGCTCTCCTATTCTGGGCAGGTATTCCTCCAGTCTGAAAACTCTCACCTAGGGTGAGATACTGGACTATACTAACTAGGATAAAACAAGAGAGAGGCAATACCTCAAAGATAAATCATAAAAAGCTAAGCAGAAGAGAGAGCACTATGTAATAGGAGAGAAGGGGGGTGGGGGGTTGATTATGGCTGGGGAAAGTAGAAGACAAGCCAGAAGAAATAACAGAGCAGAGACAAAAATCACAGCACAGAGAGAAGTGGACAGAGAATGGGATAGTAAAGAGCAGAGAACAGACAATGTGCACAAAGACAAACTGATCAGCAGAAAACGGAAAGTAAAACAAAGAATAACTGACCTACAGAAGAAGATCAAGATAGGATTCAGCAGGCAGAAAGAAGAAAAACCAACGAACTGTCAGGAGAGAGAAAAGTTTCCAACGGCAATAAAAGAGAAGGTAGAAACCGTATACACCCTCTCTCACAGTGCCAGTGACCTGGGAGGGGAGTGGAAGGAGAAGAAGCAAAATGAAGGGGTTCTTAAGGAAAATAATAATAATAATAATGAGGCCCTGGGGCTCCCTAACCCTGCACTGCCAGGTGCAGGGGAGCTCCGCGGCCCTGGCGGACCCCACTGCCGGGAGCCACCAGCCCGCGGCAGGCCGCCACCTGCCCGCCCCGGCTTCGCGCTTCGCCCCGCGGCGCCTGGCAGCGGGGACAAAGCCCTCCCCGAAGGCAGCAGCCGCCCGCCCTTCGCTTCGCCCCGGGGAGGGCGAAGGAAGAGGCCGATGCGGCCACGGTCCGCGGCGGCAGCCCAGCGAAGCCCGTCGCGGGCTCGCGGCGGCGGGGGCAGAGGCCGCCTCCCCCCCCGCCCGGCGACAGCGACAACGCGGGGCCAGGCGGCCCGCGCCGCCGGAGGGGAGGCGGGAGGAGCCCGCCAGGAGCGGGCGATGCGGTGCGGTGCGATGCGGTGCGATGCGATGCGATGCGATGCGATACTCACCTCACCGCTCCGCGCCGCCGGCAGGCCCCGGGCGCCGCGAGCCAGGCACCCAGCACTCGCCCACTTCCTCCTGCGGCCCCGCTATTTCAGCGCCAGGCTCCGCCCCCGCCCCGCTCTTCGAAACGGAGAGGGAAAGCGCGGCGCGCGGGGCCGCGGCCAACGGCCCGCGCCGGTCAGCGGCCAACGGACGTAACGGCCAGTGGCCCTCGGCCCGCGCGCGGCGCGGCGGGGGGAGGGGCGCTGCCCCGGCAGGCACCGGCGCGGCGGAGGGCCGGGAGCGGGGAGGTGGAGAGCGCCCGGCCGTCGCGCCGCCGCCGCCGGGGCTTTCCCGGGAAGGGAAGGGAAGGGAAGGGAAGGGAAGGGAAGGGAAGGGAAGGGAAGGGAAGGGGGCCCGGGGCGGCCCTGAGGCGCTAGGGTCGCGGAAGGGCGCCGCGCAGGGCCTGCCGCATGGGTGCAACGTCACGTATCTTCCCGCTCACCGCAGGCCGCAAATGCACTTCCTTAGAGCAAACACAGGACCTATAAAAAAGACCAAAAACCACAGCTGCGATGTGAAGGGGCCGGAGACTGCTGTCAGGCCCGCGGCGCTGCCGGTGACCCGGCCTCGGCAGCCTCCGGAGGTGCAGGGGCCAAACAGCCGGGCGGGTGGCCAAAGCCAGGGGCAGGTTTCTTCTTGACCTCGGCTCCGCCAGGCCCAGGCACATGGACAGGAAAAGCTCTCCACAGAGTGTATTCTGCCGTGCAGGCCTGCCCACAGCCTTGGCCGATATCCAGGGCAGGAAACCTTCCCCCACCTTCCCTAGCCCGCTAAGTGTTCAGGGGAAAAACGTCTATAGGTTGTCGACAATCAGCAGAGAACGGCATTAGAACAGGCTAAAATAGAGTAGAAATAAACACTGATCCAGCCTCCTTCCAACACCCCCCCCACGGAGATACCAGCCCATCAAATGCCCAAGAGTGGTATCGCCAGCTTAGCTGTTTGTCTCGGAGTTCCCCACTTGCAGTTACAGCGTCTTTCAGATATACACCAACTTCGTCTTAAAGCATTTCAGGTCCCTTGTCCCCACTATTGAGAAGATTATTCTGGAACTTAGATGGTTTCAAACCTTATGCTTCTCAGCCTAAATCTATTCATGTTCAATTTATAAATATTAAAGGCTATATGGATTAAAATGAAAATTTTAAGATAGTTTTATAGCTTTAGTATGATCTTACTTAAAATATTTTAATACCATTTTATACTTTAAATAGAGTTTTATTTAAAAAAATGTTTGTTTTTACTTAATACAGTTTCTCTGTCTTGCTCTTTCTTCCTCCTGATGCACAGTCACCATACACCTTTCAGCCTTTGCTTTACTGCACAGAGCAAGCAGAGTGTGTTTAATCAGGAAAAGCTGATCACAGAATGTTTTAAAAGTTGCTGGGATTCTGCAAAATGCAGCCCAAATCAATTCTGATTCAGACTTGAGTCATATGTTGGTCAAGCCATTAACTGTATTCACGCTGGGAATTATTTAGGGAAAGAAACCGGACATGTACGTGTCTGGCATCTGCCAGCTTGTGTAAATTACAGGGAACTGAAGCTAGGTTTCTGTTTTTCAAAACTGCTTTATCTTGGAAAGTTAGCACTGCTAACCCCAAGTATGTGAAAAACATTCTCCCTTTCTTCTGCCCAAAGTACATATATCTCTTTTAAGAAATCTGTGTATTGTTTTCTGGTATCAGAATAATTGGGATTTATTTGAAATATCTTTATAGAAAATAGTAATAATAAAAAAAGACGTGATCTCATCTTTTGCTTACAAGAAACAATGTGACTTCTGTGTCTGAGAAGTTCTGAAAAGCTCCAGATGCTACAAAACTCAGCAAGCCTGAAAAACCTTATGCTCACTCCCTTGCTGTCCACAGGCTCTACACTATTGTGAAGATGATAAGAGAAAATACAGTTCTTTCTACAGAGTTTGGTTTGGACAGGGTTGGGGGTTTTTTTTCTTTCCTTATTTTAAATGCTGTATCAGAAAATAAGAAAATATAGGAAGGAGGGAACTCTTCATAGCTTCCATAGAGTAATTTCTATAAAAAGAAGCAGAAGGCCCCCTCCCACCAGGTGCTTTGGGAGGACAACGCTGGCCATGAGGCTGAGGTCAAGCAGCCACATGCCAGATCTGTGTTTTCATCCCTGTTACCATCCGTAGGATCCTTTGTCTCTGGTAACAGCTCCATTTCTTCTAATGCTTACAATTTAAAGGAGGAAGATGCACCCAGGTCCTACTTTAATGCTTAAAGAAAATCTCCTCCAAGAATACTTTCCTGGAGAGATAGCAGGCAAGTACCATCCTTCAAGGATTAGGTTTGCATTCTCCTATATACAGGACTTAAAAATGCAACAACTAATGTAAACAGCTGCCCATAGCATTCACTGTGAGGATTTCTTATAAATGGTTACACACCAGGGAAGCCAGAATGCCAGGTTTTTCACCCGTTGTTCTCTGTTGGTATTAGGCATGATTCCCTTCTGTAGTTATTTTTCCTAACAAGTTACATAGTACAGAGAAAAATTCACAGAAGTGGAAGAAGACATCTTTGTCTTTATCCAATCAAAGCAGCTGTATTACATAAAGTTTACTAACGCGTATCTACTGTTGCCAAAAAGTGGCAGATGTTGGCTTTGCATATTATTATGTGAAGCCATCAACATCCTTCCTTGCTCCTCCTTCACACTCCTACCATGGTACCTTCCTTTCTATTCCTTACCCAAGAGTTGAACCTGAGGGAGTGGGAATAGGGCTCGGGTCTCTGCCCGTTTCCCCAGCTCCAGCTCCCTCTGTAAAAAGGAGAATGACGTGGCATGAGTGAGGCAGCTTCTAGGGAATGAAACAGCCATGTGTGGAAAGCGTCAGATGCTTCTGAGCTACTTTCATAATAAATGGAAACTGAAATCAACAGCTGCCACCATGTTGGGCTCCCAAGATGGGATTTCTTTGTTAGAAGGCCCTTTTCTGGTGTTATTTCCTATGTTCATATGGCTAATCTGTACAGGAAGTGTAGCCCTGCACATTCTAGAGGGCCCTCTAGAGTTGGCTTAGCTATTTGCTGAGGTAAGCAATACACCAAGGCCTCTTTATGAGACTGGTTATGCCATTAGTAGTTTAGTAGCAAAACTTGTGGGTTCCTTATTGAGACCAGAGATCCAGTGTGGGTGCTGTACAGGCACAGACAGAGGGAATTCCCTGGGCTACCAAGTTTGCAGTATAATTAAAAAGGCTGGATGAAGTGTCACAAAGCTGTTCTCCTAAACAAGGAATGGGATCCTGATCTCCTGTGTCCCCAAGTCCAGTGGTTGTTCTTTCCATATAGTCACCTCCAGGGAGAAATCTTTGCAGACTAGTAATAATCATGGCCCTCTGACACCAGAGAGATCCCTCCTACACAACCAGAGCTTTCCCCCATTGCTTTTAAAAGCAAGAGGCCAAAAGGACAGGAAGAGTTGTAGGATTTGAAACATTTCCAAAGTAACTGTGAATCTACTGAGCAGCACAAATGAAGTGTCATTCCTACCACCCACAGCAGGCTGTCATCCTTAGCCTCTGGGGTGGGGAGTGCAAAAGATGAAATCCCAAGCAGCAGCATCCCCTCCCTGTTGCCACAGCCAGCCACACCTTACAAAGACCAAAGTTTATCCTTTGTTTTGAAGGTAGTGGGGTAGGTAGGAAAGTAAGATTCATCATTTTGGATTTCCCCGGCTGGGTTTTCCCACAACATCCTGTGTGCTTTCTGCTTGGTGAAAAAATGCAGTCTTGTGATTTGCCTTGTAGTGTACTCAATGACAGCAACACTGCTGACTGGATGGCAGATTCCTCTGGAGTTCAAGCTCATGATGTTATGTAGACCTAACACCCATCACATGAGGTCAACATCTGTTCTTTTCAAACAGGAGATACCAGAGAAGACAGCTTCTCTTCACACACAAGCTCATGAGGGTTAAACCTCTGAATCCTTCCAGTCTGCTCTGGGGACTGAGTTCCTGAGAAGGGATTTCTTTGATAGAGGGCCCTTTTCTGGTGTTATTTCCTACACACACACAACTAATCTCTGGAGCTGCAGACAATTTAGCTTATCTTCCTGGACCTGCACAGTGCAGATGAGGCATGGGTGTACAGCGATGGAGGTTTCATACAACATGGAGAGTCAGCACAGAGGTGCTGATGTCATTCATTCACTCCCTCTCTGCTGTACCAGAGTCAGATATTCAGACTAGTACTTCAGACCAAGGAAGTGAGCTGCAATTCCTAGTTCCTACAATTCAGTTTACTCCTACATTCCATTCACCCCTTCTTATCAATTTACTGTCATTTCTCTTCACAGAGAATCTGAGGAATCAATGTAAAATATGGAGAAAGGAGGACCATGTGTTGGGGCTGTATCAAAATAGGTTTGTTGGTATCTCAAATAATTCAGATAGGCTCAAAGTGTAGCAACAGAGAGAGAAGCAGAACTCAGGCCCTGTAATGCCTAGGTTTTTATCCCATCTCGAGATCACCTTCCCTCACTCCTGGTTTCCTTTTATCACCAATTGTGGGAGTGAATGCAAGTGAAACAAATGTAATTCCACCAACAAAAAGAAAAAATAATTAATGGCTTTATTTTTTTTAGTTCAGTTGGCCATCTGAGGTGCTAAAATCTCAACACCAACAAAGCAAGTGTGTATAAAAACAAACAATAAAATACAACCAAACAGAAGAAAACAGGCTGGAACAGAGTTGTTGGTTTTTTTACAGGTAGGGTATACACTTTTCTGTTAACACGCCATACATGCCAACCATAAAAGCCTTGAACAATCTGAATATCAGAGTTCACTTTCATACAAAAGGGAAGATGCCAAAGCAGATCCCTTCACCTGGATTAGACTTCACACACACACACGCATGCACACACACATATCGAGAGTATTTAAATTACTGCAATGCCATCAGAACATGGCGTTCTCCCCTTAACATCTACACTCTCAATGACATCCTCATCTGTCCGGCTACCCTGCCTATAGCAGTACTCTGAGCAATCCAAAAGCAGAAACATTTGGAAAGCTTCTAAACTCTGTTATTTTGCAACGGTCAAGAGCAAGCAATCTTCTTCTCTGTGAATTATATACAGGCTGGTTTTTAGTATGCTTTAGAGTTCTTTTTATTGCAGACTGTGACAATTTAAACTCCCAGCACAGCCATATCATGGCTTTTCAGTTTGTACACAGGAGGTTTTATAATGCAATGCCTTTCTCATCCACTGGTGTCTGGTGTAAACATTTAACTGAAAACTCAAAAGAATGTTAACCGAACAAGGTGTAGCTGTGGAGATTTTAGGAACAGTTGCTACGAAAATGGAACTGCTGGCTGCTCTAGATCATGCAGTCTAGACCACTTATAATACTTTGTAATGTTCAGGATTAGAATGTATAAAAATATTAAAAACCACCAGAGTGCACACAAATGTGGTGACTAGCTCTATGCAAGCACCATGTTCTAATAGAGGCCTAGGCATTGCACAAAACTCAGGTTCTTGACCGCAGGGGTCCACTGGTGTCTTTACATACAAACAAGTATTTACATAAAATGCAGAGATGGTTAGAGAAGGACAGACTTTTAAAACGTGCGGTTTTCTCTAAAATATGTTCAGCAACGCAGTTTGTAACATGCCCTAGCGAGACCATGGGGTTTTGGATAACTGAAAAAGGGAGGAGTACGTCTGGAAGTTGGAGCTGAAAGATAATCATGTCATCTCCCAACGCATAGTTCTCTGAAGCTCAGGATTTTACAGCCATTTTTGACTTTTAATGAAAACATAGTATAAGAAACAAAACAGTTAAAAATGTTGTTTGTACTGTGAAAACAGCAGATTGGTTGTTTTGGCAGTCCTCACTCCCCCATCCCCATTTACCTCCTGGGTGTTCCCAGGAGACAGTAACCCCCACCTTTCCCCTTAGGGGACTTAAGCTCTCCCCCATCCTCAGGGTGCCCATTTTAAAACAAGCACAGGTCAGGCTCCAAACGCAGCTGTCCTTCCATCGCATGGACTGAGCGCCCAGCCCCTGGTATGGACAACATCACAAAAGGGGAAGGCACCTGCTGTTCCACGCCCACTTCTCAGAAGCTGAGGGCCTTTCCTTCATTCATATGCGAAACAGCCACACATCACTGAATGCACATGACTGAGCCACGTGCAATTGCCTGCTTAGATAGCACAAAAGCTAGAACATCCTACTTGGATTCTGATACAAATAAGGAATCTTGCAGTCACAAGAGCCTCCTTCAGCTTTAAAAATATAAAATTTGAATTAAAAATATTCAGATAGTAAAAAACCCCAGTATCTGATATGCAAGTTATATTCTTAAAGTGCAACTGAACAAGTACAAGTTATGCCTTTTACTACCAGTTTGGTAGAAAAAGGCCTTTTAAGATTCCCATTCATGTATTTTTAACTAATTTGTGTGTGTACAATGTTAGGTCTTCATTTTCATTCTCAGTGCTGGAGAACTTCAACATAACCTAAAGAGTTTTAGAGTATGTGCTTTTTCCCCTGCAGTAGGGCATTACACCCTCAAGCGATATCATTGTTCAGCTTTGCAAAGATCTGGCCAGTGTTCTTCAGCACTAAAGGGAGAAGTAGTAATCTGATATTTCTTCTTCAGGATTTCTGTTCTACAGCTCACCTTCAATGATTTTTTGTTCAAAGTCAGATGTACTCCATATACATACTGCACTATAGAATGGTCAGAGGCCAATTCTATGTACAAGAGAATTTACAATCAACTACTGTCTAGTTTCCCTCTCTTCCCTCCTCCTCTCCAATTTCCACTGGCCACTCAATACAGACTATGTAAACTACCACTGACAATGTGACTTCTGCAGCTGGCCTCTGCACTGGCACATGGGGGAAATTCTGTTTGCGGATGTCCCGTTGGTACACCACACTTAAAGGAGTTTTGTCCCGTGATAGTGGTATAGCAGGTACCACTTGCTAACATGCACAATTACTGAGCAGCACAACAGCTGCTTGTCTGCTTTGTTTCACAAAAGTTTGGGTTTAATTTGTAATGCTTCAATAGAAAACACTACAGAGGATGAAGGGAAAACATTTGAGGTGGAAAAAAAATGTTTGCACAGTTATCGAGCACTGCTGAGAGTCTCTGGGGACTGTCCTTAGCTTGAGATATGTTCAGGAGTCAGATAAGAATTCAAATTGTAGACCCTGGCTAACAGAAGACATCTTTGTGGAAGGCAGAGAGCCAACAGCAAGAAACCACGTTAACTTCTATCCTGGGGCAAAAGATTAAAGGATGTTCAACCCTACTTGGGTATCTTGCACCAAACAGCATATCATCAAGCTGAAAGTCAGTGCGTTGTATGAATATGCTTGGGAATGAGACACTTTCTCAAAGACACTGAGGAGCAGGCTTCGTATTTCTTAACTAGAGAAGAAAATAGTCAACAACCCAAGGGGAAAAAACTCTTAACACACCACATTAAGGATGAGACACCTACCCAGTGCACAGTGCTATTTCAGCTCTGTGGGGCAAGTTAAGGGTGTAGTGTGCTTGGGGAATCTGTCAAACAGTGAATGGTGCTGAATTCCTCAGTGCATGTCCTGTTCATTACTTAATGTAGGATTACAATGAGTACCCTCCTGGCTTAAAAGCAGCAGCTTCTCTAGCTGAGCTAAAAGGAGCTTCTTCCAACAGATGCAGCAGGAAATGTGCTATTTTTGTTTACATGAAAGTCCTTCTAGCTGTATCTCAAGAGTGCGAGGGTCCCCTCTTTCAGTGAGAAAGAGGCATATGGGATATCTCTACCTCACAGTTTTGGCTTTCCTGTTATAAACATTTAATATTTAAATAAATTATAGGTTTATCCCAGGGGGAATCTGGGATGCAGAAGAAAAGTATGCTAGGAACACAAATAGATTCTTACAACTCCATGAATGAACTGGATTTCATCATAAAGGAAATCTGCTAGGGCAGGATGCATCCATGGGTCCATAAAGGCTGCCCTTGTTGTGAAGCAGGGACCAATCTGCAGTAGTGTCTTCCTCTAATAGAGTTAAAACACCCCCTCCACAATCAAAGATGTGTAACATTAACATTATTAATAAGAACACTAATAAATAGCCACAGGTAACAACGTCCAGTAATTTAGAAGTGGAAGTTGTAGGATGCAGCAGGCACACACACCCATCACTCGTCCATATTTTTCTTAAAAGATACAAAAATGAATCTTCTTTCAAGTATTAAAAAAATAAGTTAATTGACATAAAAGGGTCAAAGTGACTGAGGGCCCAGGCAGGTCTTAAGCTTTGTTTCCAATGTGCAAAAACAAAATACAGAGGAAAAAGTAAAAACACTGAAAAGTCTAATTGGTGGTTCAGTCACTTAAGGGCTTCTCCCTTTTAGGGGTTAACAGCCAGGGAATGCCTGGTAACACCCCTACCCCAGCGCACACTTACTACTGTCCCACAGTCAGTATTTTCCAGTGTCAAAACAAAAACAGAACAAAGAAACCCATCAGTCTCTGAGCTGTGGCCGTGAAGACTAAGGCCAGTGGTAGCTCTCTCTCCAGTGTGTAGCAAAGCAGAAGGGCATCTTCCCTCTCTTCTTCTCCCCTTTTCTCCCCACAGCAATAACAAAATTTAGGAGACTATGATAGGGAGAGAGTCCTCTGATGCCCAAATCTCTCTAAAAACTGGGAGGCAGAGAGTTCCATCACACATATTAGCAGAATCTTCTCTGTCTTGTGTTTCTTCATATCCATGCATAATAATCAACTGCAGGTTTCTTTGGTGGGGAGGAAGACTAAAGCAAAGAAGGTGCTGCCCTGGGCTTCTGGAGCTCTCTTGGATAGCTGACTCCTCCATACAGGCTGCTACAGGCTGCTGTGGTTTTCCAGAGAGGGTTGCCACTTCCCTCCCTTTTATTAGAACTGGTGCAGTGAAAATGGGAAAGGAATGGACTGCCAAAAATCCAGTTTAGTTAAGGGTACTTCTCGCCTTAACCTCCTTCCCCCCACACAGAGTTTATTCCTTTCCCTCCTACTACAAGGAAAAAATACGGTCCACTCTATGGGATTTCAAGGAGACTGCATAGTCTCAGCCCACTATCTTCAGCTTGGCTTGCAAACATATGAAACTTAAGCTTCTGGAACCAACACAGTTATCAAAAGGCTTCTGAGTGCTTCAGACTGAATCCCTGCATGCTGGCAGACCCCTCCGAGATTTCCCCTTCAGTATCTTCCTATCCATGTAATTCTGGCAAACTCAGGGTAGGCCAACTGGACAACACAGACCAGCAGAGGTAAATGTTTTAAGCTCAGGACCAGTTCAAGCTAAAGCCTTTGGAAAGCATGACTGCCTCCAGGTCCTTGTCTTCCTCTTTTTCTCGAAGCCGTTGCTCCTCAAGGAGAGCCACAAGAGAATCTCTCTGCTCTACCACTTCTAGCATCTCATTCAGGATCCTCTTTTCCTCTGAGAGCTCCTCATCTGTCTTCAAATGATCTACAGAGATACCAAAAAATGTCAGCATACAGAGGACTAGAAATACGCTCATACAAACTGTGAAATGTTCCTTTTGCTCTCACCTTCCACTGCCATCCTCTCCCGGAGTTCCTGCTGTAATCGACTCTGCCTGTCTTCTAGTTCCAGTTCCCGAGCGCTGAAAGGGAAACACACGAGGAGTCCAATATACCAGTTCTGTGTATATTAAAATACTCTATACATTGCTTTGTATTCATTCTCAATTTCTGCCCCCCTCTAGATATCTACTATATACTTTACCAATTCCCTTTTTTCTTTTTTCCAATTCCAACCCTTAAGATATGTAAAAAAGATTTTAAAAAAGATTTAAATGTTCTTTCAGCATCTCAGGTCCTTTGCCTTCAGCTCAGAAGTGGAATAAGGAAAGATGAGAAGGTTATGGAGGAATTATCTTTTTCACATAGTTGTATACTAACCAACTTTATTTAATCCCAGTGAAAATACTGCAAATCTAAGACAGTGTGTGAAGGAAGGACCAGACAAATCTGCAACTGCTGTCAAAATCCTATTTTATCTCTGCGTATATCTCCTGTCACCTCCCACCTTCATGAAAAAGTTACTTAGCAACTAAGGACATTGCAGGCCATTGCCCTTTCAGGTTCCAATGCAGACAGTACCTTGGAGCTTTTCTGGCACCTAGAAGGACACCGAGTTTCCACACTGCCCAAGTCAGGCTGGCATACTCAGAAACTAATTTCAGTGAATTTGCAGCAGAGGGACTAAGAAAGCTCCCAGGTTCATTAACAGGAAGAGCTTTATCATCTGAGCCCAGATGAGAGGCAGTGGGATCCCACTATAGGCAGAGAAGAGGGCCACATTGGAAAATATGACTGAATTAAAGGCGTAGGATGTCGAACAGTTTTGGCCACACTCATAAGCGGACTCTACCAAAACCAGAATGAATCACCTATTATTTCCAAATCAAAAAGCGGAAACACATGTGTGAACAAGACCTGTTTTGCCCAAGAACAGCTCAGGAAGGGCTCAAAACTTTGAACAAGCATCCGTACTTCTGCATGTACACAAACAGTTTGAACTTTCACTCCTTATTAGATCTTCTTCTACCAGAGATTCTTCTGAGATGTACTTAGATTCATATCTCAGCCAAGAATCAGCCTAAGAGACTTCTGAGATCCTGGCATTATAGGCAAGACAGTACTAGCAGATCTTCCAATACTATTTGTAAAGTATTTCCTCTTTTGAAGCTTTGCACGTTCACTCACAATATCATCAGTTCGGACTCGTAGCGAACCAAGGCATTCTTCTCCTGTACCAGCTTGAACCACTCCTGCATCAGCTTTGGATCATCCTTCTTCCCCATGCCTGCCAAAAGAGAAACCTTGATAAGTTTTCAGATAATGCCCTGCAATCCTTATAAGCCCAAATGGCAAAAACAACAAGGAGGGCAAAATGTGCAAAGAAAGCCGAGCAAGATGCTGCCAGAGCACTCCCAAGCCGGGTCCATTCAGTTTGCCTACAGCACACAGAAGAGTGGAAGTCACCTCCAAAAGTTTTCTCTTCTCTTTGGAGTCTGAATTTTTTGCTTCCTGATTTTCTTGCCACTGCTTGTTTCTTCCTCCCTCCCACTGCAGAAAGCCCAGATGTCTGTAGCTCATTCCACTTTTCTTCTCATTAGAGTAGCTTTATAGTTCTTCATGTCAGCTACTTAAATGTGTGCTCATCAGAAACTGATTAATTTGCCAGCTCCATGTGTTTTACCCTTATTTTCTTCAATTGCACATCCTCAATCTTTTGTTTTACTGGCCAAAAGTAAACCCTTGTCTTCTCTCTTTTCTTTTTTTAGTGGCTAAGTAAATCTTTTTTCACTCCTCCTCCTAGCCACATATCTATCCACCTTGGCAATCCCCACTGCACAGTACACACAGAAATTACTTCTAAGGTATTGCACATCAGCACTGGAAAGAAAGTGAGAATACCCAGCCACATTTGCTAACACAGAAGTAGGAGAGAAAATTCTTGGGCCTCGATCAGCCAATACAGAACTCACAGGTGATACTTCATTTATTTTACAACCAACTCCTAACCTTACTCAACAGTCCCCTGACAAATCTCATCTTTCAGGAGTTATGTAGAATAAATTGCAGAACTCTGTTCTCAAAGCCTTCTCTTGATATTTGTCAAATGCAAGAGCTTACTGTGGAAGCTCCTCCTAGCATTCTCCTGATTTAGGCCCCTGATTCCACACTGAACTATCTTGCAGATGAATGCCATGACTTACATCAAACACCAACAAGGACACTAGCAGTCTGCCTACCTGCAAAGAAGTGGAGGCAGGAGTGAGGCCTCAAATCAAGCTCAATGGTGTCTTCTGGTCACAGCATCCTACCTGCACTGCATATAACCTAGGCTTGCTAAAGTAACTGACAGCTCTGTCTAGCTTGTTATTATGGATACATAGTATCTACATTGAGAGCAAAACCTCTTAAACAGTGGGTTTGATGCTAAAAAGAATCAAGCAGCAAGCTTACTATTCACTCTGGGAAACTCTACACAAATATCACATTAATGGCTAGTTAACTCATACCTATGCCCTGCCTCCATCCTTAAGGTCTCAGAGAAGTGTTGCACTGGAGGTAAATACAGGAGAGCCTAAAATTCCTATTAAACTGTAGCTTAGTTTGAAAATACCTGCTTTTGAAAAATTGCAATAGTACACCCTTGGGAAATACCAGCCCCAGTTGTACCACCCTGAGAGCCTCTGGCTCTCTGGATTTTATAGCAAGCATTCCTTTCTGAGCATCTCTGCACAATATGCCCATGTGGCGACAGAAGAGGGAAGACTGTACATGCAGATGTCCAGTGCAGTGGCGCCATGAAAGCACTGGGAAGTCTCCCCATCCTTTCTGATGGCAGGATGTATAGAAAACAAATGCCTCTAAGGAAAAGCCAAAAACACAACGCTACTGACCTATGAAATACTTAATTACTTTTAAACAGCCAACGAGCAGAGGAATAATGGGAGGTCCTGGGAGGGAGCGCTGACAATTGATGTGAGGGAGCACCATGGAAAGCAGAGTAAGTGGTTAGCAAAATTACACCATGAATACGCATGAACAACCCCCTTCCCCCATGCCTTGGCAATGGAAACTCTATGGCAAACTCCATTTGGGACAGTTAAAGAATACACTCAGCAAGGCAGATCAGGGAAGACTGGTCTGGCTCAAGGTTTGTTGGTTCTTAAACTTCAGGGATGTTTTGCAAGTCAGTCTTTATAAAGAGACGGTATTCCTTTAATCCATACATACTAATTAAAAGGCCATTTAAAGAAAGAGATTTTCTTCCCTCACCCCACCTTCCAGATACCTTTTACGCAGAATAGAGAAATTAAAATGACCAAATGAAAACAGAAACTTTCAAGTGTGATGTTACTGCTCCCATCGCTGCTGCCCAATGTCCCTCCCAGTCATTACTCCCTCCCTACCAGAACTTGAAGCAGAAAAAGGGATACTGTACCTTAGTATCTTGCCACTGGCTCATATAAGCTGGTTACCATGGTGCTACTGAGAAGACTGGTTTGGGGAAAAAGCAAGAAAGGGGCTGGGGACGGGGGCCTTGTGATCACTAGCTGACTAGCACTGCTACGACAACCCAGCCGTGGTCAAGAAGAATGGGGAGCGTGTGAGGTTACATTACCTTCATGGGCACAGCAAGGGCAGAAGGAGAGAGGTCTACGACGTGGTGTCCCGGCATTGGGCTCAACTTCAATAGGACCAAACGAGGAAGAGGAAGAGGCAGGAGAGGAAGAGGAAGTTGGAAGTGGAAAGGAAGAGGAGGAAAGGGGTGAAAGAAAAGACAAGCAAAGGACAAAAAGCATAAGAGTGAGAAAGAAAGGAAACACAAGAAGAAAAGAAAAGAAAAAAATACAAGAAATGGAGAAGCAGAAACAAGGGATACACTCTACAGATGAATAATGTCCCTCATAAGCACAGGTAACAGATAAGAGGTAGACTGAGGTACTGGTGAACTCTACCTGAGCTGTACAGTTACCAGGCAGGAGGTTATTGTTGACTTCTTCCTGATACACGTTTTCAATCATATGGTCCTTAGCAAAAGGATTTGTGAACAAGATGTCAGGATGAGCAGAGATGAATAGTTAACTCCTGCTGATAACTGTCACATTTCAAGCAGGGTTTCAAAAAGTCTCTCCTGCATGGACAGGACACCAGCTGTGAACAGCCACCCTATTTTAAAGGTTTATCAGGACCATGTTCTTATCACCTTGGCAGCATCCACTTATGGTGAAAGTGCCTTTTTTAATGGAAAATAATCCCTTCACATGGGGGACATTAAAGGGAGAATCTGATTAATGTGGAACCAGCCTGCCAGGATCTGCTGTGTCATGTATGGTGAGTACACATGTACTCAATAGGTGTACGGTGCTTGGAAGGCAAACAGTGTTTACATGGATTAAAAAAAATGTTTCACATCAAGGCCTGTGTGGGGAATGATCAACTAAGAGCTTTGCATAGTTAAATGGTAAATTTAAAGCTGTCCCTTGACATTTTCTTTTTTGCAAAACATTTTAAAGCCTACAAGTCCTGTTATAAGTGACTTACTGAATCTTTTTCATCTTTTCTATCACTCAGTGAAGGGCAAACATTTCTCATCTCTACAGCAGTTCAGCTGTTTTAACACTGAGAATTTGCTTTTCAGCTGCACTTTACATTACAGAGATAAATAGCAGGAAATAACCAATATCACTCTAATTTACAGGAGAACATATGCACCAAAAAGGTGATGAGCCTGAAACATCAAAACTAGAAGAATGAAACACTTACTACTCTCAGTGCACAACTGTATTTAAAAAGGGAAGGCATTTCAGGGAAAAGGCATAAACTCCACAACAATTATATGATAATAATTCATAATTTGGAGAAGTCCGCAGAGCTTGATATCTACAGTTAGGAGACAGCTTTATAGAAGTCTGGACTATCAGCAAACTGGGAGGGCTTTAGAAGGGACCATCACAGAACTAGACCAGCACATGGAGGACACACTGGAGCAAGAGGGAGAGCACATCAGCTTCAAATCCCGTGCCTGAGCTGCATGGCTTTCTCAGACAGGAAGAAGCTTCTGTACTGGGAGTAGGAAGGGACAACATTAGGAGAGGTTCCACAGTTGACCATATGATAATTACAAATAAAGCATCATATCAACATTAGCTGACAGTACTAGAACCTTAATTCTAGTTGTTTAGAATTTTCCAACTTCATTTAAAATGAAAAATCCTAGGGCTTTTTTCCCTATGATTGCCATTTCATAAGTTTAGGTTAAAAAAGCAAAACCAAACCAAAAATACCTGAAGCCCCCAAACTGTACAGGCTACCCACTGTGAAGAATAAGCTTTCACACAAGGCAGAGCATTTAGTGCAAGATACCTATTATGTTATTTTCTTTCATATCCTATCTTATTCAACATTTATTTTCTAACTTGGTGTAACAGTTATTTTGGGGGGTCGGGAGGTGGAATGTAACTTGTAGGGAAAATCTGCTTCAATTTTTCAGGGTTTGAGATTTCATTCAGACTGGGGGGAAGGGGTGGGGAGGGGGGAGCCTGCTAACTCAAACACAGCTATATTTATAAATTTCAAACTATGGATGTCTCGGTGAGGAATTCACAATTTGCCCCACCTGATCTGAAAATAAATACCTAGTATCTGAATATACCATTCATCTCAGTGTGACATGGCCACAACCAACTAACTTGTCATCAGTGAGCAAAGGGTCAGATCCTGAGACAAGATACAAACTTTGGTCTCCAGTACAAAGCCACAGGACTTAAACAGCAGAAGACAGTTATTTTTCTCTTGTAATAAGGAACCCCCTCCCTGCAATTGTGTTTTATTCTTTTGCTCCTAGTTGTCCTATTTTCTGGTAGAAATACAATCCTCCCACTCTCATCTAAGGAAAATGTGTCCTTGAATCAAGTTATAGAGTCCATGGTATCTGTAACAGTCCTGCTACTGAAAATGTTAATATTGCTCTTCAGTAAGCTAATGAACATAACCTGCAGTATGAACAGTAATGTTATATTCAGTATTTCAGATGTAAATTATAGCTCAATCAGTGAACACAGGTTACATGATCATGAACATGAGTAAAGGGCAACCTGAAAACTTACCTCTTATGATTCTCTTAAACTGTGAAACTACATCAATTATTATGCCCTAAAAAGTGCCATAATCTGAAGTCAAAAATATTACAAAATATATAATGTAGTGGAACTTTAAATATATTTTTAAAAAATTCTCTAAGATGACAGTCATGAAAATCAGCACCCTGCTAGTAAAAGTACTGATACAAGTGGTACAGATTATATGAACAGACTGAAATAGGGATCTTCTAATTTTAAGAGGAAAAATATTTGATCATATTTCCTGAAAGGGAGAAAGATTTACACCGACAATAACAAATCCTTAGGTGTATTCCATGTCACATATTTCATTATCCCTTCAGATGAATTCTTTCAAGAAAAGGCCTCTTAACAATTTCATAAACAGAGAACCAGAAAAAAAAGATCACCCAATAAATGGAAAAAGCATTCCTTTAGGCAGCTGATTCATTTAGATAATGAGTGCATCATCAGATCATTCACATTCCTGCTGATGTTAATTAAAAAAAAATACAACTATACAGCAAGAGTTCTCACTGTGCATTTCTATTTAAAGACAATCCTGAGAAGAGGCTGAACTCCCTGGCCAGTACCATTAAAAAGGACACCTATACAATATCTAGATCCACAATAAAGTGTTAAAATTGTCTCATCTATCTTGCCTTTACTTCTTCTCCTATTACATTACGTAAATCCTTACATGTCTTCTTATTTCTCCCAATGCCAACATGAAATTTACAGCATATAGTACAGCTTTCTCATTACTGTTAGCAGAGCTAAGCCCTAGAAATGAGAAATCACCACCTTATGAGCCCATTAAACTAAAAACATGATCTTCACTGAAGGACCATTTTCCTGGCCATGGAGTCAAGGCCAGATGCTTTTTTGCTTGTCAAGCAAAAGAAAAAAAAAGTTTCTCTTTAAATCCTCCCCACCACCAAAAAATAAGTTGGGTAAAAAATCCAGGGCAGGTCTGGAGACACAGGTCTTCATCCACAGCATAGACAGCAAGCTGCAGGAAGCAGCAACACAAGCCACCCACCGCCCTGCTGATGCAGTTCATTCACAAGGAGCTGAAGGGCAAGAGAAGAGAACCATTTCTGTGGCCATTCCCTTCTTGGGTTCTCTGTGCTGTCAGCAAGAGTCTTAAGTGTGACCACAGCTTGTGGACAGAAAATTACCACTTTTTTTTCCCCACAGAGGCAAAATCACCACTAGATTGTATTAATCACCTGTTGTTTCCTTTCAATACCACATGCCAACTTATCTGAAATCTATGCAAAACCTTCAAAGCAGAGGTCAGCAGCCCATAGCCCAGGTACCAAAGACAGTGTGTAGAGGAATTCAGAAAGGCACCCAGGGTGACTGGTACAGAGCCAGGAGCTGCAGCATTTTGAGGAAAGGAGCATCTCCAGCTCCTGCATGTTTTGAACTTCGCGGAGGGGTGCAAGCTCTGCCTTGCAGATTAGCAAGGTAGCATCAATAAAGCGACTGGCATCATCTCACCTCCATGAAAAGGAGCATTTCCCAGATCTTAAGGAGTTCATGCAACCATGTTCAGTCTCTGATTTAAACAGGAAAGACCTTCTTTGGCACAGTACCCCTGAGGGACTGAAGACTTTGCCACAGTGGTTGAAACCAAGAGCTGGACCAAGAATAAATGCCATAGCTCCTAAACCTCTTCAAAACAGAGAACAGAAATTTCACAGTTACCAAGAAAACACACCTTTTTCACTGTACATTGTTTTTTGTTACACAGGCTACACTGGACCATTGTCATCTTTTCTACTTTTTATTTTCTCGCTGTTTAAAGAGAAATACTTCAGACTTGCTTTGTCCTTTTCTGCTGTAGCTACAAAATACTCCTTCATAATCTCAAGCACAGTAGCAAAAATGATCAGTCAGGATGATGAAAGCACAGTGGTAAGTTTAGGGTGGCAGACATTGTTATCCCCAAGTGACAACTCACTATCAATCCCATTATTTGCACATGCCCTATGGTATGAGAGCTGTGATGATTTCTTAGAAACGGTGAGCCACTGCAAATAAAAGTGACTTGAGCAGATATACCACAAACCAAATGGTATCTGATCCTTTGCAAGCCTTGTATCCAAGGGCTTTAATTTGTATACTGCTGGCTGACCAGGGCAGTTTGGAAATAAGCACATGGCAACACTGGGCAGGAAATCCAGCTCTCAGGCTAACCTCATGCACCACTTTGCCTCACAAGCTAAGAACATGATGCTTTCAAAATGTTTTTTCTACTCATAATCTGCATCACCCATTCAGGGGACAGACTAAGAGCTCTAATTTTAACTCAGTGCTTAAAATAAGGATCAGTCCAGCAGAGATCAGTAAAACAAACTGTGTACTGATCACACAAAATATCCTCTTTCACACTCTTTAATAATCAGTTATGCTCAGAAACTGGAGAGCTGAAAAATAGAGCATTCCAACTTTACTATTTGGTGAAGTTGTTCAACAACAGGATTGCAAAACAGCATGGATATGCAAAACATCCACCTCCCAACTGTAGAATAACATCCACACAACTGCAGGTCTTAGAAAGTTGAGGGCAAGGATTCTCACAACTACCCCATAAATACATCAGTCAGGGCATCTGACTTAAACTTACAGCTTACTAAAACTACGCCAAAACCAATATGCTCTAAAGTACGATCAGCAGAAAGCTGGGGAGAACTCAGGGACCACTGAATTGTCCTGCAAACCGAACAAGAGAGCCAAAAAAAAAAAAAAAAAAAAAAATCACAGGAAAAGCAATAGTTGGAGCAGAATACACACAGAAGTCTTCTGCCTTCTACTAGACCTCAAAGCACTTCAAAATGCAATCAGAACTGGTACATTCCTATACTGGTCCTGCTTCACAAGCCTGTTAGGTTTTGTGTTGCAGTTGCGAGAACTGTGCAGAAAGAAGCAGGTAAACGACGATTGTTTGCTTACAGCACCTAACAAGATTTCTCAAATAGCACCTAACATGTTCTGCTTATCAAATGCTCTTTCCTGCTCCAAATTCATAGTAAAGAAAATTTGTTACCAATTAATTTCAGTGTCAAAAGCAGCTGCAGACTGAGAAAACAATGTTTATCTTACAACTGTAACCCTCTTCCAGGAGAGCTGTGTTTGCCAACCACAGGACATAGGACAGTTCCCACTTCAGCATGTCAGACTCAGATCCTGTAGATTTAGATATGCAGGACTTTAAAGGACATAATCAGCTCAAGTATTTTAAATAAGCTAATAAAAAGTGAAGTTCTAGTAGAGCATGCTTTAAACAAAGTACAAAGAATTTTAAAAAACACAGGCAAGCTTTTTTTTCCCTGTTTACCTGAAGTTCATAAAAATCTTGTCAAAAGGAAGAAATGGCTGAAAACAGCACTATCAAACACTCCAGCTCTCTTCCTTACATCCTTCTTGTCTGCCCCAGCATGCCCCAGCCAAGGGCTAGGCAGGACTGGAGTGCTGGGCTGTTGCCTCAATGATTCCCTGCTGGGTGCACGGAAGAGGAAGCTCCTCATCTGAATGCAGAAAGAACAAAGGAGGGACCTTCCAGAGGCAGAGGAGGAGTAAACCGGGACAAGGAACTGGTGGGGAAGGAGTAACTGAGGCTGGGACTCATTAAGCAAGGAGACTAAGAGCGCTAACTAAAGGAGAAGGGAGAGAGAAAAGGGGGAAAAGAGGTAAGGGGTGGAGGGAGAAGACAGCTCTGCTGAGAAGGAATGGACTAGAATTGTCTGGACAAAGAATGCCAGGTAGAAGAGGGAGCAGAGTCCCAAAACCAGGGGGAGAAAGTCAGAGGCAGGGACTGAGACGGTGGGAACTGATTTGGTGGGAACACCAGGGCAGGAGTGAGAGACTAGGAACAACTACTGCAGAGGCACAGGAGGTCTGAAAGGTAGATATACTAGTATTTCTTTGTCAAGAAGATTGAGGTTAAAATTAAATGCCCGAGAAGCAGAAACTGGAACTGAGAATGAAAATGGAACTGACATAAGGAGCTATGGATGGGAAAAGACAGGATTAGGACAAGGATTGTCTGCAAAGAGGGACTAAAAGGGACAACAAGTGTGTATCCACCACAGCATTGTATCCTTCCAGTGTCTGGCACAGAATCCATGTTTTCCAAGTCTCACCATTTTGCAGCTGGCAGCCAATATCTGTGAAATCCACTGAGCGTGTCCCATTCCCCCCCATGAGGATCTAGAGAGGGTGACAACCTAGCATTGCTACCAGTTGCTCCATAGGGCAAGTGGCAGACTTCTCTGCAGTGGATCTAAAGGTTCTAAATCCGTTGATAAATCAACATAATACACAATCTTAATTCCAGCTGACTTTGCAACCTTTGTAATGTTATTTTAACATAACTGCATATACTATATAATACATGCATAGGAATAATTACTCAGAATTGAAATGTGACCATCTGCACTGTGAAAAGAAACATCTGCTTTACAGCAACAGTACATGATATCTTAGAACAGGAAGAGAGGATTACGGCATCTGAGCAGAACAACAGGGGTAGTTAGGATAGCGATCTGTAATCTTGCAAATTGGAACTTGACCAGGACATCTGAAGTTACCACTCCCTTGCAGAAGTTGCTGTGCAGTCTGTAACAACTTAATGAAATGCAACTCTAATTAGTGCAAAGAAAATCCTAAATATATTAATAAAATGCCCTTATCACTCAAAACCAATAACGGATTTCTCAAAAATGATTACAGGCCTAAGATGACTTTCCAAAGAATCTGTGTGATTTTGCTTAGCATTCTACTGACCGCATGACTTTAGAGCCTTGCCTATGCCTGAGACACAAATTGCCAGCAGCATTACTAATCCACGCAGCCGTCCTAGTTGCTTGCAGTGCTCAGCAGGACCCTCCAGCCACAGGGTGCCCCAGGGATTTTAATGGCACTCCACCCAGATGCAGCAGCTTGCCCAAGTACGTTAACCTCAGAGCTGAGCTCTACATCTGCCACCAAACAGTGCCAAGTATCATCAGAGCAATGTATACATTCTGGCAAAAGTGTCCTGGCAGCCTCAAAAGCAAACATAAAGCAAATTACAGAGGCAACAAAAACAAACTATAAAGCCACATAATCCAGCAGAAATCCAGCAGACTATACTGATTCATTGCATTTAAAGGGATACTGCCCAGTATCGTATTTTTAAAGTTTGTTTAGAAAAAGATATTTTTGAGATCTGAGTAGACTTGCTATAGTTTTTAAATACATCAAGCATTTTTAAAAAATGTGAACATTGTCTCTGACTGTTGAAAGTCGAAGTGACCGAGCCACCATATAAAGGAAAACAGCCTGCAACAGAAGACTGAAAATGACCACTCTAGAGTGACTGTTGAGCTCAGAGAAATGGAAAAAGCAAACAAGTAAAAAAGATGAAAAGTAAATTTGATTTTTAATTGTTTGAGATTTTCTGCAACACAGTAATTTTTTGAAGTGACAGTGTCCCTTTAAGTAAAGATTATTTTGCTTTTCTTACAGCCATCATTAGTAATTTTGATGGGACTGCTGTCTCTAAAGAGGCATTAGGAGGAGAAGGAGGGAGAGGAGGGAGAGGTATAGTGAAAATAGCATTAGATAGGGATAAGGATCTGTTAAAGTGTAACTCAGCATCAACCCTTTTACAGCTCCTACTATATGCTTGCTCATGAGGGTGTGGGCCTGCCCTGATGGGCATAAGTAGGAAGAGGGTTTCAAAGTCTCTCTGCAGAAGGTATCTCAGGAAAGAACATAGAGAGACTGAACAGCAAATGAAGCACAGGGCTAAGGAGGGCTATCACATGAAAATTACCATAGGGGAACTGGGCAACAAGTTAGGCCTACTAAGGAGAAAAGTCTTCCATTTTGAAACTTGAATTCTGGTGGATATTCCTAACGGAAGTGGATATAATCAACTAACAACCTATTGTGTTAGGACAATTTGGAGTCATTCCCAACAGGCAGCAACAGATAGATACTATGTGGGACAGCAATGCCCATGAAGGAGGAGAGAAAATGACAGTTAAAAACTTGGGTAACATTGCATTTCAAAGATCAAATACACAACAACAACCACAACAACGAGAAAGACTTCTTGTGATCTGCCTTGGATCAGGCCTAGAGTGTATGGATATTTCATCTGAGGATCTGGACTGTAATGGACTCCCTCAACAAAAGCACAGTCTGGATTTAACAACTTTATATTCTTAAAGACAAATGAAATGAGACCCTCAGATGACAAAGCAACCTAGCAGAGTTTGCTTTCTCTTGGATCCACTGACATATTTGTCCATTGTAAGTCTACAAGAATAAATTCAGGGTGACTAAACTAGCAAAGAAGGGAATTTTAATTATCAGGATGGGCAAATGCTAAATAAATGCCATTTACAACCCAAAAGTTACCCACCTATTAAGGGATTCAGGAAGTAGCATTAATTAAAGAAAGGAAAACTATAATGCAGAGTGATAACTGATGACCATAATCCGTATGTGAAAAAAAGAGTTAAACAGTCTAATGTGTCTTTAGCACTTAAATGAGATGCAAAGAAAATAACATAACAAGAAGCTTTTTAGCAGTGTAATGATGCAAAATGGGCTGTACGAAAATTGACTGGAACTCTAACAGTAGATTCCCTCCTACCCCTACAATAAGACAAAAGAAGAGAGAAGAACTATCACTCATCTACAAGTGTTTTCTAAGTCCTTTGAGGGAGCTTTTTTTTTTTTTTGTTAACTCATCAAAACACTGGTTTCTTTGGAAGAAGCAAATGAGCTTCAGGAGTAGAAGAGGGAGGCAATGGCATGACTAAACCTTTAGAGTGCTGTTAGCTCTTGGGAGCTGATCAGTTCTACTTCTCCCTTTGTGTTAAAATATTTTCCTAAAGAGGATTTGGATGAACTGGACTTTGCAAAGGAGAAGCAAAAAACCAGAATGGCTTTCCACTGCTAGGAGGGAAGCTGGCTGGTGTGAAAATGGTAAACAAATTCTGAAATAATTAACACTGTGGAAAAGAGAAGAGGGAGCCTTACAAATGATTTGTGGAGTATGACAGCATCTCTTCTCCCTGAGCTGGAAAAGGGGTTCTGCTATAGCCAATCAGTCATGTGCAAGGACTGTTTCTTCTTGTTTTGTGAGCCAAGGATGGGAGAAGTAGGTGAAGGGAGGGGTGGGGAGGAGTGTCAGCAGGGTTAGTGTCAGCAAGAGGTTCAGCTATACATACCACCCAGATGCAAGTCGATGAGGTCACTGTAATAAGATTCTCCCCAATAGTCTACAACAAGGAATTGGTGAAGACAGAGTTATTGAGTTACCCCAGCCCCACACAATCAAAGCAATATACGAGAAAGAGATGTACAGACAGACAGTAAAAATAAAAGACAAACAAGAAACCATGCAGCTATACACAGGTATGTGTGTGTATACACACACACACACGTGTATTCATACATCCCTCTCTCTACATATAAATATTCATATCTATATATCTATACCTCTATAGATAAAGATATCTCACATAAACATATATATTGGGAAGATGAGGAGAAAATTCCCAGCAGGCAGGCAAGGACTTCTAATGAGAAAAATCAAGTCTACCCAGAGACACACTTCACCTATTTCAGTCTGTACCAGTACCTGACACTGATGTCTTTCCTCTTGCTGAAAAAGGAAGAACTATTCTTGTTGCTTCCACGCTGAGCAATATGTTGGAAGGAAACACTGTAATTTCGTGGGTCAGCTGCAGCAAAGGAGTTGCAGCAGTAAGGGTTGATTTCTTGGAGGTGAGTGAGCGGAGGATGTATGCGTACAGCACACGAATGAGAGGCACTGACTGAGTGCTGACATGAATGTCAAATGTGTAAGGGTAGAAAGATGGGTATGGGTGTTTGTGCTAATGCAGCATCTGTGTTAGAGAAGGAAGAACCTGCACAAAAGTGTGTGAAACAGAGACAGTTTGTACCTACACAGCCGCGAGAAACATGTACACCACAAGTAATGATGTTACTATGATTAAGTAATCATAGTACTGTATAATGGTTCCTTGTGGAAGAGACATATGGGAGTACTGAAAGCACCATTTCCCAATGCATATGATTCACTTGATGGAAAGAGGTGGCTCTTATATTTTGAGTATTGATCTGACAGTAGAAGTTTTCCCTGCTCCTAAAAATGGCTATCAAAGTTTATGCTAAAGGGGGACAAAGGAGAAAAAAGACGGTTCAAGAAATTCTGACTTGACATATTTTTCAAGTTAATAATTGAAAAAGATGTAAAATCCACACAGGAAAAGAAAGTCATCACCATGTCCAAACAGGTGAATGCACCATCATACAAGGCATTGTTACATTAATAGTGATCTTATTCAAGGTGTCTCTTCCACCAGGACACTGCAGAAAAATGGGAGAATGTTTCTTTGTGATTATCCTACTGTACCTTGGCCACGATGCAAAAGAGAGGGGGAAAAAAGAAGAAGAAAAAGAAGAGATGACAAAAACTTAAACCACCTGTATATGACAAACTTGTCACCTGAAATAGAGCTTACACTCCAGATCATTCATTTTAACTAACTGCCAGAGGGTGAGATTTTCAAAGATAATCACAGAGAACATATTCAGGAAAGTAAGTAATCATAGGGTGTAAGATGATTTTCTAAATTATAAACTAAATTTTGGAATAAGCATTCCACTTGCAGAAGAACAAAAGGCCAACAGTGGCTTGCCTGAGGCTGAGCCAGTTTAAAAAATGAAGAGACAAAGAGGTAGACAAGAAGGTGCAATTATTTATTAAAGTTGATAATGACCTCCAAGATGTTTCTGAGTCTGACTAGTTGAATAGCTAGTATCATCATATAGCATATTCCATCTTGACAACTGTCAGATAATGAGCGAAATTCCTGGAAAGAATATTGAGCTATTTGTACCTACTGCTAAGATCTAAATTAACTATAATCTCTCAGGCGGACAGCAGGGCATCACTGTGAACAATTTATTAATTGTCTGCTCAGTGTAAGTCAGCTGGCAAGAACATATGAAGGTGTATGCAAAATGGATGGAAAATAGAAGCAAAGTTTTTCTAGGTACATTCTAAGTATGTTCTTACCTACAGTACTGTTTTTTGTTCTTAACAGTCCAACTGAAAAATGTTTTTGCAAAAATGGAAGAAGGTCCAGACGTCAAGTGATATGAACAGCTGAAGTTATGGAAGACTTATACCTAAGGAAAAATTGAAATCCTTTAGTGAGAGGACAGGCAACATGACAAAGATGATACATGGCATAGGGAAGCATTTCATATGGTCTTGTTTATCATTTTCCACAACAGAAAAAGAAAAGAACCATTAAAACATACAAAATTCTGTTTCTTCTGTCAGGATTTTCAAGTACCTAGTAGTAGGAAATCCCTAATAATAATATGCAAAACTTTATATTTGAAGTTGCACAAGTCAGTGAATGAATAAAGTTAGGATTTTTTCTTTCCCTACTGAGAGGGGAGCTGAATAATCCACTCATTAGAGTGCAATATCTTCTCCAAGAATAGTTAATACTGGTTGCTGCCTATGGGATGGCCATTACTTTGATACTGGCATTGCAATCCTCTATTTATGAAGACAGAGTATGTACAGAAGAGGCATAACTCCCACATTTCTTCTCCTTGCACAAGCTTGTTAAACAGAAAGAGATATTCTTCAGATCACAACACTTTATACACTGGCCTTCCCTTTTTCAGCTTCTGCTTATAAGGTTTCATTAAGGGGAGGAGCTCACAAGAGACAAGAGCATGACTCCACACCTTTGCACAATGTTACTGCTGAACGCAGTGGTCACTGTTAGGTCACTATCTTATGCAATGCAGATAAGAAGAAAATTATGCTGATTTCCTGAATAATTAATGGTTATCAGAGGAAGAAATTAATAGTACCAATGGAGGGTGAAGTCACAGACTTCAATAATCCAGCTATCTTATTACAAACATACGTAAAATGTCCATGCAAGAGTGGCTAGAGAGGTGAAGGATGGAGTTCACTTTTAATTTTGTGTTTTCAGGCAACACAGGCTAGAACATGTCTTTTTTTGAACAGAATATGTTTCTTGTTAACCCCCTGAAATAACTGGAAGAGTTGAGGCTGGTGAGTTCCTTATGATGGAGTTAAGCTTCTGTAAACATGATGTACAATCTTTTGATGGAAACATGTTGCCAGCAGCAAAGCATATCCTAGAGACTTACTGAAGAAGGAGATTCTCCCATTTTGCAAGAGGGGCCTATGATTTCATAATGCTGCTAAGAAAATCACAAATATACAAGCTCAAGTAAGACTGTCCTTTTGGGGTGAGTTGTGAGTGAGAAGCAAGGTATACAAGAGTTGCAGTCTTCCATACAAAATATCAGCTGTTACTCTGGGTCATTTTTGCACTCTCTGAACATTTCTTAGGCTATGGTGAAGAACACTCTCTCAGCTGTTAAGCTTTCTCACTTGTGCTGACATGTCTTACATGAATGTCATTTATCAGGTGAATAATCAAGATGAACTTCCAGGTGAGAAGAAAAAAAAAGGAAAAGAAGAATTAGAGACAAGAGAAGGGGTGTTAGTAAGTGCAGTAACTGGTGGGCCAGAGAACAGAGGGGGCCACACAGAAATACACAGCACAGGGAAAGAGGCACCACCACAGAGAAACACTTTTTGTATCAGGTTATTTTTTGAACCCACAAATAAAAAAGCCAGTCATATCACAAAACTACTGAAGTGATCAAGATTGTTCTCCACACTTGTAGTATTCATTTGCTTTGGTAACTACTTAATCCTGCTGCTTTGCCATACCCTTACAGAACATGAAACAACTAATCGTGGCCAAGTAGTAACTGGTGGGAACTTACACCAGACCCTTCCTCTGGTGAACCTTCATTGCTTAAGCAACTACCATCTTCACAGGTACAGTGATTGCTCTTCAATCCAAGCAACAAGCCAAATCATTTTCCAAACACCTGTTCCACTATTATAATTTCCAATCTCTGATCTTTGCAATCAGGTGCATAATCCTGGACCTGTCAGATATACGCACACTGCATTTGCCTGTTGGATATCTGACTCCCTGTATTTAGGGATTCTTTTTTCCAAACCGTTATGCTACTATCAGCATTATCTGAACCAAGTATTCCTCCACTCTTACACTTTGCCAGATCAGGTGATGCTCATTTAATTTAATTTCAAGTACATTTAACACATTCCGTTAACAGCTTGACATGGATACCTTTCAGTACACGTGTGCATTTCTGCTCTGCACAACTTTGTCAGAAGTTGCCAGTGTGCTGGGCTGTGCAGTGAGGAAGATGTTCTGTGATGGTCCCTTGTAAGGACACTACCTTGATAATCCAACACAATAGAGAAAGTACACAATTTCACAATTACTTCCTTAACATACAAACAGGGTTCTCTTACTGTGACAGCTTTACATGAATCGCAGCTAGGAAACCCCTGCAATTTTCTAGCTGGAATATGCAGTAATATGCAGAAACAGTCAGATGGACATTTTAATCTATTAATAATTGGAGGGTTACCTCCTAAGCCTCAGGCAAAGACAAGTGAACTAGTTTCTGCCATTAGGGAAATTCAAGGATTAGAAGAAACACAGGAACAATAAGGCCTCAAAAAGATACTAGAAAAGGGAGAATGAATTCACAATCTGAATCTAGGCTACAATGGTCCAATTGCTTCTAAAATCCAAATAGCTATGGACTATTGCACAAGCATTTGGTAAGAAAACACTGAAAAGCAAACCAAGCTGTGTTGGATACCTGCTTCTCCCCGAAGGGCCTTCTCCACGGCAACCCCTCTCTCCTCGAGTTGCCTCTGCTTCTCTTCCACTTGTTCAAGCTGGCGCTGGATGATCTGTTCAGAAAAGAACAAGCAGAAACTCACCAACAGCAATTCTCTTGTTCTGTCTGCAGCACTCCTCCAGCTCTAAATGACACTTCAGCCAAATCAACCTTTTCAAAACCAAGTATTTGCATCCAACAATACAGCGCTTCAGAAGCTAGCATTACAGTTCCCTGCAGGAAAGGGACTCCCTCTGTATCCTATCCCTTAGTTTTACAAACACCATGATACTCACTTATTTGCTACAACTCCAACCACTTTCCTATACTCTAAAGTGAAGGTGATGCTATTCAGTTAGCTGAACCCCTGTCTCAAGTTTTAAGAGAAATCCTATCACTGACAGACAATGCCAGCAGTCTTCCAACAGTCTTCCAACAGATCTCTGATGATGAAAGGTTAACCTGGTAACACCTCATCCAGCAGCATCATTGGTGCAGCTTCATCAGGTATTATTTGACTATCACTGTTCCATTCAGTGAATGGTACTTTGCTCATCTCCACCTAGAAAGGTGTTACAGTCATTATTTGCCATTTTTCTTGCTCTAACACTATCATGATAGGTTTCAGCAATTCTTCCCATGTTTGTGACACGGTACCAAATTTGACAGAGAGAGTGAGAGCAGTGACAATCATGTAGAAATAGAGGAAAGTTCTGGCTCTGGATCCTCTTCTGGCACACTAAGAATGCCAGAATCATGGTGCTTTCACATAGAGATTTCCTGCCATGACAAGTAAAGTCTGAGGCACTACCTGGGCTCTATGTAACCTCTTTAGCTCCTCTTGCTTGGCTTGTCTACGGGCAGCTTTCTGTACTCGCCGAGTCAGCTTGGCGTTCAGTTCTTCTTCCGTGTAGGCTCTCTGAAGGAAGAAGAAACAGAAGCAAATTTTAATTGCATGCCCAGAGATTTGGGGGAGGGAAGACATTCTCTCTTCCAAAATCTCATGTAAGAGGTGTTCTGTCATTGCCATGGCTGTGTCAAAAGTCAAGCTTTCATAGGCATAGGTGTTCACAGTGCAGTGAGCAACAATTTCAGGGTCAAATCAGGAGTGAAGAAGCATATAAGCCAACTGCAAAGCTGTGACTTTATATAATCTCCTATCCCTGATTTCCACTGCTATATGGAACCTCTCCACAAAGATCAAATCCATTTTTATTCTTTTTCTCAACGGAGTTAGCCAAACGGATTTAGTTAAATCAATATAATAGTGACTATATAAAGAGGTCACCTTGAAGACAGTAAAGCATGTCTACATGAAACAGTTATAGCAGCACAAGCTAAGAAATTAATTTAGACCAGTGCAGTTATCTTGGTATTCCTCTCTCTCCATATATACCATTTTATTCTGGAGCAATAACATCCATATTTGGGAATTATATTGGTATAACTGGTTGTAACTACCTGTATAAATTTGTGCAATTTTTCTATGTATCAAGAAGGCAAGAAGAGACTTGAAAGCAGAGCGATGTTCTGGTGGGAGAGGGGAAATCCCATCTCAAGAGCAACCCCACAAAACTGGCTAGTGTAAAACAAACAAGCAAACAACTCCTAAACTAAAACTAGACTACCACAACACCAGAAGCCATCCAAAGGGAGAAAGGCTATGTTTATAGCGATAGAAAGGTATTTCCTCCTCTTCTTTTCTCCCAGTATGACTAGTTTAAAAATAAGTAAATTGTTATTGAAAATGGAGTTTAGTATCTTTTCAGGTATATTAGTTGGTTGTTTTGTAATCTAGGCAGGCTTCCTCTCATAGACTTTGAGAGTGTCAAAGAAGCTTCACAACTGTAACTACAGTGAAGAAAAGAACTCTCTTCTCACATACACGTACATAGGCTTTAAGGGACAGCTGGAAACAGATGCCTTCCACTTCTGGAAAGATATCTTCTCCATGGAGAGTCAAGTTAAAGGACAAAATGTTAATACAGACTAACCTGAATTTGTTTTACCTAGTTATTGCACTGCCACATCGATCAGTCTCTCCCTGTTTTATTGTTCTCAGTAAGTAGAGGTTTAAGCTAGGACCACAACTCTATTCAAAACTCCTCAGAAAGGGAGTTACCAAGCACCATTGTTAAAACTCCAAGTTGTTAATGCTTTACTCTCTCTTTTTTTTTTTAATACAAAATCCACAATGACACCCCAATCAGAAGGGAAAGTCATAGAGGGTGAGACTTTCCTATCCCACCTAACACTTTTGGACTGTGAAGAAAGGACAACAAGAATTTCAGAAAACAGCAACATTACTGAAATAGAAATGCAACTTCTATCTTTTGATTTTAGCTTGATAGACAGTTTCACTGAGATTTCAGTGAATCCAAAGAACTGTGAAGGACACTGATTGAAGTGTGACAATTCACTTGCAATAATATTCTAAGTATTAAAAAGAATACTCATACATATTTAACTGCCTAGCAACCCAATTCATTCTGAAGCTCAAAGCTCATCCACATTGTTCTGTACAGCTGTAAACTGTTTTTCACTGATAAATGCATGCACTCTAGGAAGTCAGAGAATTTGGAGTTTAATGCATTTTTGGTAGACAACCTCTATGAAGATTTTGCTGCCCATGTCTGCTGACATCTCATGCATGCACAGTCAATGTTTGTGATGTTAGTGCACATGTGATGGGTAGCTATGGATTCAATGGGTTAATATAGGGACATGCATGCAACAATGGCCAGCTAGTGGGAATGGAGACACTACCTTTGACGAATATGATCTCTTGAATGCCAAGGCGTGTGGTACATAAATCGACTTTAAAGGGGAATGGTAAAGGAAAAAAAACAACATACAAAATGAAGCAAAATCAGTTCAACATTGAAAACAGATGCACAGTAATAAAACAAAGCTGTTTTTAAATGCAACATAAAATTGTGCAAATGCTGAAGATGGCCCAGACTGATTAAGCACAATGGAACTCCCGCCACAAAATCAAGCTTCTAGTGCCCTCCTGAAGGCCATTAGGTTTGGGACCCTCTTTGAAGATGCATTCAACCTGGAAATCCCTTCTAGAGGGATTCTTTCGCCTCTATAATCTCCACCCATTGGATTTAATGTCCATTGAAGAAGTAAGTGTACATGCATATACAACATTTTGGCTTAAAATCTGGAATAATGGCTTATGCTGGGCATGCTTGGTCCGAACCTGCTCACCCAATCACGTATTACTTTTTACCATACATTTACAGACTGATTTACCACCTCTCCTAGAAGTTCTGTCTATTTCATGATTTTAAATGATCTTTACTTAATAGAAATGATCATTTGCATTTAAATACCATCACAATCCTCACTGCTTTGTGACTGGAGAAATATCAGATGGGCTCAGAGTGGGTTACATGTCCTACATTAACGGAATCTCTCTGTCTAAAAAGAAAATCTCCAGAGAGTTTGAGGAACTAAAATTATGACATTGCATCAGAACTGACTCAGTGTTGCTGCACTGTGTAGCATTTTCAGCAGTACTGACTGAATCAGAAGCTAAACATTGTCAAACTATATATATATTTTTTTGATTTTCTGTTCTGGCTATTCTCTCTGGTAGCTCAACTCAGTAACGAAAAGGAACAAAACAGTCATTACCTTCTCTACCCAATGACATTATAAGCTACACTGCACCCAGAAAATAAGGCAAATAGACTACTTAGGGTCTGTAAGAGAGATGTACTTTCCTTGTGTCATGAACTGCAGAGGGCATTGTGCCATTCTGGGGTAACAGCCAGCATTTTGCTTTTTCACATTCAATAAACTAAAAACAGTCACAAATGAAAAGCCACAGAACAACTTAAGCATGTATGCAAACTTCAGTAACCAGCAGACTACCTGTAGTAGCAAATGCATGTCTGATCACAAATACCACAATTGTACGGGAACAATGACAAACACACGCAATGACAAACACCTATTAACACAGAGCATTACGCTAGGAGTTCTTTACAGGACGCTTCTTTTGAAAGACACTGCACTAAACAACACTGAATTAATCCACTGCTGATCACAAAGGACAGGCTAAACAGAGCAAGCTCTCTGGAAAGCAAGCTCACTACAATAACCAAAAAAGCAGCACAAGCAGGATTTTAGTTTAGAGAAGGGATTCACATAAAAGTTATGTGGCACACAGGAAGCCAATTCTTACCATAAAAAGTAACAGGTTGTTTGTAACTTAAGATACATAAGCCCACCTCAAATCAGTACGAACTCAGTTTTGTCAATCCAAAAGTCCAGCCACATTTCCTTTGACAGCAAAGCATCCCAGGTTTGCATAAATGTTTGACATCCTTAAGACAGGATGCATTGTAACTAGAAAGTGTAGTTTTCAGATCTGTTCCCTCTGAATAACTATATTCATTCTCAAAAACCACTCCTCTAGAAAATAGGCAGATGCTGAGCAAAGAAATTCTTAACATGACTTCAGCAACAGCAAATGGGAGAAAATGAGAAAGTACCACCTCAACAGAGCTGGTGAGATATTCTGAATATTAGGATTCCAGGTACCTGCCACTGAGCCTATCACCCATAATGTTAGTGATGAGATATTTTTCTGCAAAAGCCATTTTAAATTGAAGTAGCTCAGCACAGAAAACAAAGTGACCATCAAGGTATACCCAAGTTTGAGAGCAGGCATAGACCTTAATGAAGCTCTGCTTCCTCCTGAAAGGGCTTACAGTGCAGAACTGCAGCTTCATAAAGTCTTATCTGAACCCCTTGTACTGCAAGCCTGTCCTCTGCTAGCCACAGGTACCTCATTCTTCTGCATCTCTTGCAAAATGCAGAATTTCTCATGAAACGCCTTGACGGCATGCAAGGAGGAATGGAAGGGGAAGACAGAGGAAAAAAAGGAACCAAATAAAAACAAAATTATCTTCCTCTCAGAAGAAATATATACCAACTAGGGAGAGAGATCGAAAGAGAGGTAAGTAAACTCAGAAAATTCCTACTTGTTTCATCAACTCCTTCCTCTACCTTGTTAGGTATTCTAATTCATTCCACTATATATACACACAGAGAAAGTATTTCCTATGACATTTCGACTGGCAATACTTCCATACCTTTGCCATCTGAGCCAAGTATCAACTAGATCCTGGCATTTGAGACTGATTTCCGCACACTGGATGAAAGGTTTGAGTTTGGAGGCACAGACCACGGTGTCTGTGACAGTGCTTTCTGAGATACTCTCTTCTTCATGAAACTTTTAACATGTGAACCAGGCCCCACAAGGAAGGGACAGAAGGAACTCATTTTTCATTTTTCATTACCAGTAAGGCCTCAGTGTACTGTGGGGTCAATGGAATCTCTACTTATCCCTCCAAACCATGCACCCTGCTAGACAGATCTTAGAACATCTCAGGAATGAAAGAAGGGTTCTTTCCCATTATAATAAATTTAGCTGATCCACATTTTTTCCACCTATTTTTGCATTAATAGTGCCATCCTAAAATTGAAATAAATAATTTGAAAGCAACTAACTTAGGCACTTAGTTATCACCATGTATTTTCCACATTGCAAATAAACTAAACATATCTTTTTCCTGGGCTTTTATAGGGATTCACTGGTCTCTCTTCTGTTCTCTCCAATATCTTCCTTTAAGCACAATTTAAAGTGAAACTTATTTGGCTAGAGAGCCATTGATATGGCTTACATCACAATATTACTGCACTTGCTAGGGAAACTTGTGCAGGAACAAGAAACAACTTTCTCAGAAGAAGTAGAGTTCATACTAGCCCACACCTGAATGAGAACACCAGGCTAAGACCAATCCCTATATATTGGGATTTTATAGGGGCTTGCTATGTATTTCTTTTTCACAGTTGTTATCTATAGGAAAAGACATATGGAAATACCCATGAACCACCAAGTTTTCAAAAGGAACATGGTCAAACGGGGAGAGAGAAGGGTGATAGCTCATCTTTTCTCCAAAAAGGAAAGATACTAATTCAGACTGTACACTTCCTCTTCTGCCAGGAAAAAATCAGCAAACTTGTATGAGTTGCAAAACTGCAACCTGTAGCTTACCTTTTAGTGGATGATCTGTCTTGACTATGTTCTTGATGCATGCAAAGTAACATTCCTGCCTGTAATTTGCTTGGAATTCTATCAGATCAATCTATCAAAGAGGCTGGTAAAATAATGTCCTAAAATCAGACCCTCACAACAAGAAAAAGGACTATTTCATTGGTACCTTTTTGCCATTAGAGTGAGTGAAATTACATTAGAGTCAGTGAAATTTACTCCTGATATTAAATTTCTGTTTTGTATAGATCATTGACATGCTCACAACAGGGACAAAAATATCACTGTTCAGACTGTGATATTCAGTTGTAAAGCAATGTCTCAGTGAGACAACAAATCCTTCATATAACAACAGGGAATAGCTCATATTCGTGAAACTAGCTGATTTTAGGTAGATCATCCAGCCAGCTTACAGGAAAGCCAGCTCCACAGAAGAAACATTAATAATGACAAAATTAATCCATCAAATTTCTGCTGTGGTTCTAAGCCTATGATTTAAAGGATGCTTGCTCCATCTAAAATGCATTCCCCATCTGCCTACCTCTCGCTTGGACTTCTGGGAGGAACGTTCTAAAATATCATCACTGGAGAGGTCAGAGTCCTCTGAGAAACTCAGGTGTCGACGGAGCTGCAAATCTGAGGAGGCAGGAATAAAAAAATGAAGTTAGAAAAATGGCAATTATGACAGTCCATTTCTCTCTGGAAACATTTAAGAAGTCAGTGGATAACTTATTTGATTAAACTTCAAAAATACTTAGTCCTTCACACCATTCTCAGCTGCTTCAACCAGGATTATATAGTGACCAGAAAAGTATCACTCCAAAAATGATCAGTATTAATTAGAAGCTTCATTCTAAGAGAGCATCACCTTCTGCAAATGGTGTTAGAAGTAATGGTCATGACTCTCCCTTTCTGCTGTATCAGTGCTCTTATGGATAGATACAGAATTTGGGTGACAGCAGCAGGCACCATTTTCACTATTTGTGCAAGGCCAGAGAAATGTTACATGTCTGCTTTCGATTATGTTTTTGGCTAACTTATTTACTTTATCACAAGTTATCATTAAATATGTCTGCCTGCACCTGATGACATGTGAGAAATTTACATGACCTCAGAATCCCCACTTCTTAGATCAGTAGAGAATTGCCAGATCACTGAAAACACAGAAGAATGTCTCTCTGTAATCATCAGCATCCATGGTGCCAGATCAAAAGAAAGAGAACAAACCACCAAAGAGAAAGATGACAATCAGATTTAAAATAAAGATGAAACATCATAAATGCCTGATTCCAGCAAACAACACTTCTTTCTCAAGTCAGTCTAAGGCAGAAAACAGATATGTCTTGTATATACAAAGAGTGAACCTTCTATTTAAGAATCCATTTTTTTTTCATTGCCATATAAACTAACTCTGCAAATACACAAGCATACAATTCCACTCTGTAGTATTCATCCTGATATGCACGTTAGAAAGGGAGAGCAGTGTCATGCTGCACACTAGCACAAAGAGCCATATTTACTTTCAGGGATTCCTAGCTGTAGTAAAACTATAGAGTATAGAGGCACATATCAATTATACCTGCTGCTGTAACCAATGGAGAAGCCTTGTGCTTGCCAGAATCCACAGTGGCACTACTTGAGGGAGTGCTTGGGCAGGATTTGTCATCAGTCTTCTTCTTCTTGTCTTTCTTATACCCAGAAAAAACAGACTTCCATAATGATCTAGTTTTTGTTGCTTCCTCTGTCCCACCACTAGATTTGTCAGAAAGCCTGCTGTCATTTTTGGATTTCTTCTCCTTTTTGTTCTTACGAGGGGAGAAAAGAGAAGTTCTTTTCTTACTCTTTCCACTGGAGCTTTCTGAAGAGGTGATGGACCCTTCAGGGCCAGCCACATCAGCAGGAGGAGTGGAGAACTTTTCACTAGCAGCATCATGTTTTAGTGTGGAGCTCTCTGCTATTTTCAAGGCCAAATGCTTTGGAGAGTCATAAAACAACTCTTTGGTCTTCAAGGGCATGGAAGATGCCTTTCGTGCCCTTGCAGCCCCAGCAGCAGCAGCTGCAGCCATCTCCATATCTTTCATCTTACACAACTGTTTAGCCATGGCATCACGTAGTGCTTGGCTCTTGACAGACTTCTCTCTGGCTCTCATTCTTTCTTCAGCAAGTTCCTTGGCTTCTGGAGAAATTCCAGGTAGCACTCTTTTCTTTTGGTTAACCCCTCCTTCCATTGAGGGTGGACCACCATTTTCTTTGACCAAGGGCAAAAGAAGCGGTTTCTCTGGCCTTGGCCTACTGGTAGGAGGTGTAAAGAACTTCTCATGAAGGCTTGTGTCCTCTGTCCTCTCATCATATGTGTCCTCTACATCATCAGCAAATGGAATCTCATCTACACTCTCTGCAAAAGACTTCCGCACGTCTTCTTTTTTGGCCTGGGTTGACTCTTTGGCAGCAGAGGTTGGCTCATTGCGTGGGAGAGCAGGAGGTGTTGATGCTGGTGTTGGAGGTGACTTGGCTTCAACCTCATTCTGCCAAATTGCTTGATGCCTCTTTTTACGCAAAGTGGCTGGTTCTTCATCCTGAGGAGGTGGTGGAGGTGGACTTGAAGGAGGAGTAAGCATGGTAGAGTCAGAAGTGTTGAAGCTCTGGCTAGCCAGTGTTCTCATGTTAGATGAACTCTCCTGAAGGCCAAGTCCAGAACTGCTGGATACATCTCTCCTTACTTCATTGGAACTCTTCAGATCTTTTTCTGATGGAGATTTTGGAGTGAGCAGAGAAATCTGCTCGTTTTCTAACTTGGACAGTCCCTGCCTTCTCAGGGCAGGCTGGGGTTTCACAAGATGGATCCTCTCCTCCCCTGAAGCATTCTCAGTATTAAAAGACTTTAGAGGAGTTGTCTCAAGGGCAGATACAGTCAAACTTGGCTCTGAGTGTTTGTTTCTGTCTACTGGGGTGAGGCCTAAGCTCCTCCGGATTTCAGCACTCTTCATCCAGAACTCTTCTACAAGATTACTCCGTTTCAGGGCTTCTTCTGCAGTAGTAGGGCTCCCCAATTTTTCCACCTCACTATCCTGGCTCCTTAGGACCAGTTTGGCCAGAGGAGTAGACGTTAAGGCTGGGACAGGCTGGAAACATACTGGAGGCTCCATTGGGGATGGAATGGATGCTTCAGTAGAAGGCAAAGGCTGTGAACAGATAGGTGTTTGAGCAGATGTTGGGGATGAAGCCAATGTCGATGCTGCTGGCTGAGACTCTGCTGGTGATGTAGGTGCAACGGCTTCTGGTGATGCAACTGGCTGGGATAATACTGGAGAGACTGGCACTGAAGGGCTCTTAACTTTCCTGTCTTTTGGGATTTCATCCTTTGGTCCTTCCTCAAGAATGAAAGGCTCAGGAAAAAAGCGTGTCTCTGTAGATTTTATAGCACGGGATACTGCAGCAAGGGGATCTTTTACATCCTACAAAAATGAGAAAAAAAAAAGAATTATTAATAGTCACTAGGCACATTGGAATGTTGTTCCATTTTTGTTGCTATCAAGGGAAGTTAGCAATACGGAAACAATCCAAGAATCAAAATATGAAAAAACCCACATATGGCATCCCTTTCCCAGGCCTGGAACGCCACTTAGGACTTTACAACAAGTATTTCTCAGGTACATCAGGTATTTCTCTGTTCTATTGTATAAACTGTCCTTTGTACATGACAACAAGGCAAATTTAATTTTTAGAAGAAAAAGCGTGCTAAGTTCCAGAAATCCATTTCTATCTTTTCCTGCTCTCTCTTCCCATCCCCAACTATGTATATTATGGTGGTTCCTTATCTCACAAATTTGATATAAGTCTCTCCAGCTCTCATCAATACAGCACTTTGTGCTGGCTAGTGCCTGCTTTAAGCACATGGTTTCTTAAAGCAAGGGGTGCTTTCTCTTCTAGGAGTAAATTAGGCTGCAATTCCCTTGCCCCTTAATGGTCTGAGGAGTCTGGGTTTTCATCTCCTACATCTAGGCTGCCGTATTACTCAATAGTGCATTTCTTTGTTTTACAATTTAACCCTTTGGCAGGGAACTCCTCGTAATGAGTTCTGTTATTATTCTTTCCAATGACATATTTTGCACAGGCTTTCTTTTAAATGCACGAAGCTTGGTTTAACTGACACAAGATCATTAGAGCAGGAACCTCTCTATCTGTGTGCTTGTATGACACATATTAGAATGCCCAGGTCTTGAGTGCTGCATCTGGATGCTATCCTGATATAAACAGTAACGATGTCTAATGGAATCATTAGATGGGCCTAGAAAAAAAAAAATCTTGATTTTAACAGAGAGTGAATGCTGTTCAGCAATTGTTGCCAGCAGACTAACCTTATCTCATAATCTGTCCACTATACAAGCAACCTGGATTAATGCTGAACTCTCTAGGAAACTCTAATCTTTTAATGATTCCTTATAAATAAACACTGGGGAAAAATGTTTCAATTGAACATTTTAAGGGTCATTTGCTTCCTGCTCTTACACAACAGTCATTGCACCCATAGTAAGCTTGCAAGCCAACTCTAAGGCAGGCAACGTGACAGTAAATAATTGACATGTCTCACTTTCTTGAGCTGAAATATATTGTTACTCTGCAATAAATAAGCACCACTTTGGTTACTGCTACCTAAGTGTATACAAATATAATTTTGAATTGCAACTGTACAGAAGATGATTTTTATACAAGAAACATAACCAAACCAGGATAAACAAACAGAAAACACCTTACCGAGGCTCCCCTCATGCATTATGTATAAAATATACAACTCCTGTTAGCTGTACATTGAAATTAAAATATTCTATATAAATCTTTTTTGACTTTGTGATGGGAACTTGTGCACTGATGAGCCACTACACTCTGAAGTTTGGGAAGAAAGATAGCACATTATTTTTTCAGATTAAACAAAGTCAGATTTCAAGATCAACATAAATTATAGAGACAAAGAAGCAGGAAAGACCACTGCTGTCAGCCTGTATTAGCTCATCTGACAAACTGTTCTACTGAACTACAGGAAGTAAGTAGAGAGCATCTAAGATTCCCATTCTTACCTCTGTTTGTTTTGCTTTGGGACTATCAACAGGAGACAGAGGAAGAACACTGTCATTAGCTGGCTGGATAAGGATGGATGGCTTGCATGGATCTAGGGAAAGCAAAAGTATGTTTCAGAAAACAAATGAGACTGCTAATATTGTAATTTTTTTTTTGTTACACACAGCACATGGTGACAAATTTCTTAGCCTTTTACAAATTCTACATCGGACAGCCAGAACCTAGCCAAAATTTTGCAAATGCCCAAATTGGTGCAAGCTTGTTACACAAAAACTTCTACACGGAAAAGCAGTAACATGGGTTCTCACACGCTGTAGGAAGCTGTAATTAATGGATTCAGAATACCCTTCTCAAAATGTTAATGCAAGCACACACTGTGCCACTGAGAGCAGTGAGATGGTTCAAATCCAAAAGACTGTCTTCTCTGACAGTCCAACTTAACAAATCTAATAAATATAGAGACTATCCAGAGTGCAAGTTACAACCATTCAAGTGTCCACCTTCTGTCACACTGCAAGAAGCATCTTCTGTTCCTTCTTCATCTTCCTCATCTTCTTCATCTTCAGAGACTTTCAGTTCTGGCTCTTCTACATCACCTCGATGTAAGCGAAACTCAGCCTCTGCATCAGATGCGATGTCATCTGATCATTAATTATATGGATGGGGGGAAAAAAAAAGAGATCTTGGATACAAGTCCATCAGGACATCTGTTTATTTTCAAAATCTTTCATAATCCTCTCTATTCACATGGTGCTTATCACTGTCACAACTTGAACACCCAGATGTTTTCCTCCTTTATTATGTGTTAATTAGAGCCGTTTATCAGTAAGTGATGGATGATTAAATAAATAACTAAGTAGTTGAAGTTACACCTTCTCAGTTTTCTGGAAAATTTTCAATGTTTTCTAAGGTATGCAGTTCTTTCTACATTTGGAAGGGAAGATTTTTTGCCACAATACCATAGATTTTTCACAAATTTACTTCTATTTAAATTATTCAGCAAGATTAATTACTGAGTAAGGACACCAGACTGAGCCCTCTAACTCAGTAGATGTTGAGAGGAATGCAAAAATTTATTCTACAACCCATGGCATTGAGGTTTTTCGGTTCCTATTTGTCTTTCACCCCTGGTTCGACCTTGCCTATCTGCAATGAACTCCTTCCTGCATCACTAGAAATAAGATCAGGCTTAAGTACAAAGCATTTGCTTTTGCCAGTATTTGTATTTGCGAGTATGATTTTGTTCATATAGTGAGGTTTAAACAACGCATGGTGGTACCCTACCATCATCCAGTTCTGCACCTGTGTCTCCCTCTTCACCTGCCTGCCCTTCCGTGTCTGCAGGCTCTGTGCCCAGCTCATCCTCCACTTCATTATCCTCACATGGAGCTAGAATATATTCAAATATTGAGAAAGAAAAAGAAAAACCTACACAGTGAAAAGGTTCAACATTAAATTGCACCAAATGTCCCTAGTGGAAATATTTATCAATTACTATGAAAACAAGGAATTCTGAAGTGTGTCAGCTGGAAAGACATATACGGTCAAATGATATTTTCAGACTCCAAGAAATCAGAGTGCCTGCCTTTGGGGAGTCTCCAAGACATTAGCAATGAAGAGAGCCAGGACTTTTCTGAGCCACTGGCCTTGTGAAAAATTCAGTGAGAAGGGGACTGGGAGGACATCAAACCAGAATAGTTTACTGTTTTTTCAGCAAGATTTCTTTTCTTTATCACAACAGAACAGTTACCATCACTTTATAGCATATGCATATTAGTTGAAAACTGAAATCTCACAATGTACCACAACTGTTCATAGAGAAACTGAAGCAGATTTTTGAGGGTGTAAGACAGAGGCAAAGAGTCTAGCTTTAGGATTGATCATTATTACATTTGGAAAATGTTTAACTCTGTGCGGCTACAGTATTCTTTGGTAAAACAGTCTGAGAGACTTGATATGTTGTACAAATAACTAGGTCCCAGATGAACTGAAATATTTTTAAGTAAATAAAAAGATGCATTCCAAACTTTCCTTTGTTGTTAGAGACCACGATTTGATTTGTAGGGTCAACATACAGACAAGATTCTTGAATTTATAACACTAAAATGGGCATTTGAGAATAGCACCTGTGACAACATTTAATTACAGGAGGAGGACCCAGCTGTGTGGGTCTACATTTCATTTTTAAATGATACTTAAAAACCTAAAAAAACCCTCTACTAACTCTCAGCTTATTACACTTTTTCCCAGCTCTACTGTTTTGAGTGATTTACTAGAAATTTGTTGGTGATACGCATAGTATCTGGTCCTAAATGATGATAACAGGTGTATTTATAACTTCCTTGGTCACACCTATACCAGTAAACTAAGCAGTGAGAGTCTCCAGACCTGAACACATGCAGTGCCATACTGTCATTTCTGTTGCTAAACTGGTAGGAGGGCTCCTGGCAGTTAGTTGCCATGGTAGGGCTACAGTATGTTTCTTATAGGCAGTCTGGATGCAGCCCCGCCGATTCTGGAAGATAAAAAGGTTTTAGCCATATGAGTGCAAGCCACGCTGTGGCAGCTTTCTTCAGATTCAGAGAGTGGGTCCCAGACCTTTTTATTTACTAGTGAAGATGTGGCCTTTAGAACCACTTATTAATTATGCCAATCTTAAAAAAAAAACAACTATCCCTAAAACTGAGGTCTTATAGTGTCTCCTCTTCCTCTAACCCAGGTTTTTGCTTATTTCAAAATACAGCCTTTGGTGGGTGGTTTGTCTTCTTCCTTCAGCCTGAGAATTTATTTTATTCTATGCTTTTCCCTTCTGTAGTATCAAGACAGACAAACATATGAGTTAATTTATTTTCTGTAAACTGTTGTGAAAGGGCAGTTATACCTAAGCGTGATAAAGCACTGGCTTACTCCCTTAGGTCGGAGGCTTATAAAATCCAGAATCTTACAGCTCTAGAGCACAGGAGACGTAGGAAACCGAGTCAAGTAGTAAAGGCTGGTCTTCCCACAAGGGCATTTATAGATGTACTGAACAAAACCAAACTGTGCCTCTGTCTGATTGTTGCTTAGGTATGCTCTAGCTAATGCTATTTTGAAAACAATAATGTCATAGGATGGTTTTAAGGTAACACGAAATGTGAGTAACCTTAACCAAAACTTGGAAAAATGTAACTCTGATGATAGGGATATATGGTATTACTATGTACATGTGTGTCTTCTGATGCAGAAACCATGAGGTGACATGACTCACATACAAAGTGTTTAAGAGAGAAGAGAAAATCAACTGTTTTAGATATATAAAAATATATATATGGTGTATATATATATATGGTATATATACCACATATATATATGGTATATAAAACTCAACAAAAGATTTTATGGATGCATAGATAAGTAACAACTTGGTGCAAGGGGGATCCCATTTTGAGGGACATGGAGAGCTTGCAAGTGGCTGATTATATGATACATATACTGTGCATATACGTATACGCAGTTAGGATAAGGAGCAAGAGGCCAAAAGCTGTCACACAATAACTCAGAAGCTACACACTATGGCAGCCAGAAACTGGGTTTAGCACTTCGTTCATATCAGCTAGCAGCCATGAGCAGACTGCATCACGTACAGCCATCCTGTAAACACTGCTGCCTTGCCAAAGCAGCAACAGAAGCAAAGTTGTATAGGTGAGCTAGTTATTCTGATGTGCCAAAGCAACATAGCCATAGGTCAACTACATATCCATGAACTACTCCCGTTCCACTGACTTAGACACTTTCACTGCTTTACAGAATTTGACTCCCTTACTCTAATCCCAGAATCTTCACACTCATCGGTTTTGCAATAGAGCTTAGAGGACCAACTAAAGAAAGCAACTGAACTCTACCACCCTTCAGCTCTCCTTCAGTTTCCTAAATAACATGAACTCCAAGTCAAAGGAGACACAACAGTCATCACTATTCCTAAAGATCCCAGCTTAAACCTCACTTTTCTTTCTTGCTTTCTTCACAAGATAGCTAGAATTTGCAATTGCTTCAGATAATTATAATTGCTTCAAGCACTCTCTGTCACTTAACTTCTCAGTTGCAAGAAAGCCCCACGTTCTTTTAGTCAAGGAGCTGGGGGGAGAACAACTGATCTACTCTTCTGTTCATAAAGCAAATCAAAACACTCAGCCAGATTCCTCCTACTACTTTATTACATCAAAGATAACCTCTCTGTTTGGCCTGCCTTCCAAAGGGTTACAACAAATGTCCAGTTCATGCAAGAATGGACTGTCCGAGCAAGGCATGCATGCACACTCCCCCTTCCTCCCTCCCTCCACTTCCAGTCATGCAGTAGCGACAGGGCCATAAGTTCCAGGGTTAAGTACCAGCTCAGCTGCTGAAGGCATGGAGAAGAGATGGGCAGGGTTATTGTGCATTGGAATACATAGAACATCACCAAACTACCTCCAGGGACCGTCTCCAGCCACGCCTGTACCGCCTCACGGCGTACGGAGGGAAGGTCGGATGCTGAATTTAAAAAACAATAAATTATAAGAAATCAAAATTAGACCATCAGAAAGTGTCTAAAAGTGAAATGTGACAAAAGGGAAAATTTTCAGTAGCAAATACAGGAATAAAACCTACAAGATGTTAAACAATTGATTACAGGCTTGGGATGTAAAGTAAGATAACATACAAATGCCCAGGGCCAAATCTTCTTTTAGGATCTGTGATGTTAGAGGAAATACAGATGGTAATGTAAGAAAAACACAGTTCTTAGCATCTGATTAGCACGTTGCTACTGCCATATTCAGCTTGAAATTTCGTACAGGAGGGAAATTAATAGATGAAAGAGCTGAGCAATGAGATAGAATCTGTCAGCCACAGCATTTCAGAATCTGCACTGCCTGGCTTTGAATGCTACCAGACAAGGAAGAACTCCTAAAACAGAACGAGAGAGACTTCAGCGTTTCAGCCATGTTATTCCAGATCAAACCCTACCTCCAGCTGCTCCTCTGAGGAGCTCTCTGAATGAGCTCATATGACAGAACACAGCTCAGCCAGGAACAAATGTGTCTATCAAACTTGGATTGAAAATTTATGGCATATCCACAAGTACATATTTGCAACAGTTGTTTTATAAACAAACTGCTGATATGCCTGTACATGCCTGTACTGTATTACAGTGTAAATGAAGCAGCTATCTATTGGTCAGTAGATTTTCCTAGTTTGGCCTAGTTTGAGGGAAAGGGAAGGAAATACTGCCTGCTACCCAAAAGAAGCTGGAAAGACTGCAAAATCAATTTGGAAGGATCAACACAGGTTTTCCCTTATTTTGCTGGCAGCTGTACTAATGGAAAGGTAGGAATCAGAAAATAAAAATTAGAAGAAAAAATCAGAAATTATAGTGCCATAGACCTTCAAGCAAAAGCTATATGAACCTTAACTGTGGTAAGCTTAAGAAACCATGTTATCATTTTTTACTTAGGGTTCTTAAATTTTAAGCAACCACTTAAGGAATACTGAATGCTACAGACAGTGGAACAGGGTCCATTTCTATCATTGCAGTGGGAAGGAAATACTGATCTCTTACTCATATAGAGCAGATTTCACACCAGAAAATCCAAGTGCATTCTACAAACTGCAATTATAAACATAGCCTAACTGAACTGTAATTATGTATGAAGTTGGACTAGGATCTAAAAAAAGGCCAGCCAGAAGTATGGGGAAAAGGTTAAGGTTTAAAAAAAAATATCTTGCATGGAATAAGATCAGGCAACATGAGATAAGGTCCTAGTTTTTTGGGTTTTTTTTAAATACAGATCAGTCATGAGCCTAATTTTACATTTACTGTAAAAGAAACCCCTTCACACAGCACACTTATTCTCTCCACGATTCCGGCACAGTGGTTTGTTATAGACTTTCATAGAAGACCACCACTTACTAAATCAGCAACATTAACTCTTTTTTAAGCTTGGGCTTCCGGGTAAGTAAAGCACATATGACATACTTACCTTCTGACACCCAGTGATATAGTCTAGAAAGGGGTCTGGTACAGAGGTCAGCTCAGTAGGGATGGCCGAAAGGTGTTTATAAGATAGCTAGAATTTTGGCATTTTTCCCCCTCCAAAGTTTTCCTTTAAGTAAGCAGCAACTCAAAAAGATCACACCTTGCTTTAAAAAACACATATACTGTCAAATCTTAACTACCTTTGAACTCCGTCCTTCCCTGATAATACCAGCTGCAGTTACACCATTTGAAAAGCAGCAGTAGAGAAATATGATCAGTACAGAAGCCAGCCCTGTTCAGTCTCTCACTGTAATGCATGTACTACACAACAGCCCACTTTAGCTTTCCTGGGTGTCGAATCCTCATTGCCAAAAAAAGCACATGACAGCTTCTAGTACTTCCCCTGAAGTCAGTTACCAAGGGCCGATGCCTAGCACTAGTAAACCATTCCTGCAGTGAGGAAGAATGCTGTGGAGTCAAAATAGGTACGCGAATGGGTCAGAAGTCACAAAGCCACTGAGCTGAGAAAGTAGCCATTTTAAGCAGAACCTGATCTGAAAAGCAAAATATTTAACCAACTGCAATTTCAGAAAGTAGCTCCTTTGAATCACTACCGCCCCTTCTGAAGAGCACTGCTCTGAAAGGGTGCAAAAGCAACAGAGTTAAACAGCTGCAATCGTCATCTAGGAACTGACAGTGCAGGGGGAGATTACCTCTGGAGGTGGAGGACTTTGAGGCTGGGACCATTTTTTCCTCCTCCTCTTTTTCACGGATGTGTGTCCAGTGCACATCTGCCAGGATTTCCAAGGGATCAACCGGATTTACAATCTGCTGCAGTTTAAGGTTTCCAGCTAGCAGATCGAGGATATGGCAGACCAGGATGTAGGCAGGGTGGGATGAAGGACAGGGAGGAAAAGGTGGGAGAACAGTGGAAAGGAAAAGTAACACATCACAGGAAAAGAAATATGAAAAGAAGAAAAGAAAATATTACTGACTAAGATCAGTTTGCAAGACAGACAGAAAAAGCTCAGCATTGGATGTGCACGCATACATCAATACAGGAGGTTCCCACTCCTCATGTTCCACATCAAAGCTCAATAATTCCATTCCTAAGGCAAAGAGATGCTATTAAAAACTTCATTATAGATTATCTCTATTGCAAGCAGCTTCACTGAAATGAAAGACATTTTCTGGTGTCCAACAGATATGTGGTGGGTAAATACCAATTTAACAGAAATTTCCAGAACCTTTAGCCTACTCAACATGACTACTGCCAAACATACCTTGCTGTTAAAGGCAAGGGACAATCTGCATTGTAGTTTGATGCACCAAAACAAAAGGATCTTCATTCCCTACTATCTGGTTAAGTATTCCTTTCTATGTCAGGTAAATCTTTCTTTGTGAATTAAATTACACGTCGGATCTCACAGTTTCAGGTCTATGTGTATGTGCATATGCACACATGGGCACACACTTGCTTTAATAATTAAACACTCTTATGGACTCCTGCTATTTGGCACTAACTGGATTGTTTAAAGGGCAGAAGTGCTTTCTGAGTAGTATCAACACTTTCCTTATGACTTATCCCCTCCCGACAAAGATTTCCCTTTGCAAAAAGGAATTTGTTTCAAAGGAATTACATTATTGCTCCTTCACTTGCCTACATAAACAGGAAAGCAGCTGATAAGCAATTTACTCAACTGCTGCAGAATACTCAGGCTGAAAGCATCTTTCCCTGAGACGAGTCTATTATCTTCATAGACCCTTTCTCTATTGTTACCTGCTACAGGACTATAACTCAGGTTTTGTTTACCCATAATTAAATACCTCATTCTGTAGTGACCAAGGCGTTCAGTATCTGCAGAGGGAGCAGTCTTCAAAAGCAAACAACTTGTACTGAATAGTAAAATGCCCACTTTATAAAGTTAAGTCAATATTCATGGGCAGATTATCACTGTGTATAGTAAACCACTACTTCAGCAGTTTAGAACTCAAAAGCAATTAGACTTTCATATGCTGGATTAGTGGTCAGAAGGAAACAAGAAACATAAGCAGCATTCAGCAGCCATACTCATCAATTCCTGATGTCCTGTTTTAATGTAGTTCCTCTCTCCTAGCAATGTTCCCCCCAGATGTAACAGTGCTTAGGACTTCGGTTTCAAGAATGACCGGGTATGATAGCTGGCATTAAAACTGCAGAATAAACAGGCAGAAGAAACTGCAGGAAGGACAGAATCACCAGGTGATTATTAAAGGGGAAAAGAGATCAGACACACAAACTCAAATGCAGAGTAGGATTCACAATTTAGCCACATATTTAGCAGCTTTATTTCCCCATTACCTCATCAGAAAGTTTTCATATCAATCAGCACAAAAACATGGTCTAACCAGAGCTACTTGACATCCTGCAGGAAAAGGAATCCGGGTTTTTCTCACCGCATACCAAAGCACTCACATGCAGGCCCCAAGATGAGTAGAGTTAGCATTTGCATCCCCACGCAAAATTTTGTGTTAAAAGGTTTAGGTTTGCCAGCAATGGCTGCAAAGTATATAGTCAATCAGCAAGGCTCAAAAAGAGCAGGTCCCACATGATCTGCATGTTTTTAACATGGATTTGTCTGGGATTTAGACCAGTGTAACATACACACCTGTAGTCAACCCCCAAAACTCTATAGAGAGGCCTGGGCTTTGATTAGGAAATAGGCCCTGTTCAGCTTTTTTAATATGTAAACTGCAGTTTAAACAGCACAGTCAACTGTGAAGGACTGCTGTTTGCTTAGGCAAACCTAAGATTTCTTTGAGTTATAAATGCTTGAGAATTTCAAATGACAGCTGGTATGGCCTTCCCCACGGCTGCCTACTACAGCTTTGCAGGAAGCTGGACATTTGTTCTGCTTTAATAGGATAGGTAGTTTCCCCCTCTAGTTTTACTTTAGCACTTACCAGCACTTAATAAGAAATGGGCAGTCTCAACATTTAACTTTTAACGCAGTGTGAAGCCACCCATGAATCAACTTCTTAGAAGCCAGGTCTAAAGCAAACTGGCAACTAAAACACAGGAAAGCTTCTTCATTTATGCTCTTCAGCCATCCTGCTACTACTTCTAAACCTTTCCACCAGAAAAGTTAAATTGGGAAAAATATAATATCTCAGATTTATTGTTTCATAAATATGACAGATGCTAAGCTACAGTGGTTACAACTGTAAGTCCCAAAGTATGTAGTTTGACAACTGGGTGTGCCCTCTTACCTGTATGAAGGCCTTTGAATTTTCTTCTCATGTATTCTGGCTCTAATGAACCACATTGAGTGAATAAGGGATTAACAAGCTATTAGGACCAAATGCTTCAAAAAAGCAACCATCAGAAATAAATTGCAGCAAAATTCATTATGGAAAACAGCACAACTAGTTAAATTGGAAGCCCAGATTATCTTCATGTCCATTTTGTGACTTTGAAAAATCTCAGGATCTCCAGAGTTTGATTAGCTTCCCCAACAGACTCTCCCCATAGACACACATTCACAAAGGACAGTAACAAAAAATGTAGGTTTGCTCACACAGGCAATCTAAATGCAGTAGTTCAGATGTGTCCAGTGTGTGTCAGACACACTGGACACATCTGAACTACTGCATTTAGATTGCCTGTGTGAGCAAACCTACATTTTTTGTTACTGTCCTTTGTGAATGTGTGTCTGACATATTGCACAGGTGCAATCAGCCTCTATGGAACAAATCTGAAATGTCCTAAATATGTGGGGTTCACTGTTCATGCACATTATAGTAGCAGACTGATCAGGATTTTGAGATATCCTGAAGTATTTGGCAGCTTTACCTTTTCCCTAAAATCAGTAGAGATGCCAGACCTGAAGTACAGCAACTGGATCAGGAGCTAAAGATAACAATAGCTATTGAATCAGTTTTGAGAGAGCTGGTAAAGCAACTGCATAAAAGAGAAAATTTTCTCATGTGGGACCTGCTCCTTAAAACACTCCCCCCTACTTAGGGGAAATGGAAGTGGAAATGGTATATGGGTACCTTTAAATGTACCCGTGTCCTCTTCATTTGAGAGACGTTGAAGCCAGAGGCCTTGCTGCAGCTCTCTCTCCCAAGGGCAATACTCTCCCTCTACAGCAGAGGGAACCACACATCCATATATAACACCAGACACACGTGTGCACACACAAGCAATGGAGAGAGAGAAAGAAAGTACAGAATCAGAAAGAAAGAACTGTCTGGAAATCCAGTGAGTATTACTCCCACTGTATTCAATGTGCCTGACAGGAAAACTCTGCTTGACAGAAACAACGGCTGTCTGAGAACGCCATAATTTAGCAGACGAAACACACAACATTCAGGTTACCATACTTAAAAAGCAGTCTCGACTTTCATAGGCTTCAGCTATGGAAGCTATTCAACTATTCCTAAGCTGAAAAAGTAGCCGAGCAGCCTGTTGAGTTCATGAACAAAACCGCCGCTAAGACTCAGTGTAACTGGACCTCTGCTCATACAAGGAGGCCAAAGACCTTTACAAAGAAGCTCTTTGGAGTCTGATAGTCTTCAGAAAAGGGAAATGAAGGTACAAGACAAGATTAATAAGAAATCTGGAATGGTGGTGAAATGCTGAAAACATGTATATTCTTAACACAAGCTTTGCATTAAGATGACTGAGACAAATGCAGGGGAAAGAGTGTTTCTCTAAGATTTCCTGCAGAAATCCCTCAGAGCTAAAATGAGAACAACCTGAACTCCCTGTCTTCTCAAGACCTTCTTTTAAATAAGGAGAGGTGGAAGCAGCTTCTGGGATGCGTTGGCGTTAGCTGTAGGGGACCACCTCTGGATGAGGCACCCTGCAAAACTGAAAACACTGCCTCCACAATGCTTCCAGTTCTTGCTGCCAAAGAACAAAGGGCACATTCAAATCCAATTCCCAATAATAATAATAAACAACAATAAAACAATGCATTGTCACAAAGCTGTGAGTTGCACATGTTGGCATGGTGTATGGGAAGCATATTGTGTTGTCAATAATGCTGTAACTACCCTGTGGGGAAAGATCTTCTGTATCCAGAACAATCCACCTAAAACTTTCCTTGACAATAACTCCCTAAAAATCAAAGTAACATGAAAGTGAAAGGAGAAAGCAAGATTTCCAAGGCAAATCTTTTTCATTCTGTATTGCAAGTACTCAGCTCTGTTTTCACTCCCATCTAGCAGAAAGAAAGGACAAATCAATCTGTCTAACCTTCGCTAGACTGCTCATCTTCCTCCTCTTCGTCTTCCTCCTCCTCATCATATTCTCCCTCTTTGTCTTCAATCTCAAGATTCTCCTCGGCCTCAATCTCTTCTTCACTCTTTCCCTTCAGGAGGGCATGGATTCGCACAGCCTCTTTCCATGGCACACCACCCAAGTCTGAAGGGGGCTGCTGAGGTTGCAGTAGTTCATCATCTTCTTCCTCATCTTCCTCCTCCATCTCAGACTCTGAACTACTGTTTAAAAAAAGAATAAAACAGCAACCGGTTAATGTTTCTTAGATGAGTCTACATATGACTGACAAGTCATTTCAATACATAAAAGCCCAAAACATACAGTGGAAACCATAATACTTGTCATCTTCTTTCAATATTTCATAAGCATTTTAGTCACAGCTTGATCAGTGGGCTGCAGTGTGGTCCATGCCCTGCTTCTTTTCACAGAGGTGAAGCAGCATAAAAGTACCTATGAAGCTGCATCCAAATATTTGTGCAGCATTCATTATTATAGTACCTGAGCATACTTAAGTTGAGCACTAAGAAGTGACTTTACTCATTCCACATTGCTTTCCCTACATTATGGCAGAAGAGTGCTTGGCAGTGTCAGAATGCAGAAGGTCATATCTTTGATAGTGGCAACTACTGCTGGCATTTTGGATAGCTAGGGCATTTTTGGCGCTTGCTGGGGACAGCCACAGAAGGCTTTAGGAACAGAAAGAACATAATGCATAATCCAACTATCAGGCCAAAGCATACAGCATGTGAGCTAAGGACAGCTGGTGAGAAATGCAAAATTCCATGCTTCTCTACATTATAGACAGCACTATCATATGTATCTAATTAATTGCAGAGTATACGTAGCGGCAAGAAACTGCAGGAAACACTGCAAGAACAATTACAGTAATGTGCCTATTATTCTCACAGTGAAGTCTAAAGCATGGAAAACAATACATATATATCATTAGCACTTTTTAGCAGACATCTGTGTTTAATTCCAGTAGTTCCTCAGAATAAGCTGCAGGGGCAAGAAATGTAACTGCCTACAAAATGACATCTAACTCACTCTTATGTACTGGACTATCCAGAGATAGTGGGAGAAAGATGGTTGTACTTGACACTGGAAAATGAATGTGACCCATATTACATTCAGAGAATGCATCTGCAGAGCAAAAAGGTATTCTTTCTTTGTTATTCTTTAATAGACCATTGTCAGAAAAAAAACTGCATTTACTAGAGCAATAGTTGGGTGCTTCCCATATAAATCTTACTAGGTCCAGAAAACTGTGAATGGTTAAAATTTTGGGTGACTCATCTGAGAACAATATCCTGCTCCTGCTGCTTCCTTATGACAGCTATCATTGTATTTAACAAACTAATGCCTCTGGCAGAACCCTTTCCATACAGACGAGAGGGAAAACTGACAAGTTGAAAATCAAGAAGAATGACATTTAAATTCCAAGCAAGGCTGTAAAATACAGCTTCTACAGTTGTTGCAATTTCATTTTCCATACACATATTTTTACTACATGAGCACTCAATATGTGTCATACTGATACTTTCTAGAAAATGCTACATGGCAGCACCCCTTCTCTTATACTGTACATAAACATACTCAGGTGCAGATTTCAAATCTACTCTAACACTAGGTAAATATATCATATTTATGTAATTTTATTCATCCACTTGTCTGAGAGACTATTTTTGTTAAAGAAGTTAATAAACAAAACATCATCGGTTTTTCTGTGCTCTGATTGTCACATACGTCTGTCCATAGGCCCTTAAATTCTCCCCACTGTTTTGCACTGATTAACGTAAAATGCTCAAATTATAACCCACTTTTCCACAACATAAATTGAACACTTATTTTGAACTGTCTGCCCCTGTTTTCACATAGTAAATACTGACTACAAATGCTGTTGCGTGCCAGAGACTCAGTGTATATTCTAGGAGACTGAAGCAGACTCCAGAGGCTTTACGCAGATATTCTCACAGAGATAAAAAAGTGATGTTCCCTTTCTCCCTCCTCCCTGATTAACAGTGCACTTTCCTACCCTTCAGCATGGAAATAAACCTGACAGGTGCTGCCTGCTGGGTTTTTAGTGTGCTGGCAATAAGGTTTACTGCTGCTCAAACTGTTGCCATGACTGCTGAATGGGTCGAGCTGCTGTTCTTCATCCTGCCTGCTTATGTCATGTAATATTGACAACATAAATTCTTTACCACATAGCTCGCTTTACCTTCTTTGGCATTTATTTATAAACGTGCTTTTTGTCTGACCTTTGAATACTGAGAAATGATGAGCTTGGTGGCTGAAAGACAACAGTGAGATGGCCTGGTAGAGTGGGCGTTCCTTTTAATATGGTCATTTTTTTGTGCCACATGAAATAATTCAACAGCTGAGACTATTTTTTTTCCTATAAAGCAGTGATCAAAGACTAAATGTAGGTTACTTTATGGAATTTGCATGGCCAGTTGAATATCTCTCTAAAAACATGTACATACAACACAGATTTATTGCTGATGAGAGGAATCAAAACCTAACCTATGCAAACTAACCTCTTCTATTCCCTTGCTGTGCAGGTCCAATACAGCATAAGCTCTCCTATTACACTCCTTTCAGAGGCCATCTTGACAGAATATTACACTATAACCAAAATGGCAGATGACATACTGCAAGTGTTACTTAACATGGATGAGTAAGGCATTTAAAGGGTTTTCTACCCCTCAAATGCCGTGTAGTCCGGGTTTGGTTGTTTAAATGATTTTTTCCTGTTCAGGAGTTGGTGCTTAAAAGCAAGACTACATCTCTTTTGAAAAAAACGTACTTCAAATACTGTTTCCCAGAAGTTTCTCTCCTACGTGTATGCTCATGTGTGCGTTGGGAAGCTCTGCGTCAGAATGTATGGTTTCTTTTCGATTTAGTGTGTGTAACTATGTGTACCTTGAAGGTCAGTCCATTATTCCATAAGGCACAGAGAGAACAAAAAGTTCCACATTTAATCAGCAAGCTCCCAACCCTGTGGCTCAGCACCAAGACAGTGAATATAATCAAATCAAGGCTTTGGCAGGTTGGTTGCAGGAGTCAAAAAATTTTTCTTTCTTTGCTGCAAAAGTGATCACACTTTTTCTTGACTTTTCTTTGCCTTTCTGTGAAGCATGAGGGATTGGGTACAGCTGAATACAGGATACCAGGTAACTACATCATCTAGAAAATTCTCCAATGTTTGGCCTACACAGCCTAATCAATGCTCCAAATCAAATTGCTTGCCATATTTGGATTTGGAACAGAGATTTTTCCAGGTCAAATGGACAAGGAATTTGATAGATTTTCTCTTTCCTCTGTATTATAGAGTGTGGACTGCCCACTAAACACTGTCTTGAGCTTGCGAAATTTAACAATTCAGTCTATTACAGGCTGAAATATTTAGTTTAATCCAAGTTATAGGGATGAATGCTGCATGAAGGGAGACAAATATATCAGCCTATGAGAGAAAATCAAACTAGCTAACCAAATGGTGTTCCGGCCTCAGTCTCCAGAATCCTACAAAAAATGGCTTTTGGAGAGAAGCAACAGCTTCATGCTGAAGTGTCGCTTTTTTCACTGACTCTTCTCCTTTGGAATTCTTCTGCCATTTACTGACCAGGCCTAATGAGTCCTGATTCACTGAACACATGACCAATAATAATAAGGCTCTATGAATTTTGAGGTCTATAAACAAAAAAGAACTATAAACCCACAATATTACTAATGCCCATATTGTCACAGTTGATAGAAGTATTAGGCCTGAGCAGGGAGCTAAAGGGAGATGAGTAAAGCGAACAGAATTCAAGTCACTCAAAAAATGCTCCAGAGAATATTCAACTAGGCCACTGAACAAGATCTCAGTTATACAAAATGTATCAAAACAGCATCTTTTAAAGAAACAAATATGTTAAGAAATTAATTTGAAGTGTTATTATAGTTCCAGAGAAAACAAGTGTACAGGATAACAGCAATCCCCAGGCACTTACATTGTCCCACATTCCTGAGTCCAAACTTACCTCCCTATCAAGAGAGGAAGAGTTCAGGCTATAAAAAGCTACTCCTTTCCAGATGCTGCCTCTTCAAACTTATCTTATGAGATGACTTGCATTCTGTACTACCATAATCCTATGAAAATTTTAATGAACAATTTTATACCTGCACTCTTCACCACACCAATTCAATTCAATTTCACAGGCATAAAAGCAGTAAGCAATTTCTTATACAACACTAGGCCTGTAGGTAATGCATACACAGAATATGTTTGTAACCTCTGAGTCCCAGGAAACCAGTAGCAGAATTATCTGAGTTTATTTCAAAAGGAGTATTGGACAGACTGAGAGCTGAAAAATTACAGGTTGCTACTGCTACAAAGAAAAGTAGATGATTAGAAAACATATTAAGAGATCAAGACTGCAAAAGCGCATGACTGACTATAAAGGTTGCAGGCATTCTTCATCAAATATTTTCTCTCAGCTGTCCTTGCAACAACCAGTATCTATGCCTGCAAACATTTGCATCCTGGCATGCCTGTACAACACTTTACAGATAAAGGGAAATTTGTGATGGTGTGGCACATTATTTTTCAACAGCCATACCTACTGCTTCAAACTAAGATCTTTTTGGCATTGCAACAATATTCAGTTCAGGCTCTATGTGTGTCAAACTTAAGCCTTAAACCACAGTTGTTTTTGATGAAAGGAGGTTAACTTTGGAAAACACCCCCCCTTTTTAATCCATGTTCTGTTGCTCAGATGACTACTGTGTCTCTAATACAATTCCACCCCCGCCTCAATCCCTTCCAAATTAGGACTGATTTTCATGGCACTATCGGTACCTTTTAAAGAAAGTTAGCAAGTAATTTAGAAGAACAGAAAATCTAACTGATGGACAACATGTGCTAACCTGCTGGGCACATCATCTTCTGTTGCTTTGTCTAATACACTGCTCAGGTTATGTTCTGCCAGTGTCTCTTCAGGAACCTCTTCCAGTTCTTCTTCCCGTTGCAGTGACAGTCGGTAATTCTCCAGCTCAATCCGCTCAGGTGTGCCACGCAGTCTCTTGGCAAGGCTAGGCTCTTCCAGCCCATTTACATTAGCACCTAAAGAACAAGCCAGCGAATAAACGATAAATGCAACAATCAGAATGGTACTTTCTTAAGGAAATTGAGCAATTGGGAGAAATAGGGCATGAGACAGAGGGAGGTAAATAAAGCGAGAGAAAGAGAATACCTTATGTCATTATCCTGTTCGCCACTACGGGCAGAACCTGCTGGGGAGACAGACTGCAAAAGGGAATCTTAACAGTTTTGGCTAATAGAGGCTAAAAAGAATGTTGAATGTCCTAGTTGAGAGAGGAAATAAGGACATTTTAGCTGCATAAACCAGAGCTGCAGTGAAGCCTATTTGGTAAGGATTGCAGAAGGCCATAGACTGGGAATGTTCCATGAGACAAAGTAGAAATGCTACAGGACAATCATGCTGCATAATGCTAGAATTGTTACCAGTCAAGTCGAGTAGAACTACAGAGTTAGACAGCACAAAAATATTACTACTACTTAAAGAAAAGGGGAAGAGGAGAAGAGGAATGAAAAAGATCCACTTGGAGAAAGCTTTCAAACCTTTTCTAGACTTGAATTTACTTTTTATCAGAGCATGTGATGAAATAGGCCACAGGGAAAAATCTAGATGAGATATTCAAAAGCATAAATCCCACAGATCCCAGAAAACTGAAAGGACATGTAAACAGGCAGTTGGAGAAAAGAAGTATAAAGAAGCTTCATTCACTGTGGCAGTCAATGAATCACGTTCAAACCTGCATTCATCCATCTCTTAAAAATTCTAATATTTTAGCTTAAATAGCATGCTACTGTTTTACCCTTATCCAGCTTAGTATTTACAGGGAGCAATCTTTCCCAGCCTCTGTTGTGCTGTGCTATAAAGAAGCCAAGCCTTTCTCTCCTGAGATGAGCTCTTCAGTGTCCTGATCATACCCTAGCACTCTGCACCTGTCCCAGTTTGGATTACTCTTTCCAGAACCTGCATGATTAGAATTGTACACAACCTTCCAGATGAGGTCTTATCAGTGTATCATGCAGCTCTGCCAGAAATCTCTCATCTGATAAGCCCTGAGAGCACATTTGCCTATTTATACGCCACATAATACTGGTGGCTTTTATTTATTGACTGATATTGAGATCTTTCTCCTTCTCTGCTTTCGACTGATAAGCACCTGGTTGGTAGCCAAAATTCTCAACACTTTCTTAGTGCATGACCTGGTACTTTATACTATTACATTTCTATTTTTAATATTAGAGTCCACAAAATTTTGCTGTTCTTAGTATATGACATTCCTATCCTTCTCTGCATTGATGATGCTTCAAAATTTTGCCTCAGCAGTGAATTTCATTAGCGCATTTCCCCTTTTTTGCCAATATCACTAGTGAAAGTATTAAAAAGATCAGTCCCTACATTAATTTTTGTGAACTCCACATTCTGTAGGTGTCATCCAACCTCATTACTTCCTCTTTCAATGAAACCACTACTCTCTCATTTAAGTCAGCATCTTCCATACTACTCCTTCGTTTTACTCAGTTTAACTAGTAATTTCCATGTGGCAGTTTTCAGGTGCTTTACTGAAGTCCAAACTGATCAGATGCACTACCTTTCCCTTATGCAGATCATCAGCTACCTTATCAAGAAAAGCTGTCAGGCTAGTCTGGCACAGCCTTTGGTGAACCCATGTCACATTTTATACCACTTACCTTCATGAGGTCAAAATGTTTCATTTGTAGAACTATCAGTCTTTACTGTTTTCCTTCAAAGGTGCTTTACCTACTGTTTATATTAACAGATAGGTACTTGTTCAGACAACCTTTTTCCTTTTTGTTTTTTTTTTGTTTAGACATAGGTCATAGTTTTGTCATGCAGTGGGGTGATAGGGTATAAGAGGAGAGCTCGATTTGATTACAAATTGTTTCTGTAAAGCTCACCAGCTCTTCCAGTTTTTTTGAGACAAAGCCTATTTGGTCCCATTTTACTTCCACTCATTACAGTACAGTAATATTTGAATTTTACTTCCAGCTTCATTGGGTTAATTTCCATTTCCAAACTTTTCTACATATTAACTTTTTTTGCTCCCATGTTCAATGCCATTGTCCCAACTGAAATTGGAGGCCAAATAATCATTTAATTTCCCAGTTGTATCTAAAATTGCAGTTAATTCCAGCCCCATCTTCCTTGTGGACCCACTTCCATTTTTCCTTGTTTTCCTTTTCTTACACACACAAAGAATACAGCTGTTTGCTTTCTTTTCCCCTGTAAAGCCTAACTCAGCAAGAACTTTGGCAATGTTTACTTTATCTTCACACTTTCTGACCTCACACTTTCTGCCCTCCAAGACAGTTTTCTTTTGTCATTTTTTCATAGTTTCTCAGTTTATTCCTAATGGCTTTTCTTTTTTCTTTTTCTTTTTTTTTTTTTTGAGGCAATTATCCACTCAGTAACATCTTAGTCTTTTACGCAAAATATTACATAGGCCTCACTAAAATTAGTGGCAGTTATTTTCCAGACCTCTCCGGAAAAATAAAATCTTCTGTAAAGAAAACTGCCCAGAGTGTTTTTCTCGCTTGCTTAACATTATGGAACTCCTCTGTGACGTGGACAAGTGACTGCAGTGCCCTAGGCTGGAGCCACTGGGCCTCCTCGTGGTACAAGCCACAGAGGCCTGCTCTGGTGAACAGCTGGAGCGTTACTTTGCATTTCCAAGGATATTGTGGTCTCCACCATTTCCTGCTGCTAAACCTTACGCTGTGTATTTTTATAAGTTTAATGGAACTGAACTGCACTCTCAGCTCGGATTCACATTTCATTTCATTCTCTCTAGATGGTGATACCACTTCAGCCAAAGCTATTTTTATAATCTGTGTTACATTCCCCAACCCTGAGTTCATAGTAACAAGGGAACTGACCTGGAATATTGCTTTGCCAGTTCTGGCTGACAGTGAAAAACCAAAGGATTCTGGGTAATGGAAGAGCACCAAGGTGAGAGAAAACACAGAAAGAATATACTAAATCATCATAAAACAAGAGTTTTTCTACTTGGAACTCTTTATACAGAACAGAGCACTCGGTTAGGCCCAGCTCCTTCAACAGAAATCCCTTTTTACGTGCTGTTTTTAACTTGTTCTCTTCCAGTGCATACCCCAACAATACTATAAAGTTTACAAGCAGAAAAAAAAAGGATAAAAAGAATTTTTTCTCTATCTGACATTATTTCAGTTCTCTCCTTTTCTAACAACATTAAGTCTTTCTGTCAGCTTTTTCAAAGGAAAATAAGAAAGAAACATAAAATCATTTCCACACAATTAACTGCAATGAACAGAGTATAAAGAAAACAGATGCTTGTTTCATTGCTGCAATATTTGGGGTAGGGGTTGGGGAATAGACCAGCAGCTACAGCTCTAAGGTAAAGGACGAGTGAAGCTCACACCGGCATCTGCTTACGTGCATTTCACCAGCATATAATCTTTCCAGACCGTTGTTCAGAATACAAGTTATCCTTGTCCTTCTAATCATGAACCCCCAACATAACTGGTACAAGGAGAATCAAACCAATTCTGTCACAGTATAAACAGGGGAGTAAGAGATGCAATGCAACTGTAAAAAAAATAAAATAAAAATAAAAAAAATAAAAAGATGGAAAAGATGAAAACCCTGCCTAAACTTTCAGGCAAAAATATGTGGTCAAGCCAAGACGTCCCATAAGTTTGGGAAGTGCTCTATGCCTCAAATTTTCAAAGACATAGGAAGAACATTCCCAGCACTTCTGTAATTCATTTATATATCCACATACTTCAGATGCAGGATTGGTCACATCTCTCCACTTTAGTCTGCACAGAAAACAGCTCTATATCGTAAAACATGATCCAGAAACTCAACTGATTACCAGCTCCAGTGAGGGATTTCCAGCAGTTTGGTCTGTATGGACACACTCTGAATACAAGACTTGGTTTTGTTTCTGAAAGGTGCCACAACAGCTTATCTAGCTCGCTGTCAAACTTGGAACCAAATGTGCAACAGGTGTAATGCGACTGATACCCAGTTGCACCACAAAGTCATCACCTTTCAGAAGGAAGAGCATAACAGCTCACCAAACTGCTTCAGGGATGAAAATAAGTGTCAGCTATAGGTGTAGCTAACACAATAAGAAGATGACCAATTTGATCCCATTATATCATAAAGTTCACATCAATTAATTTGAAGCTACAATAAAAAAATAAACAGGGACAGGAAAATTTGATTGTGTGCTACTCTCGTTTCCTCCATAAATATATGATGCTATATGGGTGGACAAAGTCCTTTCCAGTGCAGTTCTTGCAGATACTAAAGCTAATTCTTTAATGTGCCTCTGGAGAGGAAAGGTACTTCTCTCAGATCACTATATTATATTCCACAGACTATTTTGCAGCTTGCCAGTAAGAAATACTTGCAGAGTGCACTCACTATCCGTTATCTGACATTCCACCTTCTCAGGGCAGCTGGGCCCACAAAGCCAAAAATCTGAAGCTGTTCTCAACTGAGAAAAGGGGCTGATGAGGCTGCCTATGTCAGAAAAGGCTATGTTATTAGCCAAACAGGGAAGCTACCTGAAAGCCAAGAGCCGCTTATCAAGCAATCAACAGATCAATTTAAAAATCCACAAACAACATCCAAAATAGGACACATTTTAAAACCTGATTCTTTATTTTGGAAGAGCAATGGGCCGTGAACATTATATAGATCATCTGGATGGAACTGTTTTCCTAACAGGACAGGCTGCTTTAGCTGTTGCGTGAAAGCTGTCAGAGTCCTTCATTTATCTCAGCCTTGACACAGCCTGCCTCCTGTAAAGAAAATCATGTGATCAGAGATAACATTCTTGCACTGAACTGCTCCTTGCCTGCGTGAAATGTGTCCTTCTCTGTGTCCTGATTTCAGCAACCTTGAGGGTTACTGGAAGGCTTGAGAAGATCTTCTTAGAGAGAATTCCATGTCTATTTTCCACCAGGACTACCCAATTCTCCAAAACCTACAGATTAGTCCCATAAGCTAGATAAAGTCTTGCTCAGGTTGTTCCTGAGATAATGCTTACTGAAGAGATAGGACAAACCTGGGAACCTGGGAATAATGAATTCCTCCCCACAAGGAAACAACCTGCCTTTGCCCAAATCTTTTCTCTGTGGTATTGTATTAGAATTTGTTTTCCATAATCATGCAATATCTCTATACTTCCTCTTCTTAGTAATATCTGTTAAGACTGCAAGGTCTCTAAGGTACTTATCATCTCTTATGAAGTGTGGGTCCAGTACTTCACACGCAAGTCCCCAGTCTCAGCTGGGGCTTGAGGAGTTACAGCAATTCAAATAAAAGAGTCTCAGGCAGAAGAAGCAATGAATTAATACATTTCCCCAGAAAATCTTCATTCTGGATTTCTTGAATCTTGCACTTTCATGATAATCTGAAACATTGCACCTGTTTGTTTTCATTCCTCTCTTCCAAACTCTTCAATTACCTTCTACCTTCACACAATTGTTTGAGAACGCAACTACATCAGACAAAAATAGCTCCTATGGAAACAATGGCATATTACATATGACAAAGTACAGAGGAGGAAGATGGGAACTATTCTGTGGGAGTATAAACATAATGCAGTGAACTCTGGGTCAGAAATACTACATGTCCTAAGACATCTTTTGAGTAAGGATTCTGAAGTTTGTTTGCAGTTCATTGAAAATAGAGAAGAAAGCAAGTGAGATCTGATATTTGTTTTGGCTTCTCATTTTTCATCGGTGCTAATGTCAGATTAAGTTTCTGTTTTTTTCCCAGAAGTTTCATCCTCACCCACTCCAATTCCATTAACTGCCTCTTTGTAGTTCAAATCCACTTCTCATCTAAGTGCCTCAAAACGTTTTACAAGTATTAGCATATTAAAACAAACCTATTTTTGAAGTAGATAAGTACTGTAAAGGTATTACACAAGTCCAGACACAGAGAGATTAAATACCAGCAAATCAGTCTCACAACAGATGACTGGCAGTGCCAGAAACAGGATCCAGAATGCCCAACGCCAAGCCTTTTGCTCTCAACTTAAGTCAAGACAAAAGATTTTGAAATAAAAAGGGACTAAAATCTGCCAGATTTTAAGCCTTTTATAATTATCACACAATGTGCATGAGCAGGTTCAGCAAAGGCACCTCCTACGAGATGCTTGCTGTGCTTACCACACTGTTACCTTAAAGAAAGTCAAACCTGCTAAGCATTTTTAAGGCATGTATTTTATCTTCTTTATTGGTGTGTACTAAAAAGGGAATTCTTAGTATCTAGGTATGTTTTTGGATGCTGCAAATATTGAAACAGTAAGTCAGTTAAGGGCAGCTGATTTCTTTTGAGACATGTAGCCAGAAATCCCTTCCTTAATCCTCTCCAAAATTAGTATCTAACTGCTTTTAACAGTTTTTGCATTGCGCAATATGAGATATACAAAACACGTAGCTGGCAACTCTAAACTGACTTGCAGAAGTATATTAAATGGAATGGGTTTTTTTTTCAATTTTTTTTCAGGTTTAGGAAGAAGTATAAGGGTTTAACTCTGGATTCATCTACCCCTTAATATCATATCTTCTCTTTTAAGAAATACCTAGGAAACCACCAGAAAGAGCCCAGCAGGTGTGGTGAATTCTTGTCACTGCTTGTTCACATAGCCTCATATCACATACTTCAGAACCGCACATAACCTGGTAGGATTCACTGAATTTTAAGAAGCACATCCTCAAAGCCAAAAGAGGTAATATATTATCTGCTCACATGCATTTATTTGAAAATAAACACATAAAAGTCATCAAGTGTCAATGTTATTTTGATATAATGCCTCAAATTTTCATCCTCCTATTTCGTAGGGTATTCACCAGCCTTCAGGGAGACTGAATTACCAGCTATACTGGGGAGCTGTCAAATCTTGAATTTTCTGATGTCTGCATTTCAAGTTTGATCTGTAACACTTATGTTCTGCTAAATCATTTCAAGTTTGATCCATCACAATTATGTTTGGCTAAATATGAAAGCTCTGAATTCAGAGAGAACAGTACAATGAGAAATACAAAATATATTCATAAGCAAGATATCCAGAATGTTCGTACACAGGATTCAAAATGAGCTCAAATCTGAAGATGACCCTGCTGAAATTCTTCCATAATGCACACATATGGATAACATTAAATAATAACTAAGTAAACTTTCTAAAAGATATGCTCTACTGAGCCAAAGCTATTGAGTTTGAGATGGGAATTATGCATATGCAAACTGTGTTATGCAGGCCAAAGTAGATTAACACAACTGTCCTTAAACTGACATTTAAAATCTAGGAAACTAAGGATCAGACGCAGAACAGAATGGCAGCTCTTTCTAGCCAACTAGGAGAAAGAGAGCTTTGCCACTGAGCAGCCAACGTGCCTGAGACCTCTACTACCATGTCAAATCGTAACCCACAAACTGTCACTCAAGCAGTTCTTACAAGCAGGTCAGAGAACTGCACAGAGCAATAGGAAGATTAAGCTGTACAGACAAAAAGGTGGTTTATTTAAATATCCTCTTATACAGAGACCCAGCAGAGAGTTATTAGAGAAACTAGCACTATTACCAGTGCTGTCCAAGAAGTTTTGTAACTTACAAAACCATTATCATCTGTATGGGAATAACTGACAGCTAAAACATTCGAGGAATTCTGAAACCCCAGAAACAATCGTATGAAGATATAAGCCCTCCTCCACACATTCCAGCTAGAATCAAATTCTTCACATCTCAGATACTGTCTGCAAATGTGCAAGCCCATTATCTTCATAATTATACAAACGAATTTGACTGACCACTGAATGAAATCAGTAATTCACGTGTTTAACTTATAAATGTTACAATATTTTCTTCTGTCCCCACGCTATTTGGTTAAAAGTGGGTTCAGCACTGTCAAAAAAGACACTGAAAAAACTTGGTCTCCTACAACATTAGCAGCATGAGGCCTAAAACCAATTGTCAATTTGATTTGACCTTACCTTTTTTCATTTTTAATGGAAGTAGGCAAAAGTGAATATAATTAATCAGTTTTATTTCAAAGTTATTTTTAATTTATTCTTGTGACTTGAAAACAAGCCAAAATTCATCCCCAGCTCACACCAAGGTTATGTTTGAGTTATACATGGTGTTTTTCATATGCAGAAGTGTGAAACATTGTTATTAAGTAATTAAAACTTAAAGCTCAGTATATGGCTTAACAATATAGAAAAGCTGCCTTCATTACAGCAGAGGTATAGAATAATCCAAGATATAGTTATTTTTGACTCTTGGAAAGTGTCCAGTGTTGTGGATGGGGGATGGGTAAGAGAGGTATTAGGTCACCTAATCCATGCCCCAGTGAACACTGCTAAGGTTGGTTTTCCTCACTGAATCTCTTCTGGCAGAAAATCCTAACATTCATACGGATTTCATTCTTACTTCTGCTAAAACAGGTTACCAGCACTAGAGATATAAAATCCATATATTAATTTATCAATTAATTGTTGGCACATCCATTATCCAGGTATATTGGTAAGTCAGTAACATATTACTATCACTTTCCATTTTGTTGGTATCATTTAAGATGTCTGAACTCTCTCCAATACTTTGATCAACTCTATCCTATGTTGCCTGGCATGGTTTTCATTTCCTGAAAGAAGCTGAGTGTGGGAAGGCTGGAGAGCACTGAAGGATAATTTGACTAAAGATAACATTACTCTGCAGGCGTAAATTTTGTCCTGGCAGCTGTTAAAGGTATATTCCCTCAAAGAACCACCTGGGATGAGTCCCACCCAGAGACTGGGAGGGGAAAAAAGGGAATGAGAGAAAGGCCACTCTGTATTTTAAAATCATGAAGACCTTGGTTCATGGGGTTTTCTCCCTTAAGTGGAATTTTTTCTTTGTTTCTTTAAGTTCCTTTGGAATTAACATTTAAGAGTGATTGTCCAAGAGTAATCCAAAGGGTAAGTCACCCTTTTAAGTTGCTGGAAAGAAACCTCCTCTATCTTCTCTACTACACCAGAGAGTCATTCATTGTGGCATATATTTTTAAGCTCATGTTCAGCAGCCCTCTGGAACCTTTTATTTCACCAAGAGGTATCAGACATACGATTCACAGAATCACAGAATCACAGAATGGTTGAGGTTGGAAGGGACCTCTGGAGATCACCTAGTCCAACCCCCCTGCTCAAGCAGGGTCACCTAGAGCACGTTGCACAGGATCATGTCCAGGTGGCTTTTGAATATCTCCAGAGAAGGAGACTCCACAACCTCTCTGGGCAACCTGTTCCAGTGCTCTGTCACCCTCACAGTGACAAAATTTTTCCTCATATTCAGATGGAACTTCCTGTGTTTCAGTTTGTGCCCATTGCCTTGTGTCCTGTCACTGGGCACCACTGAAAAGAGTCTGGTCCCATCCTCTCGACACCCTCCCTTTAGATACTTGAACACGTTGATAAGATCCCCTCTCAGCCTTCTCTTCTCCAGGCTAAACAGGCCAAGCTCTCTCAGTCTTTCCTCATAAGAGAGATGCTCCAGTCCCCTCATCATCTTTGTAGCCCTTTGCTGGACTTGCTCCAGTAGTGCCACATCCCTCTTGTACTGGGGAGCCCAGAACTGGACACAGTACTCTAGATGTGGCCTCACCAGGTCTGAGGAGAGGGGGAGAATCACCTCCCTTGACCTGCTGGCAACACTCTTCCTGATGCAGCCCAGGATACCATTGGCCTTCTTGGCCACAAGGGCACATTGCTGCCTCATGCTTAACTTGGTGTCCACCAGCACTCCCAGGTCCTTCTCCGCAGAGCTGCTTTCCAGCAGGTCAACCCCCAACCTGTACTGGTGCATGGGGTTATTCCTCCCCAGGTGCAGGACCCTGCACTTGCCTTTGCTGAACCTCATGAGGTTCCACCTCTCCAGCCTGCCCAGGTCTCTCTGAATGGCAGCACAGCCCTCTGGGGTATCAGCCACTCCTCCCAGCTTTGTATCGTCGGCAAACTTGCTGAGGGTGCACTCTGTCCCTTCATCCAGGTCATTGATGAAGAAGCTGAACAAGACTGGACCCAGTCCTGACCCCTGGGGGACACCGCTAGCTAGACTCTGCGCTGCTGATTCCTCCTGTGCAAGTAACACATTCTAGCAAAAAGCTGAACCAAGGTCATTTCCATCCAAAAATACTACAGGAATCTATTAATACATATAATGCTTACTTTTTATAGAAATCAGTACTTCCAATTCCACCTCTGATTTTGGAAATTGTTTTGATCACTGAAGAACAAACAATCAGCAACAGAAATTTTATCATACATAAGAAAATAGTCTGGAACATCAGGTGATCTCTGCTTCCTGTCCAAATTATTATCAGATGCAAAATACAGCCTTCAAATTCAGTAATAAGTCATGATTGTATGGATATCTTCTTTCAACTACTGAGCTAACCATTGTCTCCTCCATTGCAATTTATCCATAATTAATGGATCTCAGAATTTATTTGGACACTAGCTGTGTCATTCCTTGATTTCTATCATTTGTTTCAAATTATTAAGTGCTGCAAATGAAACAGGCTGAAAGCTGAGGATGGCAGTTACAGGAAAATATATGGGGGTACACTTGTCCTAAGGGAAAGCTCTATATGCTCCAAGCAGCATAGACACCTGGCTCCCTCTTTCTGTTGCAGATCCTCCCTATTATCTCCATTTATCCCACATATTCTTGTATAATTTGTAAAGCAAATGAATATTCAAACCCAGCCAGAGCTTCACACCTTAGTGGGAATTTTTCTGAAACTAAGAAAGTTCCATTACATAAGTATATAGCTAGGTATATCCAAAATCTACCACAGTTCTAAAAACAAAGCTTCCAAAAGACACGTTACTGATTAAAGATGACTTACACATCAATTTTGATGTTTTAAATCAGCAAGTTACCCAAGCCTGAAAGCATTTGAAACACCTTGGGTAAAAAAAAATCCTATTTTTAAACAGTTCTACCCCCAAGCTGTCAGATAAACTTCTATAACAGCAGAAAGGACAGTTGCAAAATTTTCCAAAAAAAGAAAACACAGAATTCTGGGATGACAGCAAACATAAGAAATGTCAGACTAAACATACATTTCTGAGAGAAGATGTAAGCAACTAAACTGAGCATAGAAGTGCCATCTCATCCTTAAAGAGCATCTGCCCTGTTTTGTTTGGAAGGTCAAAGCTCTATGTCACCAGGATCAGCTCAGCAACCACTACTCCACCTTTCTCCATAAATATACTTCATAGAAGCAGGAGAAAATGTTAGATCTTGATTTTATGGTTTCCATTCCTACTCTTCAGATCATTTCTGCTTGTTTTTTTAAAGTTTGTTTTTCTCCCCTTGTTTCCGTGACATATTTTAAGATACATTACAAACTACGCATCTTAGTATTTTATGTTCCTGTCCACAAGCAGGTGGTAAAACTATCACTGGCTTGTTTTAATTGGTGTACACATACATAGACATTTACTCAGAAAACCCATGATCTCACTTTATCATTTTAAAAATAACTTATGTCTTCTCATCACTGTTACAGGATATTAGAGGAAAAGAACTGTATGCAACAGTTATTTTGCTTTCTCCCATATCTGATGAGGCAGCTTAGTATGTCTAAAATTTGAAACAGCTTGTCCATGCTAGGACTTCTACACTATCCTAGTAATGTGTGTAGCAAAGAAAATGGTGTATGCAAATGTCCCTCTTGGAAAAAACAAAATCTATCTAATGAAGCAAGTTGCTTTGGGATTCATGGCACACAGCAACTTAAGGACAGTTCTGAAAGCTCAAATCTTAGAATGAAGCTTCCAAACCTCTGTTAAGGGCAATTCAGCCCACCTTCAGTGGAAGTCATCTGGTTTTCAAAGACACAAAAATCCACAATTTCCACAGATTTAGTACATCAAAGACGTCTTTCCCTTACAGGTTTAAAGTGATTTACAAACTTAAATATGACATCTTGCTTTTTAAAATTGTCCTTAAGAAAATACTATTTGTATAGTGAAGTTTGGTCCTTCAGATTCAGTTCTGGGATGAATAATTAGAAGGTAGTTAGCATCTGCATAAGATTTCCTGTGGATCATTTCTTTGGCAACTAAAAGTGAGAACAATAACTGCAAAAAAGTATGTGATACCTCACTTTCTTTATCTGTGAGATGAAGATAATATCTAATCTGTTTAATACAAGCTGCAAGGTCTAAGTAATGTTGAATACCATCAAAAGTGACAGATACACCTGAAGGACAGATCTGTGAGTCGAGATTCCAGGACAGGGTATTCTGAAAAATCAATGTGTTCTCTTTACAGAACCGTAGGCAAAGAAGCATGTACACTCAGTAAGAACACTGTCAGGCCCAAACCTTGAAAGTTTAAAAAGAATGGTATTTGAGATATTTTAAAGTAGATATCTTAGGATGGAACAGGAGGGAGGAGGAAGGGTAGCAGTGACTAAAGGAGCACTTGAAAAAGATTCAGTTTTGTTTCATGAACAAAACTAGGGGAGCTTTAACAAAACATGACTGTTGAGTGGCTGGGTCATGGAAGGAGTTCCCTGCTAACAGCCCTCTTGTGTCTAGTGGGGTAAGATACAGAGCTCAACTCCTCACGTACACTTTAGTAAGAGCACACCAGAAGTCATTAGACTAGACAAGAAGCATAAGCACAGAAACGGAGAGTGTGAGAGATCTGTGTAGGCTTCACAGAGAGAGATGAGAGTCCCTGGGAGTTCTCCCATTACATGATATTTGTTTTCTACAATTTCTAGCTAAAAACAGCATCTCCTACACTGCTACAGTAAATCTGATTTCACTGTAATAGGTTCAGAAAATAACCCCTCTGCCCACCCTTTTTAAAAAATTCCTAAAGCAAATATTTGATTCTGGAGAGCAGATAAGTACTTGTAAAGTTAACAGGTTTCCTGATGCAGAACAGTGGAGGCTGTTCCAGTGGTGCATCAAAATGACATTTCCAGTTCATGCAGGAGCACATAAAGTTTTACACTGAACAGTGATGGCTCCTTTTCAGAACTGAAGGCCCATTTTAGCTTCAAAATCAGGACTACTGACAGCAGTAAAGAAAAATAAAGGGCAATTTAAAAGGCATAAAGTGATTACTTTCCTCCAAAGAGGGGGATCCTATATAAAGCAGAATTGGTTTCCTCTTGCAATTCTGTGATTTACTATTTAAACGTAACTAATCTGGCTGAATCAACCCAAAAGACAAGATACATCATTCACGATTAGAGTCTCAAAAGTCATCTGCTATTATAAGCTTTTAGTTGTCAACAGTGCAGTACGAAGCATGTGAGAAGCAGGCGAGAGAAGGCATGGATGGAATGTTGCTTTAATGTAGACTAATCCGATGCATCTTTGAGAATGACAAAATGCAGCTCAACACCCTGACCCAGCTTCATGTGTTGGTGAGTCTTGAGGAAAGGAGGGCATGTCCTCACGTGCCATTCTCACAAGAGGAGAGCGCCATGCGGCTAGAACGTAAGACAGGATTTGGCTACAGGGCTCCAAATTTAGTTACACGCCTTACCCTCACACCTAAACATACCAGTGTCGTAGTTGCTGCTATACAAACAATAGAAAAAAAATCCTACCAGAAAGCTTACCTGTCACAATAGATGTGAAGGTTATGCTTCCCTGTCCCTGAACGTTGACTTACGCTTGTTCCTGTTCTTCCTCTCCCCTCACAAATTTGTTTCACTGCCTTGTTTACGGAGTGCCACAGGGAACTTCGGCCTTTAGCAAGGCACAAATCAACCTCTCAAATCAACAAAAGTCAGCAAAGACACAACTCTGACAGTACATCTGTCCAAAGCAGATTTTGCCAAAGCAGCCAAATGTTTGGTATCGGGGTCCTTAACAGCTTTTCTACAGAAATGTGTAATGCCATCCGCCTCTGTGCAGTACATCCTGCACACTGAGCAAACCACAACATAGCAGCAAAAAAAAAAAAAAAAAGAGATGCAGAAGTAGCCTGAAAAGTTACCAGATCTATCACTTGCCATAGCGGAGCTGCCCCCTCCAGAAGTCTCTGTAGTACTTTGCACTTACACATGGCACGTGCCACGGAGCTCCCCAAAACTTCTTCTGAAAGAATATTTTAACTTGCTAGATCTATTCAGTTCACTCTCCCCCAAAACTTATCCCCCGCACCGTTCCTGACCTGGAGCTAGTGGAGGTTTTTGAAAAGGGGGATGACAAAGAAAAACTCAGAAACCTGAAGATTGTTTGGAATTTATTCCCTTGAACGTTTCAAAACATTTGAACAAATAGTGTATTGATTTCACAGCAACAGGAAAACCAAGTATTACATAATTTAAAGAGACACACACCCAAAACAAAAACAGCTTAAAAACAACTGCATAAATCAAAATCTTTGAAGAGACTATATAATGGAGACATGAAGCGTTTCTGAGCACTAATCATCTTACTTGAACATTAATTGTCACCGAGCTTTTTTTATGCAAACGCCCTCCTTTTCTCTCAGGGAAACTTAAATTCCCCCAAATGGTCATTTCTCAGATTTTGCTTTTCGAAAATACAGATGTTTTAATGCTCCCAGACAATTAAAAAAATCCAACTCTTTTATACAAACTTAGTATTATTTTTCTAAGACACAAAAACATTTAGTGCAGCTCTTGAAAGTGCCCAGAAAAATTCATATCACCCTTCAGAATATACACATACAAACAACAAACAAATATTTCAGTGGAACAAGTCTACAGGTCTGAAAGCTAGAGAAAAAGATGGAATTGGGAGCCCTGCAACTCCCAGAGAAAGGTGTTCTTAGCAGGATCCAGTTAGGAGCACAGCTATAGACTCCGCTATTGTATATATCCTTCCTCAGTCCCCAAAGCTTTTATGGTTTTTCAGTGCAGCTCTATTGGGTCAGCTGCATTCCCACACATTAGAGCAAATAACCACTCAGTCATGCCTTTGCCTTTCCAAATTTTCTGGTCTTCAACGTGCTGCTCTTTTAGCATTCTCCCTTCTTCCACCCCAAAGCTACCCAAATCCTGATAAGAACACTGACAAGGAACACGATGGACTGGGAACAGTCAAGCACATATCCTATGAGAGTTTCCTGGCTCGTTATTGAGTGATGATTCACTGGGCACCAAGACTTGGTTCTAATCGTGCAATCCACGCACTTTCCTCAGCTTCCAAAAATACAGGGCCTGGCTCTTGAGTTTATATCTTAAATTTTCCAGCACAAAGAAATAAATTTTGCATTACATCTCTCTGGAGCTGCATGAAACCCCATAAAAGGGTTCAGTATAATGTGTATGTCTGCAGAAGACACCACCACTGTTCCTCCAAACAGAAAAGACAACCTTCAAGGCACAGCAGTAGAGGAACTACCTTTCCTCCCAATATGGTACTGCATCCTGAAATATGGATTTCTGTATAAATGCGTGGGTAAGCAATTTTCGTGTTTGGTAGTTTAAAATGAAGGCACCACATACAGAGCACTGTCACAAAATTGGAGCTTGCTCTATCTTCTGTAATTTAATGCTTAAAACACACCAAATTAAAACAAGAACAAAAAACAAATGTGAACAAACATGAAAAGAAGTGACTGAGTGGCAGATTCCATGAAGATATGTTTGTCTGCATGAGCAAACAGTATTGCTTCTAGCTGAATCATGTTCACAAGTAAGGCATGCACAATGTATGCAGAATTGTAAAAGGGCGAAGTTTATGAGCAAGAAGCCTATTTATATATAGAAATATATAAACTTTATTTGCACTGCATAACACAGAAGTAGAACTGTGTGCAAATAATAATGCATGTATTCAGAAAGATTCATGAAAACTGTACACACAGTAAGATCCTTCTGAAAATGTGGCTCGCAAAATTTAACTTTATGGGCATGCAATGTAGAGGAACAGTCACCTTTTCCTAACCTTAAAAGTCAGCAAAAGAACTTCCTCTCTGTAAAGACAACCTTTGCTTGCTATACAGCACACTACATATTAAGAGTCTACCACAAACAGTTTTGCTCAGAGCATTGCTCACTGAAAGCACTTAAGGCACATCCATAGGAGGATTTTAAACTTTTCATATTGCACACCTATTGCATATACACTATATATTTTTGTGATTTTATAGCAGGATATCTAATGCCTCTTTTGCATTGCATTTTTCAATTTTGCATACTATGGCTTACATTCGGTTTCTTAAATCTTTCACTGTAACTACTAGCTTTCACAAGTAAATATTGCAAAAATCTCATGACTTGCCTTTTACTGTTGTACGTTTTAAAGTACGAGTTTCCCTAGCAGGTCCTTCCTTTCTGAACTCCCTACTGTCAGCAGGGAGGGAAATGTATTGCTGCGAGAACATAAGCCTGGAATGGGAAACATCTTACAACAAAACATCACTGCCCAAACTCACCCCAAGAAGCATTATCATAAACCTGATATGGATAAAGACTGTTCCAAGTCCATCTGTCAAAAAAGAGCTCAAAGTTCAGAAATATGTTCTTACAGACCTTTAGAACAAACAGAAAAACAGCATTTGCATTAAAAGCACATTCAAACCATATAAAATACTGTAAATAATATTCAAAAAATCCAAGACAGTGGTTACAGATTATCAAAGAGAGAGACACTTGAAAAGCAAGATTTTTTTCCCTTGGCAATAGCAGCAATTTTGGCACAAAGGCAAGTGCGAAAGAGAGAGAAACAGACAGACAGACAAGTACAGAGAAGGGTTACAGAATCTACCACAAGCATGCCACAGTTCAGTAGGACCAAAAGCATAGTAACAGCATTCCCCAGCTTCCCTTCCCAGGAGAGAATGGCATCGCTCAAAAGCTTATTACTACTTCCCCAGCTGAATGGTTGATCTGTTCTGCAAAAGCCAGTTTGAATAAAACCTGCCTTTAAACATCCCTTGTAACCATCACAGAAGATGCCATACAGGCTCCTTGGAAAACCAGACAAAACCTTCACATAATGGTGATTCCAGCTGATTGCTAAAAAATCTCAACTTGCATATCACAGATTGTGCCCTACAACTACAGCGATTACATTACAAGGGATAGACAAAACACATTTAACACCAACCAAGACTGTGGCTACACACTGAGGGACTGACCTGTTAAGCAAAGTTAACACATGCCAATCAGGTTAGTAACATCCCACAAGAAAGTGCTTGTTGTGACCCATCTTACCTCAGCTGACCACACCTGCTGAATGTTATTTTGGGTTTGCATATAGTTTAAGCTCTAAACTGGCTACAAAAGATGTTAAACTGAGTGGCAGAGAGAAAGAGGTACCGACTGTAAGGGGAGAACCCATGCAATTTACATTCATTTGGTATTGCATGTGCCTTTCACAAATCCTCAAATGCCCACTGAACAAGCACTTTGCTAACTCAGGACTGAATTTAACTCAGAGGGTATAAAACTTAAGAACAGCGGGGGGGGTTTGTCTTGTATATTCCCTCTGATTGACGTTCCTGTTGTACAACTTTCTTCTGCCTTCTAAGCTATCTTTTACATCTCCATGAAATACCAAAACTGTGCATTTTACACTTTTCTTCTACTTTCCTTTTAGAGGCAGCTTACACTCCACATCTAGGCTAAATCAACATTTACCTCGCTACTGAAATTGATTCAGACTTCAGGGTCTGAAACTGGTAGAGCTGAATTTCATGGCACTTGCCTCAAAGGAAGTTAAACAGTTTCAGACAGACAACTGGTATTTGGTGAGTCCATCAGATGGGTGAAGTGGAGGCTTGGAAATAGGGCTCTGCCTCTATCTCCAATTCAAGCAGGTTTGTGCTTAAGATATTGGTCTACTCTACAGTGCAAGCAGAATGTCTAGAGTCTCTAACACATACAATTTAATAAATTGAAAGAAGGTATACACAAAGATTATTCAGAGTCAGTAGTTACATAGACATGTAATCTTATAGCCTTCCTTTCGTTATTCAGGAATAACATCCTATTATTCCACTGTAATATCAAGCACAGTAATTCAAAAGTTAACTTTTTTCTTTTTTCTGTCCCCCCTCCCCCCCCCAAAAAAAATACAGAACTGTAAACACATCACAGATGACCTGACCTACTCAGCAAGAACAGGAACTAAAGATAGGTGGCTACAGGGCACGACTGTTAAGCTGGCTAACAGAGAACTGACCCGCAGTTAATGAAACTGCAGGTTGCTTTTCAAGTGCATTGCATTTAGCCAGTACTTCCTCTCATTTCTTAATTGATTCCCAGGAGTTTTAAGATATACTTAGAACCTACTTCACAAAGAATATGACATCTCAGCTACAATTAGCATTTTACAAATGTCATTTTTCACTATGTTTTTTTTTCCCCTCCATTCTGCCATATGGAAATCTCACACAAACAAGAGCAAACTATCTAAGTAACTATGCTTCAAGAATCAACTGCACACAGTAAAATAAATTTCTGTCTGATTACATTCAGTTACAATCTTAGAAACACTTGTAAGAATAATATACAAAGTCAAATAAAAGCATGATTTTTATCTGCCTGTATGCTGGTAAGGTTTTTTCTCAACTAGCACTGTGAGGACACTCTTTTCTCAAAGCGTTGCTATCCAGTATGTTCTCTCTCCTAAAAGCAACTGATTTATTTTTTCCACAGCATTCCAGACAGATACTAGAAATCAAATCTCTTCCTTTTTCCAACATCACTAAATGAAAATTTAGGGGCCAGGCCAATGAGCATTTGTGGCACAGACATGTCTCCCATGTTAGAAGGAATTAGAATTTTAAGTTAAAAGCCAAATATACTTCACAGTAAGACACACATTCACCACCCAATTCCCAAAGCCATGGCCAGGAGCAGCACAAATTCTGGCAGTGAGGGGAGAGCACCAGGACCTGCCAGCACCATGAAATTCAAGGAGTTTAAGGAATCCGATCCCATTAGATGTCAGAGACACCCAGAATTCTACAGGAGACACAACCCAGAGGTAACAGGATCTTTCCCATTCCAGTACCAGATTAATGAAGAAAAGCTCAGGAGAATGAGAAACAACACCCAGAACTCAGGCGAACACAGAAATTCAGTTTGTGAGTTATTCCAGTTCATCAGAAAGACTTTTAACTTCACTAACACTGCAGTGCAGACATTACAGACTAAGTGTCTTTAACTGGGCCCACTCAGAGGAGACCCTTACCAGAGTATCTGTGTTTTCCTGAAATTATTTCAGATAATGTCCCTGAAAGGACTGAGAACATCTAGGCCCCAAAGCCACAGTGCAAAATAATATATTGAGACTTTCACAAAACACCCAAAATTCACACAGCACCCAAAAATCACAGGAGTTACACAGCTTACAAAGTTGGGTCACATTAATTCTTACTGGTCAGAAGGCTGCCCACAGAATTCCCCTAGGATCTGCACAAGAACTTCTGACTGGACATAGAGAAAGGGAACCCCAAAAGCTATCAGCTGACACATGAAAAAAGAGTCCAAAGGGTTCTGGGCTATATGGTGCCCAGTCGAGGAAACTGTGCTTTGCAGGCGCTGGCTTGCCACCCTAACTCTGTCAAAGAGGCCGAGAGAGTACTGCACCACCCTGCCAAAGAAGGAAGCAGAGCTACCTGGGGTCCTCTCTGCTGAGGCGGAGATGGAATTTGCTCCTCCATTCCCATCACTTGCCATGGCGTCCTGCAGAGGTCCTTTGGTATCCTATAAAAGTGGGGCAAAAAATTAAATTCAGATTAAAACTGAAAATGACTCAAAAATACTCTTTTTTTTCCTTCATGTGAGGCAATAAGTGCTGAACACATTGAACTAGGAATATATCCCTCTGACAATTAAGACAGCCCTTAATCATTGCATAGGCACAGTCTGAACCAAACATGTTCCATCTTAATTTATGGATTGACTAAAGCTCTGACAAACAATCTGGATATCCAAGAAAGTCAAAGCAGTGAGATCCCTGAAGTCTCTCCATCTGGGAGATAAAACAAGTTCCACTTTCGGTCTTTATTTTTTGCAGAAAGTGTGGCAACAATACTGGGACGGAACCCGTACCCTTCCAAACAGAGTACAGCTTTAGCTTGTAGTGATAAAATCAGAGAAAAGGGCAGAAAGACAATCATGACCACAAAAGAAAATACAATCTAAGCAGGAAGGACAGCTGCATGCAAGCTTAACAGAACTTGAATGCAAAGAGACTACCATGTAGTTTGCTCAGACAGGGTACGCAAAAATGCTGAAAATGGGGATGAGGAGAGAAATTATGTCTAATATGTCTTGGACTGTAAAGGCAAAAGCAGGGAGACCTTTCTGTATTACACAGTATGTCTTGGTCCTATGTTTAAAGCACAAATGCTCCTATAATGATAATAAAGGAAAATCATATCCTCTTTTTCCATATAGTTTTCCACTAATACACAGCTAACCTTCAGAAAAGAAAGCAGGTCTTCTTTATGGCCTCTGCAAGTGAGTTGGAACTGCATGTCCCAAAAGAAATGAAAACCATTTGCTTCATCTTAAGGAAAACCATTAAAGAAACAAAGCAAAACCGAAACTGTTAACACAATGCCTTTAGTCTTTGCATGGACTCAGTAAGTATTTTAGTTTAACAAGAAAGCAAATCAAAATCCTATTCTGAAGAGTGCAATATATTATTTTATAGCAACAACCAGGAAAAGAAAAGTAGCAATTATAGGGGCAGCTCTTAAATAAAATTTACAAAACATCAAGCCCTCATGACAAACAAAAACAATTTGATGAATTTTGATTTTTTCTGCTTTCTGAACCCCCCCCAGCATATTCCATTTTTAATGTTAAGAATCAAAATGTACTAACTTGACATGTTAGATGAAAACAGTTACCTTTCCTGACAGAGGAGCCACTGCTGGTCTCTTCCTCTGAGCATAACCAGAGAGTCGGTAACAGTAGTGAGGCTTACAGTAGAATTTACCTGCAGATGAAACAATAAAGAAGGTTAACAACAAGAACACAGTAGTTTAACAAAATATAAACGTTCATCTCAGTGCAGCTTATTTTCTGCCATTCCCTTTGCTCTGTCTGGTTTATTCACTACGCACGGAGACAAACACTCTAAAGTTTAACTCCAGCCCTCCTCTCTTCCCCTCCAGCCAAGCTCCTTTCCATTGGGTGCCTGACAGCCATTTAGCCTAATGTCCTATCAAACACCAAAGCAAAGCTGTGAAGCTTGTGTGGTATCACATGCTAACAATGCGGCAGTGTGTGAGGAACAAAGAAATCATCACATGAAAAGCTGGCAGAAGCACTTTTGGAAAAAGCAAGAATGAATGCAACCAGCAGAGGAAAGTGGGAATGGACAATGTTAACTCCCAAAGAACCATCTCAAAATGCACAGTGGCTACTTGTGAAAAGGACAATCAACCAAAGATTCATTTTCACAATTAAGAGCTTTTGTGATGCTACTAATTTAGTATCACCCCAGAAGTTTAAATGGGCTTTCACCAGTATGTGAACACTGTAAGGAGGCCAGAACAACACTAGTGATTCCCTAACACAAACAATAATAATAGCAGCAAATTGATGGCACAGTGTTATCGTCCAGTGTACCTCTATATATCACCATGCTCAGTATGCAGCCTCCCGTACTGCTATCCTAGTCCTACGACCTTGCTAATGCTTTTTGAACCTATACTCTGATCTTTGCTTCTTCCCCCACTTTCTCTAGACTTGTACAAGCAGAGTAGTCTCTAATGCCTCCGTTTATGAAGGGAAAGTGCCAAACACTCTCTTTTGAGATATCTCTGCTTAAATAAACATTTCTTAATATTGACTCTTTCCAAATACTATTCTCTCAAATTGTCTGTTTCAGGGAAAATTTCTGAAAAGAGCAACAACCAAAAAGCTCTTATATAAAAATTCTCAGACTTTCAACACCTAAAACCAGGCATTGACTGTACAATGCTGACTCATCAGTCAACACAGCTAGATGAATAGTAACAATGTCTGTATAGCTTTGTTATTTTTCTGTCAAAGAAAACCCAGAATGAAATATAAGCTAAATTTTCAGCAGCAGCGATTAGACTAGAGAGGAGAGCACATATTACTGTTAGGACATGTCTGCTTCATATATACATGAAACTATTAGGCACGTGAGAATCAATGCTATGGGTGTGCTGAGACTCCAAGTTTTGTATTGCTTCATTCAGAATGTAACTGTGTACATAAGCTTGCTGGCAGGGGGAATCACTAAAGCTGGTAGCAAAAAGTATTTCTGCCCATACAGCTGACAGAAGAGCTCAGTTTGTTACTGCTAAACATATAATCAGATACTCAACTACTTCTGAATGTCCAAAATAACAACAGTGCCCCAAAAATGCTTTTTCCCAGATTTGATTACTAATGAAGCTGTTACTACTCCTTTTATATGTTGATTTCCAAATTACCATTGACCCCCTTAAACTCACAAGCCACCTTTGCTGACCTTCTGGCCAAGTAATAACGGGCTTTCTATTCCTTACTGAGAGACTGGTTTGATGATTTTAAGATTCCTCAACTCTTTTTGTGACCAAACAAGTCCATTACTCATGATTGCTATACAGTTCATCATCAATATGTGCATTATTTTAGTTCTTTTTTGCCCATTACACCTCAATTACGTTTCTATGGTCATTATCCTATCCAGTGTTTTCAAAGAGATTCTTCATAGCTACATACAGTAGATATCTATCAATTTTATAACACTTTAATCTGCAGCAGAATATTCTGGAGTTTCATCCTGTGTCGTGTCAGTTTGTAAATTTTACTTCATTTTTACCTCAATAAGTGGGGAAAAGTATTGATTTTCTACCACTTTTCTGATATTTTGTCTTCTTAAATAGACCCAATATTCCATCATATCTGGTGTAGAATCCTTTCCATCTAACCTCTCACTAGTTTTACATCATTTTTTACCTGTTTTCCTATGGAGATAGGAGTAAAGATAAATGGTAGCTGTGAGGGAAGGTAAAGGCATACCTGTTGATATACATAAAGGTTTATCTGAGATACTTTCTCCTTTATTCTTTCTTCAAAAAATGTGAAATTTCCAGCCACTGTTCAAAGAATGCAAAATGCTGCTACTCTTTAAAGAAGATTACTCTTTAACGGAGGTGTAATTTTAAATTATATTTCTTTCAATATACACACTTTGCACTGTTAATGATGGATAGAGTTTCATCTCCTGCCATATTGTCCAGTTTCTCAGATTTGTTAGGTATATCTGAAGCTCCCTTTAATCATGCTAGACTCTGTAAACTGAGCCATCAGCACATTCTGCAATCATATTCCCTCCTCTTCAGTCTAACAGATATAGAAAACAAGAGTTACTACTGAATCTTCAGAAACTACTTCAACAAAACTTTCTCCGTATATATAACATTCACTTACCTCTACTCAACTTCCAGGCTCCACTATTCACTATATAGACAGAACTTAGTCTGTAATGAGCCATTATCATAGCCCCTGATTATAAAGCTCCTATTCTATTAAGTCAAAAATAAATGTACAGAGTTGGACTGTTGTGATCTCTTCAAGGGAAAAAAAAAGCTGTTTGCATGTCTCCAACATGTTATATTCTTTTAAATGTTTTTAAACACTGTACTAAAGAGTTTTCTCATTTAACAATACTGAAGTAAGAGTAACATATCTAGCCTTCAAAATCAGCCTCCAAACCCTTTTAAAGCCCCCAAATACTATTTGTTTCTTTGCCCTCCAGGAGCTATAGCTCCATTATTTTGCTACTAGCATGACCTGGCTACAGGAGAACAGATCCATACAGTTTCAACATTTGGAGAGATGGTGTCTTTGAAATAGAAGTTATTCCCTTTCCCAGCTCACCAAATAATTTGTAAATAAAGAAAGAGCTGAAATCTCTAAACAGACTTCCGGGACTGTTAAGACAATTCTGACATAAAGGCAATTTCTCTTACCATCTTCAATATCATAGGCGTAAGATGACAAGCGCAGAGTGGTGGCACAGTATTCACACTTGAAGCAACTGCGGTGGAAGAACTTGCCTTCAGCACTCAGCCTTTCCATCACGTAGACTCGCTTGTGGCAGAAGTAACAGACATCGCTGCCTCCCACGTTTTGGGGGAACTCCTTTTTAAGTGAGCCCTAGACAGAAACAGGCACAAATAGATTTGTGTGTGTCCAGTCTCACCAAGATTGCATGGTCCCATTTTCTCTTCATCTGTGTGGATACTGGAACATCTGGATGCTGCAGTTCCTTTGACAAAATTCACAGCTTTAGCCAGGACACCAAAAACTAACCTTAATGTCCAGGGAACAAGGTCCTAGGATGCCATGCCTATATATGTCAGGAGCAAATTACAGCTCTGGATAGAAGAGTGGACACAAGTACTATTAATGCTATCCTTGAAATAAATGGCCCAAAGGAGGCATACACTGGAAAGGCAAAACCAATAGAAATCCCTCAAACAACAATTCTTAGACCTACATTATCAAAAAAGGGTATCTCCTCTAGAAAACAATAATGCAATACTAGCCCCAGTGGATCAAACACATCTTCATGAATATGACAAGCAGTTTCTCAAAGGTGTATGCACAATCCTTGGATGTTGACATTAGATTCAAACATTTTGCAAGGAAAATGAGGACGAGAGTGAGAACAGAAGGAGAAAGGGAAATGAAGTCTTTTACAAAGCTACTACAGATGCCATCAGCTGTAGTTAACAACTGGACACTCACAATACATCAGCTCTACAGTACATCTAATCACAAACACACATCATCTTCTGTACATCATCTTACCAGTTCCTTCTTGTCTAGAAGGGTTTTGGGTTGCTCTTTCCTTTGAAGCTGATTGGCTATCTGCTCAGCCAATGAGCTCACTCCGCCTGTGTACATCTTTATATACTTCTACCAGATGGATGGAATAAAACAATAGGGAAGTGAGAAAAGGGAAAAAAAATCAAATTAAAAAAAATGACAAAAATGGTAAAAGGTTAGGTGGTGAAAAAGTGCAGAGAGGTCAAACCATGCCAAGACAGTGGACAATATGAAGTGAGAAGCAGTAACAGCAAAGCTAGCGTCATCAGTAATCACCAGTCCAGTACCAACTGTAATAAAAAAAAAGGTCTGCATCTAGCATTCTGTAAGTACTCTGGAAATACATGATGATGAAGAAAACAGAGGGGTTTTCTTTTGCTTGTGGGTATTTTTACACCTGGAAACCTGAACACTTCTCAAAGACCAGACCAAATACAGGTTAAGACTTTAAGTTCCAGGTGAAAGACATATCATACAGCCTAATTTCAAGTGCTGATCACAACAGTATATGTAGGTGCTTCGCAAATGGAAAGAATTCATTTGCAGGGCATTTGCAGAACAGAAAGGAATCCTCAACTCAGGAACTCAGTGATTCAAAAATATGATTTCTTCCAGTGCTAAAAGAACATAGGGCATTCAATTTACAGGGAAAAGATGCAAGATCCTCATCCAGTGCATTAGAGCCACACCTGCATGCATCTGGAACATACACTTGTTCAGCTTTGCATATGGCTTTATACCTAGGCTTTTCTTCCTCATGGATAGTGCCAAGCTCCATAACTTTGGATAGCTAAAAACCTTCCAATATTCCAAGAAATCTAGGCAGATTGGCTGTTACCTTATATTATACAAAATGAGTGTTTCAAAGCCATGTTCAGTCAGTACAAGAGCAGAGGAAGTGCTTTTCACAGGAAATACTTATCACACTTGGCAGTAATTACATAGTTAAGAAAACTATGTGGATACAGCTATGCTAGCTCAATCATACTGCAAACACCATGTATTTGTCTCAGTAGAGCAGCAGGCAGCACACCAAGCAATGTTCCTTCTTCAGACTAAGAAACATTATGAATGTTTCTAGCTGGAGTCTTCTCAGCAGATGAGGATCAGAGACACACTCCAGCTTCTGGCAAGTGTAAAATTCCTAGGATAACACTGCTCTGAAGGAAAGGACTAAAGTCATATCTCAGAAACCCCTTTACCCATATAGCAGAATTTGTTTGAAGCAAAACAGTTATTTTCTACAACTAATCACACAATGTAATTTCATGAACGTGATTATTAGCCTTTTAGCAATGTTTAAGATCTTCACATGTTTGCAGACACGAGAGCAGCAGGAAGCACTAAAAAAGCTGAAATCCACCACTAAATGGATAATTCTTTTGGGAAAAAGATCTTGAAAACAGAGCACTTGGGCATCGCTTATCACTGCTGTTAGTGAAGTCCTAATTCCTTAAGTTCTGTGCCACTGCAGTGACTAGGGTTTAATTTCTGCCCAGAAATAACTTATACCCACTGCTCTTCCAGGCATGTCCACTGACTCCACCCCAAAATGCAGAGCACTCACTGTATTTGCATATGCAAGAAATAACACATAATTTGTCTTTTGTAATTTTCAAGGTTTCTTATTCTTCCTTAGCTAGCATGTGTGTATGTGCATACACATGTCCAGAGTTGGACCTCACTGTCATATATCACACCTTGTCCTGCAGAGCATTGGTGACAACTTCTTGACACAGGTGGTGGAGGAGCCAACAAGGAGAGGTGTGCTGCTGGACCTCATACTAACAAACAAAGAAGGACTGGTGGAAGATGTGAAGGTTGGGGGCTGCCTTGGCTGCAGTGACCATGAGATGGTGGAGTTCAGGATGCTGCGAGGAGGAGGCAGGGCACCAAGTAGGATCGCAACCCTGGACTTCAGGAGAGCAAACTTTGGCCTCTTCAGGGACCTACTTGGAGGAATCCCGTGGGTTAGGGCCCTAGAAGGAAGGGGTGTTCAAGAGAGCTGGTTAATATTCAAACATCACTTCCTCCAGGCTCAAGAGCGGTGCATCCGTATGAGTACGAAGTCAAGCAAAGGAGGCAGGAGACCTGCATGGATGAGCAAGGAGCTCCTGGCAAAACTCAACCAGAAGAAGGAAGCATACAGAAAGTGGAAAGGGGGACAGGCCACTTGGGAGGAATATAGGAACGTTGTCAGAGTATGCAGGGATGCGGCGAGGAAGGCTAAGGCCCGTTTGGAATTAAATCTGGCGAGAGATGTCAAGGACAGCAAGAAGGGCTTCTTCAAATACATCAGCAGCAAGAGGAAGACTAGGGAAAATGTGGGCCCTTTGCTGAACGGGGTGGGTGCCCTGGTGACGAAGGATGCAGAGAAGGCAGAGTTACTGAATGCCTTCTTTGCTTCAGTCTTTACTGCTCAGGCCAGCCCTCAGGAACCCCAGACCCTGGAGGCAAGAGAGAAAGTCTGGAGAGAGGAAGACTTTCCCTTGGTGGAGGAGGAGTGGGTTAGAGATCATTTAAGCAAACTTGACACCCACAAATCCATGGGCCCTGATGGGATGCACCCACGAGTGCCGAGGGAGCTGGCGGACGTTATTGCTAAGCCACTCTCCATCATCTTTGAAAGGTCTTGGAGGACAGGAGAGGTGCCTGAGGACTGGAAGAAAGCCAATGTCACCCCAGTCTTCAAAAAGGGCAAGAAGGAGGACCCAGGGAACTACAGGCCAGTCAGCCTCACCTCCATCCCTGGAAAGGTGATGGAGCAGCTCATCCTGGAAGCCATCTCCAAGCATGTGGAGGAAAAGAAGGTGATCAGGAGTAGTCAGCATGGCTTCACCAAGGGGAAATCATGCCTAACCAATCTGATAGCCTTCTATGATGGAATGACTGGCTGGGTAGATGAGGGGAGAGCAGTGGATGTTGTCTACCTTGACTTCAGTAAGGCCTTTGACACCATCTCCCAGAACATCCTCATAGACAAGCTCAGGAAGTGTGGGTTAGATGAGTGGACAGTGAGGTGGATTGAGAACTGGCTGAATGGCAGAGCTCAGAGGGTTGTGATCAGTGGCACAGAGTCTAGTTGGAGGCCTGTAGCTAGCGGTGTCCCCCAGGGGTCAGGACTGGGTCCAGTCTTGTTCAGCTTCTTCATCAATGACCTGGATGAAGGGACAGAGTGCACCCTCAGCAAGTTTGCTGACGATACAAAACTGGGAGGAGTGGCCGATACACCAGAGGGCTGTGCTGCCATTCAGAGAGACCTGGACAGGCTGGAGAGGTGGAACCTCATGAGGTTCAGCAAAGGCAAGTGCAGGGTCCTGCACCTAGGGAGAAATAACCCCATGCACCAGTACAGGTTGGGGGTTGACCTGCTGGAAAGCAGCTCTGTGGAGAAGGATCTGGGAGTGCTGGTGGACACCAAGTTAAGCATGAGGCAGCATTGTGTCCTTGTGGCCAAGAAGGCCAATGGTATCCTGGGCTGCATCAGGAAGAGTGTTGCCAGCAGGTCGAGGGAGGTGATTCTCTCCCTCTCCTCAGACCTGGTGAGGCCACATCTGGAGTACTGTGTCCAGTTCTGGGCTCCCCAGTACAAGAGGGATGTGGCACTACTGGAGCAAGTCCAGCAAAGGGCTACAAAGATGATGAGGGGACTGGAGCATCTCTCTTATGAGGAAAGACTGAGAGAGCTGGGCCTGTTTAGCCTGGAGAAGAGAAGGCTGAGAGGAGATCTTATCAACGTGTACAAGTATCTGAAGGGAGGGTGTCAAGAGGATGGGACCAGACTCTTTTCAGTGGTGCCCAGCAACAGGACGCGAGGCAACGGGCACAAACTGAAACACAGACAGTTCCATCTGAATATGAGGAAAAACTTTGTCACTGTGAGGGTGACAGAGCACTGGCACAGGTTGCCCAGAGAGGTGGTGGAGTCTCCTTCTCTGGAGATATTCAAAAGCCACCTGGACATGATCCTGTGCAACGTGCTCTAGGTGACCCTGCTTGAGCAGGGGGGTTGGACTAGGTGATCTCCAGAGGTCCCTTCCAACCTCAACCATTCTGTGATTCTGTGATTCTGTGAAATACTATATTTTAAATGGAATCCACTGGAAATTTTTACTTTTCTTCCTTTCATCCACTGTTGATCTAAAATGACAACCAAAATCATCTGGCCGAGAGTTTTCCATTTTCCTCTAGAAGACCAAAAACGTTTGAGGCAGTTCAAGCTTTCTTAAATGATAAATCAAGCATTTCCTTTGGAAGCAGGTGCTTTTAATACAATCTTTCTTTTAGTTGAAACCACGTTTCTACTGAATAAGTTTTGATATGAAACGTCCAGCCAACCTTAACTGCAGATGTTTCAGGATCTTTAAATTTCTACCAGCACATATGAAGTTCTGTACTTGAAAAGGGATTATGCCAATCTTAACTCACAATACCCTGAGCTATTTGGTGTGCAGAAGGAAGTTGCTGGATCCTTAATGCTTGGTTCTTGGTTTTGTGTCCTCTCCCCTCATACATCACATCTGGCTTAAAACTGGATTTTAAGTGAAGCATTTTATCTTTCCTCACTTGGGCAAAGGCCTTCAAGATACACAATGTTCTGCAACATTTTGAAGAGTGGGCAAAGAACCTATTTCAGACTTAGGTCAGATCAAGTTCCTGTTGTTTGTTGTATGTATGGCAACTGCAACTAGTTCATATTCCTAGTGATTTTTTAGAAAGCCAAAGTACTTTTTGTTCATTTCATACTCTCCTTTAAGTATATACGCACAAACACATTCTGTAGTTTGACTCAACATCTCAACAAAAGTGGCAAGCAAAACAAAAAAGCTTTACATCCAAGCCAGAAGACTATCAGCACTGAAAAGAACTGATTTGAGCATGAGATTTACCAGAAGCTTTTTCATTTACATCAAACCTTAAATGTGTTCAGTTTCAAACTGCTTTATAGCTGAGAATAACCTAGCTATGCCACAGGTTGCCTCTGGTTTCTCACTTGTGCATGAAGATGCACAGACATTGCATTCTGCAGGTGAAGCGCTGCAAGACTAGCCATCTCTTGTGGTATATCCTTGGCTGGTGGGACTGGGGTGGAGCAAGCAGACACAGCAGAGTGCACCTTGCAATGCTCAGGCTAATGCTACCTGTCGAAGGGAGTCAGATGAGGGTGAAGAAGGGCGATTAGAAGAACGGAGGCTAAGGGAGAGCTCCCACTGGTCAACAAAGAATCGTCGAGACGGTTCAGTCTCGGGCTAAAAAATAAAATAAAAATCAAGACAATCATACAAGGCTATGGAGGATAAAACAGGAGAAAATAAAAACAAAAACCCAGGCCCTTCTGCCCACCATCAAAAGCTTTCATAAAGACTCCTGTAGGAAAATTTGGAAAAAAATGCCCATCACACCTTCTTTCTTTCCCTAGTGAGGCAGAAAGTAATAATTGTTTATTTTGTACACAGATATTCTGTACTTAAGACCATCAACATTTACTCAAGTTGCTTTTTTGAAAATTTTTCTTACTTTGCTAAGCTTTCTTTCTCTCATTGCTCTATTTTTTCTAACAAGAAATTTCCTTTCCTTAAATCCCACATCATAATCTATCGTCTGCACTGTTCCAACATGTTTCCTCTTTCTCCTTTCTGCCCTACCCCCTTATCCTTTTTTTCCTACTTTGTGTTCTCTGTCTCCCCTGTAGTTTCTCTCTCCTCCTTAATTTTGTATCTGTATAGAAATAAAACAGTCTCAAAAATCATTTCTTTTTTTTGCAATGTAATGCTGTTAATCTTTTCTACCTTCACAAGAAGCTCTAAAATGCTAGAAAGCAACACAAAAAGTAGGAGGAAAATGTCTATGCCTAGATGTTAACTTCTTTGTCATCCTTTCAATTGAGTAGTGAAATGCACAGCTTTCGACTGAGTAGTGAAATGCACAATGCCAGTTGTGTCATCCATTAACAAATAGAGACTAATACATTTAAACTACTCTTCTTACCCAGTCTTTCATGGCTTCTTTTACATTTCCAACATCCTATTTCAAACCCAGGCAGATGTTCACTCTTCCTTCCTGGAGAATAGCTTCACTGATTTTAATGATTAGCAAAGACTGTGTCCCCAAAGAACAGCAATTCAGAAATGACCTACAGCGCATAAATTTCTTTCTGACGTGGCTTGGTAAAGTTATGTCCACCAGCAAAAACTCTGGGACTGTTTATATTCGAGTTTGAGAAGACAGATCAATTTTGGATGGTTAACTCAAAACAATAAAATCTGGAAAAAAAAATATGTAGATGGTGTTTTCCAAAAGCACTCTCCTATTTGCGAAATGCTGCTGAAGATCTCAACTGAAAACATAAATAGGGTGAGAAAATAGAAACTAAAGAATTCACTGTTCAAACTGGCATGGTCCCATATGTCAGAGAAGACATATAGGAGAGAAAATTAAGCACAAGAACAAAACAAAAGTTTCCACTGGAAGCAAAGAAAACCTGCACAAGCTGCCAACTTTCCTGTTGGAAGCAAGAATACAGGAAGTATGGAAACAAAACCAGTACTTCAGAGCCAGGAGTGCTTGGAAAGTGCAGATGTCCTCGCTTCCAGAAGCAAGTAGAACTCGTGAGCAACTGACTGGTAAAGACAGCTGTGAGATGGTTTGATCTGGAGTCCAGCTAGTTTTCAGTATGCACTCTGAAGCTTGGAGAGTGTTTTTTACCTTCTTGTTGAAGTTTTTTTGAAACAGAAATGCTGCCATTTGTCAAGTAAGAAAAAAGTTAGGAACTGGCAAGTAGGACAGAAAACTACACAAAATAGACTTGACTGTCTTTTTAACCCTATGACTGTGTATAGCAATGGTCACTGTATTTGGGGGAATTTTTCTATCCCTCTGACCCCAGATGTCACCAGTACCCAGAATTACAAACTGACACAGAACACCCAATAGACAGGGCTGTAGTCACCTGATGCCTCACAGTAGGCCTGGGCTCCAGGAGGGCAGCCAGCTGACATGCCCTTTGTTCAACATTCTCGGGCACTTGGTCATCAGAAAAAAAACGAGGAGATCTCTGCGAGATAAGGAATGAGGAAGGAAGTGAACAAATAGGCAAAAATGCCCCAAAAGGAACAGACATTAAACTGAAAGCAAGGCCAAAGCCAGAAAAGAAAGTATGAAATTCACATGCAGAAAAGAAAAGCTCCCAACTGAAGACTGTTTTTACTTCCAATGTGTATTGGATTGCTGTTCTAATGAAGTCCTAAATCTAGGCCTTCAAGGCCAAGAAGAAACAGCTGAATTAAACATTATTCACAACTATCCCCACCTAGCACTGCTGCAGCCAAAACCAAACAAGCACATAGCCTCTCTCTGGCATTACCATCCAGAAAAAAAAAAAGCATTTCTAATCAAAAGATGTAGTTTTATCACACACAAAAGGAGGTCCGTCCTTGGTACCCATTTCACCACAGTTCTTGTTGTCAAGGATTTCCTTTACATATCTAGATCTGGACATACCTGTGTTTCTCAGACTTTGTGCACAGAAACACTCATTTCTATGGTAATGTAGTTCAATTCTCATAAAGAATGAATTAGTCTCCTTTATGATGCTGGGATATAGAAAGTTGAATGTTGGGATACAAAAAGTGAATGTGGTACTTACCAAAGACAGGATGTTTAACAAGACTGGCTGGCTGAAGCAAAGCACAAGACAATCAAGCCATCACAGAAGTTGCCAGTCTTACTTTTGAAACTTTCACTGTCCTACTTGTTCATACTGCACTGTCATGTCAACAGACCCCAGGCACAATATTTGATACCTCTGCTATTCTAGTCGTTCATATCAATCTTGCTAACCTGTTGTATGGTGCACTTTAATGACATGGAAAAAAGAGCTGGCTTGTGTCCTGCTGTTGGAGGGACAGGACTATCATTCATGTCACACAGCTTTCAGCTAACATGTTTGCAGAGATCAAAAATAATAAACCAGGAACTACAAATATGCACTCATGAAGAAACTTCAAGCTTCATCTGCCAAGAATGATTAGGTGCTGCTAAGTACTGCTTGCTGACTGTTCTACAAAAACAGAACACAAAACTAGGTTCCCGTCTAATTAATGAGAAGTGCTTTTCTCATTCAGATATATTAATAATACTGCTTATTTTCATCTGCTCTCAGTTCCACCTACTCCTTCCTTATAGATCATTTTCACTAAAACTAGAGCCTATTATAAGGCTGTGGGATTTTGTGTCACTGCAGACACATGCTTATTCATCTTCTACTGCCTGTCAGAAAACAATCGGCCCACAACAGTCTTTTGTGTAGGACACATTTTGAAAGTTACAACAGTTTTATAGCTGGCTACCATTTATGACTTAATTCATTAAATGCCTTAGTGGAACGTCAATTAATTTGTCAATATGAATCCAAACCAACCAATTGTTTTAAGAGCCTATCTTTCCTTTTCCCATGCGTCTGTGTAATACTGAACAGACAAGACTGTTGAATATTTCATTGTTAAGGCAGCGTTGAAATCTCTATACTAAATAATGCCTCATCGTTTTTCCTTTTGCTCTGGCCTGTAGGAGGCAGGATGGAATGCCAGTTGTTTAACGATCCAGAAAGCAAGCAGTGAAAACAATGCAACCATGTTCACAGGAATTAGCACAAAACTTAACTCTTCTTGTCCTGCTATAGCCACAGCATACTCCAGTAAAGAGGTGTAAGAGAAAAAGAAGAACGGGAAGAGCTTAAGTGCTAAATCTGTGGCAAAATAAACACATTTAGCAAACTGTTGATGAAGGCTTGTTAGGCATATGTTGGCATCACACAGAAATAATCACTCCTAACTGACTCTCAGCAGTTGCAGCGTGTTAACAGCAGCATTAGGATAAGTGTGTTCCCGCTACCCAGTACATTTGCCCTTTGTATTGCACACATCCATCACTGCATTGTGCCATCAGCATCCATGCCATTTGTTCATGCTCTTTACCCTTTCCTGTCTGGGACTCTGCTCCCCAGGAGAGTCAGCACCACCTTCCCTGTTTCTCTGCAAGCAACAAATTATGAACTTAATAACAAGCACAGACCACATTCCTAGTCAAAATACACTTCATCTGAATTTTCTTACAATGCAGGCAGAAAAGAGGCCATAATGACAACATAATAGCTTATTAAGAAGAGTATTCTAAAAGTGGCTCCTGTAGGGATAATTTAAAAATCAATCCATATATATCCATATCAGGTCAGTTAACCACTATACATTACCACAATGTAATGAGATTAGTATGATAAAGATGATAAAACACTCAATGCAACTCACACTGTGATATTAGATCAAAGGAAGGAAATGGAAAATTTAAAAGAAGTGGCAGAATGAATGCATTAGAAGCACAGAGGTATAGTTTTTTAAAAGACATCAGTGTAACAAGGACATAGATCCACCTGACTTGCTACGAGGCCTGGGCCAAGACAATTTCAGAAGAAGAAATCATTCAAAAGGAAAAAAAGGTCTCCAAAGGCAGACCCCTCAATAGGTTCTAGCAGACTGTTTCTGTAGCACAGGAAGTAAAAAAGCCTTCACAGTTAAAGGAAGAAGCTGACTTTTTAATTTACTTGAGAACACAAGGTGGAAAACAATTAAAGGACACTTGGACCAAGCAATAGTCAGCTTTCATGACTGAACTATGCAAGCAAGAGACACAAGACAAACAAAATATTTGGAGAAGCTAGGGAGGGAAATACAAAAAACTAAAGGGTCTTTAGTGACAGCAAGACAATTTTTCCATACAGAAAATGACTCTGTGGATTAAACCTCAGCATTTAACTGCCATAGTTTCTCTGTCAATAAACTGAGGGAAAACCTTAAATCTCTCATAAAAATTATCTGCTAACATCTTCAAAGGACCTTGACAAGAGGAAGGATGTTAGCTATCACAATGTCACAGTGATAATAGACTCAATTCAGTCTAAATGAATGTTGCTAACAAAAAGGACTGTCCCCATCCCATCTACCTAGAGATGCATTCCTGTATCTTTCCTTTGCATCATGCTGTCCACATGGGTACCAGGAAACTAACCACTTTTTTGTTAGGACAGTTTTCAATCAGATTAGTAAACTGACTTGACTTATCTTGCAGCTGCACAACCTGACACAAGAGAGGCAGTGGAGAATGCATGGTCTGGGGACGGACTAAGTTAGACTACATTAAATGTAACATATAACTGCACTCTGAGAAATCAGAGCAATAAGGCAAGTCAGACTTTATGCCCCAAAATGACCCTTTCCTAGTTTGCTAAAAGGTGACATGCCTTTACACAGTTTACAGGCATGCAAGAGTTCAGTGAAGAAATGTTTTCCACCTGTGGGGAAATTTATTTGTACAATTCCTATTTAAAGCTATGGGAGGTCCATGGAACTGCAGCTGCCTTTTTATCACCTCAGGATTAGTTTAAGATTGATCAGGAAGGAGTGGAATTTATTACTGCAGGAAAAGGGAATAATAAAAAAAAGAAATAGATACCACTCAAAGAAGTACAATGACCATGTACAACGAGACACAAATGTTAAAAGATTTCAGGTAATATTTAACTAGAAGGACAACAAATACCTGCTCACACACATCTGGATGCACATTTATATACTGTGTTCAGAACAGCTCTTCCTACTCCAAATTAAAACTCAGAGGCACTGAACACTAACTCCTGTGAGACAAAGGGCTGTGTGTGGGGGAAACACAAGGACCAAACTGGACATGTCCGTGCCAATTCAAGAGTCCCAAAAAGCACTTCATACAAGTAATCCTGAAAGAGTTTCATGGATACAAGGACAAATTCTCAATCACACTTGTATAAAGGAAGAGTGGAGAAAAGTTGCGCTTTCTATCCCTGTACTACTCCAAACAGACTAACCTTGCTTGTCCGAAAAAGTTTTCTGACACTGGAAGATATATATGCAATACAGGATCAAGTTCTAACGCTTAGACAGAGGCACACCTGTTGAATTTCTACGGTGCATATACACACTTTAAGGGAAGACTTGGCCCTTGTATTTCACCTCTGTCCTGCTGCTACTCAAAACTGAAAAAGGCTACTGCAATTACAAATGACCCATAGTAAAATCTCAGAATCTACACTGCATCAGATAATCATCATAATCATATTTCTGCTGATCTAATGCCAACCTATGTTTTTAATCTAAGAGATCCAAGAACCCATTGCCATCTGAATAAAGAAAGTTGAAAATGCATTTGCAAATGGGATATCTGGTAACTGATCTAGTCACTTGTACAAACAGTAATGAAGAGAGAGGGATAGAGCATGCAGAGGAAATCACCTGCTGTCTGAGACACGGTGGAGAGGAAGGTGGAGTGGAAGAAGAGAGCATGATCACTTTTTTGGGGCAGGTCCGAGAACGTTCCTTATTCCTCAGCTTTTTTTAAAACAGAGAAAGAAAAAAATCATAAAAAGGATAGAAAAGCTAAGGCAACATTACAATTGGCTTTGGTGAGACAGGCCACAATTCCAGAAGTGCATCAACTGACTCAAAATCATATGCTTAGTGAAATGTACAACCTGCAACTCTCCATAGCACAGCTGGTCTGCTCTCTTTACTTCATGAAAAACTACTTACTGTTGTGCCCTGTAATGTTTAAAAATATCCATCCTTTTGGCCTAATTACTCTTGCTTGGAGTTCATTAGCAAAAAACTCAAGTCACAGCATTCTGTTCTCAGCTTCGGCTCCTTCCTCTCTACCTTACAGAGATTAAACTATCTAAGACAAATTAAACTGTATGGTGTCATTCTACTAGAAAAGAAACACAGCCATTTTATAGCTGAAATGTAGCCATAGCTAATAATCTGAATACCGCACAATATACATATGTCCTGGTTTGTATGCCAGAGCACATGCCTTTCTAATTCTATAAATCCTAACTATGTACAGTCTTTTTTCCACCACTTCTCCATTTTTCACGTATCTTTTGCCTGTTTTTGCCTTTTCTTTTGAATCCTCTCCCCCGCATATCTGGAAATAGTTGCACTGCAAAAAGAAACACTTGAGTATCTAAAGCCACTGTTAGACAACCTCTGAAGAAACAGCATGAAGTTTGAAGATATTACAGATGTTCATCACTGACCTTACCACTGAGCTGGCACAAACATCTGTTTGACTGTTCTCTTCCCCTTCAGCACAAAAATCAACTCTCCTAATTTAAACAGATACTACAAGCAGTTTAAACTAAGCCATATGACTTTGCACTGAAGTAGATGAGCACTTATATGCTGTTTCAAAAGGCTCAGCTGTCAAGATATTCATCTCTAACAGAAGGGCAATAACATCTTCAACCACTGCAGCTGTTAATGCACTTTCATCTGACCACGGCCTAGTTTGTATTTCAGATTTCAACATTTTCACAAACTTGCATATTTTTCCATGGCAGATAGCAGAACACTGTATAATGAAGTGGAGTAGGCATATGTTCAGCCCTCCAGTAGGATGCATTTCTGAGTATGCAAAGACAAAGATGGCTATAGGAAAGAGGAGAGAAAGATGTATCAACAGATTTAAATATGAAATTAAGTATGAAAAACAACATTAATGGAAATCAAAGTTGTTTTAAGTTCTCTTCCATTGAGATTTCAGATTTCAGCTCCTGCTGACTGTGGTCATCTCAGTTAGTCATTACATATCTTCAAAAACAAGAATTCCAACAGAACTACTGAAAAAAGTTTTTACTGTTGCATCTTTACCACCCTTCAAGGGACCATCTCAGAAGAACGAGCATCAAAACTCCAGAAGCAGAAAAAATTTGCACAGAAAGACATGCAATCTCCATCTTACAAGCATCTTTGTAAACGTAAGTGAGGAAAGCTTCTTTATTATGCACATACCTTGCTGCCGTTAGGAGACTATGAAACCACAGCAAAAAAAAATGCTGAAGGCTTTTATGCTGAGTCTGGAAATCCAGGACAAAATTCAGTTTAATAGACTAGTCTCTTATACCATACCCAAGCAGTCAGATCCTCTTCTAGACAGACCACATGGCTTTCCAATGTTTCATGATGCCTGATGAGATGCTCTTTCCCAAAATAAGCCCAAATGGCTTGGAAAACAATGGAACACACAATGGGAGTTGTTTTTATACAACTAAGAGTTCATTGGAGGAGATTAACCACTCTTCAAAAAACAGTCCAGCTTTTTTAGGCAATAGTGCCATCACAGAAGAAATTATAAATATTTTAATTGTGAATATGCACATAACATCATCTTCATATGTTACTAGCTGCTGCTGAGGTGCTCTAGTAGCGTGAACCCATTTTTGACAACACAGATCAGCATTCTCAAGGTGTAGCTCAACAAACCAAATTTTCCAACACAATTACTAAGGAAAACTATGAATGTGGAGAGCAGCAGATGGGCAAGGCTTTAATCCTGCTGGATCCTTTCAAGGTATTTCCTTTACAAGAGAGAGAGCATAAAGGTCATGTGATAAAAACAAAAATTGCTTCAGAACAGTTTTGCCAGGATTTCTCCCTTTCTCAGAGTTCTGTTATATCAGCCTGTCCCTACCCTACCTCTATAACAGCTCCAGAGATATTTTGCATCACAAACTGAAACTGCTGGCCTGCTATCTCTGCTAACTACAAGGCAAAACAAGAACCTGGCCTTAAACTGATAATCAAGTATAACTAAGGAAGTCCACCTGACAGACACTGGCAGGTCATAGCCCGAGGCAGATGTAGTTTTTCCATCAACAATCCAGACCACTTCTGTGCAACTGTCTGGTTTCTCCCCCACAATTAGTCTTGCTGCTTTTGCAGTATATTTTCCTCTGCCATGCAGCTTCCAAGATGCAGGACCAAACCTGTCAATCGTAAGGCCTGAAATTGCCTTCCTCCCCCAAACCCTCCAGTCCACTCTGCCTACTGGAAAGAACATCAGGTACCATCTGGTTTCCCTCAAGAACAGGTTACCACTTTATCCAGTTAGGAATTGCTTTGCTCCTCTTCAAAGGACTCTTCACAGTAGGAGGCATTTGCTATGTGAAGAGATGCAGGAGAACTCTGTCCCATAGCTTCGTGAACAGCTCTTTGTAGCTAACATAAAGTCCTCCTAAAGAGTTTATCAGGAGCAATATTACTCCTTTACATCATCTCCAGTAACATGTACCGGTACCCAGCACCAACTTCACTGTAGAATCTGTGGCCCAGGAAATAGCTTTGTAGCTGGAGTGCCTGGTGTCACTGTAGAGAGCCACTGCAGTACTGCAGTAAGGTGCAGTCTCACAGCTATCAGATTCTGCTGTGCCTCAGCAACCAGAACTAGGACTCTCAGGAGCCAGCTGAAGCACTGCTTCAGCAACAACTTCCCGCAGGACAGATATCTGTTCAAACTTGGCAAAGCTGGCTCCTTGGCTTAGTAGCTGGCTTTCTGCCTCAGCTGATCTCTGAATAAATGCTCCTATATACTCTTATGGCTTTTGAAATAAGACAACTGATATCCCTTATTTCCCGAGGCAAGTCCTCAGGAACCTTTGGAATAGAGACCATATCAATCTTCTCTTTGATCCTGCTGTATCCTGCAGATTTTGCATTCTTGAAACCCATTTTTATTCTTCTCCATTTCAACTGTCAGATGAAAAGCACAACAAAATCCAGCACAAAAGCTGCACCCCAGAACCCACTGTCTTCTGTTGATACAGTAAAGCTTATCAAGGAAAAGACATATCATAGATGACATGACATCTTTAACCTCATTGGTTGGGAAAATTGCTTGTATATTTTCTGTTTGTTTTTTTTTCCTAATAGAAAAATCTAGAAATACCTCAGACAATAAAACATTTATACTAAGTTGCATCTATAAGCAAGATTTCTGTTCAAACATCCACTGAAACCCTGGGAAGTTGAAACTCGTGTAAGAGGACAGGAAACTTTGACTGTTAAGTCTTCTTGAAACATTAAACCATGCATCATTGCCTGAAGAAGATTCTGGTTTTATTCATTATTAATTAAATGATTTAAAACAACGGTCTCATGCAAAGGTGCTGGAAAACAATGGTTTAAAAATAGGATAGCGATAGCTGGTATTGAGTGCAGACACTGCATCATATTCATAATCAATTTGTTTACCTGTTTCCACTGGGGCACAGAAGCAAGACGGCCCTGCTCTCGTCTGCTGGATGGTTGGTTGTGAACACGTTCTTGATAAGGCAAAACAGGCTGCTGCATGCAGGTTGTAGGGATAGCAGGGTGAGACCAGGGAGGAAAGACAAAATAGCAAAGGAAACTCAAAGAAAGTCAAAGGAATGGGAGACAGAATCAGACAGACACACAATTAAGAGAAAAAAAATTGGATGGGGAGAATTAGCAAGTAAAACATAAAAAGGGAAAAGACATTAAAAAAAAGGGAAAATTTGGAAATTTCTTTTATTTTCATTGTTTCTTCAGTTCAGCCTGGTTATTCCAGCCAGTATGCACTGACTGAGGAAACACGTGACTGGCAAAGAGCAAGATAAATGCCGTCCTTTTGAGCTTCTATTATACTACTGACACTGGTGTGCAGCTTTCAAGTAGCTAGGTCAGATCCCAGCCACAATCTAGCCATGGCAGCACAGAGCTTGGCACAAGCTGTGAAGCAGCAGGGCAAGAACCCAGGCACTTAAGCCATACTGAGCCTTAAACTGCTGACACCGCACTGCTAGCAGCATCTTGGAGTGACTCAATCTAACTTCAAAGAAGACTTCCTTGCAGTTGCAGTAGTTCAGATACCATCCTGAATAACCAGTAGTCATCAGAAAGCCTCACTTGGAATGATACAAACATCTTGATTGCAAAGAAACTCCCAGGCATTTATCTGCAGTGCTCACAGATGCATAAAAATACTGAGACCCAGTTCACAAGAATGAACAACTGGCATGAAAAACTTCAAATCAGAACTTAAATGATAGTTCTTAAACATTAGAAATGGGATGTTCCTGGAAAGCTTTTCAATGGCAGTAGTAGTTACAAAAGAAATCTAATTGTTTTTAAGATGTTTCTGAAAGAGATTACAAAACACAGTACCAGTACTAACAGTGAACTAGACTTCAAACAGGAAGTTCTTCCCCATCTCACATCCCTAAATCAAGAAATTTTCCTCTTTTGCATAAGCTTCAATCTTACTTAGAAGAGCCATTAGCATCCAGTCTTGAGGAGTGTTATTATTAGTGTCTCGTTGCTCTACAAAATAGGGGGTTCTACTACCCATCTCCTACCTGTCTCCGTAAGCTTGAGGACTGCACTGGTGCATTCTCCTCAAACTTGGCCAGTAGCTGGGTTGCCATGGACTTCACTTTGTTCTGATTCCCAATGGCAGCATCAATTCTCCTCTCCGTCAGGGCGCTGACCAGTGCGGGCCTTTCTTCTCTGTAGCTTCGAGGGATGTCCTCCTAACAATCAAGAGAATGAAAACTTAACAGATCCATCCAGACCACCTTTTATCTCTCCTCCCTTTGGCTGTAAAAGGTTAACACTGAAGAAAACGAAACCATTAGCTTGCATTTCAAAGCTCACATTTTAATTTTTTTTGGCAGGTCACCGAGTTCTGATAAACTTTAATTATCTTTCCAATCTTACTTGATACATTTATGTACCAAAGAGACCACATTTGAAACACTCCCATGAATATATCGCCATAAAGCAAAAAGCTATTTTCAAACTCTCACTGACAATTCAAAGTTCTAAATTTTAGCGCACTTGTAGCTATTTGGCTATATAAACTTGAACTGGAGGAGTGCCTTGTGGAGCATACTGGATACGTATGCCTTTTGAAATGAAGAAGTTTTAACATGAATGAAATTTCTGACTCCATTGCATCACTTTACTAAATTAGCATTTTATTCTTGGTGTCCTCATCAAGTCAAAGTAACTTGCAATCAAGACAAAATATAAGGGAACTGCAACATTTAATTTCTAACATACTATTCTTTCATAAGAACCAGTAAAATATTTGTACTATATGTATGACAAAGCATAATCTCTTAAGAAGAACTGACTTTTATCTAAAAAATTTCATATAAATCCTGTCCGGATATAGAAAACACAAGGCTTGAAGTTGGAACAAGGAACCTAACAAATACATATTTTTCTCCATAACACTTCTCCACTCTAATACTTACATCCTCAGACTGGCTCGTTTTCCTCCTCTTTCCTGCACCATCCAGTTCCTTTTCCTTTTTGTCCTGAAAATAGAAGGAAGAGAAAAAAAAAAAACAAAGATAAGGATTCTCATACCTTTCTGGCCTGAGACAAATGCCATCAGTATGTTTAAATTAGCTTTACAACACAACTGATTAATTCTCTGGGCTCATTGTTTAAAAAAAGTGGGGGGGTGGAGGGTGGGGGGGGGTGGCTCTGATGCTTCTTAGGGGATTTCTTGCCTTCACATTGGAAATTCTACCTGACATTCTTCAAAGCTTTCAATGAACTGGGAACTGAGTACCAGTTATGTTCTAATACAAAACATATCCCCAAATTCTAGCACAAGACTAGGATTTTAAGACTGAAGTAAATCATTAATTGAGAGCACATATTACCTAGGTAATTCTGCAATTATAATGGTTATGCATTGTCCTATGCCAATAACTGATGAACACATGGTCTTTTGTTGATACACAGCAGATAGGCACTCATACATCCATTTTTATTAACACCTATGTGGACAGCAGCCTAGCAGACAAAAGTGTTATCAGGACTGTGGTATGGTCACCTTTGGAGTGCGTTTCCGAGAGATGCTTTGTCCCAGTTTGCTGAGAAAAGAGATGGGAGATTTGGTACTGGCAATCAGGGCAGCTTTTTCTTCTGCATTCAGGTCCAGACTGTCTGTTAGCAAAAACAAGTGGGACAAGGGAATGCCAAGATTTTATTTCTGTGGTGCCATTATTAAACACACAACCAAAAGACTCACTAATTTTTTAACATATCACTCTTATTATTAAACTCTCTGCACAAAATAATTATAGAGACTCCAAAATGAGTAGGTTTCTTTGCAACCCCACTCTCTTCATTTTGCCAAAATCAGTTCTCCTTCGGGCCTTATAACTACCCAGAAAAAATATTGTGTTTGTTTACTCTATTTACTTCCGTATTTGCAGACCATCAGGACCAATATTAATAAGAAGAAACCAGAGCTTTGGAAATAACACCTGATATACGCTATATTTTAAAAAGGCTATTAAACACACAATTTTCACCAGAGTGATAGACTTGAAATAGATGCATCTTAAGGCATATATTAAGATCATCAGTAACAGAGAAAAAGCTGAAATAGCATTATTAAGATGGCAATATTCACTTATGCTAGGCATTTACATCTTTCAGTACTACTTAAGGATCTTTCAGTCCTGCCTTCCATTGGCCTGGAGTTACTCTCATCATCCAAGCATGGTAAACAATAGATATAAAACTTGGCCAGTGCCTTGAAATTAACTACTAAACAACTGCTAGCAAGGCATCTCATGACCAGAGACAGATGAACCTCTAATAATAGCAAGAGAGCACAAAAGTTGTCTAGAAGTTCTGAAGTGAATTTAGATTTTTTGAGGACATTATTTTGCACTCATTAACTCCTCTTTTTGCTTCTGATGCTGCTAACATGGTCTCCTGTCAGCACAAACAAGAGGGCAACTTTCTGTAGTGTAGAATTAGTGAGTGACAACTATGAGCTCATGTGGGAGAAGCACAAAGATAACTGGAGTGCCCAAAAATCATTCTGCAGCTGTCTTCAAATCTGACAGACCTGCCCCAAGCTCCTTACCATTAGAGGGGATGGTGTCTTTGAACATCTCATAGAACTGCGTGAGGTACATCACCATCGAGAGTTTATCTGGCTCTCCAACAGATGCCATTTCCTTTCCAGTCATAATGGGAGATATTCCAAACTCTTTTTCAGAGATGTCAAAGGCCAGCTGGTTATTTTTCTCCACATTGTGCTCATCCAAAGAATCAAAGTCTCTGCAAAGGGCAGGAAGAGGGCATGCACTGAATCAAGTATAAAAAGTCTTTTGAAAGAACTCAGAGATAAATCTCCAGTTTCTATTCTGAAACTCCAGAGTATCTTCTTCTCTCAAATTTATTAGCAAACATCTTTTTATATTGCTCTTGTCCCCATTTTTCTTGACTGATCCATATTTTAGTTCTATTGGCTTTTCCAAAACTTGTTATTCTCATTTGAACTCTCACAAGCTACATAGCTTTTAAAAAGAGTAGCTCAGGTTAACTTTAGTGCAACAGAGAAGTAATTCAGCACGAAGGAAAGGGAATAACCACACAATTATTTAGCATGCTTTACACTGGAGTATGTCTTTAATTACACTGCTAGCATTTATTTTTTCTAATGTCCCTTTGGGACATAGTCATTTCAGATTTCAATTGAAGTACCAGAGTCTTTGCTACTGGTACTTATGCCTGCCAAAGTTTTCCCATTCTAGAATCTGGGCACTCTTTTACCCAACATATAATGGAATAGGACAGCCTCTCTCATTCATCCAGTCAACACGTTAGTGCACAAACAGTAGCAATGACTCTATTCAGACTGTAGGTCACTAATTCTAGAAAAGGCAGCCCAAAAGTCTTCAGAAAAAGTTACCATCAAACTATAAAAGGCTAAGTGGAGATTTGTTTACAAGAAATTTAACTGAGGCTATCAACTAATTTCACAAAGAAAAGAGCTGTCAGATAATAGTGAACTCCAATCAGTACCAGTTTGCAGTTTAATTCCATCAAATCATGTAGAAGACAAAATGACAACACATTTATTTTGATATTCATCAAGCCTTTATGACCTTCCACCCTGCTGGTGAATCACTGTACATTAGCTTCTATCAAGTTTAATTGTATTCATTTCAATCCACTTCTTCAAAAGTCACAAAAGCATTGCCTAAGTCTCCATATTAGTAGTTCCAAATACGACTAACATTCTTGTCCTTCCCAGTTCTTCAAAACAGTCCGTTACTTACATTAGGTCTGGACGGTATCTGTGGATAATGGCACATAAAGCTAGGCCACTTTTCCATGACATTGTGAGATCTGTCACATTTACACCAGCATATCCATCAGTCTGCCTCTGGCACCAACTGAGCAATTTACTGGAGCGAGCTACAGACTCTGTAAGAAATCATGTTTTTTTAAGTGGAAATGCACAAAATCTCTTTCATGAATTCTAACAATGTCATAAAAAGTATGTATCAACAAACAAAACTTGCTGGAAGGGTCTTTGTGTAAAGAAGTAGCTCCCTCAACAAGGGATAATTTAGGATAGATTAAAAAAAAAAAAAAAGACTATCACATCTATTTTACATCCAAGAAAGGACTTTTCATTTGCTAAAAAGTAATTATCCAAGTTGTAACTTGCCAGGCATTTCACCCCAAATGTCACAAAAAAACCCCAGGCATTATAAAACAGCCAAAAAGGCTTGTTTTAAATAAGATCAAAAGGACATACAGTAGCATGACGCTCTCTAACACCCAGATATACTATTTCTAATGGAAGAACTATAAATGTACTTCTGCAAATTCTTAACTTCTTTTGAAAGCTTTCCAGTTAAGTACTGACCTGTTTTGACCTTGCCTCACTGCAAGAGCTGACGAGATTACAGCCCAAAGGCACATGGTTGTAGGCCAAAGAACAAATCAGAAGACTACGAAACTATACAACAGTGAAAGGGAGGTTCAGCAGCAAAACTCCATTCTGAGAGTCACCAAAGACTATCTGGACATCCAAAGGCAAGGTATGCAAAAGAAAAAGTTCAACATACCCCTCATGGTACAGGACTAGTAGACAGATGTTTAAATACTTAACCACAAGATGTCTAACTTGCAGAATGATGCAAGTAAAGCAATGTTTCATTTCGTTAAGCTAAGAGATGAAATTTAGTAAAGGGTAAACATAAACATGAGAGACTGCACAAGGTGAAATACCTTCTCTTATTTTTATAAGAATTGTGAGTTTGCTGCTGGAATGAATTCAGGCTAAGCTTCCACACTCAATGTAATGACATTGTTAATGGATAAAGGAAGTGAGAAATACTTGTATAAGCAAATATGCTTAGAAATATAACAGCATTATACAGCTAGGGAAATTAGGCAAACAAAATGCCTTTACATGTTAATTAAAACTTGAAAAATTGGAAAAATTAGACAAAGAACTGCTAGATATTTTTTCTAAACCAAAAGAGACGGGTTAAACAAGACTCCAGAGCCCCATTGCTCTGTGTGTCCTGCACTGATTTAGCTCCAGAGTACCAAAAGGAATGAAACAATAACCAGGCCTACCATTCCGAGTCAGCTTTGGTGTCCTGGAGTTCACAAAGTTTTCTATTTCCAAGTGAATGTCTTTCAAGTCTCCTGTATTATACAAGTGGCGCACCTAAAATAATGCAAAAGATTAAAAATGACCAACATGTGACGCACCCAAGATCCATACAGAATGAATAGGAAGACATGAAGGAGCAGTTCCAAGGATGAATGAAGGAAGACGAGTACGCTCACATAGCAGAAAGCTCTAGCCCAAGAACTCCAGAACAATGAGGAACAGCTCGTCAGTGCTGAACAGTCGAGCTGGCTTCTGCTGGTCAGTGGATAACAAATTGCAGTGACAGACAGCTACAGTACATTACTACAAAGAAAATACACACACACAAATATGTGTATTTCAAATATCATTATAACATGGTTAAAACTGTCAAAATCAAAAACACAACTGATAAAAAAGCACATTTTTAAGACTTCTAAAAAAGCCTACATTAAGAGGAATTTGGTAGAGTACAGAGGTCTATTCTTGATGGATATGTCAGCATTTCACTGCTTCCAAGTTAAACTGCCACAGCCAAGTCAGCACCAAAACATTAGCGTAGTTTCATCTAAGGAAAGACCATGCAGATTACAAGCATTTAGAAGCACTATTCATCCAATTACCTGCTGTGGCCGCAAAAAGTTGACGTTGATATTGGGATACCGGGTGGCAGGATCAATGCTATAATGGCTGAAGTTTTTACTCACATTCTCAGGGGTTGTCTGAGGCAGTAGCCTATAAATGCTTTCCCTTGGGAAAATAAAAAATAAAAGTGATTTTTTCAAGAAATGCATCACTACTAATACCACTAAGTCAGTCCTGGTGAGACAGAACATTCAGATCTGAAAACTAGCCACTTCAGGTATTGAATAGCTACGGTTCAGTTTAAGCATATTAAAATCTGCAATTTAATACAACTCTGGAAATCAAAAGGAGGGAAGAAAACAATACATTGAAGCACGACTACAGGGTTCCCCAGTACAAGAAAGACATTCACATACTGGGCGATTTGGGAAGAGGGCCATGTAGCAGCTGGAGCACTTGCCCTGTGAGGTTGAGGTAACTGGGTTTGTTCAGCCTGGAGAAGAAAAGGCCAAAGGGAGATCTTATTGCTGTCTGCAAGTATCTAATGGAAAGGTGTCAAGAAGATGGAGCCAGACTTTTCTTGGAGATGCACAGTAATGGGATGAGAGGCAACAGAGACAGGTTGGAACCCAGCAGATCCAATTAGATACAGGAAAAAAAAATTTCATCATGAGAGTGGTCAAACACTGGAAAAGGTATCCAGAAAGGCTGTGGAATCTCCATCCTGGGAGAGAGTCAAAACTTGACCGCACACAGCCCTGAGCAACCTGATCTAGCTGGATCCAGTCTTAAGCAGGATGTTGGATTAGGTGGCTTTCAGAAGTCCCTTCAACCTAAATTGTTCTATAAATCTATGATATATCAACAGGATACCCACTTCTGGAATATTTTCAGGTTTATTTACCCCAAACCTAACACACCAGAAATAAACAGTCCACAGACAGACAGCATAAATTAATATTAGATAAAATGGTAAAGTTATATGAACAGTTGAAACTTTTCAGAGAAGAGACATGCATGGTGAAATACAAATGATGAATGGTATGATCAAAATAAATCAATCATAATGTCCCTATTTAATTTCTCACACTGATAGCAAGAGGACCTGTGGAAACAACTAACACAAAATACAACTTATGCCAAAAGATTATAGCCTTCAAAATTAATTAGACTTTTATATGGGTAATGAGAACCCCAACATTACTTCAGTTAAGATAAAAATATTAACACAAGCCTTTGTGAAAGGGGATATAAGACAAACTCTATTTGGCAGAGAAAAGGAAAAGAATGGCCTGATTTCTTGTTCCTGACCAACACAATCATGTGAAACACTGCACTGAACAGAATTCAGGCAGCTAAGAGGCAGATAAGTTCCATAGTTGGAGGTCCCTTCCAACCTATATGATTCTGTGATTCCTGCTTTTAAATTACACATTAGTAGTTCTCAAATTAGAAAATGAGAAGTGAAGTTTTATTTAGTAGTTATATAAAAATTAAAACATAATTACTAATATAAATGTGACACAACAGAATTACTGACACACAATAGACTAAAACATAACTGTTTCCAAACTGTAAATAAATTCTGGTTTAATTTACAAATTCTGCTACTCTGTAAAGAGTACATGACTAACTAACAAGTCTGTTGAGAGTTCCCCCAATACAAAAATAATATACATACAGACCCCCTGAAATACATGCGACAAGTTGAAATATTCAGTTCCCCCAGTAATGGGAACTGAATGGATTTGACCAGGCTGTATTCCCTTTATCAGGTTTTGCAGCTTGACCTATAAGAAATTTTAAGTTTTGAATCATTCAGATGCCTATTAAGTAAGTCAAACTTTAATTCATCTAACTTTATGGTCTTTTGTATTAAATCTGTGATCTTTAAATTAGAAAAATCTTTATACTGAAAAATATAGATAACTTTCGATGTTTATTTTGCAGTCACAAAAAATCTATTAATAAGATTTCTTGAAAATTCAATCAGTCATGAAAAAATTAATAAATTGATTAATTTCAAGCAAGTGTGTGAAGCTAACTGCAATTTTTTTTTCAATATTTTTTAAGTATCCACTGTGCCATTTAGAAAATTTTAAAAATTAAACTATGGTTCGTGATAGTCAGAAGCTGCAGTTGTTTAAGTTTTTAAAAGAGGTTCTATTAAAGGTTGATTTTATTTACACCATCTTTTACTGACGTGAGTTCTGATCTACAAGAGATCACCCTGAGCCACCAAAACAACTCTCAACCAAAGATGACAAAAACATCAAGAACTCGATACTCCAAAGAAACAAAAAGCCCAAGATATTGTTTGATTTGTATGAAAAAAAACGATGAATTTAGATAGAGCACATGAAATAAAAACAGATCATAGTTTCATTAAAAGAAAATGGTCAAAGAGATTTCTAAGATAGCAAGGGATGGCAAGAGTTTTTGTCACCATACAATACTTTGAAAGCACCTACATCTTCATCTGGTTCACTATTGTAAGGCTGGTGGCAGTAAGTCAGGCTCACTTTCTCCTCATAATACCAATAAGCACCAAGAAAACACTCTTCTAATCTGCTTTTTAACTAGGAGAGAGAACAGCTGCAACATTTCTTATTCCTCTCTAAATATACTTCAATTTATCAGCTCCTTAGGAAATTTTTTCTTTAATGAAACTACACGCATAAGCGTCCTCTAAAAACATTAGTAAGAATCAGTATCTCCCATTTTGTCTGCATATTTGTACTAGAAGGAACTGGAATTGATGACATGTTGGAGGATTTAGATTAGAACTGAAAACTGTATTCATTTGCTCTATTACCTCTCTGCAAGAACTTCCAAAGGACTAGCTCCGAGCGACCAACTTCGTACCATCCAAGCAGAGTCCATTGCAGCCAGAAACCCCCTGGCTATTCCAGTTCCCATTGGCCAAAAAGGCTAATATTACATGTTACAGAAAAAGCAGAGAAAGGAGAAGTGTCAGTTGGGGAAGGAAAATTTTAAATCAGTATCAAGAATATATTCAGAGGGTAATCTGCTGGGAAACTATAGCTCAGTAATTAGCTTAAAGCTCTACTCCCACTGGGCTAGATGAAGCCGTATGTATGGTGACTTGGCCATGAGCTCCCCCAAAGCCAACGTTCCTTTATTTCCAACAATTCATAGCCTGGAGTGTCTTAACAGCTTCTTTTCAAGACTGTACTTTTTAACAAACTATAAAATGCTAATTATTAACAGAACTACAGTAGGTTCCATAGAAAGTCTAACTGTCCCAATAAGGAACAGATGGAAGAGACATAACTTCAGAAACTCTCTGACACATTTTCTTTAGCGCTAAATATTCTGTTTTTGCAACACTCCTACCCTTCCTCCAAACCTCCCACATTATTATATAATAAACAGCAGCTTTCCTCATAATAACTATTTCATAGGCCAAAGGGAAAGCAGCACACATTTTAGTGATGGGCGCAATGGCTTGTGCTTGTGCTTCAATTCATTGTGTACACATGATAAGTTTAAAACACAAACCTCTAAGAGACTGTCCCCAACCAATGCCACAAGTAACTGGTGGCCATTCTGCTCTCGCACCAGTGCTGCATTCTCTGATGCATACATACACGTGAAGTCAAACATAGCCACATCTGGCTGACCATAGTGATTGATGGCAAAGTCCAGTGATGGCAGCTGCTGATTAGTGGAGAAGTCAGCTGCTTCTCTGGCGTAGTTTAGCAAGGCCTCCTGGTCTACATTCTCCCGTGAGAGTAATAACTCTGTGTCAGCGTAATCCTGCCGAAGAGAGACCAGTAAAAGTGAAATAGCCATATTCGCAAGGGTATTTTAAGATTGGTATATACAGTTGCTGCTACTGACATTCCTGCAAGTCCACAGATACAGGTTTGCCTCTAAATTCTTTAATTTATATCTATGTCTAAGCTTCCAAGAGAAAATTTTTAAATCTTTTCTGGCAAACAATCAGCTCTACTTGCACTTCTGAAAGTGAAAGGGCAAAGAAACTTTCAAACATTTTTTTCACATTCTGTTTTCCAATAAAACATGGAAGACCTTATTTATTCCTTTGTGACCAAACTAGTTTTAAATCAATTTCTGTCAGAATAAGATATGGGTAAATTCCCAAGATTTTCTTCACTCCCTGCTTTTTCATTTCCATAAAATGAGGGAGACTCAACAAAGTAGTCAAAGATTCTGGAAGTGTAATTTATCTCAACATGAATGAAACCCCCAAATCTACACAGGGATACAAATTTGGATACGGTAAATCTGAGAACACTTTTCTGATGGCTCAAAATACTTCAGAAGGGCATTAATCACACATACCTGTGTTCTAAAATAAGCCTGTATAAAAATGTATGGTATGAAACAATAGTGTATTCCCTTCTTTCAGCATGCCAAAAACAAATCGTGCCAAAATTTTAGTTTATAGAGAATACAGAAAAAGTTAATACCCACATGCCGTATCACTCCTTTATCCAGCAAGCTCTGCTTTTTGGCAGTCATGACAAAGTAGTGTGTATCGTCTTTGTAGTAGACAATGTTCTCTAAGTCAATACCTTGTGAGAGAACAAAAGACATGGTAATGAAGGAACAAGTTACACGTTTTGTGCAACACATGAGCTCTATCAGAAGAAAGTAAATTGAAACTACATGGTTAGAAAGCCTTAAGGAGAATGCCAAGCAGCTTCCTCCCATGCTTTTGGTGAGTTTAAAAAATGAATCTTCAACAAGACCACAAACAGCACACTTTACCTCTTTAGCTACCTCTTTTTAAAAATATATTTATCATCACTCTAAGGTTTGCAGTCAGATCTGCAGTGCAGAAAGCTGAACTCAGGATTCAGACTTTTCTTAAGAAGGGCTCAGCTTTCCTGAAAAACTTCAAGAAAATAAATTCTCCATTTTTGTACAACAAAGACACACATCTGCTTTATACAGCTGTATAAAAAAGCTATAAAAGTGAGGGAAATCAAACTTGGAAGAGAGAGAGCAATGACTGACTTCCTAGCTCAAGATGATCATTTATTGATTAAACGTGTGATACTTGAATTACAGAAAGTTATAATAATAAAGATAAATAGTTTTCACTGGAAATCTGTCTATTGCTGACAAACCTGTGGCTTCTCGCAGATCCTGGAAGAACTTCTGATTGAATATGAAGGCCACACCGCTGATCTCTTCTACTTTGGCTTCAGCTGTAGTGTTGCGATTGATGAAGTTTGCTGTGATAGCAATTGCTAGTTTGCCACGGAACTCTTTTCGGCGAAACCCTATGGGAAAGATAAACTAATAATGTTGACAAAAAGAGCATAACTTCATAGAAGACTCAGCATGCCATAGATAGGTGTCCTCATAACACAAAGCAGAGAATGAATCCAAAGTACTACAAACTCCTCCACAGAAAAAGCAACAAAAACTCCTCTTGCAATTTGCTTCATCAGGAAAATAAAATGGTTAGGGAAAAAGCTCCCCTCTCTTTTTTACCAAAGACTGTAACTTGCATCAAAAATGTTAAGACAGAATCCTCTGCTACACCAGAAGAGCATTCAAAACTTCAGCTCTAACTCTCAGCAGCAAGAGCTGCAACACTACTCAACTAAAAAAAAAAGTGGAAAAATTATCCAGGTCAAACCACCTAATTCCTTCACTAGTGTGTAGTGAGACAAAAAAAGACAACTCATGTACTGTCCATGATACAACTGGATTTCTGCAGGGAATTTTAATCTCTCTATCACTAGTCAAATGTCTTTCCAGATTTTGGGTTGGATGTTGAGGGCCATTTTTGTTTATATCTACTCTAACTTAAGAGTAAGTTCTATTCAAAGTGAATAAATATAGAATCTTTTACATTATGGATGCACCAAAAGCCATTACCTTCTAAGGTGTTCCTCCTGCCATCCCCTCCAATGATTACTTCAAATTCATACTCAGATACTGGATGTGTTTTTGGGTGGACCAATGCACGCCAACCTATCCCTGTGAATAAACTCCAGGTTAATGACAACATAAGCAGTGCACCTAATACAACGAATATATAAAAATTATGTAAAAACACTTCTTACTACCCATAAGCCATTTTTCACATGGTCAACAAAGATACAGTGCAGGAAAGCCATACTGTTGACCTGGGTATCGTTGACCTGCATAGACTCTCTCTTTACAAGTGAATCACAGAAGCACTATGTCAGGCAATGACAGCCCCAACAAATCCACCCTGATTAGTACCTTTAAGGGTGACTACAACCTTCTACAGCTTCTTCTACTTTTCAATTAATGCTATGCCAAAAAACAAGTAAGACACTATCTTCTACAGTGATCAGACAAGAGATTTCACAAAGATACAAAAAGTGTAACAGAGATCACTACAAGCTTCATGTTTTGTAACAGAAAAATTGATTTGTCTAACATATGGGCAAAGTCAAAGACCATGCTGGCACATGATTTGTTTGCTCAGTAAAAGACTGTCAACAATATTTATAAAAAACATGTAGGTAACTGATGTAAATATCCTCAGTGAATGAAAAAAAAGGAGTTGGCTGTAAAAAGACATCTTCTAAGTGTAATAAGCTTAAATATTTTAGGAATGATTATGATTGGCTGCGTCTTGAATTATTTCTGCTTAGTACCTCAGGTGTTCTTTGTTTTATATAGCAACTAATTTGGATTCTTCACTAGAAAGAATAAAATCAACTATAAATTCCAGCAAAAGTGAATTAACTCTCATTAACAGAGTATAAGGAAAGGACTTAGTGTTATAAGCAGGGCTGAAGAGCTGTAGTCTGTGTATCCTACCATAACCTCCCCTTTCTCGACTACCCATTTCAATTCTACTTGCTTTCATTCTCCTGATCCTCAGGAGGGTAAACAAGCCCCTGAAATTCCACATTGACATGGATCTCGATTCCCAAGATCAAGGCAACCTTCAAAAGGATAAGCTGGAGCTGACGGATACCTGCAAGAAAGCAGGTGATAAAGAAATGTAAGAAAAAGAAAAGAGCACAGGCATACACATGTGTCCCTGTATAGTTTGACATTACTGATAAATTGATTTAAAGGCCAACTGCTGCTTGCTTCTTCCCACTGTGTTTCCTAGCACTTCCATTGAGGCAGCACTGGTGTGTAACATCATGGCATGCCAGAAAACTTCTGTATAGCAGAAACTCCAACCCTTCCCAAAGAAAGTAAATAATTTTTTAATGTTTCAGTCCCCAAATCAGGAACAAGGGAAACAACCAGAACATGCATTGCAGGGGATGTAGGGAAGAGAGCACAAGCAAGACTGCACTTTTATCACAGGTAGCAACTAGTCATTTGATCAACCTAGTTATACTACTGAACTGCACCTTTATCCTAAGACTTTTAGGTTAGTGAGAGCATAGTAAGATTCTTACCATCTTTTTCCTCTAACGTTAGTGTAAGTAGTGGGTACAGAAATGACAATGTGAAAACACTACTAATCTGAAGGAAGACACCCTACTATCATATTCCAGATACTGAAATGAAAAAATGCTCCACCTAAATATTAAAATTCAGCTGTGCTGAAATACAAAAGAAGATGGCATTTATAAAGTACTGGAAGAATAAAAATAATGAGAAATTGGAAGAAAAGAAGCAATCTGCAAGACTGAAGTTCCAAAGATCCTTCAGTTGAACCCTTCACTTCCAAAAAAAGAGCAGTTTTTGTTTGGACAAGAGGCTAAATTTTATCTACTGTCTTTCTGTCACTTTATTTTCCCCACTTATCCCAAGTGGTCAACACAGATTGGTGGGCAAAACAATCTGGCTGTGGCATCCCCAGTAAATTACTGAAGAAAGAAAAACTGGAAAAAGATAACTCCTGTCCAACTGAAGCTGTCATTCAGTTTTAAACTGGTTTATCAGAATTTGAGAATTACCAAATTACTCTCAATTTTGGTATGTAAACCTCTAATCCAACCAAAGCCTATTCAGAGGCTGGCAGTTTTCCTGAAAATATCTTCAGTACTCTTTCAAAAATACAGATTTTAATAGTGAACAATCATTCAAAAGAATGTTCAAAAGCATTTAGCAATTTTTTTTTTTTACAACTTGCTTACAATGTTCAAGAGAAACAGAATAATGTGGCAGCTGCAAGGATTTAACAACAAAAATAGGAAAATTATCCATCCAAAAAAAGCTTTGAACCTTAAGTGTACTTTTCAGTGTAAGAAAAAGATAAGCCTCTGAAAGTAGTAGGTGTCTGTTAATCTCAAGGCGCGATGTATTTCTCCCATATCTAGGGCTAGCCCAGATTGTGCTATGCAAAGGTAATGCTGAATTGCACCAAAAGGAGGTCAGAGCAGTAACTGGTGTAGGCTGAATTCTAATGAGTTAGCCCATGCACCTCCTGCCTTCCCCGGGAAAACAAGTGCTGCTGTGGCTAGCAGCGGCTGTACTTACTGATATGGTCTATGGATCCCGCACAGAATTTGCCATAGAACTTTTTGGCGCCAAGACCCCGCAAGTCGTGTATGGTGAACGGCCACAAGTGCAGAACATTATTGCGGGAAAAGGCATCCCTCTTTTCTATGACCACCACCTTCGCTCCTAGGAATGATAGGTCGATGGCTGTACGAAGGCCACAGGGTCCAGCCCCAATTATCAGACACTGCAAAACAACCGGTACAGAGTAACTTTACAGTCCTAGGAGGAAAAAGGTATTCTCACCACAGCTTCAAAGCATCCCACGGCTCTTAGGGGTAAGTGCTCTTTGTTTGCAACATAAGGTGAAATTTCAGTTCAGTCTTTCTATTGTTACCTGCCATGCTCTGCCACTGATATGTTAAAGCAGTAAGTGAAACCTGAAAATAAAGCATATCACACAGCAGTGAAAGTCTGGAGAAGCAGCAAGTCACCTTCCTGTTTTCAGCCTTCATTTTAAGAAGAGCTGCCAAGATGTACTCTATAAGCTATGTAAGTACCTGGAGAGCATCAGCATTTCTGAAGGCTCAACGCTTCCTCCTCCTCCTCCCCCGTTCCATCCATGTGTTTCCGTTCTTAAAGCAGGTGATCTAGCCTTTTTCTCTCATTTTCCAAAACCTGAGCTGCCCTTCCTTGAGAAAATTTTGAGCAACACTAAAAACTCTTCATGATCGCTGAGTAGCATAGTAATGGCTAGCACTCTAAGGCTGAGAAATACCTGAGGTGCTGATGTTTTTATAAACATTGTCATTTGGAATAGCATAGATAACGGTCAAGTCAGAGCACATAAACTCATACCTATGCTGCCACCTCTACTATTGCAACAAGGGAAACTTCAGAAAATTAAATATAATGTAAATACAAATTTTGTGTAACTGACTAGACAATTTTTATCAAGATACATTTTATTTGAGCTAACTTTTGTCACATGGTCTTTCATCTTGCCATGCCTTTTTCCACTCTACTCACAAACACTATTGGAGGCCAAAAAACAACTAGAGAATGTAAAATACTTGCATATCTACGGCTAGTATTTTTTTTTGAGAAACAAAAGATACCGCAAGATGATTTATTTTAAGATTAAAAAAACAAGACAGTCTATTGACACTTCTTACTCACAGAACCTGAGGTCCACATAGCTGGCATGTGTATGTGTATCCACGCAAATACAGTGAACAGTCCATTTTGTCATATCATTTTTGTACTTTGATTTCTACTGAGTATAAACCAGTCCCACACAACAAAGACCTTGCTACAGTGGTGACTGCTGCTGCCATGTGAGTATTTTTCAGATATTTACATAGCTTAGAGCTGGACCACAAAGCTATTTGAGAAATTCAGCAGTATGCTAAAAATTAATCGGAACCTAAGCTTCCAGTCAAACAGCCTATCCTGAAATAAAAGATTTTTGTTCTTTCATAGTCCCCATATGTCCATTTTTACTGCTCACCACATTTTAGCTAGTTATTCATGGGGGCATGTATTCTGCAAACTATATGAAACCACAAATAAAAAGCCAGAATGATAAAGTTGGAAATAAAACAGTTCAGGTTACAGTAATGAAGAGGTAACAACTGACATGCAAATACAAAGTAAGATAAAATGTCACATAAACATGAGGGCAGAGATCCAAGTGTAGAGGAAGGGGAAGTGAAGGATAACAACACTGTTTATTCAGTAGTTCTGGGAACCTGAAGGCACACAGAAAAAGGGCAAGCCCAACAACGGAGCTATTTGCAATTCAGTTCCTAAAGAGACTTGTACATTGAATAAACGTCCAACCTGCAACTTGTTGAAAGTAGTAACAGATCAGGATCTAATATGTTCTTCCAATTCATTATTGTTTTCTTTGCAGATAAGCATAACTCTGAAGTACCATTTATTCTTTCTTTTTTTAACCTTGTAACAGAATTAGCTGTATGTATCATGTTTAACTGCAACTTTCAAAGAGACCAGATTCAATAAGCAACAAGTCCACATTGATAAGGGAGACTCATTCTTTGAATACTTTCCCCATGTAAAGTAGTTACAACGGAGTGCACAAGAACAAATGAATTATATTAAAACCAGACTTTTCAAATGCAGGTCCACAGAATCTAATTGTAAATTGATTACCAGTAATTTTGTCACGGAAACGTAAAAACTTATCTTTTTATAACATTTTTTTCCACATATGAGGATGTGATTAACAACGTCTAGGCTATGTTTAGGACTCTAGACATTCTGGATGTAAAATACATGATACCCACTGAAGTAATTCATGGCCAAGCTTGCCTTTTTTCACCACCACAAAATTATTAGATTATGTTGTTGTAAAACACAGCAAGTATTAAGCACAATTAAAAGAGGAAAAAAGGATTCTGTCCCCTTTTCCCTTCTAATGCTTTTCCAGTTTCAGGAAATAAAGACAGTGACTGTTGTTCCTTGTTCTGTCTTCCCATGATGACTCAAAACAACTACTGCAACCCTGTCCACTAGAGCAACCTCACCACTCAGAAACACTTACTGCTGAAAACTTTTCAGATAGGCTATATTAAGTTTTCAGTATCAATATGGTAATGGTAAAGTAACATTAAATGCAAACTGAAATGCTGCATTGTCTCTATAGCCAATGAAGAAGGGTAAGTTCTCAAATGGAGAATTATCTCCCTGTTTCCCTTCGAGGTGCCTAGGCTGAATGTATACAGGGGACAGTGTAAACAATTTTTGTAACTGTTTACATCTGAACAAACCATCACATGCAATTCTTGCTTTCATGACCTATAACCCCGATTAGCTGTACTCTGGTTAACCTGGGCACTGGCTATGTGATACACTAACCGCAGAACTCTGCTCTTGGCACATAATCCCTGCACAGTTTTTGAGCTGGCATGCAAGAGCTGAACTCCAGAGGATGACATCTTCTCTCTGCTGTCACAGGAAAAATTATTATTATTTGTTAGCCTCTGTTCTATATCTCTTCGAGTATATTGAAATTTCCTGAAAATTGATATATGTTCAACCATATAGAAGCTGAGCTTACTACAGAAATGAGAGCTATCTGCTATGGTAACATGGGTAAAATCTTAATCTTAATTTTAAATTCTACTATCTTCAGATCCCCACTTAAGTTTCTGTTTTATTTTTAATTAGTGATTTGCAAATGCCATTAAAAATTAGGAATATAAAACAAGGTGAAATAACAAAAATCAAATCAGATATGACTCAGTGCTCAAAAGATCTCTACTTTGAATAGTTATGATTATTTCTCAGCAATTATATATAAGTACTTAGTAGGAGATGCTATTAGGATATGAAACAAGTAATTACCAGAAATATGCAAGAAAATTTTTTAAAAGAACACATACAGATATCATTTCTTTACATAAAAAAATTCAACAAAGTTTACATTTAAAAGCATACAAAAATGATTTATAACCACAGGTATATTCATTACCATGTACTAACAAAAAGTAAATATTTAACTAAATTTCACTTCCTTTCATCTATATAATTTCACTACTCAAAATTACTCGAATCCCAAATCCATTTTTCTATGAGTTTTGGCATTTTTCCACCTTAAATTTGTTCATCATCCACTCTTACCACTTGTGCCTCTATATAGTATCTCTCCAACAGCATCTTAGAAACGCTGGCAAATTACTCTACGGCTGGCCTCCACTCTCCTCCTCCTTTCCTTCACTCTGTCTCTTTTTTTCCCTTGTCACACACACAGGAGAGCGTTACGGCGTAAGCCCCCTGCTCCATCCAGACACCCATTCAGCCCGCTCATACCATGCCCACCCGCTCTGGTCCTCTTGCTCCACAGCACTGCCAGTCAGTTCTAAGGTCTCTCTCATCACTAAATGAGGGCGACTCACGATCGAATGAAGCGCTCTGTTTATCTCATCGCTATTTCATCTCCAAGTCACCAAGTGCCACTTCTGCAATCACTCTCTTGATCCCATTTCTCCTGTCCCATCCTACTCTCCAGCTTGGCTTTGATCCAGGAAATACACTAAACTTTTGGAGTACATAAAATCTCTAGCAAACTCTTCCTAGTCAAACATCATTCCCAGTATTCTTTCCTCTACTGCTTCTACCTACTTTTCAACTAAAGTTGAAAAGACAGTTTTAAGACAGTTGACTACACTGTAGCTCTTCCAAGTGTGTCCTTTCTGATTTCTTTTATTAAGACTTAGTATGTCTCCAGTTATTCTTTCAGTGCACCATCTGAAGGACTTCCTTAGTTTCCCCCACTTCTCTCACCTCCGACTGTCCACAGGGGTTCCTTGGGGCTTTGTCTTTGTCTCCTCCTCCTCTCTTCCTCTACAATTCACTTTTGCGTAATCTCATTCACAGAGAACTAGTTCAATCAACTTGTCAGTGCTGAAGGTTCACAGAACTTTCTCCAATTCAGACTTGACTTCTTTTTGTCCAAGCTAAAATCTCCACTTTTCTGACATCTCCTCATGGTTGTCTAGTTGTCACTTCAAGCCCAACATGATAAAATGGAGCTCTAGCTTCCTTCTAAGCACACCTCACCAGCTCCCTTCTAGATCATGTCAACATCAGTTTTCTGAATGTCATTCATAACTGGATGTCAACCTCCACTGAGATATCTTTTTTTGTAAGATCTCATAATCAAGCAATGTCTAAGTCATGCAGTTATTCTTCCGTTAAATTTCTTGTTCATAGTGCATCTCTATTACTGAAGCAACCTCTTCTCCTGTGTTAACAAATGCAGTATTGCCCACTAAGATATATTCAGAACACAGACACAAAATTACTCTTTTGGTCTATTACTTCATGTAAGTCCAAATATATTTACACTCTTCCACAGGTTCTTCATTCTCTTTCTCATAATAACATAAGCCACTTCATTCCACAGTCTTTCATACAGTTTCACTTCTATCCATCATGTTTTATCTGAAAGAGAGCAACTCCTGACTCCAATTAATACAGGGTACATTCGTTTTCAGAAAAATAATTTCATATTTTTCCCCATGATGTCTATAGTAACCTTAGAAGTTTTACTCTTAAATATAAACAAAAATGACTATACTAATCTTCCTACAAGCCCTTCCTTTGTCATGCTGCCTGTAAAAAATAAATCTTAACACTGCTTGGACTTCTGGGGTGTTGAAGCTACTGTCCACCACAACAGCCAACACTGCCTACTTGTTTCATTGTTTTCCAAGCTAATCTACACTTACCTTCTACATTATGTATCAGTTGTAAACTTTTTGAGGAAAGGATTATTTTTCACAAGAGCTGGGACAACCGGCCCTTGGTCATTAGAACTTTTTCACAGTGTTATTGTAATACTTATAAATGCCACCATCCATATGAAAATGGCAATTGGAAAGTGAACTAGAATAAACAATGAAGAAACTAATGTAACTTTCTAATATCCAGTTGGGAATTTAACTCCAGTCCATAGATCTGAGATGACTGACAATATCCTAAACAGAATATATCTTCCCCTCAGTTCTCTGCCAGAGGAATTAATCAAGATATTTCCTTCCCCAGAAAGGCGAATATACAACAGAAAGAAAAGCGTCCATTGTCCTCAATAAAGGAGGAAATAATCCTGTTCTAATTTCATCATATTCCTATCTCCCTTTTTTAAAAAAGGCAAAGTGTATGATTACTTGCTAAAATAATTTATTACACGCACATTTTCATGAATGATACAAAGAATCACCTTTCAGTAATAACAAAATAAATAATTAAGCTCATACTGTACTGTCAACAAGGATGCAGCACATAAATACCAGCTCTCAACAATTAGGTTAAATTATTTTTTTCAGGTGAAGGCAGCAATTCCTTACTATAAATATCACACATACCAATCTTTTAAAATGAATCGATAAAAGTTTCCACAGCATTTTTGCTTTTTCCTTTTCTTTCTTTAAACATGAAATGTAAGTGATTACTTTCTAAGTGTTAAATATAATATTCTGGCAAATTTGCAGGGAAGTTTTACTTTTCTTGAGAGAGTCACGAAAATTTTCAAACTGAAAGGGATGTATTTTGAAAATTTCCAATAAAATATTTTGTATCTAGACTCCAACAGAAGATTTCATTTCCCAGATATTATGCATTTAAAAAAAAACAACATAAAATATGCTTACCGAGATTAAAGGTTTACAAATGAAGATTTCCTACCTCAACTTCACCTATAGTATTGATGCCACAAAAACATAAAACAGAGATACTTGCAAACTGATTCTCCTGAAGAAACTATAGCTATCCTGGTCATTCTCAAGGATTTCAATTTAGTTTCCCCTATTGAGGCGGATAATCAAATTTGGTAGAAAGCTAATGGAATTGTTGATTGAGAGGTAAATGCTAACAAATTATGACCATATTATAAATAGTATAAGTAAGAACTTTCCTAAATCTTCCCTGGACTTACAGTGATACCATGCAAAAATCTCCCTACATCCAACCTTTTTCTTATGTATTTCAGAGACAAACTGGGTAAAAGAGTTGTCTTGACTCCCATGAATAAATCTCTACGGAGGATCACTTTCCTTACCTTTGTGTTGGTGCACGCTTTCCCCTTCTTGTAGTCTTTATGGCTGCCCCTCTTATCCAATTTGGCCCACAAGGCTTTGGCCTTCCAGTAATTTAGTTTGGACTTGAGTTTGTGATAGAAAGAACGATAGTCCTTGGGTTTTAGTTCTAGGTAATCACAGAGCTCTTGGAAAGCCTTGAGAGTCCCCTTGCAGGTTGAAGCCTGGACAAATCTGTCAAAGAGAACATGAGCCTGGTTCACCTTCTCATTCTTACTTTCTTCCATGCTTCACACTTAGCAGCTACCCCGGGGGGCAGCTGTTCTCTTCCAGTCTGCCAGACTTCCTGATGTTGCACTGCTGAGCCACTTTCACCTCTGGCTTACAAGCATTATTAACCTATAAAATAAAAAGGACAAAATACAATTGAGCTTGATCTTTGTTTTTCTTTCCAAAATTATGGCTGTGCCTACTGAACTGAAAGTGCAAACTCTCAGTAACTAGTAAAGCATCGGTCCTAAATGAGCCAACTAAACAATACACCAAAGATTCCTGTCCAGCTGCACTGAACTATGGCATTTCAAAGCTAATTGAGCCTCACTTCAAACAGTGAAGCACCTCATCTCTATAAAATAGCAAAATACTTTATCTGACCCGTTCTCTAGAAAGTTTTTTCAAAATTTTTGTTTCACATGAAGAGCAGAGAAGTTTCAAGTAAACTGGCTGGTGTTACATGATGTTTGGAAGCAGGAGGAAGTTTTAAAACAAAAGGTATACATACTATTATTAATATAACAGTCACTGTGACGACAAGACTGTTGTGTTAACACCACAGCAGTGGTAACGTGTCAGTCTTAAAAATACTACTACTACAAAGTACTTTAGGAGCTAGTATTCCACCAGTAAAACAAGTCTGGGTTCATTCAAAAGTGACATGTATCTTTGCCCATGATAAGTAGAGAAGAGGAAAGAGGATGGCATATCACAGGTTGATATTTCTGTTTGAGAGTCCTTGCAAAGACTACTTTTGCACAGCGACTTAATAAAAGCAATGATGGCTACTGCACTCCTGGAAAGAAGTTAGATCTGCTAATAGCAATCAAATGCTTAAGAAAAGATATCAAGACTGAAAAAATGTCTGAGAGATATGTGTTGCACCAAGCAGTATAAACTTTTGTCTCACCTAGTTTCTATGTGCATATTCCCATCCTAATAAGTGGCATAACAGTGAAATCTGGCTGATGTACTATTCTCATGGAATTCTCATACTATTTCCTCTAGTTCCATGGTTTTCAACTTCTTTTGATTTGTAGGACCCCTCCAGCTCCCAAATTTTTATCTTCAGATTGGAGGGCAGCATATATTCAAAGCATGCTTTTAGATTTAAACAGATGTTGAAACTACAGGACTGAAAACACTTCTGAGGTGCTTTTTGTGTTTGTTTTTTTTGCAAGGGCATTAAGGTAAAAAAGGAAATATGCGGAGTCGGATAAAACCTTTTAGATTCCCACCAGCTCTTTTCCGGCTTCCAGCAGACAGGAAGCCAAGTCAAACATTACAGCTCATGTCTCTTCCCCTCCAGTATGTCAGCACGGCAGCAGTTTGTTTGGGCACTCCTGCATTCCACTCTAACATGATATTTATTAGTTATATTTTAAAGTGGCAAAGGAGACCTTGATACCCCTACATACAGTCCCAAACTGTTTATTATTAAAAATAAAAATAAAAAATTCTCCTATGAAAGCCAGAGTATAACAATGGGCTATACTGGAGAAGGTAATTCTGACTTTAATAGGACAACTGACTTAGAGGACTCAACACAAATTAAGCAGTATTTATGACTGGCTGACAGTGATATCGTCCATATCATCACTGCTCACTAAGCAGTGTAGAACTAACTACTTCCCTTATTTTTATTATTAATTTCACTGTTGTGAAGCTGGAAACGTGCTCCAGGCTTGCACCTCTGAGTAACCACTAAACATCTCCAGAGGTCTAAGGCACTGTGCTTTTAGCCTGTGACCTCTCTTCCATTCTCAAGAGCAATGTTATACAGAACTCCCACAAATCACTTCTGTTGAAGGGTGCATCTGTGTAACAGAGATGCAATAAAATATGTAAAGTCTAACTCCCCATGCCCTAGTAATCAGCACAATACTGCAAGTTGAATACTATTTTGTGTTGTTTCCCGTCACTCACAGTCTACCACCCAAACACTCACTTTACACCAGCACTTCAGATGACTGACAAAACATTTCCTAAGAGTAAGTAATAAAAGCTACATGACCTAAATTCAGTGGGGTGGCAATTTAAGTCTGTTAGTCCACAGTCCATTACTAATTTATCCAGATGCAAGGACAACACAGGATTCATTTCTTATTCTTGCTTCTCTTCTACTCTTTCATCAGACAAAAGGACAAAGCAGCATGTTTCTGCACTGCTAAGACAGCACCTGAAGGTAAAATGCAATCTACTTTCCCTCTAGGAATTTAATGCTTTGCATTCAAGATTTGTCAAGCCAGGTGACAAACTCGCAAAAGCAGGTCATTTTACACAGCTCAACCAGAGTGGCATATTAATTTTGAAGTTCTGCTGCATCCCATTTCGCAAAAGGCTATTAAGTCAGTTATGCCCACAGGTCAAATACAGCTGCTGCTTCTGTACAGAAGCTTCAATCACTGCAATTAGTCACTCCCCAAAACTCTGCATTCCTGATGTAAACACCCAAAGCCCTTGGAACCAGAGAGCAACACGTCAGAAATCATGGAAATTATAGGAGGCAAAGCAAGGGCAGGTAAGAATATTTGCCAGGTTTCCAGGGTATTTGTATGCATTGTTGGCTACTCTGCAAGTCTGCAGTATCCTGCATGTTTTGTCTCGAGGCAGCTGATTGCTGACTCAGAAGCTCTGCACATTCCTTGGCAAAAGTGTTGGGAGAGAAAGACAAAGCCTGTGAAAAAAAGCATGCAAGAACAGTGTTCATGTTGCTATTTACAACAATAGCAAGAGGTTGTCACTGACTCATGACTACAAGCACACTCAGGATCTCCAGCTCACGCTCAGGATCTCCAGGACAAAAGAAATCAAGGAAAAACAGAGAAAGAGACAATGAATAATTCCAGGTGGCATTTCCTTCCCCTTCGCACAGTCACCAAAGATGTCTTGCTTTCAGGCCTTGTGTGAATATTTTACCAACCGTGAATATGAGAAAGTAAGTTCAATGCCTGGAAAACTCATCCCTGCTGCTGCCCAGTGCAAGAGATTGGAAGAGGTTTTGCAAAAGATGCATATAATGAATTTAATTGTGCAAATTCAAATTCCTGCAGAACGCCTTGCGAAGATAGGCCTCCCACATTCCAGGCAAATACATCCCCATTACTACATTATAGGATTCAACTCCCCTACATTTTCCACCCTGATTTTGTTAAAAGAGTCTCATTTAACTTGTGACTTGAGCCTGGAAAAATAAAATATTTTAGTTCGGGAATACAGTTTGCCAGCATTTTTCTCCATTTTTGTTCTGGCTGAAGCTATTGACTTAATTCCATCCAAATTCAAAAATTGTTTCATCTAGCTCAAAACAGCACTTCGAGTGAATAAAACATTTGCCAAAATAACTGTCCAGCTCCATTTAGAATGCTGAGTTTCTCTGATCACAGTATAAACACTTTTTATATTTTGGCTATTTCACAGCTAGACAAACACCTCAGATCCACCCTTGTCAAGACAGACAAATTTATTAGAATTTAGAGATCAACAAACTTGCAGTACTACATGGAATCTAAAAAGCGAGTTTTCCATCCATTGTAAAACTAGTGAATGCTCCAGTAACCCCAGTTCCCATTGATTTCATCCTTTCCATAGTATTTCCAATTCCCTGGCAACGTCCCCTATGCTCTCACTTCCCTCATTTGGGTCCCTAATTTCTGCCTAAGAAAAACTCAGTAACATGCTCTGGAAAACTTAGTCTACTGTAATAGCTAGACAGCCAGTGCATACTGGCAACTTGGCTAGCAAAAGCCTAAGAACAGATTATTGTTAAGCCTATGCTGGAGACAGCGGGGACACCTATTTTCGTCTCTCTTCTCTAGCCAGTCAACAGTTTTCTTGACACTTGTAGGAAATCAATTATCTTCAAGACTTTAATTCACTGTCAAATCTGGATGAAATTGTTCAAAAGTTATTAAGGGTGAAACGGAAAAGCAGATGGACAAGCAGCTCAATCCCATAAGCCTTCCTTCTTTAGGAAACCACACTAAAAAAAGGCTTTATTCCAACAAATGAAAAAGCTCTGTTTTCATTTCCAGGATCTGATTTATTTTACTTTTAGCTAAAACTAAAGAAATGGCCCTTGGTACAACATGTTCATCACATCCTAAGTCATCACACATACCAAAAGTACAGGTTTAGGGCAGCTATAAGGCTGTAGAACACATGGCAAAAGGAGGACAGTTTCTACAAGAAAAGCTAAAAACAAAATCTGCTATTATTTTAGTCTTATACTATGCAGACAAGCAATAGGAAAGCAGAAGGACCAAGGGTGTGGTTGCCATTGTTTGCAGCTTCCCTTTTACACCAGATGGAAAAAAGGAATATCAGCATTGTACACAGTATGTTTTAACACGGTATTCAGATCTGCTCTGGTTCATAAAACTGAGCACTCAAGCAAATACACTGGCAAATAGATGTCTGTGTTTTAATACACTCATCAAACCTGACGTGCAGGGCAGAAATGGGGAGGGTAAATCCTTTTGGTCTCCATCTATCTCCTTTCTAATCCCCAAGCTGCGACAGAAGTAGGAGAGAGAGAGACCAAATATGAACCAAGTTGCAAATACAGAACCCATTCTTCCTAAAGAGAAGATCAAAGCATATATACAAACAGCTCACGCACAACTCTCACTTCAAGAAAACTCAGTCCAGTTAGGATTTTAAAAGAAATGCAGATTATATCCAAGAATATAGAAACACATGAACATAGAGGCAACTACAGGTAGTAGTCTGGTTCTCAAAATTATACTAAGGTACTGAATAGAAATGTTTACATTGTTCATTACTAACCATTTCTTAAGTGACAGAAAATGAGTACTGAAAACATCAGACCTACATGTTAAAACTTATCTACATGAATTCAACTAACATATTATTTTGCTGTTCCGTTATACATTATCCTTTGATCACAACAGGTGTCCTTATGTTGAAAGATCACCTAGGTAAAGAAGGAGCCTCTTTCTTCATCTTGATCAAAATTAATGTCCCAAAATGTTCTACCCAGACTTTTTTCCTTCTGGTCTTTGGGAAAAAGCCGCTCAGCTTAGTCACTCTAAAATTTATATGCCTCTGGCTATTTTAGCCAGTTTCCTTCAGTCATAAAGGTTGCTTAACCAGAGATTCCCAACCAAATGAAAGAGGGGGAAAAAAAAAATAGAAACCATGGAGGAGGAAGAGGTAGCTGCCCACTTGCCCTCCCCTTATAAGATGACAAGGAAATAGTAGGCCACAGCTGTCATATTATAAAGCAAGCCTCAAGTATAACCAGCTTAAATGACTCAACCTATCTGTGACAGTCACATACTAGGGAAATCCCTCACAGCAGGAATCTTTACATGGAGCCACTCTAACTGGTACAGTGATCCCTTCTCACCTAGGACCAACTGTGTGTTTGGGAAGCCAGGAATATTTTTTTTAAGTCTTGGAACTGCCACTGTGCTTTAAAGAACTACATGGTACTCTACACGCATAGCAAACATTTTATTTCTCAAAGAAGAAAATGTGCCTTCACGCTGAGAATACATAGTACAACTTCCCACAAGAAGCAAGACTGCCAAGACAAACTTTTATTTTGGGGTGTGGCCATTAGCACAGCAAGATGAAGCCCTGTGAGCAACACTTCCTTTTACAAGCATCCCAAAACCAAAGACAGATGACAGCAAAAGTTGCATTTGTTATCTGGGTGGTGAAATCCATGCATCTCCCACAAATTCTCTTAAGATTCTTCCTGGTACAGACGTAAACTCTACCATGAGAGAACACTAAAGATAGGCAGCTACACAGCATTTTTCACCCAAAGCATTCAGAACACTTTACAAAAAAGGATAAGTATCCACAACCCTGTTTCCCAAATTTTATGGCAAGATGGTGCTCTACTAAAGCCTGCTCTTCTGGGAGAGAGGTTAATTCTCAGAGCCTCAGCTCCAGGACTCTAGAATTCATCTTTCTTTACAAGATTCATTCTTGGTGCACCCATTGCAACGCAATGGTGGATTTTGCTTCCATTTCCTCCCAGATTGTATCACCCTAAATACTGGAAGCTGCTTCCCCTGCCCAGGAACTTACCCCTATCTCCAACTTGCCACCCCTTATTCCTGAACAACTGCCACAGAACCTTTATGTAACAACATTTCACTAAGTCCAGTTTCAATGCAGGGAGCCCTCACCCTAAAAGCATTTCCCATAAACACCATATCCCACACCTCTAGGCAATCAGACAGTGGTATCTTCTGGTGAGTGGTACATATCCCACTTCTAAGCTAAGTCCACAATCACTTCACATCCTACTAGGCTGAGACACATGGAGGCTTCTCACTCCACCACTTAAAAGGGTAAGAAGGTCAAATGTCATTTCTTCATTTGAAGTGCTTTGAAGCTGTTCATGATGTTATATTTCAACAGGGAAATCCATCCTAAAGTTAGATCTTATCCAATGTTACAAGCTGGACTTCTCTAGATTTCCTCAAATGCTACCTGAGGACAGCTCCTGTATAAGAAAGACCTCTAAGAAACGACTGGAATGACACTTTCACAGAACTTTACTTCCATGACTTCAAAAGGGGGGAAAAAAACAAATCAATCTTCTTAGCATAGCAAGTCATACCAGCTTTTGACATCATACAGGATACAGATTGATTTTATCTTTTTGAGCAAACATGCTATGCCACAGCAAAAGGAGATTTTCAGAAAAGCATTACTGAACATTAAAGAAGAACAAGAACTTTGTTCTGACCCCCCCTAAAGAGTTGTAATAGAACAGAGATTGGTGGCAACAAACAGACTAGAACGACCTCTGCAGCCTGGTGATCCAAGTCTTCTGAGGTCTTCAAGTTCTGTCAGCACTCTGATCCCCCCAAGCTATTCCAGGATACAGTGAGGAAACAGACAGAGCCCAGAATTACATTTTTTAAAATATATAAGAAACTTCATAAAAGAAATGAACTATCTAATGAAACCCACATGAAAACATTTTTTTAATTTATATAAGAAAGTGAAGCGTCAGAACTTTGCATCAAAATACAGACTACAACGATCACAAAAGATAATGTAGGAAAGCTAATCGACAGGGACAAAAAGAATGACACAATCATATGATCTGCAAGTGACAAAAAGAGAAAAAAAATACTGCTCTTTAAAGAGCGCATAAAATGCTTTCATGAAATTTAGTAACTGAAAAGGTTTAGCATCTTGTATAATAGCTGCTCGCACTACAGAAAGTTTTTGACTTCTATTATGCACTTATCTCCGGCTATGTACTTCAGTTCTTTATACCACCTAATTCTACCTTATACAGGTCAGCAAAGATTACTAATTGCACGCTGTCCAGACTAGGCTGAAGTTATCAAAGCCACCTTCATTTGGGTCATCAAGAGAGACATCAGAGCATCTCAGGAGCAAACTCAAAAACTTGGTCATTCGTGTCAGTATTTATCCTAATCAAGGCAGGTGGCTGCCTGAACTTTTAACTTCAAGGTTCATTCCCCAGTGGTTTGGTAAATACCAGACTCTCACAAACCAAAAAAAAAACCCCACAGTATTTCCAGTTACAGACATTAAAAATGTACACAGAAGAGCAAGTTTTATTTGTGCTGCTTCCAACTTTCAGCTGTTAAGGGTGTGTAAAAGAGGCAGGCACTTTCTGGAAAGGAAGCAGTGGAAGAAAAGGTAGCCAGAAAACAGGATTAAAAGATTGATAATTCCATTCCCCCTCTCTCATATGCTGCAACTAGCCAAGGTGTCACAAATTGAATATATCACACAGGTCAGTACAAATAGATTATTTAAGGGATGTATCTCCTGTTTCAGGAAGATTGAATACAGAAAGCAGAAGGACTTAAAAATTCGGGATTTTTTTTTCCTAATACAGATCTTGCAAGATTATTTTGGGAGCCAAGAAACCAAAGTAAACAGACATTTGAATTTAAGAGCCATAAAAATTTCTTTAACCCACAAAACACTTCACTTAGAGGCTGTTGAATTTGGAAAAACAAAACAATCCCAAACTTTATTCTAGGAAAAGTCCAGGAAGGGCTGGGACCATGCAACAACTTGTGGGTGCAAGCCTAGCCTTTATAATTGCCAGCTAAAATATACATGCAGAGCATGGAAAATGTACCTCAGAAATTGGACCTTAAACCAGACCTCCAGGACTTTAGAACTAAATACAAATCTTCCTATAAAAATTAAGGCTTATATCAGCAGTAAACCACAAAAAAGTGAGTGCTTCCCTGCCTCCCCCTGCACATTTCCTAGTTCTTGATGGGAAAGGTCCAGCCAAGGACAGCATCTCAAGGACTCATCGGCAACTAGGTCAGGACCAGCACCTTACTCCCTACCTGCCACACACGTTCACTACTCACTTACTGTCAATACATCCAGCACTCTATATATCTCAACCATCATATGTGTCCACCTACCACTGCTCCCAACCCAATGCCCAGCCAACAAACCCAAACTCTATCAGCAGGCCAGTTCTCTCATGTTTCATTGCTGCCAGAAGAAATCCCACAGTGTGTTTACAATCACTGACTTGTGTACCCCACTCATGTAGCCCAAATCACTGTACCTACTTCTCCTCTCCCCTTAAAGCTGTGCATTAAATGGGTACTGTGTAGTCTCACTACATATCTAAGAACAAAAATGGCCATGGCAAGGAACTCAATTTAGGGTATGTGTGGCAGGCCATTTCTTGATGTTCTGCAGGCCACCACAGGCTTGTATTGTTCTTGCATGTTGGTCACTAGGTTAGACCATAATACCTTTAATTAAGCAATTTAATTCCATTTTGTAAAGGGCAGAGAACTGCACACATCAGTGAGAACACTACTGACTGAACAGAGCTTGAACAGAACACACAAAAGGATATGAAGGGAACAGGAAGAGACTGGTCTCCAGCATGCTTTGAATTTTCTTTGTCTGAATGACTAGCAGATTCAATACAGAGATACACCTCATTGTCAGGATAGGACTTATTTGTCTAGACGCTTAAGGCACAAGCATCTCAATAACAGAGAAGATATTGAACACGTTCAATGGACACAACAATACATCCCAATTCATTAGATCAAAAGAGAAAAAAAAACATACAGAAAAAAACTCATAATTTTTATGTTACAACTTAGATCCTTTTATTGAGCTCTCTTCCACAGGTGCCACAAATCTTTTCTTTTCTAAAACCTGCCACAGGCTGATTTCCTGTAGATATGTTTTCACCATCAGAAGAAAGAATCTCTATCCTACCCTTTCCTCAAAGCATTCTCTTACTGTACTTACATCCTAGAGTTCTTAATCTGACAGTATATTAAACTTAACTTAGTATTAACACTTGAAAAATCTGCTCATGTAAATCCTTCCTCTTCCAAAGATAAGAATACCCACCGTTTGCACTCTGGTACTCTCATCCTTAATAAAAATAATAATAAAAAAAGCAAAACAAAACCCAACCCTTAGCAACTAATAAATTTCACTAAGAGACCGTCAAGTAACAACTGATCAAATCTAGCAACTTAATGAAAATTCACCTCTCTTACACAATCCTGTAAGTCTGATATTACCCACCATTCTTTTTTCTCATAGGTAAAAGGAAGGCTACAGGAATCACAAGAGACAGGAAGACAGTCTAAGCAAATAACCTGTTTAAGCATTTTAGCTAAACTGTTACAAATGGTAGAGAAAAGATTAGACAGAATTGTGAAATTACAACTTCTCATGCTGTAAAACATAACAAAACTTCCCCCAGAAAAACAGCTTGCATGGATACAGAAAAGGTAATCCAGATTACCAGGCAGAGTTCAGAGTATAGCAAAAGGAAAACTTGTAACACGGAACTTTCTACTCTGGACATAAGTAAATACCATTTGCACATACTGTTACAAAGCTTAAAAATAGTAACCAGGCAGTATGTTCCCTACTTGGCTGGACATTTGACTCTCAGTAAATGCTGAAACAGTTTCAATTGGCCAGACAGTGATCCCCCTCAAGCCACTGAACACACATGAGATGCCTCACTCAGCAGAGAAGATGCCAAGCTCAGTGCCTAGAGCAAATGAAAATCTGTTAGGAAATCAGTTACAGAGGAAAGAGGTGGGGGTGGGTTTGTGATTTGCTCTCCTCTCCCTGAAGCTTTGGCAAGCACAGCTTCTGAAGTAAGATGGCAGTCATCATTTCCAGAGGCAGACATTACTAGTCTGTTCAAATACAGCTGCACTGGTGGGGACATGAAAAGACTTGGTACGAATTAGTCAGAGATTTAATCCAAACTAAGTGTAAGGATGTCATTCAGCAGAATTTGCTCCTACGAGTGAGCACACATAAAAGCTTCTCCTTGCCTTTCACCATCAAGGACCTATCTAGTCCTTTCAATTCAATCCTCCTCTGGACAAAAGCCAAAGAAAAAAACATTCTCCTACAAGGATATCTTGGGGTCTTAGGCAGATACCCTTAGCTAAACTTCCCAGCTATCTTGCACAGAAAGTGCTCTATAAGAGTGCCTGTCCACACTTTCTACTTAATGCAGGTCTGGGAGCTCCCATCAAGGGACCTACAATAACCTCGTGTGTGAGATGTCCACATATGCCTCTTTAATATCCCACCATTAATGCTCTCAGTGGTCACAGAGAACTACCATACTGTGAAACAACTTCTGTTCAGTGTGGTCCGACAGCCCATCACATGCTGCTCTGCCACTGTGCTGTTCGCAGGCTTGAATTTGTCGTATGGCGCATTCCAGGATTTCCCCTGGCAGATGATTCAGTTCTGGACCTTGGGCTCAAACTGAATAGCTTCCTTGATTCCTCATTTCATATCATCCATCTAATATTTGAGTGCTAGCCAAACCAATCTTTTTTCAAAATGTTTTTAATGCAGCAAGGAGTGAAAATGAGCAAGAGAGACTAAAGGTAACTGTTGTGATCTTCTCAGTGACAAACAGGCTGCTGCTAGTTCATCTGCAGGCAGGTAATAACTTCAGAATTGGACTGAGAAAGTCTCTTTAAGTAGAAAAATACTGAAATTAAGTGATGCTTTCTTTAGCTTCATCCAGTTGCCGTTTTCAAACTCAACCAACTAGCATGGTTTAGCAGAACAGCACAGCTCTGTAAACTTGGGATGACCAGCAGCAGCAGCAAAACTTCAGCATGCCAGGAGACGCTTGCCTGGAACGCTACACAGTGCTCCTGTGCAGCAGACCACCATGTAAACGGGAAGCTCCTCTCCCAAGAGGACAACCTGCAACCTTCAACATCCAGACACCACTCATCCTCCACAGTTGCTCACTGGTATTAGCCAATTTAATATTCATATATTTACCATTAGTTTACACTAATAGGAGCATATGCTGCCATTAAGAATGCTTGTTTTTCCCCAATCTGATGACTGAGTAATACAAAGAATTAGTTTCTGATTATACCGGAAGCCACCAATGGAAGCCATATGCCTATTCTCTTCCCTTCCCTACCCTTCCAAATGCACGGGCCTCAGAAATTATCATAAGAAATACTGTTTTCTCCATAGAAGGGAGAGATCTAGCTAACTGTAATGAAAGATTGCCTAGGAACTACATTTCACAGGGTAGACTAGAAAGTTCTTTGACACTGGGATCTTCGAATCCTGTTTAGCCTCAGTGAAAAAACAACGTTCTTTTTCTTGTCATTTTTATAATGCTGCTACTTCTCTTTCTTCTGAAAGCAATATGGCTTATTCCCCTTCTCTGGCTGATACCACTGACTGGACATGTGCCTTCTACTGTAACTACTGAACTTTATTTTGTAACTATGTGGGATAATTGTGAAACACTCATTTGGAAGACTGAAAGGCAGACACAGAAGGATCTGAGGCTGACAGAAACAGATGATTTCTGGAGCCATATCATACTGTAATAACTGAGATTAGTAATGCTTTTTGTTCTATCCCAGTTACCACCTCAAAAGTTTCTTCCCAAATCCAGTCGTTTTGAGAGTGAAGAGCTCTCTTAATTTCCAAACCAAGGTTATACCTCTGTGTTCTTGTGATGATACTGATCTACCCATTAGCTTTCCCTCCCTTCCTACAAATACTTATAGACAGCAGCCACACCCCCTCTTGATCTGCATTGTACCTAGGCTCTTCGAGTCTAAGATAAGCAAACTGCTTTCCTAGTCCTCCCAGGCAGGACTGTATGGTTGTTCAGTTTGTTTTGGTGGAGGGAAAGGACGTAATTTTATGAAAAACTAGAGATGTACACTGTATTTGTCCAGATAAGGTCTCAAAAGTGTTCTATAATGGAATGAATACCTTCTCCTGATAACTCTGGGCTTGCTTTTGCTACAGCTACAACCCTGTTCTAGTATATATCTCTATGTATTAATTTGTCATGGGGATGGATATTTCTCCCTCCTCAGTCATTTCCAAGTGATTGGATCCCAGATTGTATTGAATTTACAGTATGAAATTTAATGCTGTTTGTATTGCATAAGTTCTAGTTATTCCTATAGACTGTATATACAGAGAGATCAAATTAGTCTCAACATACTAGCATCACACCTCTCATCCTTAAAGAACATGTACAGTAACAGTTCCCCTCAACCAGTCTTTCCCTTTCAAATATTATTTGCTATTTGCTATTCCCAAAGGAGATCCTCTGATAAGGTGCAGTACTCATGAAATCCTAGCCTCACTCATTTCACCAACTGAAGGGCATCAAGAATAAGAAGTCTTCCATGTACAGGGACTTGTGTATTTCAGATGATGCAAGCATGCTGCACTCAGAGTTACGAGTGGATTTGTCAGCAATGAGAAGTGTTCTGTGTTCACACCTGAGCAAAATTTTTGTGGGATGCAGTACAGGCTTCAGAATATTGTGCTTCCTCGCAGAGAATTAAAATACCATACAAGAAAAACTCACTGGCCTCAAGCTTTAGAGCAATAAAAGTAGGATGAAACAGTGCCAAGGCTCTTCGCAGTACAACTGATCAAACTGTGAGAGAAACAAGTATGATCTTTGGATGCAGAAGATTCTCCAGGAAAGAGTGCAATATTAATGCCACCAGTCAGATTGATAAAACTTCACCTAGAAGCATACACAGTTCTGTCTTCAATGTGGGCAGGTGAGGTCTGTTAAGCCAGTCAAACTAATAAAGAACTTATGTTCAGCTCTTCCCATTTCCCATACTTCCTGACCCATTTCTGGCAGCAGAAGTAAGAATACATGTTTGGTTTTAGACTACAACTCAATGTTTTATAGACCAGAGAAATGAGGTTCTAGAGCAACCCCCGAGAGAAAGATCCAAGGCAAAAAAAAAAAAAAAAAAAAAGGAGGCTTACTTTATTAGTAGCATATAGTTTCCCAAGTCTGAAAAGAAACAGACCACATCCTAGGATTTGCCTTCAAACCAGTCCATTGGTTTAATATTACTATACATATATGGACATGACAACATATGCACAACTGATGTTTCAAGCCAGAATCAAGTGACCATAACCATGAATGCAAACATGTTTTACATATACTAAACTGAAAGGAGTAACAAAAAAAAAGCTTTATTGAAGGTTCATAATGCTGTGTTAGTTTATCAGCTTTCAAGGCCTGTACTGCCATAAAGATTAATTTTCTCTGTCAAAGTAGCTGATATTGTAGCCATTTCTGTAATTGTTCATCCTCCTACTGATGCTTGTGCTGTGCAGGGTAGGCAGAAGTGGGAGAGAGGAGAACATAGCAATTTGAAACTCCATTTCCTTGCCAGCACAGATGAAATATCACTACTTCTTCTGTTCTAAAGAATACCAGCCTTGAAAGTTGAAGAAGGTAATGGACTTCCAGAATTTTGCCTATGTGAGCAGGGCTGAAAGAAACAGAGGTGGTTGTTTGGAAAGAAGGGAAAGAGGTTCATAAAATTCCAGAAGAGGTGTGCTTTTGGTAGCTTACCAGGGTGCAGAAGCAACACATTAATAACTGCTGGTACATTTCTACATGTTGTTCTTCCTGAAAGGCATGGAGATGCTATGCAAAAACATGCTACAGGCAACTTACGCCACATCTGTGTTTGTCCCTGAAGCCAATAAAGGAATGTAAGATGACTACAAGCTATACAGGTATAATCAGTTCACCAAATTAAATCAGGGAATCTAAGGGTAAGTATTGTTCTAATGTACCAGGCATGTAGTACATCGCCCAGGAGTCCCATAATCCCCAAAGCAGAAAAATTCTTTAACATATCTTCAAATTGCTCTTAAAAATGCCTAGAATACACTAAACAAATGTAGTTCATAACTCGGGACTGCTCTGAACTGATCTTGAGTGAGCCTGGTTTCCCCTTTTCTATACAAGCTGTGTAACACCATGCTATGTAATGCTATGTGACTTCATTTTCATTAGTCTCCTGGCTAACCCATCACATTTGACAGTAATACAGCCATTAAGCAGACCAGCAGGGTCTCAAGTTCAACAGCAAGCTCAGTGTTCATACATGTCTTTCCCTATTACTCTAGATCCGTTGGCACTTCTATAAACAGCCATAGCTTGAGACATGCTAGTATCCTAGAGAAACAGAGAACAAACCAGCAGCAAGTTTATAGTATCTAGTTGTAAGAAATTTGAAACTGTGTCTTTGACAGTGCAACAAAATACTGTTCACTAGACACAAGAACTAGTCCCTTCTTCAATTTGGGTTGCCAACTATTAAAAGTGGTTCTGGCTGTCTCTCTGCCCATTATATTTCCTGCCTTTGGAGAAAACAGTCTGCCAGTGTGTAGTATGGAGGACCTCATAGCAGTAACTCCCTCTTTGTATAGTCTGAGAGATGTAACTCCAAAGTCACACTGCATTTAGTATTTCAGCAGCTAACAGGCCACACTGGAGGGAGTCCTAGTGGCATCCATACATTTCTCCATTGTATATACCACAGCACTCACTGTCTCTGAATGTCAGTATCTAAGCATTAGTCTCCCAATAGCTGTGTTCCAGGGGACAAAGCAGTCCACTTTTAGCAAAGGGCTATTTAATGGTTATACCTCACGTTGCATTAGCATAAGCATAGGTAAGTCATTTAATAGCAAGGTAACTATTCAAAATGGCCAATATGATAGGTACATGGCTATTAAAAGCTGTTTTCCCAGGAAGCATTCAAAGCAGTATAGGGAACCTGTGAGAGGAGTTGACTACAGTATACAACAGCTACTTGCAGCAAGGCAGACGTGGATGCAACAAGCCCATTCCATTATCTAAGGTGGGTTTGTTTTTCACTTAACTAAAACATCATATACTGACCTGTGCCCACAACCATTTCAAATCCTTCCTCAGGTCAGCCCATCCCAAGTTCTGGGTGTAAATAAACCTCCACGGACATAGCAAACTTCAAGGAGAGATGACTGCATGAAGTGAACAAGATCCAGCTTTTCTTACAGCCAAAAGCAAAGATGCTATCTGGCTAGAGTTTTCAGGCAGGATGGACTCACTCTATCAAATGTCTCTTCTACAAAAAGAATTTAGCATAGAGAAACTTCCAGCATGCATTAATTTTGCTCATCTTTTGGCTTCATCCTTTGAATACAAGAAGTTAAATTCCATTCATGGAAAAACAGCACATGTGCACGAAAAGAAAAACTAGTCTTTCCCAATTAGGCTACACTCAGCAACATGAGTCAGTACTAAGCTGGCCCTGGCAGTATTAAACTGGCAACCTGCCATGCCATTAGCCTTCCCCCTGACCAGTGCATTTGGCTGCAGAAAAAATAAGGATCATTTCTTGGGGAAAGCATCCATGTTTCCTTTCTCCTCTTGATTTGGGAAATTGATTAGGCTGTCAATTAGGAAAGTGCACCAGTCCGCCCTGTTTAAAACAGCTATCTGATGAGTGGGACAAATTAAAAATTTAAGAGTCACAGAATCACAGAACAGTTGAGATTGGAAGGGGCCTTGAAATCATCTAGTCTAACCGCCCCTGCTCAAAGCAGGGTCAGCTAGAGCAGGTCACTCAGCACTGTGTCCAATCGGGTTTTGAATATCTCCAAGGTTGGAGTCACAAGGGACACTTTAAACCTAGTAACATAATATCCCTCACAGTAGACAGACCTGCATATTTAACCTCCATGCAGATTAATTTTGATGCAATAACACAGCAGTACTAGAGAGGATAGATGCTCAAGTACCAGCACGCATCACCCTAAAAGGTAAAGTCAAGAGAGCCAAGAGCAGCAGGTCACTTTTTTTCCTATATTCATGAAATCCACAAGCTCTTCAGATTTCTTCCTTACCTTGAAACAAAAATGTTTATTTCCAGGCCTTTTAGAACATTAAACAAAAGAAAGCTTAACTCATGAAGATAACACACAAAACTACTGCCTAGTAGATGGGATTTGTAGCTGTGAATCCCATTTCACATTCTACTTTCTAAATAAATGCAAGGACTAGCCCAAAGGTTCAACTAAACTGCCTCCCCTTCTCTCTCCTCTCCTCCCCCCCCAAAAAAACAAAAAACAAACAAACAAAAAAAACCCTTACTGCTCACATTCAGTGACAACTGAACTTGTAGTAAACAAACTCTGGCAGAATCAGAAAATAACACTGAAGAGAACCTCAAGAAATCACAGAATTGATTACATTGCCTGAGATGTTGACATGAGACATCTGAGTTTCTTAGGCATTGCAGTATGGAAGAGACACCTAATGACATCAAAAAGGATATTCACACCTGTCAACAGTAAAAATAAACAAATAAAAAGAAAAAAGATCCATGCTATATTTTCCAAGTGTAGAGTGAGATTCCTGGCAGTGAGGCCACAGAGAATAGCTGTTCAGTTAGGAACTAAGCCACAAAGTTTTAAATAGACTGTTCAAAGCCAGAGATTATTCTCTTATCCTGCACTGTCAGTGTTACAAGGCTGTGAGGAAATGCAATACTGACAGGAAGGGAAAATGTTTACCTTCAAAATTAAGTTCTCCACCTTTGTCTTTACAAAGCCCCATTTTGGATGACTTGCAAATGTGTCAAGGAGATTTGAAACACTGAAGACTAGTAGAACCCATTCCTTCAAGGACACCAGGTTCAACTTTAGTGCAATCAAGAGGCGTTAGTTCCTGCAGGGCTGACATTTTAATTTTGCTATAGGAAGAAGTCATTCATTAAAATGAAGTTCACCTCTGGGACGAGAAGTTGTTTCTAGCATCAGTTCAGGGTAGCTACCTATGAGCACTTGGAAAAACAGGTCAATTTACTCAAGGAAAAAAAAAAGGCAGGGGTCACTTACAGGGGAAGGCAGATTGAGAAGTTAGCAATAGAGTAGGTTGATCCTACAAACAGCTGACTTAGAAGAAAGTCTTGTTTAGGAGAAATCTATTACACACATGCAGGTAAGGACAGCAAGTGAACAGGAGAACCTCTACCAGGTCAGCCCTTTCATCCCTCTGGCCTTTCTTCCTTTCCTCGCCCCCTTATAGGGGGCAAAGAGGCAACAGGGCTTGAGAAGATCATCAGGTCAAAGTTGGAAGTAGTTCCAGGCAGCAGTCTAAAACTGAAATTAATTACCTCTGCATCTTCAAAGGGGTAAGGCGTATGAAAGATGGAGTGAGACTGCTTCCATTAACTGGGCAGAAACTAATCAGATGCCAAGTAAATGGCAAGTCTGATCACATGGGGGAACAGCTCCTACAATGGTTATTTGAGGCAACAGATTCTGGGCAATACAGGGCATACTACTTTACACTGTTCCACACAGATCTTCCAGTACTCTGATCACAACACCAAAGCTCTCCAGTGAAAGTTTCATGTTAAAAAGAACTTTTACTTTATGCAAAACGGGGATTTTTTTGGTCTATTTAAAATCTAGCTATCTCCACCCAAATCCTCTGGCAACCAGGAAAAGCAACACTAAGCCTTCTATAGGGTAAGAACCACCCAGTTTAGTCTGGACATGAGTACTAACAGCACTGAACAACTGAAACCTTTTCTAGTGTCATCACTGCACAAGATCAATCTCTCTTTTCACTGCAGCCCAGATAGGAGTGTTGGGCAAGCTCAGCTACCACATTACTGTACATTGCCATCATTGTCCAGACTCGTACATAAACTGCTAAATTTATGCTGAAGCTTGGAATAAAGTATCCAAAAAAACAATTTTTGGTCAAAACTTGTGTTATGGCGCAACAAAATAAGTGCTTAGGCTAAAGAGATCAGCTGTTGCCACGTATAACACTGTTAACCGAGATTCTTCTGCATGGGATACATAACGTAGCCACCCGCCCTTTGGAAAAAAATAAAAGCAAGTTACTAAAGGGACCTGATTTTTAAAAACAAACTTGTAGTCATTTAAAGAGAGAAATCCACACACCTACAATCCTGAAATCAAATACTTCATCTCTTCGGCTCAAGATTTGATCTGAAGTTTTTCCTTCAGTGACCTGTCTCCTCAAGGGGCAAATGAAAGGCACATTGCAAAGATGTAACAGAGCTCTGCATATTACTAAACACCTTTCTATTCCTACAATCCTTAAAACTCATCCAGGTAAAACTCCTCAAAGTCCATTTCAACCACTGCCCTTTGCATATGGCATTAAGGTTTGGGAGCAACAGAAATGCTTAATTTAAAAACTGTTTCTTTACTATTGACTATTGTTAAGTTCAGATAAATTAACAACTTCAATATTTCTTTGAGCTGTCAAGTTCATTGTTTAATGAAACAAAAGCACACTGATTTTAGCAGTAGACAGGTTTGTTTAGGTTTTATCTAACACACAAAGTATCATCCAAAGAATTAAATATATTATGACATATCTAGTAGTAGTTTATGGATCATTACAATATAATGTCCAGTTTTGAGATCAGAAGGTAATCAGTAGTTTAGTCAGCAGTTGATTTGAAGCTAGAACCTGCAAAAAACAGGAATGATGGGAAAAGCCACAAGTGTTTTTTTTTTTTTCTTCGTTTGTTTTTTAAACATCAAGGAATGAAGCAGAAGCCCTCCTGGATAGGAGGGTAATTCCTTGCAGTATCATTTCTCCATTTCAGACTGCCAAGAATGGTACAAGGAATGGTTTCTAGGACAGGGACAGAGAAACCATCCAAAATCACCTGCTAATTTTCTAAAATTAGGGTTACTCTTCTCAGACTATTTCGGTCACCACTAATTATACTGGAATGGGTAGAGATTGCAGAGGTGAAACCATTACCAGCAACTGAGCCACACTAAACTGCATAAATATATTTTAGAAGAATCAAATGTTTTGTTCTTCCTACGTGTATAGCACTGCAAGACTAGAACGGGGTATACAGTCTACTGGAAACAAAGACATTCTAAAATGCTTAACATTCTAATTTTCAAAATTTATTCAGATCACTGAAATATACATTTTTTAAAACTCAGATTTAAAATGTAATCTACCTCATTTAGTCATGATAAAGAAAAAATGCAGTACCCGTACCCCAGACAGAAATATCAATAGACACTTCCTGCCTTTCAAAAAGGCGAAAGACAGCACGCTTGCTCATCATAACCAGTTTCTGAATTTCACAACTTTCTCCTGCAGTCCTGTGGTTTCACTGAGTTTATGAAACCATATCACTCAATCTTTTAAGGATGTAATGATACCATAGAAAGGAACACCACCACTTCTGCGGTCAGAAACTCAGCCACATAACCTTCCTGTTAACACACTTGATTAGAGGCAATAACTAACAGTAGATACATTCAGGATCTCCATGTACCCAATTCTGTACTTCGCTTACATCTAACTAGTTCGTTCGGACCATGCTACCACTGAAAGGTGTTGTTTTCTCTTTCCCCCTCACTTTAGTAATAAGTTTCAGCTGAAGACCACATCACCACTACCCTCCCCTAACCTAAGAAACAAGAACAGCCTGTTCAGTCAGATCAGAGACTTGAACCAATTCCCTACCTGGCTGCAAAACCATCAAAACAGAAACAGGCGAGGAAAGGTTTGTGACAAGACAGGACCCACCCCTTAGGAAACAGTGTGATCTTCAGGTGTTTTATGCAGATCCTCAAGAGGCACCCTACAGATATTCTTATAGCTTAGGAAAGGGGCTCTAAGAAAAGTAATAGTCTAATTAGTCTAATTTTTCAAAGCTAGTGAAAGTTGAAAAAAATAGTTAAAAAAATCAGCAAGGTCTGGTCAGAGCAAAAGGGTTTTTTTTTGTTTTTTAATGCCAGTATTTTGAGGAAAAAACAAAAACAAACCACACACACTCCGGTAGTTCCTACAACTTCAATATGATAATTTGTTGGGAAAAAAATAGTTTTATTTTGTTTTTCAGTTGCAGTGCCACTAAGTTTAACCAGAAATAGCATAAGCAAAGCTAAGGGCAACCAACCTGCTTACTGTCCAAGAAAATATAAATAATTTGTCTAGACCTTTCCACTGAATTTAGGCACTATGAACTCAAAGGAAATACCTCTTAAAAACTTAAAACCCATTTCATCTTGCTCATCCCATTAAGAAGGGTTCCAATTGCTCTTCTAAAAACATAATGTTTAGTTTAATGATAAAACTTGCAGTTTTATCACTCTTTTTCTTGTCACACAGAAGCTGCACACTAAGCAGAATTTTGTTCCAAGATCTTAATTTGACTTTTTAGGGCTATGGTCCTGCTGAGTGGCTCCTCCAAAAACCTGGAGGTACATCAGCTAGGCCAATCCAAATTCTATAATTTTGCTAGAAAATTAGACAAATATCCACAGTTTTATTTTTGCACATGGGCAACAAGCTTGTGGGATGTAAAATATCTGATGTTAGATGTTGAAGTGTTTACACAGAGCATTTAAGCTCCAATATTGCCCAAGCTATTCATTAATATCCTCAGAGCTCAAGAGCAGGTCGGGTGCCTGATAAAATATATTTTTAGTACTATGAGCTCACAGCTCAGCACAAACACCTGAGCCTTGCAGCAGTAAGCCAAATTCAAAGAGCCCCTACCAGAAGCGTCCCAAACCACTCCCCCGCAGGCCCTCCTACTCACAGATATAGAGCACACGACAGAAGAGACTTCTCACTCCTGTTTCTTTGGGAATCTTGATAAGGGAGAGCACAGTATCTGTGCCCACTGATGGGCATGTTTTCATGAGGATTTTCAGAAAAAGAAAGGAAAGCACAGAACAAAGAGCCAGGGCATGAAAAAGGACTTACTTTCAGTCCATCTCTGTCCAGCATGCATTATATTGGGTAAAAAGTTCCTGAAGGAATAAGATTGCTTCATCTAGGTTAAAAGCATATCATTTTATTGCAAGAACTTGTGTCACCACCTCCCATGACAGAAAGAAGAATGACTAGTAGCTATTGAAATAACAGCTGTTTAAACTGAAATTAAACTACATATTGCCAGACAAAATGCATTGCAGGGGCACCCACTATCATGCATTCAAAAGTCAGAAGACACTGATCAAAGCTGTATTACACTACCTTCATGATCTGGTGTAACTGCATCAGTACAAACAGGTCTCCTACATCTGTCAACACTTCCATCACCCAGAAGCAGGAACCGTGCTTCAGTATGGTCTTGGTAACAACAAACAGCAGTTCTCATGCAGTTACCACAAGTTTACCACAGCCACAGTTTTGATTTTATTTTTAAGTGTTCTCTTGGCAGCCAGAAGCAGCCATACAAGAAAATAGCTGTCCTACCCACACCTAGAGCTGCCAAGCATTTATACATTTCAGCTTAAGTCAGTGAGACATGGCTACAGCCAGCACTCTTTCAAACATAACCACTGACTTTTGCGTATTGTCTTTTCCCATCCACGTCAATCTCATCAGCACACGTGCTTTTACTTTATGAGACAAAGGTTTATGAAAAGCCTTTCAACAGTAACTGGACAGCTAGGTCCCCATTCAAAAGTCTCCCAAAAGTCTTCCAAAGAGTCAATCAGGTAAAATCTATACATTTCCAATGGGAATGAATTTGTTCCAGGCTGAAAACTAATTTGTCCATGACAAATAAAGCTAATTTAGAACGCTAACATAAGAATGGTAAAGGGAAAGATTATTGTAGCTAAGATTTTCAGTGTAATCACGAATAGCCAGTATTAATCATACAGTACCTAAGGAAAGAGTAAATTAGAGTGACTTACCTTTGCTAGTTAACTGTAGATACCACACCTTATTTTTTGGTCAGACCAGAAAAAGGCTTTAGAAACTTAAAACACTCAAATTTAGACAGTCATTTCTACCTACACACTGAAAGTGTGGCAAGAATCAAACAATTCTCAAGAAAAACCTAGTCGCATTCAAGTAAATGCACAGTTTTACTTGAAAAAGCCAAAAGCACTTCTCATCAAGTATTTTTCTCTTTTTCTTCTTCTCAGTCAATGAGGTGACTAAAAGTTAGTCACTGTAATTTTTGAAGAAGAATAAGCCTGAAGCATTTCTTCAGCATTCACATTCAACACTTTAGAAAAGACAGGCACAGGACCAGTATACGCAAAATGTTTCTAGTCCCCTGCCATGGTGAGTTTTCATCAGTGCTTGACTATAATTAAGGAAACTTTTGAAAGGTCAAACTTCAGTCTCTGGATCATGGTCCATTTTAAGTGTGACCATCCAAATCTCTGATGATTCAGGACACACCTTCAGAAGCTCACATATTTTACTCACACTGGGGAGTTTCTTTCAACAAAGGAGAAAGTTGCAAGTTGCTAATATGAATCTGGGAGGTCAAAAATCTTATTACCATAAATCACTTTTTTTCAGCTTTTAAAAGTATCTGATTTATCATCTTAAGCCAGCAAGCTGCTCAAAGAGAAAAGCTTCAGAGCACGCCTATTCTCCTAGAGTATGTTTTGTTCAGGAAAATATAAACCATCTGTGATGTTCTGTCTCTCATGGGGTGAAGTTATACCACAAAGCAGCTAAAGATAGCACAGTGATTATGTGTTTGCAAGGAAGCAGCAAATTAAGCTTTGCCTAAGCAGGCAGAAAGCAACCACAGCTTGAATGACTATAGTTTCTAAGGTAGTTTTTAATAGTTCTTTCCAAAGCCAAAATGCATGGTCCTCAAGAACATGAAAATGGCTATGACTCAGACAACCCAAGTTATATCTCATTTTTCAAATCATCAGGGATTTTCATGTGGCATGACATGAATCTGAGTTACATGGGTAACAAGTGTACTCAAGATTCAGAACAGAAATTTCAGAGAAACAGGAAGACAAGTTCAGCTGGAAACAAGCCTGTGGCCAAGAAAGCACATACTGTCCTTGCTATAAAATCTAATTATTCATCTTTAAAGCAGCAAGACAAGGGGCTACTCACAAAAACAGTGCTGAACAAAGTAAACCAACAACTAGATGCAATTAGTGTTATTCTGACAGTTCAACCTCAGGTCTCTATATCCCTTCCCAGTCCCTGTATAATTCCCACTTTTTGCCAGCCTGACATCATTTTAAGGAGTGCTTCCATAGACTCCACAAAGTCTTCATTATGAGGAGCTCTATTTGATTTGATTGCAGGACAAAATTTATCTGTTCCCAAGCACGTCAGAATTCTCTTCAACCAACACTGCTGTCACTTAATGTGGTGCAATAAAGCAAGCTGCTTCAACATTTTTGCTCCCTTACTTCACCATTCCTCTAGAAAAAGAGCACGTACCCTGCTGGCTAACCTCCCACTTTTCAATTTTGCACTCCAGGGAAATCGATTCATTTGAATTATGCACACTCACGTCACTGCACACCAATCAAAACAGGACAGAGTTCAGTTCATCCATTAAACTCCGTGCTCTTTGGCAAATAATGAAAGAGTGCAGGTGTAAAACAGAAATCTATCAGCTGTGATTTTAAAGGGGGAGGGCAGATCAAGAGAAAGATCATGGCATGCGAGTTTAATAGAAGTGAGCCACTAGACTCTTAGTCCCAGTGCTGAAGTTCTCAGATTGTATATACACATTTCAGTGAAAACTGTATAGTATCTCTTATTTACTCCCCTCATCACAGCGAGGGGGGGAGGGAGGGGGTGGAGAGAACCCTAGTGATGTGACAGTTGGTTTTCTGTTCACTTACCACAGATCCCTAGAGTAGATGATTTCAAGTCAGGAGTATATGTTTCAGAGTTATACTGATTTCAGTCAAAGAAAATATCCAGAACTGTCATGAACTTTAAAAAAGGTCTTCTGACCACAATGTAGCAAGACTGGGGTGGAGAGAGAGAAGAAAAAGCAAGGCTGTTTTCTGAGATATTCTAGGTCCACATTTCCAGCCAGAACAGCTTTCAGCATTGCTATCCTCCGTAAGAAACTTCAGCACCAGTTACTCTTTTTTTTCTTTTTTTAAATTCCCTTCCCTAAAGAATAACCAGGTCTGTATGAATGAAGCTGTTTAGCTTGGCTTAGGGTATGCATGCAGGGGGAAGTGGGAGAAGGGATAAGCTGGATGGGGGAGACAGCCTACAAAAAAAAAAGATTACAGTACGAACACTGTTTACAAATACTGCACCACACTAACACAATCTCCTCAACCATCCAAGCAAATTAGTAAATTAAGCCCCAAACAATGGCGGTGGAGAGAAGGGTACCACCTTATCCTCCCCTCTGAGGACGCACAGAAGGGCAACAGCATTCCATGAAGAGATTACAGGAGGGCAACAGAAAAAGTCGCAAGTCTTCAGTTTTCCACAGGAATTAATCACTCAGCTGATAATTACATTGTAGGAAAGTTGTCCTCAACTTCACTGAAACAAAATATCATCTGTGATGAAGAATAGTATATACAAGAGCTAAAGGGGACAATGAAAAAGCTACTGGAAACAAAAAAGTTGTAACTTGGTGCACATGAAATGTTGACTGGAAGTCAAAAGGGACTCAAGGATTCCCTGGTCTGACTGTGAAAGCACAGCTCTGCTGCTGCCTAACTTACCCAGCAATGTGCTATCATTTTGGGTTTCTATCTTTATCTGGACAGTGAAAATGTAGATGAATATAGTTAGAAGCTTCTCATCACTTTACTAAATAGTTTTTCTTACTTGAAGTTCAGGAAGGCATGTATAAACACCCCGTTTATCAGCTGTACAAGCATGAGTGCTCAATGCCTGTTACTCCCTGCATGCCTACCTCATTTCTTTGAATTATCATTGACACCTGCTTAATTCTTTGACTCCAAAGTTGTTTGCAAGTACCATTTATGGTAGTTTTCCAGAAACTCATGCCCTAAGAGCCTGACAGATTGCCAGCTCACTTCATTAACAAACCTCCTGTGGTAATAACTTTCTGACAACCAAGACTGTGTTTGAACTGATGACCCTAAAGTGAAGTGCTCCACGTGTCAACTAATTAGCTATGCCAAGTCATGCTGTACCCCATGAATAGGGGGATTCTTAAAAGGGGGCCTTCTCTATAGTTGTGGCAGCTATTAACTCCCCCCCCCAAAAAAAAAGAGCAGAAGAGCCAGTAAACATGCTTTTACAATCATCTTTAAACCTCTAGAAGAGGCACTCCTTCTCCCTGCCTTTTCAACTTGAATAGCCTATAGAAAAACATGAAGAATTTTCTATTATCCAAGCACGTTTTAAAACACATTCCCTAATCCCCTTGTTGACTGGCAGCTTCTCTTAAGATTTTATCTCCTGCCTCTTAGGATTACTTACATGGTCAAACTCTGGTCTTCGCATATCTTGGAAAATGAGGAAGAGGGGAGGGAAAAAAACTCCCCAAAACAACAGCAAAAAACAAAACTAAAAACACTGAATTCACCATCAGACAGACAACAATCCTGGCCCTCATGGCTGAGCAAACTCTGAAAGGGACTAAAAACTTCTTGCCATCATACTGTAGATCACCTGCCAAATGGGGGAAGGGACGGGGAAGCCACAAAACACTCTGTCCCAGTTACCACCCTGAAATGCAAAGGAACAGACAACAGAACAGAGCAGATAGCCTCCACCCTTGCTGCAGCAATGCAGTCTGCCAACAAGTGATTTATCAAGACTCCACAGAGGCGTGAACTGGAAAGCGCTCTTCTTCAGACTCTTGCCAGCTGTCTCAGCTCAGGTTAATAGTGAAACACCAATTCAGTACAGGCAAAACTTGTGACAAGCTACACTACATTAAAAACATGGCTAAAAAGGTGTTGCTCGGACACCTAATCAACTTACCACTTCTGTCAGTTGTAAGAAGGCAGAATTTTACAAGTGTCTAACTGTACGAGCTTTCATTAGTCTTTTCTTAATTTTTCTGTACAAGCACCTGTGAGACTTCTTCCTCACCATATTCAAGCACAGGGATGCATGTCTGCCTCTCTTTTCTGAAGGCAGGGTGGGGAGGGAAATTAAGGACAATCCAGAAAACCCAAGAACCAGAAAGGTTCCCCTAGCACAGGGCCAAGAGCACCCAGTTGTCAGGCACTTCGCGCCCTATTTGCTGCTTTTCAGGCTGAGCTATTTTGCCTCCGTACCTGGTAATAGGCTGAACTCCACAAATACATACGGCAATGGCAGTCCCTTCCCCGAGAGGGCCAAATGTAACCAGACCTGCATCCATGATAGGGTCCCCAGAGATCACCTCAACATACAAAGCTCTCTTCTGCCAGCACACCATAGATGCAGGGAGATGGTAAGCCTTATGCATCATAAAAAGGAGAAGCTACACTTGGCTTCATTCTTCTGCATCAAAGCTAGTAAAATGAATAATATTGCACAAGCACCCTTAACTGTTCTGGTAAGAGACCTCCCCAAGCAGTATTCACACATGAACCTGCTCTCTCCAAAGCTGCTGTGCTACAAACCTTGAATTTGCTCTTTCCAGAGTTGATGTGTTACTAACCTTGACAAAACAAAACAAACCGAGGTAAATGAACAAGCCTTTCAAGTCCAATTTTTGAAGCTGCTTAGATGCCGAAAATGAAACTGTTTGATCAGTGTACAAATGATGCAGACAGAGCTGGCTTGGTCCTGGAAAGATTTTGAAGGGAGAAGGAAAGAAAGAACTTGCAGTATAAAGAGATTTGTTTCACTACTGCTGCCTCAAAGACCTAGAGATGAGAAGCACACATGGCTGTCTCAAAATTCATACCTTACATGCCCTTTTTACTGGTACAGGCAGAACAAAAATATTCATGTAGTTTCTCCTCTACTTTAAGAGCAATACTTTCTCTCTGTGTTGAGCTATGTAACATGTAAACACTTTACTAAGGGTCAAATTTTCAAATGTTTAACATTCAGCCAGAATTTTTTAAAATAAACTATAACATGAATCACATTAAAAAACTGTCAGTCTCCCTGAAAATAAGCAAAATATTAGCCCCTGAGATCTCACACAAGCAGTAAGTATTTTTAGACTAAACCACACTAAGAGAAGGTTATGAGGAGAGGGATGTCATTTGCAAATAAGCTCTTTGGAGGGGGAAACACCTGAAATTGGGTCTTTTGCTGTTCAAAGCTAGTTATCTGGCACTTAATAAGAAAGTTTTACACAACCTGCCTAGCCAAAGGTGTATTTCACACACAAAAAGGTGCTGGTTTCTGGAAACAAAATATTTCTGCCACACTTGAGCACCAGCTATAGGCACTGAGCAAGACACCAGAATAAAGGCCAATCACAGAAGACAGACCCTCACCCTACCCAAGATGAAGTTCAAAACAGAGGGAGAGGGAGAGGGAGAGGGAGAGGGAGAGGGAGAGGGAGAGGGAGAGGGAGAGGGAGAGGGAGAGGGAGAGGGAGAGGGAGAGGGAGAGGGAGAGGGAGAGGGAGAGGGAGAGGGAGAGGGAGAGGGAGAGGGAGAGGGAGAGGGAGAGGGAGAGGGAGAGGGAGAGGGAGAGGGAGAGGGAGAGGGAGAGGGAGAGGGAGAGGGAGAGGGAGAGGGAGAGGGAGAGGGAGCCACCTACTTTGCTGTAAGAAAGTGAGAGGGAGCAAAAGAGGGAGGGCTCCTTGACAAGGATAAATAGATACAACTACAACTTCAATTCATGCAATGCATCTGTATGTATCACAGCAGATCATCATATATCCATCAACACAGATGAGTGGAGCTGGAAGAATGTGCCCCATGCAGATATGATGCAAACTGTTACACTACACCTGCATATTCATCTTTCATCAAACTGTCTGTTAAGTGACCAGTGGCCTTTCTCCCCTTTAATGTCAGTACAAGTTAGGGACAGTCACTGTCTTCAGTTATCAACTCCTGACGTATAACTCAACAGATGAGACTCAAATCTAAGGATGATGACTAGCCCTCTCGTATTACAAGCAATTTGGGATTCAAAGAGTAAATATTTTTCTCAGCTGAAAGTTAATTTGGAAATTGGGGGAGAAAAGACTGGCGTGCATACCCCACATTTTTACACCAGCAAGGAAGAACAGGTTAGTACAAGAGCCTAATTAAAATGTCTTGTCAAAAACCACCCTGTACAGGTCATATTTCTGGACTTGTTCTCTTTTCCCTGTCAAAAGACATTTCATGTAACTTTATTTTCATTTCATTGAAGCATCTTTTTGGGAGTGGTGCTAGACACTTAAGAACTTTTAGAGGATGTGGACTTTTTTCCCCCCCCATATGTGCTCATTTTGCAGATTATGCAGCACATAAGCCTCTGGCTATCTCATATTCAGGATCAGATACTTGTTTATGCAAAATCCCACTCTTCTGAGCTTTTTAAAATTATTATTATTGTTCACATACATACACACGCAGCTGCTTGGAGGGCTGAACACTGAATACAGTAGCGTTTCCAAGATACAAAAGACCTTGCCAAATCAGTTCTTCATATTTTATCATATACTATGTCCCTTTTAAGCTCTTACACATGTTAAAATGAGGTGTATTATTCTTTTAAATAATTATTCATTATTTAAGAATAAAGCATAATATTTTATGTTATGCCTTAAGAAAGGCATAATATTTGCAAGCAGTTTGCAGCCATTATTCATCTCAGATGAGTCTAACTTCTTTCAGAATATGACTGGATACAGATTGCCATAGCTGCAGAAACCAGCGCTTTTAAAAGTTATCACTAATCATTTTGTACTTAAGCAGAAACAGGAGTTACTTCTTAAGCCTAGCACCCAGCTAACTGATCCAGCCTGGAATACATCTCATTTATCTGCATCACTGGCACAGAACTACACCAGCTCAGGTTGCTAGCTGGTCACCATGAAACTCCTGAAGGGAGGAACTAAGCTAGCTCTACCACATGACTTTAAAAAGAAGCTTACGACCCTTTTCAGTCAGGACTATTTATATCTGAGGCTCAAAATTGTCTTCAGGAAGCTATCTCCACCCAACAGTAGACAAGTCCTAGACTAACAATTTCAGAGAGAGAACTAAGCATTTTAGCCTTGCATATATTTTCAAACAATCCAAAGGTTAACTAATTTTAGCCTATTTTCCTCTAATCAAGAAGTACCTAAAGCAGTTACTATGGACTTCCAATCTATCTTGAAGTTTCAGAGTTAACATATTAAGCTAACAAAGATTTGCCTTCTATTATGAGTCTCTTCAACAAGAGAGTTAACATGACTTGTAAGTCACCATAGTGGCTACCAAGCTCTGTAAGATGGAAAGAACATGGATGAATGTCACAATAATACCAGAAGAAAGCTGCTTGATTCCATTTTCAGTTTTAACCTGCTAAAAAGCCAACATTTTCACATACAATTTGAGCTCACTACTGCTTGGCCAAAAAAATCAAGTGACTTACAACAAAATGAAGCCTCTGGCTTAATTTTACATATCATAAAAATAAAAGCCTATGATCTGCTTGCAATCTGTACTCAAGTCAGAAACAAAGGCTTCCACAGCCTACCACACATACCCCATAGATTCGCAGAAGGTTAAGGAAGATATATGTACGTTTTTATAAAGGCAAGGATTTGGACAAGGCCTTTGCTTGATTTACAGCATTAAATGTCAAATGTATACCTCCCTTAACTAAACAGGAAAGGGAAAACTAGATCTACAGCCACTCCCTCTGTCAGTCTGAGCCTAGCTCCATAGGGAAGGAGAAAAAGCCAGCAAACAACTAACCTGTCCAATTTTTTTTGTAGTACAAGCGATATTTTGGTAGTCAGGTACTGTGTGCCTAAACCACTTTTTGGGGGGTGACCCTACAAATGAGCTGCTTTTTCAGCACAGCTGCCCTTCCCTTCCCCAGTGCTTCATGATCCAGTGCAACTCCCAGACATTTCCCTCAATCAGGAAGCATCACAAGCACTTGGAAACCACTCGACAAATATTCAGCAAACCTGTTCTTCCCCCACACAACATTCACATTGTGTCCTGAGCTTGAAAGAGTCCTTCTAGCAGTGTTCCTGAATCTGGAAGGAAGGCTTTGCAGAAAGTACTAGATAAACAGTTTGGACTGGAGGCACTTTTAAGAGGCTGCTTCACCTGATGAATTTGTAGAAGTAATACTGATAACATCTTAATAGAAAGACAAAGCCCTGGCGTAGCTTAATATCCTGAGTGGGAAGGGTGTGAAACAGTATAATCTTTCCCATATTTCTACCTGCTCTAAGACAAGAGGAGGTGGGGGAAGCAATAATTTAGATTCTTCCTGTACTTAAACACAGAAGTCACAAAATAGAATCTCCCTTGAGGTCTACAAAGCAGCTAACTGCAAACTCCAAAGAAGTGTTAGCTAAAGATTCAACCAGAAGAGGGAAGAGACCAGCAGTTGCCTAGGCAATGAGCAGATGGTGAGGTATTTGCAAATATGCTTCCTTATAAACTGAGTTGCTAAGATAGTTTTACATCAAGAATTTAGGGAATTAGCAGCTAGCTACGTCCAAGAGAAGACTCCAACTTCCATGCTATTAGCCTCCCCCAAAGCTTTTAGTATAACCTTGGATTAACAGGTTCTTCTTACATAAGAAAATACTTTCAGTTAACAGTTTCTGAATGGATCTTACTGCTGATACTTCAAGATCCAACTGCCCTCACTACTCATCTGCTTAATCCATCTGTGAAGTCTCAACATATCAACAGAGACCAATCTCAGAGAGAACAGTCTCTAGGTTTACTGTGTAAGAGAATATGAAAAGGAGTCAAATATTAGCCTATGAGTGAAGTGCAAAACCATAAATTTGTCTTAACTCCTGCCCAAATAGATTTGTCCTTCAGAAATTAACTTCACTGCAGAATCATCTCTTTGTTAACTTCCTAAAGTAAAGATGATCTGGGATGGACAATCTATTCCACTTAACACAAAGGCTCAAAAAAATACTGTGTTTCACACTGCCACAACAGATTAGGCAGAACAAAGGCTGCCAAAGTGTTCTCTTTTAAGCCTCTGGCCTGAGAGGGAACATTATTCTGAGATTCAAGTTGGGACTGCCAGCTCCAGTGCTGTAGAAGTTAAGGAAGAAAGAGCACCAGCACACAGACTATAAGAGGCAGGAGTTAAAAGCAAGAGTTCAAAGCACTATCTACCTTCTACCTGAAAATAACCCTGGAGTCCATGTGACAGGGGAGTGAATCAGGACCTTTCACCTCTGTGTGTAAGCTAGGGCTATAACCATCGCAGCTCAAACAAGCCAGAATGGAACTGCTCTCCTTCCTTCCTCCTTCTCATCTCAGTATGCCCAGCTGCCTGTCCTCTGAACTGCAGAGAGGATGTGACCATCAGCACACTGGCAGCAATTCACAGGATACCATCCCGACAACAGTCAGAGGAAACAGTGTACAGGGACTGAACAGATGGAATGTCTGAAAATACCCCCAGCAGAGAAAATCAGTGCAAAACAGATCATCTCCTCTGAAAAAAAAACCCCAGATTCTGACACTATCAAAATCCCACCAGGAAGTCCAGAGTCCTCTCCATCTAGATGGTAGAGATGATCGATTCGTTTCTTTCCACTAGTTATCAGCAGTGTATTTCATTAAGTGTTCCTTACTAAGAAGTCTTCCCCCATAGAGTGGTGGGGGACATAAGAGGATGCAGTTACAATAGGGCAGAAAAGCCATTTCCAGATCCTTTGCAGAAGGCCTACTGAGCATCTGCACTGGATGTGGACACTGCAGCTGTGTTGACAGGAAAGTTTCTCCTTAAGACTTCTGAGCAAGATATCCGTGGCATCAGGGAAAACAAGAGCATACTTCTGTAGGTGGCCTTTCTGCAGTGCACATCCTAGCAACCTGGAAAGTGACTCTTTCACATGGACTCATAGGGTGACTATTAACTCTTCCTCTCCCTCCACTGCCTTTAGAACTACCACACTATGCTCGACTTTTCGTATTTGGCAAAAGACACTGAACTCTGCCATTAACAATACTCTACTCTTCAAAGCCTAAATGAAATTCAGGTCAATTAAAGTTATCACATGCACAAAAATCTTTAAGAGGCCACTGAGCTCACCTAATGTGAGACCATTCTAACTTCAGAGTCCTGCTCTAAAGAAAGGACTAAGAAAATGCTCCCAAGACTTCAAGCATTCATTCTGGAGTACAGAAAGTCTTTTTAGAAATTAATAAGCTTTTCAATTCAAAATTACTTTCTGATTAAAACCTTATCTTGTATCCTGGGTTTTCAAGGATTGAAGCTTCCCATGTAACTGGATTTCACTTCAAGTTTATTCTAATATTTACCAATTTCTTGCAAATACTCAGACAAGATGAAACAACTTCAACTTCTCTTAAATTTACCCTACTCACATTGGCACAGCTACTGAATAATGTGATAGAAGGGTAGTTATGACAGCAAGGCACCTGAATTAAAAGAAAAAAAAAAATCTTGGTTTTGTAGCACTTCATTCTGAAATAATTACAATAGCCACCTTAAGTTTTCACTCATTTTTCCAAAATGCATGTCTCAGCTTTAATTTTTTTTGAGACACGCCTACAAACCTGATATTTTCAGAAAAGCCTAAAATATCTGTACATCTAAATCCCAGTGAGTCTCACTAAGATTTAATTCCTATTCTCCTTAGACCCTCTAGGAAGTCCTACAGGAAGTTAGTTTTGCCATGAAAAGGAAGCTGCCCTTGCTGGCACTATGCCTAACTAAAAAGGCTACCTCAGAGAGACTGGGCATGTATCTAAAGGGAGCACAGAACCTCAAATACTCAGCATTTAGGACAAAGCAAATACATCTGATCATCTGTGAGAAGAACTGATTCCAACCACACAGGTAACTTTCTTCACAGCAGAGTAACAAAGTGATAATCAAGGACACTCACCACAAACTTCAACCCGAAAAGCACCCTCAGCCAAGTTCTCACATTCTGCATACTGCCTATCGACCTCAGCCCATGCCAGCAACCTTGCTTTCTCTTTACTGTGGATGCCAATCCAGACCTTCTCAGCAGCAGCACAGATTCATTTGAACCACTAAATGGTGCCATTCTCAAAAGAAAAAACAGAGATGTACAAATAAGTTTTATGCAAACTGAGCTCTCTGCAGCCAGCCTGTAGCACTTTTCCATACAGACACAAAGATCTGGCTTTTCAAGAGCACTATCAGTCCTGTAACAAAGTCCAGGACAAGCTGACAGCAGCTTGTGATCGAGCCAAGCCCTCTTTAATAACATCAACCTTACAGTTATCTTCCTAGCACAGAGTGCTTTGTGCTCCGCCAAACATGGAGTTTTCCCAACAGAAGAGGAAAGAGGTAAAGACAGCAAGATGCAAAGCAGCGGTTTTGGTTTATGGCCTGTGACCCAGTAAAGCAGATAGCCCTAGCACGCAAGATAACACCACAAATATCAGAGTATTCTTTGTGAGCAGAACTGCAAAAAGTTTACTGCCACAATCAGCAAGATGCTGCATTTCTACACCTAACTGTTAAAGAAAAGCAGTTGTGTCCTTCCCATTTAGGGAAATAGCTGAAGAGATTTGGGCACACTTATGATTCACAGTGTTTGCCCCTGTCACTTTCACAGTGATAATTTTAATGCATGCTTGAGACTTATTTCTCTTATTTGTGATAACTTGAAAACAAGATTATTTAGCCAAGATTTTTTAAATTGCATATTATTGCCAAAAGTAATTTCTAAAACTTGTTTTAAAAAAAGGAAAAAGCATTAGAATAGGGCATCTATGTCTAGTATGGACTGAAAACTGGACTAATGCCAACAGGTCTGTCCTTAGTCAAGGGGCACAGCCTTCCCAAGTCAAATATAAGTATTCAGTGCCTCTGCTTCTATTTCATAGAACGGGAACCAAACAGCACTGCAATAACTGCAGGTTTGGGGCATGAAGAGCTCTCTGTAACTCTTAAGTCTGACCTTCATGAGCAGAAAAGAACACTTCTCTGCAAAAGAACAGACTGCAGCAATGATGTGCAACAAGCAGCTTCATAGAAGCTCTCATAAGTGGTATACATGCCCTGGTATGTATTAAATTTCTCCAAATTCAGGGTAATTTTCTTCTCTTGTTCTAGTAATGTTTGTAAGCGTCTTTTCAGCACAGGAAAAAAACAAGAGCAAAGAAAAACTGAGCATGAAACACTGTCAAGCTGACAAAAATAAGACTGAAAAATGTCACTAGCTCCATTAACATAGCATACACTTAACTTGAAACCTGTAAGAAGTAGAGCATTTTCAAGGAGACAAGATACTCCAGATAAGTGCATTTCTTCAATGTCATTGTGTCAAAACCAGTCACCACTGCTCAACCATAACACAAGTGGTGGACACAGTAAGCCTGGAAAAAGAGTAAAACAAGGGAAGTTCAAACTGCAACTGCTGCCACACTTGCAAACTCAAGAATCTTACTAACACAAGCTGCAAGTGCTACATAGTGCTGCTCTAGACTCCTGTGCAACAACAGGAAGAAATGGAAGCATCTTCTTTCTCACAGTCAAAATATACAAATTATGAACATATGCAACTGACTAAACATCTTTCAAGTAATCTCTTTTTCACAGGAAGGTAGAGCAAACTTGCAACTCTATGTGATATAACCTCCTATGGCAAAGCTGTTTCACTTAGTACTCACTAAATGTAACATTTGATTCCATTAAAAAACAAAACAAAACCAATCCATATATGAATTCACTCTTTGTTCCAAATTTATTACAGAAGAAGTGAGAGAATTGGAGAGGCTGTGTCTGAAAGTTCATGTTGTCATGAGATTGTGAAGCCTTAGAAAATTCCACAAAGTGAATCAAGTTTTGGCCCAAGATGCTACAAGCTCTGTGCAGCCTTCTCCTCTCATAATGCCCAGAGCCCAAATCTGGAACTCCGCTTTCCCCACATCATTGAACTGGCACTTACAGGAAAGAACAAAATAAATCACCTTTTTCCACTGAAAGGAAATGGTCTAGCACTTAAAGGATGGTTACTGGAGCTTTTTCCTCCCATTCTCCTGGTATAATATTCCTATGTCAGAAAACCCTAGGGACAATGATAGCAAAGGAACAAGACCCCATCAAACAGAGCGACTGCAGATTCTTGCTACTACTGCATCGGAGCAAGAGAGAACAGGGAAGGGTGCCTTTCACTCGTCCTTAACCAGAAATCCAGCAGGCATATGGAAGCTGAAGACAATGCTCAATCCCAAAACAAATACCTCCTAGGCCTGCTGTCACAAGACACCTAGTTGCAGTTTAGATTTGTGGCCACTCTTCTTACTGCTGAGGAAGGAGGGAATTTTTATCTTCAGGGAGAATTTACAGCAACACAGTTTATAACAGCCAGGACACACAATTTTTTTTTATACCGCTGTTCACCAAAGCACACCAAGTTGTGCCTTCACATCTACAAAGTCAACAGCTCAAAAACCCAGTTCAGAAACTGTGAAATGCATTTCAGATCACACTGCTAAAGAACTAGCCAGACAACAGAAAAGAGCAATTCATCTGCTCATTTAAAACTGGTTCAAAAAAAGTCAGAACTGAGCCAGAGACAAAACTAAAACACCATACATACTTCCTCCAGCTGGCAAGCTGCACATTTTCATATTTGTCCCTCATGCTCCTAAGAGAAATAAGGAAACATAGCAATCAGTCTGGGGGTTGTTTTGATTTCTTTATGCTTCACCACCAATGTCAATATTGGTCTAAGAATGGTTCGTTAGTTATCTTTCTACAAATCCAGAAGTGGGTGCTTCTGCTTATAGAGAAGCATCTCCCTCTCTCAGTCAGAAGCATGTTAAAAAGAAATGTAAAAATCTGGAGTCTTTCAAATTACATTAAAAATGTGAGACAAGTCAGGTTTACTAAAAAGAATAAGCTGGCACTGGAAGACAAAAGTCATGAAACACTGTTCTGCCTATTTCCCTTTCTGAAGTTAGTAGTAAAAACTTCATTTTTCTTTGCTACTCTTACATTTCATTCCTATTAACATGCCAAGCAGAAGCAGCAAGAGTTTTGTTATTTTCTTGATGTTAGTCCTGGCAAACTGAGCTCCCTTTTTGCCACTGGTTAACCTGAAGCACGCAAAAAACGTCTGAGACACTACCTAACAAATTGTGGAACTCATTTCCACAAATTAATTTGAAAGCAAATAACTCAATGTGATCAGAAAAAAAAAGGAACATAGAAACAGATGGGAAAGGAAGCATCTGCAGTTAAGCTGGGTAATATTAAAAAAAAAAAAAAAAAAAACACCACACACTCCAGGGCACAGTGATTTCAAGAAAGGAAATTTACTCACTGGGAAACATCACAGCTAACTAGATGTAGCACACACTGACTTACACTGTAAGCAGAATACTAGATATTGCACTATGAACTACAGGATCAGCACCTTGCAAAAGAGGCAAGTATGCAGATGTTGACCCTCAAATATCAGCTCCAATCCAGTTCATAACTAAAATACCTGTTGTGTGATTGCCTATTAACTCACTAGTTAAAACGGTCTGAAATGGCTCATGCACTGATCTTCCCTGCCTCCATTTTCTTCTTGTCTACTGTAACAGAAACCCTAAAAAAACAGCAGGTATGACTGCTGCCCGGACTAGTAATTGTACTGAAAACTGCTATACTGCAGATTTCAGTACAGCTCCCAGTTTCACCTGAGGAGACAGGTGAATTTATACAGAATTCAGGGACTGAATATGCATGTGGTTAACATCTTTTAAAAAAGGCACTAGCTGCAAGGTTTGGAGGGATAGGAGGCCAGAGGGAAGAATACCAATTTCACCCATACTTGGCACTCAAGAGCTGTCTATATCACATTGACAAAGCCACTAAACAGAGTCACTAAAAACAACAGGAATGTTTTTTTTGTCGGTTTCCTGAAAAAGAGCACTTACTGATATAAAATTACAGTAGATGCCTAACTAATTAATAACTCAGGGCTGGCCTGAGAACTGGAAGACTTCAGAGGTAGAATTTGCAGACTGCATAAACAATAGAAACTTTCAGACAAAAATAACAATACATGCTGAATCAACAGTTTAAAAAAAGAGCCTGTTTTGATCTTAACATTCACAGTACATCTCCATTAGATCAGTCCTCAGAAAAGGCCAAACACCTTTTAGAAACAAGACTACAAGAAAGAGATAATAAGAGAATAGAATACTATTTTTATTTCCAAAATAATCAAGATTCAGTAGTAAAACCATGGAATTTAACTAAATGAATCAATGCTCTGAATCTGCACCCCCTTCTGTGAAACATTAGTCTTTCAAATTTTAAATCAGAATATTTGCACCAACAGAAAGATTTCAGAATCAAATACTGAGGTTCTTGGTTTAATATAATTGTTAAATGCATAGAAGTGGTTCATGAGGTCATCAGACATGATGGAAATTCCAGAAACACTGCAGATGTCAAAGAGGGGCTTCAATAACGCCGTAGGCAGCAAATAAAACACGCTATTAATTTCTGAAGTGTTCTGGTTTTAACTAAACCCCAACTTTTGACAGATCAGACATCACAATGCAACTATGAATCACCCCCGCCCCCCCCCCCAAAAAAAAGATTTCAGGGGTCACCTTTGCCACAGAATAGGCTTAATGCATACATCCCTAGAAACAGCTTTTCAAAGATGCAGTCCAATGAAATTGCCAACTTCACCACCAGTCACTCAAATTCTAAATTGCGAAGTATATTAGAAAGGGTTGTCAGGTTCATTCCAATACCATTCCGTTTCTCAGCAGTACGATTACCATATTTGCCTACCTGGGGATGCAAACAGTGTCCCACAGCATTGGTTCACATTCAGAAAGTCACCAAAATCAGAAAGCTGGTCTTTAAAAAAAAAAAAAAGTTCTCTGGCAAGTGATAATTATGATTAAGAAAACCTATAGGGTTCATGACTCTTGGTAAGGAAATAAGGAGAAGTTTTTATTTCACTTTTAATACTATTCTGTAAGTATGAGTTTGTACGCATTATATGTGCCAGTGGCACAGTTACAAGCTATCATAATTTTCCCAGGCCTGCATCTAGTCACACCCACTGATATCTTGCAAATTCATATCCATATGCATATGTAAAAACAGATGCAGGGTTTCATTAGTATATACATAAACATTCATTAGTTGCTATTTCATGCCCACAAACATATCACATCTGCAAGACAGCGAGAAGCTCCCTCTTAATGTACTGGTCCAAGGAAAAGGAAGAGATCTAGATTCTTATCCTAGCTGTGTCTAAGCTTATGGAGGTCAGCCACAGTGCAGTAACCCTGTGTTTCATTTATCTCCCTGCAAAAACATGAGGGGATACAAACTTTTATCCTTTTTGTAAAATGGCTGGAACAGATGAAGAAACCTCAGTGCACTGTTAGATCAATAATATTTTCACCATTTAAGAGGTAACACTACTTTCCTCAACAAGAATAGGCTACAGACAGAAATCCTGCAATGCTGCAAATGCGTATCTAAAGTTAGAGAAGAAAATATAGGAGACAGACAGAAAAGCAACTACCAATATCATTCTCTCACCCACTCCACCCTGGTTCATACACAAGTTCTGTGAAAAAGGAAAGACAGTGAGGTCCTTCCTTTCTAGTTTTACTTCCTTTCAATTTCTCTTTCAGGCTTTGTGTATCCGAGTAACATTCAGACCAGTCAAGGTTAGGTCTTCTGATTTTTCATTAGCACTCGTTTATTTGAAGACTATCCTAACTACGTCTGGTTTACACTCCTCCTTCACAAAACAGGGAGGGCACCTCATTTTGAGTTTCTCTGTAGAGAGGTAAGAAGCTCCATTCCTGAAAGCAGCTGCTCATCTTTAGCGAAGAGACAAAAAACCTCATTTCATTCTTTCAGAGTACAGTGAGAATTTAACTCCAACCTACCACTTCATAAACAAGTTATTTGAAGCACAGTGCTCCTACTCAGTTTTATGTGAAAGCACATTCCGGGCCACACTACAGTAAATGGTGTCCTTCAAGATCAGCACAAAGCCCTGTGAAAGAACCAAGCAGAGGAGCTACTTGGCCAACAATACCTCAATGTAATCCAGATAGGTACTCTGAATATCAATCTAAAATCTATCTTTTCAACAAAAACCTCAGAGTTAAGTACTCCAAATGTTTTACCAAGCTGCTCCTAATCACCAGCTAACAGGAAAATGCAGGCATTTCTTCAGTTATTAGAAGCCTCAAGCCTTTCAGATATCCGGCAATAATTAAGACTGAGTAAGTAGCATACCTTTTGCTAGTACAAATGTTATTATGAGGTCACATACAGGGTAATCTTTCTTTATAAAACCAACTGATACAGGTGGAAGAAGTGAACAAGTTTGCAGATGTACAAACTGGTCTTCTGGTCTGAGTAAGTCCACTGTGCAAAAAGGGAAAATAACCACTCAGCTAATAGTGGTTCTCTCAAAAATACTGTTCAATCTGACCTCTCAGCCCGGATCCTGAAGAGACAGAACATTATTAGAATGCAAGTGTTGAAACTAAAATACTACACAAGAGAAATAAGAATAGTGATACAATAGAAATAGTAGTTTTATGGCATCTAACCACTAACTATAATTTCTCTCCTGTATTACTTTCATCTGTTCTTCCTTCTTTCATAGGGGCTACCAACTTTTAACATTCCTCTTGAAAAGGGTCTTCCCTTTTCTCTCCAGTATCAAGTATGTCCTCTCAAATACAATCACAACCATCAAGCAGCAATTTCAACTTTTCTCTGTCATGCCCACCCCCTGCCAAGTAGGGCTGATAGAAACTATGCTGTCCTCATTCTACCATCAAACCATCTTCACCCAAATAGTATTGCCAGTACAGAAGCTATGGAACTGCACGGTAAACCTGACCAAGTTTGCTATTTTTTTTTCTTCCAGTAAGACTATTTTTAAGCCCAAATCAGTTTTCTGATCAGATTCTTCATGCACCCCCAGATAGCTGTGCTAGCACCACAGGAGGAAGAGAAGAGGACACAGCACCCCAGGATAGAAAACAAGTAGCTGGAGATAGGGGCACTGCCCAAGCCACTCCTAAAAAAAACCAAAAGAACAAACAAAAAAAAAACCCCAAAACACGTCCTAATTGTTTTGCTTTTGTATTTAGCTTTGATGATTGTTTCTATTGTTTCAGATCTGAAGAACCTGAGGGCCTTAAAGCTTGTCTATTTACTGAAAAGTAATGCACTTTATTGAACAACCTAGCTATAGGAACACTATCTAAAGCCTGCATAGAGAACAATGAACAGTTGTCTTGATTCTGATCTGTAACTTCACTACTCTCAGTATTTAAACCCAGGGGAAAAAAAAATGAGCTCCTATAGCAAGCATTATATTCATTCTTCCCCACTGTCTCTGCAGTAACAGAGTTTATTCCTACCCTGAGAAATGTCCTGGTTTTAATAATGCCGCCATACCAGGAAGAAGATGATCATTTTTATAACCGAAAAGCGCAAGTCAAGCAAGAAAGGAATTTTGTTTGTTTGCTTCTAAGGTTGCCTTTTTATTTAAGAAAACACAATGGAAAGTACAAAAATCTCAAAAGAAGAATGAAGCAGACAACAGTGCCCTAAAGGAAAAGAACACAGAGGCTGTGTTCCAACAGCAGGCAAGAATTAGACTGTAGATTGCTCAGCAGTGCAGACACAAAGCCCCCCTTCTCTCTATATATAGTTATACACAGACTGTCTTTTTAATAGTTGTCATACAATTGTTACAGTATCTCTACTAAACTTCTATTTCATCCTGTGGGGGTTCTTTGGGGGGGGGGGGGGGGCGAGGGGGTAAGTCAATTTAATACTCTGGAAAAAATTTTGGCACATCTTTCAGGAGCCTGAGGACAGGAACATTTATAAGAGCACACACAAAGGTGACAAGTAGCAGCTATTACACTTTTCACTGAAAGAGAAAATTGATCTCTGGAAAGATGCAGAACATTTAAAGCAGCTGGCCACCCCCCACCCAAAGGTCTCTCAGACAGATATTTTCCTAAATACCAGTCTATGTGGGTTGCTTCACTGAAGTGGATATTCAAGGTCACTCAGCTCCCCCAAATTCTACTTTTTCTTCTAACTAGTTTTTGCACACCTTAAAAATTGACCCTTAACGCTTTCTCTCTTTGCATAGCATCATGTCCAAGCACTAGCATCAAAGCCCGCTATGTTATGCGGATTCTACCATTAACCAATGCTCCATCCTACAATCACTCAAATTCTCAGTAACAGCACAGCTATTTAATGGATTTCCCCTCCAATCTCACAAACACACATGCCATGCATCAGATGTTTACTCACCCAGGAGCTCACAGCCTGCCACCAAGGGGGGAAAAAAGGTGGGCAACAGCTCCTAATTCCTCTGTGTTTGGCTGAACAGTATTTTCCCCTCTTGTGCGCTGTATTCTGTATAATCACTGCAGTGCTCAGAGCAAGCAGACTTGCAAGAGCAGCTGGAAAACAGAGCCTTGCATCTCCGAAGCTGAACATAGGTGTCCATCCCAGACTGAGGGTGGTTCTTTCACAGCAAACCTATCATCTATTGCTCCTTGGCCAGAGGGAGGGTCACAGTGACAAGTGGCCACTGGAAGGTCATAACTAGGACAAGAGAGAATAAAGCCAGAAAAAATCAGCTGAGGGGGGCAGAGAGCCCTTGTGTGTGTGTAGGAAGGGAAAAGAATAAATGGAGCAAATAATGAGTGAAAGAATGGAGTCAGTATACAAAGAAAATTATTTACTGAACAGACTATTTGTGCTGCTGACCTCAGTTCATTCCTCTCCAAGCTTTAACTCCTTATGGTCAGGGCTTTGCTCGGGAGAGTAGTAAGGTCACAGCTCATTTCCCCCAATCACCCTTCTAAGCAAGTTACAACAGCTGGATCCTGCAGGTGAAGAACATGCTTCAGCAGTGGATTGCTGTTCAACTTCAGTGCTCTATTAAGTGTCATGAATCAGAACATGCTTCCCAAAAGCCTGGTCAGCCATCATCGTTCTTCCCCTTCACCACTGAAGAAAAGGCTTTTTGAAACCAGAGTTGAAAGGGGTGGCTAGGGCTCATTCCTTCACCATTTTTAAGATTTTCCCTGAAAGCAGAAGCTTTCTGCAGTACCTGAATATTATCAGCTTACAAAAAGTTAATGTCTGCCAAACACTCCTTTCCACGGACTTTCCAAGGACTGCTGTATACAAGTTAATCTCATAGCCATGACCTTGTTCTTGCCACCTAAAGATTTTGGTGCCTTAACTGAAACTCCACAGAAACTGCCTGTGTTTGCTATGGGTAGCTGTGGATTAAACCCCAGCATGTCACAGCAACTTGCATTTTGCATGGTAGGAGCATCCTAAAGCATTACTTCAAATGGGAACACTAATCTTTTGCATTTCATTTGGAGTAACAGGAACTGAGATAAGAAATAACTGAAATACAAATACACTTAAATCATTATTGTGTTTGAGAACAAGAGCATAGACTATTTGTTCTCTGATATATATTGAGGATACTGCCTCCATATGAGAGCCTAGATGATGAAGAAAGCAACAAGCCGCTGTAAAATGGTGCGGTATGCAGTATAATTACTCATGTTAAACTTGTCATTATTTTGTTATGCAGCCTAGTATTTAATTTACAGCATAAAACAAAAGCTTTCTAGCTCACACCACTGTAAAGAAACTTTTCTAAATACGAGCCAAATTGAATGTCTGACTTTGCAGGCAGGCTAAGGGCTGTTCCCATTCTTCCATCAGCTGTCAAAGGACCCCAATTCAATTAAGTCACACAAATTAAAACTGAGAATTTGCAATTGCCATTGTAGTGAGTGAAACATATGATTCTAGTAAATAAGTCAAACTATCTTAGGCTAAGACAGCTGTTAGAGAGACCACACTCAGCTGCCCACCCTTCTGAATCATTTCCTGAATTACCACAATTAGCAATACAGCATTTTAAAGCAATTCATCCTCAAATTCAACAGAAGAAATTAACACTCATCTTACTTTACTGTGTTCATCTGACAGCCCCTTAATTCTAGTCCATTTCAGAGTTTTCCTTTCAAGAGCCATTTCTGTTGTGACACCAACAGGAATAGGGACACCAAGACCAGCTAGGCGTGCAGCAGGCACTGTCACTTCAAGTCTAACCCTTTATCTTGAACCTACTCATCTTTCATCATTTTTTCTTGTACTTCATGTTTCTTAAATTCCTTGCTTTCTTAAAAGTCTGAAACCAAAGTACTACACCTGACAGGTGAATTTACTAGCAGGCACCAACTGTGAGAAAGCATCACATGCCTGTATGTTATAGATAAGGTTTGCATGAATGCATAATAAAGAATTCACCACCATTGTCCTCTACCATCAAAAAGCCTTGGCTGCCTGGGATGCTTCCCTGTATGCCACTTGTTCCCTACAGTTTTATGAAACCTGTCAGGTTCTCTCATCCCTGGAGACGTGGGCTTTTGATATTACAAACCTAGAGCTCATCAAGAGTTTGATGAAGCATAAGATAGATTAGTCTAACAGCCAAACGAACAACAAAGCCCTTTGTTATAGCTGAAGGGTATGGGAATGAAGCAGAAGAGGAATGAAGATTTGGGAAAAAGACAAACCCTTGTATTTGGTGCTGCCATTTTGCCACATCCGGTTAATCAGTTTATATGACCTACATATAATGCATAACAACTTTAATTGCTATTCTGACACAACTGATCTAAAAACTTTTGATTAAGAGAGAAAATGGTATAAAGCAGAAACTCTACAACACTGCAGGAGTGGAGGAGGAGATCTGACCTCTTCAAAAAAAAAGGTTTTCTTTGAAGTTTTCTGGGGGAGGGCGAGGAGAGCAGTAATAGATCCCAGGCTTTGGCTAAGAAAGAAAACCTACAAAATGCTTCTCCTGGATAAAGTAAAATTATTTGGCTTGTGAAATACCTTAGTGCTTCAGGGGAGCTGCAATTCTGAGGTGACTATCTCAAGATGCAGCCCATCTTAAGATGGCAGAATGCACTGCAGGAGGCAAAAAGCCACCTTTTTATAGCAGAGCATGAAGGATGACGCACAGCAGTTTCTGAACCAAAACATTTGTTTTTGACAGTATTTCAGTTTGGGAAATGTCCACCTTTTAAACTACAGTAGAGGGTTTTTGAGAAAAAAAAGTAAAGAAATTTTCTATCAAAACCCAGTTCCAACAACATTTTCAACTACACTTAGAGAATAGAAGAGACAAACAGATTTTTCCGATGCGGCCTTTTAGAGGATTACCGAACATTTAATTCCTTCTATCCTAACAATGCAGCATTTTAGAGGACTATTGCTTCAGTAACTATCAAAAATAAACTCTTCAGAGAGCAGACAGCACTAAAACAAATCTCTTCAGACTGATAAGAAATCTAGACAATCATCCACAAAAGGGCACATTAGCAGAAGAATTCTCCTACAGAGGAAGCAAACATCAAGTGACACTCTCCAAGCAAATTAGCTGTTTTAGATCACAGTTGTGACTCTACATTTCCTAACGAACATTAACTGATTCCCCTCCAAGAAAATAATACAGCAAGCTGCTCTGCTAACCAGTTCCATGAAATATAGCCTGGAAGCATTCTATGTTCCTATTGGCTCCCCCTCTGTTAGGAACAGGCTTGTGGCAATTGCTAACAGAATTTGGTAATTTCTCCCCCATGCACACCAAGAATGAGAGGTGAAGAACACAGAAAATAAAAAGTCTGTGGGGAACACTACACAGAGAAAGAGAAGAGCACAAGGATCAGTAGGTTAAAGGAAGAAAAACATGTAGGAGGAAACCACAAGGGACACCAAGAACAACAGCAGCACTCTTTGAAGGCACCCAAGAAGCCAGTTTTCCAGTGGCAATATGCCCTGAGATGAAAGGATAAAACATCAGAAATGGGCCCCACAGTCGCTGGAATGCCAGACTCCTCCTCCCAGTGCTATGGGTGTTTAGTCCAACCAGGGCCAGAAGAAGGTCCTGTGCCTTGGGGAAGCTTTAGGAAGGGAGTGTATAGAAAGAGATGGGAGGGGAAAGTAAAGCCAGAACCCAATCAAGCAGAGCTGGAGGAGTGAGAGAGGGGCTATAGGCTGCATATTCAATGTACACATCAATCAGGATCTCTCTCCTACCCTGGAGGGACATAGATAGGAGATTCCTCCCTCCCCTCATGAACTACACTGCGAATACACTCACAACCACAATTGTATGAAGGATTTTCCAAGTTACTATAGTATCAGCAGACTGTGGTGTTGGCTCAGCATACAAGCTGGCCTTCTGGAATACGTCACTCTTCTGATGTTAAAAGGCCCCACCACCTACCGTCTGGGTAGAATATGAGACCAAGAAAATGGAGCAAGTGTGGTATGGGTGCAAAGAGTTGTCTGAGGAACAGTTCAAAAGCAAGTCCACTTGATGTCATGAAGCCCGAATAAGTTGCAGGGGAGAAAAAGAAGGATGTACTAGGGACATTTGCCCCAGCTGCAAACTAATTATTCTAGGACAAAGGTTCCCAGATCTCTCAGACTAATACACCTCCCCACATGTCCACAGTTTATATTTGTTTCTCCTATTGCAGCTTTCACAACATTCCACAGAATGATTTGATGATTGGTTCACCTCCTGAAATAACTCTCCTGTCAAGAAATATTCTCTTCAATATGCTGAATTCAAAACTTCCCAGCATTCATCCTGCTTCCTTGTTTCCAATATAGCATCTGAACATGAATGGAAAATAGCATCTGCTTTCTTCCACCCTTATCTGCTTTAAGCTGTACAATCTTCAGACCAGGGACTTCTTTACTATGTTGTAATACCAGATTTGGCACACCAAAGTCTGAAGTAGGTCTCCAGGCATTAGTGTAACGCAACAGGGACTGTATGTAATGCAAAAGGAACATGAAAAGTATAAGGCACAATGATGGTCTCAGTTGTAGAGGAAAAGTCTCTTGCCTTCAGGAGCTTTCAAAGAACAATATCCATTGCACCATCAGAGGTCATTCTCTCTTCTCTCCAAGGAACACAGACTACCATCACTGAGGAGAGTTATTAGTAGAGATCTGCTACTGAGGCCGTCACATTCTGGATAACTCCTCCATTTTCACATGGACAAAATCCTCTCTTCTTCCGAATTACTTACCTGAAAGTAGACCAGGTATCACTAACACCCAGCCTTTCCCTATACTTTCCAACCATATACGCAGTCCCACCCTCCCTGGAAAGTCCACAATATATTTAGATTCTGTTTATAAGCTGCAAGACAAACGACACTTATGAGATCCAAAAGAAACATGAAATAGCAGGCATGAGACACTGCCCTTCCCCGGCTCAGTAAAGAAATTATTCAAAGGCTAACTCTAAACTAGTCTTTCTTTACAACCAACACAAAAAGAGGCACTGCTCTAAAGCAGAGTTCTGAACAGAAAACTCACTTAACTAGTGATTTAGAGTAGTTAAGTGAATCATTGAAAGCTTGCCATGCTCCCAAAAACTAGTACCCTTCCCACCACAGTCCAAGGTGGCTTTTCTTTTTCAAACTGAGCAGAAGCTCTATTTAAAGCATGTGAAGTATCCCACAGAGTCCACACAGGCTGTTATGAAAGAAATAACCCTGGAGGCAGGCAAACACCTGCCTCCATCCCTCAGTGTACATCAGTTCTGTGCAGACCACCACACAACAAAAGAGGTGAGAAGTCTCCCCACCTGCCCTTTCTTCATCCAGTCACAAGACCATGAGGTTGCAAGTGTTGGAAGGACACTGCTCAACATGAGACCAAGAGTTAAGTCTATAGTCAAAACTTACATGGATACTACTGGATGGATACCAGTTGGTTTTTTTGTTTTGTTTTGTTTTTCAACTGGGTTAGAGTCAAACTTGGTTTCTGCTGTCTCAAGATTCACCTGTTTAAAGAACCATGAAAAAAATGTAAGCAAGTGTTAAATGGTGCAAATCTCTGCAAGCTGCAGTATCTCACAGAAATGGAGCAGGTTTTATACTATCCTTTTCAGAGGACATGAAAGGAGAGGAGGCCTCTTTAACAGTTGCGTAAGTACACTGCATATTCAGAAAGACTAGAGAGAAGCGCAAGAAAGACCTCCTGACTATCCCACTACAGCCAACAGTTCCACCAAGGCCGTAAAGAAATGTTAAACTGCTTGTGGCCATGTGAGACCTCTTTTACTTACATGGTAGAGATAACAAGTTAAGATATGATCCCACAAAAATGCTGCTGTTCCACCTACACTTTTTTTTAACTTCCACTGAGAAGTTTCTCCACAGACAGAAGTATGCCCCACAGGGTAAAGATAACCTAGTACAGGTCCTCGCATTTTAAGGGAGGTCACTATAAAAGTTATGTTATCCTTTAGGTCACTTCAGTTCAAAAGTTACTTAGAAGAATAGAAGATTATACTCCAAGACTTCTTCAGACACACCACCTGAAGTTCATTCCAAAGCATATTGCAGCCATGATGAAACAGGATGTAACTGAGGTAAGGTTTGCATGGAAGAGGTTTGTTTTGTTTTGTTTTTTTTAAATAAAAGTCCTCAGTGCACTGAAATGCCCTCTTTCCTCCTTCCTCCCATACAGCAGTTTCCAGCAAGCCCTGTCTCACTTCAAAGCACTGCAGATTCAGAGAAATAATTTCCAAACAGCAGGGCAGAAAGCAGTAATACAGAGTAATTTTCCTGCTGGCCAAAGAGGAAGTTGATGTAGTAAGCAGGTTATTTCCCAGATTTTAATTAAGCTGTACAACTGTAATACTGATACAGATATAGCAAGAGATCCATACCATAAGACAAATATTCCTACATTGATGTTGGAAACAATCAGCATGGAGAATGGTAAATTGCAAGATTTTAGTTGTGTGTCCTGCAGTAGTGTTTAAGAACAGAAGCCTAAACCAGAAATGCACTATGTAGTATGCTACATAGACATGGAACAAGAAAACACACCTCAACACAGACTCCAATCCAAGGGATGAGATGATTGCTAGACAGCAAGTAGATTCAAAGAAAGAAGCATAACAATAAGGCAGAAACAATCAGTAGAATAAGCAGCAGCCTACTCATACCACTGTCTAGCTGTTTTGGTTCAATCAGCTCACAGCAGGGGACTGCATTAAAAACTCTCTAGTTCTGAAGGCAGAAGATGAGGTAGCTCTATATATGTTTATGGGACTCATGTTGGGTGAAGAGCATCTGTCTGCCATTCCCCTTCCAGGATGAACAGTGTAAAGAAAGACCACATGGACACTTTAGTGAACACTTGAAAGTTAGCACCATTAACAGACAAGACTACATATCAAATTCCCCATAGTATGCCACCCAAAATGCCAGTGGAAATGGACCCAAAAGAAAATTAGTTTATGTCTGTAGTTGTAATATGAGCGCACAGAGGAACGATCTGCTAAAAACCCTAAAAAAAAGAAAAAAGAAAAAAAGCACTTTACTGAAAAAGTCATTATTTGGAATGGTTGAGTGCCAGAAAGAAATCCGGACATGAAGAGAGGGCAGCCTAAACTAGTTTTTAACCATGCGGCTAGACACAAAAGATCATATCTCAGAGAGGTTGTGGAGAAAGAATGGAAAAGGTTAACATACAACCCAGATAAAGATCTGGAGAGAGGGCAGAGATGACAGGCTGAGAGAGACAGGAATGTGGTGAAAAGCTTTTCCTCACAGTTTCCATAGCTTTCTTCACCATCCTCTCCCAAAAATGCAATTCGGTGTCTCACGTTGCCTACTGCAACGTTTACCTACTGCAAAAATGACACAACTTCAGGAGAGCCAATTTTTACTGGACCCAATCAGGTTTCTGTCTTCAACAAGAAGGTATGCTGCTGCTGCATACCTCTAGCAGAAAAGTTCTGAATGCTTAAAAAGTGCAACGGAATATGCTCCTCTCTCAATATTGGAATTATTCTGTTGTTAATTGACTATCTAAGAACAGCAAGAACTTGCATTTCCTTTTCTAGTCTCACTGAATACTTCTGAAAGGAGTCAATGCCAGTATCTCAGAAAAGAAAGGAAAGACATAAGTCAGTCTCCTCCTGCTACCAAGCCAAACCATTGCTGCTTGATCAAAGTTTTTAAAATAATAGAGAGAGAGGGTCAAAGAAAAAGCTGCCCACAGGGTTGAGCAATCTTCCCTTCCTTCAAGCACTTCCTGTCTCTGGGCACTGAGTTCCCACCACATAACAGAGCATCACAGTGCCTCTTCCAGCCAAGATACAATATACACAGGAGAACAGCAAGAGGTGTGATCCTGTCAGTTTACCGCTTACACAAGGGAACTAAATGCTGTTAACGAGAACCCTATCAACTACCTATTCCAACTCTCAAAATGAGGAGACTGCAGGAACAGACTAATAATTCAGTGACTGAATGTCCCAAACACTCAGTTGGGATCCAAATGTTCTCATACCCTTCACAAACACCCTCTATGAGCAGATCTCATTCTTGAGAGTATAAGTTTTGGGGTTCTCATGAATGCACTTTTCCTCCCCTCCTCCCCCTTGTGCAATTACAACAAGATGCTAGTCAGCTGGAGGAGGGAGGGGGAGAAAAAGGAAGGAAAGGGTGGCTATTTGATGTGCTGGTGTTCACTTACCTCTTGTTCCGTCTCCATTGTTTCAGGGTCCCCTCCCAGTAAATAAACAGTGCCTGTTTCTTGTATCTTATCAAAGCTTTTCCAAATAGCAGCATGGACACTAGCTCAATATCACTACTGCTTTATTGCTGCCTATCAAATTATGAACAGCATCTCTGTAGCTGACATCTCAGTTACGCCTTGCTGGTTAGCAAGGCTAACTAAGGTCACTTCTAGACTCTGGTGCTGCTGGCAGACCTAAGCAAGTGCAAACGATGCTCACTTGATAGAGCTCATCTGAAGAGTTACTTACTGGATTTACCAATGAGAACTGTCCCCTACTCCCATCTTTAAATGAAAGGAGAGATTATTCTTAGGATCTGCTGAAGTCTGAACACTCACCCAGGAAAATTCTCTCAAATTACATCAGCACTAGGAGTATTTCAGCAGTGTTAGAACAGCCGTACAGTACATTGGCAAAGCTGTATTTCACGACCATATATTAACAAAACACTACATAGTGAAGACAAGCCCTACTAGTACACACATGCTTTACTAGTATAACTGAACTTCTGCTAGGACCTTAGACACCACAGATCATACTGCTGACTGACAGCTATGTTTGTGGAAGATTTTAGTGTAAACCCAACCTCAGCCATAAGTGAAAGGATTTTTCCACCCCAGGCTGTTAAGATTGAGATCAACTGGCAGAGAATAGATTCCTAAAACATCAGTGCTGGAAGCTGTATGGCAGAAACAAGTTTTGACCAACCTGTTACCACAGCTGGAGGACACAGGGATCCAAATGCCTAAACTATGGTAAAAGCACTGAAAACTGTATCACTAGAGAAAGTCCATTCATGGGATATGCTATTGCTCTTACTGGCAATGTCCTGTGGCACAATCTAAACACAATGGAAGTCTTCTGTAACTACAAAAGTAAGACAGCACCAACATGGAGGATTCTCTCCTTCCCTTTAACTAGAGGTACATTGAATACTTCTCTAAGATTATCTTGAGAAGACAGCCCTTGTGCAAAGGAAAGAAAAAGTAATCCATGACAGGATTAGTTAAGCAACTGAGAAATCATTCTGAAACCCTGCAAGAACAGAGGGGTGCATCCACCTAAGGACTAATTCTGCCTCAACTTTCTCTAAAAGCAAAACAGACAGCACCAGCTCTGCATTACCGTGCATACAACCATAATTCAAGCTCACTCAAAGAAAAGTAACAGTGCCATAGCCTTTATCAAAGGACACCTGCACCTGCAAATATCTAAGATTTCTCATGTGAGGCACGTTTGCAGAATGTTTTTAAATGTGAACAGAGAAAGGTTAAAAGCAAGATATTTGAAACCCAGAGAGGTAAGAAAGCTTAGAAGAAAATGTCTTCCTGACCTCAAGCAGCTGGGTTTTTTGGTTTTTGTTTGTTTTGTTTTTTTTCACCAGGCATATACAATCACATACTATTTACAGATCCTTTCTTAACACAGAGGATTAATCAAGAACAGGATTTGTTTTCAAATTTATCAATTTGTATGCAGGTACATGTTATTCATAATCAACACAACACTTAGCTGTTCTCTGTACAAATATTAAAAAAAAACTGTTAAAATGAAAATCTTCAAGGTTGTCCTGTAACACTTAAGATGAGGTCCCCTGCCCATTAATTTAGGAAGTAAAGGATTTCTAAGTTCACCGATTAGCTATAAGGTGCACATTTCAACATAATTTAAGATATCTGTGAATACAAACCTAGCAAGCATTTATCTCCAAGAACACAGATGGATGTAAGTACTTTAGAAAGCTGCAAGCTAAATATAAACATGCTTGATTTTTAACTAGAGTGTGAAATTTTCACTTTCAGCTGTATATGAACGTGTAGTGGATTTTTGGTTGGTTTAAAGGGACACTGTCAACTTCAATCTAACTCTTAAGTTTAGTTTTCTGCAAATAAGCTTTCACAAAACCTTAGACCAGTAGAAATATTCCCATGATTAAAGAAGTTAATTCCCATGCAGTAAGTTATTTTTACCAAACATGTCCCTGCAGTACAACGAACTCAAACATAAGTGCTGAAAATGTGAGAGCGAAAAATAGTAGAATAAGCATGTTCTCCAAAAGAAATGAAAAAAAAAGATATTAGTATAACTATTAGGAAGTCTGTTTCAAAAATGCTCTTCAGATAATCTTTTTTTTTTTTTTTAACTTGGTTAACTTTTAGCTTTAAAAGTTTGTAAATAAAATGAGCCCTAACAGTCTGTTTCTGTATATCTAGATTTTCTAGCAAGAGGCCATTTATTTGCTCAGCTTCCCCTAATCTCCATACACCAGCACAGACAGTTATTCTGTGCTTTAAATAGAATGTAAGAACCCCAAATTTAAGTATGAAGTCTAAAACTAAAAGAGGTTTCCGAGAGATATTTCATTTTGCTAGCTTTTAACAGAAGTACAACAATCAAAAAAGGAAGCGACAGTTTTTGTAGTGCCAGTCTTGAAAGGTATTCCTCCATCTCAACAAAAAGTTATTGTCGATTGCTCCACAGCAGTAAACTTAAATAGATCACTGGATGAGGTAAGTGATAACTTCCTCAGAATAAGGAATGCAGCTGCTACAGGGAGAATGCATAAGCAGGTTTCTGTTACAATGAAAGGAACTAATGCATAAGCAGGTTTTTGTTATAATAATAAAGACTGCTATATGTTTAGAAGCAGTTGCCTTTGTTAGATATTATAACGTGCCAAATAAGCATCTTGGCATGACAGCCTGCAAAGACTAAGTCTGTATCATAACAAGAATGCAGAATAGGGAGACAAGCGTTAGAAACCGGGATACAGCTTGTACTGAACATATCGAGGACAATAATAATAATTAAAAAAAAAAAAAGCTAAAGGCTTCTGTCTGCAAGACAAGCACAAGCTCTAAAATGAGACCTGTATACACAATTTCTGATGGGGCGGGGGGGGGGGGGAAATCATAAGCTATTTTATGATGGAAGGGCGAAGGGTGCTTCGAAGCAGGCACGGCTGCCAAGTTCCCCGGCGGCGTAACGCAGCCCGCGTAACGGCTGGCGAGAAGCCGAAGCATCTCGCCGGGCACCTCCCGGCGGCCGCGGCGGCCCCGAGCCGAGGCGAGCCCCGGCCGCGCCGCCTCGCCGCGAACGCCCGCTTGGCGCCCGCCGCCGCCGCCGGCAGCCTTCCCCTCCCGCCGGCACAGGGGCCGGGGACGAGCCGGTACCTTTCGCCCGGCAAACCCGCCCAAGCCCGCGCGGGCGGACGGCCGCTTCCCCGGCGGTGCGGCGTCAGGAGGCCCCCAGCGCGGCGGCCTCGCCTCGCCTCTCCCCGGCGCCGAGCCGTGTAATGAGGTCGAGGAGGCAGCGCGGGGCAGACGCCGCCCGCCGGGCCGCCCCAGGGGTCGGGTTTCGCCGCAGCCCCCGGCCTTGCCGCCCGCCGAGACCCCGCGCGGCTGTCAGCGCCCGGGGCCGCCGCGCCACGCCGCACCGGGCCGCTCCGCGGGGCGATGCCGGGGACGAAGCGGACCCTCCCGCGCCGCTAACGCCCGCCCGCCCCCTGCGCAGGGGGCGCCCCCACCTGCCGTGCCGTGCCGTGCCGTACCGCGGCGGGCGGGCGGGAGCGCGGCGCCGCCGCCGCCTCGCTCACCTCATGCCGCTCCGGGGGAAAGGCGGCGGTGGCAGGGCTGACGCGGCCCGAGCCGCGGGGGCGCCGCGCCGCGCTGCGCCCGTCCGGCTGCCGGCGCGGCCCGACCCTGCCCGACGCGGGAGGGGGCGGGCGGAGCGGCGGAGGCGGCGCGCGCACACCTCGGCGGCGGGAGCTCCCCCGCCCCTCGCCTCGCCTCGCGCGCCGAGGGGGCGGCAGCGCAGGAGGAGGAGCGCGTGCGAGCAAGCCCGCCACCCCCCCTTCCCCGTCCCTTAAAGAGATACAGGCGCACGCACAGCCGGCAAGGGGCGGGAGGCGGGAACCGGCGCCTCCAGCCGCCGGGCCCATGACGCTTAGAAAGGGAGGGAAGGGGGGAAGGAGCGGAAAACGGCGGCAACGACGAAATAAAAGGCGAGGTGTCGAAAAAGAAACGCTACCGTTCCCGCCCACTCCCTTCGCGCCCTGGGAATGGTACGCTCCCAGGGCTCGAATCCGAAAAGCCCGGCGGGGATTGGCCGCGCGGGCGGGGCGGGGCGACAGCGCGCGCCAAACGACACTGGCGGACGGGAGATCAAAAACGGGGCGGGGCGAAGCCGCAGCCGTTTAAAGCACCCCGGGCGCCGTTAGTGTCCGCCTGCGGAGCCGCGAGCGCCGGCGAGGAGCGGCTGCAGGGGCCACGCGCACCTCCGCCCATCCGTGCACGCGGGCGCCTGAGAGTGGCGGCCAGTCCCGCTCTTCCTCTGTCCCCTTGCCCGTCGCAGCGACGTATGAAAGCAGCCCTCCTGCCGCTACCTGCCTCCTCGAGGAGGTAGCGATTGCTTCCTGTCTGCAACAAACCTGCTGCCGGTGTGCGAACCGCTGCAGCCCTTCCAGATAAGGACAATGGCGGCCCTCTAAAAATGCAGGCAGGGTAGCTGAAACAATAGGTGCCACTACGCAAAGCACAGCTGGGCTTGTGCCCGAGTTGAAATGTATGTTTGGGAATTTTCCATTTATGTTTTGAATGTAAATATAGAATATCTTTTGATGAAGCTGAGCACAAAATAGAAGAGGAACCATAAAAACTGACAGGAGAAAGGTGGCAAATCAGGCATAAAAATGGCTGGAGAAACACTTACAAAATCATCATGAGAAAAAGCTAAAAATATTTTTGGTTCAGGGTTGGCTGGGGAGAAGCTTGGAACTGTCATCATAGCAACTCCTCCCGTTTGGTTCCTATTGCGTTCTGGAAAACAGCTCATTGCACGTATGCTCTATAAAATGAGCAAAATCACATCAGACAAATGCCTGGCTCCATTATCATTGTCTCCTGCTAATTGAATCAACTTGGAAGACCTGAATATTGACTAATCCCTCAGGTTACACTGAGGTAACAGTATAGCTACTGGATGGGCAGGGAAATGACAAAGCCCTGTTCTTTGAGAAAGTACTGAGAGGAATATAGAAATGCTTAGTGTGTATGTATGTATGCACACATACACAATACCCATATGTTTACATTTTAAAATGTTCTCAGAAGCCACTGGTTACTGGCTGAATACTCTGCATCTGAACTAGCAGGAAGAGGACTCAGTTCAACATATAGTTACACCCACATAGATGTGTGCATTTATATATATCTGTATTTGGCTTATGTATAAATGTTTCATTCCTATCTATATATTTTAGTATGTATAAGCAGGATACATATATACTGTCTTTGGCATAGCTGAGTATGCCCTTGAATTCTTCAACCAAGGGAGCCAGTTGAAGTGCACCTGAACAGAGCAGGAATACAAAGCAATACAGAAGCACTGTGAATGATCCAGGAATTAGGAATCAAATACAAACCCAGGATAATATGATAGTAACAATGATAATAGCAAGGCTCTCCAGTGTTCCTTTAAATAGGCCTTTCCAGCAGAGATAACAATTCAAACATCTTTTATATCCAGACCCATACAGTTCTGATGTCCTACCAAAAACACAGTCTTCCAACCCTAGCCTAAGGGCTGAAATTTATTAGGAATTTGGTTTTGAGTTTGGTATGAAAGGTGGCCAGGTACTGAATAATATATGTGATACAAAAACAAAACAGATACTGTTCATAACTGATACCCAAAATGAGTTCATGGCATGGCTGAGGAAATTGTTACTGGAGTACAGTATAACAAATATCAGGCATAAGTGCACAATTCCTAAATCACTATCTATATCCCTGTCTGGCAACAGATGGAGGAAAGTCTTTAGCTGATCTAAACTTGGTTCAACCCATCCTATTTACTGATGAAGTTTTCATGAGCATAGAAATGAGACTGGTTGCAATCACTTCAGAGCCACAGCCTGTTGATTCAGCTTACGTGTTGAAAAATCTGGCAAATGTCAGTCCTTACCTGAGCAAATGCACATATTCATACACACACAAATACCAAATGACAGTAAGAGCTTCAGTCAACAGGTATTTCTGCCTTTGAAGTCAATCAAGGTCACTGAGGTAGTTCTTTGCAGGAGAGGCAGCAGCTTTTATTAATTGTTGATAGCCAAAATATCAAGGTGTCCCCCTCTAGGAAAATGCAGGTTGAGGATGTGTTAGATTATTAAAAGATGCAGGCAGATGGAGGAGAAGGTTTATATATGGGGATATGGAAGACATTTTAAAATGCTCTCAGAAGCCAATGTATACAGTATGTCCACTGATTACTGGCTGAGGGCTCTGCATCTGAACAGTCAGGAGGAGGGCTGTCAGTTTAACAGTAATCTTTGTAAAATGCTAATAAGGACCCGAACAATTCCCATTAGGGAACTGAAGAGCCATCTGCACTCTAGCATGAAGCTGCCTATGGCATCCACAGCAAGACTTGTACGCCTTGCCTTGATATTTTGGAATCCAACAACACAGAGGGTTAGTCATACGACAGGGTTATTTGCTGTCAGATTCCCAGAGGAGTTTTCATAATGCACTATAAGAGGAAAGGTTTAAACAAATAAAAGTAAAGCAAAAAGAAAGCACTATACTTCCTCTCTATGTCTCTTTTCACCCTGTACACATGGTATTCAGAGTGGGAGGAGGGGGGAAGGCAATACAGTACAGAACTTTAGGCTAATAAAACACATGTGAAAACATATGAAAATAGGTGCTTGCAAGATCAGTACAAAATGGACTACTTTATTTAACAAGCTAAGATAGCTGAAAACCGCATCACAGCCTAGTAAAATACCCATGTTCCAGACTTGTGATGTGCAGGGTAGCCCATCAACTGCCTTGCTGTATCCTCCCTGGGCGCTTTGCAGGACCTGCTTTGGGCTAGGGCTAGATAACAATCACCCAGCAAAGTGGTGATTCCCTGTGAATGAATGCCTTCAAGCACTGTAAAACAGGTTGCCTGGCACTCCAGAAGTGACCTCTAATAAGCTGCTCAGCAGTAGACGCAGCAGTTCCAAACCCAACCAGGGAAAAATCCTGTGGTTCAGGATGCAGCTCTTAAAGGAGGTAAGCCAGTACTGCTTAAAATAAGAAAGTCAGAGTAGAGCACAGTGCCCCATTTTGGAAAAAAAAATATATATATATATATGTATATGTGTGTATATATATATATATATATAGTCACAAAAAAGCCTGACTTCTTTATATATTCAGAAATTATTGAAGACTCATAAGGCCCTGCTGGTGATACCAATTAGATGAGGATTACAGTAAGGAGGGCAAGTTACAGAAGAAAATCCAATAAAGTTTTTTCTATCTCCATGATAGCAAAGCTTTTTTCACAGTAAAAATGGCCAATGGATCTTGAATTCTCTTCTAAGGACCTTCCAAAGCTCAGAACTTGCCAGGTGCATGACCACTTTTGTGGGAATTTGTAATCTCTCCAAAGACCAAGAACAGCAACTTCCACTTAGAAGTACACTGTTCCAGAACAGAATCCCCACATCTGGAATTAACAAGTAAAAACACAGCAAGTGAATTTTCAAATAAGGAGGGAATTGCAGAATTATAGGGCTGGAAAGAATATTGTGAGGTCATCTGACTCCATCCCCGTGAAAGCATCTCTGTGCCATCTAACAGATATTTATTTTACCCCTTAAAGACCTTCAGTGCTGCAGACACCAGCCTGTCCAAGCAAGCTGTTTTGTTTTCAGGATTCACTCTTTTTGTCTTTAGAAAGTTTTCCCTAATGATTAACCTGCATCTCTTTCACCATAATTTAAATCTACTTCTTATCCTACCCACCACAGACAAAATGTTTGTTCCTTTCACCTTTGCAACAGCCTTTTAGATATATGAAGATTGATCATGTCACTTCTTATTACATTCCCCAGACTTAAATTCTACTTCTTCCAATCTGTCCTCCTAGGTTACATTGTGAGACCTCTGATGATTCTTGATGCTCCTGTTTGGAGGCTCTTGCTTTAGTCCATGTCTGTCTTGAATTGCCTGGCACAGAAATGGTACACAGCATGTCCCAGTTGAGGCCTTACCAGTATTATGTAGAACAGGAGGAGCAGTTGGTGTGTTTTGCCAGAGGATTTCATGTGCTTTTTTTGTATGTCTCAGCATCTGTAAGAGTGGAGGCCATGACATGACACCAAAGCACCACTGAAGCACCTGAAATCCTCATAAACACAAATCACCTGCAAAAACACTGTAGATGATTTCACTGCTCACAGGTTTTCCAAGCAGCAAGATGTTGTAAGATTGCAGTCGGGTTTGCTGCTGCAACTCAGGACTGTGAGCCCAACTGAGGATGTGAGCATCTGAGAAGCTAATAAGAAACACACCACTTTCACTTCACTACAGCATAAAGTTGCAAGTATAGCTAACCCAAAACAAAGGCTACACAAGGTCAGAAAACTCCCTCCCAAAACTATACAGGATTCTAAGGGCCAGAAAGAGCAGCCCAGCTGAGTTTGACTTCATTATTACCTTAAAAATAACAACATATGGATGTGTAAGGAGATGCAGGAGCATCTAAAGCAGTAAGACCAGTGCTTTTTAATGAGGCAAAGCATATATATGCAAGCAGACTACCATATCCAGATGAAGAAGAACCACTAGACTGATGCCATGCTATGCAATTAATATATTAAACAACAAATCGGAAGTACAGCATTTTCTTTTACTCAGCCAGTCCTCGAGAAGGACTAAAGAAACTGATTTAAATATATCTTGGTGAAAAGTAATAGAAAGAAAGGCTTGTGAGGTCATCATTGAGACATGCTGGAAATTATTGGTTCTTGACCTAAGCCAGGCTATACAAATTCTGCACAAGAGCTGCCTGTGCAGGGTTCCCCCTGGGACTGGTATATTCCACATAGCATGCATTAAGGTCTAGAAGGGCGGTTTACTATTTTGAGTTTGGACCAGGGGAGAGGCTGAGCTTTCTTTTGTTTGCTTGTTTTTAAAGCAACAACTTTTTACTCCTTTAACCAAGCTGTATAAAGCAGCTCCCTTGTGTTGATGATTGTCTAGAAACAACCAACAGCCCTGATTCTCAAACAAATCTGGAAGTTTTCTTCAAACTCTTACTTACCCATGGTTAGGTTCCCTTTACTAAAAGGCTCTGGGGTCCTGGCTGAAAACCATATTGCTTTAATAGTACTATTAGATTTATCCTTAGTCAAGGCATAAAAAAAAAGACTCTACCTATGTACTATCCAAAATTCACTACTATTTAGAGAAGTATTAATACACAGGGAAAGTAAGTCAATGAAGTCACTTTATTGATCCTGAGAATGTGGAGCTACTATTGATAAAACATGTTTATGTTGTTTTATGGGTAGGTCAAAGTCCTGCCAGGGTGTTTTTGTCATTCTAATTTATGTGTGGTTTCATCAACAAAGTATTTGTTATTGCAGTACTGTATTTATTCATCTCCTGTTTTCCTCCCCCACAGCCAGAACATCTGCTAAATGTTTCTGAATCTAAGCTTGTTGGGATAGGGCCCATTACTTTTACATATTTATGAACTGTGTGGTACATTGGCATTCATTCAGCAAAGTGTGCTTCTCCAGGCTCGTGCAAGAATGACATAAGCCGGGATGGGGTTATATGCAGGAGGTCTACATGTGCAGAGTTCACAGTGCGGTTGGAAATCGAGTTACATGCAGAAGTACTTAAACTCCACTGCTGAAGAGGGACATAACTATCTAGTAATATTTGAATGATGCAAGAACACAAAAAGGAAAAGGAGGTATTTATGATGTCTTAAGGAATTGTAATGAAGAGTAATGGGATAAAAATGAATGAAAAGAACTTGTATCTCATTCTAGAAACATCCTCTGACATCAAAATGTTTTCAAGTATGCTAAAATATTCCAAAAAAGCAAAAGCTGCAATGCTTGTGTTAGTCATAACAGACTGGACAAAGCAGAACACTACACTAGTTCTTGGGGTAGAAAAATTAACAAATAATTCATTTCTGATTTCTGTTTTTCATCTGTAGTAGATCAGTGTCTCATGCCAACACTCACACAGGCACATCTTTATACTATTTACACACTGAAGGGAGTGTATTCTGCCCTCATTCTGTGGAGAACTTACACATGTGACTCCCATTACCAAGAACAGAAGCTATGTTCATAAATCTCCCTTTTGTGCCTGAATTGAGTGGACCTGTCACTATTTGCCTTTCTGGCTGGATTACAAACAGTGCCTTTCCAAAGTCTAGGTTGTGATATTTTCCAACTTCATGAAAAAGAATGTAGCCCATCTCCTTTCAACTGTGAGAGCTATCCATGCTCCACGGATCTTCTGTCTGCCTACATCCATGCAACACAGCACAATCACAGCCTAATAGTCTTAATGAGATTACAGCTACAGATGCCCCAGTGCTCCCGTCTGGCCAAGGAACACAACAAGCACCAAATTCATCTGGAGGGAAAAAAAAATTCCCTCAGCTCTCATGCAAGCAGCCTGCAGCTTGATCAAGATTTCAGAACTATGGTGCACAAGATCCCTTTGATTTATTTGCCTTATTATTTTTTGCAATGTATTATTATTATTTTTTACAAAGCAGCTTATTCTTCTCACAGATCTCTAGATTTAATTAATGTTTTTCTGATGAAAATTTAAAACTGATGATCCTACTGCTCTGTAGCACCAAAACATTTATAATGTTTACTATTAGCCATACTAGATCGATCTCACCCATGACTTTTTAATGTTTGGCTACTGTCTGCCTGTATGCTTGCTTATGATATCCATGTGCTATGGTGGAGTATGGTGGATCTATGACAATATAATCATTTTTTATGCAATTTATCTGTTGCATCTGTTTGGTTCACTGGAAAGAAATCACTTGTAACTATCCTACATATAGAGAATACTCCTTTTGCACATGTTCCAAGCAGCATTTGGTTTATTTGCTGCTTAAATTCTTAATCTCAACAAAAGCAAATAAGTTAGTGTGTATAACATACAGTGGAATCATGAATTAAAAAATAAGTTGATCTTTAGCTAGTACCCTATCAGCTGGCTGGAGTACAAAACCTGGTATCAATGCATTAAGGTATGGACTGTGCAGCTCTGACTGTAAACTACAGCTACTGCTGTGCATATTTCACTGAGCTTGCTGGGTGCCAGGAGATCAGAAACCTGCTACTAGTATAAGTATGCTGAGACAAGAAAACCCAGATGTAGTGCCTTCATGGATTTTGCATGAAGCCTATTTAAAAAAGCTAACACAAAAGAAAATTCCTCCCCTTAAAAACAGGAAAACCCAGAATTTTATAGTTGATAACAGACAACAAAAAACATTTTCAGCAGAAGGCACAAGAGACTGCTGGGTCAGTACTCACAGAGCAAGGCTGTAAAAGTGACCTTCTTCTCTCACAAGTCAACTCCTCCCCGACAGGTGCTCATAATTCACCCACCTCTGCCTGGGCAAGTGTCTAAATCAGAGCCCTCTTGCCACTCATCGTACTCTGATTCTGCACAGGTTTCTCTTTGGAGAGCCTGAACAAACAACTTTCTCCTTCTCTAGGCTTGCAAGATAAAGCCAAAGTGAAAAGGAAATGGGATCTGGGATGCAAATCTCCTTCTGTACGCCTTTCCCAGAGCATCTTGCAGAGTCTCATGGAGACGGCGTGATGATGGTTCTGGCTGCCAATTTGTCACTGTTGTCATGGTAACAGAGCAGTGGTCCCTTGTGGCTTAGTAACAGAGAAGCAATGGTAGCACCAAAAACATGTATTGCCTCCGCTTTTGAGGATTCCTCCAACCGTGGCAATCCACCCGTTTGTTAAAAAAGGCTTTTTTACTGAAAGTACATCCTCTCCCAACACATGCACACTTTGGTTACTCCACTTATGAAGCTCTACAACACCTGTAAATCCTGTTTTTATGGTACAGCAAACCTGGCATAACCCTGAGAGAGTCAGTCATTTCCTTTGGGAAATAGTGTCATGTGAAAACAGGAAAAAAAAGAAATCTTGTTTTGGTAAACATCTGAACATCAATACACACTCACCAGTATTTGAAGAACTGTTAGGACAGAGTGATATAATTTTGTCTCTTTGAGCAGGTGAATGAGCAGCTGAGACAGTAATAGGGTATTTCTCTGCCAAGTGTTTCTCTGCCAACATGAGAGAGAACAAGTGTGTGAGGCTGTATCTACAGCTACGGGGAAGCTGTTGGGCAGGCAGAGTTCCTTTGTTCCTGTCCTCTGAACTGAAAAGTCTTGATATTATCCTTTCTGAGTCTTAATGTAGCTCTTCCTTCTTGCTCTAAATATTTTTGTTATAACATTGACGCAAATATGTTCAGTATAACAGTGCACAGCAGCAATGACCTATGGAGTCCATGGTCTAATCAGAGGAGAAGTTAGGACTGCAGAAGCAGGCGTTACTTTGCTGGACAATGAACAATCCAGGTTTGTTTTGGAAAGCTAATCCTTGGATAGTTAAATAATACTACTTGTTTACAAGACAGACTATTTATCTCATCTTCTTAATAAAATGTTGCCAATGGTTCTTTGTTGCTTTCCTTATTATTCTATCCTAATGCCAAGTGCTTCTTTTAAGGTAATAGATTTCCTCTCTCGGGATGCCAGGAACAAACACAGCTCTGTATGCACATACGTGGTAGGGACAAAAACAAACACAGAGAAATAAAAACTATGTTTGTTTTCTTGACTAACCTTCCTATCCCTACTTTTGACTCAAATTGTTTTACCTTTCCCTGACAGTAGCTCATCACAACTTGCTGGATAGGGACAAGCTTCCAGATGTCAAAGCCTGAGTATTAGAGGTCCCATCACTACAGGCAATTAAGTACCTTTTTTGACCCACTATAATCTGAAGCAGCAGAGAAGGGACTAGCTCATAACAGTATTATCAGCCAGAAGGGTTAAAAAAACTTGAATCAGATTCAAAAAACTGTGAGTGGGCTAAAAAAAATCTGAGACTTTAAAAACAATAACAATACTTTTTACTTGTCTTTGCCTCTGCCTTCAGGACTCAGTTTTCCAGCTCTTTCCCGACACTACAAGGATTAGAATTTAATTTGGTTTAGAAAAAAAGGTTACAATTCTCTTGTGTTTATGTGATTCTAAAACATGAGACTTCAAGAACTTCACCAAATACAGTGGTGACCATGACAATGCTGCTAGACTTGGCAGCACCAGATTATCCCTGCAAAGTAGGTAAGTTCATTTAGGGCTGGTCCCAGCAAGTCTGGAGCCTTCACGTTAAAGATACTGGACTTTAACAGCTCGCCCTTTACAGGGCCACTTAGTGGCTTTTTCAAAAACAGTCATGAATATATCCAGAGTTATGAGCATCTGGTTCCACATAGATGTGAGATTACTAATAATATGAAGGCGTGTTATAAAAATCCACGTTATCACTGGCATTTTATGACTTCTTCAGTAATCTAAAATGAGAATGGAATAAGATCAAACACTGAACTACATCCTCAGTCTTATGTAGGGAAAATGCTGGTTGGTGCATATAATTAAACATGTCTGTCTTTTTGACCTCTCTCCCTCCAGACACCTTTATGCTTGGCTGGGTGGAAAAAACTTGCTGCCTCTGGGTGTGATGGCGTGAAGGTATTCAAAATGAAGCTGTCCCCTGAAGACAATCCTGAGAAGCAATAATGCTGGGTTAGCAGGGGCTATGAAGGCAGCAAAGGAACCTAGGGCAGAGGAGATGGTTGGGCTTGGCTTGTGGCACTGAGAAGCCTTTTCCAGTTGCAGATTTATCTTCTCACAGTCAGAGCATTAGCTAGAGGCATTTAATGCAATCATGAGGGTTTCCTTGCACCATTACTTACAGAAGAGGGTATAAAAGTGACAGCAGCTAATGAGCACCCATTTCTCATCAGTCGCCTTATCAGGGTAATTTCACAAACAGAAGGTTTCAGAGGCTAACGGACTGGAAATGACATTCAGACTGCTGAATCCAGGCCAGTACAGAGAGAACACATCCCTATGCCTACACACTTCAGTCTCAACCACAAAAAAACAGAGAGCTACAGCAAACTTATGTACACAGAAGGACATAGATTTCATGAGCTGAGCTGGAAGGCTAAAGTCACTGCACGTTCATTCTTCTTTAGGATTAAGAGGCAACCAGAGCAAAAACATGAATGTTCTTTTGTCCATTAAACATCCAAACCACATTCCTGGGTGTGAAGTTCCCTCACAGAAAGGAATGCTTTGTCTGGAGTTCATGACTGGGGAGAGCAATAAAACTTTGGAAAAAAAAACAACTTGTTGGTGGACTAGGGTGAAAACACACCTTTAATTGCGGAGTTAGTTCAGAGAAGGGGTTCATGTGTCCAAGGCAGGAGGCTGGCTGATGTGAAGGGCAGAAAGTGGATATAGATGTGTGTGTGGTCCAAAAGCAGGATAAAGGGAGGGAGTGTGTGTTTATGTGCAAGTAGGAAGGGAGTGGATTGTTTGTAGTGAGAGGGCATGCATGTGAATCATAGATGTCAAAGCTGAAAAAGATCTCCTTGGCCTTTTTGCTTTTCTTTCTTTTAGCCACTGAAGATTTGAGAAATTTAATTTTCCACACATTGCAACAAAGTATCTAATATATCTACTCTCTTATCTTCAGTCACTAATAAGATAATTCTGTCAAAAAATTTGCAACAAGATTGGTTCTTTTAAACATTGAAGTTTCTTTTTTGCTCTTAGTACCATTATCAACTTTTAAAATTTTTATGTGTATTCCATTTTTTTCACTACAGCCTACAGATAGCCTTACCAGATAGGAAGTGTCTATACTGCTTTTCTATTTTTAAAAGATGGGACCACATTTGCTCAGTTTTTGCTTGAAAATCTCTGGTGCACTGCTTATAAAATTAACTCACAATTAGTTTTCAATTGTATTAGAAAGTTATCAGTACCCTAAAATACATTCGTTCTTGTGATAAATGATTTGGATATGGTAATTTTTATTTTTTCAAAAATATTTCCATACCTAATTTTCATGGAGATCCTTACTCCTGCTTGTCTGTATTCTTATTAACTGCTATGGTCATGCCTGCTATGGATGGGTTTCTGGAAAGCCCAGCAACTCAGCAATTCTATAACTGCATTATAAATAATTCAATCAACTGTTCCTCCCCACATCTACTTCTCATTTATTAATGGACTTTCTTTCTAGGCAGTATTTTCTCATCTCTCATCACCATCCAATATATATACTTGGGGGAGGAACATTATTTAGTTTTGCAGTCCTTCTGCCAAAACTTTCACTGACTTCAGTCAGAGATTTGCCTGAAGAATGCCTGATTATAGACCGTAGGAGTTGGTCCTATTTTTGTAAACCAGAAATAGGCTGAAGTGAGTGTACGCAGGTGGGTAATGGAGTCTTCGTTGCGGGGGAGCCCCTGGAGGTTTTAAGAGGAGCAGGAAAGGGTGAGTTTGTATGTGTGAGAACAACAAGGTGGAGGACATGGGGGTAACCAGACAAGGTGCAAGAGGGCTCTGTTACATGAGTAAGAGCAGAGCAAAGCAAAGATTTTATATGATTAAACTCATGTTAAACTTTTTTTTTCTTTTTGAATAACAGAAAAGTAGATTTTCTCTTTCTCCCCCTTTCTGTCATCAGACAGCTGTGCAAATATTCTAGCATGTGATTGTGGAAGCACAACACAGAAAACCTCTGAATTGTGCCAAGAGAAAAATGCAGGAAAACAAAAGGCAAAAGCCTAGGGTAGATCCAGCTGCCAGGATCTTCCATCCCCAGGAGAACTAGACAGAGGAAAATGGAGAGAAAAACGAGAAGTCTGATAGCTTTCATTGCTTACACTGACAGCCTCCCAGGTCACAGGGAAACGCAGACTTTTGTAGTCTTTTTGAAGGAGGGTAGCAAAGGTATCAAAGCAATTAACACTCTGTTAAATCACTGCTTTCTTGAAGGCTGCTGGCTTTATCTGCAGCACCATTTGCTGGTAGTGTACCAGCGTAAAATACAAAGTTCTCACATTGCAGATAAATTGAACACCTGACTTAAAGAGTATACAGTAGGTCCTAGTCTTTATTTGAATTTGGGAAATCTGCTACATGCTTGGTCTGCGGTTATTCTAGTCCTATCTATTCTAGATTCTATTGGTCTTCCTCCAGCAGATTAAGGGGTTCTATAACAGAGAAGTGATTCAGGGCAGCAGACTAAAAATACATCTCTTCACAGGTTCTTTGAGGAGTTTATGCTGCATAAGTGTGGGCAGCAGGTGATAATAAAAACCTAAATATGCCACAGCCAGGAATCAAGTTGCACAGTGATTCTCTGCCCAAGACTCCTATTTTATTGCAGGGGAATGAATTAGTTCATTAAAAAAAAAAAATCAGCTTTCACTTGCAGTATTCTCAGTGCTTTGTTGATTGCTAATTCAGTGAATCTTTTACATCAAATGACAGACCAGCTTTGGCTCTCACTCCTATGTAAGGAGAAGTAGTAGGTCATTCTGCAACTATACCCTATTTTCCAGCAATGTCTAATGCTAAATATTGCACAGCAACATATAGCAATCTATCCTACTGGTGGGAAGTTAAAAAACAACAGGGTTTCTTCCTGACCCAAGCTGGTCATCATTCTACGCCCTGAAACATAGGGCTGATGACACTTCTCATTTTTTGTTAGGCCCATGTAACTGCAGATGCTATTCAAACAAACATGAAACCTTTGGCTATGCTGCACATAATCTCCTATTCCAGAGAATTAAGGAGGTGGTTATTAAAACTGCAGTAATAACACCCACATTGCAAGCACATTGAAACCCTAGAGGAAGAAATTCTTCCTCCCATCAAAGACAGCAAAATCATTTCATCATTTCAGGAAGCCTTCATACTCCAAACTTCCTCTAACCATTTTCATTCCACTTCCCTTTAATTACCTGAATTGTTAATTAAGGTTAATCAGCTAATGTTTTGCCCAGTGTTTTGAAGGAGTAAAGCACTGCATAAATCCTTGGCATGAATGATTTATTAGGCTATTATTTATTTTACTTTTTTTTTTTTCATAGGCAGTGGCCAGGGTGAGGCCCATGTTACTGTAGCTATTATTTCTAGCCCAAGTTATGCAGCCAGGAACACCATCCCACTATGGCTGTTTCAAGATTATAGCTTTTCTGGCACTGTCACATGTGCTTTTATGGAGTCTAAATATGCAATGAAGTCCTTGTGCCCCATTATCCACTTAATAGCATTTTCACCTTGCCACCAGGCTCAGATTTCAGCCTGCCTGTAACTATCCACTTATAGCATCTGCACAGTGGTGAGAACAGATGGAGGCTCTCCTCACTCAGCATGACAGCAGAAACCAAGGGTGGTTGGAGCTCCTCCCAAAAGGGGATCTGTTTGCAAACTAAATTCTGCAAATATCTGCAATTCTGTGATTCCTTCAGAAAACCTACTAAGGTGCTGTGATGTCAAAGGGGCTAAGTTCAGACTAGTGTGGCCTATATTTGAGTCACAGTTAGCATGGTCTTCAAGGACAAAGAGGAGGATTGTCCATGACAGAAATCCTGCCCTAATAAGAAAGGTTTGGGGTCACTTTCCAGCTTTTCTGCAGTCATATTGTATGACTGAACAGGCCATCTACAACTAGATTTACAAGTGTGTTCATTCATTTTGGGTGTCTCAAGTTTTGGTTGTTTTGAGACACCAGAGATGCAATTTTAAATGATGGAAGCACCTATCCCTCCAGTTGTAATCAGAAGGCTCCGTAGTCATCGTTTCTCCAGATCCTATGAGGTAAACGTACAAAAACTTGTTTTGCTTTGTTTTTCTTTAACTGTCATCCATAAAAATTCTGCTTCATAATTGAAAGACAAGTCAAGTTCTTTCCTTCTTACTCATAAGTAACATTCAACAAGCCAAATTAGGCCACCAGTGATGCCAAAAATATAACTGTTCGGAACTTGGTAAACAATTTTGTTGATACTGCTGAAAATGGAGCAGAATCATTTTCTCTTAGTGTATTGGCTCTTCAGGGCTAATAACAGCTCAGTTCTTTGAGTTGCTGAACTCGGCAGACCCCACTGTCAATGCACACAGGGCAGGCAGAGCTGTTGAATTTCATGATCATCCTCTACCGCTCCAGTTTACTTTAACTCCTTCTAGGGTCTCTGAAGCAAAAGACTGTCAAAGACACTGAAGCAGCAAAGGACAACTTCAGAAACAAAGTTTCTGTAATGTTCCTTTCTTTTCCTTTCTTCCTTGCCTAGCTCACCGTTAGACAAGCATAGGACCATTTCCAAGCAGAAAGGTCCAAGCAGAGCACTGAAGGCAGAACTGATCTGCCTCGGAAGGCAGGTCCCACTTCCAAAGCTTCCTAATGTGGTGTATATCGCATAAGGAACATTACAGGGAAGGGAAGGAAGGCCAAAACTCATGGGAGAAGTAAAAGACAAGCGGAAAGCAGCCTAATCATTCTCCCCTCACAGTGCCCCTTTCTTACACATCTTCACATTGTAAGCAGCTATGGGCATGGTTTTTAGTGGGAATATGAATGCCTGGTTTATTCTAATCTTTCTCATCTTGGCCCTTACTGTGTCTGGAAGAACGCTGTCAATGGCACCGGCTGCCAGTCAGGAGGGCCAGGCAAAGCATCTCTTGCAAGTTCTCCAGATAAGTCCCACAGTGATAATCAGGGGTATGCCAAACAAGATGGTCATAGTCCCCAGGGATGAGAAACATTTTGATTTCCAGTGAGTCAGCAACTGAAGAGCATGGTGCCAGAGAGCAAAACTGAGGCAGAAAGGCAAAGGGAGACAAATAGGCAGTGTGGGGAAGAAACATACAGAACACAAACTCAAACTCACTCTGAGCCACCTTGTAAGGTTTAACTCATTTGTGGCTGGCATCTTTAAACACAAGCGGAGCTGGTTAACACACCAGAAAGGTGGCATACTTGTGCTGAGGCCTGTATACATTCAGACATGGAGGCTTTATACTTGAACAGACAGCATGGAGAATCCAAATACTGGAAATCTCTGTAAGTGTGTGTGTGTGTGCCTGTGTGTGTCCATGAGTGCGTGAATGCGCATACAGTATCAACAGCTCTGAGAGGTAGAAAAATCAAAACTTAAGCTTATCTTGTTATTATGCAGGGCCTAACAACCTTAAGATTTTAGCTTTAAAGAAAATACCCAATATCACAGCACTTGGGCTAAAAATGCAAAAATTGATAAAAAGGAGCGAGGATGAACAGAAGTGATTGCTGAAGTTTGTCTGCTGTGCATTAGTGCCTGTGCTGGAGAAGGTGTGTATACTTGCTGGCACGTTCTCTGCAGCTCTGTAGGGTACTGCTTTAGCTGAATAAAACTGCAAAGGCAAATCTGCCATAACTGTCCCGACTGACAGGTTTCTCTGATGGATGTAAACAGCAAATTGTAAGTTTGAACAAATTGCAGCAAAAGGCTGATGATATGCCACCTGGGTGTCCAATATAGAAGGTAAGGAAAGAGCCCCATGGAGAAGACTGAAGACTGCGCAGAAAGAAGAAACAGTATAAATAACAGTTTTGACTTTTTTTCACCAAATCAGAAAGGAAGCCGGTTATGGATCTTTCTTCTCTTTGGCTACAATCACACTGCAGGAGTAGGGGGATTGGTTTCTGTGGCACATTAACCCAGGCTGCTGCTGTTTCATGGAGACCAGTGTATCATTTAATAGGAAGAGGCTTTTCAGCTCTGCAAGATTTTATCTGCTGATGGCTAACATGATATTTATAGACATATCCATCAGCCTAACAGCAGGAAGCAATTCTATAGGGGTCAAATTGGGTGAATTCCCCCCATTTAAACCCCATTATGGATGCAGCTTTCTGTATAGGATTAACCACTTAACCCACTGAATCCTGAACATCAGCAGCTATTGTTCACAAGCATTGATGATCTCCATGGCTTAGTCCAGGGATGGCTGACTTGTTTTCAGCGTCAATTATCTTTTCAAAGAATAAGGTTCTTTGTTAACCTCTAACTTGCTGAGCAATGTGAAGGCAGTCTATTAAGTACATCACAGCCCTCTTTTAACCCTGTAATTTAGGCAGCACAAGAGACTTAGTCCCAAGATTATCCTACTTCTGGCCAATCTGAATCTTTAACTGTCACATGAATAGTGAGACCAGAGTACCAGCTTTGATTGCAGCAAACTTAGGAAAATAAAGAACAATGATTTGGAAGATCAAGGCGAAAACTCTGTGCAGCTTATGCAATATGTTTTAATGCTTTCAGCACAACTTTTGGTAATGGTTTACAGAGCACGCTTCTCTGCTAAGACTATTTTGAGAGTCAGCTCCTTTGGGGATTGAGCACGCACTGATTCCATCTCCTAAAATTATCTGAGTATCTTTCTAGTATTGAATTTCTTCTGGTGAACACACCTTTTGGCATGAGACGGTCTTGCAAAGGGAGCTTAGAATAGGCCCATTGTTCAGGCAACTTACAGTGCACAGGGAATGCTAACTGCTGCTTAATTTGACATGAAAAAGACGGATGCCTAGTCCTGGCATGGACAAGCGTTCTTGAATACAAATAACAAATTTGAGCTATTTAAGGTTCTGTTTCCAATTGCCAAAGATACCATCAGTCATGTCCATCTACTCTCCCTTTCAAACTTAGCATGACCTTCCAATCCCCCTATTTCTCTTAACCTTCCCTAGTGTTTACAGTGACCTCCAGGACCCTCATCACTTGGTTTTGTACTCCCCCCTGCCAGCCTGACATACTAGCATGCAGCAATAATCTTCCTCTGACTACTAGCCTCCTCATGCTTCCTCACAAATACATTTCAATAGAAACATGAGGGCACGGCGGCGTCTATCCCTAAGTGCTATAACAAAGTCCCTGACCTCTGACAGAATCCAGCAAGCTCCCCACACTCCCAGAACTGTTCAGTTTATACATGAGTCTCAGTTTATTACTTTGCTCTGGAGTTATTGACTTCTGCTAGTGTATACAGCAAACAGCACTGCTGCTTTGCTTTTCACTAGTCCCTTTGCTTTCATACCAAGATCACAGAACAATTCACAAATACAACTAAAAATATAAAACTAATAAGTCCTCTATCGGGTAGGAGAGACAATGATGTTATCATCTCTGTTATAAGAAAAGGAAACCTTAAGTTCAGAAAGAGAAAATTTTATAGGAAGGAATGTCTAGTCAATGAACTCTACATCTAAGGAGGCTTGGGATATTTTCAATGCTTGAATGTATCTATCCAGAGCATTTTTAATCTTTAGCTAAATCAAGACACTTATGCAAGTCTACTAATTAGTAGGTTTGTTTAAAAAAATTGACTCCATTTCATAGCTCCTTAATCATTTTGGAAACACCTGTAGCAGCTTAAGAAGTCATTTGTCAGGGCCCTGAGGGCACTAATAGGTCTAAACTGCCTGATCAGCCTCACTCAGGACCTCCAGGCCACACCTTCTGCTCCCTGGTCTAGGCACCCGGGCCTGGTCTGAGCCATGCAGTTCTGCACGTCCTCAGCCCTCTCCCTGTCTCCTGGGTGGACCTTGGACCTATGTCGTAGCCTTGTCTCCAAATGCTCCTGACTGTACCCTGAACCTAATTCATCACGTCACCTTGTATGGGGCTGTTGACGAAACCCGTTATCAGCACCCTACTCTGCCCACCCCATTCAGATATTCACATCCCGTGGGCGAGACTGCACCCTGGGCGGTCAGGGCACTGCCCCCACCTGCGCCAGGCCCACCCTCAGCTCACGACTTGTCCCGCCTCATGGAGCCGCCCCGCTCTTGCTGCTCCCTGACATCTTTGCCCCCGCGCACAGGCCACTCTCTGCACAACGCTGATGCAGGAAAGGATCTGGTGAGTGCTGCCCAGCCCATTCCAGTGCAAAGCCAGCAAGTCACCTTGGTGCGAGCCCTTCTCAGTGGTAGTTGAAAACCAGCCACTGACTTTGCAGTGAAGGGGGTAATGAGCACAAACACAAGCTGCTGCATTACTGCTCTCCACAGATGAGCCAGTGTTGAACTGGGGCAAGAACAACTAACGGTGGGAAAATCATGCTGAATTCCCCCAGCTAGATCTGCTAAAGGGTGACTTTAGTAGGAGAGAGGAAATTTATGACTTAAGGTTCAGTTTGATAAACCAAAAACATTTAAAATACAACTTGCCCTACCTACAGTAGAGTTCCAAAAGATATTAATTACAGCTTATTAGCTTTTTCATAATATTTCAAGCAAGTTTTTTCAGGCTATCCATACTGAGTCATTTTTTGGAAATGAATATTTTTGGAACTAACCATAAGTGAGAAATCATTTCAGATTTGCTAATACAAACCAAGTTTTCAGCTTCCTTTGTCAACAGGCAGCTGGAACAACAATGTATCTAGACAATGAGGACCTGACTTTTCTGACAGTCCTGGCTCAGACTTCTGTTAAAGCTGAAAACTCAAGGACAGGCAACAGTTAGATTTCTCTTGGGCTGCCCTTCCCCCATTGCTGAGAAGTAAACAAGTATGCTCAAGGCTACATAAACTAATTAGACACCTAATCCTATGTTTGTCTGCATCTAGTATTGCTATGACACTTCTGAGAAAGATGAGAGTCAAAGTAAAGTAAAAAAAGGCACAGAGAGAAAGAGAAAATTAGTTTGCAGGAGAAATGGAAAGTAATATGCTCCTCTAGATATTAATTTTATGCAAATGATAATCATACCTCTCAATCCAATAAGACTCTAAAATAGCATATGGATCTTCAAGACCAGGGGAGAAACCCTTCCCAAAACAAGAGATGCTGCATTTTCACCAACTACATTAAAAAGCTCAAGAGGCAAATTAAGAAACAAAGTAACAAATTCTTAATTACTAAATCAAGTTTGTGAGCAAAACAGTGAAGTTCTGCCTGCTGCAGTCCTCACACTGAACCGGCACAGTGGTGGCACAGTGATACATTCAACCTGGCGAAACACAAGACAGACAGACTGCATCACTGAACAATCCCTTCCTACCTGATCCTCTCCAGAGCGTTAGACACTGTTACCTAGCAACTCTACCGCACTGCTGGCTTTTCTAAAACAATCTTTGATTAAAACTTTTATGAGCATCACAAGACCAAGTCAAATAAGAACCAGGGCAGCAGCCTGAGAGACAAAAGAGTTTGCTTCTTTAACTTATATAACATTTTCTATAATTCCCAGTACAAAATGCAGAACATGAAGCATTTGGATGTTTGCAGTTATAATCAATAGAAGATCGTGCTAACCTTGAATTCAAAATGTGGGACAGGTTTTTGACAAACACTGGAACAAGAAGTACTGAAAAGCCATGAAAGTAGGTTAAAAATAATGTGATTTGAGAAAATATTTTTTTTCTTCTCATTTACCTTATGGTTATGGAACCTTTATGATTCACGTTGTCAAACATTTCTCCCAACTATGGGAGCATGATATTCACTTTTGAAAAAGAAGAAATATAGAGAATAATGGGTGAAAACAGATTGCAGCAGGTGGGGCTTTAAGAAAAGATATTAATGATTAGAAGGGGAAGCAACTCTGAATCAGTAGAGCAAAGAGATGCGGTGCTTGGCAAAGAGGATTTAATTGACTTACAGTGATGACAGCCTTTAGTATTTTCCTCACAGATAATAACTGGTTGCAGAAAAGAAGCTGCCGTAGGCCTTTAACCAAATTGGTCACCTTAAAGCTATGAAATGCCCCACCCTAATTATTACTATTATAACTGGTAACAATGAAATAAAAAGTAACAACGTTTATTCTTTGAATGCTGGATTGCCAGGTTTGGTATTTTGTTTGATATAGAACAAAGAATAAGGCACGATCAACTTAAAAATCACTCTTCTTTTCTAAAAGCTTTTGCTATTATATTAGTAAAATTCCAGCTCTGGAAAGCTCCAAGCTGTGAAAATACCTCTGTGTTTCAAATTTTACAGTTTTCAGCGTTTGCACCTTACACAGTGTGTTTTTAAGATGAAGGTTAAAATAGGGATTTGCTCAGACTTTAACATCAAGTGATACATCCCCACGTAGCTAGATTGTGACTATGACTACCCCTGTAGTTATCTTTACTGTCTTCTCTCTACCATCCTCGACTGTTGTTTATATGTGTTTTCGTGCAGCCAAAGTTAAAAGGGGAGCACTTTAAAAAACATTAACTAGGAACATTAGCAGGTGGTCTCAAAATCAGGTGAGGCACTTCTCACTACTATTTTAAAAACAATAAAATATTTATTTCATTCTGTCCTAAGTAAAATAAGAAAGACTTCAGACTTGGCCATCTGTTAGATGCATAATCAGAAAGTGTTCACCTTCACACAACTGAGAGCTCTAATGATAGCCTGTCAGAAGCTGGAAGGAGCCCTGAATTTGGGTTAATTGAAGGGAACGGTAGCCAGCTAGCTTCATATTTAATACGGATGTATTGCTCATGGGAAATACAAGCAAATTACAGGTTCCAGCATGTAATGGTCTAGCCAGATGCAAACAAAAGCACATGGCGATGAAGAGGGAGTGCTGCACGTTGAGACCTGCAGTCTCTGTGGACCTCATTGCCTTATTAAAGATGAAGTTGCTTATAAGCTATAATGTACAATAAAACCAATAAAACTCCACAGCTTTCCTACAGACCATACTTTGTTCAACTGAGATTATAATGCCTTTTATATCTGCAGATCTTTTTCTTTTTTTTGGGGTGTGTGTGTGTGTAGTGGGTTTCTTTCTCTTCAAACCAGACCATAGAGCCTCACTGTTTCTAGCTCAAAGTCTCCCTAATGCTGCTAATCTCATATTAACAGCCTACTGACACAGAAGAGACCGCAGAGTAGACTGACTGCCAGCTTTCTGGCCCTGTGACCGCATGCTGGTCAGATCTGGATTAATACTTGAGGCGATTTACCTCAGGAGGCCCTGTTACAGGTGCCTGTATCTCTAACACTCCTTGAACTGCTTCACAGGAGTGGGAAGATGAAAATTTGAATTCACAGCTGGTGAAGACATAAAGCAGGTCCCTCTGCAACTCACTTCATTTCTTTTCCTATAGAAAATCGAGATGACAGCAATAAAAAAAAACCTCTAGATTTCAGATAAGGGGCAAGGAGTCAGGCATCAGCATTCCACCCATGACACAAAATGCATTGTGATGCTTCCTCTTACTACCTGTTCCTGAGAGTAAGTTTTCTTGAATTTACCTTTTCTCATTAGTAGAAACTGCTATCCAGGAAGCAGAAGCACAGCCAAACATGTTGATTTCTTTCAAGATATTTATAGTGGTATAGTCCTGCTGTTTTGGCTATAGTCACATACAAGAGTGACTCTTCCAGGTTTAAAAACAGTTTATACTGTTTACATTTAAGGAAAGATGGAAAAATAGCATCATTCTTATCCTGCAATGAGTGTCCATGTGACAGTTTAGTTCACCAGCCCGAACTGCCTCAGACTTCTCTCCACAGCTGGACTGTATCTCCCACATTTGCAGTACTGTGCCATGCCTGCCCTCCTGTTCCATGACCCTACAGAGTAGAAGCAGGTTGCTGGGATGACAGATCAGGCTGACCAGCTGCGCTTGACATCACTGAGCAGCCACACACTGCATCTCAGATGCATGAGAGAGATGTCTGACTGCAAGGGTGAGAGAGGGAGGCAGGAGCCAATTCTGTCCCTGTCAAAGGGACTTTACAGATCAGAATTTGGCATTAGATTGTCTCTCGTCTCCACTAAGACAATTCTATTTGACCTCAGAAAATTTTCATTTTGCTTGTTAACAAGTTGCCAATAAAATAAGTAATTGTTCCTAACCTGACCTTAAATAACTGTTTAACTGAGTTACTATTATTTGCAGGTCAGAGAACTGTAAGAGGTTTGGCCTTCAAGGCACCACACTGTCCCCTCTAGGAAAAGGGGTGAAGTACAGAAACATTCTACCATGCTTTACAGAGAAATTAATTTTACCCATAGTTGTTATTACAAGGCTGCTTGTTCCATCTCAGCTTCTTAAACAGCCAGACTGCAGCTCATACAGATCTTTTGTTTAGAACAGCTCCCACTCTCTCTGCCTTTTCTGTACCTCTAACATAACTGCATTACTGTTGCAGCTCACATATCTTTCTGTAGTTCTTTATTAATAAAGAGCACCGGCAAGAAAACAGGATCTGACTCACTTTGCAGCACAGCTGCTCCTGCCGCTTACTTCCCCACCTGAAACAACAATCCTCTTTTTCAAAAATCACCGTCATCATCACAGCAAACAGTTCTAGTATCACCACTATGCCACTGTACTGTGCTTCTAAAGAACAGAATATTCTTGGCTGTTCTCCTCAAAAGACGTTGTTGAATATCTTTGCATATTACAAACTTACCTCATTTCATGCTGTCTCACTCCTTTTCTGATTCTCAGTGGAGAGTATTCAGTGACTGTTAGTCTTTTTCAAAATTGAGTCCTTATCCATATTTGGGAATTTGTGCTGGGCACTAGCTGGTACAATGCATACTCTTCCCACAGTGCACTTTGGGACTTGTAGTTCCCCAAAAGGAATGTTGTTTTCCAGATTGCAAGTGCCAAGCAACAGTAACAGAAGTCTGAAATGTGTTTATCTCCTAGTTTGCTTAGCTGCTCAGCCCTTCCTTTTTTGTTTTGTTCTGCGGTTTTGGCTTAACCAAGCTGAATCTTTCCAGAATCTCTTCTGTGGTCAATAGCACAACACACAAACTCTAATGCATTGGCTTGTGAAAGGTGCTATTATAGAGTGTTCCTCCTATTAAGATGAGGAGCAGGGGTTTGATTCTGCCACTTGTAAACAATTGTTTATAAGAGAGTTATGGCCAAATTTTTAATCATACTCCCCACTTTTTCTTCCACACTTCCCACAGTGAAATGGCATAGAATTTTCATTTTAAAACCTGTACTTGACACTTTAACATATGCTTTGCATTAGTATCTTTGATTTTTCATTAAATAATTATAGTAGCAGTCCATGTTACAAAGCAGTATATTAAATACTCTCATGTAGAGATTAATTTCTGAAGAGAGTTTTCACATGGTGAAATCATTATTTTGTAACCAAGACACCCTATTGTTTTGAAATATCAGTTAAATAAGAATGTGAAACATTTTTTATTATCGCATGCCTGGGGCTGAGGGTACAGTGGAGGAGCTCGTTCTTAAGCCCGAACTCCAGTTCATGAAATAGTTTAACACGCTCAAAACCCTGGACACGTGGTTTTCAGTAAGGTGGTGACTGAAGCAAAGATTCCCGAGGAATGCACCATCAGGAGACAAAGGCCAGCATTCGCCTGGCACAGCAAGCTGCTGGCAAAGATGTGCTTCAAAGGCAGCCATGCATTAAGGTGTAATGGGAGTGCTCTCCCTTTATTATTCATTCAAAAAACTCTTCTCCTGCTGGCTGTTTATAGCGAGGAAAACCACAGGACCACAACTTTATTGCCTTATTTCAAAGCGGCTCTTCTGCACCTTAAAACCGTCTATTTAGCAAACAAAACCGCTTGTGGCTTGCGTGACACCTTGCGGTCGGGGAGAAGAAAAGCAGTGACCCTCGCTAGGTTCTTTGACTCTCCTGCTAGTTGCGGCAGCTGAGGGTGGAAAATTTTGGTTTGGATTTAATTGTTCTCCGCTGGCAGGCACGAGGGTGGGAAACGAAAAGTTTAAATTATTAAATAAAGCCTAACTGAGGCACAAACCTCCAGATATCTTATCACCAAGGCGAAGACAGATGCACTTTCCTACCTTAAAATAAACACTTTTCTGTCTGGTGCGCACACAGATTGTGACACTGAAGACCCTCCTGCGGGCAGCGTGCGTTTTTCAGAATGCTGCTGAACGAACACTTGGGATTTCTTGCTACTTCAGAAAAAAAAAGCACCGTAAGTGCCACCTTGCGGCCAGCGTGTCCGGTCCCCCAAACACTCCCCAGGCTGCTCTCTAACCATCCCCGCAAACTTCACTCAAAAGCTTTTAGCACGATGGAAACCCGGCTTCGCAAAATGGCAGGAAGCTCCGGGAAGGACAGAAAACAAGCTGAGAATATGAGCGCAGGGCTAAGTCCTTCTTCTTGTCGCAACTCCAGAGGCCTCAACGTGCGGAGCGGCGCCGGGACTGGAGCCCGGGGGGGCGGCGGGGGCCCCCGGGCCGCCCCCTCCGCCTGCCTCCCCCGGTCGCACTCCCGCACAGCCCCACCGCAACCGCCGTGCTGAAAACGCAGCGTTTTCGCAACGTTTGATCGCGGCTTCTTCACGGGCTCCCGCGGGATGGGGGAGAGCCCGTTTGTAACCGAACAGCCCACGCAAAGGTTCCCCCCCCCCGCTCTCTGCCTGCCGCCTCTCCCGCAGCGGTTTGCGTTAAGCCACCCATGTCCCGCTAAGCCGCGGCTCCGGGGAAGAACGGGGCCGCCGGGGCGGGGGGGACGACTGGCGCTCCGAGGAGTCCCGCGCTGCCGGCTCCTGTCGCCTCGGGTAGCCGCAGACTACAGCTCCCGTGGCCCTGCGGGGGGGAGGGGGGGAGATGGCGGCCGGGGCGGTGCCTCCGCAGCCGTGAGGGGGCGGGAAGATGGCGGCGGGGGCGGGGAAGATGGCGGCGTCTTCGTAGCCGTGAGGGGGCGGTGGTGGCGGCTGGGGCGGCGGTGAGGGGCGCCCCTCGCTGCGGGGCCAAGCGGAGCGGTAGCCGTCCTGCCGCCGCCGCCATGAGGAGCGAGCCGGCGGCCGTGCTGAGCGGGGCGGTGGAGCCGCTGCGCAGCAGCGAGCCCCTCGCCGGGCCGCCGGTGTCGGCCCAGGCGGCCTCGCTGCTGGAGGAGGCGACGGACTTGCTGGTGCTGCACCGCGACTTCGCTGCCGCCGTGGAGCGGTGCGAGGCGGGCTGCGACAGCCTGGGCCCCGCTGCCGGGACCGGGAGGTACGTGGCGGTGCGGGGCCGGGGCCGGGACTCAGGGCTGGTTTAGAGGCTCGTGGAGTTTTAGGCCGGTTTGGGGGCTGCACAGCTGCCTGGCTTGTGTCTGTGCAGTTGTTTTCCATGTTGGTTTGTTTTTGCAGAGGGCTTTTGGGGGGGCTTAATAGGCTGTTTCCTGGGGTAGGCGCCCCCTTACTTTGGAACAGCAGCATATCATCTGTACTAGCAGTAATGGTATTGATGGGCTGTGGTTTGGTTTCTAATAACTAGATAATTAGTGGAAGGTGGAGCTTGTTGTTTAAAAAAACTAGCGATCATTTAAAACTTGGCTTGTTTGGGCTGCTGTTTGATAACAGCCTGTCCATATTTACATATTTCACAAGAAAGAATTTGTGTTTGTTTGTGGGGTGAGATGCACGCCTAGAAACCTTCCCTTCTTGGGCCTGGAGATATGTACTTAGTGCAGCAGTGCTGAATTTGCCTGGGTGTTTTGAGAAAGGAAAGGGAAAGTGCTGTCAGAGAATAACAAATCATCTAGGCAAGGACATAGCTCACTGGAAAAGGTGTGAGGGGAAACTTGGCTATAAGAAGTGCTCATTTAGGTATCTGTCTTCGTTTTCAGCTCTGCAGAAGTGAAGTGCTCCCTCTGCATTGTGGGAATTCAGGCCCTGGCGGAGATGAACCGGTGGCGGGAAGTTCTGTCCTGGGTCCTGCAGTATTATCACGTCCCTGAGCATCTGCCTCCAAAAATCCTGGAGCTGTGGTGAGTTTCTCACTGTGGTTGCCAGGTACACAGAGCTTGCAACAGTTAGGTTTGATAACAGGCTATACAAGAACAGTATATGATATTTTCACTTTGCATGCCATAAACCAGGATGGAAGTGGAACCAGGGACAAGCATGTTCTTGAAGAGAAAAATAATAATAATAAAAAAAGCTGAATTAGTTTCTGTTGTGGATGCTTTTGTTCTCTGAGTGCATACTCATGTGCTAGCCACCCTGAGCCTGCTGAGAGGCTGCCTTTGGGAGCATCTGGAGCTGTGTGTGCCTGAGCATGCCTGCAGGCCAGCAGACTGCTTTGGGGTGATAAGGAACAAAAGGGGTGATTCTGAGAGAGTAACATCAGTGGCTGCACCTACTGCCCTCTTGGAAATCTTTCTTCCTTTGCTTGGAGGGTGGGCATTGACACATGCCTTGATGGTAGCTACTTGTGAGTAATAACTGTCAGTCATTTCAATTTAAAAAGATGTAGTGTTTTCTAATATTTATCTTTCTTGTGTTCTAGTATCCTGTTATATAGCAGAGTGAGAGAGCCCCAGGTCATGCTGGAGGTTGGCAGTAGCTGGCTGAGAGACATAACCAATAAGAGCCTCTCTGAGTATGGTTCATTGCTGGAGCTCTATCTGTTGCGTGTTTTGCTTCCCCTTGGGCAGTTTGAGGGGGCAGAAGACCTTGTACGGGGCTGCGATGTTTCTGACAGTGTGCAACAGCTAGCACTTCTCAAGACCATTTGTGAAAGCCAATGTCAGTGGACTCAACAGGAAGAGATGCACTCAGCTGCTGAAGAGCAGCAGGACACCACAAGAGAGACAGTTTTGGGTAGGCTTTCCTTTCATTGTTTGTGCTTTTCCCTTTTTTTTTTTTTTTCTTCTTCTAAGTTTTAGAGATCTGTGTATCTTAAATACTATCAAAATGGTTCAATTTAGATTGTAATGTGAATCATATACATCTGTGTTCTGTTTCTGTTATCTATGGCCTGTCTGTTCCCTTCCTTGTAATCTGTGATAGTCCATCCCAGAACTTCGACGTGTGCCCTAGACCTTCTAGGTGAGGCAGCTTCCCCAAGCACTCAGGACTTTGCAGTGTGTACAGACAGCAAACTGTCACTGGCACACCAAGGAGGGAAACAAATTCAAAACGTAAAAGCTGCTCACAGACCATTTGTTTGTTGTAGCTCTCTCCTACTGTCTGAAGTAGAGGGGCTGTAGTTTGATGCCTCATAATTGTTGGGGTATTGCCTGTAAATCCTTAAAGAATTGTTCTGTGGGTGATTCTGCTTAGTTTTTACCCTGGTTGTTGATGGCTGTTGCACTGGGGGTAGTCCATCCTGTACGGACACAGCATGGAAACAATTTTCACATCTTGTTGCTGTGCAATGCCAGATTCAGAACAGTGGCTTAGGAAAGAAATAGCATATCTTGTTACCAGCTATGCCACCTCTGTGGGGTTTTTTTGTTTGTTTGTTTTCTCCTTAAGTCTGGCTGTGTAGTGGTGGTTTCCTTTTACCAGTGAGGAGATGATCTGACCACTTTATGGAACACTTCCTTAAATGAGTTACCAGCATCAATTTAAACAGCTGGGTATTGTAAGGCCCGTCACATCCGGCTCTAACAGATCTGTAGTACTACCTAACCAGCATTGTTAGGCCCCTTACTAACAAAGGGCAGCAAGTAGTAACTGTGTATTAATATTGTCAGGACATACCAGCCATGAGGTAGTCACGGAAAGATTGGAATATATCACAGAAGGTAATGAAAGACTTGCTGATCCATGTGCTGACAATTACAAAGGGGATTTAGTCTCCACCAATGTCAGAAGATGAGAATTATTTTCAAGCTTTAGTAGATTTATTCTGAAATGTTTTAGAAGTACAAACAGGCAACTAAAACTATCAAGTGCATCCTTTAAGGGTTTGTGTTGTTGGATCTGTGTACTTTTTCTTCTTTTCCATTAACAGTTAAGCCCATGTAGAGCAATCCATGCATGGCATTTAAAGTACTACTTATTCTCGAGAACTGTAAATCACTTGAAGTTATCTCCCAGCAGAGATGTTTGCACTGCTATGGTATAAGTTCATATCATCTTAAAGTAGATGCCGAAAAAAGATCTAATGAATTGTATCCTAAAATTGTATTATTTCTCTCTGTTCCCTACAAAAGAGACTCATGCGATCAAACTAAGATGTGCCACAGTTAGGTGAGATGGATGGCACCTCTTCTGACTATTCTAAGTGATTTTATTTATTTATTTATTTATTCTGTTTTGCCCTAACAGCCTTTTTGTTCTTGTGTTCTAGGTGCTCTGTCCCAAAAGCTCTTGACCATGTTGACATTGCTCCGTAGAGCACTGAGGTCCATGTCAAGCCACTTCTATTTAATTCCTTACAAAAAGATGCTCTTGGCTGCTTTTATGCTATATCTGGTGGTGGTGAGATTAGACCCAGGTACAGAATTTAGATTTCTTTTTTTTTTTTTAATCCGTTATGGCTACAGAGAAGAAATTAACAGTTGCTTTTGATAAATTTGGTCTTTGTAAATGTGTTGTCTTTGGGAGACATAAAAACTGGGTGGCTAGGAACTTATTTTTTAGGCTTGTTTCTAGTTTTTCCATCTGGAGTCTGTGTAGAAAGATGTAGCTCACCAAAAGCAGTTGTCTGTAAACAGTTATCCCATCTTCAGCTTTTTCCAACAAACAAGGAGCAGACTGTTAGAGATTGGCTGAGCTGTCCTAGACCCAGCCTCTGCCTCAGTCAGCTTGAGGTGCTACAAGGTGAATGCCTTCTGGAAGAGTGATTGCCTTCTGGGGCTGTCTTGTCAGGAACGCAGAGAGTTGCCCAGGGCAGCAACATATTCATGAGTTTGTTCTGCTTATGCTGGACTCTCACTAGTAATGGCTGCGCCTGTCTCTGAAGAATGGGCTGGTCCCGTGATGTCAACGGTTCCCGGGGAGCGGAAGGGATGTATGTCCCCCCTATCTGGATACACCCGTTTTACTGGGTGGTAGGTGCTCTACTGCTGTTCCACAAATAATCCATTGGAAAATACTGAAGAAGGCTTGCTAGGGATGGGAGCAGTGGCTGGGGTGAAGGCCTGAGTACTGAACTGAAAAGGAGGAAATAAAACAGCTAGGCTTCCGTTAACTCTGGCGGGGATCAGCCCTTTCTTAATATGTTTAGTGTATCTTAGCTTTCTCTGTTATAATGAAAGGCTCTTTTGCTTTTTGTTTTGTTCTGCAGCTTCTCCCATGTCACTGCCGTTTCTTTACAGACTGGTCCAGCTCTTCCGACAGGCTTGTGCAGCTGTGTGTTCTCCAATCCGCAGGCCTCCAGTTCAAGACTAAGTGGCTACCCCCACAGAACACGTTTTTTTTTTTTATGCTGCTGCAAAAATGTCAGCTTGTCTTGAGGACTTCATTAGGCTCTTCAAGGACTGAGATCAGTGTCCCAATTGAGATGGCCACCTGTGAACTCCTGTGTGATGACATCTTCCTTTCTTCAGACAGGGAAATATTGTATGAATTTTGAAACCATGCCAAGTATTCCCCACCCACACATGCTTTGCTTGGCTCTGCAGCATCATTCTGTCAAAGAGTTGGTTAAAGCTACTCCCCTAACCTACAACTGGAGTAAGAATCCTTTTAAAATAGTTTGTTTGGGATATACATTCTCAGTGAGAGTTGTGTAGCTAGTTGTGAGCTAGGCTTACTGAGATGTTTTGGAAGAAGGCTCCATCCTTGCAAATGCTGGGCAGTTCTCTGAACAAGGGAAGTAGCATTCTTTGGAGGTAGGACCGTAAAAGACAATAGAGTACCAGGTAGTTAGGGGAATATACTGTTTTGCCTGAAGACATTGGAAAAGCCCAGTTTCTGCAGCATGGGATTTAGGACACGCATGTGGAAATAAAACAGATAATGGAGCCTGTTGCCTTTTGAAAGTCATGGTTTCTCTTGACTGATGCCTCCTCATGTAGGCATTCTTGATTTTAGTCATATCTAAAGCCAGAAAATGAAGGTGGTGGGACACCAAGGCTGTTGTCCTGCACCTACTGTTCCTAAATGCAAATTACAGCACTTTGTGCTTGCCTGATGCATAAAAATTCTTAGGAGCATGGGGTGGTAAGGAAATAAACTTTTTTTTTTTAAACTATATTCCATATTATTGTCTAGACTCTGCCTAAAATCTAAAATATGACTTTACTAAACAACTGAAGTTGTTGCACTGTTTTACTCTGTGTTTTCCTATGTTTTGCTATGTTTGTTTAGATGTCAGAAAGCCTCCATATGTCTAGAATACCACCCCCACCATACCTAAAGTCTTGGTTTAGATGAAAGCCATTTATCAATGCTACTGTCATTCAGAGGAAAAGTTTATTAATAGGTAGAAAGATGTATTTCCCAAACCTTCCCCAAAGCTGTGGGAAGAAAACTGACTTTGCAGAATGCTTTGATTTGTCACCAGACTGGCCTCGTTTCAGGCCACTGATTCGGATTCCTAGGGGCAGAGGCCGCAGGTTTGGGTTTGGACATTTCATTTCTTCTCCAGCCATCCACCTATCATTAATTGGTAGTGGTTAAATCCCAAAGGAGAGAGCACTTACCTTTTAAAACATTGTTTCTACTGAAGCAAGTTGTATGTATAGTGGAGAAAACAAGTTGAAGGCAAGGAGCTTTTGTGGCAAATGTAGCCAGCTGTCCCAGCAACTGTGCCAAGAGGAGTCAGATTGGTAACAGCCAAAACTACAAAATGGGGAAATAAGCAGCCTTTTTGGTAGACTTCATCTAACACATGAAACCTGTGAGAAGTAGCCAATATAGATCCCAGCGCAGTTTCTTACAACAGTAGTCCTCTTCAGATTGTTCCTTTGACTCTAGTAATAACTACATACAGAGGTGGTGGTAACTTCTCTAAAAGGATAGCAGAGTTGGTGTCTTCAAGCTGTGTGCTGTATTGATTTGCTGTCTATCAGGCCACTTTGAAAACACTGCTAAAAATAAATCCATGTTTAGTTCTTCTTGAACTATCCCAATAGAGAGAAATACTGCAGTACTACTGTGAGATAAACTGGGACAGGTCATTTATGAAAGCAGAATGCAGCAATGACCTTGCTTAGTTGTCTTTTAGTAAAAACTAAGACTTTTTTTGGTCCCTCCTAGGACTTTACAGCAGGATAATTAGCACATAATGCTTCATCCTTTCTGTATTAAAAGTTATTTCTTATGTGCCCTGTGCATATAGGGAATATATTGCTCTGTGAATTTTGTAACACAACTGTCAGTGTTATTCCAACTCCTTGTGTCCAACACTTGATGGGAAATGGATCGTGTCAAACACACAGAGGCTCTGTCCAGATTTGAGCTCTTCCAAGAATGACTATGTTGTATCTGCTGGCACCCTGTCTTACAAGGCCTAGCTCTAAATACTTTGTAAAGCAGTTAATGAAATACCAAAGTTCACTCTAAAGGAAGGCCAAATCTTAACCAATACTTGACTGTTCAGGTAGCAACAATTTGTTTGCTCTAGTTTTCTATTCACATTTTTAGTTTGACAGCACAGTTGCATTTGTAGGGTTGGGACCAGTGGTATGTACAGACCATATGTTATGTTTAGAATTCTGTTAAATGTCATAACCATTAATTTCTGGGGACATTAACATTCAATTTGATTTTAATCATAGTTTGGCAACCTCCACTTTCTTTCAATACTACTGATTTTGCATTTGTGTTTTATTTAATCCATCATGAGAGGGAAAGAAGGCAGAAACAAGCTATCAGGTTTTTTTGTGATTAATACTAAAAATGCAATATTTAATTTTCACAATAAAATGACTACTGATTTACCTTTTCATAGAGGTGCTTATCTGTGCTGTGATTAAGTATATTAAAATTTTCACGTTTAATGTATTGATACTTTACAGTTTTCAAATCACTTCCAGAAATGTTTCATTACCTGTCCTAATCATACAAACATTTGAATTAAGTAGAGGAGTTATTCATTGTGAATAACTGCCTGACTAGATCTAATAAAGTGATCATGTTGGTACAGTATAGGCCTACATTTTCATATGTGTTAAGAGAGTGCTTAATTTCTTACTTTCCATGAAAGATGCAGTGGGGTTTTTTTGTTTTTTTGTTTGTTTGTTTTAAATAACATAAGTGCCTGGGTGTACTTCTGGATGGCCAAGATCAGTAGTATCAAGAATAAAATATTTGGTATTTATTTTTAGTTGCATTTTTCTCTGAATTCCCACTTCATCATGCGAAAAAGATGTAGCCATATGTTATTCTAAGGGAATCCTACCATTTAATATTTGCCAGGGAGAGAGTACGTGCGTGTGCCATGTATACGTGAACTTTCTGCTAGGTATCTCCAGATATAAGAGCAAATGATGGTTCTGGTTTTTGTTTTGCCACCTTCTTGCTTGATGGAAAAAACTTCTATTGCCCCATACTCTAGGCAGGTGAAGAGTTGAAGAACAGTTGTCTATAATCAGCTGAACAGACCTGACAAAGATAAGGCTTGGCTGGCAGAAAGATGAGGTTTGTTGCCTTAGCATCAGGAGGCAAGAAGCTAATCAGTGTACTTTGTCCACAGATGATCAAATTGTCAACCAAGTGGAATTCCTTATCATCCAACCTGACTCGTTTCAATTGGTGCAACTTAGGCAAGTTAAACAACTCTGTTCACTGTTTACCCTCAGTCATCCTTGTCACAAAGACACAATTTTAAAACAATGTCACCTTCTGAAACAGTGCTGATGGTCAAATTTTAACAGTGGCTAATAATCTTCTACACTTAAATGAATTATCAGTAGCATGTTCACCAGTTAGAGAGTTGTAGGAAACCAGTTGTTATTTGTGAAGACACCCCATATATGTTAAAAGTTCTGGTTACAAATGCTGGTTGTAACTTGTTTTTAACCAGGTTTAATATGACAAATTAACTGGGAAGACTTGCTTAAGAGCACACTTAGGGCTGGGGCTTGTGTGTGTTTGAAGGCAGGCTGGTGATGTAATGGGTGAGTAGTGGGATGGGAAGGTTGCCTGGGGGAGATTATGACCTCTCCTGCCTCCTCTGTGATGCTGCAGGGCCCTGGTCAAAAAGGGATGAATGCCCTGCCTCCTTCCACCAGGCTGCTTAGAGCAAAACAGCAGAAGAAACATCAGTAACTAAAGCTGCTGCTTCAAATCAAGACGGGAAGTGAGCACCACAGGAGACACCATGGTAAGAAAAAAAATCAGAGTATTTTATGAAATGATGAGCAATAAGTTTGGCCTTTTGTTTCCACCTATTCTGGTCAAGGTCTGAGTGAAGGTGGGAAGGTTGAAGTGACTTTTTTGTTTCAGTGTTGGGACTGTGACTAAGTGAATGGGACCACAGATTAATGTTAATGATCTGTGGTCTTCCTAGGCCATTGTGGCTCTCTAAATTCATCTCTTGTGTAACACAAACCAGGGAACTTTATTCTGTAATTCCTACTGTGTCCAAGATTTTGTAATTGACTGGCTGGGTGAATCTCACCAAAAGCCTTTCAAGCGTGGTTTAAAAAAATTTCTCTTCTTGTGAGGTTAGTAAATACTGGGAGAGCCGAAGTCACTGCTTGTTTCCTGTCCAATTTCCCATCACACATACAGATGCAAGCAGTGCTAGGACTTTGCTTGTATTTATGTCGATGGTCTTTGGAGCAGATAGACAAGTTAGCCCATAGCAATTTCATTAATAAACTGTAGTACTTTATTAAATTTCCCAGAGTCTTTAAATGGCTTCCAGATTTCTGCACATCTGTGGCTGTTGAAAGGAAGAGGATTTTTTTGTTTTATTCTTGCTTAACTTTATGACAAGACTATAAAGAATCCAAAGTTGAAAGTGTATCTCTGCTACACTGTGTTCCATCTCTGCAGAGGGGAGGAAGATGATATCAGCTGGAGGGATTGATCCTTCTCACTCAGAAGTTTAAATATAAAAGAATAATGGGCTGTACAGTCACATTTTCAACTGCTATTCAAACTTCATATTTATTTTTGTTGTTAAGGAACAATACCTCCAATAAATGCAGATTTATGAAATGGCACAATAATGAAATAATTGCATGTTGGAAAGTGACTATGCTGAAGTATTTTTGAATTCACATAATTTTGGTTTCCTTACCACTTCTCGTAAAGTCCTAATGTCAAATTAATATTAGGATGGTGCTCCCAGTTTGCAAACTGACTGACTTCCATCTGACCACAGAAAAGGCTGTTTTCCTAAATTGTGCGGTCACTTTTAAGAACCTTTTAAGTAGAAAGTCACCACTTAAAAAAAAAAAATCTAGTCAATTTTAAGTAAAAAATTTGGAATAGTGGTAGAAAAATTCCATGTGTAATTAATTTTTCAGAAGTGGTTGCTGACCTTTGAGATTAGGTACCTAAGAAGCCTGACTCTTTTCCTTTTCTTTTAAAGAAAGGGCTGAATACCTAGTTTTGGAACACCGAGCTCTGTAAGGTGTCCTAAATTAGGAACTCAAAACATAGAGACAACTAAATGATCAATTCCTTGGTCTAAGAAGATGTGAATACCCTTTCCCCCTTTAAGGTCCGTAGCTGCTTCAAAGGGGTCTGCAAAATGAGTTCTGACACTGGACTCCTGGTGATCATCAGTGGTTTGTGTCAGAAGCTCATGACCTCCCTGCTAGGTCATGAAATAGGAAGAAAGGATCACAAAGAGCAAGTGAGTTCAGAATGCATGACAGGGTGGCTGTAAGAAACAGCGATACAGTGTCATCCCCAGGGGAGTGCCAAGTGAAGCAGAAGAATTACAGCTGAAGATGAATTTGGTGCTTTTTTTCTTCTCCTGCTTGGCATCTGCTGCTCCTGCATCTTTATTTTTGTAGCACAGAATCAGGAAATGTAATGCAATTATGTGAAACTCCTGGTGGTTGCTGTTTCAAAAAATAATCCAAAGTTTATTTCTCTTGATTGATTTTAAGGGGGTCACTATCTCTTCATATTTTTTAGTTCCTGTGTTCAAGTCTCACTTACTGTACAAGTCTACTTTGCATAGTACTGCCAAATGTAATGTAAACATGAAATAGGTGTTTAAGTAACTTATGTACTCTGCAAAGGTCCAGCATAAAAGTCTCCACTCAAAAAGGAAAATTGGGTGCCTGTACAGAGGGAGCAACCCTTTTCTCAACTACAGACTGAAAAGCAAACCTCAAATGTCCTGATTCAAAATCTGCTAAAAACCCCCAGAAATCTCTCTTCAGTGATTATAGCGGTATAGCTCTTTCTCTATGGAAATATATCTGCTTACAATTCACATTGGCACATCAAGCTACAGACCTTCTAAAATCAATATAGAAAAAAAGAATCCTTCCCAATCCATTTCCTTTTCTTTATTTCCCCTTCATTCCTTTCCACTCTGAGCAGTTTTATTTTTCACATCCACTAATACAGCTCTGCTCTTGAGATCACTTTCTATCACATGCACGTTTTTCAACATTTACCTAGGTAAGGGTAGTACACATGTGGACTAATGGACCATCTATTTAAAATAAAACAGAAATTTCCAGCTTCAGTGTGGCTGAAGTTTAAAGCAGGTTGTAATTAATGTGCCTTCAAACTCTTAACACCAGGTTTTGTATCACCACAGCCTTGATACAGGTAGCAGGCTACCTGTGATCTGGGCATATTAAAAACAGTGAGATATGAATTTGAAGTGGGATTAAAATTTAAATATTCTCTGGGATTCTACTGATATTTCTTCTGTCAGATTTTCCCATACTGTACATGGCTAGGGGGCGGGGGTGGAGAATAACGGCAGCTAATGCTGGGCAGCTCCGTATCTGCGGAGATCACCAGAGAGAGCTGGACCAACCAGCAGAACTTGAATATTCAGGAGAAAGGAAGCTGATTAGGGAGAGACAGAAGTGGAGCTGCAATTTTTATGGGACAGACGATAATAAAATGAAAAAAAAGCTTCCATCCAGAAAACAGCTTCTGCCTTCACCTAACTAGATAAGGTTTTCTTCTTGACGAATAAAGAATATTCAAACATTGGCAAGATACTAAAAAAATCCTTAATCCTCTTTGAGCTTTACTGGGCACAAAAAAACCCCAGAAAATCCAAATACGGTATTGTTTTAATGTAAATGAAATAGGCTGTATTTGTTCCCACTTACCCATGTAGTTTTGGAAAACTCGGGACATGATTAAGAAGTTTTATGAAATCCAGTTCATCTTTTGCTTCACTGTCTTAAAGTATCAGGGAGAATTCAGTTTTGATGGAGCCCTGAGACATTCAGTTTGTCTTTGAATTAGGGAATGGGCACCCAAGTACTATATGCAGGCGCTCTGTATTGTGGAGGGGATGAGGGATTAAGAACCCTCTTTGACTGTTCAACAAATTCATAAACTGGAATTCTTAGGATTGTATGGTGTGCAGAACTGAGCATCTCCATTTCTGCCTGGTCTGGTAGACTACAGTGGGTTTATCAAGATTATATCTAGATGGGAAATTTCTAAAGGAAAAGAATTGGGGAGTATGTGTTCATTTTTGAGGCAACAAATGTTGCTTGCAGACTACAAATAGACTATTGATAAACAAATCAAGTCTAATATGTGTAGCTACATTTGTGTTAATAAATTCATTTTAAGGAAAGGATGATCTACATCATACGCAGAAAAAGAAGGATGGTGTTGGAACTTATTTCTTCTTTTTGGATGGAAGCTACATTTTATATACTTTAAATGCAGTACATGTTTAAACACTGTATTAATGGCTTTTTCATACTAGCTTGTGAGCATTAAGGTTAAGAGCAAAGAAATGTGGATATTTCCATAGATATTCCCTAAGACTGGATAGGAATCATCTGCCAAAAATGTCATATTCAAATATACTGTGTCCAGCAACAGTGTTTTGGAGAGAACCCTTTACATTCACAGTACTTGAGAGTCTGCATAACAACCTACAGAAGGAGAAACATTTATTTTTTTTTTAGAATGCGATATTGTATTTTATGTTTCAGATTTCTGGCACTAAACTATGTGCATGGCATAGTAATATACATTTTAGAAACTGGTTATTGACTGAACAGCAATGACTACAAAAGTGTATGTATGAGAAGGATTTCTCAGGAGATTAATTTAACATACGAAGAGTATCAAGTTCTCTTGAGTATCAAGTTAACTCTTCACATGTTAAATTGAATTAAAATACCTGGGGAATGGGCTGAAACAATCAATGGTTGAGATTAAATTAGGTACTAAAGGTACTTTAACTCTAGTTACTTTCATTTAATTTGTACAAATCTGTTTTCTACTTCTCCAATCCACATATTCAAAGGAAGATTGAGAGATCAGAAAATAATTCATTCCTTTTGTTTTATCTATAGATCAATAAGGCAGCATAGTTGTGTTTTGTCCCAGGTAAATGGACTTAGCCCATATTCCTTAGCTGGGATCTACTGTTACTCATTTTGTGTATCTATGCACAGTTTTTCTGTTTGTATGAGTTTACATGCACTGCAGAACATGTACTTACTGTACACATATGTAGGTATGGCTGCAAATTTCTAACTGTTGATTATCATTTCTTTCTACACACAGCAAAGTACATTCATCTTCCTACTTGTAAATAAGTGTAGAATATTTTCTATTAATTCCAGTGAAATGTTGTGAAATGTGTTGTAATTCCTGTGCAAAATTGTGTAAGTTTTTGTCTCATATTCAGATGAAAAAAAACAACAGTGGCTGATTTGGGTTTTCAGGTAAGATCAGCTTAAAGACTCTCAAGATATTCACTGGTTCTTCTCACCTTTCCCCTGATCTCCCCTTTAGCGTGAGTGCATCTCTGTTCACGTTGGTCAAGCTGGAGTTCAAATTGGCAATGCATGTTGGGAACTCTTCTGTCTGGAACATGGCATTCAGCCAGATGGCACCTTCAGGGACCAACCCAGCGATGACGACTCTTTTGCTACATTTTTCAGAGAGACAAGCACTAGAAAATATGTGCCACGGGCTATTATGGTGGACCTGGAACAAACTGTAGTAGGTCAGTATACAACTAATCTTGGAAAATGGAAATGAATTAACTCTTCTGGGTGCCAGTATTCAGATCACCGAGCAGCAAGGCAATGCACTTACCTTTAGGGATGATTTCAACATCCAGGTAAAACTTACATGCTTTAAGTTTATAATACCAGATATTAGTAAAAGCTCTGTTATTCTCAATGAGAAGATGAAAACTGACTACGCTTTGTTGTTGGCACTGTATCTAATAATTAGTAAAATCAAAAGTTTACTATTGTTAAACCTCTCACTAGTTATAATTGACCTTTCTCCATGAGAATTTTTACCTTCTGGTATTTTTTGTGGTGATGTTTTCCTTTTATAACTGATGGAAAATGCTTTCCTTCCATTCAGATCTGAGACAGGAACATGAAGAATCAGGTAACAGGGGTGTTCTGAAAGATTTCTGGGGGAGAAACCACCATTTTACTCTTGCAAATCTCTTCCAGTCATTCTCCTGAAGGTTCTGATGGATTTCATCTGATCAGTATAAAGAGGTGATGTTTTCCCACAGCATGGCATAACCATCATTTGAAAAATGAATTCATCTGTATAACAGGGCAACTTAAGAGAAGCATCTCAGAGCAGCAGCTGCTTCTTTTTTTCAGAACTGAAAACATCTCAGATATTCCTTAGCTTTGTACTTAGCTTCTCAGCCCTCAGATCTTCCATGCCATTTGTCTGCCAACACAGACTGCTGTGCTTTAGCAATTGGATTTGCTAACATTATCAGCCTTGGTGAATTATCCCTTCTGAGCTTATACTTCTTTTCTTTTATTCAGATGAAGTGCGGACTGGCACCTACCGGCAGCTTTTCCATCCAGAACAGCTGATCACTGGAAAGGAAGATGCAGCAAATAACTATGCCCGTGGCCACTACTCCATTGGAAAAGACAAAATTGACATGGCATTAGATCGTATACGCAAACTGGTATGTACTATTACATTGGAAGCAAGACTTTGGGTGGGTGGTAGGGGAAATAAAACATCATGTACGTTTTTTGGTAGTGACTCTTGTTTTGCTTTTACTATTGTTATTGGCTTAGAACAGGGAAACACAGATCCTGGGAGTCTTAAGACTGGAAGACTTAAACAGAAAATCTTAAATATTGCTGTGGTATTATTATTGTAAGAGAAATCTAGTATCATTCGAGGGAATAGCCTGAGATTTATAGGAAAAACACAGACTGTGAGAATGTTCTGGGAAAACTGCTGATCTCTGTGCTGTGTGCTGAGTGTGGGTGTTGCTGTCACTATCTCAAGGTGGAATTCAAAGATATATTCACTTATTCTTTCACTTTTGATGTTGGTTTTCAGACTGATGCCTGCTCAGGGCTACAGGGATTCCTCATTTTCCACAGCTTTGGCGGGGGCACTGGCTCTGGCTTTACCTCATTACTGATGGAACGTCTCTCCCTGGACTATGGAAAAAAGTCCAAGTTAGAGTTTGCCATCTACCCTGCTCCCCAGGTCTCCACCGCTGTCGTGGAGCCCTACAATTCCATCCTGACCACGCACACCACCCTGGAGCACTCGGACTGCGCCTTCATGGTCGATAATGAGGCCATCTATGATATCTGTCGCCGAAACTTGGACATTGAGCGCCCAACTTACACTAACCTCAACCGCCTCATCAGCCAGATTGTCTCCTCCATCACCGCCTCGCTGCGCTTCGATGGTGCCCTCAACGTGGACCTGACCGAGTTCCAGACAAACCTGGTGCCCTACCCGCGCATCCACTTCCCCTTAGTGACCTACGCCCCCATCATCTCTTCTGAGAGAGCATATCACGAGCAGCTCTCGGTGGCAGAAATCACCAGCTCCTGCTTCGAGCCCAACAACCAGATGGTGAAGTGTGACCCGCGACATGGCAAGTACATGGCTTGCTGCATGCTGTATCGTGGTGACGTAGTTCCCAAAGACGTCAACGTAGCAATAGCTGCCATCAAGACCAAGAGAACTATCCAGTTTGTGGACTGGTGTCCAACAGGCTTCAAGGTGAGTGTGCTTCTCTGTAATGTTTAAAGGGCAAGTTCAGTCTAGCTGAAAACTTACGCTTAAAGTTGTAGGTCTTGCACGCTTTCCACTTGTGAGAAAAACGAACGTTAGGAATATTTGTGCGTGTAAAATGTACCCTCGGACATCCCATTGACACAGACTCCTAAATAGTTAAATAAATAGGTACATATATTGTATAGAAGTACTGTACTATATGTACTGTATATTTAGTAACTGGATAATGTCAACTCTCTAATAATTTAAATTATATACATACATACATATATATATATATATACATACAGATATATACAGAAAGATCAAGGTAAGGATTATATTCTAAAGACACTGTTGAGACTGTCCTTCATCAGATTAAAAAAAAAATTAAAAAATTAACAATAATACATTGTTGGCAAGTGAAACATTACTACATCTCTGTGAAGACTATTTTCTTCACTGTACCGAATTTTGCCAAGTGTACTACTGTATTTTTTTTAAGCTTCTCTTCATTTAGAGTCCAGTTCTGGTTGCACACTCTTTTTTTTCTCAGTAAAGGATAGGAATTGACTTGTGCCCAAAAGAACAGCTTGAATGCCATTAGCCTTACGAGGGATTTTGCTGACGTGATTTGAGTTTTTTGCCATCTCTCTTCCTTCCCAACCACCAATGGTTTTACAATTTTCTCACTCTTTATTGTGTCCTTTAATCCTTTTTCTCATAATTCTTTTTATTCCACCACCTTTCTATTGTTATTTGCAGGTTGGGATTAACTACCAGCCTCCCACAGTTACCCCAGGAGGAGACCTGGCCCAAGTTCAGCGAGCAGTCTGCATGCTGAGCAACACCACAGCCATTGCAGAGGCCTGGGCAAGGCTCGACCACAAGTTTGACCTGATGTATGCCAAGAGAGCCTTTGTGCACTGGTATGTGGGGGAAGGTATGGAGGAAGGAGAATTTGCAGAGGCCCGGGAAGATTTATCTGCCCTGGAGAAGGACTATGAGGAAGTGGGAACTGACTCATTTGAAGATGAAAATGGTGGGGGAGAATCTTAAAATTCACTTTGCCCTCTTCTGTGCATAAGATTGCCTCTATGTGTCTTTATTTCATGTGGCTGCATTCTTGCTTGTTTCACATATACCAAGTCTGTAGAGTATGTTAGTAGAGTGCAACCATTATGAGTTTCAAAAATACCATCTCCACTATGAGATCACAAGACAATCAGCACACGATATATGACCAGGTAATCATTAGCCTCTATTCCTCAGAGGGCAACAGGCTGCATTTCTTTGCCAATATATCCTGTAAACAAGTTATTTTGGAGCTAAGGGTCCATCTGTCTTACATACTGTCACTTATTCAATACAAATATACAGTCATATAGCTGCAATTTCATGATTTGAGAAACTCTGTTGCTTCAAAATGTCGCATACAATTGTGCTACAAACACTAAATGAAGAGACATTACATGCAGTGCTTAGTCTTTATTTCATACTAATTCAAAACATAACATTAGTAAAGCTTTAAGATTCAGTGAGAGCTCTCAGTTTTAAGTATATCTGCTCCTTCAAACATTTCTGGAAGATATCCTATTGAAGCTTTCTTAAGAAAATTTTATTCCTTTGATTCTTTCAATTCCCTCATATACTTGTCTCATTCCATTTTGCCTGATCTTACCAAATCTGTGTCTCCTTCCTTATGTTTTCCCATGGGTTTCACCATTTCTTATATTCTTCCCCAACCCCCACCCATTATTCCTTTATTCCTCCTCACTAGGCTCTGCTCAGAAATATCCTGCCTGTCTAATCTCTACGCTATCACCCTCCTTGAAACCCTCTCTCTTTTCTGAGTCTTCACTTCTCTGTGAGATGCAGTGTGGCAAGTAATAAAGCTGAGGTCTGCAGACATGAGAGCAGTGACCTCTGTCAGGCGGCTATGAATGCCAAGGAAATGTGTAGCCTGCAACTGCAGCTGGAAAAAGGTGTAAGGAAGCGCTAGAGCCTTGGACAAAGGAGAAAAGTAAGTTCTTGGCACTGTTGGAACCAAGAACTTACAGCTAGTCTTAGCACCATTGCTTCTACAGATTTTGCCAGGTGCCATGAGCAGGGGCACAATTCAGGTACTCTTAACTTCAGTGGGAGTTTAGAACATGCTATGCTTGAGCAGCAATTGTGTAACAATCAAAACAGGACTGGTCTGGAAGTGCAAGTATGTGGACAGCCCTATTGTCACTGCTAAATGGATAACTTTTCTGACGGAACTAAAGGCCTTAAAATGACCAGCTTGTGGAATGCAGGACAGAAGCATTACAAGTTCCACCAAACTTTCTGAAACCACAGTACATTATCAGAGCCATGACAAAGAATGCATGCCATAGTTACAGGTGGGATGTCTAAAAATGCCAGCTATGACTTCACAATGTAGTCTTCATAATTAATATTTTTGCATATTCTCATTGTTTCATGATTTTAGAACTGTGTATTGTTAAGGTATGCATGCAGATGGCCAGCCCTGGCCTGAGGTTAAACTGACGGAATAACATGAGAAACTGCTGCACGCTGCAGATGACGGAAGGGGAAGAGTGGCTGGCCAACCCCAGGCTGGGTCTAAACTAGTAAGACAATGGCAGCAGAAACTACCAGACATTACATATAGTTAAAGGGGAGTTTTGAGGACTCCCCTTGGGTGAAAGATGTCAACAGAAAGTGAAGGGGGTGCTGGCTTACTGGGGTCACTAACTAAGCTGAAATTACCAAATAAGAGTGTAAAATCAGAAAAACAGGGCCAGTGGGAAAAAGGTGGGGTATGTGTTTATTGGGGGGGAGGGGGCATGAAAATGGTAATATAAGACAAAGCAAATCATGCAATAGGATGACACTCTGTTTGCGAGTACCTGTTGAGCAGCCCCAAAGCCTGAACAACACCTGGAGCAAGACATTAACCCCATTGTTCTGACCTTACCAAGTTTGTCTGACTTGCTTATGTGGTCAGGGTTATCTGGAAGGTTTCCCTTAACATAGATGAGAAGACATCCTGGAGGGAATAGAGGATGGACCAAACCTCCTTAACATATAGCTCTATAGTTTTTTAATGCTGGATATATTATTGATCTTTCATAAGTAAATTTCTTTAAGAAAAACAATGTTTTCACTGAAACATACGCTCATCAAATACAAATTCCAGCAGTGCTACAGAAATGCCCTGTTTTTTTTCCCTAACTGTTGGGGGCTGTTGCCCCCTTTCTGGTAGCTCAGTTTGTATTAGGTCTGCTAAAAGATCATAAAGCAGGCACATCCAGAAACTTGACTGATAGATGCAAGATGTAGTTTGCTCTACTTTTTATCTGCAAAATGAATGGCTGGTCTTTGTATTATAAGCTATAGTTCTGAACATGCTATATTAGGATAGGTAATTCTGCAAGTCCAGATCTACTTCTACAACTTTTTACATATATATACACGTTTTGTGCATGAAAATTCTAACCAGAAAGGAAGTAACTCTTTTGAAACTGTATCCCAAGATGTACTGCATTTTTCTTTATTGAAATGTCATTAAAAAAAAAAAAGCAGTGCAGTTCTCTGTTTCAGGCATAATGTTTGAAAGCCATTTTTTTTATTAACATAGCAGAGTTCTGTGTGGATACTAAAATACTAGAATTTGGAATTTTAGAAATACTTGAAATGAGATATTCTCAAGTCTCCCAGTAGGTGGCAACAGAATAACAGAATGGAGTTTTATAGTGGACACACTGAAGCATTTATATCATTCACCTAACTTCCGAAGTTATCATATGCAATATGTGGAAAATGCAAAGACTTTTGTGCACCATATACTGTCTACATAAGCATCAGATCAAAAGTTAAAGGGACTTGTATAATCACCAAAGAACCTCCTAGGAATACACTGTTTTCTAAGATCTGCACAATACTGTTCTAAATTAATCCAAGGTTTTGCCACTATTGTTATGTCAGTTGGATAGCTGATCTGTAAGGAATGATGTACATCTGGTAGAGGAGGGTATCTTTCATAAGATAAAGCAGTTATTGCCCTTCATTTGCCTGCTAACATGTTTTTATGTCCATTCAGAACAGAAATGATGGATCACAGGACTCAGTGGTTCTCTTAGCTCAAGATCTGTTGAACAGTACTTCTCTGTATTATTCAAAAATGCTATTTTCAGAGATTGGTCATTTTTTAAATAGAGAAAAGGCTTTAGTTTTAGGACTGCTATTTTAGTTTTGACTATTCTGTTGTATTCTGTTGTGGTGTTCTGGAGGGCACCTATGCTGCAGTGCCCAGTAGATGTGCACACAAGGAGCCCTTTGAGCATGGTCCAGTTGGACCATCCCAGTTGTATCCAGACTGTGTATCACCCTGGGGAACAATGGCTGTTCACAAGCCCTCTGGTGTACCAGCAAAGCCACTCTAGCACTCATGCCAGATTCACTTATTTGCACACTTCAGGATTCCATGGCAGAGGCTTTTTTTATCATCAGCCCTATTTAGCTCTTGTCATCATCTACCAGTATCCCAAGGTGAAAACTGAACTGGACAGACCTATGCCAGACCTTTGGGCTACTGACCTTCCCCCTGCACAGCATGTCTTGTGCCTTTTGCATACACGGCAGAGAGGCTGAATGACTGTCACTACAAGCTCACCATCTTCCCACGCAGGCTGAAATGCCAGCATGGAGCAAGCTGACTTCATTTCCAAGAAGTCAGGCCCAGAGCACAGCTGCCTGATCTCTCTCTGGAGAAAGCCTAGAGGCCTGATCAACAAAACTCACCAGCACTTGGGAACACATTCCCACACTGTGCTTTCAGGTTATCCTCTAAATCAGGACTGGGCAACACAGATGGACAGAACAACATAAGGAAATACACTGCTCAGATGAAAAACAATATGCCCAAGTCTTCCTCAGGAATTTTAGCTCTGTGTTTGGCTTTCACCCTAGGCCAGCATGTATTTCCAACACTTGAGTTCATGGGCTATCTCAAGACAGAGCAGGTAGACCATTTGTTTCAGTCAAAAGCAGGTCTGCGAAGGCCTTTTTTTCAGATATGCATTTGTGAGAAATACAAGAACAATCAGCTTAGTTATCTCCAGACTCTTCAAGTTCAGCTGATTCCAGAGAGAAGGCAGAGTCACTGTAATCCTGCTGGCCAGTTCCCCCTTGCTCCTGGAAGCAGTCAACTAGTGAGGCACGACCCAGACTCTGTTCAGTGTGTATATCCAGGATTGGTGAGTCTACAGGTCCTGGGACATGTGAGTTTGAGGGTGTTGGCAGGGAAGGATTAACGCTGACCCCAAGAGGTGTCCTCACTGCCTAAGGAGAGCAGGAGAGGGGCAATGGAGGGGCAGAGAAAGTGCAGAAACAGACCAACCTGCAAACCTTTTAGTAATAAGAGCCCTTCTAGCTTTTGTAGCTACTAGATCTGACATATTGACTCAAAGAATGCCTAAGAGGATCTGGGTGGTGGACTGCCCAATGTATTTCGCTGTGAGACCTTTTTCTAAGATGATTTCCTGCACAGATCTCTACATCTGTTGGAGCCACAGGTATTAGCATTTCACTCTCCCTTGTGTGCCAGAGCTTGGCTGGACCATTACTTGTTGTCTCTTTGCAGATATCTCTGCACATGAGTAAGAGAACATCTATCAGACAACAGACACCCTCCTCCAATAGTGCTGTTCTGTAAGGACTGTTCCTGATGGGGCTAACAGCAGGAAAACACCTGGTGTGATCCCTGTGATGCACAGGTGATACCAAAATGGGCAGAGAAACTTTGTATGTGGATAGCACTAGACCTGCTCTCCCCCAAACTTTCTTGGCTATGCCAATCTGTCTGCTCAAGCAGTTGCATGCTCATCACTTTGGGTCTGAGGCAGACTGGCTCCTGTCCTGTCCTGACAAGGCATGTAATCTGTCCACAGTGAGACTGGCGCGAGATTGCTTTATGGATGTGTCCATCCTGGCAGAAGCTTGTGGTGAGGCAGCATAGTCAGCCAGTAACTGGCAGGATGGACTTCAGAGTTTGTGCTATGGTGTTTGGGCAGAGACATGTTATGCAGCATGCTTAGCCATGGTATGTGAGCACTGCAGTGTAGCCTCAGCCTCCAAGTTCTGGGTAGAAAGAGGTGTGGGCATCCCAAGTTGGCTACTCTTACAACACCTCTCTAAGCACATGCTGAGACTAATAACATGAGTGGTGAGGGAGTCTAGTGTCAAAGGTGCTGCCAAAAGTGTCAACACAATCTAAACTATCCATTTGACCTAAGAGACAGGAACCAAAGCTGTTACCATATTTTTATACAAAATGGGATAGGCTAAGGAAGATGAGAAATTACCAAGGCTATTCCAAGTCTACTCCTTACAGGTGCCAGGAGGTAAATTTTATTTTTTATATTGCTATTTTCAAAATTCAAGCAGAAGAGGCAGATTCTTCATGAGATGTTGGCATTCCTCTACACTATTAACAATAAAAATCGGTGGAGTGTGCACACACACACACACACACACACTTATATATCTATGTATCTATAGATAATACTCCTTTTTAAAAGAGAGGAATGTGGTAGAGAAATTATACTGAGGAGATGTATGCAGGGTAACCAATGCTTTCGCCAAAAGGCATTAAAAAGTTAGTTAAAAGAGTAACATCAACATGTTGTATGGATGGAACACAAATAAAACCAACCGATGGCTAAATGAACCATCCCAGAACCACAGGAGGCTGGAGGGAATTCTGGAGGTCATCTAGTTCTCTCAGTGTCTCCTCATATGTCAGGTGCTCCATCCCCTTAATCATCGTGGTGGCCCTGTGCCTCAGTCGCTCCAGTATGTTAATGTCTTTCTTGCACTGGAAAGCCCTAAACTGGAAACAGTGCTCCAGATGTGGTCTCACAAGCATCAAAGAGAGGGGAAGGATCACTTCCCTGGATCTGCTGGCTATGCTTTTGTTAATACAGCCCACAATGTAGTTGGCACTTCTTTGCTGCAAGGGCATGCAACCTCATGGTCAACTTGTCCACTAGGATCCCCAGGTCCTCTTCTGCAAAGCTGCTTTCTAGCCAGTTGGTCCCCAGACTGTCCTGTTGCAGGGGGTTATTCCATCCCAGATGCAGGACTCTGCACTAGCCTATGTTGAACTTTGTGAGGTTCCCTCAGCCCATTTCTCCAGCCTGTCAAGGTCCCTCTGAACAGCAGTCCTGTCATCCAGTGTATAACCTGCTCCTGCCAAGTCAGTATTGTCCACAAACTTGCTGAGGGTGCCCTCCATCAGATTATCCAGGTTGTTAATAAAGACATTAAACAGTATTTGGCCCTAGTGGGCCAATACTAGTGGGACCAATAACTCCCTCATGGGAAGTACTCCTATTGGGCCCAATAGCTCCCTCATGGGGCTTGGACGCTTGTCTCAGCAGGATCTCTGCTTGTGGACCTTGTGGATCTTCTGCTCCTCTTCCCTGCTGATATGCAGTCTGTTCTCCTCTTCCTGCAGTTCCTTTACCCAGTCACCCCAACCAGACCACACCTCCCACAGGTGATGCCACCATTGTCCTCAGCTGCATGAGAGGCACCCAACTCTCCCTGCAGTTGAAAACCTGGACTGCAGCATCCTTCCCCTGGAGCCCTGTGTGTGTCAAGGTATTTCATGTGCCAAGGGCAGTTGCTCCAGTTGGTGCCAGAGATTGGGCCATGCAGTGTGTCAATGACCTCATCATGCAGTCTCAAGAACTCTGTGCTTGTCTTGGCATCTAGTTCATCCTCATTCTATATTGCTCAATGACAAGTGTCCATACTAAAATAAGGCTCTCTAATCATTGCTATTCTCATCTGCCTTCAGCAGATCTTGAAAACCCAAAAGCCACCTAGGGTCACTGTTAGCAACAATGGTTTGCATTCATATTGAAAGAAATTGGAGAGTTCTTACTTGCAGACAGAAACACTTAACTTGTCCTAAGCCAGTGGGAAGGTTAGAAGTGAAAAAAGGTACCTCTCAGAATATTTAGAATAGGGATAGAATACTTAGAATACTATTAAAGTACTGGGAAAGAGCCTTTTTGGTTTCTGGCATATCCTATATCCCATACTATCACTTATGAAAGCCTAACAGTTATTGAGCAGAAAGTTACTTTGTACCAAAATATCAAACATATCACTATTCTTAACAGAATATATTGAATAAGAAAGATTTTACCAAAAAAAACCCCAACCCCCAAACAGACAATGACACATAGGTCAAAAATTAGATTTCTTGAGACTGGTTCCATTGTAAGAATAACACTGTAACAACCTATTCCTCAGCCTTAAAACTATGATGTTATTTTATTCTGGAGAGATGTGGGAGTCAAATAGTTTAAACAATGTGGCAGGCAAAAATGATCATGTGAATTCTTCCTCTGTAAAAAATATTTGTGGCTTCAGAAATATTTGTGACTTTTCCTAACCAAAATCAGAGAAGAGAGATTTACAGGTTTATGTAAAGATTACCAAAACAAAGAACATACCAAAGTAAATGTGAACTGTTAAAAGCCAATATGAACTATTTCACACTGTTAAAATGTAGGTGTTAAAGGAGGTGACACTTACATGCTGGTTGCCAACATGGGCAGAACAATTTGTTAATTTTATCTTGTCAAAGTAGATTAACTAACCTAAAATTCAGGAGCTGTATATTTACATTTCCGCTGATTAAACATCATAATAAATGGTATGTTTCTAAAGAAGGCATGCAGAATACTCAGATTCAAGCAGTTAAGTATGCCTTCATCTTAGTAACCAAAGAGCTGCAATCATGAGGATTTCCCCACTGAGAGAAGCTTCTTCTTTCCAATGCTAAGCTAGTACTGAAGCAGCAAGCAACAAAATAGTGGAGACAACCGCCCTAATTTGGTGTAAGAAAGTATGTGGGATGCCTCCAGCTATTTCTTGCAGCAAGCATTGCAATGGGAAACAAATCGCTTTCTGTGTTTGGACAAACAAGTTAGGCTCTATACTGAATCCTGCTCCATACTGCTGACAGCCCTGATGACTGCACATGGGAATAGAGGCAATAGAAGTAAATTAAAACACTAATGGAGAGGCAGCTGGAGTAAGGACAAAGAGGTCAGGCCAGCATTTAAGACCACTCTGATATAGCACACTTTAAAATGGTAACTACATTTACTTTTCAATTCTCTGTTTTTGGCTTTTCCTTCTATCTTTCTCTTTCTCATTCATTTGTTCTCTCATGCTCTCTTGGTCTTCTGTAATGGAATTTAGGAATGATTCTTGTCTACATGTGTATGTGCTGGCAGAACAGGGAACTGGGACTGCATGCCTCTTCTATGAGATACGTATGTATACAGCTCAGGTGTTAGAAAGTATAATGTATGGGGTGTCACAAGGCCACACTTAAATTTAATGAGCATGCAGAACCAGAGGGGACTAAATGCAAAATTTAGGGTCTGAGTGCTGCCTGTATGGATGAATTTGCACACGTGGGGTAGCTGCGAGGGCAGGAGATAGTGATGCAATAGGCAGAGTTGGGCAGCCTGTGACCTATTCCTCACTGCATTGTGACACTGAAGTGCAGCAGCAGGTGCCTGGTGCTCAGCCCAGGCTGCCTCCTGCCCTCTAGCTTAGACCAGTACTCCAGCAAAGACAGCAGCACCAAAGTCTGCCACTGCTGATCGGAAAAGGAAGGAAAGACCACTGGAGACACCATGGTAAGAGGGGATGCGGGAAGGCCACGATCATTCAGGGACCGGAAGGATTATGAGTGATGGAAGTCAAGAGGATCTGCTATCTGGCGCAGTATGGAACTCAGTGAGGGAGATGACTCCAATGGCTTCCTGCATCAGCAGCTAGAGTTAGTGGTCATGAGGGACAGAGACTGAGGCAAATGGATTTGGTCAGTGCTGCCCTATGCAATAATCTGGGGGAGTCTTCAGTGGTCTTGGCCCAAACCTTACAACATGGTAGCGCTACTGCTTCTGGACACTTGCTCTAAGTGGATGTTTACATTTTTCTCTCATCCTCAAAGGCAAGATTACAAGCCTTAACATGGGGACTAATAGATGGTATGTATCTCAATTCTAACGGGGTGAGTGAAGGAGGAAGAAACCCTAAGATACATAACCCTTGTCTGGTGCTACCAACTCTGTCCTCCAGTCCTTTCCTTCATTCTAAAAAAAACAAAACCAAAACCAAAAAAACCCCTGTGCTAATGAAGTTACTTGGGAACACTTTATAGAAACACTGACATGAAAATGATCACGACAGATTAATTTGTTTTGCACAGCTTCTGTGTTAACTGACACCTGTCACTTTCTTCCAATAGTCTGTGCCTTTGACTGTCACAGCGGCAATAAAACTTGGCTAAAATACAGACTTTCAACCTAGTGAAAGGAAATGACATTTTTCTAACTTACATTAACTGCTTGCCAGCATGGTTAGAAATATATGTGACACACCTGGGTGAGATATAGATAATCCAATCTCTTTATGCTTAAAAAAACATAGATGCAATCCCCAAACTGCAACCCAGTCCCCAAGGGTCCTCTAGCCCCAGTTATGATGTTAAAGTCCAGCTTACTATCAGTAATCTGTGCCACAGACCCCTGATCTCACTCATGGATTATGAAGTAAAGGGATGGGAAAAGAATGTCAATATCTCATTAGAGCTGGTAAGTCACAGTAAACCAAAGTTCTTTTCAGAGAGCCTCTAATCAGTGGAATTATAAGATAAATTTGATTTTGGGCCTTAGCTTTTTAGTACTCTCTGCTTGTGACTATATTTTATCAACACAAACTGGTTTTCATATGAGATAATACAAGGTTTCACAGTAATGTAACATTTGCAGAGGATTTTTAGAAATAAAACAAAAAAGATACTTACCTTTGTGGCTGTTTTAAATTAATTTAGTCCTGATGGCTGTACTGTTCATACCTCTACAGTGTATATATGTATATTTCTGGATGTATGAAGGTTTTTATACATGTATGTGTGTAAGTAAATGAGACCCTTCATTTTTCAGACTTTTTTGTAAATATGCAAAAATCTCTCAAAACCTTTTAGCATGTGAAAAACCCATTTTACCTTGTTCTCCAATTTATGTCTAGCAGTGAGTCTTATTTTGGTGCAGAAAACTACACAATTTTCTACCAGTAGAGTGGGAGGTCCAGAAGAAAGCACTCATTTCACAGGCAAGATACAGACTTCAACAGGTTCCCCATGCCCTAAGGCACACTGAGCCCTCTGGACTAAGGGTAGTGAGTATGTTTCAGAAATAGCTGTGAATAACCAGAAGATTAAGATCTGCCTTCCTACAGAAAATACTTAAGCCAGGTAGCATTATACTTGTTTTTTTTATAGAGTCAAAGACTTCCCAGGTTTAATTTCATAACAGAAGACTGCGGACAAAGGACCTGGCCCACTGAAACACATAAGCATCTTTCTATTGACCTTGATGGATGAAAGATCAGTTCCAGAATTTGTAAGATAGGTCCTAGTAGATTAGTTAGTGATGGGATATGAAATGACAGTTTGGAGCAGGCTCGAAATTTAAATATTATGTAGAGATCAGTTTATTCTGCCTGTGACTCTGAAAAAGGCCCACACTTTTCTCTACTAAAACTTTAATATCTATTTTAAAGTCATTTACTATGCAAAATTAGAAATCTCTTGTTACTTACTGGCTTCTCTCCTTGTTGGAAAATTTCCAAATGATAGTTGGGGTAGGTGAGGGTGGGAGTTGAAGCAGAAGTCACTGCAAGAGGGCTGTCTCAAAAGGCAGAGTTGAGGTAATCCAATGAAACAGATACTGCTACAAACAAGTGGAACTGAAAGCACAGTCTAAAAGGAAAGGAACCAGTTCTGTAGTCTTCAACTGTAGTCCTATATTAAATGTAATCCTGTATTAAACTTTCCTATATTAACTTTCTAAAGCAACATTCACTTGCTCCATCTGTGAAGAAAACAGAAAGACTGATTCCTCTATTGATTTCAGGAAGAGAGCAAAGCAGCTCTTTAGCTTCTAGGTAATGCTTGGCTTTAATTGTGGTTCTGCTCTAAAAGATATTCTGTTAAAAAAGTCACCTTGCTTCATTGCTGGGTTTAAAAGAAAAAAGGTTTTTTTTCTTACAACCAGCTTCACAGACTCACATTGGGATTTAAAAGAAAAGCAAGAGCCTGTATTGTGCTAAATCACCAGTAATTACATTCTATAACCCAAAATATGCCTTCAGTGTCTCCTGAGTAAACCTCCAGATTGCAACTCCATTGTGACATAACCTATGAAGCCTCACCATCACTCAAATACTCAAGATACATTTGCACAATCAGCTGAGAAAAGCAGGGTTATGAAAGTACACTTGAGAGTGTGTTACACATGCTGTGGCATATGAATTTGCAGCTAGCAACTTAAAAATGTTTATTGAACAGAAATAATATATTTTCTTGAATGAATTATTTAAACTTATTTTCTATCTTCATTTGAATTTCTGAAGACAACTACCTGTCGCAATGGTGACTTCTAAAATTCAACTTGCTTCTGAAAAAATATCTTTTGTTTTGCTTCCAAAATGTACATACATGTCAATTTATGAAGAAAACTGCTCCAGAGATGTTTCTGGTCACAATTTTACCTGAGGATTTAGTTTTTGAGGAAGATGCATTTGACTCTCAGGTCAGAAGATGATTTTGGAGGGTAGGCAGTTGCAGAATAAAAAAAAAAGAAAAAACATTAACTGGCCAAATCTGATATTAAGTCATTGAATATATCTGGGGACTGGGGACTATTCTCTGGCCTTGAGGCCAGGTAGCACAGCCTGTTTCATATTTACACATCTGAATTCTCTTTCCCTCTCCAAACCACAACAGTGGTCACCAAACCACTCCACTGGGAACCACCGTTGGCATAAGCTGTCCTCTGAATGGTGCCCAAGTATTGTCTAGGAAAAAGTTAGCTGGCACAAGCCAAAACTACACCAGAGAGTGTGCTGAATTTCAATCAGTATAGATGACTGCAGGCTAGTGTTCAATATTATGATTGGACTCTTCCTTATTCATGAGTATAGACAGGGCCATTGAGATCTCAAAGATGGAATCCAGAAGACTATAATTACAATTCCTTCAAATCAGAACCTGAAGTTGAAAAACTCCATGTGATCTGAAACTGTTTTCAGTTACAAAACTACTTTTCACTTCATCCTATGTCAAAATTGTCAGGACCAACTTGGAAGTATCTGCTTTATAATTCTACTTCTGAACTACGAAATCCAGCACAAGGTCCTTCATGCTCCTGTACTGTAAGTGTAAAGGCTTTCAGAGCAAATGGCGTCTGCCTAGTTTAGCATGGTATTACATTCTCTGTCTTCTTTTCATTAAAGTCTCTGGCTACCACAGGAACTATGCGCAAAATTATGTAAATAAGCACATTATATTGCAATGATACTGCCTGAATAAGCAGTGGACCTGCAAAGTAAAATCCAGGGCTGTTTAGGAGCTTGCAAGAATGTTTGTTTCAACTGAGAAAACCTGAAATCATTTCCTGAGATGAATATTGCTTAAAGCAACTCTTCCAACTCTAACCTGCTATCAGAGGGTAAAGGGATCAAAAGACATCACCCGTCTTGGGTTACATACAGTTGAAAAATACCACATGGCTGTGTCAGGTTCCAGCCAGGAATAAAAATAAACTAAACTGAGATGTGTTCCTCAGCTGGGACAATCCACAGGAGGCAAGGAGGGTTCTGTGTAACTGATTTTTTTTTCCTTTTTTTAATATACCCATATATAACAGCACATAGATCTCCACTTTTTTTAAGGAGAATTGTCCCAGTCTCTGGCCTGTACTTGTGCAGTCTGATTGTAGTCCATGGGGTTGAACAACCAAATGAAATGTTGCTAGCTACAATTTTACGTATTTTTAAAAAGCAATACACCAGGCAAAAGTAACTGTTAGGAATAAAGAAGGAGGAGTGATGTGCATTGCTTTTTCTGACTCTCTCTCTGGTCTCTTCCCACAGCGTGAATGCATCTCTATTCATGTTGGTCAGGCTGGAGTTCAGATAGGAAATGCATGCTGGGAACTCTTCTGCCTGGAGCATGGCATTCAGCCAGATGGCACCTTCAAGAATCTGCCCAATAAACTCAACTACGATGACTCTTTTACAACATTTTTCAGCGAAACAATCACTGGGAAGCATGTGCCGCGGGCTGTAATGGTGGACTTGGAACCAACTGTAGTAGGTCAGTATAGAAATAAACCCGGAAAATGGAACAGAGCTTACTCTTCCTAACATCACTGTGGTGTGTCACCAGTTTCCACTGGAACAATGAAGCATCTCCTTTGTATCTTGGTCTACCTTCAGATAGCATAATTTTCTTGTGACACAGAGTGCCAGATTCTGTCATGACTCAGTTATCTCCATAGGTGTTGCAAGGATAGGAAGAGTAGGATCCCCAGCAGCTTCAGAATTCAACTATAGTTTTAGTTTGTTATATCCTGAGTCAGTGGGAAACAGCAGTTAAACAGCTAGTACACATGATTTGTATGACTTCTCTTTGTAAGAAACCTAACTCTTGGCCATGTTTATAGTCCCATTTTTGTCATGTGAATGCTGCTCTTCTCCAATTCAGATTCGAAGTGGGAGCCTGACAGTTCTGCTAGGAAAAGGGGAATTTCTGAAAATTGGGGCATCTGGGGAAACCCTGATTTTCTTCTGGCAAATCACTTTTTTTTTTTTTTCTGGTGACTTGTCCTCTGATCAGTACAGGCATAAGAACACCTTTTGTGGCTTTAGATTTCATAAATCAACAGAATGCTACAATGAAAAAATGCTTAGGAAGCAGCTTTTCCTTCTCCTTCAGCATCTTTTTTTTGGCGTCCTCCCATGACTGAAAACTTGCATCAATTCCAGTAACAACCAGACCTTGCTGACCTTGGAGCACAGCCACGCAGCTTATCGTAATTTCTCTTTCTTGGGCAGATGAAGTGCGGGCTGGGGCTTTCCGGCAGCTTTTTCATCCAGAACAACTGATCACTGGAAAGGAAGATGCGGCAAATAACTATGCCCGTGGCCACTACACCATCGGCAAAGAAAGCATTGATATGGTACTTGATCGTATTCGTAAACTGGTAAGTCCCAATAACTTTGAAATAGGAGTTTGGATTCTGCTGAAGGAAAAGGTGCAGAACTAGTAACTTGTTAATGGTCTAGAAAACAGACTGCAAGACATACAGAGGCATCATTACTAGTTCAAGAGAGAAAAGCCCTATAGTTCACTACCCAGCTGTATGGCTACATATAGATACTCTTAAAAGGTGGTTCTGAATATGTAATTCTTCATATTTAGCACAGCACTAGAGCACCAATATAGATATGGCAAGGTGAGTAAGGCAGTTCCTCATGTTTGTTTTCAGACAGACTAACTAAAAAATATATGATGTTCAGAGATAGCTCCACAGATAGAGTCAAATTTTTATGTCATGAGTTGAGCTCCTGAAGGACGCAGGACAGGATGATCACCAGCCGTTTCACAAGAAAACCTGAGCTGAATACTTGTTCTGTATATTACTGCTGACTGCTTTCTCCTTAGCTCAGAATAAGCTCATGGCTACCTCAGGGATATAGCCTTTACATTCACGTTTGGCCTGTATTCTTTCATTTTCTCTTTTGCTTTCTAGACGGATGCCTGCTCAGGGCTACAGGGATTCCTCATTTTCCACAGCTTTGGCGGGGGCACTGGCTCTGGCTTTACCTCATTACTGATGGAACGTCTCTCCCTGGACTATGGAAAAAAGTCCAAGTTAGAGTTTGCCATCTACCCTGCTCCCCAGGTCTCCACCGCTGTCGTGGAGCCCTACAATTCCATCCTGACCACGCACACCACCCTGGAGCACTCGGACTGCGCCTTCATGGTCGATAATGAGGCCATCTATGATATCTGTCGCCGAAACTTGGACATTGAGCGCCCAACTTACACTAACCTCAACCGCCTCATCAGCCAGATTGTCTCCTCCATCACCGCCTCGCTGCGCTTCGATGGTGCCCTCAACGTGGACCTGACCGAGTTCCAGACAAACCTGGTGCCCTACCCGCGCATCCACTTCCCCTTAGTGACCTACGCCCCCATCATCTCTTCTGAGAGAGCATATCACGAGCAGCTCTCGGTGGCAGAAATCACCAGCTCCTGCTTCGAGCCCAACAACCAGATGGTGAAGTGTGACCCGCGACATGGCAAGTACATGGCTTGCTGCATGCTGTATCGTGGTGACGTAGTTCCCAAAGACGTCAACGTAGCAATAGCTGCCATCAAGACCAAGAGAACTATCCAGTTTGTGGACTGGTGTCCAACAGGCTTCAAGGTGAGTGTGCTTCTCTGTAATGTTTAAAGGGCAAGTTCAGTCTAGCTGAAAACTTACGCTTAAAGTTGTAGGTCTTGCACGCTTTCCACTTGTGAGAAAAACGAACGTTAGGAATATTTGTGCGTGTAAAATGTGTCCTTTCTCCTTTGGACATGCCATTGACATGAAACTCCTAAATATTTATGTAAGTGGAAATCTAGAAAATCCCAATTGTAGGAGAGTTAAAATCTGAACAAGTATTAATTTCAGCTGAATTTTGAAAAAGGCAGTGAGAGTCCCCTCTGAAGCATCGACTGAAACTAAGGAAATACTGCTTAAAATAAATTCAATAAGGGAAATGCTGATATTAAGGAAGCTCTCAGTTAACCCATCAGACACAGAAACATTATACAGCCTCCCTGCACTGTTTACATAGCAGTGTTGGGAGGCATCATTTCCACAGTAATACAGACATTAGTAGTGGAAAAATATTTGTCATACAAAAAGATGGTTTAAGAAATCTGAACATTTTTAACTGGGACACAATTTTCTGTATTAGCTCATATGAAATATCTTGACGAAACTGTATGTTCAGTGCTTAGTAGCTGTTCAGAAAGCTAGGAAGTTGCCACCATACATTAAACAGAAAAATAACAGAGATAATTATAACCCCCATATATCATACTGGCACTTGCCATCTGGTAATTTTCTTAGTGGCTACAGTGCTCCTGCACCACTCTACCCCAGCATCTATACCTCTACTCATATTTTTCCAACCTCGGTCTTCTGCTTTCTGGTCTTCCCTTTTTCATCCTTCTCTCACATTCCTGTTTCTAGGTTGGGATCAACTATCAACCTCCTACAGTAGTTCCTGGAGGAGACCTGGCCCAGGTTCAGCGAGCAGTCTGCATGCTGAGCAACACCACAGCCATTGCAGAGGCCTGGGCAAGGCTCGACCACAAGTTTGACCTGATGTATGCCAAGAGAGCCTTTGTGCACTGGTATGTGGGGGAAGGCATGGAGGAAGGAGAATTTGCAGAGGCCCGAGAAGACCTGGCTGCCCTGGAGAAGGACTATGAGGAAGTGGGAACCGACTCATTTGAAGATGAAAATGATGGGGAGTAATTTTAAAATACACTTTGTCCCCTAGGGAGAGCAGAATTGTCTCTGTATCGCTTTATTGCACGTGTCTACCATCAGGTCACCCCTTTGTGTGCAATATACAGAAATTTAGAAGGGGTCCTACATGGCCATTTTTGTTCCATATATCACAGGTAAATTTTCCTGTGAGATATTATCAATTGTAGTAATGGCCCAACACTCCCAGTAATGCAACAGACTTGATCTCTTTCCTTCCACATTTAATGTCAGCCTCTTCAAGCTCTAACACACACACTAAAACCACTGTAATTGAATATATGCAAGCTTATAATGGAGCAGAGGGAAACAACATATCTTTCAAAGTTCAAATTTGACTTACCTTCACCTTTTGCTTGTTCACATCAAAAAATAGTGAAACGGAGAAACGGGTCCTCTGCTCTGTGGTTTATGATCCTCTCAGTGAACTTCACCTTAGTGACCTAAAAGTGACATTTCATTCTTCTGTGAAACATCCATTTCTGATAAAGCAGACATTTTCCTCAGAAATGGTAAAGCAATGCCATTTTTCCACATTTGGGGGATACATACCTGTGTTGTGAAAACAAGTATCATTTTTGATTGGGTCCAAAAATTTTACAGCTCTAGCAGGTTCAAGAAATTTTTTTCTATGCGTCTCCATGAAATTGCTTAAATGAGAAAGTTCTGTTATAAAAAAATCTTTTTGCATCATCCCTAGTTAGTCTAAAATGTTTCACTGTTCCTTACTCTACCTGAATGGCTCTTCCTCTGCAAGTAACAACCTTTCCTTTATCCAGCAGGCCCCCGTGTTGTCTGCGGCAACCTTTATTTAGTGGACTACCTGCAAGTGAATATGCAATACAGGTATTTTAATGTTCATTGAAAGATAATTCAAAGTAGTGAGCAAAGTTCAGGGATTTATAGGATTCACAGTTTGCTAGGCAATGACAACCATTCTTTCCTAGAAAACCCCTCAGCAACTTTTTATCTAGATCTTCTTCAGGTAGAGGTTTGCATCTCTGTTGGCAGTTACAGTTCCCAATACAACATCACATTCAAATTATATATTTTGTATGTATTATATGCATTTAGTTATCCAGATCAGTAAAATACTAAATTATGTATTTATGGAGTACTGGAAATGCCTTTGTTTAGGAAAACATCCCTATTCAGGATATACTTGATTATGTACTTAAATTGAAGCAACATGAATAAGTATTACTCAGTCCAATGGGATTTAAGGTCTTAAATGGGTTCCCTCACAGTTCTGTCCTGAATTGCAACCAAAAATCAGAAACAGAGGAAATTTCATACATGAAACACAGTAAACTAAAAGAAATTGTGACAAATCTTAACTTGTTCACCTATCTTGTGATTTAAATTTTTAAATCTTCACTACGTTTGCGTGAATAAATTTTGCAAAAAGATACATAAAAATAAAAAAATGACAAAAAATGGCAGATGAAGTACTTGCTCTGTTCTTTGGCAAATTGCTAAAAGAGATGCAGTGAAGAAGTTGAAGTTATTGACCCAGTGTGGAGTACTTTATGGGTTCTTAATCACTGGGAGTGCAGTGCCTAACGTACTGGATGTTTTAGATGTCACCCTGATCATTAATGTTATGGTTTATTTTATTTGCAAGGACATTTAGGAATCAGAGTTCCAAATCTCGCAGTAGTCTATTCACTCTTTGGAATGATTTGGAGATAACTTTAGAAGGGCTGTAGTAGTTATTAGAAGCTAGCAGCTTTTGTCAAAGTGACTCCTGGATGCTCAGCAGACAGTATATTTGGACCCAAACACTGAATCTTTCCCTTTTAGGCATCCGTTTATCTAAGCATACTTTCTGGGCTTAGATTTCTGCATGGGATGTCACAACTGACTTCCACAGGCATCCAAAACCACTGTTTATTGTGTTGTCATTTTTTGAGAACAGCTTTGTCTGGCTTTGGACGTGGGCTGCTTTCTGCTGCTATTCTGGATCACAACCAACTCTTCAGCACAGGTCCTCTGAATTCTGTTCTCTGTTCATTATTGCCTTATCCAGCCCTCATACTTATAGCCTTGGCGTCCATTGGCTCTGCTTCAGAAGATACAGTCCTCATATTGAGGATCTTTACATATTCTTAAATGGATATATTAAACCAGTCTGAAGAAAATGGAAGATTGGGGTGTTATTTTAGGCACACAGAGTAGCTTTAAAACCAGTTGCACAATGCTAATGTTATCCATTAGCAGTAAATAGAGCTTCTGTGCCTAATGGACATGACAAGGTTTATTGCCTACTTTTAGAAAACAATGGAAACCAGCCAAGCAATAGTAAAGCCTTAAAATATTCTTATTGTCTTCTTAAACTAATATCCTGGCTTTCACAGGCATCATTTCCAAAAGCCACCTCAGCTGCACACTGCTTTACTAGCTTCCACAGACCTGACAGACCCAGCTCCTATTTAATCGTCAGTGCCAATCCGCACTCTGTTCAGATGGTTTAACCGGTTCTAGGCAACTCATGGCTTAGCAGTTCTTTTTTAACTCTTCCTCACTTCTATCAGGCAGACACTATACAAGCTCGCCATTGAGAGGGAACCTTACATCACTGAATCTAAAACATTGCCACGAGGCTCTGCCAGAGATAGGCCTAACTTCAGGAAAGATACTAAGTTATTTGTACTCATCTGCTCACAAGCCTGCAGGTATCTGCAGATATCCACATCCGTCCAGGTGACAGTCCAGGAAGCTTTTGCTGCCACTGCTGCTGCCTTAGCTGATGAGCTCTGGCTGCCAAGCAACTGCACTGCCTCCAACAGGGCAACGCTGCATAAGCAGGTTCTACATAACTCGCTAGGAGGGGATGGCACTGGGATCTCTTTTGCAGGGACTGCAACAACAGCAGCACTCATGGGCTCCAGATAGTCCCTCTGAAAGCCTCATATGCATCTGTCTCCTTCCCATGTTCAGTGATGCAGGGAGGGGGCTGCACATATGTGCCCTGACACAGGACTGGGAGTACATGCTATCCTGGCCTGTTGTAATAGAAGAAACAAAGACAGCTTAGCTTCTCCCCACAATAAATCCATGCTAGTATAACCCTGCTCCTGGAAGCAGCAGCCAAAGTGCTCTGACAAAGTGTACACGACAAAGGAGAGGCAGTAAACATCCCATATCATCATCGTGAGGGTTGCCTTCGTCATCAGAATCCTCTGAAGACATAAGGTCTTCCATAACCAAAGGTCTGGCTCTTTAGTTCAAGGTGTAACAGGCACAAACAGTATGCTAATAAGAAAGACATATATGATACTTAATACTTTGAAAAGCGTCTTTGCTGCAGAAATTTTATAAAAGGACTCCCACGTTCAACTCCTACGTTCCCTCTATAACCACTAAATGTCTATATGATATGAGATGGAGCTTGCAAGTTTGGGCTATGTAAGCCATGCTTTTCCTCCCACATACATTCTTCTGTAACATCCGCAGAATGTAATAACTCAGTGAGGCAACAGCTGAAGGCACAGCACAGGCAAAATTCAGTTTGTCAGCAGCTCACAGGGGCACTGAGAGGGCACTCTGAAGACACCAGTGAGGTTATAGGAAGCAAGGAAAGGGAGATGGGAAAAGCCACCAGGAACTCCAGACAGCCTGTGAAAGAGAGCAGAGTCTTTCCCCTCACAAACCCCTCACATTCTGCCAACCCAGTCTTACAGGTAGAGAGAGCAAGGAAGAAGATGGTGAAGAGGATGGTGATGGAAGATAATAGAAGGACCTCTCCCCTAGGGACCTCCTGGTGGCAGCTGCAGGGAAAGGAAGTGCTGTCTGTGACACAGCTGGAGCTCCTGGATCAATGTAGGCAGCTGTGCTCTGCCAGATCAAACAGGGACCTCTCATCGCCTGGGTGCCAGAGATGCAACCTGCTTTATGTACATAGCAAGACTCCCTACTTCCCCCAGGCTGTTCCCCAGCCAGCAGTGCTCTGAAGGGGAGCAGGGACGAGGGCAGCATTGCTCACGTCTAGCGTCTCCCACCTCCTCAGGAGCAAAGCTGGGCCTGTGCCCATCCTCCAACAAGCAGCGCTCCCTTATAGGGTGCTGCTGCCCTCCATTTCTCCTCCTGATGCCCAGGAACAACAGGAGGGGAAAGCGTGGAAACCTGACATACACACGGGATGACTGGCCACCTAACGTGAGGTACTTGACTCGCTGAGGCCAGAAATCACACAGCACTGGCTGCTGTGGAGCTACTCTGTGACACAGCTGGGGTATTTCTCCATCACTGTACAGTCATTCATATATCCTGCTACAGATGATGTTTCAAAATCCCACCATCAAACGGGAAATTGTTTAGACTTATAATCTACCAAGTGACTTATTTATTTATTTATTTATTTCTAAGCCAGTTATTTATTTTGGGTTATTTTAAGTGAGCTATTTCTCACTTCTAAGCAGGTTGTTGTAGTCTTGAAAAAAAATTTTTTTATGCTAAAAACAACAAATACCATGCCTAACAAATGCCTACTTTTGCATAGGAAAGAACAAACTTTAAAGTCCTGGCAGAGCCAGTCTCTTGAGGTAGCGAAATCACGTGAGAAAAGCTCTTCTTTCCTACAGAGCTTAATTTCTGTCCTCTCCATTTCGAGCTCACCTTTGCCTCCATCAGAGGGAAACCCGACCAGGCCAGGCTGCGACAGGCCGCGGTGCCGGGGAGTGGCGCGGCGGGGGACGGGACCCCGCGAGCGCCAAGGTGGCGGCGACCCTTGGGCGCGACCGTTTGGCGGCGGCGGGCAGCCTCGGCGGGGCCCAACGGCCGAGCCCCGCCGCTCCCTGCCGAGCGAGCGCCCCTCCCAGGCCCCTGGCCACCTTCCCGCGACAGCGCCCCTCACAAAAGGGGGATCTACCAGCTCGCCTCGGGGTGTTTCCCTCCCTCTGGGCCCGGCGGGAGCGCTTTACCCCTTCGGGCCTTGCAGCCGCAAGGCGCCGCGCCGCCATGTCACGCACCGCGGCCGGCCGTGCTCAGCCCCCCTCGTTCGCCGCAGCCGCGGGCCGGGGTGGTGCGAGGCGGCGGCGGTGGCGCGGCTCCCCCCAGCGGCGGCGGAGGGAGAGGCGGGCGGCGCTGCCCGGGCCCGGCCGGCGCAGTTTCACTTTCTGTGCCTCCCGCTCGGCGGCGTGGGAAATCAAAACTAAGCGGCGGAGTGGGCGCTGCTGCCCTCTGACGCGGCCGGCGAGAAGCGCGGCGGAGCCCGGCGGGAGCCGCACTTGGGTGAGGAGCGTCGCCGCGGCGGCAGCCTGCCCGCCGGCTCCCCGGCTCCCCGCCGCGCAGGACGGCGCCGGGCGGCCCCCCGGCTGCGGAGCGTCTGCTCGCGCTTGCGGTGTCCGTCTGAGGTCTGCCGGGGCTCAACGCGTCCGTGGTCCTCCGGGAGTCTGCGAGAAGCCTTTTCGACGGATTGTCAGGTAACGGGGTGCACGTCGCACCTTCAAAATAACTCCGAACTGTTGTGTTGCATCGGTTTGGTGATTTGTGCTTCTTTTAGTTGGTGAAAATGACTCTCATTTTGAGCGGATGGAAACGGACAGGTTGCTGGACGTTACAATCCAGGCAGCAGAAATACTGTGTGATTTTAGTGGTTGAAACAGTCCTTTGTCCGTTTAAACAGAATTATTCTTTAACGAGCAAAAAAAAAAAAAAAAAAGAGAGGAGAAGAGGGAGAAAAATTGGGGCTGAACAAACACATACTTCACTGGAAAAATAAAAATTCTCATTTTAGGGAGGGAAGCGTGGAGGGGAAGGGTTAGAGTGCTACCTGCCAGCTCGCACCGCGGCGCAGCCTTTTAGGGGAGAGCCTCAGGGCTGCCATTTCTCCTCCTCCTGGTCTCTGGTCGCTCCCTTCTGTCCCACCTCCCGTCCCAGCGTGGTCGCCTCCGTGGCCTGGACCTGGACGTGACCGCGAGGGTAAAAGGAGTGATGGTGGTGGGAAAGAATGGCAGACAATGAGGGACCGAGGCCCTGCTGGGATGGCTGGGGGTGTCAGGGACTGCCAAGCGCCGGGGCTGTTGCATAGCTGGGATGACGTTAGGGCTCAGGGGGGCTGTGGTACAGGGGTGTGAAGGAACTGAGGGGATTTGTCACTAGAGGCTGGTGTCCTGGGATGACAGAAGGGCTGCAGAGCAGAGCGCTAGTAGAGGGGAGTGTGCTGGGCCAGGAAGGAGAAGGGTGGATAAGAAGGCTGGTTGCTTACAAGATGGAAGATATGATGGGGGAATCGCCACTATCTTTTCTCTTTCTAGAGTTAGTGTGTAGCTTGGCTGAGCCAAGCCAAGTGTGTTGAGGTGGCAGCACTGAGTCCTCCCTTCCTATGCTCGCTCACCTGTTTGTTTATACATTTATACAGAGTAAAGGAAGGTCAAGTGCAAATATTATATTTTTCCTGGCCAAAATGAGGCAGTTCCATGCAAGGGTTAGGCAGTTCTACTCATGTCCCTGCTCCTGACTTAGGCTTCCTGTTAGCCCAGTGCCTGTGTGCGTGGGGGAGAGTTTCATCAAGCCAGAGACTCCAAATTCTCTCATCTGTGCATCCCCCTGAACCTCCCTGCCCTAATCTCTTTCTACTCAAGTTTCCCAAGTCGCCCAAAGCATCTTAGCCCTGCACTTGCTCATGCATCCCACTTAATCTTATCTCTCCTGCCAAAGCCGCTCTCTTCCAAGTTCTCCTCATCCCCAGCACATCCATAGCTGCTGTTCAGCTATTCCTGCTCTGTCCTTCTATCCCCCTTCTTTCTGTTTCCTGCAGTATCCCCACCAGCTGCAAGCATTACTGCCACCCTTTTGCTGACATCATTACACCAACTAAACCCGCTAGCTCTTGCCATGCAAGCAAAGGCGGACACCTACCATGGCTGAACTTTCAGTAACTTGAAGGCTTGAGTAAGTCACTTTCTGGGAAAGAAGCAATGTGAAACTCTTGCTCTGTTTTGCAGAAGAGGAAATAAAATCCAGTTTCCCATTCCCTGGGTTGCTGTTCTAATCACTGGGCTTGGACATGAAAAACAATGCACTTGAAACTAGCTCCGAATGCCCTAGTTTTTCTTTTTTTTCCAGATAAAATTCAGCAAATTCAACAATATTGAGTCTGAGTGTATCAAACAAGTTTGAGTTCGAAAGTAGTCTTGGTAAAGTACAGTTGGAGAAAAGTATACTTACGGTTAAAAATATTAATTGGAAAAAAACATTAATTTCTAGTTTTTCTGATAAGTTCTTCAGAAACCCTGAAATTTAACATTACTAGGCACAATTAACCTGGAAAAAAACATGCTTTTAAAGCAAAGATTTTCTTTTCATGAAAGGCTTCTGCCTTTTTTTTTTTTTTGCTTATTTCCTGGTGACTTTCCTTCATTCTTTCAGTATCTGGAATGGCCTCAGGTTTCTTTTAAATGCTGTTCAATATTTTTAAAATAAAAATTCCTCACCATTTTTTGTGTTTTTTTTCTGTGAATGTTTTCCTAAAGATATTTTTCCTATAAAGATATCTTTTCTGATTCTGTTTCTCTGTTGAAGGTGGACTTTTAAAAACCCTTCCTTTTTATTTAATTGTATTCTAGCATTTGTCCTGTGTTTTTGCTTCCATGTATTATTCTTTTGGTTTGGTGGGTTTTTTTTCTTTCTTTTTTTTTTTTAAGAGCCAGGAATCCTAAGAGCCTGTAATGAAGTAATTAAGTAATGGTCCTTTCAGCACTCCCCTTAAAATCAAGGAATTTAATGGTTCTCTTGCTTAAACAGTCCCTTTGCCTTTGATTATCTAAAGGAGCATATAAAGGAAATTACATTTAGGTTCTTAGCTTCCTTAGATTTAAAGGTCAGAGTCCAAACTGCCACAGTAGAGCTGTGACTAAGGTGCTTAAAACAATGCAGAGAGCCTGACAAACAGAACACTTATCAGCTCAAAAGGTCCAAAAAGGTGAAATATGTCATTTTAAATTTTTAGTCTGTTTTGGGCAAATAAAGCATTGCTGTTACCAAACAGATTTGCAACATTTACCATACTGGACAATTTTGATGATGATATTTACCAGATCTTCTTGAACAAGGATATCTGGAATTCCCTGGCTAGGTGGAGCTGTTTCTATGGAACTGAATGGTCCTTTATTTCGACACAGCAGGAGGACAGGATGTGCGCTGGTTGTCAGGCCTGTTACCCTGCTAATAGCCTGCATACCTACCATACTAATTCAGACATACCAAATGCCATCGCAGTAATCATTTTATTGATATTCCAGCTTTTTCATCATGCAAATATCAAATACAGAGGTGAATCTGAGTGTTCCCCATCTTTCTGATCTCTCTGTGTCTTTCTGCAGTCCTTGCATCATTGTATAACACTGTTGATGGGCCAAGGAAGTGGACGTCAAGAAAGAAGCAAGAAACTGGAGCTGGCAACAACTGAGACCATGCAGGCAGAAGCAGATATACAAAGTGATAAAGAGGAAACCAAAGAGACAAAGACCAGAGACGAGAGGCTGAGACTGGTCTTTGGCATGGCAGACTTAAAAAATAGTAATAATGTTTTGTCTGTCTTTCACTCTGATGTTTTCTGTCTCTAGTGCCTTCTTCTCCTTCTGTTTCATTCTGTGTCCTTGGGCTTCATTTTCTCTTATTCTTATCTCTTCACCAGCAAGTATACAGAAGATTCTCATTTGGTCCTGCCAAGTGACCACTTTGTGTCTTAGGGAAGGGATTACATGAGGATTCCCCCTTTGAATCTTCAAATGGGGCATTGCAGCTGAAGAGGACTAGATGCTGGCCATGTCTCTTCCCAAACATAGCTAGCGTTGGTTCTGGATTTGCTGAACTGTGGACTACATCCTGATTATTCTGCTGCATCACTAGACAGGCCTCCAAAAAGCTGCTGTCAGTACTGCAGATGTAGATACTGTTCTGTACCAGATACATCCCTTCTTACCACTGACTGTTTGTGTTTCCCTGTTGTTCTGAGTTTCCATGCCACATCTTCACTCCTTCTGGTGATAACTTCAGTAGAAAAACTCCTCATTTCTGACCATGATTTACCTATACCCCTTTGGGACACAGCATATGCTTTCATTTTATATGCAGTGTAAACTGCTGTGATTTGCTTTTTCCACTTCTTAGGCTAGTTCCTTTCTCTGAAACTGATACCAAAAAGTACCAGAGGTGGGCTGAAGGGAAACCTTGAAGCTGGTGTGGCAGCAGCTAAAATATGATGCCACCCTAGCTCTTCATTTTGTGATTAAGCCTGGCTGTGTAAAAAGCTGAATAAGAACCCTCATGCAGGCAACCTTTGACTTTTGTTTTCTTTGTTTTGTATTAGGTAGGTTGTGAAAGGGCTGAAAATAGAGGAATTGGGAGACATCTGAGTTTCATAATGCATGTTTATCTAGATTTTTCCTTTCAGTTGGCAGACAAAAATAAATATAATCTGCTTGAGGAGCATAAGAATAGCTTGAACCCTTTCTCAGACCTGATCAAGATGCTGGGCCTGTGCTCTGAATGGCTGAAAATGTGCAAAGAGGAATTTACAACCTTTTAATATTCTTCACTTTCTTTTCTTATATCTTTCTCCAAGCATCACTTCCTCTTTTCCTGTGCCCACAGAAGCTATTGGACTGTACAATATTGGACAGACCTGCTGTCTGAACTCTCTGCTCCAAGTGTTCCTCATGAATACACACTTCACTGGAATACTGCGAAGGTACCAACTGTTTGAACTACCTGAGATATTTCAACTGCTGTTCTGTTGTCTCCACTCCTTATTTTATATGGCATGTACATGAGAAGGGTTGGATCATTAAGAAGTGCTAGGTGCTTTCAGGTCACTCAGCAAGGTCTTTGCCTCATTCTGCCTGTAGTATAAAGACTAAGGCCTACAAATGTAACACTTACGATTCTATGACTTACTGGTCGTCTTTGATTCATATGACATTTGCACATTGGTATGCTGCAGTCCTGAACGGGGTCTTTATGACTTGTATCTCTCTTTTTTTTCAATAACAGGATACAATTTTGTTCCAGGTGCGCTCATAGCCTGTTATATCCAAAGGATGTGTTCTGTGTAACCATATCCACTATTAATTTTGTAACTTTAAACATGTAAATGAAAACATATTGGTGATCCATAACGTCTGGCCCCCATTGCCCTGGCTAACACTTTGATAGAGATAAGTAGGTATTCTAGCAGATGGCGAGTACATGGTGTTATTCTTTTTTTTGTTTGACTGTGCTCTTTACTTGATTGTGAGCAGGATTTGAGCTTCTGCCTCACTGCCAACCACAGTAACAACTGGTTTGATTTGTTTTCAATTTGCTTAGTTCACTGCAACTCTAATCATTTAAGTGGATCGTTCCTATTCATTCATTCTGTCTCCAAATCTCTTGCACGCTCACCAGTGTGCCGAATGGGGAGAAGATAAATTACAGGTGTACAGAGAAGATAAGTGTCATAAGTGGGTAAAGGTAGATAATGAAGGCAGTAGATTACCATTGTTATTTGAAGAAAGATTTAGAAAAACTTGCTGAATGCAAGAAATTTAGGAGGATAAAGGGCTTCCCAGTTGCCGTATAGCTGAAATGCAAGCATTATGATGTACCTGCCCATGAAATTTTGAGAGCATGTTGAGAAGGAAAGGAGGCAGCTCTGAAACTGGCCGTAACTAATGTTTTCTAGAGCCCAGCAGGCACTTCAGGTCCTGCTCAGTTTGCCCTTCATCCAGGAATTGGACAACTTAAAATTGTGGCCTCTTTAAAACTGTCAGCCTGAACTGCAGTGTGAGCTAGTGTAGGTGTCTGCTTCCCCTTTTTCCTTCTTTTCTTGAAAACATGCCTCTTCTGGTTCCTCTGCAGTTGTCTGGGCCGTCTACCTCTGTTCCTTCAGATATGATGTTTAACTTTTCTCCATTGTACCACTTGGTTACCATTCGTGATGCTTCTTCTCTTTATAGGATCACAGTACCATCAAGTACTTCACAGCAGAGGAGGAGTGTCCCATACCAAATGCTCTTGCTGCTGGAGAAGATGCAGAGTGGCAAGCAGAAAGCTGTTTTTCCCAGTGACCTTGCTTGCTGTCTTTCAGCACACAGGGTGAAATGTAAGCAGCCCTCCTTCACACCCAGCTCTGTCCACTGACCGGGGTTGTTATCAAGTACTAACAAGCAGTGTAGACTGACATCTCATTCAGTGATTCAGGAATGTGAGGAGAGGATGCATAGTGACATAGTGCTCTTTATAGCCACCTCCCAGTTGTGAGTGGGGTGCTGGGTCTTACTTTCAGAAGGAGGGAAAACAAGCCCCTGCAGGATAATGTTGTTGATGTCCCGGTGATGAGAAGACTATCAGTCTCCTAGAAGACTGGGCTATGGATACTGGCTGTGCTGGGCAGTGAGAGGACAGTTTATAGCTTGATTTGTCTTATTATATTGGCGTGCTAATAGTAAAACAGCTGGTGTTTCTTACTAGAAGGAAGAGATAATGTGGAAAAGATAGTGAGCTCACCCAAACCCCCAAGTGTAGAAACCATATCCTGTTCCTTGTTACCAGTGCTGAGAGAAGAATTTGCTGGCTGAGCCTCCCAGCAGGACAGGGGTCAGAGGAGAGAGATTGTTGAATGAATTCTCACAGTGACCAGTGAGAATGGGACTCTGAGGGTATGTGTGCAAACACAGACAGTATTTTGCATACGGGTGCCCTGATCTTTATCTTACAAAAGCCAAAACAGGACAGCACAGAAAGGGGCAGACACCAGCCATGCCCAGACCTATAGTAAGGGTGAAAATCACAGAATCACAGAATGGTTGAGGTTGGAATGGACCTCAGGAGATCATCTAGTCCAACCCCCCTGCTCAAGCAGGGTCACCTAGAGCACATTGTACAGGATCGCGTCCAGGCGGGTTTTGAATATCTCCAGAGAAGGAGACTCCACAACCTCTCTGGGCAACCTGTTCCAGTGCTCTGTCACCCTCACAGTGAAGAAGTATTTCCTCATGTTCAGATGGAACTTCCTGTGTTTCAGTTTGTGCCTGTTGCCTCGCGTCCTGTCACTGGGCACCACTGAAAAGAGTCTGGTCCCATCCTCTTGACACCCTCCCTTCAGATACTTGTAGACGTTAATAAGATCTCCTCTCAGCCTTCTCTTCTCTAGGCTAAACAGGCCCAGCTCTCTCAGTCTTTCCTCATGAGAGAGATGCTCTAGTCCCCTAATCATCTTTGTGGCCCTTCACTGGACTTGCTCCAGTAGGCCACATCCCTCTAAAAAAAATGAGCTAACCTGAATATTTCCATTTACATGGTTTCCCCCCCCGAGACTGAATGACTCTACATTTTGCTTTCTCTCTTCCAGTTGAGAAGAGATGCTCAAAGAGACCTTGTAAAGCTTGACCATTTGCCACCTTTTTGTTCTGCTTTAAAATTAAGGTGTGGTTTATAAAGTCATGTATCCTGGCAAGCAGTGCTTTACCTGGATTGCAAATGTGCTATTATACATGGGGAGAGGTAAACTTTGTGAGCTTCATTTAGTCAAGGATGTCTGTAATCTAACCAGAACCCAGCTGAAATTGGTATCCTTGGTAATCACGCAGACTTGCAGGGAAGTTGAAAGCAATTCTACCTCAGGCAGTTGAGTTACTCCACAAAATTTGTTTTACCTATGATCAAGCTTACAGGTAGTCTAGAAAGATCAAGGTTTTCCTAAACTATGTGTAGCTTTGCCCAGTTCCTAAATCTTGAGTTAATCATGGGCTGAGAACGTTAGTTCTTCACCTTCAAGGATGTGGATTTTTTTCCTTAAGTTGAAACCTGAAGCAAATTCTCTGCAAAGCCCTTTTAATCAAGCCATGCATTGACTGTGTCCCACCATCTTAGGTTTGTTAATACACCAGTTTAGCCAGACTGGAAATCCACAGCATGACATTATTGTGTCATCCTTGGCTTCTTGTGCTGGAACTGTGTATTTTGTCCTGGATAGGAATTAAGTGGTTTGTGCCATTCTGTGGATGTGACATGTGGATAGGCCTCCATAGCATTTCTGTTTCAGCACTCAGGATTGTAATAGCCTCAGCAAGGGGACAGGGAAGATAAGTCTGTGGAGGAGTGAAAGTGAGAGAGAGTACAGATGCTTCCCCGTATTTTTTCTAGGAAGGACTCAAATAAATGCAACCCTTAACCGAATGAGAACTCTGAGCCTTTTCCTGCAGCAGGTGTCAGATATATAGCTGGCTCTGTGCTCAGTGACAGGGACATTCATCTGGCACTGCGTTCTGTCATGGGGCACTCAAGCCCTCCCTCCTTTTCCCACTGCCCCCTCAGATCACATGAGGGAGACATCCCATCCCATCCCACTGCAGCTTATCTCCAGTGCCTCCAAGTTCTGCCCCTGGCAAGGAGTATTTGGGTTCCTGGCTCTGTGGCAAGGGAACAGAAGACCGGGTCTAATGAGGGAGAATAAATTCCCCTTTGCTGTCTATGGGAAATCTCTCCCTGGTGCTGTTCACAATACTGACTGAGTTCTGCTTTTTGTTTATTAGTGTTTGTGCAGTACGATGCTGCTCAGCTCCTTCTGACTCTCTGGAACTTGGTAAAGAGTCAGGTGACAAACCCAGAGCTGGTAAGGATGATTACTGAAATGAACCTTTGAAATGAACCCTTTGGCCCTGGTCATGTATGGTTTCCTCTGCTTCTCCAAGGAGAAAAATCCTATTTGCTGACAGTTGTCTTAAGTGAAATTCTTAAATTTATTCCCCATTTGGATCTTCCCTCTCATCTCTCAGATGTGGGCAGTTTTGCTTTCATAAGCTTCAGCAGTTTGAATCACTGTTAACTTGTTTGTCCTACTTCGAGGGCATGCCAGGTTCTCCCTTCTAATGGGAGAGTTTGTTAATATGAAAGAAGTTGATCTTTTTGCAAAATGGAATTTGGTTAACTTGCATTTCTTTTTTACCAATTTCTGTAAGCTTTAATGGGTGTGTCTTGACACAACTCCTCCATTCATTGAAGTCAGCCATGGGCATTTAATTATTATTAGTCACTGTTCGTATGTTACATATATGGCAGTTCCTTCCAGGGGAACTGTGTAATGTAAGAGAAAGTGATTCTTCCTCATCCCAGTATCATAGTTCTTTTCATACAGAAGACAGGCCCTGGTTGCAATTCCATTCAAAACAAGAAAACCTTGCATTAAAACAGACATCTAGCTGTCTGTTCTTGTTATAGTTTGCCTCTTTCCCTTCTGCTAGGGGCTGGGGGGAAGGAGTTGTTCTCCTTTAAATGGTGGGAAGTATCCTGTCCATTATAAGTCAATGTCAGATTCAAGGTTCAAGCCTTGAAGTGACATTGTATGAAATGAGGTGTCCACATGAGCTTTCCCACCGGCAGAGGAAAATGCCTCAGCTGTGTTCTTCACAGACCTTGTTTTGGCTTTTTCAACCCTCCAGACTGAAAAGCTGAGTGATTTGTACACTATCTGGATACAGGAGTACATGGTATGTCAAGAGTGCTCTTTTGAAACAAAGAGGAACAGCAGCATGATAACCCTTCCGCTCTCAATGTTGGATTCCAGTTCTCACCTGCTGAGGACATTGGTAAGTTCAGTGGCAGTAATTTTCCCTTAAGAAGATTGCCCTTTATTCATCGTGAGAGTCGTCTTGTTCCAGTGGTATTTCCTGGAACTCATCTAGAATCTCTTCAGGATGTCTGGGGGCTTTGAGATGATCCTTTCTCACTCACATTTCTTGTTTGTTTTGGGGGGCTTCCAAATTTCTCTGAAATTTTCTCCAAAAATTTCTGTGTGATTTGAGGAATGGAAGATACAGTTCTTGAAGCTACTTTCTGAAAAGGGTGTTGACTAATACTGTCTGTAAGACTGACACTGTGCAGTGATGCACACCTGTGAGAGCTCAGATACCACAGTGAAGTGTCTTAACTACCTTGTAAGACTTGGCCAACCGCACCACATTTGCAGTGTCCTTTTGCTGTTAGATTGGTAGTGCTGTTTCTTGATATCCGGATAGGTGGCTATGTAGGTACTGCAACAAATTTTTCAGGATTTTTCAGGTGACACTGGACATTGGACCAGACGTTATTCTCTGGCCACTTTATGCTGTTCCAGCAATGTAAATTTCTGAGGCCATGAAGTGGATATAAAATACACTTATGCATCAATATCTTTTTCCTGCAACAGCAGTCCTCTATATCTTTTCAACTAATGTATTCACACCAGCAGACAGGGAAGAGAGGACACCCAGAGAGCACACCCAGATTTGCAGTAGTGTAGCACTACCAAATTTAAAGAAAAGCAAAGTGGGACGTGGTGGGCATGATCCTGTGCTAGGTTACATGATGGTGATATGATCCTGCACTGGACTGCATGATGGGGTAAGGACTGACTCTAGGATCCTCTCTCTCTCTCTCACCCATCCATTGCAATGGTAGGAATAGGTGAACTGCCAGGACTATGGTTGGAAAAGGAGATAGGGAATATCATCTGTCCTGGATGAAAGGCAGGCAACTGTTACATATGCTCATTCTAAAACTGGGATTAGAATGGTATTCTAAAGACACTCTGTAACATGTTGAGATAATGGGGCAGATGTCTGTTTTGGGACTGTCTTGGCCTGTATGGGACATCTGATCATACTGCAATAGAAATGATTTAGCAGAAACAGCATTGGTGTTTACATGTGTAAATGTGTGGGAATGCAGGTGTGTCTGTATAGGCAGTTGTAAATAGGAGGGCCATTCAGTAAGGAGAAGACTTATAGTCATATTTTAGCTAACTTCAGATGGAGGATGTTAAGAAACTGTGGCTCAAAGTAAGATGATTTTCAAAAGTAACTAATGACGTTGAATCTCTTGGTTTTGCATGTCCAGCGTAGAGGATCTTTATTTTCAGAGGTTCAGTGCTAAATGAGAGCTGCCAAGCTTAATGGTCTTAAGCAGGGTCTTCAGAAATTAAGGCATCTAATGTCACTAACCATTTAAAGAGAGGTAGGTCAGAATGCCCACCAGTTCAATTTTCTGCATTTGGTTGTACTTCCTAGCTCTACTTTACCCAGAGTCTTCTTACTACAGTCTTTCTTCCTGAATTTTCTCTATGTACTCATAAGAATAAGGGATATGTTGCTTCTGTCACTCTTCTGTGTGCTGGAAAACAAAAGAAACTATGTTGTTAGAGCTTGAGTTAAAGAAAAATGGAAAACTGAAGTAGTCTGGTCTGACATGACCAAACCCTCCCTCCATTTTGTTTGGTTAAAATATTGAATTGGTTATTGCTACAGTGGCTAACAGGTTTTGCGGCACCACTTGCTGGTTAGTGTATGAATCACTGAACACTTCACATTTTGTACCTGGTTGTGTAGTTACCCAGGAAAGAGCCTAATTCATAATATCAGAATCAGAAGAAAGCAAGGCAGGCACCGTCTGCTTTTTAACATTAAAAACAAGTAGGGAAACTTGAACTGACTTGGTTTCATTCTTTAATTCATGATAAAAGAGAGAAAACTAATTTGTATTCTTTTGTCTTTTGAATAAAACATACCTTCTGTAGTTTTGCTCTTAGCATATATCCTGTGAAACCAAGTAGATACAGAAATCCAGCTTGAAGAAATTCAGCTGAAAGAGATCTTTTTTGTCTTGTTAGGAGGAGTGTCTGCACTACTTTTTCTGTCCAGAAGAGCTGACTGGTCACAACATGTGTTTCTGTGAACACTGTGGAAAGAAAACACCTTTCCTGCAGGTAAGCAGAGAATTATTTACCTGTATGTCTCTTATACTTAGAAGTCCTTTTAGGACTGGGAAGGGTGGGGAAAGGATGCAATTATATCAGTTTAGGAGGAAATCAGCAAGTCAGAGATTTGTCAGCACAGCAGTGTCAGCTAGGTGTAAACCACATGCACCTTTCCTGTCAGGAAGATCCTTGCTGTAGATGTAGCTCTGTTGACAAAAGAGTGCTTTCATTGCTTTTAATGTATATCATCTAGGGATGTAGCATTTCTGTACCAGCAGAAGAGCTTGTTTGTTTATGTTGCACTTCCATGGTGAGGCTCTACAATGCTGCATAGCTCCAAGGATAGACAAGAACATGTTGCTGGTGCTGTGCATACTCTTGAAAGCAGGACATTGCAGTGTGATTTCCTGTCCTCCCTGTTCTCCACTGGGCTCCCGCTTTTTACAGTACTGGCTTCTGCCAGCAACTGTTTCGTGAAGAGGCAAGTGCATTGGAGAGGAGGGTGTGCAGAGGACACTGCCTCAGCTCAAGGCCTGTAAGGGACTTTCCACAAAATTTTCGGGACTGGGCTGCCTTCTAGGCCACAGTGCATTCATACATCATGATGGCCACAGCAGTGATATTAGCAAAAGCAGTGGTGGGAGGAGTGAGTGGTCAGCTTGGCAGCCTCCACAGAGCTCTGTTGGCCACCTCTCACAGAGAGGCTGGCCTTCCTCTCCTCACCAGGCACTGAGCTTGCTTGCCCACCTGTCTGCCCCAGACCTCATCCAGTTTTATCACTGGTATTGTGCTCAGGTGTAAGGAGACAAACCTATTATGTATCCTGCAGCTGAGAAGTACAGCCAACCCAGAGGATGGCAGAGCTACTCAGAGTCATCTTCACAGGCAGTCTGTAGAAGAGGGAAATTCCTTGTGAACACAACCAGTTTGTGTCTGGCAGGAACAGCCTGCTGATTGTGGCAGCCTCCTAGCATCCTGCACCATCTGCGCTGTGGCTGCTTTTGTTGCCTAAACAGTCCTAGCACTATTGCCTTGCAGGCCATGGTCAGTGATCAGAAGGAGCAGGTGTGGGAGTGCTACCAGCCCAGGATTAGGAAAGCAAATCAGAAATGAAACAGCCCATGAGACACCTGAGGCTGGGTGCTGATCATGCTGAAGTTGAGAAACTCGGTCATCACAGTTCCATTAGATATGTGAATCTCCTGTGTGCAGATGGGCTACAAAGGTTTGGTACCTGCAGTCCAGGGGAAATGGAAGTCATTCACTGTAGCACCGACCGCTCTCCGTGCTATATTCACCGGCTTGTAATAGCTGCTTCTACTCCCACCTCCCCCAGCTTTGTTCCTTAGTTTTCAATTGCATTATTGATTGCTTTGCAGAGCATGAAGCTAGCCCATCTGCCAAAGACCCTGATCTTACACCTAAAGCGCTTCTGCTTCAGGAAATCAGCCTCCATCCACAAGCTTTGTCACTCTCTGCGCTTCCCACAAGTCCTTGATTTCAGTGCAGTCTTGACAGAAGAGCAGTGTCAAGCAGATGCCAGCGAAAAGGTGAGATACTCCTAAGGCCATGTCTAAAAAAAGGCAGATTTTCTTCTCCCCCTTACTGAAGTTCATTAAAAACTCAGAACTCAGTCTGGTGCTTGCCTCAGTTCAAGGCACTTGTCTTAAAAATATACGTCTCAGGCTTTATCTGTGCCTGCTGCTGTCTCGCATCCCATGGTTTTAACCAGTTCAGGCATTATCCCAGTTTTTGTGCTTAGATTAAATCACCAAAGGCACTATAACCAGATCTTTCTGCCATAAGGACAAAAAAAAGGCTTTACTCAAAAAAAAAACCCAAAACCCTTTTTGTTCTGAGTGCAATTAGCATAACTTGTATTTCTAAATATACTGCAGAAAAGATTTAAACACATTTGGATGATGTATTCGGTTGTAACCAACATCTTAAAGGCAATTTTGCCCTGTGATTCAGCTTCCAGGGAAGACAGCCTCAGTAAGCAGCAGGCCAACTGTTTTGCAGAGGCTGAAAGCCCAAGATAGGGGAATTCCATTCCTGGCAGTTCCCCACAAAATGTTGTCTGCCACACAGTTGTGGTTAGCAGGGAAACACAGCTTTGCCAAGCAGCTGAGTGATCTGCCACATTGTGGATCTGTTCCCCTTACAGAGAAATAGCAAGGGAGAGTGTGGCAACAGCAAAGCCTTGCTGGTGTGATGTTGGCTGCAATGTAATCTCTTTGCTGTCCTGTGATCCTACTGCCTTTTTCCACATTCCCATGATCTCCAGGGAGGTTTCCAGCCCTTAGCTATCAGGAAAAACTCTGAGGATAAGAGTGACAAAGGCAGGATCTTCAAGGCCAATCTAATCTTTCTCCTTCTTCCTTATGAAATGCACATTCCTGGTGTCCTGGCTGCTGCTTCTCACCAGCCAGTGGCGAATGAGAATTGCTGCACTGAAAATTTCTCTTTGTGGCTCTTTCTAGGCTTCCTGGCAGTATGAACTCTTTGCTGTTGTTGCTCATTCAGGATCAACTGATTATGGACACTACTGTGCCTATATTTGGAGTCTCGTAGAATGCAAATGGTATTGCTTTGACGATTCCAGGGTTTGCCAGGTGAGGAGCAACATCCACAATTCTTTTGTAGCTTCCTGGACTCTCCTCCAGATTTCATTCACTCTGCTGATTAAAGAGAACCAGAAAAGAAAACAAAAGCTACAGAACTTTGAGCACTTCGTTCCTCTGCTACAGAATACACTGAGCTGAGTGCTAAACATCTCCAGCTTCTGTACCAAGCAAGACATTAGGTCCTAGGTTTATTTTACAGAAGCAGCCATTCACTCTATACCCTACGTAATATACTCTAGCTCTGCTTAATATGTGTGTTCAGAAGAGTGTAGCTAGAGGCGAAGAAACTGGTTTTCCTTGAAGGATAAGAGATAGAACCCTCTTTATTAAAAGATTTGTAGTTCCTGAAAGTACCACTCTTACAAGGATTGTTGTGCTGGTGTCACAATACGTCCATCTCCTTGGAGTTTTTACCAGCCTCCTCTTGTGTGTTTGTTCTTCTCCAGGTATTGTGGGATGATGTCAAATGCACCTATGGACATTCAGACTTTCACTGGTAAGCAAACACCTCTCTGTTTTACCTAGTGCTGCTCAGGGGACTGGCAAGAAGGTAGCAAAGACAGGGCAAACAAGCAATTGAACTGCATATTGCCTGCGATGAGCTGGGGGCGCGGAAGTATAAAAGAAACATATTCTTGTATTCTGGCTACTCTGACTGTACAGGACTATAGGGTCAGCCTGCAGGAATGCTGTGTAGTCACAAATGCAGTGCAGGAGTAGTCTCATCAGTTATTATTGCCACCAGTGCCACTCAGACCCTAAACCTTGACTAAAGTTAAGTACTTTAGTCAGGGTTCCTCCATGCTTTGTATCCTGATGCACCATTTAAATGAGCCATGGAGAGAGATAATTCCTCCTATGAGCTGTAGCACTGCTGGGAGGTCAGCATTACGTGCTGCTTCAGGAACACTGGGAAGGGCCAGTTCAGTTGACCTGACTTAAAAAAGCTGAGCAGAACTAAACCTGGGAGACTAATTACAACCGAGATCACCTAGATCCTCAAACACACTTTTTTGGTTTTTCTTTTTCCTTTCTTCCACAGGGGACAAACAGCCTATCTCTTGGTTTACATGAAAAAAAATTCCTGGTAGCCTTATCCAGGACTATCAGAGTTTCTTAGGAAGCTGTGCCTACTGCCCTGACTTGTCTGTGGAGCTCAGCACCTCCATGCCACTGTGGATGTGCACAGATGTTCCACAAGAGAGACCTGCTCTCAATCAGCAACCTCTGCCTTTACTTTTATTTATGAAAAGTGCAGGAGAGACTCAGCTAGAGAAGGGTTGTAAGCATTGCTGCATCTAGGAATGTTTTCTTTCATGGCATATGATTATTTATTTACTGTATCCTGGATATTTGTGTGATTCTGTGTATAATTTTCCTCTTAAAACATAGTAAAGTTAGTCCTTGTCCCTGCAGACTTACTAGTTTCTTTCACTGCTGATGCCTATATTCCAATACAGGGGAAGTTTCTGGCTGGGAAGCCGACATGTTCCAGGGGACATGTGGTATGGCTGGAGAGCTGTGATAGCCATGCCTAGACTGTAAGACTGTAAGAGCTTGAAGCTTACCCTACTGTTCTAGGGCCATGTTAAGCACTGGCAAGCTGAACAGGGGACCCCAAAAGACTTCAGAAACAGCTGAAACCCAGGGCCAGAACCCTTATGATGAGTGGATCAGTGACATCCATTCCTAAGAACCTTCCTAAAAATGAGTCACTGCAGCGTTTGAAATGTGACCGAAGGTTAGTGTCAGCATAGCGGTGCTTTTGAGTCAGGAGCTATTATAGTATTTCTGATCTACAAGATGAGCCTGCATGTGTTTATGCAGATGCTTATGTTTTTAGCATGCTAATCAGGCATTTATATGCATTTTCTTGCTTTATGGAGAGGAATATTCAGAGGGACAGAGATTCTGAAGCTAGTTAAGTGATTTTCCACAACACATTCCATGCACTGTGATGAGGAGAAATCAGATGCCTCTTTGGCCTGAACTTTTGGGATTTTCTGTTAGTACTTTTCAGCTTGTTGCTAACAACAATTGTCTTGCTCCCTTCCTTCTCTGCCCATGAAGTGGAAATGTCCCTCAAGCAGAAAGTGTTCTCTAGAGAGCAATTTTATAAAGAAAAATGAGTCATTTTTTATATCTCCAGGTGAGTACTGTCATTTTGTGCTTTTGGTTCAGCCTGTGCTCCCATGGCAAGACCATGCAGCTGAAGGGAAAATGCAGAAGGAGCTAGGAAGGAAGGTTGGTAAGATGTGACAATCAGAAGAATAGCATTCTAAAATCTTATCATAAGATTTATCTGTGAGGAAAATTTAGAAGTTTGGTTAGGATGCTTTTAAAGCACTCATTATGCAAGTCTTGACATACTATCTTCTGTGACAAGGGTCAGTGATTCCAATAATGTGATATCTAAAAATACCTTCTAGCCTAGCAAAGTTCTTTGACGCTATCTTTGACTGAATACATTTAAAAAATATCAATTGAATAATAATAGTGTCTATATATAATCTCATTTACTTTGATGATGATGATGAACTTCCCAAATCATGTCTGTTTTCTGTTAGTAGGTGGAAAGTGATTGGAGAGTGCTTAAAGCATAGCTGTGAAATTAAATTATTATGAACTAGCAGGTATTTATTTCACTGTATTATCAAGGTCCGTTATTCTGTCTGACTTGTATATAGTTGTATTTTTATTGTTCATTCTGCTGAAAAAAATCCGGATTTATTGTTTGTGACTGGGATGAAGAGTGTTAAGCCTATTTATTTTGAGGAATACTTTACACACTTTCTAAAGCACCTTGAAGCCGGTGAGTAAGAAAAGCAAGGTCCCGTGTGCTTTATCCAGTACTCTGTATATGTGAAATAGCTGAAGGACTGTGAACTGCCAGAAATTGAGAAGTTAATGGGTTAAGAGACTGACTAAACAGTTCTGATTTGGTATAATCTGAATTTTAAAAGCAAGCTTTCATGTTTATGAAAAAAGATGCCTCAAATGTGTTTTAACCTTCTAAGCGTATCACCCCATAAGAAAGCATTTGTTGACATACATTAAGAATCTTTTTGGTCAATGTTTTTGTGGAAAAAAAAAACAAGCTTTTTCTTCTTTGAATAAAATAGTATGGGATAAGTTCCCTTGAAAATAAACCTTTTGGATTGTTTTGTCTTGTTTTTCCCAAGCAGCATAAATTGCTCGGTAAGGGCCTGTCATTGCCCAGTGGTGAGAAGCTCGTCTGACCTCTAGTGACAGCACGGTTCAATTACTGAATGTTTCTGTGAGCCTGGTGTTTTCTGGTATGCTACAAGTCAGGGGTGGGTTAAGTCCCAGACATGATCTGGCCAAAAGCGTGCCCAAAACTTACACCCATGATACTGGAAGACCCAGTGATGCATTTCTAACAGGGGTCCTCCGTGACATATTCAGTATTTGCTGTTGGAACATCTTAGGGAGAATAGAGATGCTTTAAGAGTAATGAGAGAACACATGCTATGAAATTTGTCTACGGCTGGCTTTCTAACTGCTTGTTATTCTTCTCTGAATTGGATTTCAAATAATTATTTGAGTATTTTATATATTATGTTTAAATAAGACATGTGTAGACTAATTAATGTTAAATCATAACATTCCCAGGCTTTCAGGCAAGAATTCTGTCCTAAAGCACTAATGCTCATTTTGACAGTAGTTCAATACAGTACAGTTTTAATCTGAGAACTGTAGATAGGAATTAAACTTTGCAAAGGCACCGACTGCAAAAGCTTGGTTGCTTAGGAGCAAAGGGCACTGTTAAGTTATGTGTGAGTAATTGTTCTAGGGGCTTCAGCAGAGCACAGAAAGGAGTTGCTGGGCATTGCAGTTCAGAAGAATGATGCCAGGTTCTTATATTTAGGCTTATCAGAGGAAATTTCCTGGTTTGATACTATGCCAACTTTGATAATGCCAGCTTAAAGAGCTCTCCCTTCCAGCTCTTTGTCTATCTCTGCATTGCAATGTGCCACCACTTCTCTTATCTGTGCCCACACAAATGTTCTTGGATCTTTGCTATGCTCAAAGTGATAGGACCAATTAAAGCCTCCCTGCAAAGGCATTTTTTTTGTTTTGCTTTTTAACAGCTGGTTTATCCATCAATTCACATATTGAGATAGCTGTAATTTATTTCAATATAAACCCTCTGTACACCTTCCTAGCCCAAAATAAAAATGCTTTGTGTTCCTCAGTTCTGGCATTTTTGGATTCTATGGCACTTGCATGTTCTTAACCTTAAGGAATAAAGCTCATTTTTTGTTATGGAAAACTCATTTAGATTTTGATACAGAATGATCATCTTTATCACATTTACACCAATCTGTAGAGTTCATAAAGGAGATGTGTTGCTCAGCTGAAGCTGACAAGCTGGATTAAACATGTTTGCAAATGGCAATTCATTAATATATAAAAATATGCTTTTAAGGAATATTAAATTTTTTTTATATGTACAGAACATCATCAGCTCTAGCCCAATTAAATACGATACAATTACAAATTAATCTACATAAGATCTTTAAAGACAATGGGATGTTATGAATATCATTGCAAGTAGAAATTGGCTTGTGCAGTTTTTGTGCAGGAGAAGGGAGGGACATGGGTTGTTATTCAGATTTAAGGTCAAGTTTGCAAGGTGAGTGATCAAAAAATTATTCTTTTTAATTACAAAGTGAAAAAATTTGATCATTAAATTCCTGAAAAATAAACAAGGAACTCCACACTGGAACTACTGTGGAGCGATTCTATTAAAGTAAAATCTCATTTTAATGGCCTTAAATCTGCTGGACTGCTTTATGTCATCATTTACATTAAAGTAACCTCTGTCTTAACTGGCCCTGAGGTACTACAGAGGCTGCCTCTAGTGAATGAGGTGGCAAAGCCCTGATCTGTGCTCCTTGGGTCATCAGGGTGGGCGGCTGCTGGAGCACTGTGGGTTGCTCACTGGACCACATGCCTGGGTCTCCTTTCTGTGAAAACCAGAGCAAAGGGGTTATTTGGTGAGCTCCTACCTTAATTCATTCTGATTGTTTGGGTGCAACCAATGTGAACATGTGGTTCTAGGATCTTGCTGGTACTCTAGGCACTCTGGTGTGGATGAAGGCAGAGGTCGACCTCCTGAGGTTTTGATACCTCTTCAACAAGCTTGAGTCTCTGGGTCCTTTTTTTATCTGAATCAGGAGAATTCTGCCTAAGATTGAATGCAGTTTTGGTGATGTTGATTAGCTGCACAGCACATGTGAAAATGAAGGGCACATTCCTGTAAGCCTTCTTCATGCAAGCAGTCTTACCAAAGCTTGAGAGACATCATGCTGTGAATTCATGTTGCCTCAGGAAGAAGGGGAAACAGCCTCCGACTCTGCACTGATGTTTGGTGCTCGGGCACCAAAGGGCTCTGCTGCACCCAGGACCCGTTCATCAGGTTCTGAATTCAAGACTGGGTGCTTAATGTACAAACCAGTGATTTATTGTATACTTTGGTTTCCCATAGATAAAGGGAAGATCTTCCTTTGAGGAGTGCTTGAGGTCTGTAAAAGAAAAATCAGCATAAATTCTAAGTACCAGGTAATGACTTGAATTCCAAGGGGAAGGAAGGATGGCCTATGTCTGGCAGTGACAGAGGGATTTAGCAGCTACCACAGTGCTGCAGTCATCCTAAGCTTTCCACCCTCTGCTCCTAGTGCACGCTGCTCCCAGAGCAGAGGGGGCAACACGAGTGCTGTACCCACTGCAGGACTGTCAGAGCTCACAACCTGGAGCAGCAAACGCCAAGACTGATTCTAGGTTTCCTTATAAACCAGGGTGGCTAAAAACTCTCTGAGGTGTAGACAGCTGAAGTGTTCAATGCTTCAGTCATTACATTAAATCTATTTAATCTGAAGCCAGGCACAGGTATACTGACCGCATGGTTTCTTGAGGCACGTGCCCTGCTACCACCTGCATACCAGGGGCTCTGGGTTTCTGAAAAGTGTGTTTCAAAACCGTGTTTCTGAAACACAGCTGAAGGATGAGTAGGATTTCCTGATTGACAAATCAGCTTTTGCAACAGATGCCCTTGTCCTGATTATTTCAGTTGAGCTGTGACAAGCGAGTCATGCTACGGCATGACAAGCTGTAAGTTACTTTTTCTGTCAAATTCTTTTTCAAATGTCTTAAATTAGCTCTCATGTTTTCTTTCAGTGCCAATGATTTGAGCCAGGAGGGTATGAAATGAGAAGGCTATTTTGCAAGGACAGCTGCCCTGAGCCAGAAATTCTTATTGTTTGCTGAAACATCAGAGCAGTTTCCTCCAGAAAACAGAGCACACCAAATGCTTTCATTTGAGCATTGCTAGCTGTTCCTGAGCTTGAGACAAAACCTTTGTCTCCCTGCTTTTGATTTTCTTGATTAAGTCACATAAAAGTAACAAAAAGCACAATCTTACATTGTGTGGGGTTTTGAGAATGATGAGGCTTAAATTCTCCGGTTCTAAATATCATGCTCCTCTTTGACCTTTTTGCTGCTGTCTTTTACAAAATTCAGGGTAAAAAAGATTTGCTGTTTGTAACATTATATATGGCAAGAAGCTGAGCATATTATTGATGCTTGGTAGCTAGTAATAATCTAGTTCACTTTACGGATTCAGGTCATTGGTTACAACACTATGCCTGGAAGAACTTAATAAGCACTGAATTTATCTACTTAATGATAACTAAGACTGATCCTGGGCCCCAAGAAAAATATAGCATCTGCTTTTGAAGAAGAACAGGGGTTGTACCACATAAAAATATATCTTTCCTTTTCCACCCTTCAGTATGTAGTACAGCACAGTGGGATATGCTGGTTGGGGTCTATAGGCCGTGTTCACAGAAGTTGTACACTTAAACAATTCCACCTCACAAGAAGTATGCACCATAGAGTTAAGGTGAAACAATATGATATACCTTACTGTGTACCATTGTTATTCTTTTTTTAACAGCTGTATTACCAACTGGGTTGTTACAGTTTAAACTCAAGCATGTATTACTTTGAAATATGATGCTGAGCTGGATCCTGAGTAAATTTAGATTAGCATATTTGCACTGAATCATCTAATTCACTTCTCATCTAAAGGAGTGTAAATTAGAACAACAGCAGGGAATGGTTCTGCTAGGCTAAAGAGAGTTACTTGGCCATGGTGCCTTGGGGTCCCTTTGGTGTTGAAAGTATTTAAATAATTTGTTTGCATAAGGTAGCAGTTTGTTGTCTGCGAAGCACTGCATGCATTAAGTCCTTGTGTGAGCTACAGACTCCACCAGGCTTGATATTCAGACTCTGGTTTACCTTCAGGATACAGAAGCAGAAAAGCTTCTGGTGAACCTGATAATTTTTCAGACTACTTTACCCAGGTAGAAATACATGGCCCATAGCACCTCACACTGCCTGTTTCGGAGGGGACTCACTCTAACAGCTGAGATGGGGTTAAACTTTCCCAGGGCACTTTGCCACTCGCACTGGAGCCACAATGGGTTTATTGGCGGCTTTGATGTCACATGAAAGACCTTAAATTGCTTCCAGATCCAGATGGGCTGTGGGAGCAGTGGGACAGTGTGCAAATTACATTGTATATAGGTTTAAAAACTCTGCCAGACCTGAGTGGTTTTGCAAAAAGCCACCTCAGATGTGCCTGCATCCACAGCACTGCATAAACTGCCCAAGGACAATTGCTAGTTAAATGTATGTGGTAAATGCTAGGCGAAACAGGTGTATTGATATTCTTTACACCACAGTAATAGCACGGTGTCTGTCTCACCTAGGGGCTGGGTACCTAAAAATACAATCTGGACTTCTGCCAGAAGTCCCAACACAGCCCTAGAGCCACCTCAAAGGAATTGGGAATATTTGCACTTTGTTTGAACCACTGTGCAAATGAAGTCTAGCACAGATAGCAAGGCCTTTAAAAGGCAAGATAAGGCCAAAAGTACAAGTGAGGAGAGATTATTGTAGGTCCTGGTAACTCTCCTGTTCTCTTTTTATTTGTTTTGGGATTACCAAGTCTTAAAGGAAAGGGGTGCTGAGATAGGAATAGAGCAATAGCAAAATATAGAGATTCTCTGCTTCATCTCTGGCAGACTCATTGTCAGGTTCAGATATTCCCCAGTTTCAAGAAACACATATAAAAATAGAATTTATATATATAATATAATGTGTGTGTGTGTCTATATGTGTGTGTATATATAAATGTATATATACACATATGTATAATTTCTAAAAATTCGATACATAGTAAAACTCCAAATTATACCTGAGGGTAAAAAGAAAATAATTTTTTGATGTATTATTCCAGTATAATTCGAATTTACTAGAGTCAAATTATCAACTAGTTATCATCATTGGTATTTACATAAAAATGATGCAGAGAAGAGTTCCAGATTAAAAAAGATCTTCAAAAAAGAATCCATCCTAATACGGATTTAAAAATATAGGTGGATAAGATTGTAGTTATTCTAAACAACAATGAAATGTGTACATCATATTCTTATCATTACGAATAATTTTCACAATAATGGATCAGAGTAATCTGTTTTGTCTGATTGATTCCAGTAATGATGCACGTGATAATTCTCCCACAGAGGAACTGTAATTTTAAGCCATCAAAGGCAGCTTCTTCCAACAGGACTTTCCTTTGATAGGCACATTCTCTCAACAGTGTTCACTGCCCATTTTACCCTCACAGTTAGGTCTCATAAAAATCCAGTCTTGACTCAGCAACCTGGGATTCAAACTGGTGCCTGTGCTGGCCCTGTAAGGATGGCTTAATTTTTATCTCTCTTGAAGCCAGCGCTGGCTCTTCACTTGACTCCTCAGGGACTTCCCATAGCTCTTCTTTTTCAGGCAGCTTTTTCTTCATGATCTTCTGTCATCAAAGCCAAGTTTCTTATCTTGCCTTAAATGAGGCCATACTTTGCCATGGTAAATTTTAGAAAGGTCTGCCTTTCCTTTTGAGGCTGGAGGAACAGCTTGTGAAAATAGCTCCGACCCAACCGTGGTTACACAGAGCATGGATAAACCACAGGAAAGTGGACCCAGCAGCCTCCTGCCAGGGAGGCAGAGCCGGCTTTTTGTGATGAAGTCCATGCTGGCGTTTCTTCTGGCAACACTGTGGGCATTCGAAGCTGTAAGCGGAGGACAGCACTTTCCTGACAAATGCAAACAGAAACCTTAAACAACCTTGTGGAGGTATTTTATGAAGCAATTAGTTTTTAGAGTGGATCTACTTTGCTCTGACTCTGTGCTGCTTTCCAAAGAAGAGCTGGTTTTACAGCAGGCTTGCAGCAAACTCAGTGTTGCTTGCACCTGCCTGTGGAAATATGCCCAGCAGTCACAAACTCTTCCGAGAGCTTAACAGATAGCAAAAATTTCTGGTATATATGTAGTGAAGAAACTGAAAGAGAAATGCTTCTGAGGTAAATCTACTTGAATAATAAAAAAGGCATAAGTGCTGTGAAAAACTGCACAAACACTTAAAGGCAAGGTGAACTAAGGCCCTCATGCAGACTTAAGAAAGGGTGTGCTGCGCTAGTTGATGCTTTCGTACACAGAGGTTGAAATTTCAACAGCCTGTGGGATGCACAGTTTGAGCATTAGCATGTGCTTGCGTGTGAGGGCTGGTGTGAGCGGTGTGGGAGACTCCCCTCTGATGCCTGGACACGTGAGGGGCAGAGCAGAGCTGGGGCGAGGGCACTTCTCCGAGACAATCAGTCAGGGGTGTCTCTTGCTAGGCAGTGAGCACCAAAGACACATGGTCACAACAGCTCTCCTGGAAGTCCAACCCTTCCTTAATTAATTGCTGTAATGGGCTGAAGCGAATCCCTTCTGGCACTGGTCGCAGCTGTACAGGTCACCTCAGCTGTCTGGGGACACTGGATGGATGACCAGAGAGTCACAGTCGTACCTCGCTGCTGTTTCACTCACTTTTCTCACAAATACAGGGAAAACCGAACACATGCATCAAACCCTCTGAGCAAATCTTCTTCATCTGAGCAATACAACTGCTGATTAAACCTTGCTTTTGTTGCACAGTTTGGACAGAAGAGGACCGGTTGTTTTGACCCCAGAAATAAAACTAAACCTTTGACTCTTTCCAAGCCTCAGTGATTTGCACACTCAAAATCTGCGGACACAGGGTTGAGCTGCCTGTGACTGAGGCTGGCTCTGGCTCTGATGGCTGAGGAAATTGCCGGGTCGTGGGACAGAGCAGTGAGGGAGTCAACAAGCCGAGGCGCACAGGAGAGCTCAGGCTGCAGGCAGAGGTGGCTGTTGCTGATTGCCGAGACCGGCACAATCAGTGCCTTGAGGCTTCAGGAGGAAAACCACCGATGTGAAAAGGTACCAAATGCTAAAGAAAAGGTGGCATTGGGAGAGAGCAGTACCATCAGGGATGGCGGTACTGAACTCAGCTCCTCACCACTTGACCAATGCCCACAAAGGCTCCTGGGACATCTGTCTAGATGTGTTGAGCATGCTCGTGCTCTGCCCAGCGGCTTGCTAGTCCTTGCAATCTTCTGTGTGTATTAACTGCAAAGCAACTGGTTTATGCTTTCAGGCTCAGTGCATTTTGCTTGCAGTTTGCACATAGTAAGAAGTGTCTGAGCAAAGTGAACCACCCAGGGCCACTGAGCATTTGAGAGTCTGCCTTGTGAAATGTGTTGTTACCCCCGGGGCTATTATTTGCCTGTAACAGGCAAAGAAATGGCAGGGAAGGAAAACTTCATTAATGGCTAGACAAACAACAAATGCTTACCACTCATGTCTCTAATATGAGTTCTTGCAAAAATTTGGGTAGGGCTCTGAAACTGGATAGCAAGTTGGCTCCTTCTGGCCGGACACGGACTCCTCTAGGCTGGGGTCGCATCTGGGATTTTGGGGGCTTGGCATCCTGTCAGCAGGGGAGGAGCCCAGCCTGTGGTGGGTTTTGCTGGCGTGGCTTGAAGTGATGACAGACTTCTAGGAGATGAGAATCTTTAGATCAAGCAGAAGTCCAATGGAGATGGGATTTTGCGGGGAGGCTGGGCTACTTGCCCCAAGCTATTGCAGTGTCATCCTGCACGTTCAGGAAAATAAAACACAAGCTTCCTTCTGGCCAGCCTCCAAGGACAATGGTATGGGCTGCAACATAGGCATGGTGGGGATGTATATAATATGGTGCCCAGCGCTGTGGGGATGAACCAGTACCGGGAAACTTGAGAATTTTTTTAACAACTTTCCCCATTGCAGTCCAACCGAGGCTTCTTTCTAAGATAGGTGGTTTTGTTGCTTGTTTTGATACTGGAATGGGTTTGGGAGTGAACAAGTAAGACCTAAAATGGTTCGGGGGGGGGGGTGAACTCGGCAAATACCGTCTTTCCTGCGAAAAAAAAGAGACTGTGAGGTGTACGAGAAGCTGCTGCTGCGGTCAGTGCAGGATCTGTGAAGAGCATGATGAGCTCCCTCAACGAACCCATGCAAGGCATCCACAGGGAGTTTGGAAATTCTCTGCAGGGTGAGACAGATGCAACCCCCCCTCCTTTTTGCCGCTTATTGCACTCATTCTGCCCACATTTTCCTTGCCAGCAGCCAGTGAATGGGCAGGAGGGAGGGGCAAAGCCTGTTTAAAAGCTTGGCGAGGGACTGGAGCTTCCGCAGGAGGCTCGGAAGGGACTGCACATGGCCACCACCATGGCACTGCCCGCCCTGGGGCTGGGCACCTGGCAGGTACCTCCATGGGGGCCCGCGCCAAACCACTGCTGGGAATTGCAGTAGATTTTTTTCAGCAAGTTCCTCTCTGGGGTGGGAAAATGCAGTGAATCTTCTATGGGGTGTTTCTTGTCTCTTAAAGACTTTGCTGCAGGACAGGTGTAAAAGACCTGTGAAACCTGAAATGAGCAGGTTGTGATAACAAGGTGATTTTCTTAGCTACGGAAGAAAATTACTTACTACAAAAGTAAAAACTTATGCCTAGCCTTTCTTTTTTCTTTTTTCTTTTTCTTTTAATGCCAGTTATTAATACCCTAGCATGCTGTGTAGGTGTCATCTTTGATGAGTGCACGTAGAAATGGGAATTTAAATGGGAATCAGTGGATTTGGAAATGGGAACTTACATTAACTTCTTAGAGATTGAAGCTAACTTATTTGTATGGCAGCAAATGAGTACATAGCGCTTTGCAGAAAAAATATTTTGGGCAATTCTTTACCTGCAAATATTATATTATTGACCTGAGGTAAGAGAGAAGATTTATGGATGTACTGAGTTATATATGTAAAAAGATTTTGGAAATGAGCTGAAAAATTTAAAAGGAGAGAAAGTGACTTTATTTAAATTAAAAAGAGAAAGAGAATTGCCCCCTGAACTTGAAACTGGAAACTAAATACGTTCAATTGAAGCTGCCAGATCTATGAATCGCTGTCCAGTCAGCATAAAAGCATCTTAAATTATTTGTGTTGTATTTCTTGATCAGTTGTGGCTAGTCATCACATAATGTATAAAAATGGGGCTGAATTTGTTTAACTCTTTCAGTTTTTGTTGGTCTGATGGCAGAAGACATGAAGAGGCCTAAATAGTAATGAAATAGAGTTTAAAAATGAAGTGTGTGTTGTATGGTGCCTCTTAGGGACAGACCGCCTGTCTCAGTTATACTACCACCTTGTGCTTGTCATATCAGTTGTATTAATGTTATAATTTATGAGATCTCTGAAGGAACCTGTTTGGACAGTAGGACTGAATAGAAGGAAATGTTTGGACACATGATCCCTGCCACCACAAAAATCTCTTATGCCAATGCAATGAAAAGATGCCCCAAAGCCTCTGAGATTACTTAATCAAAGCTATTTGATACTAAGGTTTCCAGTGCGATGTCATCCGCAACGCCCTGTGTTTCAAGCCCTGTGACAATGGGCCCTTTCTTTCCCTCGTCACTCTGATTTCAGGAATTTGAAGTTCTGTTCAATAAGCACAATGTTATAAAAAGTAAGGGATTATTTTTCTGACAAACATCTCACGTTACATATTTTTGTGTAATCATGGGGTATATTACCAGCTTTGTTTCTCCGCTAAGTCCTCCTCCATTCAAAAGCAATGCAGATCACTCATGGTTGTGTGGGTTTTGTTATTTTTTCCCAGGGAGCTCTCTCTCCTCTGCACAGAGCTTTCCCATGCTATGGCAGCATCCAGAGATAAGATACTCTATAATGTCTGGCATTTTTCAGGTGTGGTAGTTCACTAGCTTTCTCAGGACACCTAAGGAGCATTTTATACATCGGAAGGAGTGACATGGGGAAACAGGATGCAAAACAGCCTGTAAAACTTGAAACTGGCTACCTCTTAGAAAAAGTTGATGCAGTTTCTGCTTGATTGTTTCAAATTTAGGCAAGCCAACTAAGCTTGGACTTGGAGACTGGAAAGACTTGGAGAACTGAAATCATCAAAAAAAGATGATCAGCAGGGATGTAATTCAGTTAAATGTAGGAGGTGATCGTGGTTTCAAAGAATGTTGAAGTGTCATTTGATATTTTCCAGAACTGACATCCAGTCGTCAAACAACTTTTTAGCCTCTCCTGCCAAAAATGTGAAGTGATTTACTTAGCGCCGCAGTGTGTGTTTTACCCAGGAGGTGGCACTGTCCGTAACGTTTTGCTGTCCTTCCTCATGTTCGTGCCCAGGGCCACCAGGACTTCCAGAGATGATTCATTTGTGCATGTTGCCAGTGTCTCAAGCTAAAATTGCTTTTACTTTTGGGGCAAATTAGAGCGTATTTCAACATATCCTGGGGTCTGAATGTGAATCCCTATAATCCCTATAAAATAGTAGAAGCTGATCTGGCACCTCCTCAGTGATTGCCATATCTGGTTTTACTGTGCTCCAGAGGGCTCATTTTATTCCAGAAAAATAACTAAAGCAAGATCCTGATTATTGTTATCCATCTCATGATTTTGGGGTTTAAAGTCTCCAGGTCTGGAGGACAGCAAGCTTGTTTTTCTACAGTTTCCACTTGTCAGAAAGTTAGAAAAGTTTCTGACTTTTCTTCTTGTTTCAGTCTCTCCGAGGAGAAGCGCGAGATGCCGTGAAGTTTGCCATCAATGTGGGATACCGCCACTTTGATTGTGCCTATGTGTATCAGAATGAGCGTGAGATAGGGCAGGCGCTACGAGAAAAAATTGAGGAGGGGGTTGTGGCATGAGAAGACCTCTTCATTGTCAGTAAGGTATATCTCTAGATAAATTATGTCACGTGAGGGTCTGTTCTTAGGAGGAGAGTCAAAGGTCCCATTGCGCAATGGCCAGAGAATGAAGTTGCTCTGGGAATTAACCCCTTTCTGTTGGGCGTGTTTTGTGGATGGGGGGAAGGAAGAGGTCAACTCTTGAAAAACATGCTCAATTTGTGGGGGATTTTTTTGTAGTCCATATCCATTGTCAGCGATGGAGACAGGAACTGAGGCTGTGCTCACAGTTGCCTCTGAGATAGGAAGCATGGCTATTGTATTTGTGGTCACTCCTGCTGCGCTGCTGGGCTCAGCCCCTTAACTCCTGTGTGTTATGTTTTGTTTTGTTTTTTCCCCCAACAACAATGGTAGGAAAAATAAAGTAACTTCTATCTGCTGGAAACTGGCAGGTTGATTTTTACCAGTTTTGCCTCTTTTCTTCATTTTGTGTAATTGTTGTCCACATTGGTGGAATTTTAGAGTATTTCAGTCTCATTTTATTTAAACAATGGGCAGTGCCACAAATAAAATAAGGTGTGCAAAATGGAAACTTCCCCGAGAGGAGAAAATGTGCTATATTGTGACCTGCCCCTGTAGCTGTGCCATGAGTTTGCCCTGCCAAGGATGCTCTGTAGTCGTCAGTTTGGGAGAGCAGCTCATGGGCTCTGTTTTATCCCTGCAGCTGTGGTGCACATTTCATGAGAAAACCCTTGTGAAGGAGGCATGCCAGAAAACACTTGTGGCCCTCCAGCTGGATTATTTGGATCTCTACCTGATGCACTGGCCCCTGGGATTCAAGGTACTGAGACTTTAATTCCTGTGAGCTCTGTGAGAGCTCTGCCACTTTCCCCTTTGGGACTAGACCTGCCTAATGAGGAGCATTGTTAAACCTCATTAAGGCATAATGACAAACCTCCATATGGAGAAAAGGAAAGACAGGTATGCTCATGCCTGTTTAAGATAGATGTTGTACTGCAAAAGCACCTTAATTTCTGGTACAGCATTTTCATGTCATGGATCAAATTACCATCCACATCACATTCCTCTTAGAATCTGAGATTTGGCTGTGATTTGCTTATTCAGGATCAAACAGTTGTGAATTACTCAGTTCCTATTTTTCTCTCCTCTCTCTACCCCCAGGTTAAATAAATCCTCATTTCACCATTGTGTCCACATCCCTAGGCTTCTTTCAACCTGACAGAAGCACATAAAAAATGTCTGCCCTTCCTCTGCCTGTAGGACAGGTTCTCAAGAAGCAGATTTGCTTAAAGATTACTATGCTCATACAGATTACTATTTTTGGCCACCTCTCTCCCCAGCACAAACTTAAGCCAGGATATCCAGTGTGACTCCAACACCACTTGCTTGTAGAATTTCTAAATGATTTCTTTAACTATATACAATTCAGCCTACCTTAAATACACTTTTCTTTCATGATGACAGGCAGGAGAGGAGTTCTTTCCTGCAGATGAAAATAGTATGATCATTCCCAGTGATACGGATTTTCTGGACACATGGGAGGTAAGTTCCCTGACAGTGAGAAGTTCTTGCTAGTTTGAAATAACAGTCAGAAAACTCTGAGCCTTCCACATCGGGAATGATTTTAAGAGACTTTCTGACATGAAGAATTCCAGTTTGCTGATTACTCTGGGCCCTTGGGCTCCTTCTTGTGATACTTGGCCAAAATTGAGATGCCTTCATGCCCACCGCCTACTAGGCCTGCCAGGTGTGCATAGCTGGAGGAAACCCTTGAGGCTCTGTGTACCCTGCAGTGGCTTGAGACCTGGCTCGAGCTGAGCAGTCCCCGCAGCCAGCTCCGTCCCTGCGTACATTGTTGCTTCATTAATTGGTAGATTTAGCTGTAACAAGCTCAACTCCCTCTGTACCTGAGCTGTCCCTACCACAGCAATGCTCATGTACCTGAGAGTCCAAATTTTCTTCCCCCAGAAAGTACTGGGAGTGGCCAGAGTCCATTGCTGAAGCTGTGTGTGCAGTACTAACAGGCACAGGCGCAGGCCGTGTGCAAGTCAGGACTTGGGCGCAAGCTCAAGCTTCTGCTTGGCTGATGGTTCGGGCTTCCCTTCCCTTCCACCCACCGGTGGGCTCAGCCGGGCTAGGTGGGAGGAGGACCAGGGGTTCACCAGTGAGAAGGATCCATTGATGCTTCTCCCTTCTGCCAGATGAAGAATAAAGCACATTTTCATTGTTCATTTGAAGGAAAAAAGAGGACATTTCAGGCTGCTCTTCATGATAACAACTTGAAATAAAAATTATTTCCGTTTTGAAAGAGATGTATCTGCTCTAAAGGTTGTGTAATAGATTATTTTCTCCTGTGTTTCTTTTATGCAGGAGGTGCCAAATTAAGTAGGGCTGATCTAACTGTTGTTTGTTAGTGGGAAAGAACTATGGGTGGGGGGGAGAAGGGCAGCTCATGCTATACTGCTATTGCCTGATGGTACATCTCCCTTGGGAAATCAAGAAGTGTAGACGATCAGGTATTCTGTTCTAGTTCTTCCAAAATAGCTCCTTATTAAGCTATTCTGTTCCAAACTACAAGCTTTTTAATTAATGGATAATTGTTTTGTAGCCAGAGGAATTATTTTAAAAAAAACTTTTATTTTGGAGCAGAAGGTCTACTTGGGGATAATATTCTAAAGCAGTTGTACTGTACTGAAATAATCATAGTGGAATAATTATTAATCTTGAATATTGCTATTATTTATCTGTATTATAATAATGCTCAAGAGCCTAAGTCCTTGACCAGAGTCTCACAGTTCATTGTGCTGTACAAACAGCATATCAGAATAAGATCCCAGCCACAATGATTTTTACTATTGAAGTTTTTGTGCAGACATTTTTTCCAGATGAAGAAAAGATCTCAATTCAATAGCAAGTCTGATACTGTAGTATTTCTAGGCTATGGAAGAGCTGGTGGATGCAGGACTAGTAAAGGCCATTGGAATCTCCAACTTCAACCACAAACAGATAGATCGGCTCTTGAGCAAACCAGACTTAAAATACAAACCTGCAAATAATCAGGTAAACTGTTCTCAGACTCATTAATAGTGATGTAACACCTGCCTGTGGTATTGCATTTAATGGGACATCTCTGGCAGTGAAATAGCTTTTATGACAAGGCTGTGCTTTTTGATATCCCTGCAAGAGAATACCTGTATTTGGCTAAATTATAAAGCAATGGAAAACGCAGAATTTTCTATACTCTTACTGCATGGGAAGCCTGTGCCATTCATGAGTTGAAAGCCCAAAGCTTCACATTCTTTTGACAGCAGCACTGAACTGGTGCAGGGTGAGAGCCAAGTGCTGTAGCCGAGCCCTTTGCCCTCCCAGTGCCAGCCCCAGCGCTGGGCAAAATGAGGCTGCATGAAAAGACAGGATCAGAGCTTGGCTCTGAGCACCATTGGGTTGGGTGAATATGTAGGGCTGGATAGGATAGGGGAAGAAAGAGGACTGAAAAAGGGTTTACTTGGGTTGCAGAAATAGAGAAACAGGGGAAATGGGCTCTGGTTGCACAGCGACCTGAAAGGGGACTCGATGGGGCAGGGAAGGGAGGAAGCTCTGACGCGGGGTGAAGGTCTCTGAGCAAGGACACTGCTGTAGCTGCGGAAAGAGCTGCCTTCTCAGAGCTGATGTGGGGTCCATTATGTGGGGCTTGATAGGTCACCATAGTGATGCTGAACCTGGAAGTAGCTTCATGAAAATATCAACTGCTTCTGGAGAAACCTAATATTTGTGTCTGCAGATTGAGAGCCATCCGTATCTTCCCCAGGAAGAGCTGATTAATTTTTGCCACTCCAAAGGGATCTCTGTAACTGCATATTGCCCCCTTGGAGCTCCCAACTGGCCGTGGTAAGAATATTTTGTGAGCCTTCTTTCTTAGACATAAATAGGAGTCAATACTATAAACAGTCTTAGTACGTGGACAAGATCTGATAGAGCAAAACTTATGCAATTAGAAAAATACTTACTAATTTGTTAATGAAGGCAGGGAATGGAGCAGTGAGAAAACGGTGAATTAAAGTGTGTGAGATGATATTTTCCTATCACTTAAATAATATTCTTACACAACAGAGCTTGAGGGAGAAGACAGTAGTCTCCTTCAGTTGCTGAAGTCTGCTTTTTATTTTCACAGGTCCAAGCCTGAGGATGTTTCCCTTCTTGATGACCCCCAAATTAAGGAAATTGCACTCAAGTACAATAAAACCCCAGCTCAGGTAAACAGTAGACATAGTTTTTTCCACAGTGACATGTATTTTTCCCTCCTGTGCTAAAGTAATTATTTACAAAACCATTTTGGAAAGCTGTGTTCCAGTTATGCGTCCCTTCTCCAATGTAATGCTTTTAAAAAACTATTTCTGGTATTAGTTTTAATGGCTGACAGAAGATTGCTAGTCTTTAGGTCTTTAGCTTTTACCTGGTGGGGTTTAATTGGCAAATTAGCCACCTCTGCCTGCAGCATCCTGGCCAGCTCTGCATTTTTATTCAATATGTTCTCATGTTGTCATCTCAGCTCCAGACACAATAATGATTAAACGAGCTTGTGCAATAAATAAGGGTCTACCAAAGTGCTTTTCCTCATATTTTCCTATGTGATTAATTTCTGTTTATCAGTAGAGTTACTTCCTGTGAAGCATGTAGGCAAGTATGATTTTTTTGGCTTTCAGAAAACAGGCAGAACTTCTCAGCTGTAAATCCCAATCTGTTCCTGCAGGTGCTTATCCGGTTCCAGATTCAAAGAAATGTGAGTGTAATCCCCAAATCTGTCACTCCACACCATATCGAAGAAAATTTTAAGGTAAGAGGGTACATTGCAAACTTCTTTTGGTGTTTAAACTCTTATGCAGAAAATCCATTCTGCCAGTGTAACAAAGCACCCCTTTCATACTTAGAGTTGGGAAAAAACTTGTGTCTGTCAGATATCACGTAGGTTACCTCTTGGTAAAGGCTAAAAGTTGCTTTAAAAATAAGGACTCAAGTGTCCTTCATTAGAACAGATCAAGTAAGAGATATTAACCTCTCCACCTCGTGATAAGAACATGACATAATTAGGCTATCACCAGCATTATAACTTTAAGCCTTTTTTCATTGTTCACCACAAACACGTGCATCCATTGCAACACTTCCTAGTGCCTCAGCAAATACAATGCTTTTCTACTTATGTTTTTGGTATTCTTTCTGTAAATGAACTTATACATATCTTTTTGCAAAGCAAAGTAAAACAGCTGTTTGGGATCTTTATTCAGGTGTTTGATTTTGAACTGGTTAAAGAAGAGATGGAAACAATCCTTAGTTTTAAGAAGCGATATCGAATCTGTGCATTAAGCCAGTGAGTATCTCCTCCTCCTCTCTTGATCCTGCAGCAGAACACACATTGGCTATCCCCTTAACAGACAGCATTTGATAGCCTCACTTTAAAATACAAAATAGGGTACCTTTACCAATACCTGGTCACATTAGTAACTACTGGAGCTCAGCAATAGGGCTTACTAGAGCACTGTCTATCTTGCACAGGTTGTTGGTGTTGGGATTTTTGTATGTTGTGCGTTGAGACACCTTTTAATGGATGCATACCAAACTGCTCTTCCAAAGTCAAAACTGGCTGCAAACTCCAGTTTGGCTGCAATTTTTCTTTGTTTTGTTTTCTTTAGCTACTTTATATGATATGGTCAGTGTAAAGAAATTCCATTTTAGGAATGAGTTGTAAATTTGTTTGAAGTGAAAAGTTGTGCCTGTGTATTTATGCCCACATTATTAGGGCAGTGTTTACATAATAGACTGGCTAGACCCAGATTTCCAAGGTCTGTGATTTATTCTGCTGTCCAGGTTACCCACTTCTATAATAGAAAACTGCAAACTCATGAGTTCATGACAGTGGCTTATATTATAGAGAAGTCTGGTAACTTCAAGTAAGCAAAACATGCCTTATTCTTTGAGAACAAGCTCATGGGTATATCTGAGAGTTACAGAGTATTGACACAGAGTATTAACTTTCACTGCCATGGGTACACTAAGGAGATTCACTTCAGTGTTTTCATCAGTTTACAGTTTTGCAGAGCTTTTGTCAGGGGGAAAAAAGCTATTTCTTTTTAGTTTTAAGCCTATATTCTTAATGTATTTTAACCATACTCGCTTTTTTTAGATGCAAAAATCACAAGGACTATCCTTTTTCAGAAGACTAATACTGGCATTATCGTGAGATCCTTCAGGAATTAGAAAGACTGTATTTTCTTGTTTCAAGTGATTTGTAACACTTCATGTACACTAAATCACAGCATAAGTACAGTATGTATTGTACGATGGAAGAATGTATTTCACAGGAATTCTGAAGAGTAGCTTCAAGCATGCTTGTTTGCTTCCCTTATTATCAACCACAGTTACATTAACCCTTTTTCTATGTCTTTGTTTTGATCTTATAAATACATATACTCAATTGTAGCAAATATATATTCTATTAGCATGTAGTGATGACAATTAAAGTTTAATCCTGAATCTGTGGAACTTGTAAAAAAGCAGTCTTAGTTGTAAGTCTTGACAAATCTTACAGAAATTTAAAGATTCTCCTATTTGTTGTATTTTCTGACTAAAAGTCAAAGCATGCTAACTGTATCTTCTAGCTGTTACTGTAAGACAACCCATTTGACATCAGAAACTCTTATGAGGTAAGACTACATATATATGTGTATGTATTTTGATTCTCACCAAGTTCAGTTCATTCAGTAGAATTGATTGAAAGCTCTTTGGAGCACACTGCTGAATTGTTTCTGGAGCAGTCTGCTTAATGAGGGTTCTTATTTATGAACTGTTAAATACTAATATACTGGCAGGAGAGTTGTATGTTTAGTTTGTCATATCTGCAAGAGTATATAAATGCTGCCTTTGTCAGTAGAACAGCTGCAGTTAAGAATGAATCTCTCAGCAAATCCAAAGTCTGATAAAGGACAAATAGAGGGATAGTTCTTGCTTGGCATGTAACAAGCAGGAAAGTGCAGAAGCCAACAGGAGATTCTCCCCTCCCTTGTACTGCTTCCTGTATACTGTTTCCTTATGTTTTTGCCCAAAAGATATTAGATTTTTTTTATTTATTTATTTTTTACAAAAAAAAAGAAAATCAGTGCTACTGCAGCTCATACATCTGCTGAAGTTTTAATATAGTCTGTAAAGACTTGCTCTTGAACTCTAACATGTGACTCAAAAATCTTGGTGTTCCTTTGGGGTCTTTCGGTCCACTCGAAGAACAATGTTGATCACTACTGCCTGCAGCAAGGAAGGATGATTATGTAATTAAGGTTCACGACTAGGATACAGACTTCATGGCCAAGTGATTTTCTTTGTAGTTGAGTTTTTTTTTTTTTTCCTTTTAAGGTCTGTAAAGGAAATGATGACATACCTTTAAGCTACTTTAGACCTTTGCAAGATGTTTGAATAAAAGGTGCCCTAGAAATGGCAAAACACTTCTACCAAATAGTAACTCTTCAAAAGAAACAAGAGCTGGCTGGAATAAGCCTATTAGCAACTGATGCTAAACACGGTGCAGTAATATGGATAGGCAGGTGCCTATTGTAGCAGGTACTCCCCCCCCCCCCTTTTCTGAATATGCTAAATTGAAAAGAGTAGCTGTTACTGCATAGCACAATAGCGGTACTTAGAAAAGCAGCTACATGGAAGGTACTGTGCTTTAGGTGACCAGACTGTGGCCTTCTTGCAACATGAAAGACTCTTAAGAAGAACTTAGCTTTACTGAAGCAACAGTCAGGTTGCCAACTTATAGCACTACAAGCTACAGCCAACTAAAGGCTCCAGTAGAGCCTATCTTGAAATACACTCTGCTTCATAGGAATTTTCTAGACACATTCCAGTTTAAGCACAGCTTGAAGAAGTTATTTACAGGATGTTTATAGATTGTGTTATGCAGGAAGTCAGACTAGATGATCACAGCAGCCATATAATAGGAAAAAAAAAAAAATCAAAACAAGCTAGAAGCCAGAAACTGTGCATTTGTTTTACAGACAATAGATTTTTTTTTTCCAGCTGCAGAGACTTAAGCAAAGGTAAAAGGAGAATTTGGGTTAGTTAGTTATGGGGAAATAAAATAGCAGCAACAGTAGTACCTTCTAATTTACAGCAGAACTGCAGCCAGATGACTTGCAATGTGGACAAGGTGATTGTACGCTAATGCCCTGATACAGTGACAACGTGGTCAGAGGTGGGTAAATGAGAGGTAAAACAACTCAACTCAACTCCTATTTTAAGAGGGAAGTTCTGGGAATGAGTCATCAGCAGAGCCTTTCTAGCAGACCATTGCTGCCTCACAGCAGCCTGCAATAGCAGTAAACCTACTGCTAGAAGCTGTTTGAGGAATTCACTCAGCTTCATCAGTTCAACTACCCTGGCACACATGTATGCAGCCTTGAAATTGTTTTAACTGCATCTTCAATCTGTAGAGATGAAACTGCTAGGCATAATCATCTTCCCTGTCTTGTTTTTGCCGGTTCCAGAGTCTCTTCTGTGTTTTTTGTGAATTCAGACTTTGCTGTACATAGAACCTACTTGTCAAAAAAAGAAAAGTTGCCATTAGAGAGACAGACTTGGGCTTCCTTAACAGCTGCTGTAAATTCAGTTGACAAAAGGAGAGCAAGCATTTGTTGGTCAAATCACTTTAGCAGAAGAAAGGGAAGGACAAGTTATAGCCATCTTCTAAGCAGAGTTATGCTTGTTCTGTCAACGCAGGAAGCTGTAGCACAGAGGTACTGCCACATACTACTAAGTGTTGAGAACTCTCTAATCTCCGTCTTCAGATTCATCTGACCCCCGTGTTAATAGGCACACATACTCCCCTTTCCATACTGATGGCTAACCTAACTGCATCATGCTATCAAGGCAGCCTCAAGGGATACACAGGGGTATTCTGTCTCCACATGTCTTTCACCATTTGTCAGAGTTATTAATTCCCAAGCTCTGTGAGTATCTAGCACAAGAGCAGGTGGGTAAGAGGCTACAGGTCTATCACTTCATATGCCTGAAGACAAGGCTTTTTTTTTTATTTTTTATTTTTTTTAAAGCCAAGAGAACACATGCCAAACTACGAGAAAATGCTTCAGGAAAAGAATGTTTATTGTCCCACTGTACAAGACAGCATACTCCTGTTCAAGGCACCATGAGCATCTCTAGGGAGTTGAGCAAATTTCTCACTGGAGAAGTAACAGCTTCTCTCCCCATGCGCGTACAGGCTACACTACAGGGCCCTCCTCAGCAGCATAATCCACTGCTTTCAGGTGGAACTACAGCAAGAGGTTTAGATTACTGCCAGCTCACTTTCAGTTTCCATAAACTACATAACAGTTGAGACCAAACCTGCAGTCCTGTCTTTCCTAGTCAGCAGTGAGCTTATCACTGGATTGAATGCAGTGAATGGAAATACCCTTAGTTTAGCATTTCCCCTTTGCCTTTGTATCACAGCATGCTGTCCCATGACTTGGGCTTTTGTTGTGCAGTACATCCATTCTGCTATAATCAGACCTGCATTAAGTTCTAAAGGGTCTGGATGGAAGAAAGAAGTGTTATGCCCATGTTTTAGAAAACAGGCTGACCTCAGTGAGCAGTGGGTAAAGTTGAGAACTTTTTGCTGATCACTGCTATTCAGGTGGGAATGTCTGGGATTATAACAGACAAAACATTGACTTCAATATCATTCAAAAGCAAACAGAATGAGAAACAGAATAAGACAGAGATCCATTCATTGCACAAACTTTTTGCATTCAGTCCTGCATTCTAGTCCATCCCTCCCTGTGTCTTCAGAAAAAGAAACAAAAACAGAAGACCACACAAACGCAAAAGATTTATGGAAAATTGACTGGGATGATCAAGGGCATGTAAACTTAAAAAAAAAACCAAAACACACAAGCAGCAATTAAGTAGGCTTTCCATGACAAGACACCATCACAGGGAGCTATGCCAGAAGTCTACAAAATTACGTGCAGCTTGGAAAGTGGGAATGGGGATAGATCAACTGCTGATCTCCTCCACTGTAAGAAGCAGGGACACCAAACGAATCTAGCAGACAGACCCAAAGCAAGTGAAGAGACATTGATTCTTCACAAAATGGGTGGTTAAGTTATGAAAATCCTTCCCTTGGTATGTTATAAATTCAGAAGGTAATTAAACAAGCTCAGAGGAGAAAAGGTAATTGATGGGTGTTAAACACAAAGCCAAAATTTGTGCTAAGACCTTAAGCTGCAGTCACTGAAGGCTGGGAAACTATTCAGAGAAAATACCACTGTAATGCTCAACTTGCTCATATTCTTAGACAACATGTTTTGGCCACTGTTGGAGACAGGATGCTGCAGTAGATGGGTATTTAGTCCAATTCAGTTCATATCAACTGGGTTATGATCAAGCTTATTTTAACAGATCAACCTATTTTACTTGACATGCAGTTAAGGAAACAAAATCAACCAGTTCAGAGCAGCTAGACCGTATTCAAGGGTGTTTTTTCCCCTTTATTTGCTTAAGAATTTCAGAAAAGATGTAGTTTTGCAGATATTTGTAACTAATGGTCTATGCCATGCACTTGATTAACAATCTAAAAATGCAAGAACAACATGGCTTATGAAAGAGATTAAGAAATTGCCTCTAAGTTTAATTAAACAAGGCCCTGCCAGATTACAGCAGGGTCTGCATCCCCCCTGCCCCCTTTTCTTTTTTAAAGTGACCAAGGAAGGAGCAGAGGGGAATGATAAATAGTTATTGATAGAGTTTATAGCTAACAAACTAGGAGAGTATTAAGTGATTAAAATAACTTGTCCTGAGACAACTGCTCTCTGCCCATAATAAGCAAAAGACTCCATATTTCTGGTCATATTTTTGACATAACAAGTAAAGATTAAAAGCCCAAATACAGGATTTTCTCTTCCTGTTTTGAATAAGTTTCCTGTACCCCAGATTTCACAACTCTGCATAAATGTTACAATATGTACTTTTGCCAGTCATGTGAGCTCTGCAAGGAGATACATGCTGCCTTCCCCTCCCCAGAGAGGAAAAAAACCCCCAAACCCCATGACTAAATTATAGAGCATCATACAAAGAAAGTAATTCCAGCCAGCCAAGCTTGTGGATTAGTGTTCCAATATCAGAATTTAAGCCATTCCCCCCCCCCCAAAGAATATTTGCAATCTGAAACGTGTACTGCAGCTGTAGGACTATTTGTAGTGTCCTGTCACCAACAAATTTTTCCTGCAAGAGGCGGCAGGATGCCAATTCCAGTTCCCTCTTGCATTCTCCTCTGCCACCCAAACTCTTCCTCCACCCCCCCAAATGTCTCTTGCCTCCTCCAATGAAATATTATCACAATTTTTCTCTCCCTGTTCCTCTGATAAACCAGTTCACCACTTTCTTCTTTGCTTTTCCCTACTATGGAAATAGACCTGTTCTCTCAAAAACTGTGCTCTTTTTACTTGATACCAGGTTAGCAGGACTACTTCCCCCCCACCCCCCCTTCTTCATTCTAAGCAATGAGTGCAAATTACAAGAAAACAAGTTGAGTTGATTCTGAATCTATAGCTCCCAAAAACATTATTTCTGTCTCCTGCTCTAAATCTCTTCTGTGGGCTGGACTCACCTTCCTATAGTGTGCTGCAGTATCACATCAGCCTAACTGCTGCAGCAGTCCTGAGAAAGTCTAACAAAAGAGGCTAACAAGGGGAGCTGAACTACAAGTTAATGGAAAAAACAACCCCCAAAACCAAACACTTCATTGGAAAAGCTACAAGATTATATTTGTCCTTAAAAGTTTCTTTGATCAGAAACCCAGAGTTCTGTCAAGTGACATTAGAAAAAACAAATGCTGTGAATAGTTATAGCAGGAAGAGCTCAGTTAGCAGGAATGCTGGGCTCCGGATATCTAATTCTTTGATCTTTCCACGTTACCTTTTAGGAGATTAAAGGATCTCTCTACACTGGTAGAGAGAGAGTGGCACAAATACAGTGGTACAATAGCTTAATTTATTTTACTATAACAATTCCTAGATCAACCTAGATTAAATGAAGAGTTGGCTGCAATCTACAGACTGGCTCTTCCCCTATTCTTAGCCTTCTTATAGAAAGTAATTATATCTGGCCTTGAAGCAGCCAAAATTGATATGGGTGACAGCATTTCTATCATTCACTTTCTTCCCACTCCTCATCTTTTCTGAGAACAGCCCGCTTTCTGTTCAAGCTTATGCATCCTTGTCCCTTCCCTCAGGTGCTTCTTCCCTTAATGAGTCCTGGTTTTGCCTCCGTTCCCAAATTTCACCAGCCATCCAAGCCCTCTGCCAATTAAGCACTGCATTGTGTGTCCCAGAATGACCCTTTCCAAATTCTTTCCTTCTAAGTCATCGAGCGAAATACAGAGCGAGCCTGTTAGGATACCATTCCACCCATAGCACTAGCTACTCTTCCCTCTGCTGCCAAGCAGTCTGTCCGAAAGTCTTCTCCAGTAAAATTCCTACTTGGAGAATGGAAAGTTTCTGGCACAGAAGCTTTCATGAAGTTAGTCAAATGAAAACAGAGGAAATTAATAGAACTTGTGGTACTACTCTGAAATCTTTGCTGCCCAACGTAACTTCTTGCTCTAACACACTGGTCACGTAAAAAGGTGATTTCCAAGCAAGTCAATACTGTCCAAAACAGTTTTCTGTCAGAACTCCTAGACTAATCTCAGACCATGAGCTGTTCTGTTTTTCTTTTAGATGCCTCTGGGCTTCTATTTATTGCATTATAGATTTACAAAAACTACTTTCAGAGCTGAAACTTTGTATTTGCTTTTAAGCCCAGAATTTAAAATGACTATAATCCATTTATGTGAAGAAAAGCAGCATTAGAGAGAAGAATATTGCTCAGAATCAGAAACTGATCCCTGCCCCCCAGTGTAATTTAAGTTTAATCTTATCCATTCAGCCTGTTATAAATTATTCTGACCAAAACTGTGTTGCATTTAAAGTCTAGTCTCAGCTATAATGGAAGATTTTAAAAGAAACACTTGAACATAATTATATTGGGTAAACACATTTTGTTAGTGTTCATCTGGGCATATTTAATTAATATGGCTCCCTAGCAATCTTTACATCATCACAATACTAGCAAACAAGACCACCTACTTAGCAAGTAGGTTCTGAGAGAAAACAAACATTTCATTACAGTGCATCTTAAGCTAGCTGACTTCCCTTTAAGGGATGCTATGCAATTATGTAATCAAAATCCCACCTTAGGTGTCTCCCTTCTTTCATCTGCTCAGAAAGAACCCTCTTTCTACCAGACTACACAACCACCTTCAGAGGATAGTCTCTAAATCAACTCAGTCCTTAGAGGGAAGCCGGGGGGGGAGGGGGGAAACGACAACAGTTACATACAAACATAAGAAAACCACCCCAAAACAAATGTTTTTACAAGACAGATCTGAAGTGTCCAAATGCATTTTGTGAATAGGCTTAGACAACTCTGAGAAGGCAACAACTTCAGATTCATTACCTGTACTGAGAACACCATAAGTAAAACAAAGGACAAACATACCTCACAAATGTCAACATTTGGCTAAAAGCCTACTTGAACACAGTAATAGAAGTTTCTGATCTGCTACTTCACAAAAACAGGTTTCCAAGAAACTCCTATGTTATTTTTATTATTTGCAAATGGTTGCTTGCACAGATACAAAAGTCTTTCCTGCAACATATGCGCTGCCTGCCTTAAAGCTGCATATTTTCTACTGCCTACAGAATCCTATAGGATTCTGTGTAGGCTTAGTATCTTTAATGGAATGAGTTTTCTACTAGCCAAAATACACTATCACTTAAGTAAAATAAAGACTGATTTAAACTTTAGTATATTAGCTGTCAGACATCTCAGAACAGCCGTATTAAAAAAAAAAAAAAAAAGGCTCAAGCAGACTCAATGGGCATAGGTACCTTACACTGTTCTTGTGTACTCTGCATGTGCACTAGCCTAAGAGCATCTTGACAGCTAGCACATTACATGCAAGAAGTTAACACCAACAGCAGATGAGCTTTTGGCAGGCAGTCATTAGCCTCGCTTTTGTGTAATGTCTAGAGACAGCTGGGCATAAAGCAGCTACTCCAGTATGACTGCCATTAGAGCATTGCTGAAATAACCATCTCATCACACACAGTAATGAAACTACATTTTATTATAAGCAAAACCAGCTTTTAGACTGCTAAGAAACCAGGACCTATATACTTCTGAAAGAGCTACCCACATAGCATCTGCTATACTTAGAAACTAGTACTTCCCATTAGAGAAAAAGTAAAAGCATGGAGTGTTACACAGAAACAAAACTAAACCCAAAGGTAATTATAGAGAAAAAGCTGACCTCAAATGAATTATGCACAATCTGTCATATCCTGGTCCTTCCATACAACAATAATCACTAGCTCCAATCCCCAGTACTTCAAAACGAAAGTGATTGGTTGTAACAAACTTTCTCAATGTTTTCTGCTTACCAATTCCAGACAGGCAGTTTGGCAAAGACAGTCTATTACAGTCCACACAGCGTGCTCTTCAAAAACATTTTGCCATTTCTTTCTTCCAAAAAGGAAAATAAAACAAAGTCACCGAATACATACACTGCATCATTGTAGGCAAAAAAGGGACTGATGCAGTGAAAAAGCTACATAGATCAACAACTCGTAGGCAACAGCAGAGGCATCTGACACCAGGAGCGTGGAGAAAGGCAGGAAACCACCATCTTCAGTATTCTGCATTGAAAGGGTACTCCTTGTGATTTTTGCACCTGAAAAATCAAAACAAAGTTTTACCTCATGGCTGAGGTAAACACTATATACAGCTGTAGTCACTGTGAAGATCAACCAAAGCAGGAGCTCAGCTGTATAAAAGCAGTGACAGTTTGTCCCAGATTGCTGTTTTCCTTGGTGATGTGTTGCATCTGTAAACTGAAGAATTCTTGAGTGCCTTCCTGTTATTCAGGCTCAGAATATTCACCTCAATTCAGAGGTGATGGGACCTAGGTGCTTTGTAGATAAGTCAAGTTTACACTGTTTACTAGCTGAAAGACCTTTTTGTAGCCTATCAACAAAGAATTCATATCTGACTTTAGGCTTCCAAGCTGCAAATTCCTGTATTATACTTATGTTCACCCACTTCATATCACCCATGAAGAAAATAGTCAGTTTTATAACATACTACAGGGCATGGCAGAAAGTCCCAATAAATTCTACAAGCAAAAATAACCACGACACGGACTGTCTCCTGCTCATTTCTCTAATACGGCCAAAAATCAAAATTATGAATTAGAACTCTTCTGTTGGAATTAAGATTAAAAAAAGCTTCATAGAAATTTTGAATTCAAAATGAACATGAAGCTTGATTTATGTTCAATGTTTGGTTCATATAATGTAGATTTTCAACCCAACTCCGAAAAATTATTTGGGGGATTAACCTTTGCAAATTTGAGTCTGCATATACTGAATTTCACCCAAACCTATTATCTATAGCTTTCTATACAAAAAATTCCCTATACAAAATATTTATAACTTAAGGGTTGGGGAGTGGGTGGGGCAGGGGGGGGAAGCCACTCACGTGCTCATTGCACAGACTCTCCAGTTTCTGTTAAAGCTGAGAATGGTTGCCATCTCCTCTTTAGTCAATTCAAAGTCAAACACCTAACAGGAGAAACAGCTGGAAGTCATCTCTTGGAACAACCCAAAGATTGTGGGATTCACAAGATTCAAGAGCAAGTCCACACTGGAAGGGTGCTGGTTAGAAGGAGCGATGGCCTCATGCAAGAGCGAAGGGGAAAAGCAGTCTGTAGGCATTTCCAAGACTCCACTGGCAGGGGGAGGAAAACACCCACCCACCCACCTACCCACCACAGTTGCAGGTAATGTGTCTGCTGTTCCAAGAAGCTGGGTGAGCAGTCAGTGTTGCAGCATGCCTCCATCTGTGGAGATTGCATCTATCTGTCCTACTCCAAAGGAACACCTGGAAGACTCTCCTGTAACCCATTAATCCAGCTGGGTTTCTTCTGAAATCCTGATGTCCAATGTCAGTCAGAGATGGCTGAATTCAGAGGAGCAACTTGGTGTATGGACACGAGAATGATTTTCTTAATGTTGCTTTGCCCTACGTAAGACTTTTCTGGCATGTTACTGCACTTGGGCTCCATGTGAGCCCTGCCTGCTGATTCATGCACAAGCACCAGAACAGGAAGCATCATCTAAGGTGACTGTTAAGGTTACCAGTGCACTGCTTCCAGGAGCTCTGTTCACTTCTGCTCTGTGAACTGCAGTTGCTACTTTAGCCCTCACTAGACCATAGCTAAACAGACAGAGAAAAAGCCCAGTGCTCTTGTCTGAGGAGGACTTGGGAAGGGTAAGAAAGGATTGCTGCTTGCTCTGCAGGGGGAAGGACTGCCGTCCCTGAAGGGCAGCACCCAGGCTGCCATGTAATCACTCACCTTGGAGTTCTCCACAATGCGCTGTGGTGTGACAGACTTGGGAATCACAACCACATTTCTCTGGATGTGGAACCGAATGAGAACCTACAAGAGCATATCAATGGGTCAGAGACAAGATGGCTCTTGGTCTGTAATAAGCAGAGCCTGTCCCAACAGCAGTTTGCTGTAATGTGCATGATTCAGCAAAAATAATTCATTTCTACGTATCAAATGATTCCTGTACTCGAGGCCTAGACAGCACTTCTAGAAGAGCAAAGAGAGACGTGGTAGAGCCCACAGAAAGGTCTCCTTTCTCCTCCCCCATCCAGTTTTGGGACAGTCAGTTCCTTCCCTTCACACCCAGACTTTAAGCAGTCATTGCAAGGGTTTCATTCTCTGCAACAGCACTTGAGATTGGGAAACAACATCTGAAGATGGGCTGAGAATCTGCTGCTTTTTGAGTGTCAGAGTCCCTTCAAGCACACACTGCAGGCCACACACCAGGAAAACACCTGCATTGCTACTGTACACCACAGAGGGTGTACAGCTCACAGGGAATGAAGAGTCAGGCTGTACCCACAGCCTGTTGTTTCCTTACAGCTGTGTTCCAGGAACCAGTACCCTATGCCCTGCACCACCTCTACTTACCTGTGCTGGGGTTTTGTTGTGCTTGGCTGCAATCTCTTTAATCTTGGGGTCATCCAGAAGGGAAGGATCCTCTGGCTTAGCCCTGTATGGAGAACAGAAGGCCAATGGTGAGGAACCTCTTTAGCAAGACCCTACCTAGCAACAGAAGGCCACATCTAGCTGAATGGGTAACAGTGCAGTTGCAGTCTCAATGCTTCGAGCATCAGTCATGCCAGCTGCCTTGCAGATTGCAAAGCAGTCTTACCATGGCCTGTCTGGAGAGCCAAGAGGACTGTATGCTGTCACAGCAATCCCTTTGGACTGGCAATACTTGATCAGCTTCTCCTGGGTAAGGTATGGATGACATTCAATCTGCCAACACAAGAGCACAGAGACTGACAGCGGCAGAACTGCTGTAACTTGCTCCAGGGATCTTTTAAGCCAATCACAAGCTGACTTTTGTTTTTACGTGATATTATGCAGCCTTTGTTCTGTATTTCCCCCTTCCTTTTCTACTGCTTGTAGTAGTAGTGCACCTTGCAAGTGAAGTGGTCTAAGGACTGTAACACCACTCTTTAGAATTACCTGATTTGTATTGTCCCCAACATAAGAAACCATCACCCGCATAATTGCTAAAGTGGGACAGCACAATAAAATCCACATCCAGAACTGTGTAAAATCTTAACAATAAGATAGCAGAGTAATACAAGTACAAGGTTCTCTTTTCTTCCTTGTTTAAGCATGCCATAATGTTTCTACAAGTAGCACATTAACTTTAATACTAGTATTGTTTAATTCTCTTTTATCTGCTTCATATCAGTACTTGTGTTGGATACTTGCAATCTGCAAATATGAGAATGATTGCTACAGATCTTAGACCTTCAGATTACTGTCCATTATAGAATCTTTTCTTAAAGACACATACATATGCTTATTATCAGTTTCCATAAGAATACCTATGTAACTGAATTCAGATTGCTTATCAGTGGATCCATACTCTATCAATTTAATGCACCAGTATACAGTATACTACAGACGTTATTCACGTATCAGAAGGCAGCAAATGAACATGAGCAATTAATACTTTAGATAGAGGGATTTTCAGGGTAATTGCGCACTGAGGAGCACCACTTTTCTTTCATCAGGCAAAGCCAAGAACCTTTTTGACTGTATTGTCATTCAAGCCTTCAAAGTAGCTACCACTGCATTCAGAGGGGAAGTCCCTGGAAACTTATGCTGCTGGCAGGTGGAGCAAGAGACCCTAAAACATGGGATCACTTTACAGCCTTTTTTTTCAATGGTTCTAGCTACTTGCTGCTATCTGAAGCCTGTGTGGCTGTTTCCTTTCTGGGGTGTGGTGGAATATTAGACACAGAATGTGTTACTCAGTTTTTAGGACAAATTACACATACTTATTTTTCTTCAGCAGCTCCAGAAACTCAACCATTCATACAGTAACAGAACATTTAACCAAATTGTTTATTCTCTCAAGTATTCAAAAGGCAGAATTCAGGCTATATCTGGAACAAAGGATGTAATGCAAAGTCATCCTTATTTCTCCAGTGTAGCTCTAGCCAAAAAGCTTCTGAGCTTCAAGTCTTATGTTTGGACCAAAGTGAAAAGCCTATGAAGTACATTTAAACTACTATTAAGCTCCTTACTGAACTAAACTAGTCTCATTGCAATGTACCTGCTATCTTGCCAGCTTCATTTCTCACTGAATTAAGTTGATATGGATACTGACTGCATTTATAATTTAATAAGAATGGGAATGTCACTGAATACATGGGCTGGACTACATACAAGCCAAATCTGAGTGGAAAAGGGTTTGTAGGAAGAACTATCATCTTGTAAAAGACAAGCTTTCAGGCATGCAACTTTTTCTTCAGAAGCACTACATTTTGAAGCACAGACTGAAACCAAGTGCTCTGAATTTAACTCTATTACCATAATGAGTTGAGAAGAATTGTAGGCACAGAAGAGATGATAAAGCTCAGTATCCCCTGTGCAAGAGACAGAGGGGTAATTATCAACTACAAGGTTCCTTGGCAGCCAGGAGTGGCAGATGCTGAAAGATACAAGACTTTTCACATCTCCTAGAAGTGCATTGAGCCTGATAATGAAAAGAGTTATGAAACGTTGAAACATTCTGGCAAATGCAAAATTCAGGTATGTTGAACAGACTTTCAGAAGACTCCCATTAGCTTTCAAAAAAAAAGTGTTAAAATCTATTCTAAGATATGTCCTGTTTGACAAGAGCGCACACTGCAAGTTGTTAAGTTTGCAGGTGACACCAAATTGAGGGGACCAGTCAATACACTCAAGGGCAGGGCTGCCATTTCAGAGGGTCATACTCAGGCTGCAGGAATGAGCCCAAAAGGAACCTTAGGAAATTCAGCAGGGATGAAGGCAGAGTCCTGCCTCTAGGAAGGAAGTGCCCCTGCAACTACACAGGCTTGGGCCTGACTGCTGAGGGAGCAGCTCTGCTGAAAAGGCTGTGGGGGGCATGTTGGGTGAGTGAAGAGTTAACACGACTGAAAAAGTCTGCCAACTGATATGCTCAAGGCTGCAGACTAGAAGAGCTACCAGGACTAAAGAACTCTGCCATTTGACAAGGCCAAGGAATCTGCATGGACCTGCAGGGAGGGGAGAAGCGATATGAGGTGTTGTGGTCTTGCCTCGCTGGCAGGGTCCCTCCAAGCAGACAAACAGTCCTGTTATGAAACTCGCAGAGGTCAGCAAAAGCAGTGTTTGCCCAGAGTCCCAGCCGTATAAAAAGACACTTGGCAGCTAAGAGAGTTTGAGCAGGGACAGGAACGTGACCTGACCATCCTCTCTGGCTGGACCATGAGTACTCCCCCCCTCCCCTTTTCTTGGGACGCTGGGTTAAGGTAACTCCTCGAGGTTGAGAGCCCTCTCACTAAGAGAGTGAACAAGAAAGCTTTCAAGTATGGATAAGCAGTGTTTCCAATTACTAGTGCAGTAATCTATTTCGGGCTATCCTTTCTAAATCAGTAATCAATGATTTCGGGCTATCCTTTTCCAGGCTATCCTTTCTAAATTAGTAATCGCATTATTTTAATGGATGTTACTAATCTAAGAGCTTGCATGAGGAAGTAAACAGTTTATTACGTTACTGTCTCAGTCGTTACTATCAAACCTTCGTAGCATGACATGGCAGCAAGCTGAATGCTAGCCAGCAGTGGCGCTGGCAGCAGAGACTGCCAACAGCTTCAGCTGGGGCTGTGTGGGCAGGGACCCAGAAATAGGTCATGGGAAGGGATCATCCCCCTCTACTCAGCACTTGTCAGACCACTTCTGTAATACCGTGTCCAGTTCAGTGTCCTCAACAGAAGATTGACAGACTGGTGCAAATTCAGCAGAGGGCCATCAGGATGGCTGGGGTCTAGAGCTGTATCAGGAGAGGCTGAGGGAGCTCGGCCTGTACAGCCTGGAGAAGGGAAGGTTTCAGTGGTCCTAATAGCAGCCTGCCCATACCTACAAGACAATGAGCCAGGCTCCTTAGTAGTGCATGGTGGGAGGAAAAGAGACAATAGGCATAAGAAGAAACAAGAGAGGTTCAGAGGATATAAGAAGATTTTGCTACTCCTGTGAGGGCAGTTAGACAGTAGAGCAGGTTGCCCAGAGAGGCTGTGCAGTTTCCATCCTTGAAGATTTTCAAGATCTGATTGGATAAAGCCCTGAACAGCCTGTCTGATCACAGAGATGACCCTTCTGTGAGCTGGAGGTTAGACTAGATGATCTCCTGAAGTTCCTTGCAACCAAGCTTTTCTATGATCTTAAGTTCTGATCCAAACGTTGTCCCTATACCTGGACATTTCTACTCTATGGACTCCCTTGCAACACCATTTCCTCCTTCCCCCCAACCCTCATTATGTTAAAAAACACACAAAGTGTGTTCCTGTTCAGTTTCCTCGCTCCTGAGTTAGCAACAGGAACCACAATCTCTTCAGTTTGGGAGAGCTGCAAACTGTCAGAGCAAAAAGGTCATCTGGCTTTCTAATAAATCCTTGTATACCTATTGGGGTTTACTCTTCTGAAAGACAGTTTTATAAAGCTCATCTCTGAATTCTTTAACCTGCCAAAAAGCATGCTCTGGAGCTGTTCCTTATCAAGTTTCCTAGCAGTAGTGCACCAATCCATTAAAAATAACGGTGCCTTGTGCATCCAGAAGCGGTTGTACAGTAGGATTAAGAGTATACAGTGTATCTACTCCATTCTCCCTTTCTCTAAAATTTTATTTGATGATGAGATCTTGATAATCCTTGAAGAACATTCACCTGCTGTCACTTAGTAGCCTACCTGGTTATTTGCAGGCTTGTATTTCAGTCCTGGCTTGTTCAAGATCCTCTCAATCTGTTCATGGTTGAAGTTGGAGATTCCAATGGCTTTGACCAGACCAGCATCCACCAGCTCTTCCATGGCCTAACAGAAAGGGCAGCAAAGTCATCATCATCAGGTATACCAGACAGGGCCTGAAGACAACCTTCTTCCTGACATGGCTTACTTCCTTCATGAGAAGGATCAAAATGACTGTTTGGACATGCAGAGTTCTTGATCCTTTGAGGGGGAAAGAGGAGCACTGGCATATTTGTGCTACGTTACCCATCCCACTGAAGACCCAAGTCTCATTCTTTGAGATTGCAGAAATTAACACTGAGTTAGAAGTGGAAAATAACACCCCCCAATAATCCACTCTTGTACCAGCAAATCTTTCCAACTAATTCTGCATACATGAGATAACAATTCTGCAACTGCTGAAGGTAACGAGAACATGGAAAAGACCAAGGACAGAAAACATCATTCTCCCACAGTGGCTGAGCTTACCTCCCACGTATGTAGAATATCAGTGTTGCTGGGGATAGACATGCCTTTGTCATCTGTGGGAAACAGCTCCTCTCCTGCCTGTTAGCACAAGAGAAAACTGCTTGAAACACTCTGTTGGGATGCTAGCTTAATGCCATGACAGCTGAGGACTAGGACAACAAGCTTTTAGTGGAGAAAATAAGTTCTTGTTCTTGCCTACATTCTTCAGTCATTCCTTTCTCCTTCATGTGGAGTTACTGCACTTTTGCCAGCAACCAACCCAGTAAAGACAGGTACTTCTACCAGAGCCAACAATGTGTTGGCTCTCCAAAATACATAGAAGTGGAGTGTCTTGTGTCCCTGCAGAACTACAGACAAGAGCTGCAGCCAAACACAGGTTTACTTTCTGTATTGCTTGATTATGCCCCCACAAGAACAGTGTATTTTTTTTTTTTTATTAGAAGGTATTATAAGGATCTACTTAGGACCTGGGAAAATATGGTTGGTTTATACCGGACCATAGTTGCTGAAGAGTGTACTGTGTACACTGACAGGTATGGGGAGGCTCATTGTTAAGCTGGTGGCTCCAGAAAAACTGGAACAGTGCCCCTGTTATGAAGTAACCATGTGTCTCATCTTTGTTCAAAACTGTTTTCTACTCATACCACATTATTACACTACAATGCACTTTCACTTGGATAGTTATGTCCATATGAAAATAACAATAACATACAAACTATGAAAAGCATTTGAGGATCTTGTAAGCAAAAGTCAGAATGGAGATTTTGGTCAACAGTGATTTTTGATCAACTCTTTTGCATGCAATCTGTGAAAGAGTTCAACACTAAAAAGCTTCACCATTTGAATTCTGAGGTCTGTGGAACAATAAGGTTCCTACAGGAAAAGTCAGTTCAATGTGTACCGTATTAAGGACACAGTGATTGAAGAGAGAAATGGAAAACAGAAACATTTGCTCTTGCTCTGCGATTCTGTAACATGCAGAGAAAAGACTTTCTGTCAGGCAGCAAAGTACAGAGCTACTTCCCACAAGGAGAGTCAAGTCATTGTCAGAGAAGCATACTCTGGGTTTGTAGAAGACAACACATAGTCTAAGAGACAGCAGTATAACTCATGCCTGCAGCTAGGAGACCTGCTCCTACTTCTAGGACTGACTCTCCCAGGATCAAAAGGGCAGAGGACACCATGCAAGCAGCAAACTCAGAAGCAGGGATCAAGAGGCTGGCTCACATGGCCGGAGTAAAGCTGAACGAGCAGCTCTAGAACAGTGCTGCCACACACAACAGATACACAATCTTTCCTGGTTGGAGCAATGACTGAGTTGTAAAGTTCTTCAAAAGTGCCAGTGGTAAGAGACAAAACTTTTAAGAGGCAATACTGTTACTGTACCTTAAACCCAAGAGGCCAGTGGATGAGGTAGAGATCCAGGTAATCCAGTTTCAGGGCAGCAAGAGTCTTCTGGCAGGCTCCCTTCACCAGAGGTTTGTCATGGAACGTGCACCAAAGCTAGAGACAGAAAGCCAAGCCACACTGTGACCTCCAGGGTTAAAGCTCTCAGGTGCTGTTCTGAACAGGAGAAGCTTTCCATCTTCTTTGGCAGCCAATGTGGAATTAGATCATCTTATGGGTCTTCTAGTAGGGCCTGCTCTGTGAGCAGAACTGGCCCATGATACTGAGTAAGATGAGCAGTGGTGATACACAACTGAATGGAGTCATGGCAGACAGAAAGTGTGATTTGATTCCATTAGTTAAGAGGTCAGATATTACATAAGAGAGGATAGCCTAAAATCAGCGTCAGGAAAGACTCAGAGAGCATTGCCCATGGCAGCAGGGGTGCATATCCTGCATATCTGGTTGCAGGATGAGGCAGAGCAGGGAGTTTATCTCAGGAGTGCCCCAAATGATGTTCTGAATTGCTCCATGCTGCTCCACGTAGCAGAACAGTAAAGTACTGGGGAAGCTACCATGACAAGGCAGGTCTGCCCCAGATCACAGACCACCAGACCCCTACCTTACTGACGATGAAGAGATCCTCTCGCTTCACAGCGCCTTCCTTGATTTTCTGCTGGATCCCTTCCCCAACTTCGTTCTCGTTCTGGTACACGTAGGCACAGTCGAAGTGGCGGTACCCAGCATCGATGGCAGCCATCACCGCAGCTGTTACCTTCCCTGGTGGAGACTGAAAAAAAAAAAAAAAAAAAAAAAAAAAGAGTAAAATAAACCTAAGAATCTCTAATCAAAGAAATATTAAATACCTTTTTCCTAGCGAGGATAAAAAAAAAAGCCATCCCAGCAAACCAACCCCAATTAAAAACAAACACAGGAAACAGCATTCCCCGCAGCACTCTGCCATCCACGCTAAAGCCCCACACGCGGCCCCCGGGCTGCCCCCGCCGCCCGCTCGGGCTGAGGCTCGGCACCGGCCACCCCCCGCCGCGCCGGGCCGCCCGCGCCCCGGGCCGGTTCCCGCGGCGGGAGCCCCGCGGCCCGGCGCGGCCCCAGCACCGCGCGTAGCGGCGCGGCCCGGGCGGGCCCAGCCGGCCGCGGCCGCCTCCCCGCCGCGAGCGGCGGCGCCGCAGCGGGGCCGGGGCCGGGAACGGGACAGGCCTGGCCTGGCCTGGCCTGGCGGCGGCCGCTACCTTCCAGGTACCCAGGCCCAGGATGGGCATCTTCGCCCCAGTGCTCAGCTCCACGTAGGTCGCCATCGCGCCGCGGCCGCTTCCCGCCCAGCCCCTTTAATAGCGGCCCCGCCGCCCCGCCCCGCGCCGCGCCGGCGCGGCCCCCCCGTTGGTCCCACGTTACCGCGTCTCAGTCCGGGGCCCCTAGGCGTCCCCGACAGGGACATTAGGTGGCAGGGGTGTCCCTCTCTCTCCCTCCCCGTGCGCCCAGGGCTGCTCCACAGCTGCGGGCTCCTCGGTCCCAGGTTGTGAGCCTGGGCCCGGCCGTGGGCCGAGGAAGGGCTGAGCCCTTTAGCCGGAGGGTGGCGGCACGTGTCGCCGTCACGGGGATGGTGGCCCCCAGGCTGAGATGGTGACCCTGCATGCCCATAAGCAAGACAGCTGGAGAAGCCTTGGTGTCCGTCTCTGGTGAGAAGTGGGAGCTTTCGGTTCCCCTCTCAGGATGGAGCGAATGCAGGTCTCGCTTTTGGGGGAAAAGCACGTTGTTCTGTAGGAGCAATTTCGAAAATAGTGAATATAAAAAACCCCTTTATTTTAAATGCCGGGAGAAATTGTCTTTAATGTGCCTTGAAACTTGCAGAAGAAGAACAGTGAATTTTTAAGAGGTGTCATAGTGACACCTCTGTCCCACCTCTGTCACTCAGAAATGTCCCTCTGTCTTTAGAGAGGCGTAGAGGGCATTTCAGAATAAAATGTACCATTGTACAAATAAATGGTAGGTGGCCTGTAATTCCACATTGGAAACAGGCTTTGAAATTTTGCAGACAAGAATACGCGGTTCTGATGAAGTGGTCACAGCACAGTGGAAAAAAACAGCTTTACCCACAGAATTCACTAAGCACGGAAGGCTTTGCTGCTTACTCTCACCCCGAGAATTTCTTCAGGTGCAAGTGTTTTCTCTGGGTGCCTCTCCCAGAGCAGATGCCCAGGTTCTTTGCAGCTTTGTATTTTTTGCCCCATTTAACTAAGGGCAGTGAGATAATTGGTTTTCCTCTTTAATGTTCCTCCTGTTTTGTGTCAGCGCCATCAGCCGTCCTCAACAGGACGTGATGTGTTTCAGCTGGATGATGAAACACTTATATAACTCAGTGCTTATATTTTACTGTTTTGTTTCTGTTTTCCCTGATGCTTTCTTGCACGAGAGATGCCTCCACCTTTTTTCAGAGGATTTCAGGCAAAAGTTCTGTATTTTGCTGTGCCGTTTGCTCTTGTTAGTGGGAGACCTTCCCCTTTTTGCTCTAAGGCAGACCTGCTTTCAGCTATTTACGTCTCCCGAAGGCCTGGCTGGGGTTGTCACATGATGGCATGGCCTTGGGGAGAGAAGAAGTACTGCCTGTGTCACTGGGTGACACCTAGCCTGGTAAATCTAGCAGACCATGCCCTTGATAAATGCTCTTTTTTTTTTTTTTTTACAAGAAATGTCAGGAGTGTGTGTGAGGAAGGGGGTTGTGGGGTTTTTTTTGTGTGTGTGTGTGAGGTTTTGCAGTAGAGCAGGATGGTTACTGTAGTGGTCTTTCAGGTTTGTTGTGCTGACTTTGCATTTGGTAGTTGTAATTCACCACCACTTAGGACCACAAACTGTGACCTCAGAGACCAGCAGGGTTTGGACCTGCAAAGAACATGCTCCAAAATGAAGGAAGCGGCTATGTCCTTGTGGAGACAGTGTTTACCAGCAAGTGCATCTGGTCTGCTGAAAGAGTACACAGTAGAAGTGAAGAGGTGAGAGAGGAGCAGGGTATGATCATCTGAAGTGGTAGGGGGAAGAGCTACCAAGGCCTGCAGCTTTTGAGGTGCTGACAGAAGCACAACTAAAATCAGCATTTTGACATGGGAGCATGCAGATTTCAAGCTCGAATCAGAGAAGATGGGTCACTGTAGGAACCTGCCAGCAGCTGAGGGAATTTCTCCATTGCTTGGAGCCTTTCTATCCAAGTGGGATGTTTCTCTTGCTAAACGGCATGCTCTGGTTCAACCTCCAGGTGCTTGTTAAGGCAGGAAGGCAGACTCCCCCTGCCCCCCCGAGGGTCTTGGTTGACCCTGACTGGAAGACCTTGGCCCCCTTGCTGCACTAAGCTCAAATCAGGCTAGGCACATGCTTTGAGGGATCTTCAGTCTTCTGGACTGGTTCATGAGACTTTTGTCTTTGATAGCACTACTTGACCATTAATCCAGAGTGCTGTGTGAGCTCAGAAAAGATATCCCAGGGGCAGCCAGATGACAAACAAAGACATGCAGAAATGCCCCAAGCTGCCTGCAGCAGCATAGTGGGCACAGATGGCAGGATTTTGGTAGCAGAGGTGACCGCTGTGGGAGGAGGTCCCGCACTGCCCCGGGCTGGTCAAAAACGGATACAGCCAGCTCCCAGTGCTGTGAGGAGCAAAGTGGTCATGGTCATGGGACTAGGACGTGCAGAGGAGCAGCAGACATTACGCTCACAGCCCCCCCGTATGCAACATGGCATTGTGCCGCAGTGGGAGCGGGGCACCTGTGACATGTGTGGGGGTGAGTGTGGGCGATGCGTGAACAGTTGGAGAAAGGGGGGCGCCGGAGGAGGCTGTTGCCAGGTGGGAAGGTGACTGGGAGCAGTTGAGCAGGTGCCTGCTCCAAGGCCCGGCCCCAGCGGTCTCCCTGTGGGATGCACCAGGAGAGTGGCGTGCTGCGGTGCTGGGGGTGCCCAGGGCTTGCCCTGTGCTCCCGCAGTGCTCCGGAGGGACTGGGCTGCTCCGCAGAGCAGAGGAACGTATTTGTCAAAGTAACAGTTTGTTTAAAAAAGGCGTTAACAAGTGCTAAAGGGTGAAAGGGAGGCCCTTGGTCGGAAGTTAGCCGCTAGCAGCGCTGAACGGGCCAGGTTGTAAGGTGTGTGCTGTGTGCCGAGCCAGCTGGGCTGCTCTGGGATAGTGAATGAGCTTATAGTGAGTTTCTAAGTCATGGAGGGAGGGGACTCCTGCATCTTGGCTGGGGAAACTGAGGACTCTGATGGCGAAGTAAAGCCAGTGCCCTTTCAGGCAGCCCCATTTGCAATGGTTAAGTTGACCTGCGGAGATGGAGCTCCCCAGAGTGTGAGCACTTGGCAGGCCCTTACTGAGGGCCAAATTACAGAAACAGGGACACTGGCAGCTGGTGCCCTTGTGGTGGCTGTGGTGGTGCTGGGGAGCCGGAGCACGTGGGTACAGCTTTTGGCTTGGGAGAGCAGAGCTCTGGGGAGTTTAGGCTCTGTGCTGCTTGCACAAGGGAGAAGGGAGGGATGTATTGAGCAATGGCCCAATCCTACTCGTGTTCCAGATGAGATAGCCGTAGAGGGACTGGGAAGAAGGAAGTAATCGACGGCCGTTGCTTAGACTGTTGGAGTGTGTTTACAAGCAAGAGGGAAGGGACCCTGAAAAAGTGGTAATTGCAGACTCGTGATCATAGCCCAAAAGCTTTGAGGGCTAGGCACACTTACTAACGCCCCTCTGGTGTCGCCCGATAAGCTGGTGGGCCGTTCTTTTGTTCAAGGAGTGACCTATATGTATCGTACTGGGGGAGCATGCCAGAAGACAGCACTGAGATTAGCAGCATGGCCAAGGATAATGCTGAGAGACCAGTAGTATGGGCGACCTGGGAAAAAGTGTCTGATGGGGATGAAAATTGTCCATGCCAGTGCCCTATATGCTGGGATTTACAGATGTTCCTGAAGGAAAAGGGGGAGTTCATGACAAAGTGGGGCAGAAAACCTGTCATTGATCTGGAGTTGGGAATTAAGGAATTGCAAGCACAAGGGAAAAGACCAGAGCTCAGTATTACAGGATGTGGAACAAGCTTCAAGCTCCTAGTTAGGCTGTTTGGTGCATTGTTTTACTCCCCAACAGGGAAATGCTCATGCTGTATCAGGTGAATGTTGTTCACCACCTCTTTTGTGTCTGGATGAAGCTCTACAGGTGCTGGACACATAAACTGCTTGGTGCCTCTAATGATGGTGATAATCTTTGCTTGTACTGGGTTAATCATTTGCTTGCATGCTGAAGTATAGTGAATAACTTGAACCATTCCACAGTTCTTGTTGGCTTTGCAGGGACAAGGTGTGAAGTTTGTAGCAGGCATTCAGATCATTAGGTTTTTAACCCCAGTAATCTAGGTGGGAGGGGCAAGGGGTGGAGCTTGTAATTAATATATATTCAAACTGTTCTGAAGTTCTTGGTTGCCTTTTGCAGGGACAATGTGTGAAGTTTGTAATAAGTAGATTTGAGATTGTTACAGTGTTAATTCTCATAATCTTGTCTGCTGGGGAAGGGGGGGAGTTTGTGCATGTGTTCAGCTTGTCATGCTAGCCACTATAGTCTGGTCTGTAGGGATGAAGGGTGGAGTTCGTAATGAGCGTACATTAAGACTGTGATGATGTTAAAGGTGGAGTTTAAGTAATGAATGTATGTTCAAACAGTTCTTAATGCATGTTTTGCAGAGGTGAGGGAGGGAATGTAAAGGGAAACAAATTGCAGGGTTTAAGTAGCAGAAAGCTGCAGCGCTGAACTGTGTGGAAGGAGGCCATGAACTGCCACGTGCCAATCAGGACTGGTTCCAGCCAGCTCCAGAACCAATATAAATACCCCATCTCATGCCAAAATTCAATCCACTTAGAGGTGCCCAGGGCCACCTGGCTCAGCCACACTGTTGGGAACAGGGCTGGAGATGCAGTTGTGGAAGGAGGCGTTCCATGCCAAAAAGGTTCACTTCTGAGAGGATGGCAGCCTGCGGATGAGCCATGCTGGAGCAAGGAAACCCCTGGAAGGACTGTGGCTGGTGGGCCATGCACGCTGGAGAAGGTACACTGCTGAAGAAACTGTGGCCTAAATCTTTGGCTCCCTGCACCATAACAAAGCTGCCTCACTTCTGCCTGGAGATTGTTGAGTGTTTTATGGGTTGTTTTCTTCAGGAAACTCAAAAAGAAGTATTCTTGGATTGTATGCTCATGAACAGAAACTGGAAATTTTGGAGAGAAGATCTTAAGGTGGCTCTTTCCTTGAACAGAAGGGTTTTTTTTTTTTTTTTTTTTTGATGCTTTCAGTTTGAGAGCAAGGAGAGTAGAAGGTTTGGGGATTGGTTCCCTAAGACCTACCCTGCAAACAGCCCTTCTCGCCTGTGTCAGGTGTGCTCCAGAATGTGTGTATGTGCACGTGTGTGTGCATGGAGGTAACATGCTTGGCTCTGGTGCTACTGGGATTTGTATCTTGGCATCCATGCCCATGTGAGGGGGCTGGGTGCTGCCTGATGTGCAGCCTGAGGGGAAGAGGCTGAAGGGGCTCTATCTGGTGGGCTCTGGTCTTCTCCAGGCTGCTCTGGGGCCTGGCCGTGCTACGCTGGCTTGTGGGGGTGAGCAGTCTCCTCCCAGGGGTGCAGGGGCAGACATTGGCCGTTGTGGGAGGGCTGAAAGCCCCATCTGCAGTCATGGGGCAGCTGGGCCAGGCTGTGTTGGGGAGGGGGCAGCTGGGTTGATGGGGGCTGTAGGAGGAAGGTTGTTGCAGCCTGATGAGCCCTAGTCCCCGAGCGCCTGACGTGGTGGCCTGGGCGGCCTGAGCTTGGGGCATTTGGCCTTGCAAGGGGACCTGCTGCCTGGGGCTGGCTGGGTTCAGCATCGAGGGGCTGAGCCTTTCCCGGAGAGCAGAGGAAGGAGGTGGCCACACACAGCTGTGGTGTGTGAAACAGCTACCAGGCACCGCTGGGGACTGTGGCAAGAGCTCGAGCTACTGCTGGCCTGTGGTGACAGGGAAATCCAAGCCTTCTCTGAGGTCTGGCTGCCCTCTGGTGCCAGCAGGGAAAAGTGCCGAGTGGTTTTGCTGGTGGTAATTGCCCCAGGGAGGGCAATTCATGTCTCCTAAGTATGGGTGGCCACAGCCAACCCATGTCTGCTTTGCCTCTGTTTGCAGGAGAGTCCATGAAATCCAAAGTCCATGAAATCTAAACAGCAAACTGAGTCTGAGCCTAGAGCAGCCACTGCCCTGGGTCAAATGAATCACCTCTGACTTCCACTGCCAGTTTTGCCCAGATCTCCTTTGGCTGCCACTGGAGCTTAGAGGCTGTCTCTGAGGTAGGTGCCTGCACCTACGTTGTGGACACCTAAAGTTAGATGAGGTGAGTGTCCCTGCCCAAAGAGACCCTAGCAGCTGCATGTGACCTGAGAGCAAAGGACAAATATGGCCATTACATAACAAAACAACTTAAAATGGAAGAATGGCAAGTAAATTCTGGTTTTTCATTTCATAGGTAACATCTAGTATTTCTTTGTAGAAGCACTAAAAATACTTCTATTCCATGCCCTGCACCACAATTTTTGCTTCACCTACGGAGTTATGCATCACATTTTTTTTTGTTTGTTTTGGTTGCAAGAGTTTAACAACTGGGTCTTAGAAGAGCAGAATATTGCTGTGCTCCATCCTTTCTGTGGAATTCTCAGAAATAAGTTATTTCCTAAAGCCAAATGGTACCTGAGGTGCAGCATCCTATCTCACTCCTAGGTGTAATGCCCAGGCTAGAGACTGGACACTCGCAGCATTTCAAAACAAAAGATCAGACAGGAAATGATTGAAGGTGTTTCTGCATTTAAAAGTTAGCTTCTTTTTTTGGAATAGAGACACTTTTAATGAAACTGTGGATGCAAGCTGTGTTTTGGTGTGTTAACACTTTTCCACATAAGGACAGAACTGCACAACTAGCAGGAATCTAAAGCACATGTTGAAAGTATACTTACTGAAAAACAAACAGAAGGCCTGTTCTCTGTTGTGTTTTGTTACCTAGCAATAAACTTGTCTAAAGAGTGCTCTGACCCACAAAACATACAGTATTATTTTATTTAAGAGAGGGATAAATAGGAAAAATTTGTGTTTACTTTTAGAGTGGTGAAGCTACTGGCTGTCTCCCTCCTCCTCAGGAATTAAATCTTTAGTTCACATTCCTCCTCTTCAGATTTTTCCTCCTTCTCCATTGTTCACCAGTGCTGACCATCCTCTTTAGCCCATTGTGTAATTGCAAGATGGAAGACAAATATGAATTGGTAGTTAAGAAACTCCCTGTTTTCTCCTTACTACTTCCAACCATATTTTGGTGCAGAATTATTACAACCTACATCTTGTTCTTTAGAATGATTTTACCATTTCCTTCTGCCAAAAAAAGGAGCACTCAAATCACCAAATAATATCCTGTCTTCACTGGCAGGAAAAGGACAGATACAGAAAGAAAGCTGGATAAATGGATAGCTCAGAGCTAGAACAGAACAGACTTCAAGGTCTGGAGAAGGGCAGGATATGACCATATTCAGTATTCTGTGTTGAAAGGGTACTCCTTGTGAGTTTTGCACCTGAAGGAAATAAGAAAAAAAGATACTTCTCATGTCTGCAATAAACACTGTATAGAGGTGTACTGGGTGCGTAGAGGAGCTGCCCAAGGAGAATATAGATAGTGTAATTGTAGAATGAATTTGTTTCAGGTTTGTTTTCCTGGGTGGTATGTGCCATTTGTACACTGAGACAGTTTCAAGTCCCTTTCTGTCATTTAGGCATTCTATGTAGGGTGCACATGTAGAAGCTCTGTGTTTAAAGTATTCATAACTTAAGGGTTTTGAAAAAAACAAATACCAAACACTACCACTCACGTGCTCATTGCACAGACTCTCCAGTTTCTGTTAAAGCTGAGAATGGTTGCCATCTCCTCTTTAGTCAATTCAAAGTCAAACACCTAACAGGAGAAACAGCTGGAAGTCATCTCTTGGAACAACCCAAAGATTGTGGGATTCACAAGATTCAAGAGCAAGTCCACACTGGAAGGGTGCTGGTTAGAAGGAGCGATGGCCTCATGCAAGAGCGAAGGGGAAAAGCAGTCTGTAGGCATTTCCAAGACTCCACTGGCAGGGGGAGGAAAACACCCACCCACCCACCTACCCACCACAGTTGCAGGTAATGTGTCTGCTGTTCCAAGAAGCTGGGTGAGCAGTCAGTGTTGCAGCATGCCTCCATCTGTGGAGATTGCATCTATCTGTCCTACTCCAAAGGAACACCTGGAAGACTCTCCTGTAACCCATTAATCCAGCTGGGTTTCTTCTGAAATCCTGATGTCCAATGTCAGTCAGAGATGGCTGAATTCAGAGGAGCAACTTGGTGTATGGACACGAGAATGATTTTCTTAATGTTGCTTTGCCCTACGTAAGACTTTTCTGGCATGTTACTGCACTTGGGCTCCATGTGAGCCCTGCCTGCTGATTCATGCACAAGCACCAGAACAGGAAGCATCATCTAAGGTGACTGTTAAGGTTACCAGTGCACTGCTTCCAGGAGCTCTGTTCACTTCTGCTCTGTGAACTGCAGTTGCTACTTTAGCCCTCACTAGACCATAGCTAAACAGACAGAGAAAAAGCCCAGTGCTCTTGTCTGAGGAGGACTTGGGAAGGGTAAGAAAGGATTGCTGCTTGCTCTGCAGGGGGAAGGACTGCCGTCCCTGAAGGGCAGCACCCAGGCTGCCATGTAATCACTCACCTTGGAGTTCTCCACAATGCGCTGTGGTGTGACAGACTTGGGAATCACAACCACATTTCTCTGGATGTGGAACCGAATGAGAACCTACAAGAGCATATCAATGGGTCAGAGACAAGATGGCTCTTGGTCTGTAATAAGCAGAGCCTGTCCCAACAGCAGTTTGCTGTAATGTGCATGATTCAGCAAAAATAATTCATTTCTACGTATCAAATGATTCCTGTACTCGAGGCCTAGACAGCACTTCTAGAAGAGCAAAGAGAGACGTGGTAGAGCCCACAGAAAGGTCTCCTTTCTCCTCCCCCATCCAGTTTTGGGACAGTCAGTTCCTTCCCTTCACACCCAGACTTTAAGCAGTCATTGCAAGGGTTTCATTCTCTGCAACAGCACTTGAGATTGGGAAACAACATCTGAAGATGGGCTGAGAATCTGCTGCTTTTTGAGTGTCAGAGTCCCTTCAAGCACACACTGCAGGCCACACACCAGGAAAACACCTGCATTGCTACTGTACACCACAGAGGGTGTACAGCTCACAGGGAATGAAGAGTCAGGCTGTACCCACAGCCTGTTGTTTCCTTACAGCTGTGTTCCAGGAACCAGTACCCTATGCCCTGCACCACCTCTACTTACCTGTGCTGGGGTTTTGTTGTGCTTGGCTGCAATCTCTTTAATCTTGGGGTCATCCAGAAGGGAAGGATCCTCTGGCTTAGCCCTGTATGGAGAACAGAAGGCCAATGGTGAGGAACCTCTTTAGCAAGACCCTACCTAGCAACAGAAGGCCACATCTAGCTGAATGGGTAACAGTGCAGTTGCAGTCTCAATGCTTCGAGCATCAGTCATGCCAGCTGCCTTGCAGATTGCAGAGCAGTCTTACCATGGCCTGTCTGGAGAGCCAAGAGGACTGTATGCTGTCACAGCAATCCCTTTGGACTGGCAATACTTGATCAGCTTCTCCTGGGTAAGGTATGGATGACATTCAATCTGCCAGCACAAGAGCACAGAGACTGACAGCAGCAGAACTGCTGTAACTTGCTCCAGGGATTATCTCCTAATCCAATTACAGGCTGCACTTTGTCCTAATTTGCCAGTCTCTATGGTATTATGCAGCCTTAGCTGTTTATGGCAGCTAATTTTATAACAGGTCTTCCTGCATCTCTTGGTCTTTACTCCAGGGGAAAAAAAAGAGAGTTTCATAGAGCCCATCTCTGGGTTCTTTGTCCCTTGAGAAAACATTCTGAAGTGCTTATAAGACTTCTAGGCAGTTCAGCAAATATTAAATAAATATCAATCTTTTATATACAGTAATTACTGTTGGGTGGGATTAAGACTGTATGCTGTATCTATTCCATTTTCCCTTTTTCATCTGTCCTTGTCTTAAAAGCCCCTTCCTTCTAAGGCTGTGTGAAAAGGTTCTATAAATATTTATGAGTTTGGATATAGATATGTTTCTCTTCAGCCTGCTGCTTTTTAGTAACTGCATGTGCAGAGAAAGTGTGTGAAAGTTTCCTTAGGATGGAAAAACTCTAGAGACTAGCAGTCTTAGTGAATCCACAAGAACTACTGCACTCGGAGCTATAAGAGACTGCCAAATCTGTACAAGGCCTCTTGGACAAATAAGCATCAACAGCAGGTTAACAACTGCATCCAAGAGGGCAGAAGTGGCTATATACAGGCAAAGATTCCAGGATTATGTATACACCCCCCTCCACCCCATGACACAAAGACCCATCTGAGAGATTTTCTGAACAGCTACCAGGAAGCCACTAGTGCACCACTACATGTATTCCTTCTGCATAAAGAGTTTAAGTTTACTTCCCAACTGTTACTCCAACTAGGTAACTATGAATGAATCATACATGCAAGTACGTGCATGCACGAGAGAATAAATGCATGTGAACAGTTATCATCTGCTATTAGTAATAGAATCAAGCTGTTTATTACTAATAACAGATGAACAGCTGCAAGTGTTTTAAGAAGTTATGGTTACAATCCATGTGTTCCACAACTTCATCCCTTACCAGGATACAGGAAATTTACAACATCCTCATTCAACCAGTCAGATCCTGATAATCCTCAAAGAACATTCACCTCCTGTCACTTTGTGGCCTACCTGGTTATTTACAGGCTTGTATTTCAGTCCCGACTTGTTTAAGATCCTCTCAATCTGCTTGTGGTTGAAGTTGGAGATTCCAATGGCTTTGACCAGACCAGCATCCACCAGCTCTTCCATGGCCTAACAGAAAGAACAGCAAAGTTGTCATCATCAGGTATACCAGACAGGGCCTGAAGAAGACATTCCTCCTAACATGGCTTACTTCCTTCATGGAAGGAACAAAATGACTGTCTCAAGATGCACAGAGTTCTTGAGTCTCTGAAGGAAAAGAGGGCACTGGTATATTCGTGCCTCAACTCCTATCCCACCCAAGACTGAAGCCTCATTCCTTGAGACTGCAGAAATTTACGCAGAGTTCCATGTGGCAAATACTGATATCTGATAACCTGCTATTGTACCAGCACTGGAGGCTGGAGTGCCCCAGGCTGTAGGCAGGACCACAGCTTAAAATGTCTTTATTCCTGCAAAGTGTGTTTGGACAGTTCCCAAGAACTGTGTTACAGCTGCAGTGAAGACAACTGTATAGTTGTTAAAGTCAAACAAAGAACTTTTTCTAGCTTCAGTCTGGCCTATGGCTCCACTGAAAGCAATCATGCAGCTCATGGTAAGTTGTCAGCTCGACTGAGCATGTATGTTTTGAAAAGCTACCTTATACTACAGCAAGTTCTTTCCAACTAATTTTGCACACATGAGGCAACTCTGTGACTGCTGAAGGTAATGAAAACATGGAAAAGATCAAGGACAGGAAAGATCATTCTCCCACAGCAGCAGAGCTTATCTCCCATGTATGTAGAATATCAGTGTTGCTGGGTATAGAGGGTTATGAAATTTTTGCCAGTAACCATTCCCAGTAGAGACAGGTTTATCTCTTGGACCCAGCAGAGTAGTGACTCACTCCACTTGCAGAACAAAGAAGAACAAACAAGTTTACTTCTTGTACTGCTCTATCATGTCCATTAAGGAAGACCATTAGGGAAGGTTTTTTGTAGTTTTGTTTTCAAAAAAGTATAGTAAAGACCTGCTTAGGTCCCAGGAACATATAAGTTAGGTCTATACTGAACAACATCTGCTGAAAAGGAACCATATACACACAGGTCTTTGTGAGGAGGCTCAATTTATACATTGCTGGCACTAGGAAACTCAGAACAACCTGCGTATAGGATCACAGCTAGATCCACGTGTCAAGTTTGCTCAACATCTAGAGTATTCTGCAGATGTCCTAGTAATATGCAATAACAGAGTTTCACTTGATGGCTTCGTCCACATAAAGTTAACTACAAATTTGATAGTGCAACAAGCAGTTGAGAATCTCCTAAGCAAAAGGTAGGAGGGAAATTTTAATCAGGCTGTAGCAGAAAGGAAAGGCTAAGACTGGAAATAGTCAAACTGAGACATCAGCTCATTTGAAGTATATGCAATCTGTGAGAGTTTGATAGCAAAAAGCTTCACCTTTTGAATTCCAGGGTCTGCGGAACAACAATAAGGCTTCTGCAGGAAAACTCAGTTCAGTGTGTACCATATTAAGGACTCAGTGATTAAAGAGAGAAATGGAAAACAGAAACATTTGCTCTTGCTCTGAGATTCTGTAACATGCAGAAGACAGACTTTCTGTCAGGCAGTGAAGTAGAGGCTCCCTCCTTCCCACAAGGAGGGAGCCAAGCCATTGTCAGAGAAGCACACTTGGGGTTTGTGAAGAAAAGGGCAGCAGTGTAGCTTATGCTTGCAGCTGGGAGATGTGCCCCTACCTCTAGGTCTGCCTCTCCCAGGATCAAAAGGGCAGAGGACACTGTGCAAGCAGCAAACTTGGAGGCAGGGATCAAGAGGCTGGCTCACATGGCCAGAGTAAAGCTGAATGAGCAGCACTAGAGCACGCACAGACACCTGAAAGCCCTTGACTGGAGGAGCAGTAGTGCCATAAGCATGACTGGCAGTTTTGAAGAGCTCTCCCAGAGGGAAAGCCAAGGGCATCTCTGTTGCTGTACCTTAAACCCAAGAGGCCAGTGCATGAGGTAGAGATCCAGGTAATCCAGTTTCAGGGCAGCAAGAGTCTTCTGGCAGGCTCCCTTCACCAGAGGTTTGTCGTAGAACGTGCACCAAAGCTAGAGAAAAAAGCCAAGCCACACTGTGACCTCCGGGGTTAAAGCTCTCAGGTGCTGTCCTGAACAGCAGAGAAGCTTTCCATCTTCTTTGGCAGCCAACATGGAATTAGGTCATCCTGTTGCTCTTCAAGGGGGGCCTGTTCTGTGAGCAGAACTGGCCCATGATACCAAAGTCATTGTGTGTGGTGGCAGCACATGTAATTGAATTAGTTTGCGGCCTTTAAGAACCAACTATTGCAACATAGATACTGGTTAAAGGGTTCTTTTCAAGATAACAGTCGGTTTCAGTGATGAGCTAAATATTGGATTTCCTGCATAAGAAAAACTAAGCATACCTTTTCTGGGACATTTGAGCTTATTACATGTTTTGAACAGTCCCATGCAATCTGAGAATGTGGAGCATAACCTATATATCTCTCTATAGGATGAAGTGAAGCCAGAAGCTTTCATCAGTATTGCTCTGTTCTGAATTGCTCCATGCTATAGCACAGTTTCTCCCTCATTCTTTGAATTTCCTCCTACAGACAAGTTCTGTGCAAAGCAGGTCTCCCTGTAGATCCTATGGCACCAGATCCTTACCTTACTGATGATGAAGAGGTCCTCTCGCTTCACAACACCTTCCTAGATTTTCTGCTGGATCCCTTCCCCAACTTCATTCTCACTTTGGTACACATAAGCACAATCAAAGTGATAATACCCAGCATCAATAGCAGCCATCACTGCAGCTGATATTTCCCAGCTGGGGACTGAAAAAAAGAAAAAGCTAATATCCCAAACCAAAACATGCAGGCTTTTTCCTTGATAAAAGAAATGCAAACAAAGGGGGTTTAAGGGGAATTCTTCCATGCAGTGTTCTCAAGACTGTATTCATATCAAACACGGTCTCCCGGGCTTAAAGCCTGTCTCTAATCACATCTCTGCAGTCCCAGTCCCATGCAGGGTTCAGCCCAAAGGTCAGGTAGAGCTGAGGCCCCGAACACCCAGACAGTTCTCCAGAGCTGGACCAGGAAGAAATGAGTTTTGCACCAGAGCTCTGCAATACCTCTCAGCTAGCACTCCTCACTTCTCCGTTCTGCTTCCCAAGAGGAGAAGCAGTCAGCAGCTGCCCAGCTGGGAGGATTTTTGTGTGATGGATGAGGCATTGGTCTAAGCCTCAGTCACTGTACAGAGCACAGCAACACACATTTCTGCTCCTCCCCTCTAAGCACCCCACCTCTAAGTCAGAGGCTACCTCAGCTGCTCTCTTCAGAGAGCTTCTAGCTCCGTGGCCTAAAAGGGCATACAAAAGAGCACCCACAAAAGAAATGTAAGAATACCTTCTTCCAGCAAGTTTGTTTTCAGACATTATACAGATCACTGATTTTGCAGTTGTATTAACAACAAAGTAAATCTCTTCAGCAGAACTTCCTTGAAATGCATGAATTGGCCTTTAAGGCAGTATCTTATTACTGGGCAATTCAAAGTGATCTCACCTCAGATTTTAGGTTATCCAGCACCGAATCAGCACTTGCACCATAGAGGAGTTAAGCTTGCATGCTGTTGTGGGGAGAGATGCTTTTAGCATTAGGAGGGATGGAAAGAGAGGGAAAAAGATGCAGGGGAGCCAGGGCTCTGGAGGGCACTAGCACCGTGCATAGCAGGGTGGCCCGGCCAGGCTGCCAGTGCCACAAGTTGGGCCAAGCGCAGCCCTGGCAGCCACTCTGCCCTCCCAGGGCTGGGCTGGGCCAGGCAGTGCTGCTGCAGCTGCCCCTCCTGAGAGCGAGGGGCCCTGGGCAGCTGCCATTACCTTCCAGGTGCCCAGCCCCAGGAGGGGCATCCACACCCCACTGCTCAGCTGGGCACAGGTTGCCATCACCCTGAAGCACCACAGCTGCTTCCCAGACAGCCCTTTAATAGCAGCTGGGCCAGGTGCAGCTGTGGTGCATGCCTGTGGGCTTGCAGGTCCCTGGTGAAGGTGGGAGGAGGGCAGCTTTCACATGTGGTAACTGGAAAGAGAAAGTGGGTTGTCCTGTAGGAGTGATTTAGGAAAAACAGTGAGCTTAAGAAAAGCCTTTATTTTATTGTTTTAGTCTGTCTTTGGGAGAAATTGCTTTTAATGCATTTTGGAAGAGGAGTGAGTTTCCAATGAGTGTTATAATGATTAAATTGTCCCTCTGACTTTAGGCAGGTGCAATAGGGCATTTCAGAATAAAATACACAAGTGTAAAAATAAATGATAGGTGCCTGTAATTTCACATCAGAAATTGGCTTTGAAATTTTTGCAGAGGCAAGAATATGTTGTCTGAAGAAATGGTCACAGCATAGCAGAAAAAGAAACAGATTTACGCACAAAATCGCTAGGTAATCCACAATGTAATGTTAAGGCAGCCTGGGAAGCTTTGGTGCTTGCTCACCCTTGGAGAATGTATTCAGGCACACCTGTTAGCTGGGAGTGTAATGATGCATTTTTCTCTGGGTGCCTCTCCCATAGCAAGTGCCCAGGCTTTTAGCAGCTTTGTAGGTTTTGCCTCACTTACCTGAGGGCAGACAGGGTGATTGGTTTTTCTCTTTAATCTTCCTCGTATTTTGTGTCAGCGCCATCAGCTATCCTCAGCAGAATGTGATGTGTTTCAGTTGGATCATGTAACAGTTACGTAATGCAGTGCTTATCTTTTGCCTTTTTCTGGATTCCTTCACTGTAAATCTGCTCTAAGCATGCTTGGTGTCTTGGCATTTGGTTCAAGACCCAAGGAAATCTGTGGAAAGACTGTGATTAGCCTAAGCCCATACCTCAATTCTGCTGACAGTATTAAAAGCAAGCTTTTTTGCATGAGAGGCTTCCTGCCATCCAAATCGAGGGCTTTTCACACTTGGTATTTGCCTTCCTACTGTGCGGCTGTCTGTCCAGGGAAGCAGACGGCCACTGTTGTGCAGAGTTGCAGGGAAGTTCCCTGTGCTGGCTGTGGCAGCGAGTGCTCACAGGGATTCCTGCTGAGCGCTGCTCATGGTGGCTGAGGGGCAGTAGTTAAGGTTAACGTGGGTGCAGAGCTGGTGAGCAGAGGGAGTACTGCTGGGGAGGTGGATTAACATGGTGGTAGTTGGGCTCACAGTGAACAGATGTCCATGCTTGACCTCTGGCTTGGCCTCACTGTTTGCAGAAGGCATGTGGAGAAGACTGCTCCTGACAAAGAATGTCTTCCTCCAAAGAAATCACCCAATTTTGAACCTTCAAAATGAGCATCCACACCTTTAGTAGGCACTCCCATTTTTAATGGAGTGCTAATCTGATGTAATGTGTACTTCACAGATATTTTTTGTGCAAAATGACAGGTTGTGCATTGGCTGTGATTTGCTTTCTCAGGGCAGCCTGAAGGCCAGAGAAGGGCCAGCGTGTCTCTGCTGTCTCTTGGATGCCGTGGATGCTCAAGCGAATGGTGGTGTTCTGGTGATTTATAAGTATCAGCAGAGATATGTACTAATCGTGCTTTGATTTCAGGCGTAGGAGCCCGTGGTGTAGGAACTGTCAGAATCAATCAGATTTTGTGCTGGCGTGCTACAAAAGTAAAGTGGTACCATCAGACAGATGTGAAAGCTTGCAAAACTCTGCTGTGTGGCCAGTAAGAGGGGATTTCCTGTCATAAAGAGGAGAAGACCCTACTGTATTTGTCTGTATTCTTCTGAGCCTGTTTTTCTGGGGAGAGGTTTTGAAGTTTTAGTGATCCTGTGGCAAGGAGCTGGGTAGAGTGTGTGAAGACAGAAAAGGAGACTTGCTGGAGAGCCCAGCTGAGAAATGCAACTTGGCCTTCTTCTCATTTCCTTTTCAGATGTTTGTGGGGTGTTGTGCTCTGCAGCCTGTTCACGTTCTCCTCCCAATGTGGCTGCATGGTTTTCCCTGATGACTTCCTGTCCAAGAGATGTTTCCACCTGTTTTCAGAGGATTTCAGGCAAAAGTTCTGTATTTTGCTGTGCCGTTTGCTCTTGTTAGTGGGAGACCTTCCCCTTTTTGCTCTAAGGCAGACCTGCTTTCAGCTATTTACGTCTCCCGAAGGCCTGGCTGGGGTTGTCACATGATGGCATGGCCTTGGGGAGAGAAGAAGTACTGCCTGTGTCACTGGGTGACACCTAGCCTGGTAAATCTAGCAGACCATGCCCTTGATAAATGCTCGTTTTTTTTTTTACAAGAAATGTCAGGAGTGTGTGTGAGGAAGGGGGTTGTGGGTTTTTTTTTGTGTGTGTGTGTGAGGTTTTGCAGTAGAGCAGGATGGTTACTGTAGTGGTCTTTCAGGTTTGTTGTGCTGACTTTGCATTTGGTAGTTGTAATTCACCACCACTTAGGACCACAAACTGTGACCTCAGAGACCAGCAGGGTTTGGACCTGCAAAGAACATGCTCCAAAATGAAGGAAGCGGCTATGTCCTTGTGGAGACAGTGTTTACCAGCAAGTGCATCTGGTCTGCTGAAAGAGTACACAGTAGAAGTGAAGAGGTGAGAGAGGAGCAGGGTATGATCATCTGAAGTGGTAGGGGGAAGAGCTACCAAGGCCTGCAGCTTTTGAGGTGCTGACAGATACAAGCCTAACTAAAATCAGTAGATTGTTAAGGCATTAAAATCGGACATTTGTTAAGGCAGGAAAGCAGCTGTGAGGATCTTAGTCAAACGTAATTCTAAGACAACCCACCAAAAGAATGGGAAGCACTGCCTTTTGTTATTTTTGTTGCTTGTCTGTGATAAGTAATATTTAGCAGTTCTCTGCAAAAACATGAAAAATACCTATGCTCCAATCCCTCTGCTATGTATTTTGCCTAGCCCTGGGGCTGCATGTTACATTCTTTCTGGAGCTTTTGTAGAAATACTTGGATGACATTAATCTCTGAAAAGATTATATATTTGAGGTTTAGATATCTAAGAATATTATACATAAGGTAGCAGTGTGCTGAAGTACAGAACAGAGTATTTGCATGTTGTTTTTTTTCCTGTGAGCCATTGAGAGTAAGTAGTCAAAACCTCAAGATGCAGTGTGGCTGAAGTCCAGTGTTATAGCTACCTCATAACAATAACAGGCTACAGGTGTAAGTTTTGTTCACAGCTTATTTTAAAGGAAAAGAGCTTTTTTTGTTTCAGACAGAAGACTTGTAGCCTATGTTCTTTTGCATTTGTCCTGGGGTAAAGGGAGCACGAGACAACATGATCCTGTTAAGCTGAACTCATTTTGTGGACCAGTGGATGGATAAGCTGTATCAGGGCGTTTTACACTTGCATGCACACAGAGTTACAGTTAACTGTAACTGCAGTGAGCCTAGCCTGGGGGAAGTGCAACACTTGCTCTGACCCATCTCAGTGTCAGGCTCTGGGCAGTGGCTCAGCACAAACATGTAGCAGTTCCACCTCACCTCCTCCGCTTCCATGTGGCTTTGGGCTTCTGCATAATATTGCTTCACCCCTGTCCCTGTTATTAGGGGTTTTTAATAGCCAGAGTTCAGCACAGGCTGCCAGGCTACCAACAAGCCAATTATGATCAATAGCACAGTGATGGGATGTAGTAACAGGTCTAGTAAATGTTCATTCAGTAAGTGGGAACACCCTACCAAAGCTGTCACCCCACTAATTAACCAATGAATTTTTCAGGGTAATTTTATAATAATCATCACTAGGCTTGCTAATTATGTTAATTCCTCAGTCACTGGGGGAGACAGCCAAATTGATTTTTAGGGAAATCCACAGAACCAGAGAAAGTTCCTTTGAAACAAACCAACCAACCCCTCTGCCTTTACTTGTCCTTTTAGTTAATCTAGTTGCAGGGAATACATTTAATTCCTCTTCCTGTGTTCCTCTGCTCCAGGTCACAAACAAGATGCCAGATACTGAAGTACACCAACATGCTGCTGCAACATGCTGCCTTTACACTTCCACTAGTTGGGTCACAGTCGCTGTTGGGTTGCTTTGTACTCAGCCAAGCACATTAGAGGCACATGCTGTGCGGCCAGCAATTAAACCACAGGTACCTTTGGATCCGACCATCCCAATAGGTTGGGCTGAGGCTCCTCTAAGACAATTTTCTTTTTTCTAAACAGCTTATTATGTTGTTACTATAGTATTACATTCACTCAAATACTCACACCTTAGGCCTCAAAAGCTACCCTAGCACTGCCCCACAAGGCTCACCTGCATCCTCTGCCAGTTTGCATCCTGGAGGGAAAAGGGGTAGCAGAGACAACACTGCTAAGCTGAATTCATTAAGTGGACCAAATGAAAAACAAGCTTTTATCAGGGAAAGCTTTATATACCCACAGTTACAGTTAACTGAGGCCTGTCCCACTTACCACTCCAGTGAGTCCACACAGTCTAGCACAGAGGGAACACCACTTGCTCCAATCCACCTGAGCAGCAGCTCAGTACCATCTTGCACCCTCTGCTTCTAGGCAGTATCAGACATCTTCATAACAGTGTTTCCCCCAGCTCTGTTACTGTGGGTTTTCATAGCCAAATGTCAGCCCAGGCCATCAATCAAATCAGTCCATAATAATATCACAATATAGCTTTCCATCAGTTTTCGGTATTGGTTTCCTGTTGCCTGTACCAAGGCTCATCACATTTTCAGTTGCCTGCAGTGTTCTGTCAGCCAAAGCTTATTATATTTGGTTATTCAACTAGTGATCAAGGTAAGGTCTTGAGGCTCCCGTGACAAATAATATCTGTTTAATATGGATGCTTCTGATTAAATTGTTAATGCAAGCTTTGCACTTTGGTTTGCCAATCCACACCGTAAGAATAGACCTTCTATACTATCAGTAACCTGACTGTTTTTTGGTTTGCATAGAATGCAAACACTATTCTCTGTTCAGTTTTGACCTTTAAACTTGGTTAAAGTAAGAACTTGATATTGTATGAGTTTGTATGAATTGTAGGTCTTAACACTTTTCCCATTTATTCTTCTTTCAAAACAAGTTTTGGGTTGTGCCCTAGAAGCAGTGAAGTATACAGTTGTCTCATCTTCAGACACCAATTATGTAGTTCAAATTATCCTTTCAGAATGGATCTTTCTCCTGTTCTCACATATCTTGACCCTGCAACCTTAAATACTGATGATGCAAGACAGAGGATAAACACCAACTGGTAGTTCAGAGTGTTGCCATGTTTTCCATTTAGTGATTCCAGCCAGGCAAAGACATTTATCTAATGAGCAGAGAGTTATAACAGCCCACATTTTGTTCTTTAGAACAATTTTATTATTTCCTTCCACCAAAGACAGACAGACAAAAAGTCACTAGGTACATATACTGTGTCTTTGCCTGCTGTATCTGTCCTGCTGCTGCCAGCAAGCTGTGTAGTGGACAGTTCTAGGCCATGGTAGAAGCTCATTAGACCCCAGAGATCTGGAAGAGAGCAGGTAAAGCTGTCCTCAGTATTCCACATTGAAAGGATATTCCTTGTGAGTTTTGCACCTGAAGGATATCAGAGAGGAGAGATTATTCTCATGGCTGAAATAAATGCTATATAGAGCTGTACTGGATGCTTAGAGGAAGCACCAGGGGAGGATCCAAATTGTATAACCACAGAATTAACTTGTTACAGTTTTCTTTTTTGGTGTGCAAATGGTACACATTACCAGCAAATTCAAGTCCTTTCCTGTTATTCAGGCACTGGTTGTTCAAATGTGGCACAACCAAGTCACTCTCTAAATAAAGTCTGTTCACTGTTTACTGCCTGAAAGACAATTTGTGGCCTTTCAGAGGCTTCGTATCTGGATATAGGCCTTCAAGATGCATATCTGCAAGCATTTGTTCCTCATATTGCACTGTCATATGGCCATTCCCTCCCCAACCACCTATGAAAAGAGCTGCCATCAGTTTTTATAATAAATTCAACATAAGAAAGCGATAATAAATTCAAGCCTGCCATACACTCATTGCTAAATTTACATAGCCAAAATAATCAACTAGAATCTTCCTGTTGGAATTCCAGTTAAAGAAAGTTTCCTGGAAGAAAAATTCAAATGACTGTATAGTATGATTTATGCCCATCATTTTGTCAATAAAGTGAAAATACACAACTCCAAATGAGTTATTTTTGAGATTAACCATCTGTAATTTGAGTTCATGACTTCAAAATATGCCTTTTTCATCCAAAGTTTAGGTGAGTGAGTGAGTTTAGGCACAAAATCCCCTGTAAAGAATACTCGGAATTAAAGAGTTTGAAGGAAACAAGCCATCACTCACATGATCATTTCACAGACTCTCCAGTTTCTGTTTAAGCTGAGAATAGTTGCCATCTCCTCTTTAGTCAATTCAAAGTCAAACACCTAACAGGAGAAACAGCTGGAAGTCATCTCTTGGAACAACCCAAAGATTGTGGGATTCACAAGATTCAAGAGCAAGTCCACACTGGAAGGGTGCTGGTTAGAAGGAGCGATGGCCTCATGCAAGAGCGAAGGGGAAAAGCAGTCTGTAGGCATTTCCAAGACTCCACTGGCAGGGGGAGGAAAACACCCACCCACCCACCTACCCACCACAGTTGCAGGTAATGTGTCTGCTGTTCCAAGAAGCTGGGTGAGCAGTCAGTGTTGCAGCATGCCTCCATCTGTGGAGATTGCATCTATCTGTCCTACTCCAAAGGAACACCTGGAAGACTCTCCTGTAACCCATTAATCCAGCTGGGTTTCTTCTGAAATCCTGATGTCCAATGTCAGTCAGAGATGGCTGAATTCAGAGGAGCAACTTGGTGTATGGACACGAGAATGATTTTCTTAATGTTGCTTTGCCCTACGTAAGACTTTTCTGGCATGTTACTGCACTTGGGCTCCATGTGAGCCCTGCCTGCTGATTCATGCACAAGCACCAGAACAGGAAGCATCATCTAAGGTGACTGTTAAGGTTACCAGTGCACTGCTTCCAGGAGCTCTGTTCACTTCTGCTCTGTGAACTGCAGTTGCTACTTTAGCCCTCACTAGACCATAGCTAAACAGACAGAGAAAAAGCCCAGTGCTCTTGTCTGAGGAGGACTTGGGAAGGGTAAGAAAGGATTGCTGCTTGCTCTGCAGGGGGAAGGACTGCCGTCCCTGAAGGGCAGCACCCAGGCTGCCATGTAATCACTCACCTTGGAGTTCTCCACAATGCGCTGTGGTGTGACAGACTTGGGAATCACAACCACATTTCTCTGGATGTGGAACCGAATGAGAACCTACAAGAGCATATCAATGGGTCAGAGACAAGATGGCTCTTGGTCTGTAATAAGCAGAGCCTGTCCCAACAGCAGTTTGCTGTAATGTGCATGATTCAGCAAAAATAATTCATTTCTACGTATCAAATGATTCCTGTACTCGAGGCCTAGACAGCACTTCTAGAAGAGCAAAGAGAGACGTGGTAGAGCCCACAGAAAGGTCTCCTTTCTCCTCTCCCATCCAGTTTTGGGACAGTCAGTTCCTTCCCTTCACACCCAGACTTTAAGCAGTCATTGCAAGGGTTTCATTCTCTGCAACAGCACTTGAGATGAGAAACATTTGTTCAGTGTCAAAGAGCCCCTTCAAGCACATGTTGCAGGCCACACAGCAAACAACCTGCATTGCTACTAAACATCACAGAAGAGAGCCATGGTTCACAGGGAATATAGATACTTTCCTCAAGCATAGTTTCCTTACAGCTGTGTACCAGGAACCAATACCCGCTTTACTGCACCTGCCTACCTGTGCTGGGGTTTTGTTGTGCTTGGCTGCAATCTCTTTAATCTTGGGGTCATCCAGAAGTACATCAGAGGAGCCTTCCCTTCTACAGAGAAGAAAAAAAGAAAGCATGGGACCTCTGCAGAAAGATTCTACTTAGCAAGAGTAATCTTTATATATACACATCCACACCATTGCTCATTCAATTTGTCTGAATGCTTCAAGCTTAAGATGCACTAATCTACTTGTAGATTGTAAATTACCTGTCCGGGCGTCCAAGGGGACAATATGCCGTCACAGCAATCCCTTTGGATTGGCAATAGTTGATCAGCTTCTCCTGGGTAAGGTATGGATGGCATTCGATCTGCCAACACAAGAGCAGAGTCTGATAGTGGCTGAACAATTGCCATGTTGCTCTAGGGATTATCTCTTACTCCAGTTACACACTGCCTTTATCCTAGTTTGCCAGTAGTCTGTGTAATAACACAAAGCTGTAATGCTACAGGGCACCAACTTTTACACTAAGTCCTCATGTACTTTTTTGAATCCTTTCAGCAAAATTGAGTACAACCACAGGATCAGAGCTCATCTCTGTATTCATTATTCTTTCAAAAAAACCATACAGCTGCTCCAGCATATGTGAACAGCGGTTCAGCAAGCTCAAAACCAAAAAAGGGGAAGTATCCTGGTGACTTGTGTCCCATAGGGTGGGATTTAGAGAACATGTTGTGTCCACTTCATTCTCCCTTTTTCCAAATCTTCACTTGACTGTAATCAGATCTTCATAATCCTTGAAGAACATTCACCTGCTGTAACATAGCAGCCTACCTGGTTATTTGCAGGCTTGTATTTCAGTCCTGGCTTGTTCAAGATCCTCTCAATCTGTTCATGGTTGAAGTTGGAGATTCCAATGGCTTTGACCAGACCAGCATCCACCAGCTCTTCCATGGCCTAACAGAAAGGGCAGCAAAGTCATCATCATCAGGTATACCAGACAGGGCCTGAAGACAACCTTCTTCCTGACATGGCTTACTTCCTTCATGAGAAGGATCAAAATGACTGTTTGGACATGCAGAGTTCTTGATCCTTTGAGGGGGAAAGAGGAGCACTGGCATATTTGTGCTACGTTACCCATCCCACTGAAGACCCAAGTCTCATTCTTTGAGATTGCAGAAATTAACACTGAGTTAGAAGTGGAAAATAACACCCCCCAATAATCCACTCTTGTACCAGCAAATCTTTCCAACTAATTCTGCATACATGAGATAACAATTCTGCAACTGCTGAAGGTAATGAGAACATGGAAAAGACCAAGGACAGAAAACATCATTCTCCCACAGTGGCTGAGCTTACCTCCCACGTATGTAGAATATCAGTGTTGCTGGGGATAGACATGCCTTTGTCATCTGTGGGAAACAGCTCCTCTCCTGCCTGTTAGCACAAGAGAAAACTGCTTGAAACACTCTGTTGGGATGCTAGCTTAATGCCATGACAGCTGAGGACTAGGACAACAAGCTTTTAGTGGAGAAAATAAGTTCTTGTTCTTGCCTACATTCTTCAGTCATTCCTTTCTCCTTCATGTGGAGTTATTGCACTTTTGCCAGCAACCGACCCAGTAAAGACAGGTACTTCCACCAGAGCCAACAATGTGTTGGCTCACCAAATACAGACAGGAAAATAAGACACACCACTTGTGTGGAAGTGCAGGTACAGTGCTGGTAACACAAGAGATGCATGATCTTTCCTGGTTGGAGCAATGACTGAGCTGTAAAGCGCTTCAAGAGTGCCAGTTATAAGAGACAGAAGTTGTAAGACACGATACTGTTACTGTACCTTAAACCCAAAAGGCCAGTGCATGAGGTAGAGATCCAGGTAATCCAGTTTCAGGGCAGCAAGAGTCTTCTGGCAGGCTCCCTTCACCAGAGGTTTGTCATGGAATGTGCACCAAAGCTAGAGACAGAAAGCCAAGCCACACTGTGACCTCCAGGGTTAAAGCTCTCAGGTGCTGTCCTGAACAGGAGAAGCTTTCCATCTTCTTTGGCAGCCAATGTGGAATTAGATCATCTTATGGGTCTTCTAATGGGGCCTGCTCTGCAAGCAGAGCTAGACCATAATAAGAACAATGTGCCATGGCAATACACATCCTTGAATGGTAGTAATGGTAGACAGTGATTTGCCTTCCATTTGTTCACTCATAATTTAAAAGCCACCTATTGCAAGGTCAGATATGGGGTAGAAGAGGATAGCACATATGAAGACAGTTTTCTGTCAGACCTGACCATTCATAAGTCTCCTGCAATGTATTTAGCAGGTAAAGCCATAAGAACACAATACAAACCACACAAAGTCTGGAATAAGCATTTAGCAAGGCAAGAAGCAACTTCAGAACCCAGCTAAATGTAGTGCTTAATAAGCAAGAAAAAGAAAATCCACTAACTACAGCTTTCTTGGGACATATGCTGAGCAATTACATTGTCCCAGGATGGCCAGAGCCTCGTCTTCCTCACACAGAAGAGGGACACCCCTTTGGCAGGACCGCAAACCCAGCTGCCGGAGCAAGCACAGAATGGTATCACAGCCACCATAGGGCTTTTCTCCTCAACTGTGGGTTATCAGTTGACAAGGTCCTGTTACCAGTTAGCACTGCATCTGTAGCAATCCATAATACCAAGTGTTCTCAGACTGCTGCAAGGCTAGTTTCTACCTTGCTTGGCACTACCAGCCTGCTCCCCCCCCAATACCTTTGCCTGCTTCCCTGCTCCAGCATCCCAGGGCAATGCTCCTCAGGTGGCCTCTGCACTCCAGCAGAGGCATGAGATATAGGGCCAAGTTCCTCCTCATCCCCCAGCACATCCATCTGTCCCAAAAGCACTAGACTACGGGAAACCTACCGTGTCAAGCACTTCGTGGATTGTGTGGGGAAATCACAGCCCTGACTTCCTTCAGTGGTATCAGACTGGCTGGGGAGCAAACTGTCAGGAAAAGCAAGATTGTCTCCTCTGCTCAGAGGAGAGGGGATGCACTGTTCCTATCCAGGGGATACATAAAACCACAGTGAATGGTTAGGAAAGAATCAAATGGTATCATGGCAATGAGATGAAGCAGGAAAGCTGTATCAGAAGTCATCTCAATTGCACACTGAGTTACTCTTTTGTACAACATAATACTGCCCCAACTCTTTAGTTTCCTACTGTGAAACTATCACAGGTAAAACAGGTCTACCCCGGGATCCTAGGCCACCAGATCCCTACCTTACTGACGATGAAGAGGTCCTCTCGCTTCACAGCGCCTTCCTTGATTTTTTGCTGGATCCCTTCCCCAACTTCGTTCTCGTTCTGGTACACGTAGGCACAGTCGAAGTGGCGGTACCCAGCATCGATGGCAGCCATCACTGCACCTTCCACCTTACCCGGGGGGGACTTGGGGTAGAGAGGGGAGGGAAGAAAATAAATAAGTAAAAGGGTAAGAAACACAGGTCAAAACACTTCATGCTGTTCCCTACTTAGCTTGAGAGGAGAAAAAAAGCGAAAAAACAAAACCCCACAGACCAACGACACACGAAGGGGTTTTAAGGCGGTCTAGCACGCAGCTCTGCCATCCATGTTAAACCCCCACACGCGGCCCCCGGGCTCCCCCCACCGCCCGCTCGGGCTCGGCACCGGCCGCCCCCCGCCGCCGCTACCCTCCAGGTGCCCAGCCCCAGGAGGGGCATCCGCGCCGCGGCGCCCAGCCGCACGCAGGCCGCCATGGCCGCGGGTGCCGCCTCCCGCCCAGGCCTTTAGCGGCGGCCGGGCCCGGCCCGGCCCGCCGTCCCGGCCCCTTCCCCCGGGCGGCGCCACCCGCCGGAGAGGGGACCTCCCCCCGCCCGCGGCGGATGGCAGCGCCCGGAACCCCACTGCACCAGGCCGAGGTTATTCACGTCACCGCCCAGCCGCACGCGGCCAATCACCGGTCAAGGCCTGCCCCTCATGGATGCATGACCCAATCAGCGTGGCCACCAGCAAAGCAGGACAACCAATGGGAGGCCCGCGCGGTTGCAACGGGAGAGTTATCGTGGAAGGAGTCACCAGTGGAGGGGGGGCGTCAGAGGCACCCCCTCCGCGGCCCTTCCCGCCCCCGGGGGTCCCGGCCCAGGGGCAGGTGGTTCCGGGCCCTCCCCTAACTGGCAAACAAAGCCGCAGCCTTTCTTCCTTAGATTTGACTTGCATGGTTGCACGTGAAAGCTTAAAGCAATTAAAACCTGTGGCGGTAATCACCTCCCCAGGGCGTGCAGCAGTGCAGCCTGTGGCCCTTTCCTCCCCAGCGAGGTGCCTTATCAGAGGGTGAGGGCGGAGCATTGCTGTGCCCCATTCCTGTGTGTGTTTGTGCAGGGTTTGGAGCCTGCGATGCCTTGTCCCCATTGCCACCAGTTGCTGATGTATAGCTATCTCGCTTTGGATAAGTGCTGGGGTCTTGCAACACCCTTTCAAAGTTCGTCCCGTCGTTTATCACGCCGGGAGCGCGTTTCAGTCAGGAGCACTTTGGCCCGTGACTTTGCATCCGTAAAGCTGCAGGTGTCACGAAATGAGTCACTAAACAGGAGTCCTGAGGGAGGCCAGGAGACAGCAGCAACATTGCAGAGGTCGCTGGCTCTCTGCTCGCGGAGCTGCTCTGTGGTTGCAGGTTGTGAGCCTGGGCCCGGCCGTGGGCCGAGGAAGGGCTGAGCCCTTTGGCTGGAGCGTGGCGGCACGTGTCGCCGTCACGGGGATGGTGGCCACCAGGCTGAGATGGTGACCCTGCATGCCCATAAGCAAGACAGCTGGAGAAGCCTTGGTGTCCGTCTCTGGTGAGAAGTGGGAGCTTTCGGTTCCCCTCTCAGGATGGAGCGAATGCAGGTCTCGCTTTTGGGGGAAAAGCACGTTGTTCTGTAGGAGCAATTCAGAAAATAGAGAGTTTAAAATATTTTATTTTAAATGTTGGGAAAAACTGTTTTTAATGTGTAAAGTTGAAGAAAACCAGTGACTTTCTGGTGAGTGTCATTGCGATCAAATTGTCCCTCTGTCTTTAGGCAGGTGCAGAGGGTACTTCAGAATAAAATACGCGAGTGTAAAAATAAACGATGGGTACCTTGTAATTTCAGGTCAGAAATTGGCTTTGAGGTTTTGTAGAGACAAGAATATGCTGTCTGATGAAATGGTCACAGCACAGAGGAAAAAAGCAGATTTACCTACAGGATCCAGCAAGTACTCCATGATGTTAAGGCAGCCTGGGAGGCTTTGCTGCTTGCTCACACTCGAGAATTTATTCAGGCACAAGTGTTGGTTGGGAGTATAATGGTGATCTTTCCTCTGGGTGCCAGGTGCTTTCCGCTCCATTTAACTTAACTGCAGACAAGGTAATTAGTTTTTCCCTTTAATCTTCCTACTGCTTTGTGACAGCACCATTAGCTGTCCTCAGTATGTGATGTGTTTCAGTTGAATCATGTGACAGTTTTATATAACTCAGTGTTCATCTTCTACTCTTGTTTTTGGATTCATTCTCCATAAATCTGCTGTGAGTGTGCTCAGTTTCCTGGGGGCTGGTTCGGTGTCCAGGAAAGTCAAAGGAAAATGCAAAATGACAGGTTGTGCATTGGCTGTGATTTGCTTTCTCAGGGCAGCCTGAAGGCCAGAGAAGGGCCAGCGTGTCTCTGCTGTCTCTTGGATGCCGTGGATGCTCAAGCGAATGGTGGTGTTCTGGTGATTTATAAGTATCAGCAGAGATATGTACTAATCGTGCTTTGATTTCAGGCGTAGGAGCCCGTGGTGTAGGAACTGTCAGAATCAATCAGATTTTGTGCTGGAGTGCTACAAAAGTAAAGTGGTACCATCAGACAGATGTGAAAGCTTGCAAAACTCTGCTGTGTGGCCAGTAAGAGGGGATTTCCTGTCATAAAGAGGAGAAGACCCTACTGTATTTGTCTGTATTCTTCTGAGCCTGTTTTTCTGGGGAGAGGTTTTGAAGTTTTAGTGATCCTGTGGCAAGGAGCTGGGTAGAGTGTGTGAAGACAGAAAAGGAGACTTGCTGGAGAGCCCAGCTGAGAAATGCAACTTGGCCTTCTTCTCATTTCCTTTTCAGATGTTTGTGGGGTGTTGTGCTCTGCAGCCTGTTCACGTTCTCCTCCCAATGTGGCTGCATGGTTTTCCCTGATGACTTCCTGTCCAAGAGATGTTTCCACCTGTTTTCAGAGGATTTCAGGCAAAAGTTCTGTATTTTGCTGTGCCGTTTGCTCTTGTTAGTGGGAGACCTTCCCCTTTTTGCTCTAAGGCAGACCTGCTTTCAGCTATTTACGTCTCCCGAAGGCCTGGCTGGGGTTGTCACATGATGGCATGGCCTTGGGGAGAGAAGAAGTACTGCCTGTGTCACTGGGTGACACCTAGCCTGGTAAATCTAGCAGACCATGCCCTTGATAAATGCTCGTTTTTTTTTTTACAAGAAATGTCAGGAGTGTGTGTGAGGAAGGGGGTTGTGGGTTTTTTTTTGTGTGTGTGTGTGAGGTTTTGCAGTAGAGCAGGATGGTTACTGTAGTGGTCTTTCAGGTTTGTTGTGCTGACTTTGCATTTGGTAGTTGTAATTCACCACCACTTAGGACCACAGACTGTGACCTCAGAGACCAGCAGGGTTTGGACCTGCAAAGAACATGCTCCAAAATGAAGGAAGCGGCTATGTCCTTGTGGAGACAGTGTTTACCAGCAAGTGCATCTGGTCTGCTGAAAGAGTACACAGTAGAAGTGAAGAGGTGAGAGAGGAGCAGAGTATGATCATCTGAAGTGGTAGGGGGAAGAGCTACCAAGGCCTGCAGCTTTTACAAGCCTAACTAAAATCAGTAGATTGTTAAGGCATTAAAATCGGACACTTGTTAAGGCAGGAAAGCAGCTGTGAGGATCTTTAGTCGAACGTAATTCTAAGACCTTGGTTTCTTTCTCATATTGAGTTCAAATCAAGCTAGGAGCATACTTCAAAGGACTGAGGTCCTGTGGCTGCGTTTGGGTCTTCCCAGAGTTAATGAGATTTCTTTCTTTGATAGCACTAGGATTCGGTCATTAACTGCACGTGCGGGGACAACTGTGTACTTAAGAAAGAAAACCCCAGGAACAGTCAAATTCTGAACGAAGGCATGTGCCACTGCCTCTGCTGCTAGTGAGGCGGATCCAGGTTATATTGTCATTTGAGGCTGGCAGCCCCTGTCTGCTCATTGCTCAGTCTGCCATGGGGTCCTGATTCAGTAAAATGATGTGGTTCAACCCCTCAGATGTGTCCTTTGTCTTGGCAGGTTGTTGTCTGTGCTCTGGGCTGGCAGAGGGGACCCCTCAAGTTGGAGCAGGGAAGGCCTTTGGAGTAGGTGAGATGGGGGAGTGAGCACCTACCCTGGTGGAGGAGCTCTGGGATGAGACTGTGTGACTGCGCTCAGAGTGACGGCACTGCGGTGAGTTAGAACAAGTGTGTGAGCAGGAGCGCTCCCAGGCAAGAGAGTGGTTGTGAAGAACTTCCCTAAAGCTTTGGCTCCCTGCACCAGAGCAGATATTGTAACCTTTCTGATCAATAAAGGCCCCTATCTTGTCCCAGCAGAGCTGTCTTACCTCAGCGTGGGGGTTACTGAGGGTTTAATGCGTTGCTTCTTTCAGGAAGCTGGGAAACAAGTGTTCTTGGATTCTGTGTTCTTGAACCGAAAGTGGAAATTTTGGAGAGAAGGTCTGAAGGTGTCTCTTTTATTGAGCAGAAGATTTTACGACTTTCTAATTGAAGGCCATGTGCAACTCTATGACTGTGTTTTGGCTCCCTGTCTAGTGGGAAGCAGCAGGAAGGATGCACAGCTATGAAAACAAATACTACCCTTCCAAGTAGCCTTGCAAAAAAGAAAAGAAGGAGCTAAAAGGAGTCCGAGACAGTGTTGTCAAAGGAGTCATGGCTATTTTGAAGCCTTCAGTTTTGGGAGTAAAGTGAGTAGGAGGTATGGGGATTGATTCCCTAACACCTACCCTGCAAACAGCCCTTCTGCCCTGTGCCAGATGTGCTCCAGAGCGGGGTGTGTGTGTGTGTATCTGTGTGTGCATCTGTGTGCATGTGCATGTGTGCGCGTGTCTGTGTGCCTATGTGTGTCTGTGTGTCTGTGGGGCAGCTGGGCTGGGCTGTGTTGGGGAGGGGGCAGCTGGGTTGATGGGGGGTGTAGGAGGAAGGTTGTTGCAGCCTGATGAGCCCTAGTTCCTGAGCACCTGGCATGGCCTGGCTGCCCCAGGCTTGGGGCATTTGGCCTTGTGAGGAGGCCTGCTGCCTGGGACTGGCTGAGCTCCTGGGGAGGCTGCCTGGTTTGGGGTCTCCTGGCAGGGGGAAATGCGGGTGTGGGGCAGGTGAAGCTACACCAGGAGTCCTGGGGTGCTGCTCCTGGGTTGTGCTGCCAGGGCAATGGGAATCTCCTCTGGGGGCTGGCTGCCCTCTGGAGCCTGGAGGGGAAAGTGGTTTTTCTGGTGGGAATTGCTCCAGGGACTAGTCATGTCCCCTAATTCAGGTGGCCACAGCTGACCTGTCTGTGTATAGCTTTTTGGGCAAGAAGGTGAGACTAGAACATGAAAACTTATACACAGTTCATTTTATACCAAAAAGGTCATTTTTTTCTAAATCAGACAGAAGACAGCCAATGATGTTTTTGCATTTTAGAATGATTTGTATTTAAAATATCAAACTTTACTGATGAAATTGTTTTTGCATGTTTTTTGTTTTGTTTTGTTGACATTCTTAAGTTAATCATTGAGTGGTAGTTCAAATGCCTCCCTATTTTCCGCTTTCTAACCGGGCACTCTGATAATAATTCTCTCGTCTTGCCCAGAAAATTATTACATACCACAGTTTGTTCTGTAATACAATTATACTGTTTCCTTCTTCCAACAAATAACTCAGACAAAATTCACTGAGTACATATCCTGTGTCTTTGCTGTCAGCAGCAGGGCAGATGCAGTAAGAAAGTTAGAAGATGTATAGCTCTAAGAGCAGAAGCACGTCAGATCTCAGAGGTCTAGGGAAGGGCAAGGTAAAACCATCTTCAGTATTCTGCATTAAAAGGGTAATCCTTGTGAGTTTTGCACCTGGAGGAAATCAAAGAGGGAGGATTACTCTACTGGCTGAAATAAATGCTGTATAGATCTGTAGTGGGTGCATAGAGGAGCCATCAAGGGAGGATCTGAATTGTGTAACTGCAGAATGAATATGTGGAGATATGTATATATAAAATATATACATATATACCTATATACATAGATATATATGCACGCACACCCCCACCCATATGTATATCTGTATATATATACAGATTTCTGTTTTCCTTGGTGATGTGTGCCATTTGTACCCTAAAAAATTCTCAAGTCCTTTCCTGTTACTCAGGCACTGAGCACTCAGCGGTGGTGGGACTTAGTCACTTTCTAGATAAAGAATTTAAGTTCACACTGTTTACTGCCTGAAAGACATTTTCTATAGCCTTTCAACAAAGATTTCTTGTCTGGCTTTAATCTGCCAGGCATAAATCCACATACTACACCCGTCCAATGTTCATGTGCCTGCCAAACATGCATGAAAAACATACCATCAATTTCTGTAATATTCCTAAAAGGGTATGGCAAGAAATGCAAATAAATTTTGCATGAGAAATTAGGAATTTGAGTCTGTTACATGCTCATTTCTCTAATACAGACAAATGCAAAATGAACAACCAGAACCCATCTTTTGTAATTCCAGGTACGGAGAGTTTCCTGGAGACTGAATTCAAAATGAGAACATAGGTTGATTTCTTTTCATTCTTTAGTTATTAAAATGAAAATATTAAGCCCTCCTCTGAAATACTATTTTGGGGATGAACCACTTAGAATTTAATCTGGCAAGATTTTTAAATATGCCAAATTTTGCCCAAACTAATCCCTGTGACACAAAATTCCCTGTAAAGAGCGCTAACAATTTAAGAGATGGAAGGAAACAAGAAGTGTCACTTACATGCTCATTGCACAGATTCTCCAGTTTCTGTTAAAGCTTAAAATTGTTGCCATCTCTTCTTTACTCAATTCAAAGTCAAACACCTAACAGGAGAAACAGCTGGAAATGATCTCTTTGAACAAATCAAAGCTTTTGAAAAAGATGCACAAGATTACAGAACAACTTCACACTGGAAGGGTATTGTTAGCTTAGTGAGCAGTTAGTGCTAGAGAATTTCAGTTTGTATATCTCTTGCTCCGATTCAGAATAAAAGTTTTGAAGACTTTAATATTCCCATCAATCCAACTACACGTCTTCTGAAATGCTGATGTCCAGTTTCAGTCAGGGGCCACCGAATTAACAGTTAGAGGAGTGACTTGGACGATGGACAAAAGAGGTATTTTCTTAACATCGCTTGAACTACATAAGACTTTTCTGGCATGTTTCTGCACTTGGGCTCCAAGTAAGCTCTGCCTGCTGATTCATCCACAAGCCACAGAAGCAGGAAATATCATATAAGCTCTCTTCACTGCTGTGCTCCAATTGTAGCTGTCTAGTCCTCACTAGAATATAGCTAAACATACAGACAGAAAAAGCCCAGTGCTCTTGTCTGAAGAGGACTTGGGAAGGGTAAGAAAGGATCACTACTTGCTCTGCAGGGGGAAGGACTGCCATCCCTGAAGGGCAGCACCCAGGTTGCATGTAATCACTCACCTTGGAGTTCTCCACAATGCGCTGTGGTGTGACAGACTTGGGAATCACAACCACATTTCTCTGGATGTGGAACCGAAGGAGAACCTGCAAGAACAGACCACTGAGTCAGTGAGGATGGCTCCTCTGGTTCTGTAAGTGGAGTCTATTCCAATACAGATTGTTCTTTTCCTGTTGAATAATTAGTCAGAACTAAGCCATTTCTGCAGACGTGCATTTCAAATCATTCCTGTACCTGAGGCCTAGGAAGCACTTCCAGAAGAGCAAAGAGAGAAGCAATGGAGCCCACAGAAAGGTCTCCCTACTTCTCTTCCAACCAGTTATGTGACACTCAATTCTTCATCTTCTCACCTGGACCTCTAGCAATCTATACAAAGGTTTCATTCTGTGCAACAGGACTTGAGATGGGAAGACTGAAACATGAAAATATTTGAAGATGTGTTGAGGACTTTTTCTTTGTTGAGGGTCAAAGAGCTCTCAGTAACACATCTTGCAGGCCATGTAGTAAACAAACTGCATTCTTAGAGAAAACTCACCAGGGAGTGTCACAGTTCATGTGGAACGGATGCCATTTGTATCCTCTCCTCAAGCATAGTTTCGTTATGGCTGTGTACCAGGAACCAATACCCACTTTACTGCACCTGCCTACCTGTGCTGGGGTTTTGTTGTGCTTGGCTGCAATCTCTTTAATCTTGGGGTCATCCAGAAGGGAAGGATCCTCTGGCTTAGCCCTGTATGGAGAACAGAAGGCCAATGGTGAGGAACCTCCTTAGCAAGACCCTACCTAGCAACAGAAGTCTGTATCTATCGGAGTGAGTAATGGTGCGGTTATAGTCTCAATGCTTTCAGCATCAGTCATGCCAGCTGCCTTGCAGATTGCAAAGCAGTCTTACCACGGCCTGTCTGGAGAGCCAAGGGGACTGTATGCTGTCACAGCAATTCCTTTGGATTGGCAATACTTGATCAGCTTCTCCTGGGTAAGGTATGGATGACATTCGATCTGCCAGCACAAGAACACAGAGATTGACAGTGGCAGAACTGTTGTAATGTTGCTGTGCTCCAGGGAGTATCTCCTAATCCGGTTACAGCCTGCCTTTTTTCCTAACTTGCCAATGGTCTACGTGATAATATGCATCCTTAGCACTGAAGGCACATATTTTTATAGTAGGTTCTTACACAGCTTTGGATGCAGGGTTTCATAAAGCTCATTTCTCAGTTCTTTATCCCTCCAGAATGCTTGTTTAAGGGAGAGCTGCTCCAGCATCAGTGGTTTAGCAAGTTGAAAAACAAAGAAAGGAAGTATCCCAGTGCCTTGTGTACCCCAAAATAATTGCAGGGTGGGATTTAGAGAACATGTTGTGTCCACTTCATTCTCCCTTTTTCCAAATCTTCACTTGACTGTAATCAGATCTTCATAATCCTTGAAGAACGTTCACCTGCTGTAACATAGCAGCCTACCTGGTTATTTGCAGGCTTGTATTTCAGTCCTGGCTTGTTCAAGATCCTCTCAATCTGTTCATGGTTGAAGTTGGAGATTCCAATGGCTTTGACCAGACCAGCATCCACCAGCTCTTCCATGGCCTAACAGAAAGGGCAGCAAAGTCATCATCATCAGGTATACCAGACAGGGCCTGAAGAAGACATTCTTCCTGACATGGCTTATTTCCTTCATGGAAGGAACAAAATGACTGTCTCAAGATGTGCAGAGTTCTTGAGTCTCTGAGGGAAAAGGGGGCACCGGTGTATTTGTGCCTCAGCTCCCAGGAGTTGAGGATGCTTCCCAAGAACTGTGTTACAGTTGCAGTGAAGATAACTGTATGGTTGTTAAGGTCAAGCAAAGAACTTTTTCTAACATGAATTTGGTCTGTGACTCCTCCGAAAGTCATTGGGCAGCTCATGGTAGGTTAGGCATTCAACTAAGGCACTCAGAGGATAGGAATGACAGCTTCGCTAAGCATGCCTGTTTTGAAAAGCTACCTCACACTACTGTAAGTTCTCCCCAATAATTCTGCATGCATAAGACAACAATTCTGTGGCTGCTGAACGTAATGAAAACGTGGAAGAGACTTCTGAGGACAAAGCAAGCTTCAGTCTTCTGCTGTGGCTGAGCTTACCTCCCAGGTATGTAGCAGATCAGTGTTGCTGGGAATACACATGCCTTTGTCATCTTTGGGAAACAGCTCCTCTCCTGCCTGTCATTTCAAGAGAAAACACTTGAAACAATCTATGTTGGGAAGCTAACTTTTTAGGAGAAGAAAACAGGAACATGAGGAGCCAAAGCTCCTGGTACATGAAAAAACTATATTATTTTTTTCATAGCTTAATTCATTTTTCAGTCATGTCTTATTCTTAGTTCATGCAGAGTTGTGGCATTTTTGCCAGCAGCTATGCCAATAAAGACAGATATTTCAGCTGGACCCCACAAAGCATATACCACTAGGTATATATGAGTATATACCCATATATTTGGGTATATGCCACTAGGTATATATACCACTAGGTATATGTGAACTGACACAGTTACTTTGCAGTACCTGAAGTCTGCGAAATTATGGTGTCAAAAAGCTTCACCTTTTGAATTCCAGGGTCTGCGGAACAACAATAAGGCTTCTACAGGAAAACTCAGTTCAGTGTGTACCATATTAAGGACTCAGCGATTAAAGAGAGAAATGGAAAACAGAAACATTTGCTCTTGCTCTGAGATTCTGTAACATGCAGAAGACAGACTTTCTGTCAGGCAGTGAAGTAGAGGCTCCCTCCTTCCCACAAGGAGGGAGCCAAGCCATTGTCAGAGAAGCACACTTGGGGTTTGTGAAGAAAAGGGCAGCAGTGTAGCTTATGCTTGCAGCTGGGAGATGTGCCCCTACCTCTAGGTCTGCCTCTCCCAGGATCAAAAGGGCAGAGGACACTGTGCAAGCAGCAAACTTGGAGGCAGGGATCAAGAGGCTGGCTCACATGGCCAGAGTAAAGCTGAATGAGCAGCACTAGAGCACGCACAGACACCTGAAAGCCCTTGACTGGAGGAGCAGTAGTGCCATAAGCATGACTGGCAGTTTTGAAGAGCTCTCCCAGAGGGAAAGCCAAGGGCATCTCTGTTGCTGTACCTTAAACCCGATAGGCCAGTGCATGAGGTAGAGATCCAGGTAATCCAGTTTCAGGGCAGCAAGAGTCTTCTGGCAGGCTCCCTTCACCAGAGGTTTGTCGTAGAACGTGCACCAAAGCTAGAGAAAAAAGCCAAGCCACACTGTGACCTCCAGGGTTAAAGCTCTCAGGTGCTGTCCTGAACAGCAGAGAAGCTTTCCATCTTCTTTGGCAGCCAATGTGAAATTAGGTCATCCTGTTGCTCTTCAAGGGGGACTTGCTCTGTGAGCACAACTAGCTCATGATACTGTGCGCAATATGTGGGCAATATGTGCAGTGGCAACACACATGATGAGATAGGTCTGTAGTAAAATCTCTTATTACAAGGTCAGATACTGTGTAGAAGAAAACAGCTTAACTCAATATGGCTTTCTTTCAGACCTGACCATTGTACATTTCCTGTAACAAATTTGTCAGGTTAAGCCATGAAAATACAAGCCAAGCCACAAAAAATGGTTTGTAACATGCATTTACCAAGGTAAGAAAGAATTTCAGAATCCTGAATACAAATACAGTGTTTTCCTTCCTTTCCTTTCTTCCTCTCTTTCCTTTCCAAGCAATAAAAACAAACCCCACCAACCACACCTTTCCTGGGACATGTACTGAGCATATTAGTTTGTCCCAGGATGCCCAGAGCCTTGTCTTCCTCACACAGCAGAGGGATACCCCTTTGGCAGGACCACGAGCCTGGCTGCTGGAACAAGTACTGAGTGGCGCCACAGGCACCAGCCGCCACAGGGCTTTCCTCCTCAACTGCATGTTAGCAGTTGGTGAGTTGCTTCTATCATGTTAGAACTGCATCTGTAGTGATCTGCGATACCAAATGTTCTCAGATCTCTGCCTTCACAATGCTAGTTTCTACCTTGCTTGGTGCTACCAGCCCCCCCCCCCCCATACCTTTGCCTGCTTCCCTGCTCCTGCATCCTGGGCAACGATCCTCAGGTGGCCTCTGCACTCCAGCAGAAACATGAGATGCAGGGCCAGGTTCCCCCTCATCCCCCAGCACTTCTGCCTCTCCCCAGGAAGGAGCACAGCAGAGTGGCTGTGTTTGAGCACTTAGTGTATTGTGGGGGAGGAAGAGTGGTTGCTGTCCAGGGATTTGGATAGAAAGAGCCGTTCCCCAGGAAGAATATGGGTTGAAGGAAGGAAATGCATACTCCAGAGGGGCAGGGAAGAGAAAGGGCTTCCAGCACCCTTGGGCTTCAACATCATTGTGAAGTCCCTATGACATGGTTCTACTTCTCTCAGTGGTTCAGGTTGAACGGGGAGCAAGCTGCCAGTGAACTAGGAGGAAAAGAAGGATTCTCTCCTCTGCTCGCAGCTCTAGGGACTCAACATCCCTACCTCATGGGTTCAGCAAAATCACAATCAATGGTCAGGAAAGAGTCAAATGGTGTCACCCCTGTCTGTGGTGCCCTCCCCATATGGAATAGGGTGAAGTAGGAAGCTTGTATCAGGAGTGACCTGACTAACATTATGAATAGCTCCATCCTACAGCACATAGCTTCTTTTCATTACTTGAGTTTCCTCCTATGAATATACTATAGGCAAAGCGTGCCTCCCCTCCCTCCTCAGGATGCAAGTCCATCAGATCTCTACCTTACTGACGACGAAGATGTCCTCTCGTTTTACAATGCCTTCCTTGATTTTCCGTTGGATCCCTTCCCCAATTTCACTCTCATTCTGGTACACATAGGCACAATCAAAGTGGCGGTATCCAGCATCGATAGCAGCCATCACTGCAGCTGTTACATTCCCTGGTGCAGACTGAAAAATAATAAATAAATCTAAGAATCTCAAATCAATAAATGCTAAGCGTCTGTTTCCTAGAAAAATAAAGATAGGAAAACCACCCCACCCAGATCATTGCCCCACCACTTTTTTTTTTCACAAGAACTGTATTCCATGCAGTGTTTTCAAGGCTGTATTAATCTCATAAACAGAGGCTCCTGGGCTTAAAGCCTGCCCCCAGCCATTCCTCTGTAATCCCACTGCCATGCAGGGCGCAGCCTAAAGGCCAGATAGAGCAGAAGCCCAAAACACCAGGACAGTTTTCCAGAGCAGGAGCAGGAGGATGTGAGCCAGTTGTGCCAGGGAGCTCTGCAATACCAATGCTTTTCACTGAAGCCCTTACCTTCCAAGTGCCCAGCCCCAGGAGGGGCATTTTTGCCCCAGTGCTCAGCTGCACGGAGGTCGCCATCGTCCCACACACTGGTTCGGAGCACTGCTGCAGCTGCCTTCTGTCGAGCCCTTTAATAGTGTCTGGTCCCAGCCCAACGTGGGGGCAGGTGGCAGAGTGGCGCCAGTGCTCCAGGCCCTCCCCTAACTGGCAAACAAAGCCGCAGCCTTTCTTCCTTAGATTTGACTTGCATGGTTGCACGTGAAAGCTTAAAGCAATTAAAACCTGTGGCGGTAATCACCTCCCCAGGGCGTGCAGCAGTGCAGCCTGTGGCCCTTTCCTCCCCAGCGAGGTGCCTTATCAGAGGGTGAGGGCGGAGCATTGCTGTGCCCCATTCCTGTGTGTGTTTGTGCAGGGTTTGGAGCCTGCGATGCCTCGTCCCCATTGCCACCAGTTGCTGATGTATAGCTATCTCGCTTTGGATAAGTGCTGGGGTCTTGCAACACCCTTTCAAAGTTCGTCCCGTCGTTTATCACGCCGGGAGCGCGTTTCAGTCAGGAGCACTTTGGCCCGTGACTTTGCATCCGTAAAGCTGCAGGTGTCACGAAATGAGTCACTAAACAGGAGTCCTGAGGGAGGCCAGGAGACAGCAGCAACATTGCAGAGGTCGCTGGCTCTCTGCTCGCGGAGCTGCTCTGTGGTTGCAGGTTGTGAGCCTGGGCCCGGCCGTGGGCCGAGGAAGGGCTGAGCCCTTTGGCTGGAGCGTGGCGGCACGTGTTGCCATCACAGGGATGGTGGCCAGGGCTGGTCCCCCCTAGCCTGACCTTGTGACCCTGTGTGCTGATAAACCAGACAGCTAGAGAAAGCTTAGCATAGGTTTACAGACGAAGAAGCAGTTCCTTTTCACCCAGACAGATGAAAGTGATATTTACACTTTACATATTGTGAAATGAGGCACTGGGGGAGTGTGACTTACTGAAGTTCATGTAGGGCATGTGTGACAAAGCTGAGAAGTAAAATTAGGTCTCTGGGACTTTCAGGATCTTAATGGGGCCATCCTTCTTCTGGTAAATTCTAGAATTACCTATTTTTTCTGTTCCCTTTTACCTCTTCCCATTTTATTAGCCCACTTGGAGGTAACATAGCTGTGCTGTTGTGTCTTCTTTATTATTAGTCAGCGCCTTCGTAAATGAGATTTTCATAATGCAGAGAAAGGCATGTGGGTGTAGAAGAGAGATGTCCTTTAGCTACATGATCATGATGGATGTCATGTATAATTAGTGTCATAAACTAATACATTCTTTTGCAGAGAAATAGCACAGGATCCAGATAGGAGGATGGGAGGCTGTATTTTAATGTTTGCACACATGGGGGCAGAATGAAGCTTGTGTGGGACATCTGTGCTTTTGAATTTCCTCAATAATCTCTTAGTGGATTTAATTGCATATTGCATTCTATAGATTTTATAACAATAAGAAGGTAAAAATCTCTCTTCCTTTGTCTCTTTTCCTAAAAAGGCTCAGAAAAAAAAAAGGTGACTTAGGCTTAGTAAAAAAATAGGTATTAAATTGTTCTGCCAGGGACTCAAAGATACAATCTGAGGTTTGAAGAGAAAATTAGCAATTACTGTCTGAATTGTCTGAGTTGTCTATGGATTGAATGCACAGAAGAAAGAATTCCTTTTCTCTGCTGTCTTTTGAACTGAAATGTATGAGACTGCCCTTCCTGCCTGAACCCACCACCCTATCTGAAAGATGTTTCAAAACTGGTGCTTTTAAGAATTCTGTGTATATGGGAGAAATCAAGTCCATTTTCTACCTCCTGTTAACTGGGGACTTACTTACACTGTGCCATATATCCCAGGGGAAACAGAAAGACTGTCTAAGATTCAGAATAGTTCTATTTCTTATGGCCGGTAGCCCTCTAATGTGCTCAGCACCTCCAGCTTGTTTTGACTGCAGCAATCAGTGGGGTTATGGGCTGTCTGCAGCTCATAGAAAGCAGTACGCACTGTGCAGGACTGGGTTGTCAAGCATACATTTGCAGCCAGAGGCGACTTTCACTGGGAGATTTGCCGTTGGTTTGCTGGGGCTGCAGCAAGCCTTTTGTTAAAACATCTGCCAGAAGCGTCAGCTTTCTCTTTGTTTAGCCGGCCTCATGCCAAACTCTGTCTAACCTAAATAGGTTAGACATATCGTCCCTGATGTCCTCAGAGTGGCTGGATGTCATGATTTCAACAGCGTGTACATTTTCCAGTGCTCCATCACCGGAGACTCCCTCTGCCCTCTGCAGCTCATGATACAGCAGTGCTGGTGGTGCTGGCACAGCAGGAAAGATGAAATCCCACAGCAGCTGCATCACGGCCTTGGCTCGAGCACACTGGCGTTTGGGGGAAAGAACCAAGGACAACAAGAAAAAACAAGAAAAGTAAGAACTAACCTATTCCTGAGCACTTTTCCCTCTGCGTAGTATAAACCTCAGGGCTGAAGCTGACTGACCAGGTGCTGGGATATTGTTCCAAGCTAAGAAAGTGGGGCTGCTTTCTGGCATTGTTTATACTTTTGCTCAGTCACTGTGTGTGACCCTCTGGGGAGAGATGATAGTCCCAGTCTGACATTGCTATAGCATTGGGCAAGCAAGATACTCAAAGGGATATATTTTTGGCTCCTGTACTGGGCATGGCGAGCAGGGTTTCAGCAGCAGGGGCTGCGGGGTGCCCTGTGCAGCAGGAGACTACAAACCATCTGTACTGATCACCGCTGCTTCCAGGTGGCCCTGAAAGGGCTAGAGACAGCCCCTGTGTGCCAAAGCTTCAACCAATCCAAGGAGCACGCAGTGCCAGTGCCCGGACGGGCTTAAGAGAGGGTGGCAGCTGCGAGGGGGAGGGGACAGGGGAGGGGGTGTGTGAGGACACACGAAAGGAAAGACAGGAGGAGACCAAAAATGAAATGGAGGAGACACAAAAAAGAGACATGAGAGGAGACACAGGAGGAGACACAGAAGAAGATGCAGGAAGACATGCATGGAAGGGGACACGGCTGGAGACGCATTCTGGGAAGGGGCGCTCTGTGCCAGAAGAGGCATGCCTTGGAGGGACTGTGGCCGCAGGCCACTCACGCTGGAGCAGGGACACTCCAAGGGACCGTGGCTGTGGGGGAACCCACACCAGAGCAGAGGAAACGCGTAAGAAGCAAGCAGCAGTGGAAGGAAAGAGTGAGAAGCACAGACAGAAAGAAATGGCAGAAAGCAACTACTCAGCTCCAATGCCAACCTCCTGCGCCACCTGTCAGACCAGCGAAGGGACTGGGAGGGATGGAGCGTGATGCATGGCGAAAAGGAGGGGAGCTGAAACTAGGAAGGGAGGAGGAGAGGAATCTGGGCTGAAGCTGAGCCTGGGAAAGGGCAGGAAGGGTGTTTCCCTACATGTTAAATTGTTTATGTAATTTTTGTTTCTCAATATCCGAATCAGTAATTAAAAGTTTATGCTAATTGGCAACAAATTAAATTAAGTGAAATTCTCCCAGTGGAGACTGTTTTGCCCATGACAGCTCCCAAAGAAGTTGCAGCCAGTCTGGCTTTGAGGTTGTAGTAACTATTATACATCAAGGAATTGCTGGGAAATCTCTGGAATGTGAGCCTGAAACTGTGTTGAGGAGGAAACTTTTAGCTTAGCAGACCAGAGGCAGTTAAGATATTTAGAGCTACATCAAATGGGGTGGTTTGGTGATAAAAAGAGGTGTAACTTGCCAACAAGTGGGCACTTGAGGGCATGCGAGACAGGAAAAAGATAGTTAAGAGAACCACACCAAGCAGCAGGGAGCAGACCCCGGCAGGCACTGGAGGAGCTGCTGACAGCAGATAAAGGCAAAGCAAGGCATGTCCATGGTAGTCCCAAAGTATAATATGGTTACATTTTCTTCTGAGGCTTGTCTACACAAAAATCTCACACTGTTTAAAAAAGGTTTCATTTTGTCAATACAAATGCCTTTTTTGGCCACATATCAGTTGAAGTATGTTGTATTTTGATTTAGCTTACATCTGTTCCTTACCCACTTCAGTTAAACAGTAGAAAGCACTCTGCAGCAAAATAACATGTATCCTCCCACAGAGTTAGCATTTAACAGCTATTTAACAGCATCAGGTTTTGAACTGGTTTAATTAAACTGCAACTTCCTTGCACAAGCCAGGACTGGCTGTTGCAGAAGCAGAAGCATGTCAGTATCTTTTTGTGTCTTTTCTCAAACCTGTAAAAAGAAAACTTCTGATGACAGACCAGAACAGTGGACTAATGTGAAACTAGCAAATGCCTTTGCTTAATTTTCTCCTGTGAAAAGAACAGGTACCAAAGCACCAGCAAAGACCATACCTTTTCAGTTGTTTCTGTGGAAGAGTGGACTTTGTAATGAGGGGATAAGCAACTTAAGTAGGAAGGCCACCACGGCCAGCCTCCAAATTCAGCTGGTCTACAGATGGAAAAATTGCTCATCCCAGACTTACTTTCCTGTTCAGGGTCTGTTGGTAGGCATGGTTATCAAAGGAACAGGGTTTTTCTCTGGTGTATGCAGACTGTAGGTTTTTCAAAGCTCATCACTTTTGAAAACAATCTGCTCTTTTTCATAATAAGTGGAGGCTCTTGTCCTGGCCAAAAAATATTTTCATGCTCTGGTTCAAGTTTCAGCTATCAGCTGTGTCTAGTTCTGGCAAAAAAAAGGGGTGCTTAGAATGCCTTAAAAGCGAAGGAAGGTATATGTTTTCCATTTGTGAAACACAAAAGCGTTGAAAATATTTTCCTGATGTTTAAAATACAAAACAAAATGAAGCACATACTAAAACCAGTGAGATCATTTTAATAAGGAACATCATGAAAAATACCACTGTGGAAGCTGTGCAGAATTAGAGCTGAGTGGAAATTGCTTTATAACCTGAACTCATACATAGCAGGGCAGCCCAGTCGTTTCAGTGGACAAAGTCACTCAGGTTTTGTGAATGCGAAGGCAGAACTTTGTGTGGTCTTTCTCCCGTTACACAGCAGGACCCACGGGCCACAGGGGTATTTAGTATGAATGTGGAAGGTCCAGTGCTTCCCAGAAATGTTCGGCATACTGTTCTGCACTAATCTGTGGATCTGCACAGTTATTTCGCTGCATGCTTCAAGGTTGCTGTAGGTAGGTCTGGCAGGCTTCCCCACTCTCAGCATCTGTCTTCTCCAGCAGTAATTCAGGCGCATGCAGGGAGGAGGCTGTGAGCTGCACAAATTGTTCTGGCAGCATGGCAGCATCTTGCTTTCAGCTATTATCTTGTTTGGGGACTCTCACTCGTCCTGTAACCCGAATGTGCCTGTAGCCCAAGAGGCTGAGCAGAGATGGTGGCTGAGTGTGGGTTGCTGCAGAAGCCAGGACAGTTAATTCGGCCATAGTGTGTTCCCAACTGCCCCGGTAAACTAGATGCAACCCAGCAGGCCCGGGAAAGTAGCTTCTCTACATCTAAAGTTTATGACCACCTATATCCTTAGAAAGACAAGAAACTTTGGTCAGATAACACAGACTGCATTTTACGGTGTCTTCCTCAAAGTATTATAACAGAAAAGAAACATAGTTCCTTTCCAAGATGTGGTTTATCAGATATATGCTACTTCTGCAAATGCCTTCTTAAGAAAGGCAGGACCAGTATGCCCAGATTTTGTTCTCATACAGATCTATTGAGTTGATCTCAGCTCAGTAACTTACTTGGGAGATTGCAGATGCAGACACTTGCAAACAGAAGAATAATGACAGCAGTACTGTTTAAATAAGTACTTGGCCAAATATTGGATAGTGCATAGTGTCTCTGGAGGCAGAAAGGTTTGAACATCATTTTTTTCAATATACAGAAGGAGATCCTGAATTACAGGCAAAATGATCTTCAGTAGATTTTTCTGTGGGCAACTAGGTCTAATAGCAGTAGACAGGAATAGACTAATTCTTAATCATAAAAGCAATGGAAATCAGACACAAGATGATTTAAATGAATAGATTTTCATGTGGGTAAAACAGGTATGAGATGAAAATTAGTTCTGGGAAGCTGGATATCCTGGCTCCCCATTCATGCATGATTTATTACTCTTGACTGCTAGCTCACTCATGCTCCTTTTTCATTAAAGAAATGGAGGGAAAAAACATGAATTAACTTGTGACCTATGCCTACTTATATCAGGTCTTTACTCCTAAAGTTGCCTAGGAAAGAACTGTATTAAAAGAAGGCTTGATTTTGTTGCTTTTGTAAGTTGGGAGTAACTCCACTGAATTGTGAGAAGGTTCAGTAAGGTAGAACGCCGTGACTCAGGCCTGCTGTTGTTATTATCCAATCATGACACATAGGACAGAATTTTTATACAGGAAACTCAGTTTTTTGCTCTTTTCAAAACCAGACTAAACATCAGTCAGGCTTGTTTTGTAAACTGGTATGGTGCAAGAAAGCCACATATCATGGAAAGAAACTAGAAGTGCAGGACAAATCTTTGCGATTTTTGGAGTGTTTGGGAGAAAACAAGCATAACAAATAACTAGCACTGCATATACCGAGTTCATGGTTAACCCAGTGTTCCCTTTTCATTGTAACACTGAGGTGAAAAACTTCTAAGCAGTTTTTTCAGGGTGAACCATTAATTTCTGAAAGAAAGACATTAGTGCAAGGAAACAAATACATCTTTTGTGTGTTACTTGTTCTCACCATTCTCTCCAATAACCCTGGAGTTCCCATGTTTTTGCTTTTGGTTATATTTGCTCAGATTCATGTGCTGTTACTATGCTCTAATATCAGCACTATCCAGTCTGTTTTTAACTAACGGACCATGTCCTGACTAGACACTGCCCTGCTACTTTCTTTTTTCAGAGGAGCGCCTTTTAAATTATTGCTCCCCAGACAGTTTCTTACAGACGTCTGATATCTGCAGCACTTTGTTTATCATGGAAAAAAAATTAAAAAGCAGATTTATCATGTGATTTTCCTTGCTTTTGATACTGCTGCAGTAAGTTAACTTATTATGACTGGAAAACAGTGAAATACCCTAAACTAAAACCCGCAATGTAAAATATTCGAAATCCACAATATTTAAAAGAGAACCTTGTAGATGTTTAAAATGCATTTCTTGCTCTAGAAGTGAGATAACTGTTGGCATCCGGTACAACTTCTTTTAGAGCTTTTTGAGGGCCGGAGGTGGCACCTGTTATTGCGGGGTCGATGCCAACACAGCCTTGCTTTGGAATTCAAAAGCCAAGTGCTGGGCTAGTGCGGGGCCAGGGGGGATTTGCTGTGGTCCCTCTGCTCTCTGAATCACTGTTTGAATAATCTTACATTTGTTTTAGAAAATACATCTAGTTTATCTAAGCATATAGGATGTGTTTTGGAAAAAAATGACTTCATCCAGGGACATTTTTCATTCCTCAAAGCAAAATCAATTAACACTTTGGAATAATGTTACCAGTACCTAACAATAGGGATTACATAAGAAATTCAGTTCCCAGGCTTGGATTTGAAATATGATGCCCCACATAGCAGCTTCCTTCCATCTGTTTTGCATATAATGAAATTAATGTTTATATGTATTTTTTCTTTCTTCTCAGTCTGTCACTTACTCGACAGTTATGGATTCAAAAAAGCTACTTCATTACTTAAAGACTAGAGCTATGATTCTGGTGTCAAATGTAGGGTTAGTTTAAGTGCTTACACACTCACTTTTCTTTTGTTTGAACAAACTTTTCCCCCCAAGTCATGGAGTCAGAGTGTAAAAAAAAAAAAGTAAAATATTTTATTTACCTTCCACATGGATTTATGCTTCTGGTTTTGACATAAAGAGAATCCACTCAGATGCTTGAAGTTATGTATTGCCTCCATACCCAAACAGGATGAAAGCCCTACTGTGTTTACGTATTAAAGCCGTATTTCCCAGTGACAATAGAGCCCAGGCACTATTCAAACAAAAGGTAAGAAATCCTGTGCTGAGGAGCTGAAATTCTAATTCAGTGACTAACTGGTGTGCTAGGTGTGCCTCACTGCTCTGTCAGGTGTATCCCTGAATTTTAGGAAATAATAGGTTTGGTTTAAGACACGGTTATGGGATGTATTGGCAAATAGGGGGTAGGTGCATTATGAAAAATTACTGACACATAGGCATGCTTTAGCCAAGAAAATGCCGAGAACCACTTGTCTGATTAATGCGAGACAGAGAGAGTGGCTGTAACAAAAAGACAGAAGTAGAGACTGAGGCCTGGTCAGGAGGTGGAAGTTAGAGCCGTATGAAGGACTTCAGGCCAACAGGACTGTGCTGCAATTTGTGTGGCTGTGGCCTCAAGGACAAGAGAAACAGCTTCCAGTATATGAATTCATATAAATTTGTGTGGTACTGGCTAAACAAGTGGGTTTAGCGTATAAATTTGGGTGAAAATGCAATATCAATACTGGTATTTTGGGGACTGCAGTCTTTCAGGGATGGAAAAAATGAAGGTCACTGGGAAAAGAGTGAATAAAGGAGTCATTTCAACCAGTATAACTGAGTGAGCAGAGGTATAAAAAAAAAATAGGTAAGGAGAGCGAAAGTATGGATAAGACAAGTGTGATATCCCACCCTGGTAGCACTGTCCTGCTAACAGGAAAGTTAACACATGCTGCAAGCTTTCCATGCCCCTTCCACATTGCAGCTGATTTCTTGCAAGATATGAAGCTTGTGTTTACTTCATGCGAGAAGAGAGAAGCAGTGTTTTGGGAGGGTGAGGGTCAGGGAGATGGATTTAGTCAGAGTGATTTTACGATGTAACAGTTCTGGACATAGGAGAATCTGTTTGAGAAATATGAGTCTATTTAGCTCTCTGCATACAGTGTTTTATACTCCCAGGCCTCTCTCAATGCAAATTAGTCTTGAATGGAAGTGGGCCATCAGAAAAACTGTAGAGAAATGATTCAGTCATAGAAGTGTGAAATAACAATAGCATAGATAAAAGAGAAAAGACAGGATCTAAAATGTTTGTGGACGGAAAACTGTGAAGTGTTGAAAATGGCCTGAATGTGCCAGCATCAAAAAAAGGGTGAGGATTCCTTGGGTGCACATCTGGGCAGCCGAGAACATGGGCATGCTGTTGGCAGCAACTGAAGGTGAAGGTTTTAAAGTAATAAACAGGAGGAAGAATTAGAAGATTTCAGAGTTACTGAAGAGTATGAGGATTTGATTACAGAAGCTTCTTTTGAAGTTGAAATTATGAATGAAGACAGGTCATATATCAAATAATGTTAACTAATGAACTCAGAGTGTTCTGGAAATTACTATGGGTAGGTCTGCAGTGCTTTATGGCAAATACTTGATCTAGCTGTGAACAAAGTAGCTATTCGGTGAACACATACCAAGGGCACAGAGCATAATCACTGGAGAATGCTCCTGTTTGCCATGGTTTTCATCAATCATTTATCTGCTTTTCTTCTTTCTAGTTCTGTTGTCTTCTGTTTCTGCCTTGGTCAGCTCCAGACCTCGCTTTGGTTGGATGCAGTTGAGCCACTGCCCCGGAGGAAGCTTATGTGCCAAGGAAAAGCTTCCTAAACTGCTTCTGCCAAAACATTCCAGCTAAAAGCATCTGTTATAGCCTGGAAGGGTTCCAGGTTAGAGACCCTGAAAAACATAGCCCAGCTGTTGTAAAAGATTAACACTGCCAAATGAGTATAGCCATCTGGAAGAAGAGTAACAAACAAGGATATGGCTTGGGCTCTTTGGTCCTTGTGTAGTTTGAAACTTGAATCACAGTCATTTGGCTGTTTTTGCAATGTTAATTAAATCATCTTCTTATAAGAGTAATGGTGATAAGAAATTTGTATGTAATGGCCATGGAAGTCCTGGCTTGTGGCACAGGTTACTGTCTAGTGACTTGTGGATATGACTGTATAATAGCATGTAATGTATCTTTCTGTTACAGTATTTGTATTCTTAGTGACTGAAGTACAGCCCATACATAGTGCTTAGACTCTTGAATAGCTATTTTTCTTTTCATCTCTAGTATGTCTGGTCTTCTTCCTTGCAAAGGCAATTCAACAGTCTCCCTGTGATGCCTCCATAAATAAAAAGTTGTATCACTAGTAAGTTCATACAAGAAGAGGCAGGCTTGATCTGACTGGGGAAAGGGTGACTGCAGGTGTATGCTCATGCAATGTGATGTGGGAGCATTTCTGTTTACCAGTTGGAGCTGATGAGTGGAGAAATAAAACTCTTCAGATACGGTCAACTTAGAGTACTACTTTGATTACATAGGTGGACTGGCTTTCTACTGTAGGCTTTGGCTTAGACAAAGTTGACAGAGATGAAAGGTAATAGTCGAAGTTAGTGGGTGAGCTGAAAAGGGTTATATGTTTAAGTGCAACTCACATCCAGTGGAAATATTTTGCAAAAGCAGCAGATTTTATTATTTTTTTCTGCACAGTACACTTAAGGTCAAGGGCTGATAGCACTTAAAAGAAAATCTTTTAACATCTCTGTTTGCCCCAAATTTTCTTACAGCTCCTTGTCTGTTTTTTTCTTATCTGAATCTGTATCTCTTGCCTTCTATTTTCATGTCCTACAATTATAGCATATTAAAAATGCAAGATCACCTTTTCTCTCTCCTTTGTAAAGAAGGTGATAAGAGACTGTGGTGTGCCTTCAACTTGTGACACTTGTCACTTTAAATTATGGCTGTTCAAGGGCAAGTATTTAGAGAAGAAAATATGTATCTGGTTATGCATGGAAAATGTGTTGTTGTTTTTAAATGAAATCAGATCTATTGCAATAGAGGCAGTAAAGGACACCACATTCCCGTACCACTTTTGTCCATTTCTTGCCAGAGCTGCTCAGTCTGCTTGTTTTTGATTATTTTGAATCAGAATTACAGATTGTGGGTATGAGAATAGCTAAGATGATTTGTAAGTTCCTAGACGCAAGTCTATTCTTTCTGGTGATTTCATCGTGAGTAATAAGATTTTGGACCCTTGGTGGAGCCAGTCTTACCAAAAACAGAAGGCCCTTAAACCAGCAGAAAATTTCAGCCATGCCTGGGGAAAAACCCATCTGACTGATTCTGTGCCCTATTTCCTTCCCCTCCTGGGAAGGAGTAAGGTGCTGTAGGATGTGAGCCGAGGGCATTTCCCACCTTCCTTCTTCTGGAGAAGGTTCTGGGCAGGAGAGGAGGGAGCAGAAAGGACCCAGCATCTGAGGGCAGCCCAGCTCCCTCCTTTGCCTCTTCCCTGCTGTGACAAATGGGTCAGCCTGCTTCCTCCCTTGTTTTGCCAATGCCCAGCCTGCGCAGTGGGAGAAGGGAAGATGCTCTGGAGTTGCCTGAGGCGCAGAGGTGGATGGAGTGAGGTCTACAGCAGAGGTGGGTTTGGTGGAGCAGGACGGGTCTGCTGCCCATGTAGGAACAGGAAGGTTTCTGGAGAAGCAGGCGGCTCAGCTATGCCTGGTAGGGTTTTCTACACATTGGTGTGACCTGGCTACACCTGGCAAGCTCTCGCAGCAGGAGGGGCCACCGTGGTTCCTGTGGCAGGAGGCCCATCACTGTGGTCTTTGTTTTGGTAGAGCTGACAAAACTGTAGTATCACACATGCAAATAATGTGTGCGCGTGTGCTCAGAAACCCAAATGGGGTGAACCAACATCTCTACTTTGATCCTTTACAGAAAAATGACCTGTTCTCTTAAGGCTGAATTCATAACTTTGAACTGCTTGATCAGGGGGGTGGAAGGGGTTGTCAAAATCCTGGCTGGCTCAACTGGAAATCAAGCTGGCCAAGGGAGGCAGGGCCAGACACCTTCCCGTCGTGATCGCGGCGGGGCTTTTGTCACTGACGCCTTCGCCACGGGCCGAAGCAAGCACCCTGTCCCACCTCCTCAGGGAGCCCCCAGCCACCCCCGCGTTCACTTCTAACGCCCCACAAGTGCTTTCAGCCTGTGGGGAGAGCCGCCTACAGAGCAGTGCGGGGCGCGGGGGCGGCGAGAGGGCCCGGCCCGACCGCCCAGAGCAGGGCAACCCCCGCCCCGCTCCGCTCCCCGCTCCCGCCGCGCGCATCAGCCAACGGCCGCCCCCTCGCCGCACCGCCCACAGGCGCGGTCTCATTGGCTCGGGGCCGTGCTCGTTTGCTGGGCCAACCAATCAGCGACCCTCCCTTCCTGCCACAGCGTCACGGGCGCGGGGACGCGGAGGGCTCATCAGGCCAGGCGACGGGCCCGCCCCTGGGCAGCGCAGCGCGTCCCGGGCGGCCGAGGGGCAGCGGCGGTGGGCTCGCGGGGAGGGGGCGCCTGCTTTGGCGGCTCCAGGCTCTCGGGCTGCGGAGCGGAGCTGTAGCTGCTCGCTCGCTCGCTGGCCGCAGTGTGCCGCCGTCCTCCGGGTAAGGCGGCTTTGACTTAATCTGGTGATTTCGTGAGATGGAGGGATGATCGCCGCGGGGAGGCGGGAGGCGGTTAACGGTCGTGCTGGGCCGTCCGTGAGGCGGGGGGGAGGCGGGCGGGGAGCTCCCTGAGGGGACGGCCGGGAGATGCCGGGCAAGAGGCGCCCTTAAAGGGACAGGGGGGAGCCGGAGCCTCGGGGGGGGGGGAAGGGGCTTCCTGGGAAGGGACCGCGTGTGAGATATCTTGTGTGTGTGTGTCAGTGGTGGTGAGGAAGAGCCCCTCCGGCCGCGGTGGAGCACCGCGGTGCTGCCCGGCTGCTTGATAACTCTCTGCCTCCTTAAGGAAGGCTAAGAGACACAGATGCACCACGCGGGGACTTTTAAAAGGGCTGGGCAGGTGTATTTGACCTGGTTGGAGTGTGTGTGGGGGGGATCACCTTCTTTTGAAGTTAGGCCTTAAAGCAGTGCTGTGCTAAAAACTCTGCCAGTGCGAGAGGTTATTGTGAACAGCTAGCTGTCTTCTGCTGTGCAGAGCCAGGGCTCTCCAGTGTTTCTGTCTTACACTGAGTCCAGGTGTGCTGGCTGGATCTGTAGCCTTCATGAAGTCCTGGAGGCTTCAGGGAGACTTCTCTGCATTAGAACCAAGGTAACTGCAGTCTAAAGTTTTGGGAAGCAAATGATGTCCTGGGGCATCTGGGAGACAAGAAACTTTCCCTTGTTGGAAATACAGGGGCTGTACTTTTGCATCCTTTTGGGAGGAGGAAATTGGTAGCTTTCCCAGCTTGTACAGGGGTTGTGCGCTATCTTTTTCTTTCGGTCCTGAGAGCAAATGATGGCTGACATAACCATTTGCATTTGCGGCTTCTTTCTGTGAGAGCACTCAGTGTTTATTCTCTTCCTGCAGGTAACTTATAGTGGCCTCTGTGTAGACCACCTCTTGAGTCTATGCTGGGATTTGTGTAGGTTGTTCACTTGCCTTAGGAAAGGTGAGTAGGATTATTTCTATGTGTTTCCCTGAGACTTTCTAGCTAAATTCTTCCATAAGTGGACTGATATTTAAAGAACCCTATCACTGCTAGTCCCTTCTAAGAATTTGTTTGAAAATGATGATTCTGCCTAATCCTATATATAACTGAACTGAAGTTTATGGACCCCAGATGAATTTAGTTCTTTGTATAAGTCTTTTCTGGTGTATTCCTTTAGCTATTTATTGTTTTGGGCTGAAAGTACCCAACTGAGAATGGGTGCAAACAGGTGCATCTTCTGTATTGTGTGTTTGTGGGTTTTTTTTTGTTTGTTTTTTTTGTTTTTTCTTGGGGGAGGGTTTTTTTTAATTTGGCCTTGTAAATCACTTGATCTGTTCTTGTGGATAATACAGTCTATTAGTCTGAACAATGAAGTATCTGAAGAGATGGAGCTTTTTATGGTGTTATGAGTCTTGTGTAGCAGTTCATGCTGTGAACAGACTATGCAATTTTTAATGGTATCCATGGAACATGAGGCAGGGAGGGGGGGAGAGTAGTTTTGGCATTAGGCTGAAAGCCATCTAATATTCCTTTGTTATAAGACTGGGATCTTAAAGGGTGCAGTTTAGTTCTCTATCTGATGTGACTGGTAGGAACACGAACTTGAGTCCTAACAGAGTTGAGGTCTTTCTGTAACATGTAGCTGATTATCATGAATGGAAGAAGTAGAGCATATAGGGATTTCTTGTCCAAAATCCTCCCTGTCCTACACAATTTAGTTTTTTTTTTTATGAGATCACAGAAGACTTGCTACCATCCCTTCTATTTACTAATTGTCTGCTGTATGTCAGACAATATCTGCTGATATTCTGTAAAATCTGGCAGTCCTTAAAGGCTTTGTAAATCTAAGCTGTACCAGTAATTAGAAGAAGTTGAGGAGGTGCTGCATCGCATCCTTGTGTGATGTAGACTTTCTTCCGTGGGAGTAAAGGAAAATTAAGTTGCTGTTCAATCAAACAACATCAAACTGCTGAGACTGTTAACAAATTGAGCTTCTGTATATAGCTGTTAAAAGCTTGTTTGGTAAAAATGAATGCTGACATTGTCCTTGGTGCTTCCTAAAACCAGAATGCATGAGCCTTATCCATACTGCTGATGTAACTAAAGGTCAGAGTGGGCCAGGATTTTCAAGCTCTTGATTTGAGACACCTGGAGACTTGGAGTGTGATTCCAACCATCTCCAAATGATTTGTATTTATGGGAGCTCCCATCATCTCATCTCTTCTGGAAATCCAGTCCGAAGCTGGATGTGCAGAAACTGGACCTCAGCTTCTTCAGCCTCCTGGTGCCCGTGATTTTGGGGCCATATGAGGAAGGAAGGGTTACCTGATGGTCTGGTCATGCATCAAGAAGGCTGCTATGCTAAGCTGAGGTTGAATGGTGTTGCCTGCTAATGGTCCTTTGAGTATACAGCAACACCCCCAGTGCAGGGCAGTGTTGCAGCTTCTTTCCTGCTCAGGCCATCCCTGTCTGCTCTGACATCTCAGTTCAGAGTGATCAGGTGGCTCTCAAGAGAGTCATAGTGCTCTGTTAGATGGACTTTTCAGGCCTTGCACAAACAGCTGAAATATTTTTGGCCACACTGGAAAAACTTGGGTGGGAGGACATGGTCCAAACTTCCCCTAAAGAAAAATCAGAGGCTTCTGTTGCTTCGACAACAGGAGCAGAGAAAATGCAGTTCTATTTGATCTTTGGAATGTGCAGTTGTCCATTATTTAATAAGGACAGAAAATAGGCTGTTTGTGCCTACAGCAAAAACCAAAACCATTAATCCTTGCGTGTCAGAATCTGGCACTCTAATTCATAGACACAGAGAGAGAAAATATACTTGAAAGGCAGGAAGAAAATGGAATACTCCATAAGATCACTTCAGGACTGTATGAAAAAGGGACTTACTCTAGGATGCAACACACAACTAGTAGTTGTGATGTGGCAGTAGAATTTGGAGGAGTGGTGGGGGAAGGGAGAGGTATCTAGTGGAGGAGGAGGTGGTGGCACCCTGGGGGAAAAATGAAGTGGAGAGATTGGTGTAATTAGCAGGGTAGGGTGGGGGGAATGTGAGGAAACAAGTTATGTAGAGCATGTAGAGATGGTGAAATCTCTTTTGAGAACTAATAAAGTTTGAATTCCGTGGTCCTTCTCTCTTATTGCTGTGGCTCAGGATCACTGCTGCTGTCTGTGTGTCTGCATTCCCATGCAGCCAGTGTAGGTCTGGCAGATGTTGCAAGCTTGGGCTCCATATCTCACCTCTAATGAGGCTTTGAGTCACCAGTGAGGTCTGCTTTGCTGGTTGGGAGCCACTGATGTTGACTTAGTCCCTGTTTAAGGACTTGAGCGAAATCTGTAGACAGGGCTTTTCCCTCTCACATGAGAATGGGAAGTCAGGAGACCTCAATGGTGAAAACTTACTCAGTAAACACCTGTTTCTCTTATTGTATTGATCCTGATAATTGTGTGCTCTCTGCTGCCATACTACTACTTGTAATACGTTTTATATGGGATGTAGTAGATGTAGCTGTTTCATGTCTTTCTTCAGATGCATCGTTACTAGATGCCAGACCAATCTTCATCTGTGTCAAGCTGCAACCAAAATGGCAAAGTACAAGCTTGTTCTCTTAAGACATGGAGAAGGAGCCTGGAACAAGGAGAATCGCTTCTGCAGCTGGGTGGACCAGAAGTTGAGTACTGATGGGATAAAGGAAGCTCAGAACTGTGGCAAACACCTTAAAGCACTGGGTTTTGAGTTTGACCTTGTATTTACCTCTGTACTGAGCCGTTCCATCCAGACTGCATGGCTGGTCCTGGAAGAGATGGGCCAAGAGTGGGTCCCCATTCAAAGTTCCTGGCGACTGAATGAACGTCACTACGGTGCATTGATTGGTCTCAACAGAGCAGAAATGGCTCTGAATCACGGAGAAGAGCAAGTGAAAATATGGAGGAGAAGCTATGATGTTACCCCACCTCCCATAACTGAATCTCATCCATACTATGAAGAGATATGCAATGATCGCAGGTATAAATGCAGTGACGTCTCTCAGGATAATCTCCCAAAGGCTGAAAGCTTAAGAGATGTCCTTGATAGACTTCTTCCTTACTGGAATGAAAAGATAGTGCCAGAACTGAAAAGTGGCAAAATGATCCTCATATCTGCCCATGGCAACAGCAGCAGGGCGCTACTCAAGCATCTGGAAGGTAAGGGTCCTCTTAGCTTTCCCCTGTTCTCCTTACTCACCTGCTTGAAGCTTTACACCTTTCTAACTTAAGTGTAGCAAGTGCAGTTTGCTCTCTAGCATACAGTACTTCTGTCTGGACGATATAACATCTGTGGTTTCCAAAGAGAAAGTGAAAGGCTGACCTACTGAAAGAAGAATCAAACTCTGGCATGAGAGAGGTGAGGAATAGTTAACTGGGTTAATGTAGTTCTTCTCTTGAAGAGCCAGACTATTTCCCCTCATTCCTCACTGCCTGTTTTAAATCAGTTTTAAACTCTGGAGTCTGTCTCAATAGACAGCCTCAGACTCCCTCTTCCCCCTCCCCGCCCCCCTTTCATTTATTCAGCTGCTTTGTCAGGAAGGTTGAAGTCATAATCAGTTCATTAAACAAGCATTGCTGTAACAGCAGAATAAAGTGCTTGTCTTGGAGTTGTGGAGGAAATTGACTGTGGTGGATTATTTCTTTTGAGACTTTATTCTTGATAACTCTTTACTTACAAAAGCTGCTGTGACAGGGAGTCTTTGTAGAGAGCAGGTAATGGCTAAAGTTTATGCGTGTACACTGTCATTTTGCAATATAGAAAGTGTCTATTGGTGAACAGTTAAATGTAGCAGCTCAGCATAGGGTTGTTAATTTATTTGGGATCTAAAAAGGAAGCAAGTGTACCTTGTAAGTCATTGTCAGTCCGCCCCCACCACCTTATTAATGACATGGCTTCTAGTTTCAGCCTTCCTTAACTGGAAGACAAACTGTATTAATTTCCTTATATCCATGGGTAGAGTTAGTGACTATACATGAGTGCAGTCTGCTAGAGGTGTAGTTGCAAGTATGCACAGACTGGATTTTGCTCCCTCCCCCCCTTTTTTGTTGTTTTTGTTAAGCCCTAAAACTCTGTGTGCTGTTGCACTTTTGCATCAGGGCATGCTGGAACAGTCAGGACAGCTGATCCTCTAGCAGGAGTCAAATGCCCAGGGCATAAGCGTATACCTTATGGCCTCCAGAACTGCAAAGGTAGTGAATTCTGGGCTACAGATCACTGCTCAGGTGCATGAGGAAGACTGGTTCAAGCCAGTTACCCTGATGTGGTCAGTGGCTTATCCAAACTATATGAAATGATAAAACTTAAAGGAAAAAAGTGTGGAAGGGCCCCGACACCTTCCCCTCCCTCCAAAAGTGCTGAATCAGTATAGAAAGCCATGCTAACAAAGCCCTCTGGGGGTGGTATACTGTAAGCTGACCAGAGTTTCTGCATGAAACCCTGAGCCACATTGCGTGCTGGCACAAGCCAAGGCTAGAGATGACAGCATCAGCAACTAGTAAAGGTTATTTTAAAGATAGTATGGCCAGATTCCCTCTTGTGTTGGTGCAATTTGGGACTAATTATAGCTGAGGCTGAAGCTGGAATAACTTCATCCACAGCATAAGTTAAAGAAGCTGCAAAGCTCTTCTTTGAGACAGTCTGTTAGCTAGGTAACTCCTCAAGGGCTGCCTGCACTACAGCTGTTAGGTTTTTTTTTTAAGTGGAATAGAGCTATATTCCATGTCTGTACTACACTAGACCTTGTCCCTCCCAGTGCACATGTGTGTAGTGAAATCTGAGGCAGAGCCTGGCAGAAGGTCTAGTTCTGTTGACCAAGGGCTGTCCATCAGCTGCCCCAGCTCCCACACAGGAGTAGTTGCCAGGTAAGTGATGGCTCTTTTGCCTCCAAGCAGTGTTAGATCATCTGGATTGCTGCAGAATTGACCTGGAAGGTTGCATGACCAGAGAACTTTAAGACCTGATACTGCAACCTGCGTTTTTCTCAGAACTCCCACTTACATCTATCAGGATATAGGAGGTTTTTTGTCTGTGTTGCTGACTGTGTCTCCCTTTCTCTCCTGAAAGGTTGTGAGTCTCTGCTGCTCTGGAGCCTTGCCCAAGTTGGACCTGATTCAACAATGCTTAAAGTTTGTCAGCCTGCTGTAGTTCTAGCATCTGCTGTGGAGTGGACTTTATTTTGTGTGTTTTTTTTCACGACAGGCTTAGTGTTCCCTGCACCTGAGTAAAGTTTCTAAGCCCCTTTATCTGTTTATCTTAGCTAGAGCTGTGGTTTTTTTGGCATTTAGAAAACTGGGCTCCAGATGCCTTAAGAAATCCAAGCATACATGACTGTTGTGATAACTTAGTCATAGTTATAACTTTTAGTCTTTGAGGCTATTGCTGGGAAACTTTAAGTGGCAGTAAGGATAAATGTTTTCATTTAACATGGATCTGAAGAAACAGACATTCCAGGGTGAAACTTTGTTCAAAGAATGCCTCTTCTGAAAGGTTTCACAGGTTACCCTTAAAGCTGCTATTTCAGAGAGGTGGTTTTTTGAAAACAGGCTTGCAGTTCTTTGAATCTGAATGTTTTCCTTGTTATGATTAATTGGCAAAGGGCTTGAAATGTTATGGCCTTACTTTCCACTTGCACACAAAAGAATCATCAGAGCAGCAGAATGTCAGGTTAACAAGGCTTTGATTGCAGGTTTGGATTTCGTTTTTGTTTTTTCAGTGCTCAGATGAACCTCACTAGGGTGTATGAAAATGTCTGCAGGATCTGTCACAGTTTTCATGAGAGATGACTTCATTAAAAAGAAGAAAAAAAAAAAAAGCAATACCCCAGTAATTTTTCTGAAAACAGTGTTTAAGACAATCCTGGCCATACTCGTGTATGCACTTGGAGATCAGAAACAGCTGCTCTGAGAGCTTGCTTTTCTGTCCCTGTGGATTGGAATAACCCTTCCTCAGTGTGCTGTTGAAGATCTTGAAGCTGCAAGCTGTTGGCCTCCAGTGGGGATGCTTGGCTGGCTGACTTTTTGTAGGTAATACCCATGAATTTAGTGAACACCACCACAGACAAGCATGACCGTTTTTGTGCAGGCCACTGCTTTGTGCAATCCTGTCCATTCAGTGCAAGTAAGATGCAATGTTGTCATCAAATTTAAGTTTAGTGAGTGGGCTTGTCCAGTCCTTTAAGAGCACTTATCACCTGAAGATGATGCAAAGAATACATATGATGATGCTAGGAATCATTGGCACCACTAAAAAATGACAGAGCAAGAATTTTCATTCCCTGTTGGTAGGTATGGGAAGGCTCTTTGAAAGTAAGACTCTCTTCCTCTTATGGCAGTAGTTTTATTTGCTGCAGGATGCTTCTTGTCATGACTTAGCAACTGTTCTGTTCTGTGTGACACCAACTGGAATGGACTGTAGCATGTAAGTTGGGTCTTCACATGGGACATGTTTTTTCTTTTATGATATGGTATATTTTTGCACTGAAAGAGCAATGACCTCAAGAAATGAGGAGGGCATAAAAAAAAATATCAGATTTGTTAGATAAATTTCACTCTGGATGCTGAAACTGATTATGGAAACACCAGTTTTTAAAATCTGCTAAATAAGCATCCTAAACACTTAGGGTCTATTTACAGGTGATTATCTCAAATCCTTCAAAGGAGGAACAGTTTGCTCTTTTATCTGATACTATTAGCCTAATAGCTGTGCCTAGCTTGTCCTCCTTCTGTTGAAGGAGTGACTGGACACTAGGTCTAGTGCACTGTTTTTTCCATGTGAGTGGCAGAAGGAATCCTGTGCTGCCATCTGGCCCAACATGTTTCTTCCTTCCCCCTGACCAGTTAGTTCTTCCTGGGGACTGGCATTAAATACCTCAGGACGGAGACCCCTGGGTTTCACAGAGGCCTGATTTTATGCTTTCCTCTTTTGAAATATTGCTTTCTTCTGGGTGTGGAGTGATAGTTTCTGAACAATTGGGTGACAAGGCCCAGTAAAACTGGGGATGGAGGAATTGGTCTCTGAGGGAAAAGATGCAGATGTGCCACCTGTTGGGCTTGACTGGCTGTGGTCACAGAGCTGGGCCAGAGCTCCTTAACTGGTCTCCCAGGTAGAAGGTGGAGACTGGGGAGGGCCTGATACTGTTCTTACCATCTGGTGAGCAGGGAGAAGGGTTGCTCTCGAGGGTTTTACTTGTTTGCCTTACTGTGGGTGTGATACTGGTCATGGTGCTCCATAGCTTACATGCTGGAGCCACACATCATGAGTCCTGGTGGGAACTGTGTGTTGAGTTTATTTTGCTGATGGTTGCAGCCTGGCCTTCTTAAGGAAATACCACTTATGTGATTGTGTTGTCTGAGGACAGTTGCAGAAATTGGCTTCATGATCTAACATCTCACTGCTTCTGGAATGAGATGGTTTTGCACTCTCCCTTGATTCCCCTTCCCTCCCCTCCACTTCCTACTCTGTGCTCCTGTTGCTTGCTTTCCATAAGCTTGTTGGACCTTCTGCAAACTTACTTGACCTTGAAACTGGCAGTAAACAGCAAGAAGTGGGTAGCTTTCCATCCATCAGGTTGGCTAGTGGAATTACTGAGCTCAGGAAAGAAGGTGGCAGGTTGTGGAGGTAGTGCAAAGGGCTGGATCAGCCTGGCCCAGCTCTGGAGCTGAAATAGTAAGGCTTCAGAGACAAGCTGTTGGTTACTCCCAACACTTCACTGAAGGTGATGTGTATAGTCTCCTCCAATAACTTTAGAGCAGACTGATTTCAGGCATACTTGCATGAAAAAAGTCTTAATGTTTTTCCCCCCCTTCCTAGGAAGGCTAAAAAAGAGGTAAGTGTGTGTCATAGTACCCTACCTGAGAGGCAGTTACAGAATAAGCACATCTGTCCCCATGCTGGAGAGACTCTGAATAATGCTTCTGCCAAAGCTCAGTCCAAGGGCAAGATGTATGCTGGTAGGCTCCTGTGGTTGCATGCTCAGAGAACTCCTCATTTGTCATAGTGTTGCCTTGAATTCCTGGCTGTGGTAATGCAGCGTGGATCTCTGCTCCAGACAGTCCCGGACCTTTTTCACTTAATGCCATAGTTAACACCTAAAGCCAATAGCAGCAGACTTTGCGTCTTTCAGACTGTTTAATCTTGGACTAGCTGAGGAGCTCAAGATGGGCTGTGATTTCCTGTTGCATGGGAGTAGGATAGATACCATGATTTAATGTTTTCTTATATTAGCCCATAGTAGGATGGCCTCAGTAATGAGCACTGTCAAATTTGGGCAACAATCAGAAGCTGTTGACATAATGATGTAGAAGGGAGAAAATCTGGCAGGCAGAGAAGGGTGGAACAGATGTAGATAATGTGCTGCAGCCATGGTGGTAGCCTATGATCTCCCTTTTTTCCTTAAAATCAGCACAGTGAGATTAGATGCTGTAAAGATTAATAGCTAGATTCCAATACTGTGCCCAATTCCCTCTTCTGTCTATCCTATTGAAGCTAGCCCCCCTGCCAGCCTGCCTGCAGCTATGATCCCATTAAGGAGGGCAGAATCTGGCCTTGAGTTTTTAGCATATTCAACTAAAGTTCAGTGTTTTCACTAAGCTTGCAGGAAGGATGCAAGGACCTGATTTGGATCTCTATTACAAAGCAGCAATTACAGAACAAGCCCATCATGGCTGAATTTATGCATGTGATCTTATGTTTTGTTAGATGAATCATCTGGCCTCAGATGTAGTTGACATCCAAGGGAGGAGGAGTGTAGCTAGTTTCAGTAATTGTTGTGGTTTTTTATGTTTTGGTGTTGCCCTGTCCATAAGGATGCAGGGAAAGAGCTTGGTAAGAACAGGTAAGAGAGGGAGAAGCTTAACCAACTTTTAGAAGTTGGCTTTAGATGGTCAAAATCAAGTGCAATGGGTTTTGCATCTGTAGGACTCTCTAGAATGTAAATGTTTCAAAGCACTTCATGGCCTACCAGATAAAGGCGAATGCTTAAGCTTGCATGGAGATGTGAGGTGTTCTTTATGCAATGTATCTGCAAAGTCAATCTTAAATAACATCTTTCAATGAAAGATCACACCATAACCATAAAAACAAAACAAAACCCCATGCCATAAAGAAGTACCAGCTTGCATTGTTTTGATCATCCAGTTCAGTTAATTGAAGCATAGGTTGGGAAGGAATCCTGAATGTGACTTTGAAAGTTCTTTTTTTGTATAAAAGTGCTGTACAAATCCTTATAATGGTTATGTGCCTAATTCCTTCCTGCTATACAGCTGCTGTTGAGGAGCAATGTTTAACAAGCGTTCATGAGATAGAATGGGAAATCTCTGTCTGAGATTTTTGGGAAGAATTTTAACTAGGTAGAATGCAGTTGCCCAGTTAGCATTTTATCTGAGGTCCTGAGGAAGACATCTTGAGCCTCACTAAGTGCTGTGGGATATCATGGCTATAAGTAGGCGAGACCTTAATTTTAAACCTCCTTGGAGGAAAAACTACTTCCAGCAGCACAGTACCCTTCAGCAGTGCTGAGATCCAGGCTTTGATATTACCTTGGAGGGAAGAGTTGCTTCTGCAACAGTCCTTCTGATTTCCCACTGCACCTTGCACTCAGAAGTTGAGTCCTTGCCCTGGTTTTACCCTTCTTCCCTTGTGAGACAGGATGAGGTTGTGGGACAGGCCAGCTTAGGTGCTGAAGTGCAAGTAAATGTCACTTGGCTATAGTTACAGAATGTGAAGTAACTGGATAGCAGGTTTTGCTCACTCTTGCAATGGCCGGAGCGGAAGGTGTGCTCTCTTTAGTGCCCTTCTAGCACTGCTGGGGAGTGCTCTCTGTGCGTTTAGCTTGCAACTGAAGAGCTTGTGTGTCAAGCCTGATAAGCATCTTGCTGAACAATGGATTTCCCTATGCAAATACTGTAACAGTGCTGAAATAAAGCAACAGTACATTAACGTGTCTCCTCAGGATTTTCTTCCGTCTTCAACCTGCAGTTCCAGCCTTCTGATTGTGAGGCAACACTTCTACACAAAAAAATCCTGAGGAGGAAAAGCAAGTTGCAGCAAGCATGTTGGCTATTCTAGGCTGCACTCTTTTTGCCTTGTAAATCAGTACTGTAGTTGACATCGGTTTGGTCACTCTGTTCTTTAAAAAGGGTAAAACACATTTCTGAATCATGTAGCTACTTAAGCTCCTTTTATTTAATCCATCTTTAGAGGACTCCTTTATATATCCTGGCTGCTGACCACATTATGTGGTTTACCTAAATTCTCCTGCATGTTTTCATTTGCTTTGTGCAAATCCAAATATTTTAGTCCAGGGGATTCAATTTTAGAGGTGGGTAAAGGACTTCCCAGGGCCAGATTCCCAGTGGATGCATGGGGGCATAGGTATAAATTATTGTTATAAAATCTAAAATGTTTTAAAAATCCTTCAAATGAGAGTTCAGGCAGCTTGACTGTTACTTTTGCAAACCAAAGTCCTTGAGCACAGTGCTTTGTCTGGTAGACAGGCTTGGTATTTTTCCTTTTGGCATCTGTGTGATTTTAAAATTTCAGGTGCTGCTTGAAAGCTTCTCTGTGGGTCTCTAGTCCTCCTACCTAGAACAGCTGAATTATGTATCCCTTGTAAAAAGGGATGGCTTAGACTTGCAGAGGGTGTGTGTGTGGGGGGGAGGGTGTTAAATGGACTGTGGCTCAATTTAAGACAGGGTGTAAGCCTCCTGCAAGAAATTGTCTGTTTCTCCAGCTCTGTGCCCTTCTGAAATTTGGGGCTAATCTCAAAATAAATACTTAGCTTAAACCAAGGCAAGAATAGGTCTCTGCAAAAATTGCATACTTGTGTGGTCTCAGGGCAGGGGAATAAAGTGATTCTCACCTGTTTGAGACCAGAGAGTCAGCTTAAAGGTTTTGGTACTCCTCTTTTTTTAAAGAGTTAAGTCCTGATAATGAGTCATGATCAGTGTGTATAGAGGCATTTGTGTTGTGTGGGCTTTTTTTTGCTGTTCATATGTTGTCTCTGCTCTTCTACTGAATGTGAAAATCTCTGAACTTACACCTGTGTGTTCAGAGAGCCATCTGTTTTGTCAGCTGCTCCAGAGGATGTTTTTTCTCTTGCCCTTTGGTCTAGTTTATCTGTTTAGAAGCTTGATTGTGTTTATTTTCTAAACTTGGATTACTTGAAGTTGTCCTGCTTTAAAACAACAGGCTGTCATAGGACTTCAATGTTCCCCAAAAGGGGGGGGAAACTGTTCCCAATGACATTAGCCTTCTCTTGCCCAAACTTCTGGGGGAGTAGTGGCTTTGCAGTCATTGCCTCTTAATGCGTTTATTCAGGCCTTTTGTGAAAACTTTACTCAGAGGCTGTCTTGAAACTTGCTTAGATGCTTGGATATAAACGTAACCAGCCGTTTGATTGAAAGTAGATCCCTGGAATGTCTTAATTATATAGCTAGATGAAATAGTTAATTTTCATCCTCAGGTACATCTTATTTTGGTGAAGTGAAAAAATACAGGAAACTGCTCCAAGTTGTGGAAACTGAAGACTCTTCCTCCCTTCCTTTCTTCCCCCCCTCCCCCCTTCCATTTAAAAGTAGAAATAAGTAGTCTTGTATCTAGTAATTCTGGGAATAGTAACATAGGGAATAGTAATGTACTAAAACTTGCTTCTGAGCAATCAAATGTGGGCAGACACTGATGCTCACACTAGGAGAATTTAAATACTGCTTTTAAGATGCAGTTTGTATGAAAAGCTGATGCACAGAAAATTTAAGAAAAAGATTAACCCTGATATCTTGTGTCCTCAGAGAGGCTGTTTGTATTGGTTACTTAGCAGAGGTTGTTTCCTGTTGGAATGGCATCTGTAGGCTCCAATCCCCTTGAGCTTTGGGTTATATGAGCATGAACAGGTTGGGAAGATGTGGAGGAGAGCTTACTGTCCTGAATATTTTAATAAAGGAAGTATATACTCTCTAGGGCAGAGTGTCTTCCTGCTTCAATTCACATGTGTAGACCAAAAAGTGAAGAAAGTCTTCACCTTGCTGGGAATTTCCTCCTGTAGCTTTTGCTAAACCATTCTTCCAAAGCTGTGGTCCAGGTAGGAATGGACCCTTGAGAGTAGTTGCTGTTGCTCCAGCCTCTGTCAGCAGGTCCTTGTCAGTTTGAAGACTGGATAATCTCAGAAATAAGGCTGGGCAATGAGGAAGCCTTGCACTAGGTGTAACTCTGTGGGCTTTTGTCTTTGGCAGGCATCTCCGATGAGGACATCATCAATGTTACTCTCCCCACTGGCGTGCCCATACTTCTTGAACTCGATGAGAATCTGCACCCTCTGGGCCCTCATCAGTTTCTGGGTGATCAAGAAGCTATTCAAGCTGCCATCAAAAAAGTGGAAGATCAAGGGAAAGTTAAATCGGCTGAGAAGTAAAATCCTACTGACCAACACAGTCCTCCCCTCTGAAGTGTGTGGTAATAAGTGATGCTTTATGTGTGAGTGTTAGGCTGCACTGTGCAGAAGTCTCAATTTCAAGCACTAAATAAGTGGAAGGGACAGTTGTTGAGTCTTGGTTGGTAGATTAACCCTCTGCCTTTCAAAAACTGGAATTCGAATCTCAGTGTGAGATTATGGATATTGGGGAAAAAAGAGAGCAGTTCAGGTAATGGAAGCTTTCAGGGCAATCTGTTCCAGATCTAGGCTTGAGGGAGGCCTGAAAGGATTAATGGGATATGTTAAAGCCCTCTACCAATAATCAGTCCTGATCTGTTGAGGGGAAAAGCTTGCACTGCACAACACCAGCTTGCTGGACTAATTAAGTCCTAGTGTTACAGGCGCTAAACTTTCTCACTGACAACATGGCGTCAGATAGGAGTTACTCCAGTGACTCTTGTATGTCACTGGCCATGACAGTCTGTGTTCTTGACAGTGTCTTCTGCCTTTCAGAATACTTTCAGCTGTACAGCTCTTTTCCTCTCCACTTTATTTTGAGTCTTTCAAGGCCTGCTCATGGTTCACCAGAGAATTTTGCAGATATGTTCAGGCTATTGTAGTTACCCTAGTTGTTTTTTATTATACTGTGCTCCTATTCTAGGTATCTAGAAGGTACCCCTTTTTCTCCACCATCTTTGCAAAACCTAGCATGACTGCATTTTGCTGGCTTGCAATAATGGGATTTCACTTGGACTTTAGTCCACAAACTAAGAACAAAGAGGTTTCCTGCTCAGTGTGTAAACTATCACTTAGTCTTTAATGAGTGACCTGAATAGCTTTTAAACATTTAAATAACATGTACTTCAGGCTTGATCATCTCTTAATAAAGTTGTTGGAAGCATTCCTGTTGACCTCAGTAAAACTGGACATATGACCCCCCCCGATCATTCCTCAGCTGCAGTGAGCTCTTGATAAATCTGTTTCACAGTAATACTACTGTGACATTCTCTGTTTCAGTTTCTTTGGAGGGCAGTAATAGAGATATGTAATGCCTGTAAGGTGTTACTGGGTGCAGTTCATATAGCCATCACACTAGCAGGAAGGAATATTGTCTGAAAGTGTCATGCTAAAAAGCTCTCCTCGCAATCATAACTAGATTCCTTCCAAGGGCAGTCTTGCTTGCTGCTTTGGCGCTAAACTTGAACAGTACACACTGTGGTTGGGTGTAGTGTGTATGGTGGTTTGGTTTCCTCTTTGTTTATGTGCACAAACATCAGGAAATTCCCACTTTTGAAGACTTGCTCTAATTTTGCTTGCAAATGTAAAGCCATTGTAACTTAAACTTAGAATCTGACTCAGTATCCAAATGTGAGCATCTTGAATTCTCAGTTACAAACGTGGCTGGCACTTGCTTATGCAGTTATTTAGGAGCTGAATGTGTTCTCAGCATGGCCCAGCTACAGATCCCACGAGAAGTTAATGAGAATTCCCTTGGTATAATGTGTGTTTTTTTGTTTTTTTGTTTTTTTGTTTTTTTTTTAAACCCAGGGTGGCTACATTTTTGCAGTGAGCAGCTCTGTAGCTCTCAAAGTGCAACAGGATGCCTTTTGTTTTGACAGTGCATTGTGCTTCTAACAGTGTTCCTGCTATGTGGAGGGATCCTTTCCAGGTCTGATGCCAGCTCACATTAGGGTAACACATACTCCATAAACTCTTGCTGGCTGGTAGTTTCTCTTGCATGAGCAATGCCTGGGCTTTTCTTGGGTTTTGTTTTTGTAGCATCTGCAGTAGGAACAAAGATATGTTTCTCTTTAAAAGCATAAAGCTGATAGGTTCCCCTTGCATTTTACAAGCAAGGGTAAATCAGATTTTTATTTCTGAAGAAATACTGTCAGCATCCCCCTGCCAACTACTGTAACTTTGACACTGATTGGCTTATTGCTTTCTATTTTTTCCCTCTATTTTCTGTGCATAGAGTAACTTTGAATCTTAGTTGATATTCTATACCTCAGAGTTAGTTTTCTGATTAGAAAATGTTTACCTGCCCATGCCATAAGGAGGACCACTGTCACTCAGGTGATTAGTTTCTTTCCCACCCCATCATTGAATAATGCGTGAAATTTAGTACTAAGTAAAAATTACTGTAGATCCATCAACAAGGCAAAGCTACCTGCCATCTGTGGGAACGGCATGTATCGGGATGTGTTGGCTTATAAGCTCTTACAGGCATTGACTATCAGTGTTCATATTTCTTTGGCATTGTGGTATTGTAGTGTAGGACAACCTCATTGCTGAGGACTTAAGATGCACCTGGAAAATATTTGGAAACAAACATAGCTGAACTGGGAGATGCACCCTGACAGAAAGGGAGGAGAGGGCCTTGTTGCCTGATCTCTTCAGGGAAAAACGGAAAGGTGGGTGAGTGGTGTAAAGAACTGTTAATACATCTTCCTGCAGCTGAATAGATGGAACTGATTGAAAACAGCCTTTCAGCAGGAGCAGAGACAGTAAGAAAAGAACAGCAGTGTGACACTTTCAGGTGGCACTGTTTCTGCAGTTTTTCCTTGAGGTAGGAGTGGTGATGGTGTCCTGGGAAGCTGAACTTCGATTGCTTTGGTTGTGACTCCAAAGCAATGACAAAATAGTTTGTACAGGAGTTTGTATCTGCATCTGGCAGCAGTACCACCTCACAAGTATCAATTGAAACCAGTTAGGGATTCATTGTGCTCTTTAATAGTGTTACTTTAACACCTTGCAGTGTTGGCTTCTGAACGGCCTTATAATTAAATTCTTGATTCATAAAAGACGCATCTGTACTGGAGAATAGAAGCCAGCTTTCATCAGCAGTGGCATAAGGACCTGATCTTCAGGCTTAGTTGCATTATAGTAGGGGGACAAATGAGAAGCTTGCAGGTGGCTTTGTAAATCAGCAGTTGGAAAACATTTTTCTCCGTGGTTGTGAGTATGCCTCAAAGTCCTATAAGCTAACCGATGTCTTCACATCCATGACATCAACTGTAGTTGATTTGATTTGTTTATGTATTTGTAACTTGTATTAGCAATAATAGTTCTGCAATCCTTTTGAAAACACTTTGTGATTATGGTGGAGCTGGCAGGTTCTTTACAGTTCAATAAATTCACCTAAAATAGAATTTCATTTGGCTTCGGTCTGTCTTCCTTCTGCTCCCTTCCCCTTTGTTTCCTTTCCAGGACTGATTGGTAAATAAAACTGACCTTCAGGGTCCCAGAGCTCCTATCAAGCTGTCCTTGATCATATATCATGCAGCCAGTTGGAGGATAAAAATAATGTTAGAGCAAACACACTGCCCCACTTATACACACAAAGAAGTTGGACTAGAAGGAAATACATACCTGTTTGAAACTGAGGGGACTTGGATAGGAACAACATGTTAAATGTTCTATGTTTAGTTCCAGAACACTAGAACTAAACAAAAGTTCAATGTTGCCTGTCCTTGGTGTCGTTCCCCCCCCCCCCCCCAAAGCATTATTATATGATGTTCTGTTTAAAACCATAGCTTCAGGAGACAAAGCCAACCCCTTCACTCCACAAAGAGCTCCGGTGTCAAGCAGAGATCTGACTACAATGATAAGTGTAGTAGACCCCAGTCTGCTGGGGACTCTGTTCTTCCTCTTGACCTTTACATAGAAGATCTTGGATACTGGGATGATGGGAGGCAGTATAAAGGCCTGAAAAAGGTAGAACATTCAGGTGGAAAATGAGGAAGACAAATGTGTGGCTTAAAACAAAAGCATACTGAGGAAACTGACTTTTTTTTTGTTAAAGCTGATGTTATGATGTGTTGAGAGAGTGAGGAATGGAGCAGCTGTCTGATAGCCATTTGTACACTGATACCGTACATTTTGGTGTTGACTGTGGGAGTGCTGCCACCCAACTGAAAGGTGCATTGGTGTTCTAAGGAGTGGTTCCAGCCACAAGTCACCTTTTATACTTTGCTATGCCTTGGCTAAATTCTGTCTTAGTTGTGCAGGTACCTCAGATTCTTCCTGAGTCATGTCCACTATTTCCTGTGTCAGGAAAAGACCATCTAAATACTGGCTTGACTGAATCCTACTTACCTTTTGCTATGATCAGCTCAGAGTCTGCACAGCCTGAGGTGTCATGGACTGCTTGGTCATTAGTTACACTTGGCAATTGTCTCGCTTGTCTTCTGTGCAAGCCGCAACCTCTCCTCAGCCTTAAATTCCTCTGAGTAGTAAAGAAAGCTGGTATGAGGACAACTCTTGCTGCTCAGGAAAGCTCTGAGCTGTGGTAGGGTAGGGACAGATTGCAGGGATTCAAATGGAGACTGCAAAAAATTTTGGAGAGAAGGAAACCTCCCACTCTTCCTTCTGTTGTGGTGGCCAAAGGTTCTGGGGTGGGCAAATATGAGAAAGAACTTGACTTCTAGCACCATGCAGAGGAGAGAACTTCATTCTCCTATGGGGAAGCTGGCTACCACAGGAATACTAGCATGTCTCCTAGCTAGTAGCTTCTTAGTAGCCTCCCAAGCCTCCTTGGGGCTATCGCAGCAGAATTTAGCAGAGGTGTTGCCACCACTCTATAGTAAGAAGGGGAGAGGTGGAAGGGAAGTATCTAATCCTGCTCCTTAAATTATGCTGGCGAAATGGGGGAGGGCAGTGCATATCAGGCTGTAGACATTACTGTGCTGTGAAGTCAAACTCAATGTGATAAAGTGGCCAAAGAATCACTTCTGAATGCTGTTTTTTTGGAAGGGGAGATTGACCAACAGTTGGAGATGGTGACACAGATGCTACAACTACTCTGTCAGGCTCCAGAAAGCAGTGGTGTCCCTAGTGGGACCCCTGGACTGGTCACTGGCCTTAGAAGTGCTGTGTCTGCCAGTATATATTTCATTAACATAATTGTCTTTCCTCGGACCACCTCCAACTGCTCTTTCTCAGCATTGCATGTAAGCTTGAGCCATTTCCTCGTGTTCTGCCTGGCACTTGCTTAAATGAAAAAGTACTAGGTAGTTATTAGGCAAGAGAAATTCTTTTTTTCTAGAGAAGCTGTGTAAGCCCCAGTGACAGCAATAGCTTAAGTAGATACTGTGGTTGTTTTTGGCCTCAAATAAAACAGTTGCAGAGCCAAGCAGTGCTTTGCTGCCACCTTCCAGGTCAGCTGTTTCTAGCCATTAGGAGCAAGCAGCACAATATAATACTGTGGAGAACCCTGGTGCTGCCAGAGCTATAAATTAAAGTGTTTGTCTTTTCAATTGGAGACTAAAAATATTTTCCCTCTCTGTGCCTGGTGGCTTACCTAGCAGAAGCAGCAGTACTGGAAAGAAAGGAGATATGTTTGCTATTAATCCTATCCTCCAGACTGGGGATGCCTTGCTGAGGAGTTACCTAGTGAATTCCCGTTGCCTGACAGATGCTTGACAGGCTCTCCAGACTGCTGTAGTGTGTTTGTGCAATGCTGCAGATAAAGCTGAGCAAGTTCCCCAGTTCAGGTCTGTGGTTCTGCAGCTGCTCCTGAATTCCATAGATTATGGATCCCAGGACCTGTACAGAAGGCAGTGGGTAATGGCTAAGCTAGGAATGGGCAAGCAGGTATAAAGATCTGCAAGTATCTCTCAGGTCAAAGCAATTGCTCTTGACAAAGATTGCAACCATAGACTTGACTTGCAGAAATGCAAGTAGACAACAGGTGGAGCAAGTGCATTGTGGTAAGTATGTGTGGAAAACCAGGAACAATTTTACACTCTTATGTGCATGTAGCAAGGCATATTCAACCACTCCTGAAAGGCAGCATGTTTTGGTTCTGTTTGCCAGCACTGCCCTATAATTTAACAAGTGGTGCAAAGGTGACTTAGTTCTGGTGTGGGGTAGGTTGCAATCATCATTTAGGTTTCTGGCACAAATCAGAGCAATTAGCCTGTCTTTTGTCTTGCATCAGCAGCTTCACTGGACTAGGTAAATTCAACAGGAGCGAGACTGGCAGTTTGCTCACATGTATTTAGTCTGCAAAAAAACCTCACACACCCCTTCATCCCCCCCACTAACCAATCCCAGTCAGGGACAGTGTGTTAATAACTTTGCATGTGTCAGGAGGGGCAGGGGGGAAAAGTCACTGTTACGTGAGAGAAGGTCAGCGGTGAGCAGATGCCAAATACCTGAAAGAATTTGGAGCCTTGGGTTTCTGGCATCCAACTTCAGACACTCTTATACTAATTTTCCAAAGACTGTCTACTCTCCTGCCTCCCTTATCTGAAGTTAAGTGGGAATTGAAAGAACATAAAACTGCTTAGAAAAGCAAGCCTATGTCAACTTCTAAGCTAGGCACTCCAGACACCTTCATGTGTATCTTGAAAAATGTTGACTGATGTGACTTATTCAAGCAGAGAGAGTCTGTAGTGTAGCTTGTACAAAAGGACCCCAGCAAAGCTCATACCAGTCTTGCACTGCAAACCCCAAATATCACTGCCTTCCTTTACACAACTTAGTGTGAAAAATGCTCATTAGTGTGATTTAAAACTCATGAGCTTTGGTTTTTGGAGTTTGCAGTAAACTCCAGCTTCAACCCATGCCTATGAGGGAATGCTTTTAAGGTATATGCACAAACAAATTCCAGATTTAATGAAATATGGTAGTAATTGATACTGAATTTTTTGTCAGAAAATAGCAAAGCAGAATAAACTTTCACAAGTTTCACTTCCCCAGCTGAAAGCCTTTAGAAGACTCACTGATATGAAAAGTGCTTTCTTTCAATACTGGAAACTTTATATTCTGTGCTTCATCTTGTATGTCACTGGCTCAAGTGATTTCCCCAACCAGAAGCCAGGAATACCCTGTATGAAGCTGTAAATCCTTCTCACAAGTGGCTGATAAGAGATTTCTAAGAATATCTGGGAACTGTATTTCCTCACCTCATCTCAGTATTGGGGATAATCGAGGTACCTATACAGAATAATCCTTAATAATATAAGGTTGCATATTCCTCTTCATAACAGCTACGTGCCTGGTCTTATTTACAAGTAAATTGTGTTGATCTCACTAAGCCCCTGCTGCATTTCATAACTGTAATTCTCCCCAATGCCAGACTAGGCTCGATCTGATCCTAATTACAGGTTGGCTTATACAAGTGGATAAACTACATTTTAATATTATGTAACATACATTGTAATATCAGAGACATTCAGAGGAGTATGCAAATAATGATCATAAATATACGTGATTATTTTTGTGTGTACGTATAAATAAATGGATAGATTATTGTTTAGTATTAGGTCAGAGTCCCTCTTATGCTCTCAATGTCCTTGTTTATGTCACAGTATTAAGTATATTTCATGGTGGTGTTAGTCTGAATTTCCTATTCTAAAGCTCTGTGTGTAAAGTAAAAGTTAAATCGCACATCAGTGCTTCTGATCTATAGGTTTGGTTCATTTTGCTGAAGTTTGGAATTGACCTATAAAATGATAATGCATTTTGGTGTCAAAATTTGTATTTTTAGCTGAAAAAGAAAGTGCAAAGTATATTTTGTATTTTAAGTGGACAGGGTTTCTATTTAATAGAGCTTAGAACTGGAGTTTCAGACAAATCAAGTAGCCTCTGAATTTTTTCTCTTCCCAAACGTATTAGAATGTATGACTGTAAGGGTCTGACTCTGGAATTCTTAAGAAAGCTAATTAAAATTTTGAGGTTTCCCTTTGAATTTTTTGGAACATGCAGCTTAAGGTTGCATGGAATTATGCATTTTGTTTTCTCGTTTGTCTTAAATTAGGAACTCGGTAACCCATGGCTTTAAGCGCAACAGGTTAATTAAATTCTCTAAGCAAATTATTATTCATAAAGAGAATATGCTAGGGGCTTCTATAATTCCTTTGAAGTTAGGAGTTGCGGATTCAGTTCTGCCATAGGCACCTCATCACAGGCAAATCACTTAGCTCTCCCATCTACGAAATGGGGACATGAGAACTTTGCTGTCTCATACGGTTGTGCCACTTGCATTAGAAATTGAGAAATGCTCCAATATATAACAAAGGGACTTTGATAGGATAGGGAAGAAGTTCCAGCATGTGGTTTGCTTTGACAATTTGGCTCTTGTTTCAGTGGCAGAATGTAAATGAGAACACAGATTGGGACAGAAGCCTCATCAGTTCCATGACTAAGTATACCGCCCTGCTTTATGACAAAGTTCATAATGATGTTGGTAGAATTCAAGCTTTGTTTATATTTAATATAAAAATGTCCAGTAATAGGACTTTTTAGACATGCTTGAACTGACAATATGAACAGAGTTCTCTCTGAGAGGAGTATAGTTGCCTTGCTTTTGGCTTGCAGTGCTTGTGGCAAGTGCTCTTGCAGTGGATTTTGTTGACATTATGGAAGCATCTCAGCATTTCCCCCCCAATTCTGCAAAGGAGAACCTTGCAGTTGTGTTGAGTCAGCAGGGTCTTACTTGAGCTGACAGAGTGTACTAAGCAGTGGTAGTTGTATTACAGATGTGGATTAGGGCAGATTCCCTGAGCTGGGTGCCATCTTTGTAATGCCTTTGACCTCAGACTGGGCTGTTATTAAAGCTGCTCATGAAAGAATGACTACTGATGGTGTAAAAAGAAAAGATATTGGGTCCATATCATCCTGGGAAAAATGTGAATGCTGTTATTACTGAAAAGGAAACACATGACCCTCAATAGCAATGATGTCTTTTCAATAAAATGAGTAACCACTACAGTTACAACAGTCTTTTATTTTTTGTGTCCAAGTTTTTAATTTAGTGCTAGTATATCTTGCAGTATCTCTTATGGACATATGGCTTTCATTTCTTTTACATATGACAGTAAGAAATTGATGCCTGCAATTATTCTTTTCTCTCTTCCTCATTCCAATTTAACAGAAAAAATTTTGTTCAGCTGAGTTTAGTACTTAATTGTCTTCTGAAATATGGTTAATTCAATTTGACTTCAAAAGCCATCCAAATCTAAGTCCAGATTCCAATCTGGCTTTAAACAGAAGTATTCCAGAAAGTGCCACTGATTCTTTTAACAAATATATCAGGCTCCTTTGAAATTACCAACTCTTATGTCATGCCTCAGAAAGGCTTAAAACAAAAAAAATGAAGAACTCATTATCCTATAAAGTGATTTTATGTATATGCTCAGTACCTCCTGCTATGACTAATCTTCTGCTATTGACAGATCCTAATCTAAAATTCTATGTGCTGGGGTTAGGCCTATAATGTGCAAGTGCTCCCCTTTGTGCAAATCTGCAGGAGGCCAAATTGGGTAGCAGTGGAAATGACTATATAAGCTACATTCCAAGTTTAAGTGGACTGTTTTCCTTGTTAACACAGTGGCAAAAGGTAATCGTCACCAATTTGAGCTTGATAATGTGTGTTGTATACCGGGCTCATGAAACCAGTGGGAGAGTGAGGTTGTTAGGCTTTTTTTTTTTTTTTTTTTTTTTGGATGAAGCAAATGCACCCTGAAGTACTTCGTCTTGTATCTTCCTCAATTTACTTATCCAGCTTCTCTGCACTCCCCTTCTGCCATCCTAGAACTCAAACTCTAAAGGAGCTTACGCTTTGGTGCTGATTTCTCATCTTGGAAAGCGTTACTCAGATTCATGATCAGAATCCACCTGAAATACTGGAATATCTTTGTTCAGAACAGGATGTGGCAAATTAAAAACCAAACACCAGCAGGTGCAACAAATATTTCTGTAAAAAGCTGCTCTCTATGCAGTAAAGAAACTTTTGCCATTTGGCTGAAAACATGGTCCTTCACACGTGTTTGAGGGGAAGAGTTACCACCTGGCACTTAGCAATTCCCTTGGCTGCTGTGTTGCCTACATCTTTGACAGCTCATGGTCTGCTCCATCCTTTGATGTGGCCCTGCTATAAACATCTGTGTCCAGCCATGCTTCATTGCAACTTCTCCAGCAGCTCCCTCACAGTGAAACTATTGCATAGTGGGACCAATTGGATATAGTGGGAGGGTGCTATGACCTGCTGGGCTGTTGCAGTGTGCTTCTGTTGTGTATGGGCTCAGCAGTGCTACATGACAAATGATTTTTCACTGCTGTAGCCTGCCAAAGACTTTAGTTTGTGCCTTCACCACTGCTGGTGAGATTTGTGGTTGCTCAGTACCTTGTGGATCAGGTCTTTTGTTAATGATGTCCCTGAAAATGTGTTATACTTACTTTCAGACACCACTTGATGTTAATTCCTTCAAGATCCAAGGATAGTGTGCCAGGAATGAAGAAGAATTGGTTGAGATAATGAAGGGAAAAATCAATTACAGAAATATTAGTGGCACTATATTAGATATGCCTGTACTCCCTAAGGGTTGTCAATGCACTGTACAATCTGTTTTCCAGTTTTGTGTAGCTTTGCATTTGGCTTTCATGGAGACAAGGAAAAAGAGGTTTTACAAAACCCAATTGTTTGGTCTTGATTCAAAAGGTGCTTAATAGCTTTGCTTCCAATGTCCCTATTTTAAAGTGTTGCACACAATGATTTCCACTGAGCTCATCATTTATGAAAAAGCAGGCCACTTGAAGAGCTGTCTAACTGGATGCAGAGACCATGAATACGTGATCTTCTGCAGCTCTCCGAGGCAGTGTGGGAAGGGAAGGATGAGCAGGAAGTGCCTTTCTCATGCAGGTCCAGTTGCTAAACAAATGTCTTGCCCTCGTGGGTTTAATGTTTCCACTGACGACAACAGAATTCCTGGTTTAAAACATAGTAGTGGATCTAGCCCTTTGCACTTGTCTTGTAGTTTTCTGTGTTTCCTTTGCATCCTGATCCTTGCTCCTCTTGCAGTAAATGGCGGAAGTCCCACTGACAGTAGAGAAAGAGGACGGGGGTTTCCACAGATTTTTTTTTCCTGGGTACAGAAATAAAGACAACTTTAAAATGCAACCTTCGCGTCTTGTCAGCATGTTTCTTTCTAGATACCTGGGAGTGCAGTTAAAGACAACAGCCTCTGATGGACAGGAAGAGGGCTAGACTTCACAAAGCATGAATAATTGTAAATTCTAGCCTGTTCACTCACCTAACAGCTCTGAGTAATGCAGTGAGTTTTCTGAGACAGGGTGAGAGCTCTACTCCACCTTCTGTTTGTAACATTTTTGTGCATTTGGTTTTTGCACTTGCTTAAAATACAGATTAATTTGTTCCTATAATGGATTTGTTCCCTGCACCCTCCCCATCTACGGGCAGCCCCAGTGCTCAGATTGCAGCAGTAGCCTTTGCTGGCTTTGTGAGAGTGCACATCACCCTGGGATCACGGCACCGCCTGCCTGTTCTGCAGACCTGCAGTACCATTACTGTTCCTCAGTGTAAGCTAACAGAGGTTTTGTTTGGGTTGCCATAAGTGTGTGGATAACACAACAGACAGTTTTGTGGTGTATAGAGCAGGACAGGAGAGGGGAGAGAGCTGAAGTCTGCTTTTCCTGCCTTCTCTCTTATCAAAATCACAATCTCCTCATTGCAGCAGTATGGGCCCCTGTCCTGGCAATAAAGATCTCCATGGAGAGATCCCTCCCATTGCTTGCAGTGCTCTGGCGTGGAGCACTGTTTGTTTGTTTATTTGTGTAGCTATAATCTGTGGGCAGCAATTCTTTCCAGGAGTACTTCTGAGCCAGGATTTGCATGGGGCAACACAAACTGCATATGGACTCAGAGTCAGAGAAACCAGCGTTTTGGCCAGCAGCCACGATGAAGAAATCCATGTATGTTTACTGCATTTATGTTCCCTCTTGTTCTCACCACAAGAGATGTTACATGCATTTAAAATGTAAAAAATATGTAGAGCGTAAAGCTCAGAAGTCTCCACTGGCATTCTACCTTGCATTTAGTAGAATCATGCCTTAGGTGCTTGATCATACAAATATATGGACATCCCAAAACTACCTGCAATAGGCCAGTCTGACCACTTCAGTTCTGCAACAGGCTTGACGATCATTCTGAAAAATCTTTATAATGCTACTGGGAATAGCCAGAGAGTTTTTCAAGGTAGATTTAAATAACCATAATAGAAAGTTACAGCTGGAGGAAGATTTCCTGTCTCTTGTGATAGAGCACCTCAGGGTAAACACAAGTCGTCTTTACCAAATGGAGGCTGATAGGGCAGGCTTTATCTCACCTCCTTGTAGATGTCTGCAGTATGAATATCCCCACTTGAGCAAGCCTCTCCCTTGGCACCTTTTATTGACAATGGAGAATAACAAACCTTTTCAGGATGAGATTCGTCTGTTCCAATTTAGAAATGTTAATTTAGGTGAGATTAATGGTGTCTTACCCTGCTTGTTTCTCTCCAGTGATGAAGGGAGCTCCAGTGTGCCCAGATTTGATTTAGCATTTGTTTTACAGAAGTCTGCATCTGCTCAGAGGCATCCCCACCCCTTTCTGTTTAGAAATGATTTCTTAGTTGCTGAGTTGATTTTGATAAGTGATATACATACATGCAAAACACCCCACGATGGGCATGTTTATGCTGTATTTTGTCAGTTGCCCTAAGCTGGATTTGTGGTCCATAAAGACAATGAAGCAGCAAGCTTGGTCTCACATACGGCTTGATCTTCTCTTCTACCCCACCTGGGGCCATGGGACCAGCTCCAGCATGCCTGGCAGGTTCATAGGCTACCTGCTAGCACCCCAGGAGATGTCCTCAGGCTACCCAGGAGGCCACGGTGTGGTTAGAAAGCGAGCAAGCTGCCAAGTGGGCTTTGCACCCTGCGGCTCTGTGCTTGCTCCTCAGCTGTGGCGTGGACAAACCCACTCTGTCAAAACACATCTTGGGATATGATCCTCCTCCTGTTTTCAGGCTGTGATTCTATGAATCAGAGGAAGCGCATTAAGGCAAATCCATTGTGACTAAGAAGAAAAACAGGTCTGTATTTTTTCTTAAAAAGTTAAATGCTTGACAAAACTTTGGTTCTCATCTGGTGTAGCCTCCAGCAGATCCTGCTGGGAAGACGGGTCAAGCTGAGGGGAACTGGGCTCTTCTGTCTCATCACCAAAGTGTTTAAATATATTATGAAATTCTCGTGTTGAAAACTGCAATCCAAATGATTGAAAAAAGGGTTTGGACCTGCATACTTATCTTCCAGAAAATGCCCACGTGAATTTATCTGATTAAAATTAGCAACCACGAGGGAAATTCTCAGGACAACTTCAAATTCAAAATAAAAATGTAACAGGAAATTAAAATAAAAAGGAAAGACCTATGACCAATACCCATGAAGAACCATTTGACCAGTGTCTAGATTTCAGCTGCATAACAAATCTAGGCAAACCACCAAGAAATACCTATTTGTTATGCTTTTTTGGTTACATTTCTCAAACTCAAACCACTTTAAGTAAATAAAACTGACTCAGGAAATTAGTGTTTTAAGGTTTTCCTTGATGTATTTGTAACTGTAAAACATACTTTACAGTATTAATGTCAGCATTCAATCATTGCTTTTATTTTGCAGGCCTTATAACTGGATATAGCTGATAATTAAGGGCCCCATCCTGATCCCATTGAACCTTTTAGAACTGCTCCCTTTACTTTACCAAGCCTATCAGTGGCTGTTTGTATTTGGTATATACATATAGGTAAGAGAGATTTTGACTGATGACAACTCAAACCTTCCTCACAGCGATTTCTCAGTTCTCTCTTGAGTGATTTTGTTTCTGGGAGATGGTGAATACTGATCTGACATTAATGAGCAACCATGCACAAGATTGTCCTGTTTCAATCAATGACATGACTTACAAGTAACCTCTTAAAAGTTGGAGATGACTGTTCGCCACTGGGCCGGCAATACTCTTACTGGATCTTTGATCTCACAGAACCTATATGGGCAATGCTGGGTGCAGAAACACCCTGGGGAGCACACTGCTACCCCATGCACAGCACTAATAAAGGGGCCATCCAGACTGATGTAAAAAAACAGTGGAAAGAGAAAATGGTACTTAACTAATTATTTATAAGTCTGAGTGGAACAAATAATAGACTTTCTTCTCAGAATAATATTTCCTGATATTCAATGTTAGAAGATTTTTTTGTAATGAAAACCTAGTCTGTAGTGTGTGAGTGCATATATATATGTGTATATATATATATGTAAAAATATACACACTGTCATATACAACTGTATAGTATTAATTGTAATGGAAAACCGTACATCCTGAAAACACTATTTTTATTCCATTATAATTACCTCACTGTTTTGGTGTATTTGCACATAGTGATCTGTTGTTCTTTTAAGTGAAAAAGACTAACTTTTTTTCTAAAACAAAGCTTTTTAACACTTTCCATCTCCCTGCCCAACAACCAGAGGTGAGTTGGATCTCTTAAAACTCAAAGGTTTCTTTCTTCCCTCTAGGCTAAGAACAAGCATGAAAAATGTCAAAGGAGGTGACACATTTAGCTATATAACTCTATGCATATACATAACAACATACATACACACACATGCCTATATAACTATACATTTTACATGTAAGAAACCTTCAGTTTGGCAGTGCAGGTTTTTCAAGTGGCCATACCATACTGGCCATAAAAGTGACACCAGTTGCTTCCCCTCCTTGTGTATCATCCAACATTTTCAGGGTGGAGAGGCTGGGAGTCAAGCTGGAGCTCTACTGCCATGAGATACAGCTGGCAGCAGGCCCCTGAGCATTAGAACTTGCTCCCTTTGCCCTTGAGCCCAAATAACTGTTTTATTGGCCTTCCAGGGAGGCTGCGAGTCCCATTTGTTTCTTCAGCTTGGAGGGAAAGAGCAGTCTCTTAAAGGTCTTGCATGTGTTTTTTTGCTACTGCCGGTTGTGGAGCTGTTGCTGTGTGCTCAGAGGGGCTGCGATGTTTCCAGGAGTGGCAAAGAGCTCATGCTGAAGAGAGCCTGCAGCAAAATGGGAGGATTCCTTTTCTATATTTTTTCTGTATATCTAGATGAACAAGAATAGAAAACAACCGAATGAATTATTCTGTGAGTACCTCCTGGTCAGCAAAAATGAGCTAAATAATACAAATACTTCCGTGAGCAGCAGAACAGAAGACAGCAGCGTTCTCTATGGAGAGAACCAAATCTTGCTTGATTGACTTTTTCACTCAGTTTTACTAAGATTTTATCCAATTTCTGAATATTTTGTAAAAATTTGCCTCCTCCAAGGAGTATTTTGCAGGGCTTTGGGGGCTGCTTCATTCAAAGTTAGAGATCAAGATCACAAGTAATTAGGCCCAAACCTGTGACTCCTCCACCCTCAGTCTCTCCTCTCCCCAGCTGTCACTTTTTACAAGACTTGCAGGAACTTAAGTGGGTTCAAAATTTATCAGAGGAACAGACATGACGCATGACTGACAGTCCTGTTTTCCACAGAAAACAAGGCAAAAAATTCATAGGTGGAGATTATAAAATAGCTTTTCAGGCCCTCCTAAAAAGCACTTCCCCAAAGACCATAAAATATTGAATGTATGTACTTCTTCCCCTTGTAAGACCCTAAAGGAAGTATGAAGTTTGCCTGTGAGGATGCAGTCAAACATGAGTTGGAAACTTCTTGTGTCATAATTTGTACAGATACTTATTGAGATAAAAGAGATCATAAGGAGCCTTTTCTACCATCTCCTGTATGATTTGGAAGTCTCCCATCTAACCCCTCAACAAGCCTAGCTGTGCTTAGCTCTGTAAAAAGCAGACAGGAGCAGGCATATTTCAAACAAACACCATGTGCTACTATTGTCAAGAGTTGGTTAATTTTTTTCCCCTTAGAGTATTTCAGAAGACAAAAAATTTTTTTTTGTTGAGAAAAAAATGAAATGACAAACCACAACTTTGGGGTACAAATATTTTGTTTATAAAAACTGGAAATGATTTTGGAAAGTGGTTTTAAAAGATTCTTTCTTAATAGAAAATGGTTTAAAAAAACAGGGAAAACTAAATTTTAAGTCTGGTCTTCTTTGTCCAAAGTGAAAACATTTTGTGAGGGAAAAAAAGGAGAAAAAAAGAGCTTTTGTTAACTTCTACAAAAATACTTGGCATTTAAAAAAATATTTCTATGTCTTTGTTTGCATCTTTCTCTGCATCTTAATTGTCGTCATTGTCTTCCCAGTATGCAACATTATTTATCAAGGAATTTTGTTAAATATGTCATACTCTCAAAGGAAGGTGGCAAAGGGGAAGTGAAGGAAGGTGGCTGTTGCAAGACAGCATTCCTGGGTGCAAGGGACTGCTAAAGCTTTATGCAAGGCAGATAAATATGTCATAGAAGATCTTCCCACAAAGAATGTTTGCAATGAGTTGTCCTTTTCTCTCTTTAAAGTATAGCATATATGTCATCTTGCCAAATCATTGCTCTCACATCAAACTGCTTTCCATATTGAGAAACTTCATATCGCCTTGTAAAATTGCAGCTCTCCATAGACAGTTGAAAGCTCAGGATGGCACTGGGGTCTGGGATGGGATAATTTGCTGTTTGTACGTATGCATACAGTCTGGGCATATGCATACTCCTAACAGTTCACCAAAGTCTCACTCTGATTCTGGGCTGTCAAATACTGGGGAGAAATGAACTGCAATATATAATTTATTTTGAACATGAGACAGTCTCTGTAGGCTTTTATAATTTCCTCTGCTAGTAGGCTCAATTACTATTTGTGCTGTCATTTCTTTTAGTGGCAGACATAGCTAGCAGAAGTAGACAACACGGCCAATAAATAAGATTGCCCAACACTTTTAAAGAATGGTTAGGCTTGTCTAGATTCTAGTTTCACTTGTTAATATTTTTGTTAAACTTTAACCCTGCAGATCAATATTTTCCACACCAGGAGTTTGCCTCAGATTGGAGCGTCTAAAGTCGAATCACAAATGGCTTGCTGAGTGTCCGGTTAGGAAAATCACTATTTTTGCCAATGTGAAAAGTTGCAGGGAGAAGGAGGAGGATGCAGTCTGTCCTGTACATGGAAGGGCTGGGAAGGAGGTGGCAGGATGAGCAGACCGGTGACAATTAGTGACCGGGAGGGAGGTGACAACTGAAATGCAACTGAGGCAGAAAAAGTTGGGATGGCACAGATCCCAACTGAAACTCAGCATTTCTTTTCTATTGGCCAACAAGTGGCCCTAAAGTGGAGTTTGTTCTTTCCTTGAATGTGGTTCATACTGGCTACATCCATATTGGTGTGGAGCCCCAAGTGTGCTGTGGCGCTGAGGGTTCTCTCAAGACATGGCCTGTGGTGTCCGTGTCGTTCTTACAGACAGCTTGAACTGAGGCGCCTGTAAACCTTGTCTGCCCTTGTGACAGGCAATATTTGGGCCCTTCTAGAAGGACTGGAGGCCACCCTACCTGCATCAATCATTTGTCAGCTTTTCATGGGCACGGGAAGCTGCCCACAGCCTGAGGGCCTGCCCACATGGCAGGTAAATGATTATGAGTGAACTCTAAAAGTCCAGGCTTTTCCTGTAAATATCTGTATGTACAAAACAAGGGGCACATGCATCCCCATGCAGAGTGGATAGGCTGCTTCAGAGCCATCCCTCTTGTTGTGGTGTCTTTGATGGTACGTGATGTGGAAAAATGCTGAGTCTATTCTTGGGTGTAGCCTTGTTGCTCTTGTGCAGCCATGTAGATGCTTCTTTGGAGGATAAGGGCCAGTTTGTTAGCTTGTGTGGTGCATGTCTTTCTTTGCCATAGATCTAATGCCGTGGGAAAACAAGAATAAGCCCAGCAGTGGCTTTAACTGCCTACACTGACCTGCGGCTGCCAGATAAACTGCAGAAATTTTCGCTTCCACATCAGTAACTCCTATCCTGAGAGACACTGAAATGCTCCAGCTTTCTTATCTAGTCCTCTCTCCAAACTGATGGTCCTCCATGCTAGACCCTCTGTGCTGGTGATATCCAGGAGGACTTTATTTAATGACTGAAAATGCCACGTAATCCTGCAAGGGAGAACCAACAATGGCTGCACAGAGATGCCTTTCAGGCCTTCAAGCAAAGAAACCTGGCAGCTGCCCACAGTGGGGTTGCAGCATGTGAGCTGTCCTAGCACCACCATGAACTGCCGAGAAGGCAGGAAGCCCTAGCCAGTGGGGCTCTTCTGGAGAAGAGAAATGCTTTCACCACCAAAAATTACAGCGTTCCTCAGGAAACAAAGTCAGCATGAGCCTGGTTAATAAAGGTTGTTTTAAACTCTCAAGCAGTCACAGCGTTCTTGAGAGTGGGGAGCTAAGGAAGAAGTGGGTGAAAGTAATCCCTCTGAATTCGAAGAGCTTTACCATATGAGTATTACCCAGGGAGTTCCCCCTAGTTTTCAAGTATTGCTCAGCTACTTTGCTGTGACACTGACATTGCTAGAATAAGCCTACGAGACAGGGGCAAACACTGTCCATGGTTTTCAGGGGCTTGCAAATGAAGTTTTGTCCCAGTTCTGAGTCTCGTGTTATAGCACTTTGGTATATATTCTACTATCTGGATACTCTTGCTCCATCTAGTGAGTAAATTTATTGCTCATCCTGACTTCATTTTGGCTGTAGAGGGGGCCTGGGGAAAAGTAACATAATTTATGAATTTGACCTATGCAAACATGGGAATTACCCAGGAAGATTTTAAGTTTGATTTTTTCGGAAGGGTAAGAATGAAAACGATTTCTGCTTACAGCTGCTCATTGACATGTCTTTAAATTTTTCTTTAAAAGACTTGAGGGTTTTTTTTAATGAACTTTCCCATGAAAATCTATTTGTGTTTATATTCAGTGGGCAGATTTACTTGTTATGTGAAGCAAATGAGGGGGAGAGATAAATGAAAAAAGTTGGTTTAAGTACTTTAACTATATCTGTTGCAACTCATCTTTTCTGTTCTTGCTCAGCAGCCAAAAAGGCATTCCTCTTTTATAAAAGAGAGAACACAAGGGCACCAGCTCACAGGTCTCTAATGCAATAAAAGTCATCTCAGAGACCTCCAGGAGGGGCCCCATCCTGCTGGGCACTGTTGAGAGAAGAGCAGAGGTGTGGCATAGTGGCAGAGAGCTGCTCAGGACCTGCTCTGATGAAACCCCAAGGAGGCTCAGCAAGGTCTGGGTTTGCCACTTCTTCCTTCCTTCCTGCCTTGTCTTTTCACCTCTGAGACCATCTTCCCTACCCCTGGCCAGACACATCTCATGCCATATTCATCTCTTCCCTTTTCCCTTTGTATTTCCAAAAGATATCTGTTGAAACTGTGAGAGGAAAGCAGAGAGAGGGAAAAAAAGAAGCCGTGGCATTTTTGCTGTGGGTTTGTTTTCGGGATCCCATTTGATACTCATGGAAGAAAACCGTGCTCCTTCCAGCTGGCTCTGAGTGAGACCAGGCGGTCTGGCAGGCCCCGTGGGTGCATGCCCTGGCCTTACCTGCCCTGGGCACTGCACTCACCCCACTGCTTTCTCTGCTTGTGTCCCACGACCTTGCTGGCCACTGCAGCCCTCTCCCTCCACTCCTGTCTGGGCCTGGCTGTGGCTGGTGGCCACGGCTGGCAAGGTGGCCCTGCTGGTGGCATGCCCAAAAGCTCTGCGGGGTCACCCTCCACCACCTCCTGCTTGAGCCCCGTGGCCATGCATGACCAGGCTGGAGGCAGCACGACCAAGTACTGTTTGCTCCGTCAGAGCATGCAGGTGGTTTATGGAGTGGTGACAATGTGATGTGCATATTTCAACCAGATGTGATGGCTATGTAACATGGTAGCAGCGGGGACACTTGACTGCACAGTAAGTGCCATTTTCTTTGGGTAGAAGTTTCCTAATTTTATTTGAAAACTCCTGTTATTACTTCTGAGGTTGGTTAAGCTCATGTAATTGATATCCACCATATATAAATATATATATATATACATGTATATATCCTGAAAGCATACAAGTCAAAGACATAGGGCTTCCATGTCTAGCAGGATTTTCTGCTTTTAAGTGAAAACAGTTTTTTATTTTGAAAAAAAAAAATTTAGTAAGGAAAATTTCCACTGCCCCCCTCCAACAAAAACCCTGAAAGAAATCTCAGTACTATTTTGTGCCTGTTATGACCAAATTTATACAGAATTTACAGAGAGTAACTCAAAGCTTTTGCAGGGCCTTTACTGCTTTCTTTATTGGTTCAGCATTAAAAGCCATAATAACAGAGATAGATAGTATATTAGCCATTTAGAGAGGGCCTGATCCAGGTGTTCCCTTTATACAGGGCTCTGTGCTGTTAAATATCTGCAGTGCAATTCTTCTGCACCATACCATTTTCATATTTTCTTGAGCAGTAGGATACTATTTTGCTAAATTCTGGTGTACGAGGGTTGGAAGCAAAGATAGAGGAAGTCTGTTCCCGTATTTACCTTCAGCCCTCCCCTGTGCACAATGTGACTCTGGCAGCCATCCAGGTATAAAGTAGGATGGAGCTGGGCCACTGTTGGCCTGGGGACCTGTGGCCTCCCAGGACAACCATGCTGAAGGGAGTATATCAGTTCAGTACATAGTGCTCTGGCATCTCTTGTCACTATTGACTGTAACTGGATGCTAAAATCCTGCTTTTCTGGAGAGTTATAAATGCCCAGGTGACATTTGCTGCAGTGTTTGTCCTGGTGTCCCGCCATAGCCAAATTCCAGGTCAGGCAGTTGGTTTCTCTTACTGTGCAGCTTCAGATTGACACTGCTCCTTTGCTTCTTCCATTTTAGACAGTCATTTATGCAATTATGTGCCATTAGGTCACTTTGCAGCTCTATCTGTGAGATGGCTGTAGGTCATTTGTCAGTCATATATAGACACTATGGACATTAACAGTGGAGGTAAAGGGGCTTATTTATTATTTCTAAATATCCATGATCAAAAGTATTGAAGAAGCAGACTATATAATTGTCATAGTTAGGAGAGGTCATGGCTGCCTGACTTGAGCTTTTTCACTTACTTTTGTGGGTTTGGTGGCCTTGCATGACCTCCGCAGCTCACAATGAAAATGCTGCACTCTCATCCCATGTGTCCCTTGAGTCTGATTCAGGGATTTCTACTTTCTTACCTATGGACTATCATGAACCCTGTGGTCTTTAATCCCATCATCAAAAGCTCCAGATTTGCATTTCTGCCTAGTGAGCAGAATACCATTTGCAGGTAAAAAATAAATAACAAAAATTAGAAATCTATCTACATGCTTTGAAACAGTGGAGACAGACATAGTTTATTGTGAAACCAGTTTGCTGTTGAAGCCAGTGATTGCTTTGTGTACCAGATCTTGGGCTGAGGAGCAGAGGAGCTAAAGAATTAATGCAGAAAAGCAGAGGGAAGGAAATACAGATGAGGAAAACTTCTGGATGAATTAGAAATTGTAGAAATCTGACAATAAAGTATTAGTGTTGCTCCAAGGCAATGGTGAAAGCATTCAGAGGGCAAAAGAGAGGCAGATTAAAACAAAGTGTGCGCGCTGACTGACTGCTCATTTTTCAGTCTTGTGAAAGAGAAATGAATACACTTTGGTGAAGAATACCAAGGAAAAGCCTTCAAAATATCTGGTCACCTGAGTCTTCTGCTTATGTCTGGGAGCTGGCAGGAATCGTGTGAAGAACCGTATCATTTGTTGTACTTACTGTCTCTTGGTAGGTGCTTTAATCGTTGCCACGGGGTTCAAACAAAGGTTAGATATGCCATGATTATGTTAAGGAAACAGGGGACAATTGGATTGGACAGAGAACTACTTTTAAAAGACTGAAAACTGTCCTGGAAGATTTGGTATTTAATTCATCAGTTTACCTAACAGATAACCAGGCATTTCCTGTAGTGAACACAACCAAAGGCTTTTAGCTGTGCATGGGAAAGTGAGGGTGAATTAAGGAAGCTCAAGTGGTTCCTAAACAGAAGTACAGAGAAAGATAGATTACAAGAAAAGGCTTGTGAATTTACAAAGTGCTCGTGGAGAAAAAAGCAAGATGTTACAGTGGGTGGCAGCTACTGAGCAGCCATTTGGGATAGCTAGTGTACAAGACAGCAGGTAATTTATCAAAGGTAAAAGAGCCTGTCTGTGGAGCTATTTAAAACATAGTTTCCTGAGTAAAACTTAACCAGTCATCTGATCATTTTCCAGAATTTCTGTTTTTTTGAAGGCTTTATGTTGAAGGACATTCATTTCCCTTGAAATATTTCATGTGTGAACCTAGTTGGATGTACCTGGAATCAAACTTGCCTTGCAAACCACTCCAGAACATTTTAGCTGGTATTTTGACCCGGAAATGGAAGTGCTGAGACAGCACCTGAGGAGGCTGTTCATATGGTGTCTTCAGTATGGGCTAAGCTGGAAATATCAGATATTTAGGGCAAAAAACAGGAAGAATTCAGGCAGAGAGAATAGACCAAATGCTGTGAAATGCAAGTCCTGCTGAAAATCAAGAAGTAGCTTGGGAGCTTGGCATTTCTCATGCAGTATGGAGTCATGATGCTGGGGGAACGGGAGCCGGGGCAAAGATTCCTACTGTCACAAATGCACAAGGGGATCCTTATGGAGCACAAGCTCTGTCTTCAGTCTCCTGCAAAAGGCCCCATCTCTTGCCACAAAGAACCTTTTGGACTCCTGATACAGAGGGAGGAACGCTGCCTGGAAATCGCTGCCTCCACACTGCCAGCGCTCGGGTTTCCCCCGGGAGACTTCTCAGCCGGGATCTGGTCTGCTCTCTCTGAGCTTGGCTGCCCTGACAGAGTCACAGCCCAAGGAGTTTATGGCAATTTAGTAGTTGGCAAAACCCAGTTTAGTCCAGGTTGTGCTTAAAAAAAAAGCAGGTATTTTGATTTTCTCTTTTAGAATCCTAAACACCCATTTTAGAAGGAATATATATCTAAAGACATTTCCTTACATAAAAGAACTTTATGAAATTGAAAAATCATCTGCATTGTGAAAAGGTGCTTTCCCTTGAAATGCTATCTGAGGGGAAAACGCACAACCAGCTAGCTTTCTAAGTGACTGATGCAAAATCCTTCCTCCCCCACCAGGCAACTGCTGCAGACAAACTGTGCCCTTGCTATAAAGCTTTGGTTCAACTTCATATTCTCTAACATTTTGAATATTCTGATCTGAGGCTTATGTTTGCATTCCTTTTCAGGCGCTATACAGCTCAGACCCAAGCTTTCCTGGCATTCAAAGACCAAACAACACCTCCACATGCTCAGGGCTGGGGAGGCAAAATTCCTTCATGTTTGCAAAGGGTAAATGACACCCTTTTTTCAAGTTACATGCCCGTGTCCTAGCCCTGGTTCATCGCTTGCCGTGCCTGGGACCATGGACCCTGCTACCAGCACCCAGCTCTGTGCCCTCTACCATTATGATCATTTAAGACATCAAGAACTAATAGGACTGGTCCTTGCCTTTTAAGCTTGGGAACATGCAGCAGACAGTTTTATTCCTGTATGCTGATTCTAAACCATTAAACTTGATTATGCATTTTTATTCAAACTTTCTACTCTTTCAAAGGACTAAACAGTGCAATTCTGCCCAGGGTGTTTGGAAGCAGTATAAAAGTACAAACACTATTGGCAACCCGTTTCTGCTATTTTTGCAGTTTATTTTAATTAGTAACCAAACTTAAATAAAATTTTTCAACTCTGTATTTTTTTATTCCAAATCCTTAATGTCTTCCAGATCCACTCCAGGTTCACTGGACTGGGTGGTAACTAAGCCTTAAATTTGATCCAGAGGAAACTGCCATGCCCATTTTGAGCATTCTTTACTTGCTTACTTTTGCTCTTTTATTTTTAGCTATATTTTGTATTGCATTTCTCTCTGTGTGTGCATTTTATAATTATTACAGACTTTTCATTCTTATGTGGTATTGATTCTTGGCACTGAACTTAAAGGCTGGAATTGAGAAAACTATGAAATTACTGCATCAGCACAACCACTTGAAAGTCTCTGTTGTGTACCCAACTCTGCATTTGTCTAACCTCTGTTCAACCACTGTGCAGGATCCTATTTAATATATTCATCAGCTGAATATATTCAGACAGAAAAGGAGAGAGGGGTGAGAATATCAATCAGTTGTCATTTACCTGGTTAACTGTGGTCCAGAATTTGCCTGCTTAGCCTTAGAATGCAAAACATTCAAAACTTTCTTGCAAGTGAAACTTAAAAAAGGTGGAGTCATGATGACCAAACAATAAAAACAAAAAAAGTCTTTTTTTTAGTATGTTCTATGCCAATGAATTCCCCTGCAAGGAGTCTATTTTATTAAATGGAAGTGCAGAAGAAATGATTCCTTCTTTATTCAGAGGTGGGTTTCCCTCCATGAGGCCCAGGATGGGCAAGCTCTGTGCCAGTGACAGGTGTTGTGCACATGAAAATATCTCGACTTTGAAATCCAGTGCTTTGCATCTTCTCAGGAAGTTAGAAACAAAGAGAGAAAGTTTATATGCGTAGGGAAAAGAGATTTTTCAGTTTCCCAGTTAGACTCCGCGTGCTTTGGAAAGGTATTAAAATAATCTTCTTTCAAGCTGTGTTGTTCTTGTTTAGCAAAGGTATTCTGTATCATGAGGTATCTCTTAGGAGACTACCTTTGCACCCAGCACAGTTAAGACTCATGTTAACTAGTGGGTCTTCACAAAAAAATGAGGGTCTTGATGTTAGCTCTGGTGACTCCCCGGGTGACACAGGTATGACATCGGACAGTGGCCTTAGCTCCAGACCCGGGGAGGCTGACTGGAGAGGTGGTGCTCTGGCACCTGAGCCAGCGTGTCTTTGCTTTAGTTGTTGCAATGCTGACTGGACCAAAGAAGCACAGAGAGCCTCACATGCACTGTCCTTATAAATTCATTTTGCTTTGTGGACATAAGAGGCCCCATTGTGGACAACAGATGCTCAGCTTTGCAGCAGAGATGGAAGTTTGCAGCTCTGTCTGAGGGGGGGAATCGCTGCTGTGTTCTCCCTTCCCAGAGGCTGCTTCCTCCTCTTCCTTCCCTTCTTCCACACTGCGCAGCATCGCCACTGCTCCTTGAGTCCTTCTCTGTTAGCTCAAAGAGCAGAGGCCTGTACTTCTGGTAGGGATAGTATTTCAAATGCTGAGGTAATGATTTACCCAGTAAAACTAGAAATCTTTACACCACAAATGTTACCTGCACCAATACCATTTTGTCAGTCATTGCAGACTGTCTTCAGTAGTCTAGGGGTGTTAAAGGAGTGTTTCTGTTTGGGTGTGAGGAGTCATGGTCTACTGACTGGATAAGCATCTCAACCATGTTGCTGCATATCTATCAAATTACGTGCTACCTGGTAAATGAGGGATGCTGGTATTCCACCATGGCTCTTTACGTGTGTGTGTGTGTGTGTGTGTGTGTGCGCGTGTGCGCGTGTGCACCATGCACTTGTGTGTGAAGCAACCAGCACACTGAATGTGTGAGCATTTAATATACTTGCATTACATTGCTGGATGATGCCCCTTGTGACACCTGGGACTGTTTCTAAAACTTAGCGCCTGCAATCAGCGATGTTGAGTTGTGGCTCTGCTAGGAGACCACGGCCCTCCAGAGCCCCAGCGGGAGCGGTGGTGTCCCCCTTCAGCAGGGGTGGTAGCATTCCCTATCAGCGGGGTCTGTCCTCCGGAGAAGGCTTTGGTTTCTCCTTTCCAAAGGCCTTGCAGCCAGCAAGCCCCAGCCCCAAACCTCACAGTCTGACCTCTCATTTTCAAGCCACTTCCAATTCAGCACCCCGTGTGACTGCAGGAGCAGAAGAGCCACTCCTCTTGCCCATGCAGAGCAGCGGCAAACTGGGGAGGAGAAAGATAATTTTGTTTCCCATTTCCTTTCCAAAGTGAAAGGATACTCTATTCTGGAAGTATGCTTGACCAAGGAATAAGGCACAGAGGGTGAGGAGGGCAAGAAGCCACATGGGCACAGCAGTTACCTGCCAGAAAGGAGGCATCATGTTCACAGGATGTTAAATTCTTTTTTTATATTAAATTAATATACAGGGAGTATTATAGATATTCCTTTTCCATCTTAACCACACTTAGAGAGACTTAAGTTATTAATGCCAAATATAATAAAAATGTGTCCTAATCTGGGTTGAGTTTCTGTTTCTCATTTGCTCCTTGCCATCTTATATTTCTCTACCCCTCTTTCCTACCAGCACCTCTGTTTATATTGTGAGTCTTTCTTGTGTGTCTTGGTCTCCATACTTCCCTAGGCCCTGTTCCTTTCTCAGATTTTCTTTAGCCTTCTGCTCTCCTGTTAGCTGCAAATTGCCTTTTGAATATTTGCTTCCATTCCTTTATTAGCATGTTAATTTACTTATTTCTGGAGGACTGTGGCCAAGTGTTGGGGAGGATTTTTTCTTCTTCATCTTGTTTTAATTCTCTGCTCATTGTCTTGTATCACTTCCTCCCTTCTGTGTTGTGGAAACCTGTGAGAACCTGGCCTGACTACAGCACCATTTGCCTCATGTTAGATTGTCCAGGGGGTCCGAGCTTTATCCTCTTGCCTTTGGCTCCCTGCAAAGCTGAAGAATAACCTGAGCCTCAGGGACTACTGGAGCTACAACACTCTCAAATGCAGCAGGTGAATGCACGCAAAACGTGTTATCCTAAAGTCCAAATCAGTGCTTTGTCTACTTGCTTCTACCAATAACACCAAAGAAGCAGAGTCAGAGAATTAGGAAGGGGAGATCTGTAAAGCATGCTGCAGCAAGCGAGGGTCTCCATCCCCCCCATCTTTGTGGGAATGATGGGGGGGGATGTGAAGAAAATACTGTCATGAAAAATGGCTTATAAAAATCCTGTGTTCTGTTACAGACCTAAGTTAGTCCAAATCCTCTTCGCTTTTTTTTTTCTTCTTTTCTAGTGCATGATTTGAGAAGGTTCAAATATTTCACTGAGACAGTAAAATTTGTAGAAAGACAGGAAAATCTGAAAGCATTTTCACTGAACTTTTTAAAGGAAATCTCTCTGATAATTTTTTGTTGTTGTTGCTACCAGCTACAGAAATGTAATCCATCTAATAATAACATGTGTCAGCATAGGACCATGCCATTTCCTCATGCAAGTTCCCAAAGCACTTTTCAGACCATATATAGGGATCATTCACCTACCTCTTGGGCAGAAGGCACTGTGCCATTTAATAATGCCAACGGCACGTTACTATTAGCCCTGAAGAGGGGAAGTGAAGAATCATTTTTCCTATTGGATGACAATGGAAATTCTTATGCAGGCAGAAATGTGGTTACCTCAGGCATAATTTACTGCACTGAGGGACACCCAGGGCTCCCTCTCAGAGAAGAAATGTGCTAGAGGGCATTTAATAACCAGAAATGTTCAGAGTCTCCATTTATCGTGTCGGCTGTAGGACAACATTTGCTCCTTTCTCCTCAAAGTCATCTGGGGATTGATTTAAACTAGCAATAAGCATATTGGGAGGCAGTAGAAACATCAAAGGACAGTAAGGATTACAGCTGTTTTCCAAAGTATTTATTCACAGAGTGAGTGTATCTGATCCTCTACTTGATGAGCTGACAGTCACATTAAATGCTGCTTCATGGGTCAGTGGGGCAAGATGCTGGAGGTAACTTTGATATTAGTCTTTCTCTGTAACCATCTGTCTTTCATCATCAATAAGTTTCCCAATGATTTACCGTTCAGGCTCAAACTGTTCTTACTTGATCTCTGTCCAAAATTGATTGTTTGAAATATTAGTCATTCATCAACCATTCCTGAAGCCAGATATGGGAACAAAATAAATAATACCTCCCCAAAAGTGTAGTGGTTTCCTCTTTAAGAAAAAGGCTGGTGAGACAGAATGGACTGCCTCGAGGGTGTCCAGAGGCAGCCAGCACTGCTTTAATTTGTGTCTAAATAAAAAAACTGAGCCCTAAGCAAGAGGGAGTCCTGGGAGACAGTCAGCAGCCTGCATGTGGTGAAGCCACTGGTAGGTGACTGCATCCTGGACCTGAAGGGAAACCGAGACAGTAGACAAGAATGTAGGAACCCCCCCTGCTAAGCATTTACAGAAGGAAATGGGTATCTGTAGGGTTTGCTTGACTGAACTCGCTCCCTGTTTCTTTTTTCACTTCTTGTTCTTTCCGCATAGACAAAAAGAACAGCTTATTCCTTCCCTCTTTGGCTGTGATACTGTTCCTTATCAAAGGTTGTCCCCCCTACAGCAAACCTTGGTATGGCAAAAAGATCTTCAAGGAAGGGGGGGTGGGGGTGGGCTACTTTCATGTCCACTTTCTATGAGGGACATTTATCAAAAGGGCTGTCCTCTGGACAGGAGGCATCTTGAGGAAGTGGGTAATGCTCCTGCAGATGTGGAATGCCACAAATGAAGGGAGACAGTTCCCAGGTCAGAGTGGAAATATCTTACACTGCAGTCAAATATTTAAACTGTCCCTACTAATCCTGAGCTACCCCAGAGTTTGGTTTGAGCTAATTATAATTTCCCAGCACTATGTAGCAGCACAGAGCGTCAGGTGGGCTCTGAGTCCTCTGGTGACCAGGCAGACTTCCTGGGTCTGGGGGTGTCACAGCTGAAGAATGAGTAAGTGCAGTTAGCTTATGTCTAAGCAAACAGTTACCATTTTGAGTGCAGTGCAGAGCTACTCAGAGAGTCAAAGGTGAGAGAAAAGTCCACTTGAGGGGAGCATCAGGAGGGCAGGTGTGAGCAGGGGACAAGAGCCCAGGGACTGGAGGAGGGACTGGGTTCAAAGACCGAGTTTCTGAAAGGGAAGAAGGCAGGTAGGGCTGATGAAAATAGCTGAGTTTTGCTCATATTACCTTTCCATAGGGTGGAAGGCAGAATATGTGCAGGATGTGGATGAAATGCAGTCCTTGGAGGTGAAGTAGAGATGTTAGGCAGGACCAAGAGCTCAAGTGCATCCAGCAGCAGCACTCGCTAGGGTGCTGGGTGGGATGTCTCGTCAAAGTCTTGCTGAAGACCCAGGCACTGCCTGACAGAGAAGAGAGTCTGAGGGCCTTTAGTGCTGAGATGACCAGGGAAATAGTCTGCATCCCCATGAGGACAGGCTTGGATACAGTCCCAGTGGTCCTGAGGGCTGTGCAGCATCTGCCCATTACAAGGTGTGAGTGAGTGTCCATGTCTAGCGATCCAGGTGGAGATAGGTTGGTTTAGCCCTTTCTGTTCTCGTGGTAAATCCACCACTGGCTGGGTGAACTATGGAAAAGAGAAGTAGAATAGATGATACATCCCTTAACAGAGGACAAAAACAGGTCCAAGGAGCCACCAGCCTTGCTTCACCATCAAACCCAGCTGAGGTGCTGAGGAGAGGAGGTGTTTCCTAGCACGGGCTGAGAGACCACCAGCGAAAAGGTGATTTTTGTGAGGTATGAGAATGTTAAGTGGTGAAGTGAGGATAGGACAGGGAGAAGCAGCGTGAAAAAGGTTTCTGTTGTCTCTTATGGTCAGGAAAATAGTTTTGTGTTTGAAGATAAACTGAGCCCTGAGGAGAAGGAGCTGATCCAGGCTCTGTGGGTGGTGTCAGCCCTTCCCCGATTACAGAGATGGGCCAACAGTGTACAACTGAGTACATTTTTGTGTGTGTTTGGATTACTCCAAAATGCTTTTTCTTTTAAACCTTGACGTGTGCTTTCCCCCAAGGGATTAATATTGTTTGAACTGTTTTGGTCAGCTGACAATAGAAAGCCGACCATGAGTGAGTTTTTGCGTAAAATCCACTGGTGTGCTTTGGCTGCATTGCACCATCCTTTCAATGCAAAACAGACTGAACGAAGCAGTGAATCTGCTCCAGTTTGTTTTTATAACTGCAGGTTTGGTGAAAGAAGAACGCCTGGAGGTGTGTGCAGTCGTGGATGCAGGGCTGTGTAACCATTTCCTCATAAGTAAAAGATATCGCAGGTAAGGGGAGTTGTAGGAGACAGTGAGTACCGAGAGAGGAATGCTACACACCAGGAGAGAGGCCATGTGTGACACTGGCCTGCTGCACTGCATTTATCTGCAACCATCCCCATTCCACAGAAATTTTATGTATTAGCAGCTGGCTGCCCATTTGTGTGTTGCCTAAATGAACAGCTGCTTAACCTTCCTCAGAGAGGGCCCTAGAGCAGGTGAGGGGCACCAGAAAGCTTTTGAGATACCACCATCCTCTTGAATAAAGCAGCTGCTGACAGGTTACGTACAAAAGTTTGGTTGATTGAAAGAGGCCTTTAAATGGGGAACCCCACTCCATGATGCTTCAAGTTTCCTCCCACAACTTAATTTTCCTGCTTATAATATGATGAATAGCAGTTTGTGAACTTGCCAGCCTTGGTGTAATGCATCCTTGAATGAATGTTATGGGGGTTTCTGTTTTGATTTTTTTGTGTTTGCTTTTTCATTGCAGTTGGCAGTGTGGTAACTGGTTACTTCAAGTCAGTGGGCTCAATGGTATGCAGTCTGAATTTCTCCCCACTTTCTTAAAGTGGTCTTGGACAGCTATGCAAAAATCCACTTTCGAAATGCTTGCTGTCTTATACTTCTCTGTGACAGCAACTTCTGCTATTAGGAACTTCATAGTGTGTGTGCTATGGTTAATAATTTAATAATTTAATAAAAAAGATGATGAGCAATTCCTTTCATCCTCCTTTCATAGCCAGGAGACAATTGTGATCTGTAGTTATACTAAAAAGATGGGTGGGACTCCGATTCCTTTTGCTGCAGGTTGTAAACCTGCCAACCCAGTTACTTTCTGGAAAAAGCTTATTGTTTTTCTTGGCAATCCAGTGACCTAGTCAGTTCTAGATATCATGCAGCTGTATAATACCAGATCAATTTGTGCACCTATGACAGCCAAGCACACATAAGTTTAAAAAGTGGCTGCTGCACATTCACAGGGAGTCTAGCAAGGATGCATTTGGCTTGCTATGCATGAGCAGGTCCATTGTGCATGCTGGTATCAGACCTCCTTGGGGCTGACCACACGCAGCACTTAGGAGTCCGGTTGATAGAGCAGGAATTCAAGATACTGCTACAGTACAGCTAATACTGATTGATGCTCAACTAGCCCTACAGGTTTTTGTCACGCTGCCACAGCTTTTGCATAGGTGAAAGGTGATCCAGAGCTTGCTTATGCTCCAGGAACTCTAAATGAAAATTTAGCAAATATTGTCCTTCATAAAAATGTCAGATGTGTTTCATAATGAGATCTCTCAGGACAGGATAAACACAATTATTTTGCATGTGCAAGACAAAATGAGAGATATGGATCTTTTTAATGTCTATACTGCTCAAGTTCAAAAGCAAATGCTAGTCCCCAGAGTGTGATGCATTGCCATTTTAAAGCTGTGAGTTAGTATTTCCATTCAGTGTGTTGAAAACCTATTGCACTGTGGGGACAAAAACCACAACCCATTGTGCTCAGAATGAAGAACAATACTTGAGCAAAGACATGGCTTTTTTTTCCCCCTAAAGTAAGCCAAACCCACTATCTAAAACGTATTTAAAAAATCCAGCTGAAGAGAGAGCATAATGAGGGTTCATGTTGTGTCCTGTCACTTTTAAAGGGCTAATAGCCTTGGCAGTCTTATTTTAGGTCATGTCACTAGGGAGAAGTTGACATACAAGTAAGGAGGACCCAATGTGTAGTCTGACGTGGTACAGTATAGATAAAGCAAACTATCATTGGTCCCCTGTAGCAGTACTGCTTTAATGGAGTTGGCAAAGAAGTATGCTCTCTACAAGTACCAGCTAAAGCACTTAGTGCTGCTGTGGGAATTTCTCTCCTATTTTATGTTCCTGAAATTCACTTTTGGCACCTTCAGCCAGAGCTGAAGGGATAAATCCAGCTCATTAGGGGTCTAATCCAAAACCCATGGATATCACTGAGAGATTCTGCCAGCAACAGGGCTTACTTGAGTTTATTAATGAGTTGGTATCTCTCCTCCACATGTATCTGTGATTTAATTACTAGTGAGTACCACGACCTGCCCCTTCTCTAAGGGACAGCTGCAGGATTCAGAGTAGTGGGTTTTAGCTCCCCCTCTCAAAAAGACTCATCATTTGTTTTTCTCTGTATCTATTAGCCAAAAAGACACTATCTGAACCGAAAACACATTCCTTTTTTTTACTTTGACTCCTTGTAATGTTATGACACGTCCCTCAGATATCAGCACTGTTAAATGTCAACAAATTAATGTCCTTTCAGGCCTGGCATGGGCACTCCCGGATCCTGTTGGCCCCTTTTGCTACGGAGAGCAGCAGGGTGCCTCCAGCTGAGGCTCTGAGCCCAGGAATGCTCCCGTCCTGCACCTCCCACCCCACAGTATTCCCCTTTGTTGTGGCTGAGCAGCAGCACTGCCGGTCAGTGCCCACACAGCTCGGAAAGCTGCCTCTTCTTCTGCAGGAGCAGGAGAAAATGGCTGTCATCAAATTTACTTGCCTTTGCTGGCAGAACTCGCAAAAAATATTGGGTCCAAATTGGACCTAACCTGGTCATTCCTCCTGCCCAGATTTATATGCTTTACAAAAGCAGATGCAGGTCTTGAATAATATCACCTGAGTTGCATTTGCAATGAAAAAGCCTGTCCGAAACCCTGACCTGGCAGTGTTGTACACTATGCTTGCACACAGTTAAGAGATTGGTGCTAATGCAGGAAACTACAGCCTAAAAAGGCTGAAGGAGGGTAGAAAAATCCATTTAAAGAGCTAGAGGACTGAGGTGTGGAGAAAGTTTAAGTGAATTTTCTGCACCATCCTACTACAGCCTTAAGTTATGACACAACAAGGAACCTGTTTTGCTTCAGTGGATTAACCACAGGACTATCTTTTTTTGAGAAAAAAGACCCAAAAGGTGCCTTAGCAAATTTGTTGCCATCCTATGTTGAGCAATTGTGCTGAAAAAGGCAAAGAGTGAATGAGCTTTGTCCTGCGGCTAGTAGCAAGAGCTGTGGCTCTGGTACAGCCAGTAAATACTCACATAAGTGAGTGTGTGTCCAAGGCCTGGACTCAGGATTTACATCAGTGTGAGAGATACCAGAATCTGGATTCTTGAAGTCTGGGGATTTATAAAATGGTTATTTTAATCACATGATTAGAATTTAGATAAACATTCAGTGAGTAACCAAGGCATGTCCCCCAAACAAAGTGAGTCAGACACACCATTTAAGGGAAATAAAAGGGGAAGAGTTTCATTCCAGCTCAAGGCTTATCCCAAAAGCATTCCAGCACTCGGTTTGAGGCACTGGCAACAGGAAGCTGAGTCTTACAAGCTTCCTCATATACGTTTGTCTGCAGAAAAACTATGTGACTTTACTGCTGTACGATAGTCTTCCAGGCAACATGTTACCTTTATAATATGCTGATGTGGTTTTCTTAAGTAGCTCCTATGTATGCTCATGGGCAAGAAATATTCACATTAATTGTGTGTGAAAATCCCACCTCCTGCCCTGTGCTGAAGTGTGTAATCTGCTGAAGTACCCCACTTAATTTTTGGGCTTGGGGATCTAAAATTTTAGAAACAAATGTGCTGTATCTGATTTTTTGTGGTCCCCAAGCCATCAGCCTAATTATACGAGTGGAATGGAGGGAGTGAAGGAGAACTTTGAGTGCTTGTTAATCAATTGTACTTTCATGCCTGACTCTTGTTTTCTTTATGCATCCTGATGTTCCTTCTGTTCTCTGTTGGCTTGTAGTACTACGTTTTGAGGGACAAGAGCTAAATTCAGGGTGAATTTAGGCATGGAGAAAATACATTTTTGATACTTTAATGCCACCCTTGTCTTTTAATGCATGGAAATTGCTGCCTGGTCTCCTGTGAAGTCAGTTTACACTAAGGTCAAAGTCTTGCAAATATTCAATTAGGAGACCAGTCAAGTATGTGGGATTAAGTTGTTTATATAAACGTTTGCAGAACCAGAGTGTGAGTTCACAGGCAGGCAGGCATGGGAGCTTTGGTTTCCCAGCTGATCCATAAAAAGGGTCAAACATAGTATACTGATAAACATAGTACACTGACAAAAAGCTGGCCAGTCTCAATCCAGTCCTGACTGAAGCTTCTAGTACCAATTCCCTGCTGTTTATGCAGGTTACATTTGAAGCTGATGAGATTGTAATATGTATCATTTAAAAAAAAAATCAGTCTCTTAGCTGGGCACCACTGCACAGCTCTACACACAAATACATACCTGGGAGTATAAAAGCAGAATCCACTTTAAGTATAGCAAGAGTTCCCTTCTGACTGCCAAGGAGCAGGACTGATGTAAGCTCCTTGCAGGTGAGAGCAGGCGAGAGTGGAACAGGTCCCATGGACTAAGAGCTGAAGACAGCTTGGTAGCACCACTCTCTAGGGTTTTCTGCAATCATTTTCCTTTTTTTCTGCTTCCAGTACCAAACTTCGGAAAGAAGCCAGAGAAAGTGGCTAGTTTTCAAACCAGAGGAAGCCAAAGACTTCCATGAGAGTAGGAGAAAATAAATTCCTGTTGGGGAGGCAAGCAAATGCTTTCTCAAACCCTACCTGAATTTTGGTGGGCCAGAGCAAGACTGATGGAGTTACCCTTCATATACTGCCATTTCAGACACTCCCCGGCATGGATGTCTGTGGGGTCTGAGATAGTACCAGGCACAAGAAATGGGTAACAACAAACCCATTTAGCTCCATCTCCACCACTAGTGCATGTCTCAGCTCCAGACCAAATGAACAGAGACCCTGTGCCCTATGCTCACCTTGGGGAACCTGACTTTTCCTGAATGTCATTGCAGTTTTAATTTTAAAAAATGATGCATAGAGAAATAAATGTGTAGGTCCAAGAGGAAGCACCTAGTACTTTTAACTTGGCCTCCTATGTGGCTTAACCCATGCTCTTTACATCCTTTCCTAATGGTGCTGTGCAGCAGAAGGGTGCAGTGAGGACAGTGTCTTGCCCTGAGGGTGATGCCACTTCATGGGGGACTAGAATGTGTTGGGAAATAGAGGAAAAATGAAGACTTCAATATGTGGAAAGTATTTGGTGCCTGTTTCCCTAATTTCCACGCTGGTCAGGGCAAGGAAAAACGAAGTGATTGGTGAACAAGCAAGACCACTGATTTTACCCACCCCCACGTGCCAGAAGGAGGAGCGACTGCAGCAACTCTCTGTGAGTAGCCAGCATGAAAGGATAGGGAAGTCCCTCGTGCACTTGTATTTTTTAGGACAGTTCCCTCGGACAGCTTGTGGTTACACTGCTGAAAATATGCAACTGGGATCTTCTGAGAGGAAAGGTGCTTTGTCAGTGCAATATACTGCTTCTGTTGCTGCACTTGAATTTTTTTCTAAGCAGTGGTATCTATACCGGAGTTATTAATAGACTGAATTGTCCAAGCAGGGATTCTTCACCCTTCCTGATACAAATTATGCACTGTATGCCCGTTGCTACAGCGTGTACAGCTATGTTACAGCTAGTACAGTCTGTTTTTCACTAAGTGCATCAGTGAACAATGTTTAAACAATGTTTTTAAAAAAAGTACTGGCAACAAAGAGATGACTTATCATTTGCAACTTTAAAAAGGAGCCTGCAGCTGTACGAATCTGGAAATAATATAAACTTAACCCACAGGACTGTTGCATTGGTTTTAGAAGAGCTTACTTTAAAGTTGGTATGTGGACTCACTAAGAGACTGAGTGGTTGGCAAGGATGCTAACGATTTATGGAATGTGTCTTTGGAAAGGATTAAAGCAAAAAACATGTTGCTTCTTAGCAGCTCTGAGCTAGTTATATAGCTCTAAGGGGCGAGCGTTAAATTTTAAGCATCCAGTATGTAAAGCTTTAAAGAATAAACTTTTTTCTTCCCTTGCTCTGGTGCTTGGGATCAAATTCAGTCCAGACTGGATAGACTAAAAATCATTCCCATCTGATGTCCAGGAAAAGGTCAGGAGCTAAAGGAGTACTGGCAGTGGCAAAGCAGTTCCCAGCTTGCCTAAGTACTATTTGTGAACTGCCCAAGATAACAGTTAGCATTTTTGCTCTAAAAGTCCCAAGCCTCATATAACTGTGTCTCTTCAGTAATTTTCTCCCTCTATGTTGCTTTTCGAAACTGCTTTACACCAAGTAAAAACACAATTAAAACTGAAGCCTGAGAACTTGACTAAAATATAAAAGCTCCATGATTTGGCTGGGAAGTCTTTCATTTTCTGCATTCATTGGCCCTGTAGTGACTCGATCTAGGTGCTCATGCTCCAGTTTCTCGCCATGTCACTGGCTCCATCCTCTTCCTGTGGCATAAGCAATCCTAAATCAGCTTGAAATGACAGTGACAAATCTCTCTAATTGACACCATCTTTCTCTGCCTGTAATGGAGATTCCCTGCTACTAATGAAACTAACTCTGTTTTTTCCCTGTGTGTGTGTGAATGGATGTGTCGCTGCATCTGTGTGTGTTTGCAGAAGACACTAGGAGAGGACTTGCTGCCAAAATCAACTTTCTATTCAGTGCTGAGGAGAGGAGAGGCCCAGCATTTTTCTCAGCCCTAATGTTGGGGACTAACTGTGCCAGTGCTGCTCCTCCTTGGGAAATCGCAGTTTCACTGCTCCTTTGGGATATGCATAAGGGACAAGTGGCCCCCTCAGAGATAGAGTTAAGCCCACGAAAGGCTTCAGACATCAAAAGGATGCTCTGGTGTATGTTCAGTGCAAAGGGCAACGTGTGTTGCAGGGGCTGTTGTTCATCTGTTGTGCCATTCCTAAGCACAGGGACAGACCCAGACAGCTGCAAAGCAGTAGTTTGCTCCATTTCCAGGGAGCATCTTCAAGCCAGCTACCACTGGAAATCTATTCGTGATGGCCATGGTTATGGAGCATCTGACAATACTGGTAGTCCAAAATGTAGACAAAACTACAGCCACTTTCACACTTGAGGGCAGGTGCCTTAGGAAATGGGAGATACATATCTAATGACAAAAGTTGTTGGAAATAACTTTCCCAAGAGGAACAGTGTCCCTTTTCCCACCAGCATTGCTGCCGTCCCCTAGCAATCTGCTCTTTCTCCACATGCTCATTTGGCTAGGCAAAAAAGAAACCTGGTTCATGATGACACTTCTGTGTGATGTGCAGGTGTCTTATGTGCTACCTGTCATCTACCATGCAGGTCTTGGTGACTTCAGGAGTAAACTCATAGGTAGGTGGAGTCTGAGCCCCAGGTGGGGAGTGGGGGCTTTGGACGTGGATGAGCACCTTAGTGGGTCTGAGCCATTTTGGAGGACTTCCATTGACTATGGCAATTTCTTATTGGGATCCTGTTTCTCTCCAGCTTTTCATGGATTCCACAATTGAGTCCTGTGGAGCTAACAGGAATACGCTAGACAAGATGAGTTAAGTTTAAGGGTGATCAAAGTGAAAACTTTCCTCCAGAAGTTGCACCAAATGGCCAGGCTGTCTTTGTGATCTAACTTTGAAATCCTTCATGGGTCACTATAGAAACTAACAGTGCTATTGAATAATTCATTCTATTTTAAATTTATTCAGCAATCTTTAAGAGAATGTGAGTAAACATAAAATTATCCCTAAGGATTTTTTATGACTTTGTTTTCAGAGTTTAGAAAATATTCTGATAATGCTTGCTTTGACAGTGAATGTGTAGATCAGTGCAACAGAAGCAGAGTGTCCTGTATTGTTTGTGAGGCTCTGAGAAGGAATCAGTTGGCTAAAACACAGAGAGATGAACAACTCTTTCTTCTTTAAAGGGAAAATCCTAAAGCTAATGATTTCTGTATTTAGAATAAGGGAATTTACCTCTAATTCTATGATATGTTATTGAAAACTCCATCTTTTTCCCTTACCATGTTGCCTATTCCGATAAAGTCCCTAGAAAAGGTAGAGACAGATGCTCATTGCTAGGCACCTGAGTGCACTAATAAGCCTTAATGGCCCTGACCAGCCACACCTGGGCCCTCCACCACACCCTGCTCTGGGCTCAGGAGCCCCATTTAAGATCAGTGGGCTGTATTCACTCTCTGCTTGAGCTATGTTCTGGAGGTGCTGGTTTCTAGTGGTGTGTCTGGCTTTGCCTTGTGGCTGGACCTTGGATCTGGGCTGTAGGTAGCTTGCTTGTCTCTTAGATGGGCCCCTTGGACATGTGTTGTAGCTTGTGTCTGGCCTTAACTCCTGGATGGACTTTGGCCCCATGCTGTAGCCTTGTCTCCAGCCCTGTCTCTGGCCCTGTGTCTTGCTGCTCCTGATGGGACTCCCTGGCTAGATCCTGGTCCTGGTTTATCTCTTGCTGTGTCTGGGGCTGTTGATGGACCCTGCTGCCAGCACCCTGCAGGACTGTGCTCCATTGCTTAACATTCTGCCTGTGGTGGGATCGCACTTGGCTCCTGGCTTGCCTGCTCTTGGGAGCTTCTTGCTTTGGTGTTTGACTTAGCTCCTCTGTGCTTTGCTGAGGTGAGAAGAGAATGTGTAGGTACTAACAAAGTTAAGAATATGAATACTAATCTGTTAATGATTGAATTGCTGAAGCCTGATTTCTGCCCCCCCTCCCAGTGGGTTTAAGATTATGGAGTTTTAGAGCTATTTTCCATTCCCTTTTCCCACACAGACTATTTTTGAGCTGTTTTTGTGCTTCCCCCAGCTACTGGTTGGGTGAAGGAAGATAATGTGCCATGTCTGGTTTCGAGTTGCAAGCGTGCTGCTTGGCTACCTGGAAAGTCAAACAGCACAGATAAGCTGCAGCCTTGCTGTCAAAATGGGATGCCAATGTGTGTTCCTATCCTCAGGTCCAGCTGCAGATTTTTCACAAAACTTCATGGAATTTAGTAGGTTTTTTTGAGCACTTCTGTTAAAATGACTTGAAACTATTCAACTGGTTCAAAATCCCTTGCATGGGAGGGGTGGAAAATAATGGATGTGTGGAAGATGGACAGCTTATTTCCACAGGTGACTAGGCTGAAAAGGGATCTATCCTTTCAGTGGTGAAGGGAGTGTGAAGAATCAACTTGAAATTAGTAGAAAGTTTTCTTTCTTCTTGGACATGGGGAATGAGGAGTGTGGCCTTTGAATCTGGGCCAATAGAAAGAAGTAGGGTGAAGATTGCAGGTCAGGGGACCTGGTGACAGAAGGAAAGGTGAAAGATCTGCCTCAGTTCAAAGCGGGATGAAACATGAAGAAAACTTGATTTGAAAGCTGAATAATGTTCTAGTCAGTGTAAGTGCTCTGGCCTGAGCTCTGGTGTTGGGCGGAGGAGAGAATGGCCTCCAGCTCACCACCTGGGCTGAAGTAGATTAGTAAGGAGCTACTTAATGCCATTTTCTGCTGAACAAGAGTCAGGGATTAGTGTACCAAGCCTGCGCTGCATTTGTATTCTGTGAGAGTCTAAGTTTTGGGTGTCAGGGTAATGAAATGTTGGTGTCTTCAAGGGATGATAGTACAGCTGAACTGTACCAGTCTACCTAAGATGAAAGGTTACTGTGAGCAAAGTTATTGCAAGGGACATGCACTGGGATATGCCTCAGCTTTTAAGGTGGTGAGTTCCTGCCTGTGTGGGATGCCATGCGTGTATGTGCTGGGGGACTGGGGTTTCCAGACATGAGGTAGCCTTTGAAGGTTTAATGCTAAGCATGTATCTAGCAGTATCAGGACTTCCCTCCTTCAAGAAGGCGGCTGTCCTATGGCCAGGAGTGACTTTCAAGCAGTAAAACATTCAGTGGGGGGAAGGGAGGTTGCAACATCCCTGCTATCACCAAAACACTAGTCTGTAATGGTTTGGGAGTGGAGCATAGAAATAACCCAGGAAGGGAACTTGGCCATTTTTTGGTGGTGGTGTTTCCCCAGTGACAAGGCTTCTGTTCAAAGGCTCTGAATACTCTTGGCGGCTTCTGGCACTAAAGATTTTGCAAGGATATAGTACATTGTGACATGAAGACACTTGGATATCTTTGTGTTTGGAGGTGCTTTGTGTCCCCAGGGTGGCTGGCTGCAAAAGGCAGCCGTTTGGGGAATCCCTCACAGAGGGCAATGGAGCTGAGAACTCTGGTCATGATTGGTAAAGCTGAAAACTTTATAATGGGTTTAGTGATAGAGCCACAAGACCTGAGCAAGCAATGCTTCTCCCATAGGCTGCAGGCCACTGTGTCTGAATTGTGACACTTCTCTAGTTACTGTCAGCCATCTTAGCTGGAGGTCTAGCAGAGAGGAAGGTTGAATGGACACTGGATATTTGCACCAGTGCAGGGCAAACTGAACAAACTGCTGGCTACTAGTAACACTAATGGTTATTGTGTTGTCTGGGACTGCTGGTGTTTGTCAGACATTCTCTCCACAATTCTCAATATCTGAACCTTTTCTTGCTGCTGTCAACAAGATGTTGAGAGAATGCTGAGAATCTGAAGGATTTATCTGATCTACATAAATGTCTAGAAGCTCTTGGAAAATTGCTCCTGCCTGATATTTCAATTGTTCTCAATGCTTACTTTAAGATAGTGATAAGCAAGCTTCAAAAACATTGTTGGTAATAAGTACTCTTGCAAAAGCTGTTCTATTTGTCTGAACAGTCCTTGAAGAGGTAAATGGTATTTGTGGTGTAGAGCCAGCATGGCTCATGACCTTGCACATGCCAGGTCTCCTGAAGTGTTTAATATGGATCTTGGCACAGGGAGACACTGGACTACGAAGTTGTAGAAGTACCAAAAAGGAATTATGTCTTAAAAATGTGCTGGACATGCCAGACTGAGCTGATGCTTGTATGCTGTGTGGCTCCTGTAGGCTCAGAGATACATATCTCCCAGATCTGGATTTAGTACAGCAGCTGCAGGCAGGACTGTAGCTTGCTTTTGGTCAAAGCAGTTATTCTACCTCTCTTTACTTATAGGCAAAAAGGCCTTTGAGACCCAGTAAACTTCCTTCTGTCTTTCCTCAATCTCTTAAGACAAATGTCCTAAATAAGGAAGAATTTCACTTGTTTTCCTCTTACCAGCAGCTTGTACTGTCCTGTTGCTGGCATCTCCTTTGCTCTGACAAATCTATATAGCTTGATGCTTCTTGTGGGCAGCTCTCTCAGAGTATGTATACTTATTACAGTGTTGCAGGCTGCTCTCACTGCAGCATGTTAATCAACCCCAAACTGTTATTAATAGGAAAAATAATTCGGGGTCCAAGGAGGAGAGCCTGATTTAGGATTAGAAAGGGTTTTCAGACTGGAATGGTGGAAAGAAGATTGATTGCTAGAGATGAGGCAGCTATCTAGAGGATATGGATCTGGCTTTTCGTTTGGATGCAAGGGCATTGAGGGGGAAGAGGAAAAGGAGTGGGTTTAACTTGAACGCTTTCAAGAAGAAACTTGTGTTGCAAGAGTTTTAACCAGCTGTGATGGCTGAGTTTAATGAAAAGGATTATCTTAAAAGTGCTTTTAAAAATATGGGACCTAGGGTGGTGGCAAGGAAAAGGTACTCTTAAGGAACAAACACCTCACCTGTACCAAAAGGCAGGCAGAGTTGAAGATGATACAAAGCATTCATGCTGCTTTGAGTAATAACTGCAATAAGCACAATCCCAGGTGCACCCTGCTGCCTTCTCCATGAGTGGCCCTTGACTTATTTGGGACTCATGAGAAATGTGGACTACTGCAGAGGAGTTGCATCATCTGCGACTTGTGGAAGTTTATCTTCATTGCCTTGTTAAAACTCCTTCTGAAAAGGACAATGTAGGGAGGCTAGATCAGTTCATGTGAAATTGTGGGTTCAAGAACCGAGCTGTCCTTGTACTCTCTTCTGTGGGCTTTATTGCTCTTATGACCCCTGGAAAACCCTCACTTCTGGAAAAGGATCCAAAGCTAATTACAAGGGTCACTTTTGTGGCACTAGCTGAATGGGAAATGCAATTGCTCCACACTTGCACAAACAGAGGCCTGGGAGCAGCTGCCTGCCTCCATGGGACCAGCTTGCTGTGCCTGGCTGGAGAATGAGAGGGACAAGGTCTGAAAGAAGTTTCACAAGAAACTCCTTTATTAAAACAAGTGGGCTTATGAACTTGCATGCTTAGATAAGAAATATGTGCCTTAATGTGATTCTACTCTACTCAGTTCTGAGGGAGGTCTTCAGACTTCAGTCCCAGGGCTTAATTTTCAAGGCTCTGTAAAGACATGTAACAATTAATGCTCTGATACCCTGCTGCTTCTATTGCTGCACAATTAATGTGAAATTAAATTGATTAGATGATATCATTACCTCAGAAAAGGCAGCTTAAGTATCCCTTTTCTGGTTATGATGTCATTATGGGTGTTCTGGTTTATTTTGGCAACTGTTTGAGCTTGAAACAATCATGTTTAAATGAAAACAATTGGACGTCTTATACTACCTACAGCTTTTTTAGTAGATTACTTCTCTGAAAAGAGGTCTTCATTAATCCCTGGAGATGGCAGACCTGATTAAATTTGATCATTCTTGGGCTTTTGGGTTCAAAATCTGAATTTAGATCTGAACTTGGTTCTGCTCTTCAGGCTGAAATGTAAGAAAGGTTAGGTGTGACAGTGAATTAATCCAATATTGACAATACTGAACATTCCAGTATTATGAGTCAGGCTCCTCCCAGTTCTGCACTTGGCTTAAGTTAATGAAAATTAGCAAAAATACGAAGTTATCTATATTTGCTGTTCAGTTTTGAACCTGCAGGGCTATACTTGGGTTGCATTTTGTAGTTTTCTTTCCATGCAATAGTAAAGCTATATTTTTCTAGGGAAGCCTATAATTCTCATATGAGCTTTTGTCTCCAGGTGCTCTCAAAATATTGCCAATTGTCAAAAAACTAAAATAAACAAGATGGTTTAAACAACATAGAACAATGGTCCTGTTAAACTGTTCATAGTTGATATTAGGGCAGCCTGTGGGAACTGAATGAATTTCATTCAGATCTTTTTCTTGTTTTTTTGTGCATTTATGTTGTTACTGAGTAAATGATGGCTGCTGTGAAACAGGGGGAAGGAGGGTTAGTTCTGATACCTCTGAATAATATTGAATTGTGGGTTTTGGTCAATAAAGTAAAGAATATTTCACCTCTCTTAGCATAGTATAATTCTGTCTGGTGAATGTCTCCTTGGTGCTTGGTCTTATCAATCTTCATGCTCTTTATGTACTCTGGTGCTTTCTGCCCTCCTTAGTTTTGTGCTCCTATTGCCTTTGATGATCCTTGAAAACATTGAAAATTCCCCATTGCTCAGCATCCTGTGAGGAGGGGAAGTACTGATCTCACTTCAAAAATGAGTTCATAGTAGCCTCAGATGACTAGAATACTTGCCCAGATCATGCAGTAAGATGTTTTCAATGGCAGGAGAAAATCATGGTAAACCTGCCTATCAGGGTTCATATTTACACTGGAAACATTTTCTAATCAGTTACAGAAATTGCAAAAAACATGAAAGCTTTCCTAAACTTCTTGCATCTATACTATGATTCTAGTCCCAACAAAAATGCAGATGTAACTGGATTTGTTTCTTAGAATGATTTAAAATTAAGCATGCACTGTAGGTCTAATCAGATATTTAATGGCTCTACCTGAACCAATTCTAAATCCTGTGAAACCACACTTACAAAACAGAATGCCTCTGTTCCTCCTGCTCTAACCACAGGAGAATGTGTCCTTGCAGGACAGGATTCTGCTGTTCTCAGTTTATTAATAGAGCATGTTCAGAGTCTGGCTTTTTGCACATGTGTTTTATTGCAGAATACTTTGTTAATTCTTAAGTCTCTCGTCTTCAAACAAGACAAACCCATGTAATCAATCTCAGATCCAGGATTCTGCTTACCTGCTGTTGTCTGAACCCATAGACTCTGTTTGCCCTGGAGCTTTTTTGTCTTCTTGGCAGCTGCTCTCATTCCAATTACAACATATCCTTGGAAATTCAATACCTCATTTTTCTATTATTTAAATTATGGCTCACATTGTAGTTCAATGAATTTAATTAAAGCATTTCCTTACACATATGGTGTCCATGTGGACAGGGAATAAAAACATCTAATCTTAAAACTAGGCATATGTAATAATTGCAACACAAGATTGTTCGTTCTTATTACATCCTTCAGGTAAGATGAATGCTCATTGCCTGGAGGAAGACATAATCTATATGAGCTGGTTTTTATTCCCTCATCTGCTACCTAAGGATTTATCTGTTTTAAATGATGAACAACCATATTGAGAGGAAGTTATAAGCCAGTTTGAAAGTCTAGGAATAACTAAATATGGGGAAACTAAATGTCTGGGCTAGTGTGTAGAAACACTGCCAAATGGCACCAAAACCTGCAATGGGCATCCTCTTCCAGAACCAGCTGTGCTGGTTGCTATTGCTCCTGGTGGAGATGACTGTCACTTTGTGCTTGATGCATATGTGACCTGTTTCAGCCAAGTGAGTCAGGCCACTGTGAAGAGTGTCCACTGATAAAATGAATCTTCTGAACTGCAGCAGGCTGGGAAGGGGCATTAGCAGAGGCGGGGGAGCTACTCTGAAGCACAGGCAGTAAGAGCTCTCTGCATAATCAACTTGCACATGGACAAAGCAGGATGGAAAAGGAGTCTATTCACAGCCTTGAACTCCCTGCCCTCAGGCTATTATGCAAAATAAAAAGTGAACATAGGGTAAACTGTAGTTATGAAGGACTTTGCACTGAAGTAGGATGCAGCATGAACTACACTAGTGTGAGAGCCAGCTATAAAATCAGAATGCTCTGTGCCCTAGCAGTACCTGTGCTAATGCGCATTTTCCTTGAACACGTTTGCTACTTGCTGTTCTCTCCAAGTACCCTTCTGGGACTGGGCTGTTAACCTGATTAATTAGGAAACTAGGAACTTCATAGGATTCTTTTATTTTAAACTTTCTTTGCAGTTTTTAATGCTTTCTCATCTTAAATATTAGTTATAGCTACAGAATTTTTCCTATCTCATGCTACAACATCTTGGTCTTTGTTTTGGTGACTTTAATGATCTAGTAAAAGCTTCAGCTGCAATGCTCTTAGACCCTGTGCCCTCCTGTTTAAAAAGCCAACTGAAACAAATGGATAGACTCCGGTGGCATTTAATGGGCTTGGAATCGGGTCCTTGAATATGAGACTAGCCATCTCCTTGTGAGAAAGGTGTTGGGGAGCAGCAGCAGTGGCTGCTGGTCCCTGGGGGCCGTGGTGGCAGTGGGGACTCCCCAGACCAGTCTGGGGTGGTGGGGCTGGGTCAGGAGGCCCCCCTGTAGATGGGGGCAGGAGGTTGGTGGGGAACCAAGGCTGGGCCAGGAGGTCCCCACACAGGTGGCAGGGGGCCCCCCTCTGTGGTTGGGGTTGGTGGGGCCTGTGGCCAGGCCGAGCAGTGGGGCTGTAGGCCAGGCCTGGCCTCCCCTCACCCCTGCCATGGGGCAGGGGGCAGGCAGGGTCTCCCCCTGGTACCCCTGGGGGTGCTCCCCCAGGGGACTCAGGGTTGTCTCCCCCTGTCCCCCCCACGCTGCCCTCAGCTGAAGCCCTGGGAGCAGGGTGATGTGCCTGGGGCCCTCATGAAAGCTGCAGGCTGCTGAAAGGGGATTGTGATGAAAAACATTGAAAGTGCTGAATCTGACTGATGTTTCTCACAACTTTGTGGTAGGAGTTTACTGTATTTGGAAAATCCAAAGCTGATTTGTAAGCATCTCTTCTGAAAAAAGTACTTTAGCCTAACTTCCTAATGAACTTAAGTGTACATGACCTGAGATTTCCTCTCTTTCTCTCCCCAGGTTTCTTCAAGCCTGAGGGTTAAATTTGGCTCAAGCTGGCTGGAGGATTGACATCTCAAAAATGGTGAGTTCTGATTTTTTTTTTTTTTTTTTTGAAATAATTACTGAAGCCGTGGATGCCATGTGAATTCAGTGTTTGGTTTGTCCCACCAGCTGGCTAGTGGGTGTGTGAAAGCTAGCTGGTCCATCAGCCCCACAGCTGGGAACCAACTCTGTTATGTACTACCCCTTGGGTGGCCAGCGGCTGGGTGCTACAAGAGGAGCTGAAGGTGCAAAGATGCCCACGGGATATAGTGAAGTGAATTTGCAGGTGGAGCAAGAGGTGAGGGCTGAAGCTGTTAAGGAGCTCTGGTTGAAGAAGCTGCAAGGATTTTGGTGATGCTAGGAAGGAAAGTTCCCAGGTATGGGCTATAATCCATAGATAACTGGCCCTCATTAGCGCTATTGGTTATGGAGCAACTTGTTTGGTTTTCATAGGAATGCCTGAGCTGTCACGATGAACTGGGCTACTGGTCTGTCTCGTCTGGTAACGTCTCCCTGAGAATGGCCAGTATCGGATGCATCAAGAGAAAATTGCAGGTGACAGTTGTGGAATGATTACTTGGGGCTAGGCAGTGACTGTTATGTGTCAAACCTCCTCCTTTCCCATCCTTGGTTCAGTTTCCTGCTCATTGCTGCTTCCTTCAGGAGTAGAAGGTGCTGTGCCTTTGGGGTGTGTGAATGTTTGGGATGTGCTGAGGCTGCTCTTGTCCCAGGCAGAGGTTGACACTGACTCTACGGTCAATCCCTTTGCTGTTTTGTCAAGCCTAGAGTGTCTATGAAGTCTTTCCTTCACTCCCATTCTATGTGCTCTTTGAGGGGAAAAAAATAACACAAATGCAAAACCAGCCACTAGATGTCTAAAATAACACAAACGCTATCACAAGTCCAGCAGCAAAATTACTATTCAATTAAATGTACAATCAAGCCTTCAAATGACAGGAAACTCAAAAATTAATATGTGAAATAGGCAGATTCAGCTGTTTGTCCCTTATGAGCCACTGAAGCACAGGTTTTTGAATAAAAGGTGAAATATACTGTGCAGCAATAGTGTTATAACACCTTAAAAGCAGGGTCACCTGACTTTAAGATCACCTACACTTGACAGCATGTGATAATGTTTTGAGTTAAACCGTTTCTGTAGTTGCATGTACTGAGGAAAAGTAATAGAAGTTAGGTACACAACTACAAGATCTCTGAACAGAGGTGAAGGCACTTTAGAAACAAGATTTAGTTGCAACTTTTTTTTTGCTGAATTATCCTAACAAGGAAACTAAATCAAGCTAAGTATAATGAGTGGTTAGCTTATAATCCATCACTTGTTTTCCTAAAACATGAATTTTTGTAGCACTTCCATCTACTATGATTTCAAAGTATATCTCAATGTAGTAACTGCTTTCCCAGCTAAGAAAATACTTTCATTTTTGCTTGAATATAGTGCCAGTCTTTTCTACTTTACCTTTCCATGGAATCAGCGAAAACAATGTGTTGCCAGCCATGCTGGGCACAAAAATCCCAGTTGCATCTGGCAGAAACTTGGGGTAAATCTATTGTAAAACAAAATTTGGAGGAAGTTGTTCTACTTTAATAGTGATCAATTCCAGAAACTCACATTTGTGAGCTTCTGGTGAATCCTTTAAATGTGTGAAAATATCACTAATGAGTGTTTGAAAAAGGGCCTCTTCAGTCAGTCTGCCTCTACTTGGAGGATATTGCTGGAGGTAATGAAAGCATGCAAAGCATGCTCTATTTATAACTTAAAATGTGTGGTATCAGTGCCTGTCCACATGAGCCTGTCATGTTTGCAGAGCAGTTACCCAGCTGTTCTGTTCTGGAAGTGCAACAAAGACTACATGGGCTGTGCAGCCTCCTCCCAAGCCCCTATATTTCAACAAGTGAAAAACAAAAGGGTGTATCACACATGTCCAACCATTATGGGCTGTTAGTCAGAACATGCTGTGTGCTGCAGGAGTCTGCTGGCTTCAGCATATGCTGGATGAGGGCCTTTGGCAGCATCACAGGCTCCACCATCAGCAGTGTCTTCTACTCTGTGCATGTGTCAAAAAAGTGAAAGTGTCAAATGCTCTGTTTGTTTGCATGTTACTCTTGAAAGCTGGGTGTGGTGGTGGGACACCCCCTTTTCCCTCAACAAGCTGAAAGAAAACTGGCTAAATAACTTGTTGTTGATTGCTCATCCTAAACAAGTGGGTTTTGTTAAAAACAGATTTAGTTTGGACTTTGCAAGGGAACAATGTATATCATCTAGCAAATAATCTTCCAGCTCTATTAGCAGAGCTCTCTTGATGCTCAAGCAAAACTTTCAAAAGCACTGTGTGGTGCTACCTCCCCTGCCCCAAAGTGTCTTCATGTGGTTTTGTTTCAGATTGCATTTTATTGAGTGGATATAGATTATTATGTAAAAAGTTCCATAACTCAATTCTATGCTAATATTTATGTACTTTGCTTTCCTGATAACTTATGGATGCTGTTTGCCTCCTTGTTTCTGTTGCTCTGCAGTGGTAGAGCCCAAGTTCTTGGATCGGTTTACTAATATTCAGAAATTGAGTAACACTGAATAACCACTCCCTTTTGGAGCTGTTAAAATACTTTTTCTACTTATTTTACAGACGGACAGCTGAGGCAGTGTGGTGAGCTGCATAAACATCTCTGCTCTGCAGAGTATTGGTAGAGTTGAAAAGAGAATCCAGGGTCTTTGGGACAGTGACCCTTTTATGGGGCAATTTCCTACCAGAGCACTCATTTTTGTACAAAACCACAATGAAATTTAAATGGCAAGTTTTTCTGATAAGCAAATCCAGTCAGCTGCATTGTCCTATCACACTGATCAGTTTCCTGTTCTTATATAGGACTTCTTCACTTTACTGGGAGAAATTCATGTTTACTGGCTTTAATTTCTGCTAAACCTGCAGAAGCCAATGGATGGAGAGAGAAGGGACTTTTCTGTCCTTGTTTATTATCAGTGGTGATGGTGTTTATACACTTCCGTCTGGCTACCCTTGTGGCTCCTTGCTGAGGCTGAAGGCCTCACCTGCTTTGCAGGAGCACTGTTGATATGTGAGACTTAGCTTGACCACTTAACCATTAGATCACAAGATGGGTTTGCAGGCCTAGCAGTTAGGGTGGTGTAGCCTCATCTCTAATTCTGAATGTAAACTGCTTGCAGTTATTTGGAAACCGATATGTGGCAGTCTCTGAGGAGGCCATTCTGACGAGGTTATTCTTGGAGAGCTGCACATGTACAGTTAATTGTAGCTCTGGATGGGTGTGGGGTTTGGGATAAAGACAGCACACCCTTACTGCTGGTGTCTGCAGCACAGCTCTCATGTTTCTCTGCTGAAGCTGTTGGGAGCCAGGTTATTTTCCTAATGTATTCTTAAGATCACTTATATAGATCCTAACATACTCCAGGTGAGCAGGCTTTGTTACCTTCCTTTGCTCTCCCCAATACTTCTAGCACATCCACACCTAGAGTGCCATTAGCTGTGCCATACTACTAGCTCCCAGTGCTTATTGGCAGAGGACATGACACTTGCATTACAAATAACTTCTGCCAGCACTGCTATCTGTGCATAGACTCTCATCTGACTGTTTAGGCAATCTGTCAGGCCTTCTGGGCTTAGAGTAAACTATGTATATTTAAAAAAAAAAAAAATCAGTCCCCAGCACAGCTGGCTCACTTTAAGGGAACCCAGTTCCTGGGAAGAGAAATCCTCCGGTCTCCTTATATGGAAGGAATGGTTTTGGTATCTGTTAGGAAATGCACAGCACTAGTCACACTAAGCTGCTTTTTAGTATTCTGAATACTAAATTGCTGCTTATTTTTTCCATATATATATATGAGAGAGATGGTAGATGACATAATTGATGCCTTCTCCAAGCTGTAGGCAAATGGCAAGAAACTCTTAATGTTGCTTGGCAACTTTTACTTTTTTTAATGTGCTTGTTAGGCCTGCTTCCTCTGTGCAGGTTTTGAGTTGCTCAGTGATGAGCATGTGCACAATGAAGGATTAGAAAAAATGCATGAACAAAACCTTTATATAAATATAAATCACTGAGAAGGAAACCACATACAGTTTACATTACTGCATGTTTTAAAATTGGTCCAGTATCTCACATTTCTGATTTTAGTTAGAATGAATAGCTTTTTTTAATCACCAATTAGCCACTTGGTGCAGGGCTTACCTCATGCTGCTTTCATGCCTAAATAGCCAGACTGAAGCATGGCCCAACAGACACCTTTGCCCCAAATGACTGAAATAGTCAGGTCCTGCCCAGAGGATTGGGAGGAAAAAACCTGCTCTAAATAGTCTATTGTGTGAGAATGTAGGAGTCTGAATTAATGTCACCCTGTGTCTTGTTTAATACAGTGCAAGTACCTGACTTAACTGTTTTAAGTGTTTTGCATGGGCTTTGCACAGGGGTGCATTAGTGCACAAGGTGCACTAAAGCAGCGGAAAGGTGAGACCCTTTGGAAAGGCTAGAGTTAGTCTTGGGGGAGATCTTCCAAAAGCATCTGTGGTCAGACTAAACTTCCCCATGGTAATGTATTGCCAGATGGTCACTCTAAATCATGGCTAGCAGGGATGTTTCCAGGAAGCTGGAAGCAGGGAAGTACTCTGAGGCTGTAGAGAAGACCTCTGCTGAAAACTGCAGTATGGGTAAACCAGTCACATTTATACAGATGAATTTAGCTTGGTGTTGTGGGCTCTCTCTCCAAAGACACAGGAGAAGGTAACTAATCCCTTTGCTGTTGTACATCCAGCTTGCCACTAAATTGGATAAGGGAGTGAATGCTCAGTGTAATAACTTGTTACCTCTTTCTGGTCTTCCCTTCCAAGCTGTTTGCTCTTTACCCAGAGGGATGCTGGGTTCCTCTCTGAGGATCTTGCCTATGCTGTGCCACCTGTCCAGGTGATGGTTCTAACTTTGAGGATTAGCTCTATTAGAAGATTTTAAATCTAAATGGCAACTTTTTTTGTCAGTAGCTCTGGGTATGTTACATGAGTTCTTCTTTTGTGGATGCTAGTAATAAATATTCTGTAACATGTATTTCTTTAAATCAACTTTTATGATCCCAGAATAGAATCCACCTTGGGTTTCTCCTTCCCTGTGTCCCTGGTCCCAGCAGGCAGTGAGGGTATTGCCTCATGTTGTCTGTTCTGGAACTCGGCCTGTGTATGGCCCACTGCCTTTTTGTAGGTATTATGGATTTTCTGGTTTCTCCATCTATTTATTACCTTTGAATAACAATTCCTGACATTCCAGGTCTTTTATTTTCAGTTCTGTAATGAATTTCCCACTTTTTTCCATTAGTTTTTACAAAAAAGTAATACAAACACCTTTTAAGAGAAACAAGACATACAGCAGTCAAGGGCTGGACAAATCCCTGTATTACTGATTTTAGCATAGTTGTATAGAGTGAACTCAGCATTTGATCTTCATTTCAGACATCATTCTACCTTAAGAACTCTAAGCTGTTATCTCGTTATAACAACTTGTACATTAGAGTGAGCCTAGCTCTACTGAGGTTTCTAGTTGCTAGGATTTGCTGCTTTAAGAGTTCAAAGTAATGTCATCTTACAGAGAAAATATTCATTTATTAAATGTTTGTTCTTAAAATTTTAATTTCAATAAACTTTGTTTAAAGCCACAGCTACTCAATTTTAATCTACAATCCCTTTTTACTGCAGAGCCTTTTTGTCTTTTCTTGTCATGTTGCTTGAGCACTCTTTGCTAGTCTTAGCACTAGAGGCAACCATTTCATGATGAAGAGGTAGAAATGCTTAGAATAGCAAGATCTGTCTGGATTTCACCTTGTCACAGGCTTGCTGCTGGATTGTACCCATGAATGGACTGAAAGACATTTAAATTGGCACGCAAGTGTTCGTGAAATATCACACTTGAATAGCACATTTGCCAGCTGAATAGCTATTACATGATGAATTGTGTGTTGTTTTGTAGGGGTAGCTCAGCAGGTTGTGGAAGTCTTTTCTATAAGACAGAGGTTTGAACAGAGCTCCTGGTGATGGTGGCTATTTACTCAAAGCACAGCTGAAATGAGCTTGATGTACATGGGTATCTCTGGGGAGAGAACAGATACCAGCCATAATAGCCTTAATAGGTAAGAGTGGCCTTTTAAAATAAGGTGGTCACTTACAGAAATGTCACTACCAAAAACAAATATTCTGGGATTGAGGGTTTCTATAAAGAAGATAGATATTAGGTGTTTTACTGGTACTGTGCTGATGCAGTGCTGTTTTGTATAGCTGATTATCTAGAATTAGCTTGTTTTGTGACTGCTGTATTCTTAGGAGACAAACACATACTTGAAATGCCGCAGTACTTTGGATATTATGAACTGGAAGTTCCCTTTTTCAATCTGGGGCTGCTCTATTGCAGCAAACTGCCTTGCTCCAAAGGGAGAATTTAACTTGTGTGCTTAGACATTTAACCACAGAAGCTGACCAAGCTGGTGAGATGCAAGTAGCTTTTCTGTGCACCACCTGGGTCTCTTACTGGAGGTAATGGTGGGGATTCCCAGGGAGCCTGACATGGCCGGAGCTCTGTTTCTTTTGCTAGTGATTTGCTTGCAGGAGACATTTCACCTTTCTGAAGGGAACTGTCTCTGTAAACTGATGATAACTTCTGAATACTTACCTTCTTTCTGTAAGTCTTCAAAGCCCCTGTAGAATGGAACTAGTGTTGTTAGCCAAACATTCTCACCTTTGACAACTAAAACTGGCTCAGCTGGCCCAGGCTTCATGAAAAGCAGAATAACAACTGCCAATGTCTTCCAAAGTCAGTACTTGAAAGTTGACCTGAGGTTCAGAGGTGTTGAGTGACCCCAGGTTCAGTACTGTCCACCTTTCAGACTTGGATCACACAGATGCATACCACACTTCTGATATTGGTAGCTGTTTTTATTTTTGTTAGTCCTTTCTAGAGTGACTGGATTATCTTGGAAGTGTACGTGATTACCCTGAGGGGGCAAAGTTGCATAAAGTACTCATGTCTTGTATGAAGTCTAGATTCTAATCACCTTGATGGTACTAAATGCCTTATTTTTTTAACTAGGCATTGGAATGAATGCAACTTATTTTTAGACTGAGGTAAGAATGTGCATCAGAACATGGCTCTTCTAGTAATGGTGAGAAATGGAAAGAAACATTGCCATTTCTCATAATGCAATTACCATACACCATTAAGCATGTGCTGATAAACTTGAAATAGTCTTACATTATTCATTAGGTGTATGCACTCATTAATATAGTCATCATAAAATAAACAGGGGAGTGTCCAGTATGGGGAAAATTTTAGAGAACAAGAGCTCACACTATGCAAAGTTATGATAAGTGTCTCCTGTGGCATAATTCTAACTCTTACCATCTGTGATTCCCTGTTGCTACGACAACTTAAAGTTAAATATTAAATAGTCCAAAAACAGGAAAAGCACAGCAGGGAATGTCTGTCCTGAAAGAAAACAAGCCTTCAATGTGACCAAGCAATGGCAGGAAAAGGACTGATGAGAACTTCAGGAGCTTTAGTTTAGAGAATTTTCAATATGCAAGGGTGGGTGGGAGAAGGATCCCAAAACAGTGTTTATAAGTGGTTTTAGCTGTGCTACCAAAACATTATCAGATGCTCTGTGCTGTACTTGTCATCTGTTTTCAACTTTGAGCTTGAGAAGTAATTTTACTTTAACTGGTAGATTTGTGTATTTATAAAAATAAATGATTTTACATTTTTGACAGATGTGTTTTTGATTTCTTGTTGAGCTAGGAGGAATGAAGAGCCTTTCTGATGCAGTTTTAAAAAGCTATGAGCACTGTAGTGATGCCACTCAAATAGTATTACAAATGAGTGTTTAGTCCAAAAAGAAGGCTTAAAAAGAGAGGTCTGCTGCCAGGCCAGCACAGGAGCTGTTTCCTGTGGCTCCTTTCTGAGAAATATGGGAACTGAGAGCAATGCAGCAGGAAAAGCTGACCAGGAAAAGAAAGGGTGAAAGACTGGGCATGCGGTTGTGGGGGGGATATGAACTCTTTAAGAAACTTAAGGTATTGAGAAATGTCAGAGTGCTTTAGGGACTTTGCTCTGTTATTGCTAATTGGTTAACTGGGGAAGCCCTACCTAAAGAAATCCCTAGGGGAGGAAAGACCTTCGCATGGGAAGGAAAGTCATGCTTGGGGACACTGCTAACTGTTCTAGGTGTGTCCTTGCTTCAGTCTAATTGCAGTGAGGACTTGTTTAGCTTCCTTGGTGAGTGTTTCTATTCCTGTATGTTCTTTAGTGTTACCTTTTTTCCATTTGGTAGTCACTTCAAGAGTGATTTATGAGAAGAGATGAGAAAACAAACTCTGATTTGATATTAAGCAATAGCCAGGGAAGCTAGATGTAATCACTGCTGCACAACCTTCTGCAGAGTTCTGTATTCAGTGCATGCATCATGGGGGACTGACTTAATGTACAAGATCTCACTTGAGCTTGGAAATGAACACAGCCTAGCTATACAAAACCACCTGGGAATCCAGGCACCCTCAATGTAGATCAAGGTTTGTGGCTGGGCTCAAGGTGAATATGAGATTGTAGGGACAGAATAAGCCAAGAGACTTTGTTTGGCCCTACTATCACTTATGATCTTACAGGGAGGTTTTTATCTCCAGCCTTGTGGTTTGCTCTATGATAATGATGCTAATGAATACAAATTCTAAAAGGCAGCCAAATGTAGATGCTTTGATTTGTAAGAAAGCTCTGACCAGCTAGAACTAACTTTTAGGGAGGAAAGTCATGTGAGTGGCAGATACAGCTACTGTATGTCTGTTTTCCTGGACATGTCATCTTTTCTTCCTCTTTCATTCTCTGCCTTCTCACAAACTGTAATATGAGTCTTGTATATTTGGCCAGAGCTGCTGATCAGTGCTGCCCTTAATCTACTGTATATCTAGAAATCGTGGATGCTTCCATGGCACAAAACCAGGCTGACTACACAGCTTCTGTGCAATGAGACAGCTGCTCTGGAAGTATTAAGAGCTCTTGACTATGTTCAGGATAGCTGCTGTAGGTATGCAGTAAGCTGCATGTACATCAAGCTTCCCCCAAAACATCTCTGGGAGGCATTTGGGATAGGTTCATGGCTTTCTGCATGGGTGCATAAATTACTTCTGCCCAGCTAATTGGCACAGGAATGTGGTATCCTGTGTGCTGCTCTGTTGTGACTGGGAAGTCTTCCCAAGTCTTGCTGTGATCTGGAAAAGACACACTACTTTATCATCACTGACGCAGCTCTTCTGAGGCTTGCTGTCCTAGTCCCAGGTGCCCAAAGGAAAGCCTAGTAGAGTACTTTCTCTGAGGCCCTCTGTTTTGGGAAGTGGGAAGGGATTCCAATGCATTGACCTATTAGGATATATTACAAGATAGTTTCAGCCTTACCTTGGTGCTCAGAATGTGTCCATGCTTGATTCCCCAAGTATATGTGACAACCTGAAAAGATTCCCCAAATCCCATTGCTTTGACTCTACTTCTGCCAATAAAACAGCTTATCCAAAGCTTCAACCACTTCATCCAGTCCACAAATATTCATTGTGCAAAAGGGCTTCTTCATAGCCTTTAGAGGAATATTGTGCAGTCTTGTGAGCCTCGCTCTTAGCTTTTCTTATACTCCTGTTTCCACTTGCTTAGTTTGTGGAGAATCCATGCTCATACTGAAGTGCTTTCTGGCATGCTGCAGGAAGGAAGGGTTTTCCAGGAGTCTTGGTAACAAGCCAGTTGCTTGAAAGTTCTGCCGGAAACACTGCTTGGAAGTTGCAGAGAGAATAAAACTTTCATATATCTGCTCAAAATAGGCCATTATTCAAGAGTATATCTAGCTGGATGTGGTAGAGATGCACACATAAGCATGCTGTGTTTGACTGCTCCGTGTGTACATTAGCACAGACAGTGTGCTTGGCTGTCTCTTCTTACTACTGAAGATGAAATGTTTCCTGCTTTGAGGAATTTACAATCTAGATGGACATTTCACTAAGAAAATCCAACAGCAGCCCAGGATGGAAGAGTTCATTTTAGGAAGTTTATTGCTGTGTTTCATGATGGTGATGACATAATTTTTACATGGAGGAACAGGATTTATGCTGATGTACTTTCAGCTTTTATGCCAATCTCCTTATGTATTGCATTAGATCTCTGCTGCACAGGTTTGAAGTCTCAGCTAGATTAAGATATCTGATCTCTCTGCTTCCCCAAAATTCCACTGTGTTGTCAAATGGAAGTAGAAAGCTGGTGGAAGACAAAACTGCAAAAGGCCTGCTGTGTTTCACCAGGATTTACTCTGACATCTGTATGTAGCTAGCTGAATTTTTTTTCTTTGACCCATATAGCATCATAAATGAGATCAGCAGTCAGCAACACATTCTCTATTCATCTAGAGAATTCCAATTACTGCTTCATGGGGGGGAGTGATAGCCATGCACTTAGATATTTGTGTCTATACAATCCTCTGCATTGGTATGATGGCAAACACGTAGCATTAAATAAGCTTATTGCAGCTCTGGGAGGAGAGCTAAGGGAAAACTTACTCTGTTTAAAGTTTTGCTGTAATGCTTTACTGCTTTGAAAACTTCAAATGTTTACAGAACTTTCAAATATTTGGTTCCTGAAGCTAAGCCTTGTCTTTAATGTAGCTGAATGCTTAGATGCTCCAGAAGTTGCCTAGCTCCTTACTGGCATAAAAGCCAAACTCCAGATAGCTATGAACTCTTGCTGTCCCCTTAATACAAAGCCCTTATCTTGCCCTGTCAGTCCAGGGCTTTATAGCATGGATCCATTTGTTTTCAAGAAAACTTGAGCCTTGTTTTGCATGAACTGAAGTAGAGTCTGGAGCCAATTTAAACCTCTATGTAGTTTTGCATTTGGACTATAAGGAATATACAGTTTCATATGTATTTGAGAAACTCGTACAGAATTTAGTGTTTTTGACTGAATCTTGCTTTGCCGTTAAACCGTGTTATCTTGTCTTTCCTTTGTTTTGGAGATGTATTATTAAATTAAAACTGAAAGATGTAGTAACTGCTTCCAAGTTCTAAAAGACACTTTCTTCCTTATCTTATCTCCTTAAACTTCTATCTTGTACAGACTGCAATAGTTTCATACTTGCTGTTCAAGAGTCCATGAATCTGGAGAACTCATGATGACTATCATTTTTATTCTGCTGGGTACTTTAAAAGTTGTAATGAGACTGTGTGGTAAAGTTAATAGAGCCTCCTGGTTATTCTCACAGTACTTGTAGAATTACTTGGTGTCATGACTTCATATCCAGATGACTGTATAAAATAGGAGTACTTTTAATGCTTATTGTCTTATAGAGGGGGAGAGAGATTTTTTTTTTTAAACCTATTGGTGCCATGAAAATGCAATTGCTTTATTGGGAAAACAACTTGGAGCTTTTTCAAATGTTGATGAATACCATGCCAAGACTTTTCTGTATTCAATAAAAAAAAGTTCAAGGCATAAAGCACTGGACAGATGGGAGGAAAAATCACTTTTGCTTGCAGAGGATTGATGTACCAACCTTTCATTCCATTTCCGACATGCTTGTGATTTTTGAGATTTTTTTAAATCTGGTTACAGGCATTTCTTGAATAATAAAAACAATTTTGGGTTCCTTAAAACATTAAGATTCAATATAGCATATCAGTAAGAAGTTCATAAATATTAAGTTGCACATGGCCCTCTGCAGAATACTCTGCAAAAAGTTTTGTGAAATAAACTTTTTACTCAAAAATATTGGCCTTCTTACTGCTTTCTCCTAATAACTGGTGTTGTGTATAAGTAGCTTTCCTATTGCACTGTATTTTTATTAATCAAGAGGGAGGGGAGGAAATGACATGTCAGTATGGTTTTCATCAGAAATGGTTCTCTGTTTTTGCAGATGTTTACTGCTTGGAGCAGTTGATGTTATTACATTGTCTTTCTTACCAGTTGGTTTCAGGTGACTTGCCCATCATATATTTCATCATAAGTTATACTCTGATTATTCATGAACTACAGCACTAAAGTGTGCCCCATGATAAATACCCTCTTTCCTAGTTTACAGTATTTCTCCTCTAAGGCCCCCTCTAACCCTTCCTTCAGCATCAGTCTTCATCCCTTCTTTGTCTTAACAAAAAAACAATGTATGTGACTTACTGCACTGAAATAACTATGCTGAAAAGGTCAACATTTCCCCAGAGTTTGTTTATATTCCCATGTTAAGGATAATACAGTTTATCCTTATAGAACACTAATAACTGCATGATCTTGGATACTATTGTGTGGCCCTAGGGAAAAGGATGACTTGTGCCTCATCACCAACACGTGATTGGAAGCCTTTTGAATCTGGATTTGCTAGATCCTGACATGGATTTATTGGGTTTTCAAAGTCTTTCTGTGGAAAGAAGCAAGTAAATACATAAGCATGGTTATGTGTATGATATGCAGTCCCATGTAATCAGAAGCAAGCATGAAATATAATCTGAGTAACACGTTGCTCTAGTCTAGCTCAGTTTAAGAGGCCACTGAAGTTGATGAGAATTTTTTGAGTCTGGGATTCTTCCTGGGGTGCTGTAGCATCATTGGAGGCCTTGGCTGAATAAAAGCCTGTCTGTTACTGACTAGAGTGAATGCCTTTTATGTTGAGGCCTATTTTTAGAAATGATTGCTGTGTGGTTGTTCCTCATGCACGTGTACAGACCTACTGTTCATAAACGTATGCCACAAAATGCACATTCCTTATAGACTGGCAAATCCCTAGTAGCTCCCCAGCACTGTCAGGCCCAGCAGTAGTGGGATCAAGTGCCTAGCCCCAGACCTGGTGGCAGTGGGTGTTTCATCTCTACGCCATGCATGCAGCAGTCGCTCAGTGCATGCTCAGCAACCCCTGGTCTGGAAAGCCAGGGGACCTCTTCTCAAGGGGACAGAACAATACTGTCTCACACAGACTAAGCACCTCTAATAATCAAGAATTAAGACTTCCTTTTACTCTAGCAGAAATCTGTGGCTCTTTTGAATCATAATTCCTATCAATGATGGATGCTCTGTTCATGTCCCTCCATGTAACGTAGGGGTTGCCTGACTGGAGCAGAGGAAACCCAATAGTCTTTGTCTATGGGCAGCATTAGCTGCTTCAGAGGCACATGATATATGCTCAGGCCACAATACCAGCTGCAGACATATTCTGCATCCTCTCTGCCTAGAGAAGCCCAGGATTTTCCTTCTGCAAGGAATAACTTTACAGTAAATGAATTAGGGTTAACATTTCCCCAATTTATTAATTGCCAAGTGAATAAGCTCCAAAGCATGGAAAAATGCAAGTTTTTAGATGTTAGCAACATACAAGCATATAACTGGGCCTAAGTGCTTTTGCAAAAGGTCATAACAGCTCTGTTAAGTAGTCATATTTCACTGTAATCTTTGGTTGATGTTGTTAGTAACAAAAATTACTGTGCAAAAATAAATGCCTTGAAATTCCTTAGTAAGACAAAGAATAAAAATGGTGTATATATATAAATGTCTGACACTACTTTATCTGAAAACCCAGTGCATCTTTTACATGTACTTGATCACAACCTTCTCTCCTGAAGATACTAAACTATATAGTTTCTGGCTTGTGTGTAAAATACAGGTGGTGGGGAGCTATTTTGCCTGTTAACAGAAATTTTGATAGCTTACAGCTTGGCAAGCAGGTGGTGATTAGCAACACCATGGAAAAAAGTGACAAGGTGATACCTTCCACCTGTACAACTGCCTAGGCTCTTCAGAGTTCTGCAAGTGTATGGAAGTTGCTCCCTCAAAATGCCTCACTCTGCTGTTATTATTTTAAGTTTAAATTCAACTCTCAAAGGTATGTGTGAGGCTGCAGAGCATTTTCTTACAGATAGGATGTGCTCATCAGTTGTATTTTATGCCAACTATGCAGTAATCCTTCTATATAAAGTATATGGTAACTAGGCATGGAACCTGAGTCAGAGCTTTGGCCTTAGGGAGTTTAATTCAGTTGATTGTAGTGTTACTGGGAAAACTAATTCTAAAGTTTTAGACTGAGATCCAATGTCCTCCACAGTATTTGAGCATTCACACATGAGATTTTGGGAGAAGCCCATTTCTAATATTCACAGTAATTTATCATTTTAACGGACATACTTGGAGCACAGTAGAATTGTAGGTTTAAACAAAAGGAGAAGAGGATATTAAAAGATCCAGTGGGCCACATCCAAGTCCTCTGTTTCCCCCCCTCTCTGTTTCCCCCCCCTTCCCCCCCTTCCCCCCTCTTCCCCCCCTTCTTCCCCCCCTTCTTCCCCCCCCCTCTCTCTCCTGCCTTTCATGGAATGCGGCCCACTGTAGAAATACTTCTTGAATTCTTTTCTTTGGAAACGCTGACAAAAATTAATATGCCCCTAAAGTGAAACAGACTTGGGAAACAAAACAAAACTCAGCCTCTTATAATTGTTTAAGCCAAAGGAAGTGCAGAAGCTAAACAAATACCATGAGAATGGTAAGAGAAGATTTATGCTTTCAGTTTTCATGCTTTAAAGTATGAATAATAGAGATAAGGTAAAAGCAGTGGTAGATTAGCTAATTAAAATAATGCTGGTGGCATACCAAAAATGTAGACTTTAAAATGTTCAGAGCCTAACTGGTATTTAGTGCATATTTTGAAAAGTGGTGATTTTAGAGCCTTCCTAAAGATGGCTGGTTTTGGACCCTAATTCTGGAATTTGTGTGTGGTTGCAGCAGTTCACCCCTATGAGCAGATTTGTTCAGAGCTGTAGTGAGTTCTTGCAGTGCAACAGTGAATGGTAGAAGTAAGACCTTTGGGGCTCGAATCCAATGTAAAATCTGGTAGGATACACCTCTGCTAGGATTAAGTCACCTGAAAATTGATGCAACTGTTTTCCTACAGCACATTTATGCTGTTAGTACGCCAGAATCTTTGTATATCTTTGTAGGCAGGTGAAAATAGGATTTTTGATTTGATACATTACTGTCTGCTTAAATGCGTTTGGTAATTCATCACACTAAGTGTGTCACCTTTTAGAGTGGGAAGATAAAGAAGTCAGGAGGTTACTGAGGCATATGTCTTGTTGCAGTCGAGTACTAAATGAAATGAAGCATGTGGAAAAATTTACTATGAAGCTTTTTTGAAAGCTGAGCACCTTCACCTTTTGCTGGGAAGGAATTGCTCCTTAGTGAATGGCATTTTACTTTGCTGTTTGAATTTGTGTGGAATTGTTTCCACTGTGAAAGTATGTAGTGTGTCATGACTTTGTAGCGATGCTGCTGTTTTTGCAAAATGTCATGCAAATGGTAATTGTCAGGATACAAAAATAGGATCCTGGAAGTCATCCTGAAAAACATCATGAAAAATAACATGCTTTCTTGTATGTGTTAACTGCACTGATTCAAGTGATGTTGAATCCCTACTTGCAGGATGATTCTGTCACCTTTTTTTTTTTTTTTTTTTTTGGAGAAGTTACTCTGGGTACAGCACTTTTGTGGGAAATCCCTGTTCCTCAAACTGAGAATAGTCTTGCTGCTGATTTAAATGGTGCCAGTCAGTTTAGCTTTAAAAGTAATGGGCTTAATCCTGCAGGAAGGCAGTGCTTTGCGTGAATAAAGGATGTCAAAATTCTTTTTTTTTCTGCTGTTCTGGGTGGACTACATTAGTAGGTGTGGAAAGACTATTTTTGTAGTTGGGGAGAAAAGCTGCTTCAAAAACCTACTTTTTTGGAACGCAATAATGGGCATTTACATAGGTTTTAGTGCTTGAATTTTGGCCTTTGTAGATAAATCCAGTTTCCACTTCTCAGCAGAGAAAGACTGTAAATGCCTGCTATCCAGTTATGATTTGCAATGTAAGGTACAAAGTCCAGAGCTTCTCTTTGAACGGGTGGGAACCTCACACACACACTGATCCTAGTAAGCCATGAGCACTTGGAGCTCTCAGTGCTCAGTACTATTGAAATTATACTGGAAATAGTTTCTGGACAGGCACCAAAAATCCTGAGGGTTTAAGTCAAGGAAAATCCCTCTTACCTTGCAAGTAACTTGCAGCAATAAATGTAAAATGAAGTCTGCATTAGATCATTGTAGCTACTTACTGCAGTACACTGTGGTTAGGAAGAGGAATATATTATTCATTCCTTCACTGTATACATTCCAGAAAAAATGTATTTGATTTTATTTATAGGCACTTCTGTGGTGCTCATCATCACAGTATCATTTTATTGCTCTTTGGGCATTCATACCTTTAATGGAAAAGGACAGATGTTTTGCTAGTTGCCTCATTAGTTTTGCAAGTGAAGGCACATTACTGAAATTCAGCTCAGGTCTAAATTGTTACTCTAATTAAAATAACTAATTTTTATTTTAAGGAATTCCACTGTTGTGCAGTAAGTGACAGGTTTCTCAGCAGCAATAAAACAATGATTGTATTCTTCATGTTTCTTTAACTGCCCTGAGTATTAATTGTGAAACTAAATTGTAATAAAGCTCTGCTATGCATAGTTTTCCTGATTTGTAACTGTTTGTTTCTCTAGACATTTGTTTATTCTGGTTAAGGGAATACATGATGGGAAGTGCAGCTGCTTGGAAAATGTTAATCCCTTTAGTGGTCTGCTTCTCTCCTTGTCTTGAAATGCTGATGACACTGAAAAGAATTTTAATAAAAATCCTTTTGTGAAAGTTTAATTCAGGAAAGAAAATCTTAGTCATAAATTTTCAACTGAAATAGTAAAAACTATGTGGAGAAGTGAAATTCTCACTTAAACTTGATCACTGACATTTACCCCTGCAATCCCTTACCATCCTAGGATGCACCTCTTTGCTGGTGGGGCTGCTGTGCAGTGCATCATGAGAAGCTCAGACTGGCTCAGATACATGGCCCAAAATGAATGATGCTTTGAGACACCTGTCCTCCTACTCTTCAGATGCAAGGTCTTAGCATTTCTGAAGAGAAGCTTTTCAGATGAAAACCGAAGTCTATTTTATTTTTGTGTTATTTTTGGTGCAAAAATTTAGTAGTTTTTAGTAGAAAATATGATTTTCAGAGAAAAAGACCATCCTACTAAAAGCACAAATTTCTACATCAAAATTTTTCTAAATGGAATTTTTCAGTAAGCCCCAAAAGAAAATCATGAAGTCTGAAGTCCTAACCCACTGCTGCCACTGATTTGCTGTTTAAAATCAACAATTTGATTCTTCTTCTATTACAGATAATACCACTGACCCACCAATTGTGTGTATATTTATATATATGTATATATTTCTATGAAAAGATTAAACTCCTCATATACTTTGCATGCTTGTAACACTATATGTAACTTTTAATGCTATTATATCCTTTTGCTAATCCTTTGGGCCAAAATTATCTCTGGTATATGACCCAAACTGCCAAAATGAGAACAGGAAGATCATTTAGCAAAAAGCAGTGCAGCTGTCAAGTCTTTCATCTATGTTATTAATACATCATGTGTGGTCTCTCTGAAAATTGAAAAGCAAGCTGAAAACTTTGACTCTCATAAAACATATATACAATGAGTATGTCTTCTGGTATATGTTTCCTAAAGTTTTTGCCAGTCTTGAAAATGTTGCAACTTGCAAGAAAGCCTGAAGCTAAAAAGAACGTGCTAAGTAAAGAATACAATGAAAAGAACAGGAAGAGACCTGATATGGGGGAGAAAAATATTTATTTTGGTCAGAGTGAGGGACAAATCTTGTGTTGTCTCTGAGTAACCCTGGGGATGCTCCTTTTCTTTGACAAAGGAAGAGAAAACATGCGGGGTAGATGGCTTTCCAAGAACAAGGAATAGGAGAAGAACAAGTTGCCAAAAGGTAGTTGAGATGCTGAAACTGCTAAGGATGAACTTTCTCCTTAAGCTTGCCTTAAGCTAGCTTTCTCTTATCTGTTCTTTTGCCGCTGTGTTTCCAGCTTTGTCATAAGGAAGCTAACCTTTTCCTTTGTGAGAATAAACTTGCCTTATTTTTATGCTTCATCTTCTACTGTTATAAGAGAGGTTTCAGGGGAAGCTGATAGGCCATGGAGACTTCAAAGCTGTGGGCAGCTCCACTCTGAAGTCCTGATAACTAAGCGCCAAGTGTGAGGAAAGACTTCCTTGGCACATGTAGACTCATGACCCTTTTTGGCTAGCAGGAGACAGTGGGAAGATTGCTTATGGTGGCTAAATAGACCCCACCAGTGTAACATGCACACTATCGGATTGTATGAGGAATAAACTTGGACATTTACGCCTAATGGAGATATTGTTTCTAACACTGTCACTTAGCCCAAGCTTTGGAGATTTGACATATTTAAATACAGCATGGGCACCACAGATATAATGCAAGTTTATCTTCCCTTAAATGTGCTTCTTGTGATGCTATCCTAGGGAGAATACCCTCCTGAAAGCAGAGGGTTTCAATGTTCAGATGTTACAGGGAATTTGTTGTGAGCATCTCTTAGATATAGAAATAACCTGCTCATTAATAACATCTCATAAGCCAAATCTTGTATGACAGTGCTGTAAGCACAGAATGCAACACATTAGAAATATAAAGTATAGGCTCTTTGTAAAATTGGTGATATTGGTTATAAAGCTTAGAGTTGGTCTCCTGATGTTATCGATGTTTGTTCATTCATTCCATTTAGGTGGGTGACTTTAAGAGTCTTGACTGAGTCTGATACATTGACTACTGAATTTTAACTTCAGTGGAGCAGGAGATTCTTGCTGCATCCTAAGAACTGCTGCTTTTCTGGCATACTGGATGCCCCACACCAACGAACAAAAGCCTCCTGCATGGTGCTGACTGTGTTTTTTTTCAATAGAAATAGAAGAGTAAGAGTGTGTGGCTGGAGTGATATGTCCTGGTTGTGAAAGGTTTACATGTATTTGTCCACCTAGCTGTGAGCTGGTGTTAGGATTCTCGGGTCCCTCTAACTTGTATCTCTGAGAAATGAACCAGAAATGGGCTGAGTCTACATGGCTGGGAGACATCAGAGCTATAGGAAGCTGTCTCAGTTTCAGCAAGTGGTATTCTGTTTTCCAGCTCAGAACTAAATTTCTCGGTATGTTGTTGGGGAACGTACCAAATCAGGCTTTCTCCCGCAGTATGATACTCACAAACTCTCTATTGGGTGAGGTGTAAAAATGAGCTTATAGCACTTTTCTCTGGCTTAGCAGTGTAATGTCTTGATGAAAAGAGCAAATTTCAGCTCACTGACTTATGCTCTTCCTAGCTGAAATTATTTCTGCATCTTCCTCCTTCTTTCACTCTGTGCGCAGTTGTTTGTTGGTGCTGTACGTTGCTAAACAATTCCCGTATCTCTTAATTGGTTAGATCTGTTCAGAGGTAAGCAACGTGACTCCTGTACAAGTCTCTGAAACTGTTTTGATTGTCTATCATGAAGGGTACCGTGCAATGTGAAATTTGTTTAGCTAGGGATTTAAGTATGTTTTCAATTCAACAGGTAGCCTCCCTCTCCTTATTGCGCAAACCCCATCAATTCAAACTTAATTTCTTTTCAGACGTATTTGAACTGCAGTTTTTGTTCCTTGTCCTCCAAATACATCCTCTCTGCTAAGAGACAGTAATGTGCCCCATTATGTACATTATAGTTACATTTCAGTGATTATTTCCTTTTGGAGTCTTTGCAGAGACTTCAAACAAGAAAGTCAACTGTAGCATAGACATATGTCTAGTAGGAATTTTACTGAGACCACCAACTCATTTCACATAGGTCATCAAATGGCTTTCAAAGCACCCACTGTCTTGGACTGGTTTTGAACCATTGACTTAGGGTGGAAATATTTCATATCCCATTACTAATCCCCTGAGCCAGCTGGCCTCCCACCCCCATGGTCATTATTTTTAAGGAAAATCAATTAAGTACAGAAACTCAGTTTTGTGTTCTTTCACTTAGGTCTCTAGCATTCTGTGGTATGTCAGGGAACCTTTACGAAGTCTGGGAAAAATGTAAAATAATCAGGAGACTGCAAAGGGGGGAAGCTTGCTTTCCTTTCTAAACCTGCAGCAAAAATTATATACTTAACTAGCAAAAATGTCTGGTAATGTTACACACTAATTATGACTTTCTTAATGCTGCTTGAATTCCATTGCTCCTCTCCAGACTGGCTGGGCTATTTGGTTTCAAGGGTTTTTTTTCTTTCTTCCATCTTTCTTTGTTTTTTAAGTCTAGAAAGAATTGTGCTCTGCAGCCGAGTGTTGTGTATAAAGCAACTTATGGGCTCCCTTTGAATCTCATAGGGAGCATTTTCATCTGATGAGTCAGAGGAGCAATAAGAACTTGTCAGAGGATGTGGATGTCTAATCATTGCAAAGCATAGACTTCAGTGGGAGATTGACAGTCAGGGTATTTTTGATGAAAATAAAATTGCTGAAGGATGATTTAATGGCCAGAATAATGTTTCTAGTGCTGACAAGTTTTTACTGTATTCAGTAGTATTCAGTGTTGCCATAATTCTTCACCAGCCCAGAATGTTACCATATACTTGCAGAAATTCCAGTGGTGGTGACTTCACTTCAGAGGATTAAGTATTTGTGGCAGTCTCCATCTTTCCAGAAATGAACAGATCTCTGACAAACAACGCATACAGGCATGCACTGATTTTTCTGTTTGTTACTTCAGCATTTTCTTCCCAATAAAGGTCATGAGACTGGCACTTGAAGTACAAGGTACCTCAGTATTTCAGGTAGCTATATCCTTAAAAAATATGGAGGTAAAAATGGAATAGTAGAAGTTTATAGAACAATATTATGGGAACTTGACATACTGTCTGGAAAATATGTCTGGAAAACTGTGGGTTTCCTCTTTACTCATATGCCTCTAAGTGGACCTGTTTTATTGCAATGCCAATAAATAATTTAAGCCAGTTATATTAGACATTTGTGATCCCATCTATTAGGATAGACTTTTTCTGTTATGCTAGTTATGCTGATAGAAGTTTGCTTTTTATCTGACAGTTCTATCATGGATAGCATTACTCTAAACTTTAGTCTTTATTGGATGGCTGCCTTATACCTAACTAATGCTCTTATAACCTCTTCTGCACAGAGCACCCATGAGAGTTCATTAAGAGCTGTAATGGAAGAGATGGCTGGTCTTGTTGCCATGGCACACAAGCTAGTTAGGAAAGAGGCAGCTTGTTCCTCATTCTACTAAAGGCTTTCTGTCTTCCCTTCGGAGTAGTCTTTAAGCCCATTCTGTATCTGTAGCTCTTTAATTGGAAAATGAGTATAATATCTTCCAGAGGTTAGGAAACTATGTTCAAAAATGTTTGCCCTTGAGAATCTCTTCTGGAAATAGCTATATTGGTGCAAAATACAAATTGTTTTTCAAATTTGATATTGCTATATATTGCTCTGCCAGCATTTCATGGTGTGTGACTATGCTCTTTTTTGCTTCCCCCCCCCCCCCCCCCACTTTGTAGCCTCTTAGAGATCAAATGATAATCATATCTCATCCCCAGCATCAGTTTTCTGGTGACTTATTCTGTTCTATAAAAGTCAAAAAGCAGTGTTTCTCCACCACCATCCTTCAGCAGCAAGTAAATGATGGAGCTGTTCTAATTTCTTCACTTCACCTAAAGCATAAGTCTTCATCACATCTAAAGAATCTTTCACCGTCCAATAAATGGTCTAATTTGTTATGATTAATCTTATATTTCTATCCAAACCACTAACTTACCATTTTCCCCTCCTTGTTCACACACCCAGAGCATTGTACACCATTTTCATTTGTCTGTCTATATACATCTGTCAGGTCCATTTTTACTATATTAGTCACAGTTGTCATCTCTGGAAACACTGGGATAAGCTATTCTGGTTCTGGAATAGTGAGGAAAGAGAAGCTTTATTAGCTCTTTTGAGTGAGAGACAATACTTCAAAGTTGTGCTGTGACAATAAAAATGTGCTAGAATTCCCGGTGGCTCTAGCTAAGTCTAATTTTAGCCTAAAAGCTTATGCAAGATTTGTGGCTAGCTAATTAAAGACAGTATGGTGGAAGGCACTAAAAAGCTGCCAGTTTTAACTAAAAGAAAGTTACCTCAGCATTTGCAATGTTCTTTAGTACTCCCATTTATCCTGTAACTCTTAATTACTGCAATTAGGGAATTACTTCAATTTGGAAGACTTCCTTTAGGGCCTGACCTCTCAGTAAGCTCTTTAAGTGGATGGATCCTGCTACTTTACACAAGCTTCCTGGAAGTCCATAGGCTTAGTGACAGTTCAACATGACAATTTAATTGCTGGATCAGCACTTCTGTTGGCCAGGCAAGTTCCAAAAGGCCACTGCTGTGCTGTTCTGATTTAAAAGCTATTTAGTATTTTTTACTGTCTTAGAGAATCTTGTTGTGCCTTCTGTATAGGTTGTGAGATGCAAATACTCTTCTCTCCAGCAAACTTCTCTGTGAAATATATTCCATGTTGCTTAATAAGTGTTGTTGAGATCTTCTATTTGATTTTTAACTGAGTGGGATTGTAGTTAAAAATGCAATCAGAGCTGTGACTTGGTAAATTCGGTACATCTTCCTGTGCATGGGGATTTGAAGGGACAGGGTGCAAATGCAATTGTGATACCATAGAGCCTGTTCCAAAGCTGAATGACAGCAAAGATTTTGGATCCTTTTGGTAAGGTTGTGTCATGTGATCAATGACAAACTTCCCCCGGCCACCTTCTGTAAGAGCAGCATTCATGTAAAGAGGTTACTTTTAACTTCTTCTGACTTTGGTGATTAAATGCAGTGAGATATGTTTAATGGTTATTAGATTTCAGATAGCTATGGAAAGAACAAAAAGCCAAACCACCTAAGGATAGCTATTCTCCATTCAGTGCAGTATGTGCATGGAAAAGAATAAATGAGATATGAAGGAAAAGTTGTATTTTCATACAAAGCTTCTTTGGTCACCATGTCCGATTTCTGTGGGTAAACCAGAGTCTTCTCACCCTTTGCATGTTTTCACATTTGTCTTGTGTGTGATTGGAGTGAGACACCTCCAGCAAGCTCTGCTGCAAGGAAGCAGTGGGAAAAGCTCCAGCCTGGCTTTATGAAAGCATTATTGTAGATATGTCAGCTGTCAGCAGCTTCCTTTCCTCTGATATCCTACCCCTCTTGGTTCTAGAAAGCCCTTTCCTGAATATGTGATAGTGTCTGCTCTCTCTCCGTTAAATGCAAATGTTGTCAGAAGCACTGGGAAATGATTCTGTCCATTATGCTGGTGGGCTGCTGGTGTAAATGGAGCAAGTTCCTCTGAAGTTGCTGTGGCTTTGCTGATTTACATGCAAATAATTTGTTGACATATTTTCATAGACTATTTCCACGTTGTGTCTGGAAGGAGAGTGATTAATACACGTCTCATATTTCCTGCTGATATGTGCTGACTTGACCTCTTCTGTTTGTTCTATTTCTGTTGAGCTTCCCTCTGCAAGACAAAGCCACTGTAATAATTTCCCTTTCCTCTTAATTTTTTTCAAAGTTAAAATGATAGCCCACAATAAAGGCACTTTTGTTAGGACTACGAAACATTTTACCCCCCCAGTCTTTTCTTTGTTCCAGAACTTGTTGATTTTTTTCATGCTTCTTGCCCTGTCTCCTCTTCCCCACCTCAGACTGCCTGCCAAATCCCAATTTACATTGCTGTCATGATACAGCAGAAGTCATGCCTGTCCTAAAAATCACTAGTGTCCTCCTTCATGTACTTGAAACACTGAAGTCCTGTAGAGTATTGAAACAAATGGAGGTGAAAAGGTTTTTTTCTCTTTTTGGTTGATGTTTTGTTTCACTGAGTAGTGCAGGGTCTGTCATTTAGGCTGATATTCATCATGCTGAACTTTAGCTGCCCAAAGCATCTAGACTGACTTTCTTGTCTAGAATTCCTCTGTGGTCAGTGGAGAGAGAAATACTTTCAGAAGAAGTCTTTATCTATTCCAATATGGGATGAATTATTCCTGGAAGATGCCTATCTTTCTCTTAGGCTAAAATCTAGGGCAATTCTCCTCCTGGGATAGAAGGGAGAGAAGATGGGCACGTGCCTGGAATATCACAACGTAGCCCAAAGGGAAAAAAATCCCATAAGAATTATTGCAATAAAAAATGAGATAAAGGTACAGAGTGGGTCACAATGCATGGAACAATTTATCAGCCGCTTTCTAGTATCAAAGTATGTAGCTGAGGCATTTTGTAATTTTGGGGAAGGTGTTTATAAGGTTTCTCTTTCTGTAAGAATTTAGACAGCTCTGAGTATCTTATAATGAGAAAAAAATGCAAGGAGAAATCACTGTGATTGTATATCCCAGAGTTATTGCATGCTTTAGGTCCTGAGCATTCGGCTCTCCTTGGTCTCCTCTATGAGAGACAGAAGCGTTGCTGACTCTCATGGGCAAAGGGTGTTACTGTATTTGAATAGCACATGCAGTGTGAATAATAGTGGGAAATTAGGAACAAAGACCATATGAACTTCTGATAAGCAGTTCAGCTATGCACCAAAACATAAACATTTGGCAAAACTGTCTGGCACACGTTTCATATTTCAAAAGTTGAGTTACAGTTTCTAAAAGCTTAAGGGCTTTGATGTTCTCCAGTTCCTCCAAGATCCTAAAACAATCTGAGGAATGGATTCTCTCCTCTAAAAACTTATGAAATGTTTGGGAATTTTTACTTTCATCTTTACCAAAGCAAAGTATTGAGAAGAGTAAAACAGAGAAAAAAAAATTGAAATATACAGAGAGTATCCAGGTCAAGGCTTATCAAAAGTTCCAGAGTTTTTGGCTCAAGAGACATTTGATACAAACAAAATAAAATGAAAAAAGTGCAAATCAACTGTCCAGGATCACTGGTCCTTATTCAAGAAAAACCACCTGTAAAATGAAATTTTGTTGAAAAAGCTATGCATGCATCAAGTCCTTGCTCTGTTTGATAGGAAGAGTTGGAGAAATGTCTACTCAATGTTCGTGTGAAACCACCCCCCCCAAAAAACGTGCTTCATATTGATTATTTTCTGACTCTAATGCTGAGCAAATTATAATGACAGTGTTTTCAGAAAAGATGTGGCATGTAGAACTGTAGACAGCTTCTGCTCTACCAGCACAAGAACTGCATCTTTTACAGTGTAAACCCAATAACTTTGACTTACTCGGGTTCCTCTCTCTGCCTGTCAACTTGAACCTCAAGGAAGAGACCAGAGTAAATTTTCAGTGCAGTCTGCTAGTGCTAACTCTTCTCTTCACTGTATTTCCAAATTTCCAATTCCCTGTATTTCTAAGGGAAATCAGTTTGACTTTGGGTCTGGGTACTGATGGTCTTCCTGAATCTCTGAGGTTGAACAGATACGAAGGGAAGTCTCTATATAAAAAGTATTCTGTTGTGATTTTTTTTTTTTTTTTTTGTGAGATGGGGGGTGGAATTCAGGGGAAATCTGTCATCAATATATTAGAGTGAGACAGGCAGTAAAAGTACATTACAACCTTATATGTTACTCCTGATTTGAGGAGGATGCTGTGAGCGACATGAACTTAGACGGCTATGGTCTAAATCTTCAGTGGAGGCAAGTGGATAGCAGACTGAGGCATAAAAGAAAGTCACTAGCATGCGACTTTCCAACAAACGTCTCATTTACATAGTGTGGGCTTCAAGTGCTACGCAGTCTGAAGAGTGATATTTTATGGTCATTCTGACTGGTTGAAGTGACAGGCCACAGAAAGGTCTGTTTGCTATTCCCAGCACTACTGCTGAGTTGGATTTGGATGCTGAGTGTGCCTGTTCCTAAGCCCTGCTGTCTCTGTGTGACAAGCAAATAATAATACCACTCTGAACTGAGACTGCTAATTAGCATTAGTTGTATTATTTATTGTAGGGTTTCCTTCAAAAATTGGGTGCAAGTTTTCCTAACTAAGATTTGAACAAGTATTTCAAAGCCCTGTTAGGTTGTTGGGAAAAGTAACTGAGGAATAAGGGAATCTATTTTGGGGAGGACAGAATAGATGGAAGAATTTTGGGGTTGCAAGCAGAGAGCCAAGAAATAGAATTCATCATATGAAAAGCCAGCTAAATGCATGGGTAAAAAAAGCTAAGATAGGAAAGGTATTTGTAATCTGGTCCAGCAATCAATGGGGCTTGCTCAGTGGTAGATCCTTAGCTGGCCGGAGTGGCTAAAGGGAGCTGGACAGCTGGCCAAAGGAGGTGCCTGGGAATGAAAGATGCTAGTGGCAGAGCTGAGGCTTTGCTGGTTTTCCAGCATGTCCAGGAGGCCTTGCTGGGTTTGGCTTGCTCAGGATGGCCAGCTGGGGAGAAACCTGACCAGGACAGTTGAGGCCAGGTTTTCCTCTGAGAACCTCCTGCTGGGTGCAGAGCAGCTCTGGTGTCATGACTTTAGAAAGCGAAGGAAAGAGCTCTGTTCAGCATCCGGGTAACCAGATTCGGCACACCTGAATCTTTCACACCCAGATAAGATGTGCCCCTTGGGTGGAGAAACCATTAGAATAATCTTGTGGTGGCACCTGAAGGTCAGGGCCCCATTTTATGAAGTATTAGACAAACATCTACCAGAGAAACTGTTCTTGTCCTGGGGAGCACAGAGCTTCAATGCAATGTGGGAAGGTGGCTTGGAAGGGGGTTCAGGAGGCCTGAGCTCAGTTCCCAGTCTCTGCTACAGACTTGCTGCTTATTATGGTGATTTTAATAATTACTTGAAAATAAAGAGCTGAAATACTTTGCCTGCCTCTGTAGTTTGGAGAAGATGCTAATTCTGTATGTGATAATAGTGAAAGGTTCAGGTCTTCCATCAAGGGGAGCCACACAGGAGGGTGCAGAGATTGTTCCCTGGGACTGACTAGGAGAGATGCTCTCCCTCTACTTGGAAATTGTCTAAGAACATTCAAAGACTCCTGAGGCCCCCAGACCAAAAAAACCCAAACTGTTTGCCATCACACACTACAGCAAGAGATGTGGTTTGGGATGAAAATGTGGATTTTACTCATATGGTGCATAAATCTGTGAAGGAGCTATGGAAGGGGATATCCACAAAAAAGTCCAAATGTTTGGAATGCTTATTTTTTTCTTAATAGCTATGTTTTTATTGTCACAAAAACTTTTAGTGTTTCTTTCTGGAGTTCTTCAAGCTTAGGGACTAGCGCTGTATGTGGGGGAAATGTGGAAGAATAGCATAGAATTGCCCACATGCAGCTTATGTACAATAAAAAAAACCCAACTACTACTGCTCCCCTACTTTAAATTGTTCTTTTGTTTGGAAAATAAGTATCTGCAAGCAGAACTCCTAATAGTCTCAACTTGTCAGCTCAGCAGTACTGTCTTCTGACCAAAGCGCAGGCTCACTTTGTGGGCCTAACTAGAGAAGGAGATTCCAGAAAATTAGTTTAGCATGTCAGTTCACCATGGATGTCCAGACTTTGGGGGGAGGAATGAATGGAGGCACAGTTCTCCTTTAACTCGTTCAGACTACATGGGTTCACAACTGCCCTCTGATTTACACACATGCTGAGCTCAGGGGAGCTGCACAGGTGTATGTGAAGGCAAAAACAGGCAAATTTGTGTTTGTTTTAAAAGCAGTGCAGATCTGGACTATGCAGCCAGATCTGTGCTACTCAAGATGCATGCTTTATGTCCAGCTTCATACCTGAGGCTGGATTACAGAATGTGTTGTTAGTTCGAAGTGCCTTTGTACAGTTGCCAAACAAGGAACAGGCTCATTGCTTATTCTCCAAATCAAAAATATATCATAAAAAGCAGCATAACACAGAATTAGAGTTGCATGGTTTAAACATTAAGCAGTCAGCAGAAGCAGAAGGGAACACTTCTGCAGCAACATTAACCCTAAGCCAGGCTATTTCTATTACTGTTGTTCCAGGTAGAGATGCAGCGCACCACCTGCACTTGCTGTTGATGAAATCAGCAGTGACATTTCTGTGTGATGGGAGAGGAATGGAGCCTTTAATGTGCTGGTATGAGGTTATACCAAGCTGTGACTGTAAACCCTAGTAGTGCATTTGGTTTAAATCTTTGTAGCTGCAATTGCCCTAAAGCCATGCCATTAACTGGTGAGGGATGTCCCTAGAGATGGCACAGTTGTTCTGCATGGATGGACATGGAGGCCACAACTTTGGTTACTTAGGTGAAACATGCAGCTTGATATTGTTTGTGGGCTGTTAATAATGACCCTAAGCCTGAAGTATGTGTGCAAGTCTGGAAGCTACAGAAGTAACTTTTTGTTGTTGTTTGTAAAATAGAGGGCTATAGTATGGAGTTATCGAAACACAGTAAGTGTGGCTTCCTGGTAATGACAGCTACATCTCAAGCCCATCCCTACTCTTGTTTTTCCAGGCAGGTAGCTGGGCTGACTTTGGCAGCAAGTTCAGTTTGAGCCTAGCAAGAGACAGGCTGGGTTGAAGAATTAACATCTGACTCATCTTTTCATACCCAGGAAGGTCATAACTGAACTTCAGTTAATTAGGGTCTTCGGTGAATTGAATTGCATTTATATATGTAAATGCAACTTGAGACACTGACAGTTCTTTTAAATATTTCAGATTTTCATCAATGAATATCTATCTGGCCATGCCATTTAACATGCTGCTTTGAGATACACGCTCTGTAAATTGATTAAGAAGCTTGAGCCCACAGATTGTAGATTTCCCCCCCCAGCCCATGTAAGTATAGTTTTAAGTACAGGCCTGTAGTCACAGCTGAAATGGCCTTGAAAGCTGGTCAAGAGCAGCAAGAGCAAATAACTCCATTTGGCAAACACAGTCAAAGGCTCCACTTCACTGTTATTTGCAGATATTCCAGGCTCTATGGGTTTGATTGAAACTCATAATTTAAGATTCCAGATTAACAGTCCAAGAAATAAATCTTTTTTTTCCCCCTTCCTGTTCTGCTCCACACTGCTCTATTTTCATTTGGAGCAGATCTTTGTCTCCTGAGGGGGGAGGGGGGGGAAACAAACCCAAACCCTGGAAGAACAATGGCTGTTAAGCTTGCACAGTAGCTGCTGGGTAGCGGCTGACATGGCAAGACTCCTGTGTGGGCAATGTAAATGCCTACAGGAAGCCAGCAGGCATGTTTCAGGCTGTGCAGTTGCCCAGAAAAGCCTGTGGTAGGAGAATAGCAAGGGAAAAAGATGCCAAAAATGGCAGCTTCATTTCAAAATCTCTGAAGAATGAATTTATCATAAAAGCAAAAGGGGATTTTTTTTGTTTTGTTTTATCAGCCTAAGGAGATGGACCTTGAGGAGGAGTATCGGGGTAGTGTTAATCATGTTTAAGCACACCAGTTTAGAAGCAGTGATGGAAAATTAACTATTGCTGAGATTGATCTGATGAGTTACTGATTCTTTGCTTTTTTGTGATTGGTTAAACTCAGGCCATGTTGTCAGAAGTCATGTTTTGCTTAGGGACATTGGTTACAGATCATATGCTCCCTTTATTTCTTTCGCTTATGCAATTAGGAAAAACTGCTGTGTGTAGTCAGGATCTTTGTTAGCACCATTCTCTGGCAGTCAAACTGATCTGCTAGACTGAGTGAGTTAAACTGAGGCAGTTTTGAATGTGGATGGCGAAAGCCACGTTCCTGATGCAGAAAGTCTTTCCGTCAAATGTGGAACTACCGTTCCAAAGCCTGGAGCTTCTCAGTGAAGCAGTTGTAAGAACTTTTTCATGTGGTCCAAGCAACATGTTTTCTTCTCAGTTTTGGAAACAGCTGAAACAATTTTTTTGCTGAAACATCTAAAAAAAACCCCCATCAAGTAGCATGAGACAAACAGTATGAGAGACTTCTGCCCAAACAGTTAACATTGAACAAAATTATAAGCTACTGAAAAAGAGGTGTCCTGTAATGGAAAATGTTATGCAGGTTGAAGTAGATGTGCAGCTGCCACTGGCACGCAGAACTGTAAAGCTGTAGGTGGCTTGTTTTTCTCTGCCTTCCCATCCAGCTTGCACAAGCTGCATTTGCCACAAAAGTATTTTTGCATGAAATGTAAAACTAAGAGGAGAATTCACAAGCTAGTTGGTTTAAAAAAAAAGAAAAACCAAAAAATCAGTATAATTATATACATCTTCAAATGGTACCTTCCAACTTTGCTAGGGGAAGTACTTCATACTCAGATTCTACAAAGAGTTTTTTTGAAGCAGCATGTAGAACATCTAAAAACGTTAGTTTTGATTCACTGATTTCGCTTAGTCACTGGAATTGCTTTCAAAGGCTGGTGTCTTCCTTGGTTAGACCTTTCTACCTCCAGAAAAATACTGAGAGGGACTTTGGGGCTCACATTTCTGGGTTAGCAGGCTGCAGTTTCAACCCCTTTAGCTCCTGTCTGTGAATACCAAGAAAGGGAGGGGAAAAAGAGAAAGTCCCAGGCCCCTGTCCTGCCCTCCACTCAGCAGTCTGCTTTCCTCCCATTGCCACCGGGCAATAAATTGAGGGAGAGGGTGGCAGAGGGGCAGCTCCTAGGGTAGAGCAGAGAGGGGCAGAGTAATTAATTTGCCTGGGAGTCCAATGGAGCTCTCTGCTGCCCTGCTTCTCCTCTTGCTTCTTTCTCATCTCGGCCACAGAAGATGACATAATTTCTCTACAAAGTGCCACAGTTCTGGGAACTTTTAGACTTTGAAGACTCATAAAGGTTCCATTACTCTTCTAATTAGGAAATAAAGAGTGCTTGTTATTTTGTAAGGGGCAAAGGGCTTAAGCCTTTTAAGCAATTATTTCCGTAGTGCAATACTACCCAAAATTGTGAAATGAAAATTGAAGCCAAAGAGGCTAAGATCCCAACAATTGGTTTGACACAAAAAACAAGGGAAAAAGCCCACAAGATTTAATTGCCCCTTTTGTAGTAGTCCTTCTTGCCAGAATGCAAACCCTCCCAAACTTCTGGAAGAATTAGGTTAGCAAGAGCAAATGAAAGAATTTAGAGACTCATGAAGGGTTACAACAACAAGCAGAAGGTTATTCGCAGAAACTGGATGTGCAAACTCCCCAGTGCATATGAACTGTGAAAGAGAGGAGTAAGAAAACAATGACCTAGTTTTGCCAAAATACTCAAATTATAGGAGCAAGAGGCACAGACATTGCTAAATATCAGAGCTTTCCTAGCTATTTCTACCACTGCGTGAAGAATGTGTGACTTTCTTCCTCTGACACTTTTGAGCTCAATGAATGTTTACATAGAGATTTAGTGATTCTCTCTCAGGAGAATGTAGGAAGAGGCAAATATCTGCAGGATCAGGCTTTGCAAATGTCTTCAAGCCCAGATGAAAGCTTCCCTCTTGATTCTGTTTATCACTTTTTCTTTATCTGTACAACTCTTACTTTCAAAAGCAATCAATTTAAAATCAGTCATAATAAATTGATATACCACTGACAGACTGATGCAGGTACCAGCCTTCCCAGTTTACTCCGTAATAAGGAGGAAGAGCTTAGGAATGAAAAACTGGATTTCTGGCCAGCTACCCCCCAGTGCAAGCTGCGGAGTAGTAGATGTGCATCCATTCAGAGAACATGGTAGCCATGCAGAAACTGTTGCTCACCAAAATCTGTACCTCTTTCAGCTTAGAAAGGATTGTACTGGCCTCTCTTGAGTTCAGCAGATCACAGAATCACAGAATCGCTGAGGTTGGAAGGGACCTCTGGAGATCATCTAGTCCAACCCCCCTGCTCAAGCAGGGTCACCTAGAGCACGTTGCACAGGATTGCATCCAGGTGCGTTTTGAATATCTCCAGAGAAGGAGACTCCACCACCTCTCGGGGCAACCTGTTCCAGTGCTCTGTCACCCTCACAGTGAAAAAGTTTTTCCTCATGTTCAGATGGAAGTGTCTGTGTTTCAGTTTGTGCCCATTGCCTCGCGTCCTGTCGTTCGGCACCACTGAAAAGAGTCTGGTCCCATCCTCTCGACGCCCTCCCTTCAGATACTTGTACACGTTGATAAGATCTCCTCTCAGCCTTCTCTTCTCCAAGCTAAACAGGCCCAGCTCTCTCAGCCTTTCCTCATAAGAGAGATGCTCTAGTCCCCTAATCATCTTTGTAGCCCTTTACTGGACTTGCTCCAGTAGTGCCACATCCCTCTTGTACTGGGGAGCCCAGAACTGGACGCAGTACTCCAGACGTGGCCTCACCAGGTCTGAGTAGAGGGGGAGAATCACCTCCCTCGACCTGCTGGCAACACTCTTCCTGATGCACCCCAGGATGCCATTGGCCTTCTTGGCCACAAGGACACATTGCTGCCTCATGCTTAACTTGGTGTCCACCAGCACTCCCAGGTCCTTCTCCGCAGAGCTGCTTTCCAGCAGGTCAACCCCCAACCTGTACTGGTGCATGGGGTTATTCCTCCCCAGGTGCAGGACCCTGCACTTGCCTTTGTTGAACTTCATGAGGTTCCTCTCTGCCCACCTCTCCAGCCTGTCCAGGTCTCTCTGAATGGCAGCACAGCCCTCTGGGGTATCGGCCACTCCTCCCAGTTTTGTATCATCAGCAAACTTGCTGAGGGTGCACTCTGTCCCTTCATCCAGGTCATTGATGAAGAAGTTGAGCAAGACTGGACCCAGTACTGACCCCTGGGGGACACCACTAGCTACAGGCCTCCAACTAGACTCTGCGTCGCTGATCACAACCCTCTGAGCTCTGCCATTCAGCCAGTTCTCAATCCACCTCACTGTCCACTCATCCAGCCCACACTTCCTGAGCTTGTCTATGAGGACGTTATGGGAGACAGTGTCGAAGGCCTTGCTGAAGTCAAGGTAGACAACATCCACTGCTCTCCCCTCATCTACCCAGCCAGTCATTCCATCATAGAAGGCTATCAGATTGGTTAGGCATGATTTCCCCTTGGTGAAGCCATGCTGACTACTCCTGATCACCTTCTTTTCCTCCACATGCGTGGAGATGGCTTCCAGGATGAGCTGCTCCATCACCTTTCCAGGGATGGAGGTGAGGCTGACTGGCCTGTAGTTCCCTGGGTCCCCCTTCTTGCCCTTTTTGAAGACTGGGGTGACATTGGCCTTCTTCCAGTCCTCAGGCACCTCTCCTGTCCTCCAAGACCTTTCAAAGATGATGGAGAGTGGCTTAGCAATAACGTCCGCCAGCTCCCTCGGCACTCGTGGGTGCATCCCATCAGGGCCCATGGATTTGTGGGTGTCAAGTTTGCTTAAATGATCTCTAACCCACTCCTCCTCCACCAAGGGAAAGTCTTCCTTCCTCCAGACTTTCTCTCTTGTCTCCAGGATCTGGGGTTCCTGAGGGCTGGCCTGAGCAGTAAAGACTGAAGCAAAGAAGGCATTCAGTAACTCTGCCTTCTCTGTATCCTTCGTCACCAGGGCACCCACCCCATTCAGCAATGGGCCCGCATTTTCCCTAGTCTTCCTCTTGCTGCTGATGTATTTGAAGAAGCCCTTCTTGCTGTCCTTGACATCTCTAGCCAGATTTAATTCCAAACGGGCCTTAGCCTTCCTCGTCGCATCCCTGCATACTCTGACAACGTTCCTATATTCCTCCCAAGTGGCCTGTCCCCCTTTCCACTTTCTGTATACTTCCTTCTTCTGGTTGAGTTTTGCCAGGAGCTCCTTGCTCATCCATGCAGGTCTCCTGCCTCCTTTGCTTGACTTCCTACTCATACGGATGCACCGCTCTTGAGCCTGGAGGAAGTGATGTTTGAATATTAACCAGCTCTCTTGAACACCCCTTCCTTCTAGGGCCCTAACCCATGGGATTCCTCCAAGTAGGTCCCTGAAGAGGCCAAAGTTTGCTCTCCTGAAGTCCAGGGTTGCGATCCTACTTGGTGCCCTGCTGCCTCCTCGCAGGATCCTGAACTCCACGATCTCATGGTCACTGCAGCCAAGGCAGCCCCCGACCTTCACATCTTCCACCAGTCCTTCTTTGTTTGTTAGTACGAGGTCCAGCAGCACACCTCTCCTTGTTGGCTCCTCCACCACCTGTGTCAAGAAGATCCCTGAATTCAGTAGAGCTTGAAATCCCCTTGGGGGTTTCATATCCCCCCTTAGCGTGCCTCCTCTTTTCTAGATGGTTATTCTTCTCAGCACTATATATTCAAGACACTAAAGTAAGATGGTCCAACAAATCAATTCTTTGAGGCAATGGATAGCAGTGGAAGAGCTAACAGTGTTGTTGGCACTGAGAAGAAATAGCATATGATTTTTATTAATGGGATATATTTACAATAATTAAAAGAATTGTTTCAGGCTCTGCAGACTCAGGTGGAGACTGCAGCTGGTTTAACTTTCCTTTGCAATATTTAAGTACAGGCTCTTTTTCAGTTTAAAATGAAGCTTCCTGAGTCTCCACAGGATTGCTCCCTGCAAGCCCTTGATGCTGCCCTAGAGAAGTTTAAATTCATAAGTGGGGTCCTGCTAACTGTGTAGCTCTAGTCACCTCCATGCACAAGGGGGAGTCCTGACGGTGACAGAGGAGGAACAGCAAGTGTAGCAAGAGGATGAAAAATGGTGAATGGGACACAATACAATTAAATGTGTTTGGAGAGCTAGTCTTTACCTCACTGGGCCTGAATATACCTTCTCTTAGAAGCCAAACAAGGCTTCAGTGTGGCAGGTATCTGGATGGGAGACCACCTGAAAAGTCCTATAAATCACAGACACTCATCAAAGTGAGTTTCAAAATGAGAGTGAGCTTGAAAACCTTCATTTGCTTTTGATTTAACAAAGGGAGAAGCGGCATATTGTCTCTAGAGAATTAGCCTGTGCATTCTCAGCAGTTGTCATGTTTGTGTGTGTATTTTAAGGAAAGAATTAAAGTTGAAAATAACCTTAGGAGACTCCAGACAAAGGGGGTGGAGGAAGACAAAAATCCAGCTTTCCATTTCACTTAGGAATATTCCTACACCTTTAGAAGAGGCAATATGAATGTCTTAAAACAACAGGGAAAGAGTTCAGCCAGTTCCTCAGAGTTATAAAATCCTTCATCACTCATTACTGTCCCACTCGATTTACACTGCCTAAGGTGGACCAGCCACACTTAGGTGCTATGATAGCCAAATACATAACAATAAAAAGCTAAAAAAGTCATAAAAATTTTACACAGAGGATGTGTCCAGCATAAACAGCTCGCAACATGTGTCGAACTCGCAGAATAGGTGTCTGGGGCTGAGCGATCAGCGTCTGTGGAGCAAGAAACAGCTATTGTTTTTAAAAAATAAATCATATGCTACACTACACAATCTAAATGTATAATAGTTCTGACCCTGGTGCCCCTCTTCTGGTTTTGTACTGGGCTCTAGCAGCACATAGCAATATCGCACCAAAATTTTGGAGTGTTTCCATTTTGGCAAAAAGCGCTGCTTGAGGGAGATAAGCTGGGTTGCTAAGGTACTGGGATGTGGGAGAGACTGGTTTAAGTCTTTGCTCCCCTGATTCAGGACGCAGTTTTTCTTTCCAGACTTTTTCAAACCAATTAGAGCAGAGACTGGACTCAGCTCATCCATACTGCAAGTCAGTACTGGGAGAGGTTTGCTTTTGCTGTAGTACACAGGAAGCCAAAAATATTAAATTGAAATACAAATTTAACTTTGAGAGTTCCACTGAGTGATGTGATAAATCGTCTGAGAATTGCACTTCTGTACATATTCCCACTGAATGCATATTTTGTGCATATAATATATTATATCAGCATGCCTTTATAGCCTTGGATACTCCTTGTTAAATATGAACTTACAGTAACTACATTTGGGGAGCACAAAGGCTTTTTTGGGGGACTGAGCCCCCTCCCCAGCCTTGTCTGTTTACTTGGCTGAGCAAAGCCTGCTGGCTGTAGGATCTGCTGCTGTTCTCTAGGCAGTAAATACTCGCTAGGTAGAAGTGATTTGTGAGCAAGTGGGCTTTGGCTAGGCATGAAGACTGAAGAGCTTGACACCTCATCAAGGACTGCAGTGATGAAGGAGATGTGTCTGAGGCCCAGTGCTTCTTATGTCTCTTCTGCAACAGTGCTGTACATAGACTATCCTTGATCCAGGTTGGGCTGAAAGGATCCATCAGGTGTTTGCATTGCCTAGAGGAAGCTTGCAACATAAAAGAAGCAGAGCTGTGCACTTTTAAATGGTTTAGGTGAAGGCTTTGCACCTCTGGGGAGAGAGAGAGACAGGCAGACGGTGGCTTAGTAATGATGACAGAAGGAATGATGGGTGGGAATGAAATATAGCATTTTCATGCATTTTAAGAAGGAGAGCTAAAATGCGTTAAAAAGGAGAGGTTTGGAAATTGTGTCTGACTTAATTGATTTATTCCTATTATTTATTAGGTGTAAAATATGCTATATTTGTAAATGTTTTCTTGTACCCACTGGAGACGCTGTACAACACTACATTGTATTGCTAATTAGCTATGGGCAATTGAGCTACAACCTTTAATGGAGCTCTCCCATGGAATGGGATGCACACTTAGCTGTTATATTGAGCCTTAGCAGCCCATTGACCTTTAAATTTGTTGAGCCTGGGTGATGTTCAGATTTGTTGGGGCATATGTGTACACATGGCCTTTCAGCAAGTTTCTGGGTTTCAGGATTCATCTCTGGTTCCCTTCTGTGGGGGACTAGGACTCTGACACTCAGTTCCCTCAGGTTTTGTATGAACTCATCTATCTAGTTCACGCCATCTCCAGAGCTCTACTCTTACTCATTTTCTTGGATTATTGTTTTGCCTTGTGGGGACTTCATGATGGATGGTGAAAGCAAAGCAATGTGGGTATGTTGCAAAGGCACTTTTAAACCACATGTACACTGTCTGGACTGTCTGGAGTCTGGACTCCTCCCTTCTTCCTCCCTCTCAGTCCTGATTTCTGTTGATTTCTGCTCTTTTGTGTGTTGATTTCTCTTTTAACAGCCTTTTTTTTTTCTCTTGTTTCCCACCGGGATTGATCATGCTTAGCTTGCTCCAGCCTGCACCTCTTCCTGCTGAGCATAGTCTTTACTGACTCAAGGGCTCCAGGCCAGCAGATTCTTTTAGGCTGAGTTAGAAAGACAATGGCTCTTGACAACTGTTATTGTTTTATCAAGACTTAATGATGGGGCCATCTGCACCCATCATCTGTCTTCCCACAAATCCCTTGGCCCAGATTACCTCCTGTCCCCATGCTGCATGCATCATAACAGTAATATGATGGGCGGAAGATCATTTAATATCAATAATGTAGATATCTTCTGCAGCCTTAGCAGGTGCTAAGGTTTTGTAAATGTCTTTTTTCCATCCATGCATCCCCTGGCCATATTATATGTAAACTTAATATCCCCGATTGCCATACAAGCTATACAAAGATGAGGAATGACTCAGAATGTTGATGAGAACCTTGATGTTCCTGTCTCCATAGAGAGTGATCGTTTGGGAATGTTTACAGACTATAAAGCCAGGGAAGATGAGGAAGAAGGACAACTGAAAACTCAGTTTAGAGAGTACATCTATGAACATGCAGATGGATACAACTGTGTTACACGGTTTGGGTAAGTCCTTTTTTCAGAAAAAGGAAAAGGAATGGAGGCATCTGTAATGATGTTTGCTGGCAGGCAGCATTGAACAGAAATTATCAGCACTGTTTTGAAATAATCAAGAATGGGTAAATCTATGCATCAGAAGGGATAGATAAGGGTAAGACATAGCTTATGGCATGTGGTTGTATTCCAAAGTCCTTACTCTGATTCAAAATGCCCCCCCAGCTCTCCATCGGTGGTGCCATACTCCAGGCTTGTACCCGCATAAGGGCTTACCACAGCCCAGGCCTGGGTTTGGATTTGGGACTATAACATTGTGGCAGAAAAGGATGATTGCAAAGATATATGACTTTAAACAGGGAGGATGCTCTAAAGCCAAGTGGAAGCTAAGGAAGCAAACTGGAATCAGAAGTTACAATGGTTATTATCAGGGAATATCATGAAAAAAGATGGACTCCTTACCAGTACTTTTCTTGATGCTTATGTTTTTTTCTGTTATGAATGAATCAAGGGGAATAAAATACAGCTAAAATGAACAACTCTGTAATAACATAAAAAGGACAATATTAACAAGCCACAGAAAATCTAGCGATACCAGAAGTTTCGGTGATCGGTAGTTGCTTGACTGAACTGTCCAAGTACCTGGATGAGCCTAACACATTGTGTACTTTCTGCCTCTGCATATTCTTGCATCTGATGTTTATGTCTTATAGAAAAAAAGGAAAAAGAGGCTGGAGAGAAATCTTGTGAGGTAATTTTTCTTTGAGATCTTCTACAGAATTCACTTAAAGTCATTTATAGAAAATGTTATAAGGAAAACATTTTGTTTAAAAGAAAGAATCAATGTAAAGACTTTATGAAAGATGGACATTTTAAAATATCTTCTAAAAATCAAAATTCTTGTGTGAGAAAAGACCTCTCTGATGGTGTTGCCTTGTTACTGAGGGAAACGCAGCCATCTGGGTTGTTTTTGTTTTGTTTGTTCATCTGTTTTCACCAGTTGCTCATATGATATGCTCTGAGGGCTGCCAAACCCTCTCAAATCTTGGGTGGCCTGGGCCTGAAACAATAAGCGGTCCAACTTCCCATACTATTGCAATTTGTAGCCACCAATATATTTTTTTCCTGATTGAATTTGGACAGAGAGATTCTAAAAATCTTTTCTTCCTTGCAGAAAATGAATCAAAATGTCTTTTGCTAATCCTTCTGAGCATATGAGTTCATGTCCATAAGCCAGAATTCATACCATATGATTTTTATGATCAATCACAACTAATCTGGAAGATAATTTGAAAAAGCAATGGGGAAATAGGTCACTGAACTGCTAAACACTTTTTTGGATATTTCTCTGTGCTACTTCACAGCTCCTTTATGGCTTCAAAAAGAGACTGTGGTAGTAAACAATTAATAGTGTTACTGCTGAAGCTAAAATTTTTCATTGGAATCACTTCCTATAGATTCCATGAAGCTAAAGAATTCATAGAAATATATTGATTTTGACTTTTTTTGATTAAATATTGTTGAAGAAATTTTGAATGCAAGTGAAGTGCTTTCTTCTGATATTTATCACAATTTCTGATAGTTATACTTTAATAAAAAGTGCAATGAGGAGTTAGAAAGGAAGTCCTTTGACATTGCCAGAGGAAGCACTTTTGAAATTTCTCTTAACTGGAAATTTTTATTCTTCCTTCCAATTGAATAATGAACTCAAGGAAAGTTTTGAAATGTTGGAATTCCATAAGGAACAGGCATTTGGGACTTTGACTAGCTCAGAGAAGTGTTTGAATAGCATTTTGTCCATTCATGGCATTGTGCAAATGTTATTTAATGTTGAGTTAACTTTGACGTCACGTCTGTTGATAGGGGGAGTATGGCTTCTTTGCATTGCTTACATTTCCCTTGCTGGTATTTCACAACAGCTCTTCGTGGCTTCAGACAGATGCAGAGCACAGTGAACGCCTGTGGGATTCTGCAGCTGAGTGCTGTGCAAACTGAGGCGTAAACTCTCATTATGGGGGCTGAGGAGAATGAACAAATCATCTCAGTGTGATTTTATGAGTTTCTGGCATATACTGAAGGCTGGATGACAATATTTTGAAAATTTATGGTGTGTACAGCCACCCCACAGCCTACTTATGTCATCAGCAATGCAATTGTTTTGTATTCTGGTCTAAGCTCTGTCTGAGATGGGTCTGGTATCTAGCTGAAGACTGATGAATTTGTCTATGATATGATCAGAAATGGAAAGTGTAACCAATCAGACTTTACAGGGACTTGGGCAAGCTATATGTTTCTTTGATATTTTCATTTCAAGGATCTCTGTAAGGAAACACCTTGTGATTCTGAAGAAGCGTTCAATTGATATAACTGTTCAAAGGCCAAGTGTCAGTTTTTCTAGTCAAATATGGAGTATTTGAGACTTGTTTTGAGCACTAAAAGATTGCAACCAAATGCAGGAAAGTTTCTGACCCATGATCACTTTAAAGCCTCCTTAAAAACAAAGGCTTCTTCTCAGAAAACCTATCAACTGTGATAATTTTTTGCTTGTGGTGTTATGGCATGTTAAGTTCTGGAAAGAGTCAAGAGCATGTGATATTTTTCCTAACAAATACAAACAATAGCTATTAGTTAGGAATGCATTCGCACATGCTGACACTCAGAAGCCACTCTAAGTCATGATATACGGATGTTTAACTTGCTGGTTATAATATCGTACGTGGAAGATGCTGGCAAGGAGAGGTCCCTTTCCTTCACCCTTAAACATTTAATGGTAATGACGAGACTTTTGTAAAGGTGAGCATAATTCTTTCCGTGTTTGTGCTTATTGTTTAAAGAAAAAGCTCATCCATTATTTTTTGTTTATGGAATTTATCTCTGTGACTGAAAATAATAAAGGTATTAAGCATAAGCTGCTAGTGACTGGTTTAGGTCATCGGTATCTAAACTTGCAACACTGGGAATTGCTCTTAATGGCTTGCGAGACTGAGTATTAGAAATAAGAAGAATGTGGTAATGGTGCTAGTTCAATAAAGGGTAGCATATGATAATCAAGAGTGTTTCATGCAAGAATAAGTTATTTTCTGTATGGCAAAAATATAATGAATGCCTAGCCAAATGTTCTTAAAGATGTGGCTTTACAATCTTAAATGATGAAAAAGTATGAGTATTCAAAGACTATTTCTTTGCAAGTTTTAGGACCTAAGACCCCTATTTTTTCTGAGCCAAGCTATGAGAAGATCTACATTGAGAGGGATACTCTGAACATGTATATCACAGGGGCATCTCTCTGCCAGTCTTTTCTGGTAAAGTATTAAACAGAAATCCAGTGCTAGAGCCTGTATGATGACAAAGAACATGTTTTATCCCATGAAAATCTGTGACCTGCTTAAATTACTTTGTTCCTACTGATGTTGCTAAAGAAGATAAGCAGCGTTTCTTACAGTAGTTATTCAAAGTATTTGGAAGTAATTCTTGTGTCCACAGTAACCACTGCAAAAAGACACAGGAGCATTACAGTGTTCCCTTACATTATATGGGTTGTCTGACATCGTGGTATCTCATGAAATACCATGACTTACAAAAGAAGAATTCCTGAAACCCAGTTGGAACATTACATTAGTATCACATTTCCATTCTTCCTGTAACAGAACTGGAGGAAGATCATGATGAGCACTTAAAAAAGGACTTCAAATATAAATACAAAGGACTGAGGGGGGAAAGATGAAAGTACTCTCCTAGCACAGCATATTTTTTATTTGATATCAGTGCACTCCATCCAGCTGACACTGGATGCTCAATTGCTGTGAATTACTCTTCAAGAAACAGTTAAGAGACAATTTGACTTTTTGTGATTTTGATCCATCTTTAACAACAGGATAAAAAAAGCAAATATCAATATGTTGAAGGTCACACTAAACTTCAGGAGTCCACAGCTTATCACAGAAAATACACTCCAGCCATTCTGGAAAAGGAAGGGACTAAGCAAAGTTGAAGAGATCAGATATTTTAGTGAGCACTTGATGAACACTGATAACAGAAGAGGCAGAAGGTCACAAAGCAATTTTTCAGGCAAGCATGACTGCTGCCTAGAGGATTAAAGCTAGTACTTTCAATTCCATCTTCACACCAAAGTGCAGGCCAAAGCAGATTTGATATAATGTGCTCAAAGCAGCAAGTTACACTGTGCATCAACCTTAATTTTATGATAAACTGAGGCTACAGTACATGCATAGCATCATGCAGAGATTTAATCTCTTGGAAGCAAAGTAATTTTGAAATGCAGAGGAACTGGAGACTGGAACTGTGAGAAACATATTAGCTGTTACTTCTCTTTCCTGTATGCTTCTTTAGTTACCTCATCATGTGTTACGCCAGTGATTTAGCTTATACAGACAAATAGCATAGCTGTCTGCAGTTCAAAGCCCAGCTTCCCTCTGATAGTTTCCCTTTGAAAAATTTTGTCATCCAACTTTGTCAATAGACACAACTGAGACTTACTTATAAGGGGATAGGAAATGTAAAATGAAATGTAATTTCAAAATGTGCAGTGTGGAAGGTCTGTACTGATTCTATTTTTTGAATTCATATATATTTGTTTTATCTGAAATGAAGCTGCTACAGGAAATTGCCTGTCACAGGACATTACCCAGAACTCTTAAGAGGAAGTTGGGTGTGTCTGGATTTGGAGAGGAGCAAGTCTCATGCTGGATAGTTAGTAAAAAACCACAACCCCTCTCTTTCCATATGAGAGGGGGCAGGGAAAGACATTCCACTGTGTACGCAATGTGCCACATCCTTCATAGCAGCTCATGTTAGGGGTGATGCTGGTGTGGAGTCGTGCCTGTGCAGGAACGATTGCTGTGTACCTGGGGATCTCACCTGTGTGTATCCCTTGACCTGCTGCTGCAGCATAAATGAAGGGAACACTTCATGGGAACTTGACTCATGATTGAGATTATTAGGCAATGTTGCAATAGAAATAGTCATCATTTCAGTGACCCCTTTCACAGCTTTGGGACAAGACCACTTGGCAGTATGTGTGTTTCTACACAAATGTTAGGGGCTCTGTGTGGTCCTAAATCCAATTCTTTAAGTTGGTCCATGGTATTATGGAAGTCATTGCTATTTTTTTCTTCATTTGCTTCCTCTTCTCTTTTGCTTTTAATTCTTTACCTTCTTTTGAAGCAGATATTGCTGTTCCTCTTCAGTCTTCTGGATAAACCCAAGGTCAGATGGAGCTTTTGGCTTAGTGCAGTGCCTATGACAGGCAACACTCTTTCAATGCTGTTGAGGCTCTGCCTGATGTACCTGCTTCTTTCCTATAGCTTCCTTGTCACTGGTGATACCAGAAATTTTGCTTTTCCAGCCAAGTGGCAAAGACATCTTCTGTCCAGAGGGATTGCATAGCTGGAAGACTGAGGGAAGATGTATTTTGTTTGAAATCTGTAATTCCTTCCACAAGAACTGCTGTGTTACCTAGATAAGCTACAGCTGGCTTTAGCTGGCTCCTAATTGTGGCTCTGTCATTGCATTACACAAGCTAACAGTGTGTGATGCAGTGCCCTGGAGATCTTATTTTAAACAACTTGTTGCTCATTAGCACCTATAGCACTTGCATAGCACATGCACGACTTATCTAGTGAATTCTTTCTGATCTGGGACAGTGCAGATCTACCACTCTGGATGTAATAGCAATAGAAGTGTGAAAATGGGGGCTGTGTTCCCTTGTGCACCCCAGTCTTCACCCTTTTGTTCTGCTTAGTGCCGTGGCTGCTGAGGTATCTGACAAGTCTTTTTTTCCAGTCTTCTGCCTTGCAAACTTCTACCTTTTTTCTCTGTGCTGTACAGTACCACAGCTTCTTCCTGCCTGTCAAACACACTCCTTCCTTGCCCTCTTTCCAGCTCTCTAACTTCCCTGGCTCCCTTTGCTATGAACGAAGGTACGTGTTGGCAGCCTCGTGTGAGCTACCCCACAGCTGGTCTTAAGGCAAGCTTCCTTTCTCTGTGGGGAGGTTGCTCATCTTGATGGGGATCAGACCAAGATGGAGAACTCTTGGGTTCCCTTCTTGGCTCTGCCAGATGCTGATGGTATGATGCTCTGCGAGTTACTGAAAGCCAGATCCATGTAGGTGCTTAAATGTTGGGGAACTTAAGTGCCTAACTAAGAGCTAACTGTCTGAGTATCTACATGGATCCAAGCTCTAGACCTTCTGTACCTCAGTTCCCATCTATAAAAAGGGAGCAATACTTCTTGCTTTATCCTTCTTGGTTTTACCTGTTTGAAGTTTAAGCCTGTTACTGTGTTTCTCTTTATAGATGTGCAGTGGGGTCAGAACTGGTTGGAGTTTCTTGGGTCATGGGGACATATAGAGATATGTATGAAAAGACATCTAGCATGAACAGGATGGAAAGCAGCAACTGTGTTCAAGCTCTTCCTCTTATGCATGTGCCTCATGGGTATAATGGGGACAGTAATAGATTTGCTATGTGAGGCAAATACCAGGGGAAACAGGTATTCTTGCCAGCAGCCTACCAGTTATCTCTACTGGATTGTGCTGAGTAAGCGCTGACTTCAGCTGCCTGAGATGCCTTGCTTTCTACCATGCCTTGCCATCCCTAGGGGCATGGCCATGGAGAAGCAGCTGCAAGTGTTGGATTCTGTTATAGCAGCCAGAGCTGCACAGGAGACCTAAGCGAGGATCAAAAACATTGTTTTCAAACATGGGCATGTGTGGAACTTAAATGTACTTTGCCCACTAAAGACATGTTTTTCATTTGAGTCCAAGTTAATGACCGAGACCTAACCTTTACTTATTGCCTGAGCCAAACTGCTGAAGCTGAATAGTTTATTAGCATCAGAGGACAAAGGACCTGGTTCTCCCATTGCTGTAACAATGGGAGACGTCAGAGAATATTGATTTTATTAGGCTGACACTTGGTTTATCCTAGACTAAGTCAGAGGAGAATCAAGGCCAAGGAATATGCCTTACCCTCAAAATGCCCCTACTAGCAGCTGTGCAATTTGTAACTTGGTTGCAAAAGTAAATGATGGCACCATCTTTTCTGCCTGGAAAACGATACTTAAAAGAAAGCCAGTTTTGCAAAGGAGGAGTGTACGCAGTGCAATTGTTTTGAGCAAGTTCACTGATTTTTCTCAAATCAGGACAAACAGAGAATGTATTCAAATTTGCTGAACATTGCTAATTTCATTGCACATAATTTTTCATAGCTGGTAACGGAAAACGGGTGCTTGGAAAAAGATACACATCTGTTGTTCATAGTTTGTGAGAGAAGTGGGCATGCCCTTCATGAAGAGAGGTGTCCCCGAGTGCAGAGTTCTCTTACACTTTCTGCGCAGGCTAACATATGGTAAGGAAAAAAGTCCTGCTTCCCAAAGCAATCCAGAAGAGCTCTTCTCTTTCTCTCTACTAATGTGCAAATGGGCTGTGAGGTCTCCGTTCTTTGGGGGGCGCTGTGTACTTGTAGCTAGGCTTAGTTTCATACTGGAAATGTGCAGATATGTTGTTTTCTTCTGGAATTTGTGCCATTACATTGTTTGTTTTTAGTAAGGTGAATTCACTATGTCCATGATTATTTTTTCTTACTATTGTGGGTAAAATATTTCTTTCCAGCAGGTTTTGGTTCCCTTTTTTGACTATTTTTTAATTGATAAATAGGCCTTGATGATATATATAGCCAGCTAAATCAAGAGAAATAAAAATGCCATGCTTGGTAGAAATGAGCAGATACTCCAAAACAAAATGAGAGTGATAGGTAATTATACGCATGTCTTTTCATTCCTTAAATCCAAGGTGAGGGAGTGCTCTTCTTGGAAAATTTGGACTGATCCCTACTGTCAGGGTGCTGGGATCAGACTCAGTTCCTCATACCTAGGGGGTCTCTTCACTCAATATGTTTATGCAAGCTGTGGCTGGTACCATATTCCACCCTCCATTCTTTGTTTGGTTAACATGACCTAGACTGTAAACACTGTTCTTGACTGCTATGCCTTAAATGGGATCCACTGGTGTTTTCTTTTATTGTTTTTGTTATCATTCAGAACACACTTAGTGCCTTTCAGGAAGGAAAGAGAGCACTGTCCTTGACGCCATGGGGATTTGGTGGCACTTCAGAAGGGGCTTGGCACTTTGGGATCCCTATTTGTCAGTGGATCTCTTCCAGACCTGCTAGCATTGATGATGTGAATGGTCCTTTGGAGGGGTCCAGCTCTTCTGCTGGGTATACAGGAGTCCTAGGGAAGACTCATGTAGGCAGGTACCTGTGTTAAGCAAGATGCACATCCCACTTAATATCTACATACTAGTCCTTGTTATCATGTCCAAACAGCATTAGCTTCTTGTTTCTAGCTACCTGACGTACTGTACACATCCCTAAGTTTGAAGAGACACTTGTATTTCTCAGACAGCTCTCTTTTGTGGTAGCTTTTACACCTTCTTTGCATGCACTGGTGACTTTGAAGTCCTATGGATAGTGCTGCTTAAGGCCAAAAGATGCTGCCTGAAGCAGCCTGTGTAAAATTTTCCTAAAAGCTTACCTCTGCCTCTCTGACATAGAAACAGCTTGTCTGTGCCCAGGAGGTAATCATAAGGATGACCAAATCTGCTCACGGTGTGTGGGCTTCTCCCTCATGTGCTTTGGAGCAATTCCCCAGACAGACCTGCCAGCTGGGTGGCTTGCTCACAAATCTTAGCTTACTCACCTTCATGTCAGATGCACGCAGCTGTGAGCACCACCATCTGTGCTGTATCCTCTGTATATAAGATGAGGTTGATTTCAGATGAGCTGTGGAACAGCATAGCCATAGCATTATTTAGAATACGTGTGCTGGGGTGGGGGGAACCCATGCTGTACTCTCTTTATATTGTGAGGGGATATGAGGAAACGTGCGGAGAGGCAGACTATGCATGTCACTCTGGCCTGGAGCAAGAGAGGAGATGCAAACTGTCTCAGGGTGCATGGCACATTTCCTGCACACTGCTCTCTTGCACCAAGGGAGGAAGAAAGCAAGTCCCACAGGAGAGGGTGCCCCCACCTATCATCTCAGATCTGCCCAGGGTCTGAAGGGCGTGGAGCATCAGCAGAGGTCTGTGTCTATCATCTATTGACTGCTCCTCATGCTGACTTTTCTCTGGGTAGTGGGGTATTGCTTCTCACCTGACCCAATCCTTAGGGCAGCCGTGTCCTTTCAGGGCCAGTGGAGGCTTATTCCTTCTTCCTCCCTGTTCAGGCAAGCAACACAAATCTCACCCAGCTTGCTGTGTATAACAGGGCTTTCTGCAAGATCTTTTCAGGATGAACATCTCGTGTAATATCACAACAGTTCCTCTGTTCTGAACCACTTTAACCATTGCCTTCCGTTTAATGAGCACTTTATGTTTGGGAGGGGCTGAAAATGATGAATGACACAGGTCCTTCTTGTATTTCAGGGGTGCTTGAAGATACTCAGCATCATGTTGGATGGTCTAATATATGGTGAGAAGCAGGTGAGGCATGTTTAATGTTGCCAGGGAAGGGGGGGGACCTACCTTTCTTCTCAAGATGCAGCCTTCTGATGCCTCTTTTAGCTCACCAGTGGCTGTACAGGGGGCAGGACCAAGGCCCTGCCCCTGCTAAGTGCAGCCATGTGCCTTTCTGGGGATATATTTTGCCATTAAAAGTATTAAAGCTCACTTCCCTCCCCCATCCTGCTCAAAGAGCAGCAAACCTTTATTTACAATAAACTGTTGCACTGCACAGCTACAGCAAGAGTGATGCAAAGGGAAGCCAAAAATGCATAGATGAAAGTGCTGCCCCATCAGATCTGAGGGTGTTTGTTAGAGTGAAAACTGTGTTTTGCTGTAACCATAGTTGCCGGACTCAATGGATACTGACCCTTACCATGTAATGGGATTATAATCTTTTGTACCTGTGACCCATGTCAGCACTCCAGTGTGTCACACCTTTGTTATTGGTATCAGGACTGGAAATAAAGACACTTTCTTGCCAGTGGGCCTGAGTGACAGACACATCTTCATTCCCATGGCACCAAGGGAAGCCTCCCTCTCTGTTTCTGTCTCTGCACTAGGGAACGTGGTCAGGCACTCCTAGCACAGACCTCACTATTGTGTTTCTCCCAAGTGGAGCTTTGGTCTCCCAGCCTAAACACCGAGCAGCTATTCTAGCTGGGAGCCGTGGAAGCTCCTTTCTAAAGATGGAAATATGCGTTGAGTGCTAGAATGGTTTGACTCATCATTAGCTGCACCTAAAAAGATGGGCTTTGGGGATGTGAAGTAATGGCCAAACGTGCTGGATACAGACTGGAAAAATGGCATGTTTCCCCATGGCATATTTGGTGCTCAGTGCATCTGTTGGACTGTGGGAACGTGCAAAGGTGGGGAATGCATCTCCTCTCTGTTTCTGGAATCTAAAATGTAGCTGAAGATGCTGTAGTGACAGAGGTGGTCTGTGACTCAGTACTACTCAGTAATGGCTGCATCTGCCAAGTCGAATAAAGGAAAAAAATTCAGGAAGCCCAATAATAAAAAGAGACTTTATTTTGAAAAGCAAAAAATTAGTCCTCTCCAAATACCTCAAACATTTTTGCCAGACAGGGAGCACTGTTCTGCTCTTGCAGCCAGCTTTGGGGAGAAGGAACTAAGATGACTGGAACAGCAATAATCCAAGCGGCCCCTTTGGCCACTGCTGCCTGCAGGGTCCTGAAGGCTCTGCAATGCTAAAATGCAAATTTTGCAGAGTAACTGTATGCAGCAACCAGACCTGCCTCCCAGGGGATGATTTATAGTGTACTTTCTAGACCACAGACTTACCTCAGCTTTAGATTGTAAATTTTGTAGGAAAAATTGATAAACCTTAGAGAGCCACAGTCTCGACAGAGATTTCCAGGTATTTCTAATATGATTCTTCTGAGGAGTGACTGCAGGCCTAGGCCTCCAAGAATGCTCTAACAGCCCTGCACATGCAATCACTTCGGCTCTTATCATAAGCAGTCCCACCCTTGTCTTGAGTTATCATGCTGAAGAGCTTAGCAATGAGCACTTGCAGGTCCCTCACTTACTGTAATAAGGTATCGATATTAAATTGTGCTTGGTTGTGGGGTTTCATTTTTGCATGTACAATATTTTCTCTGCCTTATATCTGTAAGCAGAAGGTGGATGATTCAGCCCAGCATGTTTCCTGTTGTGTGTGATGACATGAAGAGGGTCTCTTTCCACATCCTGACTGTCAGGGGCTGTCGGTGAAGGCAGAGGGGATGGCTAGAAGAGCAAGCCTGGTGATGAGGGCAAGGTCCACCATGATAGTTCCCTCATTTCCTACTATTGTAGGTTTAGGTATATTCTAACTATGTATTTACTATAGGCACTTACAGGTTGGACCTAGTCATACCGTGCAATGAGGCATCTGCTAGAAATATAATTCAACTTTATTAATAGCTCAGGTTTTCAAAAAAAATTGCCAGGAAAACTATGGAATCTGTGCAATTTCACTGGTTTTGAACTTTTCAGTTTTGGCACTTAAAAGTTCCTGTAAGTGAAAATTAGCACAACTAGAAGGATGCAAGCTTTACTTTTCATGGCACCATTTCACCAAAATGAAATTGGTGTTTTCTGCAGAAATCTACTGGAAAAATGACCTAGAACATGAAAAGTTTGGAATGCTTTGACAACAGAGCACCAAAACTTGTGTTAAATCTCTTTCAGAAAAGGTAATTGATTTCAGCCTTAGGTGGAATATAACTGCTGAGTCCCTGTTGCAGGGGACACTGAGATTGCAGGAATCAGTGGCCATGCTGGAAGGAGAACCTTTGGGTACTTCTAGTGTTCAGTTTCTTGCTTGGATCATCAGCATCTTTTAATCCTGTTTACTCCTTAGCCTGTATTCTTTAATATTTTGCATTCTGAATATCTGGGAGATGGTAGGATCAATACAGATTTGTCATTTCCTCCTAAATAAGTTCACCTACTTCATTTGGCTATTGATACACAGGCTAGTAATTTCTGTAGTTAATGGAATGACAGAGGATAAAGCTTTTTATTCTCCCTTGTCTAAAAAATCCTGCTAACAAAGTTATATGTATGCTCTGTATTTTAGATTTAAAATCATCACAATAACATCACAGGAGACCTCTGGTATTAGAAAAAGATTCCAAAGTATTGTTAAAATAAAGAAAAAAAATGTGTAATTCCAAAAGCAAACATCAATTTTTTTACTGCATCAAATAAAGTTGTGAAATTTAAAATAACAGTAGAATAATTGTGATTGTTTGGTGTAAATCTGCATAGCTTGGCCCTTGTTTAATTTTTTTCATGTTATAAAGATTAGTTTACTGTCTGTGTACTGAATTTTTTTTGCGTTATACATGTGACTAAATCCATGGGACCCAATGACCAGAAAAAAAAAAACCAAAAACAAAACCAGAAAGGCATTAAAATAGTTTAGCCCATTCAGGTGCAAAGTCATCTTGCACATATTTTCCCCCTAACTGTGTATGTTATTGTCAAATATGAATCTGCAGAATATCTCCTGGTCTGGAATCCTGTCCTCTTTGAGCAGTCAGAAGTTCTCTTTCAGCCTTGCTTCCTGGCTGCTGCGTGTTCATGTTTGGGTCTATGAACAGCACTGTTTTCCCAAGGAATAATTTTTGTATTTCTTTTCACTCTTTCATAATTAGTTTATGGAGCTCATTTGTTTCCAGCATCAATCTGCATTTGTTCTTTCATTTTTTAAGCTACCTGCATAATTTGCAAAGTTATCAATAGCACTGTGTGATCAGTCTGCAGGTTTCTTTTGATATTCTATGAGAAAAAAACAAAAACAAAAAAAGGCATTGGGATAAAAATGAATCTAAGCTTACTTTATCTATGTTAATGAAGGACAGTGAAAAGCATTCTCCAGAATATGCAGAATACATATAGCTATCCTCACAGTAAATGAACTTACTTTAATATATAGATATACAGCTGTATGCCTAGAAACTGAACTTGTTCAGCTGACTCCTCCAACTTGCTACGGATCATTGTCAAAGTTTTGAATCCCTTTTAATGTTGTTTTTCAGAACATGGATATTCTATATGTAACTTCTGTTGCACTATTTGAAATGGAAATGGGCTGTGAAGCCTGCCAACTCATCTTTCATGTGCCTTTCCTGCTGGTGTCTCTTTTTCTGCAGAATCAAGCTTGCACAGCAGAGCGTTTCTATGTTCCCTTGTACATGTGGTGCTCGTTTAAAAAAAAACACAATGAAGTTTAGCTGTGGTGAAACTATTTATTTGTTTTTTTTTAACTGATGCAAAAAGTAAATATGTTTACTGTGTCCCTTTCCATTCAGTGTATTTCCTTTTTTAAGCTCCATTTGTGTTCAACAAGACAGCCTCTTTCTCCAAGATTAACATTTCTTATGATTGTTCCTGACAGAGGATTTACTTTCAGAGGCCCTGCTAAGGATAACCAAAAAAGGGCATGTAGCAAGACAGTTTTGGCAGCTTGCATGAATTTTCGGAGCTTTTTAGGTCTTGGTTTTCTGATGAGTGGCTTCCTGAGCATGCCTAGGGAATGACAGGCATCTCTGCAGGCAGGCTGAACCCACCTTGGCTTGCGCGTACTCATTGGCTGCCTATTAGAATAAATTGAGGACAATGCATACCGCTGCCTGCCAATTGTAAACATAAGGGATATGTATTCACTTAGCATTGACTTTTGGGAGGGGCCAAGGAAAGGCTGTAGTTTTATTGAATAGGGCCGTGTGTGAGGCTGCTGGTGTGCCTTTCTCGCTGCGCTCCTGCCCAGGCAGCCGGTTATTCATTTCCTTCCTACTAGCTGAAAACTTTGCAGCTGCAGAGGTAAGGGCTTGAGATACGTGTTTGTCTGGGAGCGGTCTGATCTGCCTGCGTTTGCGTTATGGCTAAGGATTAAGCAGCATGCTAAATCCAGTGAGACTGGAAAGAGTCCGAGAGTGTCGGATGCTGTTTCCCCCCTCTCCTCTCCTCTCCTCTCCCCTTGGCCCCCCTGTGCAGATGTTCAGTGTGGACCAAGGGAGATGGGCTCCTGCGCCGGAGGCAGGGGGTGCGACACGGGGCGCAGGGCAGCACCCAGTGCCAGCCCAGGTCCTGCTCCCCAAGCGGGCTTGCCAGCAGAGCTATAACCTCTATGTCCTTTCTTTAATTCTTCTTAAAAAAAAAATAAAAAGAAATAAAAAGGATTTTGGTGTGGTGATGGCTGGTGAATTGCTTTTTATTTCGCAACCTGAGACCTGGGCTTTCAGGGCAGCGCAACCGTAAAGGCAGTGTAACTGATACAGATACAGTAAAGCTCTGGTTAATGTAACCGGGCTGATACTTGCTGCAGCAGATGTCTGTCATGGCAGCCTTTCATAGAAGTTTTGTTGACGATAGACGGCATCCGTTTTTGTTTCCAGCCTTCAACTTGCACAGCAGCGTATTGCCAGAATGTTTCAGTGAAGTTGTCTTTCCTGTTAAAAGGGGGAAAAAAAATGCACTTGGGTGGGACTGGGGCTCTAAAAGTATCAGTCTGGGTGTGCGTCAGTCAGGCTGCAGCTCCAGAAAGCAGCGAGCAGACTTTTATTTCGAGCTCCTTTGACATGCTCAGATGGTTTGAAAGCGTCGTGCAAGGCTGATTGCCAGTAGTGTGATACTCTGCATAGCCGGGAACTTCTTGGAGAAAGAGCTGGGAGCATGAAGGGAGGGATGGAGCTAGCTGTAGATTGATGTCTGTGTCAAGAGAGATGGGCAGAGACTGACCAAACTAATAAGCACTGACCCAACTGGCAGCTATGAGAGTGATTATTCTCTTATGTCCTATTTCACGTATTATTTGGAAGGACAGGCAGGATAACTCTTCTAAAATGACTTTTTTTGTGGAGTATTTATTGCCAGTGTGCAGTTTTTTTCTGACAGTTTTGCCTATCAGAGAAGGTTTCTATTGCTAAAAGGCATATAGCAGAATAAATAAAAGAACAGTTAAAATAATGCATTCCCTCCTTGGCAGCAGCTCAAAGAAAATAAGGTGACAGAGTGTTTCTTTTGTGAAAAACGTCTTTATTATAACTTGTCTGTTTTAGATACCATACTGTGAACGTCTGTGCTTGTGTGATTTGGCATCAAGGAGGTCTGAGATCCAGCATCAATTCTTTTTCTCTCTCATTAAATTTAGCAGTAGGTTGCTGTGTGAGTGTATGCATCTGTAAACAAGTTTCATACTTTTTTCTCTTGCAATTGGGAGACAGTATGGGATCCTACAACTACATACACCAAAACCAATCAAATGCACTTATGTCTTGACATAAATTACAATGGCATGATCCTTCAAGGAAGTAAATGGTCCATTTGCTTAATTAAGATTGCATTAAAGGCAAAGTGGGACAGGACTATTCTCAGTATATTTGAGGAAAGTACAGGTCTGCCTTTCCTTATGAGGCAGGTATCTTAGTCAATCAAACCTGCGCATGGTAATGTAATGTCTAATGTTCTGGCCATCCTGACGGTGGGGAAGAAACACTGGACAGGTTGCTTGTGAACAGGAGACAGAGCTGACACCATTTGTTTCCTGAAAACTCCCCTTTGTTGCAGCCTGCAGTGACAAGGCATCAGTTCCACAGCCTTCATTCATGGGATTAGTCTTGGTGAAATCAATCCCGTCATTAACAAATGACGGATCTGATGTAAGGAGCCAGAATACACTTCAGCGTGGTCTGAATACACTTTGACAACGAGCAATGTAAACACATATTAGGAGAATAAGAGAGTTTCTGCAACTGCAATGTCATACGCCCACAGAAGTATTCTGACACAGAGCAGCCTAAGGAAGAGATAACTTCCCTTGTAATTTTATTTCTTGCCCAGCCGTGATGCAAAGTGCAATAGTGGTACTGAAAGCTAATTGATTTGAAAGGGAAAAGGGGTGGGGGGGGGGTCTAAGTCCCTTTGGCTGGCACTAGAGGGAAAATTAAAGTGCATGAAGACAAGAGGGTTTCTAATTCCTCCAAGTCTCGTTTGCAGGGCCACGGCATGCGCGGCATGGAGGAATGCTGGCCAGCAGCTGTTCAGACCTGTACGGGATTAGGGGCAGCACTACTAATTGCTTGAGATGCCCCAGTTAGTACTGAGGACCCAAAGGAGGGCAAAGCGGCAGTAGTGGTGTACAGAGGGAGCCCTGGTGCCTCCAGGACCCCACTGCAGGTGGGGAGAATAGAAAGACGGGGCAAGGCTCTTTTTGTTGGCTGCCCCCTGGGATGGTAGCTTTTATTGTATGAAGAGATGGACGGCAGGGAGACTCTGCCAAGAGCCTGGCTAGAAGCCCTCCAAGTTTCCCGTCCCTGTGTACAGCTGGGCTGGCTCTGCCTCCTGGGGTTGTCTTTGCACAGCCTGGTGCAGCAGCACAGTGGCAGGGTTGGAGGGCACCAGGCTTAGCCAGCCAAGCAAGCAGGGCTGGGCACTGTTTCTGCATGTTTGCCGGTGCTGGGAGTTGAAGGCTGCTGGGCAAACACCAGAACTTACCCTGACTGCTGCATGTTAGAGCATCTCCAGATGGTTGTGGCTGTGGTGCTGCTGGCTTTGAGTGGCTTGTATGGCTGGGAGGAAGTAGTGCAACTCCTCCTCTTCTGTGAACACTGGTACTGGTTCACCTTTTCTTACCTGAGTGGTGTGAGTCTGTGCTCTGTCACATGTAAAACCTCCCTGCTCTCATGGAGCCTTAAAATGTCCCTTGTCCTGGAGGGCTTTTGCTTCCCAAGAGGATCTATGCCACTGCAGAAAACTGAAAGCCTGCAGGACTTCCCTCCTAGAGGACAAATAGGATTTGAAAGTCCTGGGTCTGTTTAAAGTACACTGCTTTATTAGTAGTTGTTTCCATAAAACATATTCTGTTGGTTGCCCGAGTTGTAATTTGTATTAAAGATCAGTGGAGTTGTGTTAACTCCTATCTGCCAGGAGTCCAACCTGGTACATTTGATTACTGCATACGAACAAAGAGGGGCAGGAAACCATATATGCATAAGAAAGAGAAGGCCAAGCTCCATTAGCTCTCCATCTGCAGTGCTTGTATGGACTCTCTCCGGTGTCAGAGAAAGCACCAAAAAAGGTAACAGGACAGAATGTGCAATCCTGTGAACCTTTCATTGCCTTTGAAGAGAGCTTTATGTATGGGGAGTTTGCAGGATTGGGCTCCAGGTGTATAAAGCCTGAGGCAGACAGGCCTGTGACTGCAAAGAGTGAGAGTCTATCTTCAAAGCAGGTTTTCATTTTTCAAAAATTGTCTCTTCTTAGTAACTACCCCCTGGCAGCTTGTAACAAGAAAGCTGCTTCCTTACTAGAGCTCCCACCTTCAGTAATGTTCATGTGCAAAGACAGGTTTGCTGGTTTAGTTCATACCTCCTGGGTGGTTTAAAGCTTTTCCTTTTCCCCACAATCTGGTGAGAATGGATTTTAGGCATAACTGTACTGGAAACAAGTCACCTATCTATATGCTGTCACTTACTCTTTGGGTGCTGGTGCTTTGCAAGACGCTGTAGCTGTTGCATGCTTCCAAATGGTTTGTAAGGGATTTAGCTGAAGCTGAAATTTGACTCAAAGGCATTTGAAGATCAGATTAGCTTTGACCTTTCTGGATGAAACACTGAGGTCGTATGAATGTTGAACTATATAACAATTTCTTTTTGCCTTTCCTAAAGCTTTGCTATAGTTCAACTAGCCAAAGCTCACTGGGGACACTCAGTATATTACAATTCGAGATCCCCCTTGAGTTTGCTCCTACTTTTCTTGAAATGGGATTTGATTAACCAAAAAGGTTAGGGCACGTAACACTGTCAATTAGCTGCTAGCTGTGGTATGTTAGCTGTGTGGTTTGCATCCTGAGTAAGGAAGTGCTTCTTTTCATGTGCTTTTTCTTTGGAACTGTGTTTAGTGCTGATAAATTGTGTGGGACTGGCAGCGCGGCTGCCGAACAGATATCAGAACTAGCAGCTCAGGCCCTAGCACATCCCTCTCCCAGCACATCACTCGTTGGCTCCGAGAAATGCAGCCTTCTGGATTTTTTCACTTGCAAACCTCCTGACTTCTGCTTTTGTCTCGCAGCAATGGCTGTGTATGCAGCCGCAGTAGTGCCCAGCTGCAAGCCCCTGCCTCTTGCTGAGCTCCCCGGAGGTGAGGCGGGTAGGCTTTGAGCCGGGTATCCACCTCCTCTGCTTCTGGCCAGGCATCACCACCGCCAACAGCTGGCATCTTTCCCCCCTCCCTGCCCCCTGAATCTGCTTTTTCCGTTCTGCCCATGAACCATAGGGAAACCTCCTGTTCAGAAAATCCTGCCTATAGTTTTCATGGGAGTTTGCATTGAAGCCAGGAACTTCTGCTCCTGTGAACTGCTCTGCTGATTTGTAGTGAGGGCAGCAGCAAATAATTGAGGAAGTAGAGGGAGGAGAGAAAGGAAAAAGAAGGCCCTATCTTAAACCGCTGCAGTCATTTCTTCTTTGAATCTTTTTTCCTGTGGTCATAAATACCCGGTGATTCACTTAACGTCTGCGTGTCTGTTTCTGTATCTTTAAGTAAAGGATAATTTGTGTCATTTTGTATTTAGCCCATGGGGCTACTGAGGCTTAATTCGTTAAAGCATTTGTAGTCCTGAAACATCAAGTTTAAGCACTGGCTTAATTCTTATTTTTGATTGATCTCCCAGCAAGAATATATCAGGTTTTTTTGCTTGTTTACAAATTTATATGTTCCACTAGAATTTAACTGTTTTTCTAGGTTACAGGCATAGGAACCCCGAAGCCCAGTGAATAAATTGCAAAATGGAACAGACTCAGTATTGACAATGAGCGGAAATGTTTGACTGGAATTTCTTGGGTGACTGCAGATTTAACTGCACTGATTTAAAAATGCACTGGTATACGCAGGTAGGGTTTGCACTTGCTTCATCTGAGACGATCTTCTGTAAAGTTGTCAGGTATATACCAAAATGAGGGCTCTCTGAGGAAGATGATAGCTTTTACTTGAAGTTATGAAGTAGTGTCATAAGTCTGGAAGAGAAATGACTTTGACAAGCTGACAAGCTGTTGAACCTTATCTGCTTGTCCGGTTTTGTGTTGACACAAGAACATTTGAAATTGGAACTCCTGAGGCCAGGACAGGCTGCAGCAGGGAAAATAGGAAAGATTTCAGGCAATGGAAACGTCATTACATGTTTCCCCACCCTCTTGTGTACAGAATACAAATAATGTGCATTTCCCTTGAGACTTGCTGTGGAGGGTGTGAAGCAAAGTGGAACCCACCCGTTTGCACATTTTCTGGATTATGTCCTTAAATGGAAAAAAAAAATCTTTGGAATTTAGCTCATAGAAGGTTTATAAATAGATTTGTGGAGATAAAGTTTTGTTGTAAATGCTCTGTTCTTGCATCTATTTTGGAGAGTAACCCTGTAGGCCCACAAATAGGAAGAAGCAGGGGGGTATTGCGAAATGCAGCAAAACAGTTTCATTACAGATAGACATGCATGTACACGCATGTGTGTGCACGCTTGCACACCCCTCCATCTGCACTGACCCTCCCATACGTGGAGATCTAAAGGACATGGAAATCACTGAGTGCACTTTTAAAAATTAAATAACTTGGGGTTAGGGAGGATTAGCGTTCATGATTCATCAGATTGGTAAGGGAGTCTGGACCTATGACAGCACTTTAAATGTTCTGAGATTTGTTGGAAGCTTTTGGTATATCCTTCTCCGAAGCAGCTGGTCCTGGCTCCGGGGAAGCTGCTGGGCTGGATGAGCCCTTGCTTTGTGTTTGAACGGCAGTGCCTATGCTCCCTTACAAGTCAAGGTTCAGCTCTGCAGCCTCGTACAAGGCGGATTGCAATCAGCTTCAAAGGGGATTTTGCCCATGTGAAGGAGTGTGTGATCAGGCCCTTGTTTGTTTCTTATTTGCAAGGCTTTGATGTTCCCCTTGTCTTTCTGGGACTGCCACGGGGCATGTTACTACCCTTTTCCCACTTCATTCTTTTCTTTGACAGCGAGCTCTCTAATGGTGAAATGGTCCTCCTCCCTTCCCGGATTTTTTTTTTCTTTTTGAAAGTCACTGTGTTCACTTTGGTAAAATCTCTCTTTCACCCCAGAAGCAAAGGCAGGACCTCTGTTAATTCCTCACCATTTCAGAGGACACAGCAGTGCTTGTTTGATAACCCAGATCATCACCTTCTAATACAAGCAGTCGTACCATGCACAATTTCTTTACGATCTTCTGGGATCAGCTACAGATCTCTTCCTGCATCTTCAGTTCACCCTAAAATAATGAACCAATGATAACCTGCTTTCTCTCAGCAATTTCAAAAACCATTGAGCTAGGAGAAAGTTGTGGCCTCTTCCCATCCTAGTTAAAGCTTGTAGGTATGGAAAAAAATTTCCTAGGACTTGGCTGCAACACGTGGAAGTGGGAGTGAGCTGGCTGAGACCAGAGGACGCCTTTGGTCAGCTCTCGGAGACCTGAATAGCTCAACAGAGCTCAGCCCCTCCGTCACCAGGCCAAGGTGGGCGTCCTTTGGGGCACTGCACCCCCAGGTGCTGAGGATGGCAAGGAGAGAGCTGGCTGCAGCATCGGTCTGCGGGAGCAGCTCAGCCCCATCCAGAGAGCCCCACCCCTGCTAGCAAAATGAGGGGTTTCATTCAGATGTCTGATAAGCCCCAGCTGTTGCTTTGCCACTTCAAACAAACCTGGATTAGAAAGACTGAAGTGCAGCATTTTAATTGCTGTAAATATGAATAAGAGTGTTTAGGCAATCCAGATGATACCAAGCCAAGCATTTCTGTGGCTAACATATATTACACTAACAAAAGCAGCCCAGCTGAGAATTTCCCTCCCACTATCCCCAATAACTTAACACATCAATTGTCTGCGTTTTGCTGTCACTGTATTGGTGAAGATGGGGGAGAAGTTTTAACCTGGACACCAGCTGACCTGAATCTGATCTCGCTTTTTGCAGCTGTATAGTGATGTAAACTGTATTGTTAGTTTAAAAATATATATATATATCGTGTCTGATCTCAGTTATCTTAGCGTAAATCTGCTTGATTTCCTTGAGCTACTCAGAATTCACAGTGGGCTGTTCGGTATCAGAAGCTGACCCTTTTTGTTTTCCTTTCTGTACATCCTCTAAAGGACAAGAGCGGCAGGAAATTGGGTCAAAATACCAATAATGAGCGTTCATTGGGAAATGATATTTCGTACAAGAGAGGGCACTGCAAAACCAGAAAGCCAGTAAAACTCCATTGCTCATTTGTTCCCTGGTGATTAAAAGGCCCTGCCATATATGGGAAAGGTCTGCGCTTCATTCACTGCAACCACAATAGTAAATGGCTTATTCACTGGACGCAGCATGCGAGCAAGGAGCAATGGTTTCTGACAATGAAAAGGAAAAGCAGCAACTTTTGGTTGCAGTTCATTTGCAGGTTTCTCCACTGTGTGATATTAAAAGCTCGGTGACTAGTTTTTTGTTCCTTTATTTAGATCCATGTAAACTGCAGTCAGTTTGTTTTGCTATTTAACCCCCTTCCCCCATAAACCCAGACACATCAGCCTATTTCCTCTCTTTCCCCCCATACAACCCAAACAAGAAAAAGACATTTCCTCTACCACTATAAATAAATGTAGCTCCTCTGTCTTCAGTGTATCTGTTGCGGATTTATATAAGCTAAAGGCTGGGATTAGCAGATGAAATCTTATTCTCACCCCTGGGTATAGAAAACACTAACTTCAACAAAAGCAATGATAAATGCTGGTTTTACAGAGGCAGTGATGGGACCACAGGAGTGAAGGAAGTGTCCTTGCTTGGGTTATGTATCAATAGGGATGAGTTTTGGGGCAGGAAAGGATCAGTGTGCATGTATTCCCCTCCCTGAGAAGCATCTGCCTCATGCTTTGGGGGGGGGGGGGCTGCAGAACGGCTCCCCAGTGCCTGCACCTTTCAGAGATCTTCCTGCCACCACATCGGGTTCTGCAGTGAAACCCTATGCAGACACCATTAAGACGCTAAGTCATTGGACCATAGTCGTGTTTACATTCTTGCTTTTCAGTTTATTTTATTTAGAGATCAGTACTCTCTCAGCCGTCGAGGTTGTGGGGATAAAATAGTCAGACTAGTTGCATTTTTATTTCACGAAGAGAAAGACGGTTAAGTGATTCCAGCACTGGAGCTACATCGGGTTCTCTCTGAGCTGCAGACTTTCCCTGAGTTTTTATTGTTTGTGTTACATTAAGTGAGTACCTTAGAAAGAGTATTTTTCTGTCATATGGGGAGATTTAGAGTTTATAGACAGCATCCTTACCCCTCTGACATTTTGATGTGAAGCCTCAGATCTCTGTGGCCAGATGGGCTGATTGATTGGTCTGATCTCCCAAATCACAGGCATCACTGGACATTATCCGGTTACTCGTGTTTTGAGGCCATGAGTGAAACATCTTAAGCTGGCAGGGTTGAAATGGGCACCTGCCCTTCAACTGTTAAAGTTACCTGCCTGTTGCTACAGGACAAACAGCTGGATTTGAAGCCTGACCTTTGCTCATCCAAAATGTTGCTGTGCCTCTCCTGGAAGGAGCACAGCCTGTGTCAGAGGTGTGGTTCAGCCTCTCTGTTTGTACACATCTGTGCCTCTCTACAATTTCCGGAAAGGGTAACTGGCAACATGAATTTTTGTCCATGTCAAGAAAGCAGAGTTTCTTACAGGTGACCAGCCATGGGGTGGTAACAGATTTACCCCCAGCAGTCCAGGCTGGCTATTGACTGGCAGCCTGCAAGTGGTTTGGCATCTCGTTACCAGCCTTTGGACACACGGCACTGCTAGTATTTCTAGTCTTAAGGAAAATAGACCTTTGATAGCTGTTTACAATAGTTAAAGTTTCTGATACCTCTCTTCAATGAGAAGAGGGTTGTTTTGTTGTTCTTTGTTTCTTTAATATGAAACTGGCTCCCTCCACTTCATCCGAAGGCTCAGGTTCCCTTAAGTCAAGGAGAAGGAGGGTGTAAAGCAGAGCCTGCTTTGAGATGGTGTTGCTTTTCATCTCTGGACTGCAGTGCTTCTAAGAAGGCACCATTTGATCATTATTGTGAAGCTATGCTTTCTAAGACTGCTGCCTGCTGAAGCCCTACAGGAACTCTAATTCAGCCAAAAAAAGCACTGTCAGGTTGTGAAAACTGAAAACAGCCCGATAATGTGGTAGTAACACATGAATGCTTCTGTTTTCTGGCTGTTGAAAGGTTTGGGGAGCCAATTTGGAGACCAAAATAACTAGATATTTAGTCTCCTTCAAATTTCTCCATTTAGGAGCTGGATTGTGAGAAGCTTTGCATTATGTCAGCTTCTTGAATGGTTTCTGGAACCTCTGGAAAAAGCCTCTGAATAACAAGCAAATTGAGTGCAATAAGTATTAATGTATGATTGAATGAACTGTTTATTTCTTCCATATCTACCATCTTCAGTCTTCCTGAGCGCAAATGTAGGATGTGAGACTGTTTTGTTTTTCTTTCTCTTTCCTTTTTTAAGAGGCAGTGTAAATGATGCATGATTTGGAGTGACTTTTTACTCCCTTTTTCCCCTCCCCCTTAAGTGATTTGCGGCTGAGTTTGGTGTTTGTACAGTCTTGTACCGGCTACCTGTAGAGAAGCTGTACAGAAGTTTTTCTTCAACTCTGCTGCTCTGCCCTGGCCCCTGACTGGGAGTTTTCCTTCCCTTTGTTTGATGGTGTCTTTTAGTAAAGGCTGTCAAAGTCGTCTTTTTACAAGATAAGTTTTTTGATTTGCACTGATATTTTTTAGCACAACACCCTTCCTTGTGGTGTTGCTTGTTGCCTTGAAGCTTTCAGTTCATTGTCTAGCAAAGGACTTCCATGTTCAGTAAAGATGTTTATTGCTTCACCTATCAAACCAAAAAGCTAGTGTGACACTCTTCAGCCATCTACTCTAAGCAACGTTCTAAGCATCGACTCTAAGGACTTCCAAAATGAGCAGTTATTTATTTTTTTTTTTTTCAATTCACTACCATCTGTAATAGATGTGAACTCATTTCTTGGAGTCTGTATGTAGCTAACTTAATATTAACAAGAAGGGAGGGAATAACTGTGTTTGCCTTCTGTATCAGAATGTTTGATAAAGATCAGTTCAAGTTAGTAAAAAATGAAAGGAATTTGCTATATGTGTAAGAAATATGTTTCTTTATAATGAACAGATTGAACTGGTGACAGACTATGAATCTGACTTATATGACAAAATACAGTTATACACTCCTGAAAGCCTGGAGACTGGTGTGATGAACTGGAAAAAACATTATAATCTGAGTACATTATTTCTCTCTCTCCTGTGAGCCTTCAAGTCAGTGGAAAGGCACTGATGGAAAGACTGTTGGCATTAGCAGGCATGGAAGTGGTTTCATCAATCTTGGTTCGGTGCTTACAGTTCGCTGAGGTTGAATTTAAATCTTTATGTTCAGGTTTTTTCCTTGATACAGAATTAAATACCAGAGGCTATAGGCATAAAAAAAAAAAGAAAAAAAACCCAACCGGGAAAGACATATTAGGTCATCTTGTCCCTTTTCTCTCAGCAGTGCAGGACGACTCCCTAAAGTATATTCACACCTGTTTTGTCCATAAACACCTCTGTTTATTAACAAAATACAATAGCTGTAGTTTTTCAGTGAGGATTGGGATAGTTTGCTGTACTTTCTAGTTTTTAGCAGGGGGAAATAGCTATCATTCTAAAATGTATTTCTTGGCCTTTGGATATTGCTCATGTGAATTCAAGCAAAAAACCCTAATGAATGGAAACTTGTAGAAGAGTTAATGGCAGCTGGTTTTATTATGGACCATGGCTCTGACATGATCTCATGCTAGTTTAATACAAGTGTTACCTCACTGACTTCAATGGAACTGCTTTTCATTTGTAAGGGAGTAAATGAGGCCAGAATCAGTCAGAGACCAAGTGAGACTTTCTGGGAGAGAGGTTTAGTTTGGGGAATGTACTTTACATACATATAAAATATATGGGCATACTTGCATCATCACAGTAAATGTATCAGGCCACCTGGGAGAAAGGGCAAATTCTGCTTGGAATAGCACGAGTGTAAATCCAGAATGAGACTAAGATAATTTGCCAGGGAGGGCTGAAGAAGTACCTCATTATTCAGAGTGTTATGCCTAGTCGCCTTTATACTGGAATTCTGACGTTTCCTTGATGAGATGGTTGGGAAATGTGGCAGAATACGTGTGTTCTGCAGGGAACTTTAGTTTTTTGGCTTCTTAATTTCAACTGTATCAAATTAAAAGAGAAGTTGTGCTGACTATTATCCAGCTCAGACAAAAGCACCACATGTGCAGTCATTCTGCCTTGAAACTATCAAAGCAAACAGTGAAATAGGAACCAGTTACTTTTTTTTGTCAAACCTCTCTTCAGAATTGTGCAATAGTACATCCTACTTAAAGTTCAGTCTTCAACTAGCTAAATCTTGCAAAGTTCTAGGAAGTCTGCTGTGCTCTACTGAAAGTATAGTTTTGGCCCCCAAAAGGGATAAGAAACTTTAAACTTCTTGAAGAACTTCTTGAAGTCCAGCAGATATGTTACTTTACAGCAGGATTCTTGGGTACTGTAGTAAGTGTGCAACTGTGAAATAGTCTTTGCTTTTGCTCTGTGTGTGAGGAAAGAGCTGAAAAAGTGACACTGATCGATTAAGAGTGAAGACAGGCCGGGGCAGAGGTTTTATCTTCTCAGTTAACTAGTCTTGTTATTTGCTTCTTGTGTTTTGGTTCATTGCTATCCAAAAAAACCCATGTCTAGGAAACATGCACATGTCTTCAGTGAGAGCTTTGAAAAGCTGTGTTTTGTTTTTCCACCAATAAATGAAGATGATGAAGCTTGATCTTCAGGTCAGAATTGAGGGGAGAAAGCAAAAAAGTATGGGAAATGTTTTAAATCATCCTATCTGCTTCTGGAAAGGGGAGCTCTTATGGAGAAAATTAAAATCAGTCCTGTCTATTATAGTGTTCTTGCTGCTCACTATCTGGGCCAAAGCTAATTGCACAGGCCATAGGAAACATGCAGCAAAAGCTAGCATCCCTGTGGTTCATGCAAGTGCTAATTATTCCCCGTGGTGATGCAGAAATGTGTCCTTACAGAACTGGACTGAAATTACCAACTTGTTTCACATAGGGTGGTATTCTGTCATCGAACAGAAATGACTTCTGCTAGCTGCAGTGCTCTGCCAGATTCACAGTGGTAGGCGTGAAGTAAAGGCCCTGTGGCTCAGAGGATTTTTACTGAGATATTTAGTCCTTTCTGGACCTTCCTTCTGAGCAAATTAAGTGCGGATGAGAGAGAAATGTCCTTGTAGCAGAGTCTCATTTGAAAACAGCACATACAAATTATTTGCCTGATTGCTTCTAGTGTGCTTCTGTCCCGACAAATGATATCCCTGCTATATCCATACTGTCTTTAACTGAACAGAGCTTGCCTAAATGCAAATTGATCTAAAAAATATTGTGCACATCAGAAGTACCTCCACTGAGACAAAATTGGCCGAGGCAGTGGGGAAAACCAGTAAAAGAGGTGAGGCAGAAACCAGGAATTCTCATTCCTAGAGCAAGACACACAGGTCTAAACTGTGTTCGCATCCCAAGACATTCTCTTAGGCCTACTATTTATTTACCATTTTTCTCATAGCTCCTAGGACTATTTACTAGGACTGCCATATTGACCACAACAGAGGAAATAAGTAAATAGCAAAGTTTTTGTCTGTGAAGAATGGTTAAAATTTAAGAGCATTTTAACACATTTACAGACACTAGGAAAGAAAAAAAAAGCTAAGTGTATTGCATACAGAGTTATCTGCTGAACATTCTTCTTCATGAAGATTTTTATTGGCAAAAGATGTAAATAGGTGTTATCTAGTGACTTGAAAGTTATGAGAGGTGATGCCTTTTATTTGATACCGAATTCCCCTTTCACTAACTTGTTAAGTCCAAGGTTAGTATGGAGTGTTATGGTATTCCATCCAAAGTAGTCTGGCCACCCTTGATCAATTTAATTTTTGATCAGTAAAATTTCATGGTAAGAGATGTTGAATCAGACTCCTACTGCTGTATACTTGCTGCTGCCAATAATACTAAGATGGTCTACATCTGTGGAATTGTGTTATATCTGCCTTACTGGATTGTTTTTTAAGGAATCAACTGGGATTCCACCTCAAAGCCTGTCTGAGGCACAGATGGACAAGAAGCTATATGGAAATAGTTGTGTTCCTCATACAACTTTGGTGCCGCTTGCTCTACCAGGAGCATAAACATACCTCTCTGAAATATCAGAAAGAAAAGCTTTATGCACCAGATGTGACTTTGCATTTATACAGGTGCAACTGGTTTCAACTGAAGGGCCATTTTGAAGAGAGATGGAATGTCTCATTTATATCATTGATATAAATTACGTTTTGGCATTTACATGAGTGGTAGAAAACAAACACACTCCACTTGTGTTGGTGCTCTTGTTGTGTGCATGAAAGGAGACCTGTCCTCCTTACCCTTATGCATTTTCTGTAAGGATATAATGCCCCTATTCAGTATTCATAAAGAATGTAGTAGCTACCCAGCTTGGCTGCTTGATGAAGAGAGGCAGTTGCAGAATTCCACCCACCTGAAATCACTGATTTTTGCAAATGGAAATTGTTTATACATTTTTCTTCATTAAAAAGAAATGTAAATAGTGGTTTACAACATTTAGATGGATAGCATCAGCCGAATGTTGTTCCTGTTCACTGCATGCTCTTTTAGTATGAACTTACAATATGCATCATACAAAAATCTGACTGGGATGTCCAATGTTAAGTGCAAGTTCCCAATATAAATATGAAATTTTGCCAAGCCGAATTAAGCTCCTTAGGTGGTGTCAGGAGGGTTTTTGTTGGTTTGTTTATTTTTTTGCAAGGGGAGGGATGGAGGAAACTCTAACCCGAAATAAGATACAATTCTCTAACTCTTCAGGATTAGGCCTTGAATTACACTGTTGTATTAAGCATCTAAAGACTGAATTCAAATCACTATCTAACATTCACCTTTTCAATTCAGTGATGTCTAGAAATTCTTTTGGGAACCAGCCACACTCTTAGCAAATTGCTTCCTAACAAGGCAAGGGTATCAAGTCAAAACTTGGGGTTTGCCAGCAGTACTGAGTGTGCATCATGTCTCAGACATGCTGGCTTGTCTAAACTGAGTCACAACATTAAAACTGCTTTTTTTAAAAATTGCTTGTTCTCTTACATGATTGCTCTATTTTGTATGCGTTTTGCTTCACTTGAGCTTTATTGATAAGGCATTACTTCTGGTTTAATAATATCACAGCACATAAAGCTTCTGGACAATTTCTTTAAGTAGCTATTGGACAATTACTCTGTAGTCTTTTACAGCTTTTTGCAAGCAAGTGAAAAATGCCTGGCCTAGCAATTAGAGACCAGGTTTACGTCAGTTGAAAAGCTTATTCCATTTCTAACCAATTGTGATACTACAGAATATATCTCTGGAAGTGACACAAAAAGAACAATTGTTCCCATCTCCCTCAAGAGATTAAAACAAGCTCATAGGTGCAGTAGAGTACCAAAGTAAAAGTTTAATAGAGAAAAATGCCCATTCTGAAAATCCTGTGCACAATATTCAGAGACAACGCATGAAATACCTTATTAGAAGTGTTGTACATCAGAAGTGGTATGTACTCTCTGTGCTTATTTATACTTTGAAGCGTGACATTTCCAACAGCTTTTGTAAGCAATCATTCTGATATTGGAGCATCCCATGACACATGCACAATAAAATCTGAATTGCTCCAATACCACACTTTTAGGATCTCCTAAGTTTGGGTTGTTACTTGCTCTCCTAAAAGAACAGTTGGTTGCTGACTGTTGTGGGGATTTCATCAGTGTCTATTCAATTCTGTTTCCCTATATTAATATCTGATACAGGCCCCCCAAAGACACATATGCCTGGCTTTGCTTTTTACTCATCTGAGTGTGGTCAGTTGCTTACAATGCCAAGTTCATAGTTGTGCTCCACATTGGCGATTGAGGGGAAGAAGGTCTGAAATTTGATTTTGAGTGCTGCTTTGCCCTGAGGCTGTTTAGTCATGCTGTGTTGCTAGAAGTACCGGACTTTGTTAGGAACCTCAGGTGTTGACTCAGAATATTGTCATTCTTGTGCATAAAATTATGTAGATTGAAAACACTTATTTAGAGGAGCACAAAGATATATACATTAAGCTAATTGCTGTCTGATTATTGTAGCCTTGTTAATGTAATGAGAACAGAGAGAAAGGAAAATGAGGTACTTTGAGCTACAAGGTAAGAAATATGGATCCTGTAGTGTATGCTAAGTACAGTATTACATTTGTTAAATGTGTGTATGGTTAGTGGCTTTAAGCACTGGATGCTGTCTTTGATTATAACAGTGCTGAACTTTATCTGCAAAATTGAAACCTCTGATTCTGTAGTACATCAGTAAGTGAAACCTAAGCACACACAATCTGTAAAAATAAATGCAATTACTTTAGCAAATGTATTACAGCTGGCAAGGTTTAATGTTGAGATACCTGTTTCTTATAGCTTGACTAGTGTCAGAAGACAGAGGTGATGGCTTGAGCTGGGCAATGCAGACAGAATGGAGCAGAAAAATTATTGCCCCACATTCTTCTGACTGTACCTTAAAGTGAATTGAACTGAGTTATAGTTCTGGCCTTTGACACCTCTTCCCACTGTTTTCTTCTGTTTAAAGCATCTTGGTAAGGGAAGCTTTTTAATTTCAAAAAGCTCTGGTAAAATTGTAGTTAAATGGACTGCTTCAAAGTGAACACTTGATCTCTTCTAAGGCGTAAGGAACAGCAGATGGGACTCTGTACTCCATTTTTGGTGCTGCTTTGGTTTTTCCTTGGTGACCTCAGCAGATTTTTCAGCCTTGTTTTACTTATCTTTATGAAAATCCAAAGGGTCTGTTTTAGCAGCACTGGGGTAAAGAATGGATAGCAGCAAAAGCACCTCAGTGTGGATCAGAGTTTGATGGGGTGATAGTGGTGAGCTCTTGAAAGGGTGTGGAAGATATCCTGGTGGTAGGGGCACTGACACAAATCCCAGCATAGATGGGCGTAGCACTCTTCATTATTCTCCCGATTCTCCCAAACAGACTTTGGGGGCATTTCCTATTGCAGGTAGGACCTTACTCCTCTGCTACAATAATGTGCAAGGGTGTGCTTATTCCCCAGTCTTTTGGAAATTTCTATTAGAGATCCTATTTCTTACAGGAGTGTTCTGTTTTGAGACTTAATTAGTGTTTACAGAGTGCTTAGGGATTCTTTAATGAAAGGTGCTCTGGAAGTGTTAAGTGCATTGTCATATTGTTGACTAAAGTGATGCCCACAAGAATTAGTGACTAGATAAGGCTATAATCAACTGCTAAGCTTTTTCTGCTCTTTGATCTTGCAGGTTTCTAATTCCTTCTTTTCAACGTAGTTTTACATCCCCCCCCCCACCCCCCGCCTTGCAAAGAGTGTGCGTTCCTAAAGTGATGTGGGCCAGCCCATTTGGGGTGACTAATCCAAACAATTGGGATAAATTATTAGGTTTAAAATTTCAGTCTCGACTTAGTGCACCAAGTTTTTTAGAATTTCAGTCTGGGTGGTATAACAATATTTAGAAATGCTATGTTGAGTAGCTAGTGTAGGTTACGGGACAAGACTACTAATAAATAACTAGTAGTTAGCCCATCAGTTAAAGTACTTCTCTCCCTTTTAGGAAAAAAAATATCAGATTTAAAGCAGTCAAGGGTCTCTGTATTACAGCCAGCCCAGCAGAGGGGTGACAGCTACAGGAAGAGAAGGCTCAAAGAGGCTTCCTGTGCATTTCAGACACTGCAAGGAGCAGCTGTAATCATAGCGTTTGCACTCCTGCAGACAGATGTGTAATCATCCCTCAGCATTGCACAGTGGAGGAGAAGCATCATTCCCAGTGTGTGGTCCATACTGAGGCATGGGTGCAAGGAGTTGCAGCCAGCACATCTCATACCCCTGCAGTAATTCTGTTCCCCAAGGAGGCTTTTATGGCAGTAACAACAATCCTTAGGGATGCCCTGGCCTGTGCTGGGGTCACCTGGGCTGCTCTGTCTCTGATTTAGGGGTGCATAAGTTGCTGCCTGTCTGTCTTGGCTCCAGTTTTGTCTCTGGGACCAGCCTGAACCTGGCTGCTGGAGCATTTAGAGTAGAGGCACATGGCTTCTCCTTCTTTGGGGCTACTCCATGGGGAGTTAGCAGAGGGAGAGTACACACTGGACCTTTTCTGAGAGTTGCTCTCATTCTTGTATTGACGTGTCCTGGTCTTTCCAAGAGATGTTTTCTTCCTGTGAGGTGTTGCTGGGAGTGCCTTGTGGAGTTGGTAGTAACTCTGTAGCCTGATCTTATCCCTGCTACCTCTCATGCTTCATCTGGAAAGCAAAGCTGCAGTAGAGGCCTAAACTCTGTGTTGTTTTTTTTTTTAAGAAGGAAAATTGCAGCTTTGGAGTGATCTGCAGATGTTATATGGGCAAAATTCCTGCTCAGAATGGTTCCCAGGGCAGTCTATGTTGTGTATGGCCCCTAAGCCCAAGCAACTCATAGCTGAGATTTGTTTTGTTTGCTTGCAAAAGAAAATTAATATATCATGATGGGCAATGCATGGCATATAAGTCAAACTACACAAACAACTGAGGATTTTTTGTGTTCTTATATCTGTCCATGGATAATATTTAGAAAACAAAGTCCTTTGAAAACCTTAAGGAATTTTGGCTGCATTTCAGAAATGGTAGAGCTAAGTCAATAAAATGCTCGGTAGAGATTGTATGTCCCCAAACGTATTTTATCTTGACAGGTTATATAGTATTGAGAGCTGCAGCCATGACTTGAAGCCAAGTTAGGAAAAGAACACTTCTGTTACAGGGCTGTATTTGATGGGAATCGGAGGAGGGGAAGGGAGAGAATAGAGTATGCTCTGAGAATGCCAAATGCAGAAAGCTTCCCTAAGTCGAATTCTAGGGTTGTATAAATCATTACAACTCTACTGTCATCAATAGGTCTTTACTGATTTACACCCTCTGGGCATCTGGTTGTTTTTGGTTTTACACAACCCTAATTGCTCTGGATCCATGAAGGCATGGGTTTTAATAGAGGTTATATTGATGGGCAGCAGCTTGTAGTTTAAGTAGAAAAGTTTCTAATTTTTATAATTTTTGAGGCCATTTCTGCAGGTGCCTTTAAAAAAAAAACAACAGGCAAATGGGGTAACGTCTGGCTTGCTGGGCCTCTGTCTGAACAAAATCTGTATACTTTGTTCCTCTGTGCTGACGTGGCTTTTTTGAAGTTTGCTCATCAAAGAACTTGCTTTTCATGCAAGAGTATGACTGGGAAGAATAAGTTGTCTGGGTAGGAGACAGGGCGTTACTACAGTTATGTGACATTTGAGCAGATATTTTATTACCTTTTGGGTCCTTCCCATCTGAGAGGAACATGAAGAATTTATCCTCATAGAAGGAAGGATAAAATCTGGCTCTCAATGACACCTGTTGAATGAGTCTATATATCCAGTCATGCTATTGCATGATTATAACTCTTCTGGTGCATGGGGGCAGAAAACCTGGGTCTGTTTAATAATGAATTACCTAGTATCTGTTATCTTATCTCCAGCCTCCAAATTAACATGAAGATCAGCTCTTCTTTCTCAGTAAGAGATTTAATGTAAAGGGTATAGTCTGGCAATGGGTATTATGTCTATTGACAGAAGGTGTTTTTAATATATGCTAACCTCTTCTTCAGAAACTTTGAATTCACTTTGCAGATTGTACAGGAAAACTATACACAGGAAGCCCAGAATACGTTTTGGCTATAACAGCTTACTGTCAGGGTATGGAAAAGTAGCTTTAAGGGAATTTGCAGGTTACATTTGACCCACTTAATTAACAACAAATGGGATGGTTTGGGGGTTAAAGTTGTGGAAGAATTACAAGAAATTTAAGTACACTTCTAGGTCATCCTATATGAGCTTTGGCAAGACTTTCAAGAAAGGATTTAGAAAAAAGCAGATTTTAAGAGGATTATGCTCCTAAAATCCTTTGGTGCTTTGGGAAATCTTTACTATTTTAGAATGTGGAAGAAGATACAGTTGGCCAGTGGTGGTTGGTGACTTCCATTTTTGACTCTCTCCTCAGAAGCCTGACTCCTAAAAAAATCACTCTTAATGGAAGAAGGAGCTAGACTGTCAATGTTTATTGAGTGTCTTAAAAAATGAGTATGAACATAAGTCACACAGGAGTATATGCTCTCCCAAAACCTTATAGAGTTATATGCAAAACTTCATATTCAAAAATGAATCGAATGATCTTTGCAAGTGTAGGCCAAGTGTGTGTTCCTTCATAGACATACTTGAGAAAATGGTGTTTTGTGTTGCTGCTGTTAAATTAGATATTTTTATAACCATTGTTATACTTTTTGATTTTCAAAAACTGGAGAGATGTTTATTTTTCCTCCTTAGATGTTCTGTCCTTGAGGCAATGAACAGTAGTTTAAAGCTGATAAGGGATGCAGTTGAAAATGCAGCTGCTGGCTACAGCATGGAAGCAGCTGTTCAGAATTAAAAAGCTTCAAGGGTCAGTGCTTCAGCTGGCATAAGTTGGTGTTAGTTTGTGGTGGCTTTGCAATGTAAGTCCGGAGCTTGCTAGATATCCCTGTATTTTAGTTTCTCTCACATTTTCATTTAAAAAATACCTTACGATTTATATATTTGGAGGAACTCAGTCTCTTCTGAAATCCACTGGGCTAGAAATGCCTTCTCTATCTGCTGTGGATTTCCCATTAAGTGACCTGAAGCACTATTAAAGTGTAAGTCTTTTCTTTTTCGTTTCCCTGTGGCTATGCATGTTGGGCTGATAGAAGGTTTTATCTTTCCCTAGAAGTCTTCCTTTATCCGTTCAGATTCAGTCAGATAAATTAACTGGAAGGGGTGGGGGTGGAGTCAGCATATAAAGCGGGGTTGACCACTATTACATTATTTCTCTCCTATGCAAGAGGAGAAAGCAATACATGTGGCTTGGAAATGTATCTGAATTAAATACAACACCTTGCATTCAGTTTTTTTTTTTTGTGGGGGTGGGAAGGCATCTAAAGCTAGTACTGAGATTGCTTGTAGGGAGATTTTAACAGGGTGCAAAGGTGTTAGCTTCCCTCATCCTCCCTAAATTCAACTGGTTCTGCCTGGTGTGGTGTGCAGTCTCTGTAACATGATGGAGGATGCAAGAGGGTCTTCTCTTCTTCCTATTAAACATGTTTACACAGTGGGGGAAAAAATCTGACTCTGCTGAAGCCATTTATTTCATAAGGGCTGGAGTATTGTCTCGGCATTTTAAGACCTGCTGCTAATTATACAATTGTATGGACTTCAGTGAAAGCAGGATTGATCCCTTAACTTCTAGGAATAGCAATTATAAAGCATAGCATGTTCAGTAAAGTGGAAGCTATTCATTTGCTTCATTGAGAGGACCTAAGTTTGAATTAAAGGAGCTCTCACTCGCCAAAGCCTTTATTGAACCTTCATTGATTTTTTTCTGAAGGCTCTAGATCTTGAAAAATGTTTCATTAAATTGGATAATTAAAAGATACTAAAACACTCCAGGAGCTTGTTAACTACATGCTCCCTTTGAACTGGGTTCCTGACTTCTGATTGGTGGCTCATTTTTAGAGAGACATCTGCTGAATGAGACTACCTGCTCTGAAGTTCTGGGGGACTGAATGGCATAGTGTGATGCAGAATTATAAGGTCAGATCCAGCTGATGTCAGTGTAGTTACCAAAAGTGGTTGCTGTCTGACAGCTCTGCTGTGACTTAAGGCATGCAAAATGATATATTCCAGCAATATTCAGGAAACACTTTTCAATAGAGTTCTTAGGACATATTCTTCCCCTGCCCCCATTTATAGTCATACTAATCATTAGTAGATTATAGCTCAGGATATAGTTATGTCTTTAGGGAAGTATAATGAAATCTGTATTGCTTAGCCTCTGCCATAACTGTTTCTAAAGAGAGAACTTCACCTTCAGGTCTGTCTATTCAGCATATTTCATCAGCACTGAATTCACTCAGTTTGTCATGCTGCAATAATCTCTGAGGTATGCATGTTCAGTGAGGTTGTATTCAACATTGCACTGAAAGAGGGAAACCTATAGTGCTATGAAACAGTGATATAAAGTCAGGCAGGTCCCACAGAGATAAAAGAGTTTATTGTAATGCGTATGCTTATTTAGACATGGTTAAGGTTGCATAGGACATATCTGGCTTCTTTTCTTGTGAGCAGCTTCTTAATATTTATGTTTTCACAGTGTCATTAGGACTATTGACTCTAAATACAGAACCTTCCTTTGCTGGACTAACTTTTTGCCTTGGCTAAAACTATCCGAGTGGTATCTGAGGCTTTAATTCCTTCACATTTAATTTTCTGTTTAGTCTCAGAGAAATTGCACTATAGGGACTGGCAAGATAAAGACAATCCAAAGCAAAAAGGCTGCAATGAATGGTTGATACAGGATCGATACAGATTTTTAAACCTGAAAATTACTATTATGAGCACCTGAAGGTGTTGCTATTGTTTTTGAAAGTACTGCTGAAATTATGACCCAATATAAATGAAGTGGCGTTTTGGGTGTGGCATCAGTATTTTTCAGAAGTCACACCTCACAAAAAGCAGACATTCTTTTCTTGCTTTCACTGGTAGGAATCCAGATGCATGTTTCACAGTTCAGTTTACTCTGGATCTGTACTTATGTAAGCAAAGACAGAATATTGGTCCAAATGGGGATGCTTAAATCACCAGCCCATATCTTCATTTCTCTTCTTTTCCTACAGTTTGTCCTCCCTTTGAAATCCTGGCCACCCAAGAAAGTTTCTGAACACAGTGATCTGGAATATTCTCTTAAAACAATACCTGCAAAGTTGTTTCAGCTTGGTGATTCATTGCCATCCTTCCTAGGATTTTTCGCTTTCTAGTTCTTTCTACAATGATCCTTGATTTGGCAAGCCTGAGGGAGTAATAAAAAGAAGTGGCTAGTCTTTCATTTGGTACGTGGTTGTTCTATATCCTCTGATTTCCCTCATGGCCAAACATGTAAGGTACCCAGTGCTCAGCATTGTCTTTTGTATCATGTTTCTTTAAAAATATAATTTTTTTCAAGCCTGCTTATGAGAAGTGCTGAATGAGCTGTGTTGAAATGAAATTCGATTTCTTTGTAGAAGAAGATAGCCTAAACAGAAGCTTTTATCAGACTTCCCTGCTGCCATGAAAGAGCCCAGCTATTAGGAAGAAGGAAGGGCTGTGCAGACTTCATACTCATGCAACTGTTGGCCTTCTCTATGGAGACTGTCAGTAGAGCTGCTCATTAATAACAACTCTAGTTGTTTTTTTTGTCAAGTAAAAAACTGTCAGGGTCATGCCTAAGGAAATCACTTTCCATTGGTGCTGAACGTCATCAGGTGTCATGAGGTGGATTAGAAAAAATAAATTTGCAAATCTTTCCAGCCATTTAGCCCTTGACTGTTATTGTAAAAAGACTAAAAATACTCAAAATACACATTCCATTGGATTTTCTTTTCAAATCTGAAAAAAACAAATAGTCGATCTAAAGCCTTTTTAATGGAAAATGATTCCCAGGGGAATAGAGAGCTTCTGGTTCTTTTCCAGTAACTAAAAAGTTAGCATTGAAACAGGAAGTGCGTATAAATATCTACTCAGCAAATATGCTACACATTTATATAGTTAAGAGCATGGAGGTTAAGAGTGTCCAGTTGGCACTGGGAATGCTCCAAGTTCTCCAGGTTTACAGTTTCATTATTGTATTTAAAACCTTAGGGAAAAATATAAGTACTTATCAAATATTTGCATTTATCCACCCACTTGCAAATCATTTGCAATAATAATATTTTAAAGATTTCCTTGGGCTTACTTAGTGGTTGTGGAAATTCTGTAGTCTACCCTGTCCCATACCTACAAGTTTTTGGTTTGCTTAGATGTTACTTTTTTAATTTCCAAAATAATTCATTAGATAAAGACAGAAAAAACACACTGAAACTAAGGGAAAGAGCAATCTTCTTACCCTGTCCCCTACTGAAAAAGGATTGGAAGGTTTTTACGGATTGGGGGGGGGGGGGAGAGAAGTAGGCCGTGAAAGCTTTGTACATAAAATCAATGGTGGGATATATTCCAAGGTCAACAAAATATACTGTGGATCTACTTCTGTAACCCGCCAATCCCACAAACGCTCCTTTCTGATATGAAAAATACCACAGCTCTGGTGGGATTATTCAAGTGAAATGGGCTAGCTGGGGAGGCTAGGCTCTTACTGACAGTAGTTCTCTTCTGTAATCTGAAAGCAGATGGTCCTCTAGATTTTGGATGTGATTTTGGGAAACATGTATAAAATATGCTAGTCTTTCTTGAACAGTTATTCCAATAACACACCAGAACTAGAAACCTCTGGAAAAAGTGAAATGAGCAAACATTAAGAACTACTACTACTGGGAGATACTACAGCTGCTACTACTTATAATTCAGATAAAACACACAGATGATACAAAGATTGGGTCTAGGGGACAGTGAGCAGTGATGAAGATAAGGCAGCTGTACAGTGCAATCTGTATCACTCAAAGTGGGTCTATTCAGATAAATTGTTGTAATACAGCCATATGCAAAATCATACATCCAGGAACAAGGAAAACAGAATGAAAGATTGTATCTTCTATGTATGAACAATGTCAAAGACTCTAATAAAATTCAAATCTGGGTACCTCCTTGGGGAGAAATATTGGCTACTAACCGACTCTATGATTCTAGCAAGAAAATCCTCTCTAATAGCTGGAATCTGAAGCCAGACAAGTAAGTTAGGCACATATTTTTACACTCAGTGTGATGAACCACTGGATGAATAAAGTTTGGTTGATTCTTCATCTCCTGATGCCATTAACAAAATGTGACATATGCTGTATTTTGCATTGTCCCACTGTTCTGTTTCATCTTTCTCTCAGTTCAAAAGTCCCCTCAAGTATGCTATGTAAAAACTGATTTGGGGAACTGGTGTGTACTAGATTTGTGAATCCTGCTAGACACATTAGAATCTTTCTAATCATGTCTGAAGTGTGTGTTGTAACAAGAGTGTTAAGCTTGTTTAATTAAAATCCCAATAGGAGTACTTTCTTATAATGATTCATAACTGTGCAACAGTCTGTCTGGAGGAGTTCTCATAGAAAAGTTATCCAGAGACATCTGGAAAGAAAAACAGAAAAGACAATATATGGGAGATAATAAGTTCTTATAGAGGAAACGTGAAGGCTAATATGGGCCCAAAATGTCTTGGAGGCTCTGTGCATTAGAGAGCAAGAGACTGGAAATGATCAGCGAGGTGCACTGTTAGAGGCCATTCTGAATGAGGGCTTTCATGGAAGTTTTCAGGCTGGAATTTAGTGTAGATGTAACTGCTACATTAATGATTCACTAACATAAATCAAAGGGAGATAACATCATATAAGAGAGTTGTGTTGCTCTGCTGGGTCTCCAGAACCAGAGCAAGTTATTTTAATAACTAACTAGTGATGTAATTTCTAATTATGAAATGTCTCAGTAGACAGTAGGTACCTCAGTGAAATAATAGAACAAGTAAAATATTATTTGATAATTATTTTAATCTACAGCTTATTCAGAATGGAAGAAATTCACTTTGAGCTATCTGTGAATTTCATATGAATTGTGCTTTTATTGCTTCAGGAATAAAGTGTTAGAGTCCTGTGCTATATATTTATCACTAGACCCAATTAGAGACTGTGCTGATTAACTGCACTATAGCACATTGTGAGCATGACTTAAAGAACAACAACAACAAAACATTCTTTTTGGAAGCTCATATATGTTCTAACTAACAGGAACAAGGCAGAAGCATTTTTTTTGTAGCTTTTTTCATGACACCTTCAAACAGCAAGGGTGAAATGCATCTTTCCTAACTTTAGATGTATCCTTCTCCGCTAGTCACCTTGAGGCTCCTTTTATGTAATCAGGGGAAAGAAACAGGCAGTTTAAAACATAGTTCTTCACATCCTAGATACTACTTATAGTGCTTATTTGTTTTTGTCTGTAGAGTCCGGATGACTAGCTTGGAGGGAGGCACACAAACAACCAACATTTGATCAGAGAAACCTCGCCTTGAATATTTAGGCTTTACTTTTACTAAATTTCAAAGTATTTGGCACCATTCAAACAGGCAATTGTGGTAGAAACAAAATTCCCCAGTGGACTTTTTAAAGCTGACCTTGGTGTTACTCCCACAGTGTGGTAGAGGGGTAATATATGATGGTGCAAAACCAACTGCAGACTGACCAATCAAGGAGAAAAAAGAACAAATGATCATTTCAATGATTCTGCAGATGAGAGCAATTAAGCAAACATTTGCTCAGACTGCTCCAATCTGGGCAGGCTCACAACCGTGGCAGAGGAAGGTGAGCATCAGGAAGCCACTGTCCTTCCTTCCTTTGGTAGCAGCTGCATGGTGGAGATTGAAACTCCACGGGTTACCTGTCTGCTAAACTTCTGGCTGCTCGTTTTGCAGCCTATGGAGTTGCAACTGCTCTGGAGAACTGAATAGGTCCAAGGGAATTGCTGTGTCTCCTTTTTCCCCCCTCTTGTTATGGAAAGGGGAAGAGGGGTCCTGGCTGGCTGAGGGGAGATTGTGTGGAGGTGTTGCAAGAAGGTTGGGATGGAGCCTAGGGAATGAAAGAGATGAAAAAATGAGGAAAAAAGAACTTTAAATTTGTGTCAGCAGGAGATGGAAAGCCTGTGAAAGGATTAAAGGAGTGTGTGTGTGATGTGGCCAGAAAATGGAAAAAAAGGAAGACTTATTTCTGCTGTGGTATTTAGTATCTGAAGTAATGGGGAAGATTGGAGAGAAAGGCAGCTATAAAGGAGAATTGGAAAAGCTTTTTTTTTTAATGTTTACATTTATACTGCTGAGGGGCACTATGAGAAAAAGAAATGTGAGAAATAGTGGAATTTAGCAAGAAGCTGTTGAATTTGGGAAGAAAGGTAAAAAAATTAAGATAGCATCGGATCTTTAAGTTTGGGAGACAGAAAGGAGAGCAGAGCTGTCAGAAATGATAGAGGAGAGAGGCAAAACCAAGGAAAATGGGTGCAGTTTTCAAAAGAATCAGTGTGAAATAATGCTGTGGCTGGCAGGATATGAAAGAACGAGCACAAGATGAGCAGGTGATTGGAATGACACAGTCATGGAGTTGAGCTCAGAAATATCAGCTCTTGGCACTACTGGAGGTGACCAATTGTAACATATTTTGAAGGCTGTTGTATTTGTGTTTAGATGTGATAATTTTTAGTATGTTGTAGTCTAGTAGGGGTAATGTTGTTAATTGTGGGACTCTTCCATCTGGTGGAAAATATATTTCATTTTTAGCATGGACGCTTCACATATTTGATGGTAGTGATTCTGAGTGAAAAAAAAATGCCTTGTTTTAATGGACGAAAAACAAATAATATAATGCTTTCTAGGGATGGAAAAAATAGTGCAAGACACTCGCATGATGTTAACTTTATATTTGTATATAAATTCCCTTCCTTCTTCAAAAGTTGAGATCTTCCTGTTCATCATCAATCTTCTGGTAGCGTCGGTTTACATCCTGTACGCTTCTGTGAACTCCATTAAATTGCCAGTGTATTTACCTTTATGCTTTGGCAGAATGGAGGAAATCACAAGGTCAGGATAGCCTTTGCCCAGGGGAATGAGTCATTATTTGAATGTCAGAATTCCCTTTGATATCACTTACCTAGCTTAACTTCAGTCTGATACAGTGGGCTCGCCTTGCAAGTATCACCTCCGATTCCTTCTTGATAGCTTGCATGCAGGAAAAGTTGGAATAGGGGGCTTTCCATGACAGAAGCAGGATATCATCAGTTTTGTCCTTACCGATATAAAATAGTTGATTCTGGTATTCAGTGTTACCAGTTTCTGCATGCTAGGTGTATGTAGGCAGCATTAAGACTCTTGCTATTTTTTGTAATAGGTCTAATAGTTGCTCCAGTGTTTGTCCAAGCTCAGAGAAGATGTGCTGATAACACTCTCTTTACAAAATTTTAGGGCTTCTAACTTTTTCTTTCCTCCAAAAGCACTAAAAAAATTACAGGCCAAAATGTTTAATTGATCTCTATAAACATTTCCCTGGTCAGTGCTCAACTTAGCTGATGCACTGGGCAAGACACACAATGACAGAATATCTGTCTTCAGCTGTGATTGTGGCCATTTGTAACTTTGGAGTGCATGTGGAGTAACAGATAGATCTGCCAAATCAGGAGATTTGAGAAGGAGGCTTTCCTGAAAGTGGTCGTTGGTTAGTTTGAAAGAGAGGGACCTATATGTGATGTAGAGAAATTTATCATCTTGTTTGTATCTTCAGTATTTTTTCTTCCTTTCTTTGATTGATGAGTCTTGAGTTGTTGATAGGACTCTGTGACATATTTTTTTCATTGTTGTCTTGTGACTTGAAGCTATATTTTTAAATGAGTGCTTGTGTAGGCTTCTCTATTGCATCTTTCATCGCCTTTTCTTGATGTGTCCCAGTAAATGTCAAGCACTTCATCAGTTCTGTGGCTTTATGCACCTTCATGCAGAGCTAGTGACCAGGGATGTTCCACAAGTCTGCATATGTCTTGTCAACAGCAGTCGTGCTTTGGACTGGGCCTGCTCCCAAGTAAGGCAGACAGATGGCTGGGAAGAATTTCAACAGGGCCCTTCTTCTGTGCCTAAACTTGCCTTGTTTTGCCTGCTGTTCAACTGGCAGTGTCATTGTCCTGGGAACAAGGATGGGGGAATACTGGGAATCTGTGACTGTTAATTGAATAACAGGTCTCCTCATAAATTTCTGTCTACTTCAGGTATGATTTGCTTTCTTAACATCTTTGTGAGGCCTTTCCTTCTGTTGAAACTTGCAACATTTTCAGGTCTTTTTTGGACATCTTTGCTGTAAAATGTCTATTTAGGAGGATCTTTATCAAGATGATTCATCACAAAGTCATTGTGTGCTTCCTCCTCTGTGTGGTTTGAGTAGGTCATCACAGAGCGATGGCAGGATGACCTGAGCAGTTAGCAATGTCGGAAGATCTATCTGATCAGCACTCCTTGGGTTTATGTAGTCATTCGCAGCATTTCTAGCAAAGCTTTCATGTCTTCTTGCTTTTTTTGAATCTTGGGTAGCTTCATGAGTTTAACTAGTTGTTAAGATAGTTGCTTAACTCGGTTGTACTCCATCAGATTTTGCTTGTTCTCTTCATATATTGCCATGCAAAACATACAATTTTGATGTCATCCTCCAGTTCGTGTAATATGTCTGGGTCTATGTACTATATTACATTACAGTATATATGACAGATATATAATATTATCTAACTTCCCTAACTTCCTGGCAGAAACAATACTGTGATGTTGACTGACTGGAGGTTTTCTGGGTTGGATGCAATGAATGGAAATTGTGTATCCAATTTATATGAGATGATGTTTCTTCTCTATGTATTTTCAGTCAGGTTTTAAATGTCATCTCAAATTAGGTAGTGGACAAATATTTGCTGGGCTAGGAGTGAGTACCTGATGCTATGGTGTCTCCCATGTTTAATAACAGCACTTTTAACTGTAAGGGGTGAAATGGAGAAAGTAGTAAGCGTAAAAGAAGTGATTTCCTTCTGCTGTGGTGGTTTTCAGTTCAAGTAGAAACTGTACTTGATGCTGCCTGGAATTAAGCCTGGATTAAAATCTGGACACTAGCTCTACTCCACATGAGTGGAAATAAATAGAGAAATAAATTCCTTCTTGATAACTGATTTTTGCAGAAGTGCCTTTTGGTTGAAGTATTACATACATTTTACAAAGTTCATGTACCTCTGCAGTTTATTTTAAGAGATCTGAATTTATTTGGTGTAGATTTATTTCAATTATCTAATCAGAAGCAGACTATAACTTCTTAGGCTGTCAAAGGTATTCAGGAATGTATGACAAACTTCAAAGGAATGCGTAAGATCTTGCTACACATCTTGCTATGCATTTTTATAGAAAAGAGTTAATTAAATTTACTTTTTCTGCCCAGAAATTATTTCTAGGCTAAATTAAATATGTGGGGTTATAAGGCTTTTGAGTGTTCTCTTTTTCTACTTTAGCTTAGTGGCTGATTAAACAGCCAAATGCTTATCTGGATCAAAGAAGTAATAAGCAAAGGGGCATCCTTAGGCTAGTTATCAGTAGAAAAAAAATCTTAACTGTCATGTATCCAAGCATATACTTGACTGAACAGATTAAGCAACAGGAATATGTATGATACTGTTTACTTGCAATGAAGAAACTTCTAAGAAGAAAGAAGTGCTGTTTCCTAGTGCTGTTTTCTTCAGGTGTGGGTTTACCAGGGAACAAAAGGACTGCAGCACCCTTGTAAGCCATGCCTGGTGTGGCATGTTGTTCCTGTCAGATAAGTCATGAGTTTCCTTGCTATGTTGCAGCCTTCTTCCCTGCCTCCAAACTGGGGCTGCAGCTCATTCTTGGGTTAATTCCTATGGAGACTTAATTTATGTTCACTTGCTGGGAGGGAAAAAGAAAAGAGCTCTAGTTAACTGAACATATAGCTTTCAAGTACATTTTGCAGGGACAATATTTCAAGTTATTAGTCTCAGCAATTTAGATAAGAACATGTACTTTCCTACAAATGACCAGGAACAGTGTCTTAATATTAATACATGACACAGAGTAACCCTATGTGATAAAGTACCTGGATAGCACAATGAAAGGTGAATTAGGAATGCCTGGGAAGATATGTGATGCCATTAGTTAAAACATAGATTTATATGTGACATGAACATCTCTAGGGCAGCAGAAGCAGAATTGTACTACCGAAGCTGCATAAATATTTTGCTTCCCCACAGATGCAAAAGCAGAGCATTGTGAGATCTCAGAGACAGTGTTATCTGATGGGTAAAGTACTGCCTGTGGTTTGGCAGAGCTACTTTCCCCCTCAAGTTTTCCTATGTATCCTTTGGCAAATGACTAGGGTCCAAAATTTTGTAATCCATGGTTGATGCCCATGAAGAAGGTGGCTGTGTGGGTGTGACTGAGTAAAGGAGCTGGGTTGCTCTTTCCTGACCTTTAAGTCCCTCAGTTTCTGATGGGAATGCCTATATACAGCATGGGAAGAGTTAAGCAGATAGGCTAGCACCAAAAGAGCAGGGCTGGCTGACGACATGCACCAAGGATAGGTGTTTGTTTGGAGTCCGCTTCTTTTTGGGAGTGTATACATCAGTGTCAGGAAATACAGGCATTTTCACTGTCTCAGGATTCAGAACCTGAAATCTCCCTCAGGGACGTACCTACTTTTTTATCAAAAAGGCCTTTTGCCCTTCTTTGGAAAGATTGGTGATTTCTATAGGACAGCTTAGTGGCTGGCACACTGAGGAAACGGGAGCCTTGGATTTGGTCTCTCCTTGGGTGATGCTCACCTCGCGGGTCAGCAGCCTCCCTGTAAGGCTGTGGACAATTAGCATGGAGATCATCGCTCCACTTCCCCTGCGCCGTGCAGAGGCTGTGGCTGCACAGAAGTGCGAGATTCGCAGAAGCAGGAGGAGAGAGTACAATAGAAAGACTCAGTTATCTAAAGGGATGCTAACCAGGGACTGCAATTAGGGGGAAAAATGCATGGGAATGGAAGACTGGGAAACTCCTCTCTGGCTGAGCCCTTTGCTGTTTTATATTGACTGCTGCTGTGAATTACTCATGTTCTTTTTGTCGTGCCCGATCAGGCTCTGTTTTGCATATATACGGACTGAGGAGTGGGTCAGCAGTGATGCATGCTTGTTCAGCCATAGGGCAAGCCTGTTCTTAGTGTAATGGTTGCCAAGAAGGAGGATTCATCATCTCAGATAAATCAGAATTTAGAGAGATGTAGTCACAGTTATAATCCTCCTACAAGCCTGGAGTTTTAAAATCTTCTCTTTCCCACTGGGAATTTCTTGCTGTGCAAAGTGAATTCAGTTGAACAACAATTTATTAAAAAAACAAAAAACAAAAACCCACTTTTCTATGGTGCAATCTAGGATTGTAACTCCCTCCTGGAGTCAGCAGTCAGTCTGTATTGTCCCAAAAGCAGGGAAGTACAAAAAACTGTCATGGTATCTTGAATATGGAAAATCCCAGGAATAGCTCTGTTTCCAAAAGGAGGAAACGGGTTTCTCCTGAGCAGATCATCAGTGTATGGTAAACTGGGCAGTAATTATCTACTGAAATTGGTTTTGTTTTCCTCCTCTTTGAATCAACTATTATATACAAATAGAAGTTCTGTTGGTTTTGAAGTGTAAGGCTGTTTAGTTTAGTTACAGGGTATTTGTCATTTGGGGAAAGCAGGTGCTATGGTAGGGATGCAGCATATTGAAAAGTTTTGTGAAACAGTAAATGTCCCCAGAAATTTGAGGATCAGAAGTTATGGGCCATCATAACCGCCTTGCAGGCACACTTAGTTTGCTGAAGGTTAAAAATAAATAAATAAATACACACACGCGTGTGTGCACACACACATATAGCTGTTTATAATAAGAGAAATCTTCTGGCATTCAGATATTGAGTCCTTTTATATTTGGTGAAATGTCATTACTAATGCATTACATGTAAAAGCACTTTTAATCTAGAAGGTCTCAGAGATCTTTACAAAAGTGAATTGTGCCAAGCCTCAATGAAAGTATCATTCAGATTTCACAGAAGAGACTGAGGCATAGTGGGCTTGAGGATTTTAACTTAATTTACTTATGGGACAGGGAAGGGAACACTAAAAGCCTGATTCAGGACTAATAGACATATGACAGTCTTTTGCTATGAGCTGGAAAAAATGAACGTCTGCATCTACTGCATGCAGAAAGGGTATAGGGAAGTTGACAACTATGAGAAATGCTGACTTTGCTCATTTCTGATGTATTTTTCACTTTTTATGATGAAAGTTGACCAGAAACACAGCTCCATGGAGCATAACCCTTTATTGGTTAGGGGTTTGTAAGTTCCATTTTATTGTTCATGGCATAATTTTTAATCTTGTAATCTGAAATGGAACAAAACCTCACTTTTATGATGTGTAGGAATATATTTTACATTTATTTTCATAACTTCCACTGTAAAGAAATCCCTCTGAGGAGTTGTAGTTGTGTTAACAGGGCTGGAGGCTTAGGCTCCCTGGAGCAGGGAAGTCCTTGAGCTCCGTTCCGTAGAATGGACAGTCCTGGCTGCCCAACAGAAACAAAGATGCAAGGGTGTAACTTGGCAGCACTCTTTCTTGGTAGTCACAAAATGAAGGGCCTGATGGAAGGTCTTCAGTGAGTTTGAAATAGTTTGTCTATGAAACATCAAGGAATTTAGATTTAAAAATAGACTTTATTGGAGAGCAGGCTTTTTATATTAAAAAAGCTTAAAAATTATGATCAGGATAAGTGTTCATGATTCCTTTAAAGTTAAGAAATAAAACTATTCTAGTGATTTCTAAGAAAAGTGAAAGTTAGCAGGTAAGAAACAGATGCTGAATTTTTGGCCCCATTGAAACTGATGATGAAGCTTCTCTCCTATCCAGTTGTAGTCCATTCTCAAATTTGGCAGCCTCACTGATTTTTGGCTGTTGACTGTTTTTAACAATAATCTCTGGCTATAATGTGCCAGGTTTCTGGATGTCTAGTACCCTGGGCTAGTTCGTAGAGGTCTGTAAATCCTGTGCAAGTGCTTACTGCATACATGCAGAGCACTTCCATTGCACATGCTAGTATGTTGGATGCTTCAGACGCATTCAAGTTCAACACAATGTCAATTAGTGCAGCGGAGAGCAAATCTAATATGGAAATATCCCAGACCTACTTACTTGAACTCGTCATTGCTGGCAGATTGGGAACTCTGCACAGAAATTGCAATGGTTTAATCAAAAGTCACCATCCTTCTAAAGTAAGATGGACCAGTTGAACAAAAACCATATATAAACCTTAACCTCACTAGAACGAGCCCAAGTGCATAATGTAAAGCTCCCAAATGGTCTTGTTAAATTCACATTTTACACTGTCATAGACAGTCATGCGATGTAAAACAATAGTCTGGCTCTTGTGATAGGTCAAAGTTTTGTTTGCTCTTTCATATTTGTCCTTACTTAATTTGGAAAATGGACACGCTTTTTTTCAAAGAAAAGAGGCAGAAACAAAGGGTAGTTTTTTTCCATGTTATTTTTGAAATGCCTTGATTCTTGGATGTCCTCTTAGGACATTTTAGACCTGGCTGTCATTACTATGGAAATCAAGTCCCTTTACAGCAGCTTAGCATAGGCAGCCAAAACCATTAACAGGTTTTGAAAAACTTCATTTAAACATTACTCAGTTGTGGTTCAAGTGCACAAAAGAACAAGGCACTAATTAAAAACTTAACAGAGGATTTGTATCTTCTCGCTTACGTTTCAGCTTTAACCAAAATTAAAAAGTATATCCTCTAAAGAGCTAAGGATGGGATCTACAGTGTTCTCTTTTCAGCCATCCTCATGCATATCCATGCGCACTTTTCTGTTTTTGAGTTCTGTTTCTGTGGTCATGTCCACTTTTATGTGTACATATAATAACCAACTTACAAAGAACTGTGTTCTATGCTTATTTGTTATTCACACTAAACAAGCTGTGGGAACTTGAACTGCAGGTTTTGGCCCACTGTAACAAGCTAGGTCGTGTGCTCCTCCCACCAGTGATGCAGAATATTCCTACTGAGTGGAAGGCCCTTGTATTGTGAAAACCTAGTTAGCATCGTCAGGACTCTAATGCAATAAACTGCTGTGAGAGCAGCTCTGATGCCTGGACTGTCACCACAGCACTGATGGTCGAGTGACCATGAGCAACGTTGTTGTACTTGAAGGATGAGACTTTGAACAGCTCATTCATTTCTTTTTATGCTGGACCTTGAACATCAGCCTAGGATTATTTTTGACTTGTCACAGATCTGAAAGCGTAATCCCTTGCTGTGTTTTAAAGCAAAGATTGTCCTTTGTCCTCTGAATATATTGTTCTGTAGACATTTTTCTCAGTATTTCTACAATGTTTTTCTTTCTTTTTCTGCACTTGGACATAAAAATATGAAACTGAACAAATCTTTTTAATCAGAATTATTCTTGGGGGAACTGACAAAATAACAATTTATTTGAGATACGGTATAAAACTTCCTTTCAGTCCCAAACCTAATTAGCAAGAGTGTCATTACAGGAAATATCTTGGGGTTTAGAAATTTCCTACGCACCTTTGTTACCAGGATGTTATCCCACTTTGGACTCTGACATGTAATCTTTCCCAGACTCAGGTTATCTACCTGCAGAGAATGGACAGTTATTCTTAGTAACTTTCAGCCCTATGTAGATGTAGGATGTTAAATGTGTATTTTTCTTTTTTAAGAAATCTTTAAATCAAACTTTCCTTCTCTAATATAAAGTGGCATTAAGGTCAAGCTGTTGGCAAAGCTTTTTATGTGTTTGTGTTGTTCTCAAAGTTCTTTATGAGGGAGCTAGGTGTTGTTTTCTGTTTTGTCAATCAGAAAAACTGAAGCACAAAAAAGACAAATGACTCCAGTAACAGCACCAGAGGGGAGCTGACATCCCCGCCAAGGGCTCTGTCCGCTATGCCATGCCGTGCTTGGAAGGACTCTAATCTGACTTTCTAAGTAGTATCAAACATGGTACTAAAACGATTGAAATATTATTCATCAAGGAGATGGATGGGATGCAAAGACAGAGAAAAAAATACTTTTTACAATACTCCCTTGTCCATAAATAGAGTTGTAGCAAATGATAAATCCTTTGAAAAATCCATTCAAGGAGAGGATGAAATTAACTTTTTTAAAAAAGATTCAAGTAATAGCATAACTTGTATTCTGTCACATGACATTTTAACACACACGAGTGAGCCAGACAACTATGTTGTTTTAACCCACATTCAACATTCCTATCGGTAAATCTGCACTAAGGGCACCATATCCATATCTTCTGGAGTTCTATCATTAAATCTCTTTTTTGCTACTGCCTGGAATTTCATTATGTACCATTAGTGGTGTAATACTAAACCTATGGAATCTTAAACATGTCTTAAAATCTGTGGAATAAAGTAGGTTCCTACCAAATCAAAAATGCAGTACCAATAGAAAATGTTGCATTTTTTTCAAATGATTCATTTCATTTTTTTCCCCAATGTTTTAACCAGAATGTTTCAAAATAAACGTGCTTCAGTATTATGTGTTTTCCAATAATTTTGTTTTGTTTTCTTCTCTTCCCCATTCCCAAGACACTATTTGCAGGTTCCTTTAAATACAAAAAGTCTGTTATATGCTGCCCTCTTTTGCATGAATAGTGTTTGACTTGCTTGTGTTTGCTGTAGGAGCCTCCCACTGGATTTTTCCTGGAATTGTGGGATTCTGCAAGAGAGACTTTCTCACCTTTATATTCTGAGATCTCCCAGTGTTTCATTAATAGCCTATGTAAACTATAGCAGTCTGAAGCAAACATAAGCTGAAATTTACGTCTTTGAGAAGCTCATTGGCTCACAAAGGAGGGTATAGTTTGCACTGTAGTCACTGTTATGACCTACAATATCTTTAGACTCTAAAAACGTACCTTTAATTATATGGGGAGTGATTCAGGGTTGTTCTGGCTCCTCTGTGAAATGTTTAGCTGACACAGAATGATGCTTCTAGCAGAAATACGAGTAAAAATTAAAGGGTGTGCTTTAAAAGCAGCAGATACTCAGCTGCCAAACAAGGAAAGAGCAGCCTGCTTTTGACTTTTAGTCTGTAGAAAGGCATGTGCAGACCTTTTCTGGAAGTGCTGCAGAAGCCCTCCAGAGCCGGAGGTGTTTGGCACTGAAGGATCGCTGGCCACGGGGAGAGGATCAGGATCAGGGGCACCAGTGGCAGCACAGCGTGCGCGCGGGTGCTGCTGTGCTGCTGCCTGGGGGGAGAAGCTGCCCCATAGACCTTGGTACTTGCAGCATGCAGCGGTGAGAAAGGATGGACCGGAGGGCAGGGAGCATGTCCTGCATGCTCATCTATATGCCTGGCTGCTAGGATCAGCGAGGAACCACGCTTATGAAAAATGAGTCACTGCTGGCTCTTACCAGAGTGTGTGGGAATGAGCCGAGGGCCTGAGCAATGTCGGCTGGAGTGTGAATATCCATTAATACTCTCTCTTCAGTGCACTTGCTGTCATATCTGCTTGTCTAGCTGTCTTCTTCTTCTCACTCCTGAGGAGCAAGTTGTAAGGCTTTGCCATCAGTTCACCACCTCATCTTGGGATATGCTCTTATCTCTAGATACGTGGCTTTGACACCTCTGTGAGTGTTCTGCCTCTTCACTGCTGACACAACCTCTGGTCCCATCCAACTCTCAGCCTGTCTTGACACTTTGGCTGGGTGTCCACTGTCAACACAGCATTTGTTAAAACTGAGTATTTCATGCCCAGTGTGTTCCTCACTTGCAGAACTCCTATTTGAATTCCTCAGTTGCCCTCCTGAAGCCAATAGGGTGACCTTTGTTTTAAAAATGTGTGTTTTTAAGAAGACAGATTGAATCTGAGCACTGCAACAAGGTACTAGTCCAGACAAAATGTGGCTTGGATTGTATTTTATTCTTAACATCATTCTTAACTTTCATGATTGAAACTTGAAAGAATTAAGTTAAGGAAATAAGGGATGAAGTAAAAATTATGTATGGATTATGATATAGATTACTAGTGGTTGGTTTAAACATGTCCAGAGCACTTCCTAGGTCTGTCATTGTGTACCAACATAGGAATACCCATACAGACAGCAGCTAGCATATGGATGAAGCTTTCAGCATGGTGTGACTGGGTGCTACAGACACTTCAGAGCAGATAACACTTTAATTTCTGCTCCTCCTTTGTGAGCCTGATGACAAACTTGTCAATAACAGCCTTGCAGATTTAAAAAACAAAACAAAACAAAACAAAACAAAAAAAACCCCTCTCTTCAGAGCTGTCTTTTCTTTGAGCTATAAATTCACTGCTGATATTGGCTTAGCAATTGGCAGGCTGCCCAGTACAGTTGTCCCACAAAAATGTACAGAATCTCTCTCTTTCAGTCTCCTATAAAGAAAAGCATGGAACAAAAATGTCAGGGAAAAATGTGTAAAATGGGACACAATCTTTGGTGTAAATACATGCAAGACTCGGATAATCCTCAAAAAAGCCATTCTTTTCCAAAATGTGTTTCTGTTGATGATTGATGCCATAATTGATAGAGGCAGTAGGATAGATGAGTGGGGGAGGTGGGAGTCAACCAAATGTCTGATCAGAGACTGTAAAATAAGGTTCTGCCTATAAGTGCAGCATTCAGGCATTTACTGTGTTCTTGTACTTTGACAGGGAAGAACAGATAACCTACATCGCATTTTTTTTCTGTTACATAACTGGATGTGCCCTGCTGAGCTGTCATCAAATTATTGTTCCATTAACACAAATTGTCAGAAATTCAGGTTCCTTTTTGGGGTATAAGAGGGACTTTGAGCTAGGTTGTGACTAACTCTATGCCTTTTCACATCAGTAGTAAAAAATACTGGGAAAAAAAATCATAAATGCTACTCCAGGTAACAGGCAAAACTGTTTCAGCTGTCTTTTAAATGTTATTAGGAAAAATTAAAGTGCTTATTTGAATAGGTAAGACCAAAGTGTAAAAGATGATGCCTCCTGTGGCAGGTAGAACTATTGCTTTGTCATTTTAACCATGTCCCTTTAAACAGTCCTAATATTGCTTGTCAAAAATGGCATTTTGGCGGAGATCTTCAAAAGTGCCCAAGAAATCTATAAGCAGCAACCTGTTACACCCTTTTATCATCTTTCTGTCTTCAGTCTGGTCGGATGTAAAAGTTGGGAATTTGCATCCAAGGATGCCTATCTTACTGAGCATTTCAAATGTGGTGCAGGCCTGTGTATGTACATGATTCTGCACTGTGAGTTGCTTGCTATTAGGACATCAAAGAGGAGCTGCTGCTTGTGGATTTTGTGCTGTCTCTTAAGGTGATCATAAGTGGAAGACAGCATTGCTGATTGAGCTGAATGAATTTTCTGCCATTTGTCTCCTTTAAAAAGTCTGCAGCCCAGATCAGTTTGGGTTGTGATGTGTTTTCATCTCTGTAGCTGAATAAAACCAGGCCAGGTAATCCTAGGGAGCTTCTGCAGCCAGAATTGCTGGAAATCTGGGCAGATCAGCATATATAACACTTTTCTCTGAATTAGTGCCATATATGATATAGTTTCAATGAGGTGCTTTGCTGTTGTTCGTGCCATCAGTTTTAATAGCCCTGAACTAATGTTTCGAAGATATCCAGAAATCAAGATCTGATTTCTGTAGGTATTTCAGTGTTTGTGCCATAGCGGGAGGGAGTTGTCCTTAGCATTTTGGCCAAGCAAGACTTGTATCTTGCCCATTGAAATTCATTTCAGAGGGTATGTTATTTCATGGATATGGCAATGCAGTATAGTATTTGTTTCCTGAGGTACATCATGGAACAGCTGTCATGTTTCATTTTAGGGTATCTGTGTTTCAATAGTAGGTTAGATTACTCACTTTTGGAGTTTGATTTTTGGGATATATTATTTAAAAGCACATCTTTATGGTGCTTTGACATCCTTCGGGAAGGGATTGCACGATGTTTCAGTTTCTTTAAAGGCTTAAAAACTCTTTCCTGGGTATTTTCTTCCATGATTAATTGGGTCAGGACTTAGGGGTAGGTAGCGGTATAGCTGATTGTGATAAACTTTCTCCAGGATATTGGAAATGGGCATGTAAGAAAAGGTCTGCATATACACATGCTCCCTGTTGCCTGGTCTTCTAACAGATAGAGAAATGATCATGGAAATGCTCTGGGGCATTAAATGGTGTACCTGTGCATTGAATGCCCCATATATGGGGATCTAACAATAAGGATCAGTCCCTTTCTAGGAGAAAGGAAGTAGATAGCTAGCAGTACACTCATGTTTGTCCACTAATGCAGGATCTACCATGCAAGTATTCTTATGTTTAATATCACAGAACAGGCCTTGGGACTACAGTGCCTCAACCGTTTCCAATCAACATGCAACCCCCTAACACCATTACGTAGTGACACAGAAGGGGCCAGTCCCTAGGCCCTCATCTAAGTAAAATGGGAGTGTGTAGCCCTACAGCTTGGACCTGATTCTCCGCTTCTGTAACCCTACTAACATGAGCTGAGTTGTGCTGAGATAAAAAGCAGTGTAACCATGAGTTAGCTCTCGTGTTCATTCATGTAGCTAAAAAGGCCTAATCCATTAGAGAGAGAAAGTCATTTGTGCTCTACATTGGTTTGGACAACTTACTGACACTCCAGATTTTAAGGACAGGCTCTGAGAGCCTGTATGTAATTTTTTTTAGTAGGCCATTAATTTTTTTGAAGTAGGGGAGGAACAGACAATGTATACTTGACTGTTTTGCTTGGCCTATGAAGATTCGTGGTGCTATACCATGTTTACGCAAAACTGGCTGCAGTATGCCAAAATAACCCACAGCATGCAGCTTGCATGTCATAGTGGTCAAGTTAAATTGAAGGAAAGGAATTTCTCAAAAATATTAGACTAATGCATTGCAATCTAAGCTGTAATGGCTTTGTTTTCTGAAAATGATCATTTCCCCTTTCCTACAGAGAACAGAATTTCTACTTGGAAAGGAGCAATGGAAAAACAAGATTTAGTTTGCCTATAAAAATGTAAATGGTCTGTTTCTGTGTTTAGAAGTAGCCATCTCTAGCTATGAAATTATGAAAGGAAGACAGTACTGGCAACTTTAAGAGGAAGGGAAAGTTTGTATTTCCACAACAGTTTGGGTTTTGTACCCATACTTCCATTTCCCCAGCCTGGTAACTTCAGTTTTGCTCATAGCTGATCAATATGTAAGTAAGCATAATGGTGAGATGAACTATAGGAAAGGTAAAAGAATTAAAAAAGTAAAACTTATAGGTTGTATTAATTTATAACACATTTGTATCATGCTTTGGCCTCCTTTAGGAAAGAACTGCAAAATAATTAAGTCTTTAAGCCCTCTTAAATTTTTCATTAGGCGTGGCATCCAGAGATTGCCAGTAAGCCAAATAAATCAGTTTTATACAATCTTATTAGTTGTTGATCTCTAGTTAGTTATTTTGCAGGCTATGTGGTATAAAGGAGGGTAAAAGTGTACTGACATGCATCAAATGATCATCTGGCTCAAATCTGGTCAAATCACTAGTATTCCCTCATTTGTAAAGCCTTTCAGACGGATGTTTCAGTATTGTCTCCTTTTAGGAGAAAATTCAGATTTTGATAGCTTTGAGGACACGAATACAGACTTCTTGCATTGAAAATTGCATCATAATTAGAAAATAAACGATGTGAAACACACTCATTAATTTTATATAACTGAGTTTTACTAAGGAATTCTTGAAGACTCATGGCATAATGGATGCTTTTTTTTGCTACTGTGCTTTGGATTACAAAATAACACCAGCCCATGAGAGAGAATCATGTACTCGATCAGAAATATGTGTGTGCACATATATATTGGCTCTGCTTCAGCAAACATGTGCCTAGCTTTAAGTATGTGAGTAATCTTGTTTAGTTGGTTAGGAGCATACTTAAGTACCTCATGAATCTGGACGCTTAAGAATGATGATGTGTTGATGTTAATGTATCACACAAAGCAAGGCTAAATGAAAGCAATGGAAATGAGATGTTCTTCTGATTAAGACTAATATCTACCTTTGGTGGAACTTTATCTCTGAAATATCTCAGCAATCAGGAAGTTTCAGAAGTTAATGATGTTTAGCTCTGCTATATTGAACTTCTGATTTTTTTTTCTTATTTTCCTCATCATATGTAAATGTTAGCATATGTTTGTTTTTCATGACCACTGCAAGCTAGGAAGGGTGAGCACTGTAAGAGCTGAATTCTTCCTGAAAGAACTGGCTTACCTAGTAAAGTTGCATGACTTTTCAATGACACTTCAGCCATTGGACTGTATTAACTACTGGAGTGCAGGATAGATCTAGATTTGTCTGTGGACTAGAACATTCACTGCTATTGATTTTAATGGGAGTTTTACTGATGCCAAAGTATTCCTGAAACTTGGACCTCTGTCATGTTCGGTGGGAATCTGCATTCCTTTAGCTAGCTGTCCTGGAGGTGTCACACCTCTGAAAACAGGTTGCTCTTCAGCAGAGTAGAGTTCCTTTTAGGAACTGCCTCCTCAGCTGGACACAGCTGTGATTTTCCTTTGAGGTAGTTCTTGGAGCAATTAAGGTATTTCTTGTTTTTGTAAAGCAACAAGGTTCAAGTTGTATTTAGCCATGGTGGAGCACAGTACTATATATATTGTGGAGACTGACTCCTTTACTCTCCCATCACATGCTATCCTTAATAAGGATTCATCTGGCAAGCAGTATAGAATAAAAACCCCAAACCGTCCCCCCCAAATAAACATCCCCCCTCAAAAACGCTGTTTGGGGATTAAGAAGAGATGGAGCAAAATTGCACAGTGTCACTTGCAAAAGCATGACATTTTCCAAGGAGGTTTTGTGGAGCTTTGTCATATCTCCTGTTCAAGCCAGTAAATCTAATGAATACTCTTAAACACATATGCTGATTGTGTTGATTAGGGGGAGAACAGGAAAGTTAAACTGTGTATTTGTCTAATTAAATGCAGCTTGCAAAGCCAACTCCTCTGTGAGAGATCTCTGTCTTCACCCGGTATAACAAATATAAAGGTGCTCGGGGCTTTAAGACACCAGCCTTTCATCTTCTAGGTATATAGACATTAGAAAGTCTTGTATTTTCCCTACCTCCATAAATAAAAGAGAACAGGAGCCCTAGAGCTCCTGAGTGGTTTCCCAATTATGTCAATCCAAGTGAAATTTCTGAACCTATTCCCTAGATAACTCTCTCCAGCGCGCCTACTGAGGCATCTCTTGGAGGGAATTACCAGTCTCACTGAATGCTGCCCGAGCTGTTATCATTTATCCTAGCTATTACTCAGAGGTGGCTGTTCTATCACAGTCACAAAGCGGCTTAGTACCTGTAAAGACAAACAAACAACCTGCCACCAAAAGCTATGTAAATGCATTCCAGCAGCTATGCAGAAATAGCCGAGCATTTTTGCATCTTTGACTAGAGGCAGCCAGCGATTAAGGAATTGTGCTGGTCTACAGCCAAAAAAAATAGGGAATTCCTGCAGATACTTTTTGTCAAGCGAATCATGGGAGCATAATCATGTTTGGTTCCACATTGATCATTCCAGTTTAGTTTTCCTCTAAAATTCTCAGGTCTGTGACCGATGCTTTCCAAGCTGTGCTTCAGCTGCACCAGGGGCATTCTCAGGATTGCATTATGTTCCCGTTGGGTTACAGTGATGGCATAAGGCTCAGGTGAATGGAGGAGATTCCTCTGTGGATGGAAGCAACTCTTTTCCCCAGGTGGGACCCCTGATTCCTGCAGACTCTACCAGAATTGCTCCTTCCTCATTGGGAACTCCTCCTCCCTGCTGGAGGAATCACTGGAGAAAGTAAGGCAGCTGCAAGTCAGCTTAGTCAACAGCACAGCAGTACCTAGCAGCTGCAGTGAGGATCATGATCTGGATGTCTTCATTCAAAATCATCCTTGTTGTAAAGCTCCTCTGCCTTTGGTGTCCTCTTCATTTCCCCCCATAAACACTTCTGTCTTTCCAGTGCCTGTGGTAACCCTTTGGTTACTCAAAGAATTCCTTGGGAGCTGAAGAGGTAGCATCTTCCATGCTCAGGGACATCATAACTGGTGAGATATGTCATTAATGCTTGTATTAGTGTGTGTATATATATATATTTTTTTTTTGCTGGAGATATTTTCTGTTCAGTTCAGGCTATTGTTATCATGAGCAGCACTTTGGGTTTAGCTTAGTCTTGATCAATGCTTAAGGTCTGGTGTGAAAAGAGACTCTTCAGGGGTGGTTAGCATCCAGCTTAATTTAACATGTTGGGAAGATACTTTATGGTAGCCCTTGGCTGAACCGACTGTCAGAAATTGGTTATTTGGGAGCAGAGACTTCCACCTTGATATTTTCTTTTGTTAGTGTGTTTTGTGGGCTAAGGATCGTGAGTAAGTGTGTGCACAATGGTCTAGCTTTCTGAAACACTGGAGAAACTCTTCTGCATTGTGCCTTTCATGTGGTCCCTGGATACTACCAGAATGGGAAGGGAGCATTGCTTCCCTTGACAAGGCCTAACTCTCATTTATCTTTGTCATTAAAACTATGTGCTGTCATGCAAGAATCTCTGTACATACATGTGCCCTCCCCCCCCCCAGCTGTACATGCATGTACAGACTGAGATAATTTTTTCAGCTCAACAGCCACACTAGCCTTTCTCCTAGTGAAGGGTTATGATTATGGAGACTATTATATGTCATTAAGATAATAATATTGCTGAATGTGTAGCGATGCCAATGACTATATATTCCCTAGGTCTTCTGGTTTTAGTTTGGTAGGGACATGTAAAACAATTCTGCTTGCCAGTGGGGAGGAAATTTGCCTGGCTTTCAAAAGATTGTTGTGTCAGCGCTTGATAGGAGTCTTGCTAAGCAATAATAATAATAAATGTTCCCAGGCTATGCTTGTTTAATAATTGTGCTTTAGCACAAATTGCTTCAAGTGAGGAAACTCCATCATTGTAAGTATGCAGGTGGAGGCTATAATGCCATGTGTTGCAAATGGTGTTGCACACTGATCTAAAAGGATGGAACATTTATATAAAATAATAATGCAATACAAAGTTATAATAGTGAAGACTAAGGAAAACAATAAAAAGGGATTTAAATTCTGTGAGGAAGCCATTTTTAATCAGGAACTAAGGAAGGGACAGGCCTTGAATGGTTACCCTGCCTCACTGTGGAGCTTTTTGAATGCCTCTCTGAAGTGACTGACACTGGCCACTGTCAAGGCCTGTTGGCTTAGGGATATCACAGATCTGATCCTTCTTGACTTTTCCCATGACAGCAATATTTGCAAATGTCCCAAGAAGTCACGGTGATATGCATGGCAGAACTGATGTCTGCATGTCTGCATTAGCTCTTAATGAGTGAGCAGCAGACAGAGCCTTGCCTTTGAGCTGTGGTGCCTCTCTCGTGCTATTTTCTAGTCAGCCTTTTATGATAGCTAGAGTTCATCAGGCAGATCATTATATCTCTCACCCACTCATGCTTTGTCAGTCTTTTAGAACATTTGCAAAGTCCCAAGCATGGCAAAATCCTGAGAACATACTGAGTTTGTGTGGTCAGCCATAACTTGTCTGTTCTTCTGCGCGCTGGCTATCACAGCCTTTGTCAGGAGATGAGGGCAGTGAGACACAGTGAGCTGGTATAAAGCCAGCAGTAATAGAAACCTAAAAGTGATAGTCTGTTGGACAGTATTGGCTCCTAAACACTGTTTATTTGGATGTGGAAGTGTAAAGGCTCAAGTTTCAGTCCTTGGGAATAATTAATCCTTAAACAGTGAAAAACAATACAACATGCAGTTGGTGAGCTGTCCTGATGAAGGCAAGTAAGAGCAGAATTATTGTTGGGGCTGTTAACTATGCTGACTAACAGAGAGTTGGTTAATTCTGTAAGGACAGTGTTTTGGGCAAATTCCCAACCTTCAAATGCCTGCAGGCAGACTTGTCCATATTTGTGGTATATTTGAGGTCTGGTGTTCCTCCTTTGGGCCATATATTTTAAGAGGAAATGTTACTGGAAGGAAACATTGTTGCAGAGTAACAGTCTTCTCTGAAGCACTTTCCAAAGAAATGTTAAGGCCAAAGGTCTTGTTTTTTCAGGGCAAAAGATGAGAATCTTTGAACTTTTACTGTTATAAATAGTCATGGGCAAGGCTCTAAGGATGGATGCCTATGAGATTATATCAGGGGTTATTGTTCCCCAAACCGAGCAGAGGCAAGGGTTGTCTTTAACTGCTGCATCTTTTTTTTTTGTCACCAAGCACAGTGTTATCATTAAACAGATAGCAAATAATTGTAATAAATCTTGTGAGTTTTTCATTTCTTTGCTCAGTTGCTGCTAATTTCTCCTCCATCCCAAAAGGAACAAAAATGTGTCTTATTTCTAATAATGGATGACAGTTTGACACTAGGGGAATCTTTATTCTAAATATATTGTTTTTCTAGTCATACTAGCAGCGATGCTGATTAAATCCACATTAGGCCAGTGCAGATGATGGGACAAAGTGCAGACTGGTGGGGGGAGCACTTAACTGGGACTTGGGAGGTTCTGCTGTTGGACGGCTAGCAAGATTTGGGCAAAAAACTGCAATTTTCCATGCCTTTCTTCCCCAGCTGTAAACAGAAGGAAAGATTAATGCATTTCTTTGAGAGCCACTGTTTAAAAATGTTGTATTACTTTCAACTGAGGACAAAATTTGGTCATGTTATTGGTGCTACATAGATGAATGCTAGCTAGCCTAATTAATTAACAGATTAGTTTGCTTCCCACAGGCGTTATGAAGCTCAGCATGCAATTTTTGCATCACCAAAGACTTAACATGAAATTGAAGTGATGCAAAAGCCCTGCATTGCCTCTCTAGAGAGCCTGAAGGGCAGAGCGTTAGTAATGCCCTGGCACTTCCAAACAGTTACTGTGTGCACAGACCCAGGGGTCTGCCTGGAGTTGCAGGGCACCTCTGCTCCATGCTTGCGAGGCATCTGCCCTGCTCATATGCATCTACACAATAATACCCAAATGTGAAATTTAAAAAATAAGAAAATTCACAGTATTACTTCTTAGAAGGGGAGGGAAGTTGCTAATTTGCTTTCTAATCTTCTGTTTCAGGAAAGAATGGCTAGTAATTAAAGTATGTGGAAAATGTGTTTGGTAGTAAATACATTAGCTAAGACCTCAAATAGCCAGGAAACCTGAAATAGTCTTTTTCAGACACTGTTGATGTGCCTTTGTGTAGATGTATGTTTTTCTATTAGTACTGTAGAGGAACAAACAAATTAAGCCTCTAATAGTATTCTAAAATCTTGCAGTGTAGTATTTTTCCCTACCTATGCAAGATAGTCATTTAACTTTTTACAAGGTTATGGCTAAACTCTGTAAGATACTTTAAAGTCTGAGCAACCTAACAGATAATCCCATTGTAAACTAGTCAAAACCGCCATGTTATTTATTAATTCACACAATCTTTTTTTTGTCCTGAACTATATTATTTTACAAATAGTTTAAGAAATCTATATTTTTACTGAATGCTATCCACACCCCAAAACCAGTAATTAATACTCAGCACTCAAAAAAACCCCCCAAAAAACAAAAAACCTACCCCCCAGAAAACAACACTGGGTATTAAATGATAAAGGAATTGCTGCCTTTTTTGGGTGGTTGTTGGTACTATCATGTATGCTAAAGTCATTCCAACCAAGGGCATGTGGCAATAATGGAATCTGATGTACAATCATTTTTAAGGAACAGCCTGTGCCTTGTTAATATAATCCATAAAAGGCTTCCAAACTTCCTGAAATCAGTCCTTTCTGCTTCCAAGTCTGCATATGATCTCATAGGAAATGATCTGGGAGAGGCTGACTAACCCTTTTGCATAATCAAGGTGGTATTGTTCTTGTAATGCCTAAAGTTACTTGTATCCCTGATACAAGTTCAACGATCCACTTTTCCTCTGTAGCCAAATCTCTGTTATCAGACTTTGCAGTGATTTCAGTGGCATTAGATAAAAGAGTAACTGAGAGGACTGAAGTGTGACTTCAAGACTGGCCTTGATAACGTTGTTTGTCTGCTTTGTCACCCTTTTTCCTCTTAACTGTTTAAAAAAATCCTAAAGCATGTGCTGCCAAGTGAAATCTGAAAGAGGGAAACACAAATAGCTAATACAAATGGACAAGGTTTATTTTGCGGTAGGCTCAGAGGTACAGCAACAGGTAAGCAGTCTGTGCCTTGCTAAGTTTTATAAGCTACAGTAGTAGCAACAAGGATGGTGAGGAAAATACCTGCCCTGTGTGTAGATGTGATATTACATAACCTCTCATGTAAATTAGCAGCAGATATAGAAAGTGTGTTGCACTGGAGCCCTTTAAACAGCCCCAGAAAGATGTTTTACATAAATGCAGAGTTCCTCATGCAGTGCGTGTTAAAGGTTCTTTTATAGCCTCGGGATACCCAGGGTTTCCTTAATATATTTAGCCCAAGAAGGGAAACACTCCAGGGAGCTTCTATCTCTGAAAGCCTTGTACGGCAGCTAGTGTTAATCTTGTTGGCTGGCGAGAAAGAACAAAAGTATCTGTGTTTTGTAACTGTGTAGAAGTACAATTATGGTCTAGTTAACGTGAATGGATAGTAACTGCACTGAATTGAAATTGCAGTGAGCCTAAGCAGAGGGCTCTGTGGCACCCTGCTTACTGCGGAGCTGTTAAGTTTGGCACTCTGCTCTGGGCTCCAGTCAAACATTTTCTTAACCATATTAGGTTATATGGAAATTGGCCAAAAAGCAATAGGCTTTTGATGTACTTACTGTTTGTGCACATATCTTATGGAGCAGGCAGCCACTGCTTTTCTTAAGAACTAGCAGGTTTAATAAAATAGGACGACTGGAACCCTTTAAGAATGGTCACTGAAGTTTGAAAACAACAACAAAAAGCATTTCCTAGGACAAAGGAACCAAAATTTGACATTATTAAAACAAAAGTTTGTGTTTTTCTTGGGCTGTCAGGATTCAGTTCAGGTTTGTACATGAGCTGGAAAATATAAAGACCTGCAAATGTAAAGTATTTGGGCAAAAGGCTGCAACAAACCACATTACATGACCTGTAAGCTTATTCTGTCCAGGCTTGTGGAAATCAAGGAGGACCATCATTAAAAATTCTATTTGTGTATAATCATTTATCACCTTGTTTGCTAAAAGAAGAGGGAAACTAAATCAAACAAAAAAAGTGAACTTTATATTGGGTGTAACCCCTGCAAAGTTCACCAGAGACCCATTAAGAATATTGTTTTAACATTTCCAAATGTGCTTTGTTGTTTTGCCCAACTGTTGATTTTTATTTTGAGATCTGCACAAGCAAGTATACAATCAGCAGAATGTCTTAGAAAGGGAAGTGAGCCTGTCTTTTGTTTAGGTGTGTTTATATGGGCACAATATGAATGCAATATTATCAAAAAATGCTGAACAACTAGGAGTGGGGCATGGAGAGAATAAAATATTATTTTTACATGTACTCTGAACGTGTAAATGATGAGATTTCATAAATGCTGCCTCTGGACCAGGCTGGTGATCCACTCACTGGCACAGCATCTGGATTAAAGATGTGTGTCATGCCCTGCTGCATGAAACAGGCGCACCCAGAGAGGCTTGTCTAATTCTCCTCTGCCCATCGTCTTTGTGAGATACAATGCTAGTGAGGTTTTCACTGCAGAAATATCCAGTTGATGTGAATTTGTGAGGAGCCAGTGCCTATTGATGCTATATACCTGTTGAGGGGCTTTTCCGAGTCTTGTAACAGCTCTGACAGCCAGGCTGATTCTTGGGCAGAGTATTTTTAATTGGGTCCAATACTGCTTCTATGAGTTGGGAGTTTTGCAGCAATGATCCCTCAGACATATAGATACATGCATGATTTATAGTTTTATTAATCTATGTTTATATTTGGGAGTAAATGCTTTGAGGTGGCTGAAAATAAACCCAGCAGAAGAAAGGAAGTTTCTCAGAGATAGTTCACTGTAAATTGCTGCTATTAGAGTTAGGTTATTGATACATTACAAAGCCACTTGGGTGAAAGTACTGCTCAGGTGAAGGCTGTTGCTGTGTATTTGATAGAGACCAGAGTCATAGATGAGGACTGAAAGGATGGTGGATGAAAGGCTTGAAGAATGCAAGGAGGATGCTGTAGGTGACTATTTGTCTTCTTCCGCGACCTCCAGAACCTGTCAGACTGAGGCAAAATAGTTGGAAATGCAACCTCAATGCTGAATTCACTCAAAGAAAACGGGAGAGGGGTGGCAAGTGAAATGCACATCTGTTGGTTCCCATTTTAGATCCAGTGCAGAAAGGAGCTCTGTTGTAGGGCTCTAGCTTAATTCTTGCAAAAAACATTTCTATGGAATTTAGGCCCAAGGTAGACCCTCTCAAGAAAAGCTACTGTCTAAAAGATTTGCCAGCAGAATTTTCTGAGGACAGTTTGTAAATGTTGGCACTGTTTCATCTGAGCCCTGGTTCAACTTTAAATACAAGAGGAACATGGTCCTGATTTGGATCTAAAAATGCTTCCTTTCCTATCCTGTCCAGCTTGCATGTTAAAATGAATGAACAGAAAAACACCCCAACCAAACAAAAGCCCAAATGGCCAATTATAAAGAAATATGAAAGTAAAAAAGTTGTACAAAATTTGTACAAATCTGACTAAACTAAGAGTATAGTTTTATTTTTGATCGCAGGTGGTTATCAGCAGAGGACAGCGCCTACATAGCAGAGGGGTGATTGTGGCAGGGTAATACAGCAGAGAAACTACAGTGATCCACATTACACTTGCTGAAAGTTTTGGTAGAGTTTTGATAGAGTTTGAGCAGCCTTTGCAGAAATACTTCCTGTCATAGTATTGCTGTTGTCAGTAGCACAACTAATTCAGTTGTTACTGGCATCTGTGCGTGGACTTCTCCTTGGCTTCATCCCAAACCATCAAGACTGGCCTAGTGGATTGAACTGTGTGAGCAGAGGCAGGAATTAAGCAAAAATTCTTGTTTTTCTATACTTCAGTTTTCCTATTTGGAACAACCTGACATGGGAGAACCAGATTAGGCAAAATATGCTTCATCAGGAGTATCTCCATGCCAGTGACACTATAAAGCTCTGTTCAAGTTATGTGAATATTTAGGGAGATACAATTCCTGCCTGAAGTGTTTCCAACTTAAAATAGACATATGCAGAGGAGGAGGAGAGATGTGGACTGATTGGTCATAGAGTTGGGGCCATAGAGTCTGTTTAAAAGAGGGTGGGATTTGGAGCCTGGTCCCCAGAAAGGTCTTCCAGTAGACCACACTATGGCCTAACTACTTAGCTGAACTCCCCTGATATAAGCGAAAGAGTTCTGCTTCAAGCTAAGGGGGGCTTGGAGCCTTAGACCCAATCCCTTTTAAGGTCAGGTGACTTTGCTAAGGGATATGCCTGTATAAAATGAATAAGCCTATGAAAGCAGAAAGATTTGGGTGGCAGGGCCCATGGAGAATGCAGGTCTTTCCCAAGCCGTACACAAATTTGGTTTGGCAAAGCTGGCTACAGCCTGGCCCCAAGCATCAAGGTCTTTAGTGAACTTCTAAATAGGAGGTTTTTGGGTTTGATTTGTTTTCCTAGAGGTGAGCCAGCACTAATGAAGCTGAGATTCAGATGTGTTCTGGATCCACCCTCCTGTTATATGTGTGCATAAAAGGGAGTTATTTTGAAGCAATGATTGATTCTGGCCCACCTATATTCAGTGTATAATTCAGAATTATGATACTGTTTTGGGTGGTTTGTTTCTGTATGCCTCCTTCTATATGCTTCATTGTGGCATGTAACATAGAGGGCTGAAGAATTACTACTATGTTTTCTTGTGATCTAGGGAGAAAAGTCCTCCTATTGCTGTTTTTTTTTTTTTTCCCTCTATCTGTTCCAAAATTTTAGTTAATCAAATTCTTGGCAAGATGATTATGTAGCTCAGATGTAAAAGAAGATTTTGTTTTATGACTCTTAATAAAATGCATAGTTGTGCCTGTGAAGTTAAGGGTAAGTAGAGCTCATGCTCCAGGGTGTAAGCTGAATGCTAAGGGATTCAGGAAAGAATTCACCTGTCTTATCCTGCTTGTTATTGCACAATTTGATAGGTGGATCGTGGCTTTGCTTCATCTTCTTCTGAATTTCACATATACACTTAGCAGCATGCTGAGGTTGGTAGGGTAGCAGCCAGAGCTGGTATGGTTGATGTTATGTGTATGATCCAAACAGAAATAGCAGAGCTCTGTAATAACAGGAAAAGGAATAGCATAAGCAAAATTAAATATGTGGAGGAATGCAAGTGAAAGTAGTGGTTGGGGGGGGAGTTTCAAGGACAGGAAATAGGTATTCAGTAAAAGTCAAGGTTAGTAACTGTTCATTGTATCTCTTTAAAATCTCTCTTTAAATTTTCAGATTCAGATTTTTTTTTTTAAGGAAAAGAAAGTGAATTAACAGACTTTAAACCATATGTTTGGCAAAAATTTTTCTGCATCTTGAGTTCATTACACTTCTATAGCTATCCCAGTCTGGCTTTAGACTGGGGTTTTGTATGTTGATTTAATTGTTATCTATGGTTAACAACACGGTGTCCATGGAATATCTTGGGCTCTGGTTCTGTTACATTTGTCATCGATTTTTGATACCTTTTGGCTATGAGGATATGTTGACTTGCCAGTTGAATCTTGGTAATCTTTCTCTGCAAGAGCTTCTGTGGAGAAGGTAGTGCAACTGTATGCTTCCTCTGCCTTCCCATGGTCTTTTGAAGGGCTCCAGCTTACTGCTGTTCTTGTTTGAGTTAGATAGATATATAGCATTTAGAGTGAAAATCTGACTGGTGGTATTACCAGTCATAGACAGTAGGCTAGAAAAATGTTGGTAAGTATTCTAGTCCATCCTGTTGACCCAAAGCAGAGGTTATTACTTAAGTATTTTCTGAGTGATGTTTTCTGTTCTAAAAGCTTCCCCTGCTGAGCCTTGCAATTTGTCTCGGTTGATCTGTTACAGTGCTTAATTATCCTTCTCTTCAGACAAATTTTCCCTAGTGTCTCAATCACTAGGGAAATCCCTAGTGTCAAGGGGGCACAATCAGTCTCTCTTGCTTCATGTTAAGCACCTTACATGTTGTCCTGTTCTCAGTGGATATGAAGAATTTATCACTCTTCTCGTTTGACTATCTGAGGACTGTGACCACATCTTTAGGCTCGGCAAACCCAACCCTTCCAACCTTTCCATGAAGGCCATGTTTCCTCGATCTCTGATAACTTCTGTTGTCCTCTTCTGGACTCTCTTCAATTGGTCCACATTTTCCTGAGCTGATGCACCTACGGACAGACTCAGGACTGCAGCCAGGAACTGGACAATACTCAATCTAAGGGAAATGTCATTTTTATTTGCTTTGTTTGCCACCATATGATATTGTTCCTACAGTAGGATTCATTATCAGCCCCAAGTGTGTAGGATTTTTGGTGGGTTTTTTTGTTTTTTTTTTTGTTTTTTTTCCCCAAACTGAGAACTACTGCCTAATTTATTAGTTTCCAATCTAATGCTTGTGCAACCAGTTACCAAACCAGTATCTTGATTTTTGGAGAGAACTAGCCTGCAAGTTTAGAATTCTCAAAGCTGGAAGACGCCTGTTTTTGCATATTCTGATACTCTTAGACAGTGCCTTCACTTGTAATTCCCAACTTTTATAGTTCCTTTAAGCTATTAATAGTAAAATATCAATCAACAAAGAATCTTGATCTTTTTGATCAGCTGACTGGTAGCTGCCTAATATATTCAGCCACATCATGACACAGTGTCCTCACTGGATAGGTCAAGCTGAAAAAACAAAATAGGCTGAAAAACAAAATAGAGCAATAAGGGAAAATGGAAATGCATTCATGGAATGCTTCAGTGAGATTTAGAAAGTGTTTAGGAGAACAACAATTAAAGAAACACTGCACGGAGAGCAGGGTGGGTCTGGAGCCAAGCTTCTTCAGCACCTCTATGCACTTCATGTTCAATTCTAGAATCTGGTTTCAGAAATCTTGAGAAGGAAGAGACAATGCTATGACAGAAGAGCAAACATGTTTTGTTGCAAGTGGAGCAAGTCCTGTGGAAGACATCATGTTGTCAATGTAGAAGCCATGCTCCTTCCATATAAAAAGAACAGCTTAAGGCAAGGTGCTTGCTCCTCTTACCTTCTTTGCCAACCCAGGAGTGAAAGACTTGAATCTTCAAAGTGAATTTACCATAGAAGTTAGAAGATCTCCTTAAACTTGGCCTCTTAGAGGCTTCCTAGACATACAAGTGATTGCTAATGAAGAGAGCAGCTCTTATCACATCTACCCCCTAAACAAGTACATTGAGAACATCTGTTTCTCCTACTTTGGTAGCCAAGAAGATGTCAGTTTCTAAGATCCATTTGCCACAGTCTGAATATGCTGAATTCAGAACAGGAACATTGTAGTGAAAGATCCTTCTATGTTTTTTAATACTACTGAGCCATCCATTCAATTCAAGGTAGCTTTTTCTGCTTTGTAAAATAAATGTGAGTTTAAAAGAAGGGGGAATGAAAAGAAAGTGCATATTAGTATAATAATACAGTAGAGAAAGCTTGAAAATACAAGGCTAAGGAAATAGAGAATTAGACTTGTTGTAATGAAGCATAATGGTAAGAGTTCACAATGAGTCCTTTATTATAATTAAGCAGAGACAAGACTCTAATCCTTTGAAGAATACAAGTTTTTCACCTATTTGCACACATGTGGGTGTGACTGGGCCAAACTGTCCATGGTACAATGCTGTCAGAGCCAGTGGGCTCTGTTTGGGTCAAGCTGAATGAAGCCAACAAACTCAGAATAAGAGTCTTACTAAAGGGTTAAGCTTTCTTCCATTGGTGAATGCCTAGTTACAGTATTTACTTTTGGAAATATCAACATATACCTCTTAGGGTGATAACTGATAAACTCTAGGTTTTCACTGTGCTAGAAATAAGAAATAACTGTTGTTTCAGACTTTTCCATACACTGAGTAAGACATGTTTTTAAGCTCACCACCTTCTCTTTTTTTTTGAAAATGTGCTGAAAATTTTCTGTCTGAACCTAGGAATGCCTTGTGCACATTACTGTAGTATACACATAGGCTTCAGCTGAGTTCTAGATATTGTTGATAAAATTCTATTTGTGTATTATGGGCTTTTACAAAATGTTAATTGAAATTTGTGGAAAAATTAAACAGGCTTCAGGTAGGGTTTGGGTCAGGCTCTGAATTATAATAAACATACTGAAAACTGTCAAAGCTGTGCAAAGGTAAAATACTTGTTTTCCCCTTCACAGTGTCACAAGAGTGTAAACACATCAAGCATTTACTTAGTAATGTAATATCTGATTTGTATAGACTTAGGAAGAAAAATCAAGCATTTTCCTTTTCCCTCCCCACCCTTTCCTCTAGGGCATTGTTAGAGTGTGTGCATATTTGATCTGATCCAAACCCAGGGAACTGAAACAATTTTTTTCCACTGACTTAATAGGTTTTGGTCATTTCCCCAGGGCTCTGGCATAGTAGTCCTATCACTTTTCTTCCCTTAGAGCTGTCTCTAAGAGCTCACTGTCTCTGTTACAAAGGCTACAATGGATATTCAAGAAACGTCTAAGCAAAACTATGCAAGTTGAAGTCCTCATCTCACTCGCAGGTCATGGTGCACTGATAGAGTAAATTGTACATTAGGGCTCGTAGTAATTGATAAGAAACATTGTAGTTGGATGGTGTAATGCAATGCTGATACAAACTCTCAGTGCTGATTCATATTAATAGCAAGTAAACTGACAGATTAACTTTCTACTGTCAGGGATTTTGGTGGATTAGGTATTGTCTTTGCTTGTAAAGCTGTCCCAAAGCTGGTATAAAAGCATAATGGTAGTGTAAACTGCCAATCCTGTGGACTGGCTAATAAGATGGAAATGTGATCTCAGATGATCAGATCTGCAGTGTTTGGTAATATGTTTGTGCACAAATCTAATGAATGTGAAACCTCTGTCTAAGTGTATCTAGTCAGCCACAGTCATGAATTTGAACTATTTCAGTTATTTTTAGAATTATAGGTGAATTAATACACTTTCAAGTGAGAATATCTGAGTGACAGGCATTGCAAGACAGGAATTAACTGCTTGCAGTTACCTTTTTTTATAAGGGCCAGTTCAATCTCCGTCCTTCATAGCACTGTAAACAACCACTAAAATCATGCTGTATGGCATCAATAGTATATTTTTAATGTTATTTTTAAGTATAACAATTGAAACATGGTTCAGAGGATGACTAAAATACACATGTAAAAATGGAAAAAGGGAGAATCATTTCAGATATCTCATGAATGTATAACAATGAGACCTCAGATTAATGTCCTTATTTTTTAATTTACGGTCTTCAAGTTTCTAGGTATGTCTGTTAGATTAGGACCTCACAGTGTTAACAGAAGTGACTGCTCTTGTCCTAGTGGAAGTGGTGTCTGTGCTTTGCAATAATAACATTGGTGGTAGGAGAAACAAGATGCCTTGCTTAATGATATTTAGGTAAAATTGACATTAGACTTGAATGTCATGGCTCCTGTAACTGTGCCTTGGCCACAGGATTCTCCTGTTTGTCTAAATACAAACACAGTAAAATCAGCTAAAATAAATTGTCAGCTAAAAAGACTCTGCGAGGGAGTTCAGCCTGGCAAGCGGAAGGCTGGATTATATCTTAGAAGAGGACCAAGGTTATCTTGGACAAGTCATTTCCTCTCACTGTTTTTAGACCTTCTCCATCTGTCACGTGGGAGGAGCCCAAGGATTCCTTGGGTTTTGATCCTGTAATGTGTTTCACTGAGGCTGAATATGCAGCAGCTTGAAGTGGATTTCAGCACTTTACATTACTGAGCTCTTCATTTCTAGGTGGATTGTACAGTGCAGCCTTGATTCATTCTGAAGCTTATGTCGCAGTGAGGCAACCTTTTGGTTAGTATGTTGGATGCTGCATATTTCATGGTTGATTTAGCTGTGCTCGTAGAGCTTTCCATAAACCATGCAATTCTAGAAAGAAATTTATGGGTTTGAATGAGTAACCAGTTACATAGGGCAAATGGCACTGTCTCCGATTACCGTATGAAAGGAAGTTTGGGTTTACCACTAATTGCAGATAAAAATTAATATTTGCAAAGGAGACACGTATGATTTATTTATAAGTGCATTCTGTTTCCATAATGAAATTTCCTTCGGGTTTAAGTATAGTCATTTGGAGGAAAAAGTGGAGGTCTGTGGCTCATTAGTTTCTGGTGGTTGTCAGAAATCATTAATCAATTGCCCCTTTTACCAACATAGGTCCTAATTCAGCAAAGCATTTAAGCACATGCTTAACTGTAAGCATGTGTTTCAAAGCACTTTGCTAAATCAGGGCTTTAATGTGGTTCAAGCTTGCCACATTTCTTTCAAAGTCTAAGGTTACCCTGAAATGACAGGAGTAGCTATTACATCAGCTAAGGTGCCATGTACCTTCCTCACCTGTCTTTTTAAAAAGTGACATGCAAAGGGGAAAAAATGGGTTAATTTCCCCTTTTTCCCTACACCCTTCAGGATGTGTAATTCAAGTCCTACTTCAAATGGAAGCTTCTATACTGAATAAAAAGACACATGAAATGGTAGCAAGAGAGGAGCAGGGAGATTGAAATGAAGGGGAAGCAGTTTCTAGCTGACCATTTTGAACTCTCTGATCTCTGTATGTTTTTGCTAAAACTCACTTGACTGCATGGAGGAAGGGGGGAAGGTAGCAGAGCTCTGTTCTGCTACGGCCAGGTGATACTTGGTATACAAACCTGTTCTCTTAAGCCTAGGTAGGATATACAAATATCTGAGCCTACAGAGCAGACACGTTCAGGGTGAGGGGGGACTTGAATTCACTTCTCCCAAGCACTTCTACTCATGTGAAAATTGCTGTGGGACTTCCAGCAAGGATGAGAGGTCAGGACTGAGGGTTAAGTTCTCCGTCCCAGTCTCGTCCATTTTGACTGGTGCAAAAAGGATGTAAGGCAACCACGGCTAGCCTGTTGAGAGTTTCACTGGCAGAGGTGGCATCCCAACTGGCATAAAGCCAGCATAACTGGCCCATGTCCACCCTTCCCGTTGTTACTCTGGTAAAAGAGTCTGAAGAGCCAAGGCAGCTGAGTTTTTCCCCCTTATGTTGATTCTTAGATGATTTTTAATTCAGTGGAGATCACTGAGAGCTGTCAGAAATTAGAGCAGTTACGAGACCGATGTGATTTTTTTATGCATCAGCAGGAGGTTGGATGACTTGAGAATCAAGGGAACCAGCCTTACAATCCCTTCAGGATTTGTTTGGCATGGGAGAAAATATGGCCTTTACACATTTTGTCCCACCTTTTTTCAATGAAAGCTGAATTCCCCAGCAGTGAAGGCCCCATATCATACAGAGACACTGATTCATTACGGACTCTGAGGGAGGGGTGCTTCCTGTTGAGTCATCATCACTACTTTTAGATAGACACAGATTTTCTTTGGATTTCTTCCTCTCAAACACTGGTGCCACTCAAAGTTGTTCAGCCTGTGAAATTTGACATCACTGGAGCCTGAGGGTTGTATGGGGAAGCAAAATGGCTTCATTGACTCATGTTTCCGTTTTCTTTCCTTTCCATATTTGAAAGTAACAAGAACATATGATGGAAAATTGCACATAAACCTTTGCCGTGCACATTATATGCATGGCAATGACAGCTGAGGTCTGCCTCCTGCCTTTCAGACTTGAGCAAAGCTTCCATTGCTCATAACCCTTCTTGCCTCAGTAACACACAGTCAGTAGTCTAGTGTGGAAAATCTTGCACGCTTTCTTTGACTTTCTGTCCATGTTTCTCTAACTCTATCATGAAGAAAAGGAACTGAAACACTTTCCATTATCTGTATTGAGTAATATTTTTATGCCTGACTTGGGAAGAGCTCATGCCTATTTATGCTGAGAGACATCCCATGACCTCAAAGACTTGTAATCTTCTTCCCCCACTGCCCTTAGATTCTTATCTAGTTAGAAGTACCGAGGCAACCGCCCACCACCCTTACCCCAAACAGTTTCCCCAAATTGCATGGCAGAGCTGAGCAGAGGCATCTTGTCTTGTGAGTCTCAGGTCACAGCTTTCTCTTTTGTTGTCTTGTGAGTCTCGGGTCACAGCTTTCTCTTTTGTTGCTAACAGGGTATCTTTCAATGGTTCAAACTGTCTTCTGTAGTTTGAGTGGTGATGGTGGCAGTGGCTGTCTCGTTAGTAGCGCTTTCCCTCTGTGACCCTAAATAAAATTCTTGTCATGCTGACAGTGGTGGAAGCTTTATGCTAAAGGACTCTTTTGCCCCTCTAAGACAAGTTACTGAGGCAGGTAAAAGTGAAGACTCTTTCTGTGGTGCTTTTTTTTTTTTTTTTGGTTTCTTTGCAACATAAAAGTAATGATTGTGGAAGTTTTAAGACAGCTCTCGGTTTCCTTTCATGCATTGGTCATGTTCTTGTTAGAATTCCTAGTTGCCATATATATATTTTTTAATGTGTGCAAGAGGCTTAGGGGGCTTTCATGTATGATATCTCTGCTCTGGGGATTGCCAAGTGCTGTGTGTTTGGGTACCACAAATCCAGCAGGAGCAGAAGCTGTGGACTTTGTGCAAGACTGTGTTCACAGGACAAGAAGGTCAGTTTTCCAGCCTGTGTTTGTACACCACTCTGAAGCAGTCACATGTTGCTGCTTGAGAATCCTTGCTCTAGAGCAAACAACACATCTGAGGAAAGGGATGGTTAATAGAAAATTGATTACTTATTGGTCTGGATAATCCATCCAGCCTGGACAAGTTCTAAGCAACTATAGCTGCCTGTGGAAACTGAGAGTCCTTGACCATTTAGAGAAATCACTCAGTAACAGCAGAAATTTGGTCTTGAATAATTAAATAAAATGCCTGTGTCTGTTTCTAGGCCATGAAGTTTAACTTAAAAAAAAAAAAAAGGAAAGAGTGGGTGGGGAACAAAAAGAGGAATGGTGGACTACATGTGATTAATACAGATTTAACTTTGCTGTCTACGAAGACAGTACACAATGATGAAGGGGATGTGTTCTGTGATTTATTTTCTTCTACTTTAAAGTAGTGGAGCTCTAAAAATGACTAATGAATCTCCTTTCAAGGTTCATATCTATGACCTAATTCATATGTGTAGGAATCTTGTCTTCCCCTTAACTGCAGCAGAAAGCTGAGGATTGCTCATCCAAAGAGTTGGAGGCCAAAGCAGAGACCCTGGATAAGATCCAACACAAATAGCCACATTCCAGTGAAAACAGGAATCAGATGTACAGTGCACATAATAGTCTAATTGGCTGATGCTATTTACCATATGTTAATTGCAAGTTATATTGTAAGTCATGATGTTGATTATGGTAATGATTAGAGCAGCTTCACATAAGATGCTGAGTTGTTAAAAATCATTGTCCTGATAGAGGCATTTTTATCTGGGTACCATTGAAATACGTTCTTTCAAACAAAACCATTTTAACCATTTTGTTCATATCCTCAACTGCTGCAAATTGGAATAGATAGATCGAGGTTCCATAGATTGGGTCTTACTTAAGGAACTGGCTTGCTGTACTTTCATCCTATGGAAGGTTCCCCATTACAATACTTATATGTTTGTACACTATATTTTTGTGTGATATATATTGCAAGATGCATCTGAGTGTGTGTATAGTTATTATCGCAAAACTTTACTGTTATCATAGAATCATCTAACAGTTGTGGTTGGAAGGGACCTCTGGAGATCGTCTGGTCCAAACCCCCTGCTCAAAGCAGTCAACTCTAGAGCAGGTTGCCTGGGACTGTGTCCAGTTGGGTTTTGAATATCTCCAAGGATGGAGACTCCACAGTCTCTTTGGGCAAGCTGTTTCAGTTTTCAGTCACCCAGAACTTCCTGTGTTTCAGTTTGAACCCATTGCCTCTTGTTTTGTCACTGGGCATCACTGAGAAGAGTCTACCTCCCTCTTCTTTATGCCCTCCCATCAGGTATTTATACACATTAATAAGACCTCCCAAGCTTTCTCTTCTCCAGGCTAAACAGTCCCAGCTCTCCCACTCATATTTCAGATGCCCCAAACCCTTAATCATGTTTGTGGCCCTTCGCTGGACCCACTCTAACATGTCCATGTCTCTGTTGTACTGGGGAGCCCAGAACTGGACCCAGCACTCCAAAAGCAGCCTCGCCAGTGCTGGGCAGAGGGGAAGGATCGTCTCCCTTGACCTGCTGGCAATGCTATGCCTAATGCAGTCCAGGACAGCATTGGCCTTCTTTACCACGAAGGCACTTTGCTGGCCCATGGTCAACTTGTCCACCAGGACCCTACTCACTGTAGGGAATGCCAATATGTAAATGAAACTCAGGTTATGTCTTCTAGACCAATTTTATTTGGAGGCTGAAAATCAGTCTTTTGTGTGTGCAAAACATGTGACAAGTCTTGAGCCTTGCCCAAATGTTGTACTGTCTGGGTACTGTTGGGTATTTTATAATAGAGGGAAGAGTAGAGAAAATCTTTTGTAAGAAAAGGAAAATGATCAAAATGATGTGCTCATCCTGCAGACCAAGCCAGAAGGCACAATGCTTTAGTTCCCTTTCTAGCACAAAGTGGTCCCAGGATTACTCCTGCTTTGAGACCAACTGCAGTTATGGCCATGGTAGTAGTTTGGATCATTAAGGCTGAGCCATGCTTCAGCTGTACCTCGCTGCTTACATTCTATATATGACCTTTGTGCAAGGGGCTGGGCTGGCTGCATTCATGTGGGGGACACAAAGATACCCCAAAGTGAACAGAGTTAATCGTCCGGTTGCACTAATGTGCATGATGGGCAGGGAGCAGAAAGTGCACAGGCAGAAATCTCCTGTGACTTTTCTTTTAACATGCAGTATTGTTCTCAAAAATGTGATGAAAAACACTGTTGGTACATGGTTGTGGGCACAAGAGTACTTGTCATGTGTTACCACACTTCACTTATACCACAGTACTGAGGTTTGCCTTTGTATTTAAATTCGAATGAAGCTAACTTTATGACTATGCTTTCCAGTCAAGTAATCATACAGCACCATGTCATTATAACAGGCTGCTTCTCTCTCTCTCTCTCTCTCTCTCTCTCTCACTCTCTCACTCTGAGTACAGTACTTCACCCAGTCTAGTGGATAGTGTGTGTTGCTTTTGAAGAGACTGATTTGCATCCATTTTCTCAAAATGGAAGGGACTTCAGCTAGGGGAAATTGCTATGCTGAGGAGCACTGAACATTCAAATATGGAAGAGGCAACTTTGATTTACATCATCTTCAAAGTGCTCGGACTTCCAGTTACACTCTAAGCTTTTAAACTGAAATAACTATGTCTACCCAGGGATTTGTAAAGGCTTAACTGCATCTGTTCAAAATTGTACCTCTCATTGAAGTAGCGCAGCTTTCTTTTCCTGGAAGAGACTGTTTGCATACCAGGCAGAGGCTGCAGATGTAAGGGGAAGCTTCAGCTAGTGTAATTTTCTATGGGTTTTGTTGTATTTCTGTTTTAGTAAAGAAGTTTACTTAGATGGTGTGGTCCATAGTTACTTGGGTATGTACATGTTACCGGGGAGGTGAGGCTTGAGGCACCAGAATAGAGCAAACACCACCATGGCTGCTATGTATGACCAGCCAGCCTCTGTACTGGGGCAGGTATTTGAAACTGTGACAAATTGATCCATAGGGCAAATTTCATTTGTGGGAAGGAGACTAAGTCATTTTTATGAGTGTTTGTCCTGGCACTAGGATAGCTTAGTTTGCAGTTGGTTGGCCTGCTCATGAGTCTTAGGCCGCGGGCACCTCAGTGGAAGAAGTGCAAATAGTTCAAAGAATATCTGAGATTTCATGTTAAAGTGTACATATACATATCACATACTACTTCTGAAGTGGAACTTGAGGAATATCTTCCTCTTTCAAGAGAATAAAGTGAATACTTCTAAACTTTGGGACATATGAAATATTAATCAGAAGACAATGAGGTGAAAACCTTAAAGACCATGGGATATAGGTAATAAAATTTGATTGTAAACAAATTTTCAGTTTTCTCATGGATGTCTGTCTGAGATTTAATAAAATCTATCTTGAAATCAGAATGTTGCACAATTTGGGAGGTGACAAATCACAGTCTCTACATTCACTAAACAGATTTTTAACCATTTATATCTTCACGGATCTTTGGTCAAATTACAAACACAGGCAACCCTACTCGCAGTTCCAATAGGACACTAATGATATTGCTGTTGCTTTATGGGCTTAGAACAAGACAATACTTGGGACTTGACTGAAGCGTCTTCTCTTCTCTTTTTCCTTCTTCTCCTATTATTTTAATGGTTTGGATGTAATTAATGGTTGGATAAAGAGGCCCTTCGATCTGTGTAAAGAGCGTACTTTGGTTCTGGTTCAAACAAGAACTCAATAGCAACAGAGCTGCTATTACTAGTGAAGACAGCAGTTTATCATCTTCTGCCACGTTCGTGGACTGCCCTCTCTCCCTTTCCAGAGCATACCACTGAAGGAATTTCACACAAACCAGTTCTGCGTTTCTAGGAATTGAAGCATTTGTGTCTTTCAGAGAAAGTTGCCTTTTTTTGGTAAAGAAAACCAAATGAAAAAAAGGCTAGTCCACAGACACTGACGCACTGGGAGACCTCCATGTAAGATGTTCATTCACAGAACATGTCTGTGACTGCGTACAAGTTATTTATTTTTCCTTTATTACAATCAGCCTATTGTAAAATGGGAATAGAAATTACTCCTTTCTTCATACAGCTGTTGTGAGATTGAAAGCAGCGAATCACTCAGCTAATATTACAATGGAAATCATACAAATGCCACAAACAGAAATGAAAATTTTACTGGGGTTGAACATTGACTAAAACTGATTAGAGATTTGTTTTTGCCTGTGTATTTGCAAGGGACCATACAAACTTAGCCAAGGGAAGAGATGAGGTATTACCTGAAGGCCTTCCCTTTATGGAATTTCAACCATGTTCCTCTCATGCTAGAATGCAGCTCTTTTGATTTCCCATACTAATACAGAGAGCAAAGTGTGTATGGAATTAGTGATTTGCTACTAGAAAGATTACTAAAACTACTGTCCCTCTCTGGCATGGAAAATGCAGAGTATTTCTGGATGGAAAATGCAGAGTAGCCAAACATTAAATGGGAATCAGGATTGGTCAATCTGTCCCTAAGTGGACTGGCATAACTGCTGCCAATAATGTCTATCAGTTTTGCAGATCGGTGAAAGACTTTGTTCTATGAAACTGCTAACCCAACATCAACATTGAAATCGCTTAGAAAACCTCATAACTACTTGTTTGGTTGGCCCTTCGTCCCCCCGCCTTCGTCTCCAAATACAGCCTAGCAACTAGTTATCACTCAAATACAGAAGTGGGAACATATTATTAGTTTTCGCAGTTTTACTGCCAAGTGAATGAATTTGACACATTGTCACATAGAAGCATAATTTCTGCAGCTCAGAGCTAGCATTCCAAGTATTTCACTGCAATATTGAGCTCTATGGGAAAAAGTCAAGGAGCACTGTTTGGAGGAATTATGTTTGCCATTCCAAATTCCAGCTAAGGAATCCCTAGATGATAATTATTTAGAAGGTTTCAGCTCTCCAGTGGGTAAAAGTCAAAATTAGAAAAATATCTGAGATGATGAATGGCTTGGAAGAGAACAATGTAATTGTTTTGGTGAAAGCTGTTTTGTAGATTAAGCTCAGAACTACAGCACTAGCCATCTTACTTCTCAAACCATCTTTCTTCTCTTTTTCCCCTCTGATTATCTCTAATGTTCTGTTTCTGTTAAGATAGGTAGAATGAGCCCTGCTTCATGAAATGCTTGTTATCATAAGGCATTTTGTGCAGCCCTTCTATTTGACAGTAAGTCAACACTGATTCCTTCCCCCTTGGTGTGTGGAGTTTTTTTCTAGATGCAAAATCAAGCAGTGCTGATCAGCTGTCTTTTTGGTGTTTACAGAGTGCACAAGCACCACTGAGGATACTATAAATATAAAAGAATAAGTCATAATGTCTTGAACGTGACACATGCAGCTTCAACAAGCACCAGCCTTGAGCTGGTGGAGCTGTAAGAGTTGCTTTGAGCCTCCTGATGTCATGGTCCAGCTCCAGTTCTATTGCTAAAATCTACCTGCTTATCTGGTCTTGAGGGGTCTCCTTCCCTCTGAGCCAACTGTTCTCCCCATTTCTTACATCTCTTTTGATGCTTCTGCTTCCATGCTGCACTTCCTGTTTTTCACATCTTTCCCCACCACTTTAATTTTCCATGTCCCATTTTCTGCCCTGTTGTGTGTGTTTGGATTTTTTTTTTTTCCCCCAAGCACAGGGCAAGTTTCTTTCTATAGTTCCTCCTTCTGTCTGCTTCTTCCACACAACCACCACTGGGAATGTTATTTCTTGTTTGCATGTAGTGGATGCAATATATGACAGATAGGGTGGTCTAACAGGTAAAGCATTGGGACTACAGAGACCAGAGTTCCTCTCTCTGACTTGTATTGTATCAAAACAAATGACACCAAGCTGGTGCTGACTTCAGGTCCTTATCATGATGTGACATTTATTCTGACAATATAGGCCTCTGCCACTTCAGATAAAATAGTTACTCTCTGAACTAGGAGATATGATAACTTGGCATCCATTGAATGGATGATGTTAGGCATCATTTTATGTATGAACAATTTTATTCCTAGATTTCCAACAGGACCAGGAAAGAAAGATGGAGCATATTCAAATGGGAATGTTCTTTAAACTGTGATTTTTGTATATTATGTAGTATGAAAAATTAGTGAATTGGGAGACTTTTGTTTATTTTTGTATATTTTATATTTCTACACTGTAATCAAAGATCAAGTAAATCCTAAGGCTGACAAGGGGGAGTTTGTTTTAAAATGAAAAATACATAAAATTTTAGTATTAGCCTTCTTGAGTTGCACCTAGTGAATGGAGCCTGATGTCTGTGTACCACTTGGCTGTTTATTGGTCTAATGTGACCCTTATAGAAAGGTTGCTTTGGACAAATGGCTTCAAGATATAAGATTAATAAACTCTCCCTGTGTGCTGTTAACAATGAGAACTGACAATAGACAACATCAACTAGTTTCCCATGAGAAACAAAGAAATATCAAAGGGCTGTAAATAGCATTCCATTTTCTGTTTGCCAGATGAAGATGGAACATGTGAATAGTTTTAAATGTTTTGCCCATTTAGGCAGATGCTTGCATTTTCAATGGCCTAGGTACTAGCTCTGAGATTTAAAAGATAAAGCAGTGCCATTCTCATATGACAAGAGGAGGCTCCCAGTCATTTAAAACACAGCTGGATTATTGAATTATTCTTCACTGATATGAAGCTCTTCTGAATGAAAGGTGGATAGCGTTTCTATGAGACTTTATTACAACTCTTTTCTTCTAGCCAGATCTCTTATCCTCATTTTGTACTTTTGAGTTTCACTTTGGTATACCCATCCTCTTCAGTATTGTGTGATTGTACATATCCCCTGCCCTTATACAGAGAATAGAATGAGCCTTTTGCTTTGTGTTTGTTTTTTTTTTTTTTTGATTGAGTTGTTGCAAATCTTGAAGAAAAAACAAAATGCTGTGGAAATGATAGTAGAATCCTCTGTAGGAATCAGAACTGGGCAGTTCTTATTTTGATACTAAGATACTCACCATATCTGGAAAAACAAGGGTATAACTGAGAAGCCTCTCTCTCAGACCTCTTTTTTTTGTGTAACCCTCAGACTGAAACAGAAAGTCACCATCTGAAAGACAAACTGTCCCTCCAATCATGTTTAATTCAAATAAATTCTATTCTTACATGGAAATCTATGTAAAACCCAAGAAGACTTAGGCATAGCATGTTTATGTCCTGCCAGAGCAAACTATTATTTTTTCTTCCTTTTTCTTATTTTCTAATGCTGAATCCAATTTTGTTTCGCCACAAAATAGAATTAATGTTCACAGAATTAGTTTCAGCTCTGCTTCTATGCTTAATTATCCAGAAAAGTCATTTTCCATTGTATACTGTTGGTCACTAAACTGTTGAATTATTTACATTTGTTTGGGATGAGGAATAACATTTGAGTTCCAAAAGCTTTTTAATGTGTTTTATATGGTTTGGGTAACAATGACTTGAACTCTCACTTGTTGCAGCAACATTTCTTTGTAAGCCAATGTCCTTAAGACAAAACAAATATAATGCTTTGCCTAATGTGGTTTTCTTTCCTCTTCCAAAAATATGCAAAGAATAAAGAAAACTGTTTTGCAACACAGTATCCTCTTTCTCTTGAGCTTACTGTTGCATCACAAATAATATGTGTTATTATGCTATTTAGTAAGCTAACCTCATGTTCTCTGGTTAACCCCAAATTTTCTCTGGAATCAATGGAAGATTCAGATACTAGTGGAATCTGGATGTGAGTCAGCAGATAGTGACCAGAGTTGGGTAAAAATGATTTCTGTATTAATGTTTTCACAAATTCAGAATCTTTCCTGGAATACAGTGGGAGGCATAGAAGACCTAATGAGGTAGAAAAGCAGACAGAGAGACGCTTCCAGGCTAATCCAATGGCTAGGGCTCCTCACCAGATTGAAGGTTCAAATACCACTCTGTACAGCTGGGATGAAGGCTGGATCTTTGTCTCCCTTGTGAAAATGTGAGTCCATAGACTACACTGTAGTGTACTATTCTTGTTCAGGCCTCTTTCTTTTTAGGGCTATTCTGCGTGGAATAAATAATTAAATATTCATATATTTATTTAAATAAATAAATAAAATTCCCTTTGTCAGCGAACTTTTTTTTTTAATGCAAACTGGAACAACTTCAACTAGATACAAGCCAGTCCTACCCCATAACAGCCACTAGTTTGGTGGTTTGCTATGCATGATAGTACTCAGTTGAGGCGCAAGAGGTAGGTTTAAGTATTTTCTTTTCTTCAGCTGAATTCTGTTTTGCCACCAGCTGAATGACTAATCATTAGGTTGATCTTTCTTTGATTCAGCCAGATATTATATCCTTGTTCAATTGGAGATGAATAGTTCTGTAGAAAATTTGGATTTAAGTGTTCTATTTTGAGGGGTTTTGCCCCATCAGCTCTTCCATAATGTCTTTTCAGAACAACTGCCTCTAGTAATATATTTCATATGGATTACAGCCTAAAACATCTTAAAATTTAAATGAGTAGTAAAGCAGATGGAGAGAGAAAGTAAAAGTTGTAAGCAAGATAAGATTTTGAAATAGGATGTGATATCAGGATGGTAAAATAATTATGATAAGGCTGTTTTGTGGCTAAGACCTTGGCAGGAGAAAGCTTCTTTGAGGTCAGACATAATGAAAGCACACCAGAAGGGTATAAGCTAGGTGACCGAAAAACATGGTGGGGGAGAGGCTGAGGAGGTAGCCAGCCTTTAAAAGTAGTTAACCTTTAAGTCCTTGGAATGTATGAAAAGCCTGAACCAAGCCTCTGGATCCTTCAATTTTTCTCTGCTAGTGGGATAACTCTTGTAGTCCTCAAAGAGCATTTGTATAGTAAGGACTACAAAGAAACAGTATAAGACCTTCAGTGGCCAATTTTCTTCTGCTCTTAGATACAAATAAATTGTACTGATAAAAAGATGCAGCTTCTATCCAGGTGTGAATAACCTCTGCCTCAGAATTTGATCCAAGGCTGAACTTGGAAGGATTAACGTGAGTCTGCTGAAATCTTCCTTAAGATGGCTGTCCAATAAGGGCCTCTATCAGTTACACACAAGCTATTGCAGTCTCAGTCAGTGCAGTCATGCATACTTGCATAGCTAGCAAGAAGGACAGCAGTGAAAATGAAATAATTAACCAAGATTTAAAAATGATAGTCTCTGACTATTTTTAATCAAGGAAGCTTTCATGTGAGAGAATGAGGATGCCTTAAAAATAAGTGGCTGTGGTGGTGCTGCATACTGACTTGAATTTTATGACCATTTTTTTTCTGCAAGATCTATAAATACTTTTTTGGGAGGGAAAGGGGGGAAGAAGAGGGGAGAGAGGTGAGGAGGGGAATGAGAATGAAGTAAAACAAAATTCCTTTTTTTTTTTTCTTTTTAAATGGATTGCTAACCAATCCCTTGGCAACAAAGCCCATGTTTATTTTTAATTAAAAAATAACATAGCTGGGTTGACTTCAGTTTTCCCAGCTGCTATTCTTCCATTGCAAAAGCTCTCTGGCCTGTTTTCCCTTGCTGATTTCTTTCATCATTTGCACTTAGCTTGTATGTGTTACATGGATTTTATGTAATATTTCCTACCATTGAAAGTAAGGCTAAAGTCTAAACAGGTAGCTGGGGCTCAGTCATCTCCCAGGTTCTCATCTACAGTACCTGAGCATGCCCTTCCTTTTGGAAAAGTAGTAGGTGTGACGAGGATAACTTTTTATGTGCACATTCCATGCTGTTTATACGGCGGCCAAGCAAGGAAAGATTTAAACTGCATACTGAATTTATGAGTTGTAGTTCATTAAAATAAATGGACTGGGTTTGGCAAAGTTCGGGTATCACTGAGTGCTCAGGTAGTGTTTGAAGGCTGACAGGCAGCCTTGGTTAGTTTTTCTTGAGATGATCTATTGCTAACTGCCAGTTTTTGTGTTTGCACATTAGGTAAAAGGGTGGCAAATAGGTCTGTTTGCCATGCCTTGTCCAAGAACTTTGTCTCCTCCTTCCGTGGGGCAGAACTGGAAGAGCTCAGGACAATGGACACTTTTCTCACCATCTGGTGAAAGAGCTGATGACTTGCATAGTGGAGAAGATGGTGTCTATCCTTAAAAATCAACCCAGTTTCTCAAATGGACTGAAATTTAGATTTTTGTGTGGGCATTTAAGATCCTTGAATATTTAGGAGTATCTGCCACTTTCTGTAGGTGTTCTTAAGCTAATGAAAGTTGAGATGTTAATGCTGTGGCCTTGAAGGTGTGTGTATGTGTATCGGTCAGTCATAGCAAACAGTGCCAGTAGCAGTGGGACCTGACAGCATCAAAGCTAAAACTACTCCCGGACAGAGATCTAGTAGTTGGAATATAAGCAGTGTTTTGCTGGAACCTGTCCATGGAAGAAGATATAACTCTATGTATTAATGACCAATAATGTTACTACTGGGACTCTGTCTCTGTGATGCATGATTTGCAGGCTTTATGTATATAATATAGTCATTTAAAAAGCCAACTATTTCCATTAGTTGTCCTTGAATAAGTGGCAGCATTCTGGTGTACCATGATATTTTTCCTTTGTGGAAGTTTATCTGTGCTCATCTTACCTCAGTTAGAAGCCAGGAGAAGGGCAAGAATGAATGAATATGAAAGATTATAATCTGAAGAAATAATGTTATCCAAACCTTTTTTAGGCCCAAGAGGGATTTGAGAGAGATTGGAGATTTCTGGAGAAAGTTCTATGCTGACTCTTATTTTATCAGGACCGGTTTTCTCTTGCCTTATTGTATCCTTCCTGAATTAACATTAACATGCATTAACAGGTGAAAGAAGATAAAATGGCGTATGTCAGTCTGTGTTAAAGTGGACCTACCATAATACATGGAACTGTTGACATCTGTTGTGATGTTACTGTGACATTTGACACTGATGTCTCATGACATTGGTTCTTAGAGTTCTTAAGAAATGATTTAAGATTTCTCATTAATTTTTGATTTCTGCCTCATAGTATTTGCAGGTTATTTCCCTGATCCAAAATGATGAGTATGGTGGGACTGAATGTACGTGTTACTTGGAGACTGGTGTTTGCCATGTTAACCTTTGGCAGGTGACTGAGTTTGCTGTCATGGTGAACACTTGGGATCAGGACAAGAAATGGAGAGGGAACAGATATCTGGAGGTAGCAGGGAGGAGTAGGAGGTAGTGCAATAGGATACAGGGCAAGAGACAGGTTAAAGGCTGGTGTAGGAGAATGTGAGCAGGTGCATGAGACAAAAAAGTTGGAGAACAGTGTGGTGGAAGGGAGATGGTGGACACGATAGGCAAGAGCCTGAAGGAAAAGAGAAGGAAATATGGGGCAAGAAAGTGAAGATATGATGTAAATGAGGTGCCTGAAAATTGCAGAGAAGAAATCACTGCATATGAATTACTTTGTTAACCTCTCTGAGGAAGGTGATTGAAAGGGATGAACACCATAAGAGGAAAGAATCACTTTTTTTTTTTTTCCTTCTGCCCATTTCACAATTTCTGGGAGGTGGTTTGGCAAAATGGTGGGCACTTCCTGCATGGATTGGGATAGCGTGGTCCTTCCCTTGCTTCTGCAGTGGAGTTAAGTGCATTAAGTGCCTGAGGGGTTTGTCCTTCTGTCAAGAACTTTGTTGGTTCCCTGTGCTGTTAGAAAGCTGAAGGCAGTGACTTTCAGCAAAACATTTGTAAATCTCCAGCTTCTTGCTATGGCAATTAAGGCTTTACCCCTTCTAAAAGATGATTTTTTTGGCTCAGTACTTTAAGATGTGACAGTAATCAAATAGAACGCTTATCCTCAATTGAATGGTTTGTCCCAAGTCCTTTTAAGAGTTTAGAGTAGTGAAATCATGTGATTTGGGATGCGTCTTACTAGGAGAATACTAGAAGAGTGTCTTATTAGGAGAGTAGTGTGAATTGGAAAACTGAAAGGAAAAGGTATTCAGTACAAACCTGAAATAATTCCCAAAGTACAGAAGGTGGAACCAAATGTTCCCCCCAAGTTTGGGAACAGTCATTCCTAGAGTTTCATTTTGGTTCATTATAGAAATGTTCCCCAGGGACTAACCTAGAAAACTTGAATCAAAACTTCTGTACCCGGGGGAGGGTGTTCTTCTCCAGGGATTTTCTGCTATCTCATCTCCAGTGAAAAACCCATGTGAAGGGAAGCCACAGAAGATGTTCACATGAACCTTCCCTGCTGAGGGAATGTCTTCATTTGCACAAAGCTCTTTTCTAAACTGTTTTATTTTGATGGGAGCTGTGAGCTCCAGGATCCACAAATAGTCACTTTTAGTGCTAGCACTAATCCTGTCAATCAAAATTCTTTTCAGAAACACCATTAATTAAAATTCCCTGAAAAGAATGTAACTTGCAGAATGTTCACTGCAGCTTCCCCTCTCCTGATACCCATCCCAGCCATGTGTTCACATTCAATAACTAAATAAGACATAGGAGGAGAACAGAGCTTTCTCAAGAGACGTTTTTGTTATTACAGACTTATTTTAGCTGTGCTTCTCTTCCTGTTTTGAGCCAATTCTTTCATTTGTCATGTCGAATGATGCTAGCAGCTGTCAAAAGATGCTTTAAATCTGTCCATTTGCTGTCTGTTGCAAGTGACTGTTTTCTGAATCATTATGCATTAATTCTTTATGGATTATTAACATTTGGATAAGAGCTCTGAGCATTCTGAAACCTTTTCCCAAAAGGTACAGTGAACCCCACACATTTTGCAGTTGTTATAGCAGTTGGCAGCAGATGCTTTGGAAGTTTTGCAGTAGCCAGTTGACTGGATATCTCAGGAGATGTAGATTTGCAAGGAATTTGGGACTTATTATCAGTAAATGATGTCCCTTGGTAGCATGTTCTATAGCAGACACACTTGTATCCATGGTCAGTGATGTAGGAGAGCTTATGTTCAGTTTGCAGATCATCAAAAAAGGAACATGGCAAGTTTTGACTTTTAAATGTAAAAGCATTTGTTCTTCTAGATCACAACTGGAAAGGGGAAAACCCTTCTTCAGTTGGCTGTTCCTTGCTGCACATGTTGCTGCTCTACTGGGGAGACAAGCTTACATGAAAACAAATGGTTATTCTTCTTACTCTAAAGCTTGGCCTGTTCTTGTTGCCACTGATGTCCATGGAATCTTGAGTGCTATCCCTGTGAGAACATCAGACCCTGTGTGGAGCACGTGAAGAACGCAACCCTCTTGTCTATTCCTGTGGGCTGTAAGTGCTGAAGAAAGCAGGAAGAGACAAGGAATCTGATTTTCTGCTAATGTGAATGTCACTGCTCTGTCGTTACCAAATGGTTTCTGCTTAGTAGCATGAACGTGGCCAAAGAAGGGAGCAAGTGCTGTATTTGTGTGGCTGAGGATGACGTTCCAGCCACATCTGCTCAGATATACACATGCCTCACTTATTTGTTAGCCTGTACTTTCAAGAATAGCCACACAAAGACCTTGCAATCCACTTCCACTCAGTAAGCTACATCTAGTCTTGTCTTTTGTGTTTAACCTTACGAAGCAGTTCTCTTGCCTTTCCTGTCTCATGTCAGGACATGTTGGATAAAAGCCTTTATCTAGGCAATTGTTATATCAACAGTTGCTTACTTCTGTTGAGAGAGTCACTGAAGGGGGATGACTGTTTCCTAAAAAACTTGTGGTGCTCCACTCCTGAGATCAATGTAAGGCATTTTTTTAGAGGGTTGAGAAGAAGCATGCTATTTCCTGAAACTTTGTAGGTCAGATAATTTGTTATTTACTAGTGTATTAGCAGTTTGATCGAAGGGAAGAGATAGATCTTCCTCCTTCACAAACACTCTCCCCTAATGTATATTAGCCTGCCTCACATTATTTTAAAGACCCATAGACTCTGATTCAAATTTGTAGTTAAGAACATTCATTGAGCATCTTGGCATATGGGATAGGGTACCCCGGAGTCTGGCTCTGGAGAACTATTCTGTGTACTGCTATGCCTATGGGGTTGGGAGTGGATTAAAACTGGGGTCCAGTGGGCCCCAACAAGCTGAATGCCAAAGGGTGGATGTTGGAGAAGGATTTCTTTCCTCCCTGCCCCTCATGTCCAATATAGTCTGCAGCTGGGCTGGAAGACGCACTGCTGACATCATGATTTCCCTCTTCTCTGACTCTTTACCTCTAGACCCTGAGCACATCTGGACTATTGAGACCATCAGCCCTGTACCTTATGCAGCCTGTGTGTTTCATGAACAGAAAATAGGATGGGGTGGGGAACTTTTTCCTCCATCTCACTTTTCCCCATGCATCTGTACTTATTGATACTTTTCTGTGTCATTGAAATCCTCCTCAGATGAGACCATGGAAAGATGAAGCTGTAATAGGCTGAGTGCTTTATGTCATTTGAAAACTAACAGTGGTATATATGCATAGCTACATGTTTGAAAGATTAAAGATTTCATTGAAGACCTGTGGGCTGTGTCCTAATGGTCACAGGACCACAGTAAAGCTATCATTCTTCAGCTGAGGTTGAGATGGCACTGGAACTCTCTAATCCTTTTTTTAATAACATATTAACATATATAACATAATAGCATATTAAAGTCATTGAGAAGAACTATTGGATCAGAAATTTCTACTGTGTAGATTCATCCCTTTTGTACTTGTTTTATAAGGTCTTTGGGAGTAAGAACTATCTTTTTGTCTTGCTGTTTGTATAGCACCCAGCATGCTGGGGCTTTGCAATACTACAGCAGTCCCAGTCATAACACTGACAAAAAAAATTGCGAACTAGGAGATCGCTGCAGCCATCTGGGAAGTAGAGCTCAGACAGAACAAACCATCCATGTTCAACAGATCATGTAAATGTGTGCTCAATCTGAAGTCAATGGGCTTTAACTATAGTTTTTAAAATTAAACTTCCATGTGTATTGTTGCAGGGGAATTAATAGGTGTTTTTATTTAATTTAAATTCTGATGTTGTGTACTGATAAACTGCTCAAAAGTGGTTAGGTGAGCAGTTCACAGGAGATGAGGAGACAGCCCACCTCCCCTTTTTTAGGTCATCCTGGAAAATAAATTCCTTGGGCACCTGCTTGATGTTAGTGGATGAGTACAAGGCTTCCTGTGCCCCTCTTCTGTCATTATGGTAGTTCTGCCAAATACCATAATAAAAGCCTCCTTTGTTAAAAATGATTGAACATCTGAGGAGAAGTTGGAAAAATTTTTTTAAGTGCTCCCTTGAGGTAAAGTTGGAAAGCTTTTTTTTTTTTTATATATAATTTTAAAATGGTCCCTCTGTAATGTTTTCCTATATAAATAAACTACATGGCAATCCTGACATAAAAATTGAAGGGAAAAAAAGAAATCTGGAAGAAATGGATAAACAAAGAAATACTTCACCTAGACTGTTTTTTTAAAGATGGTTTCCTCCTCCCATTTTCATAACTTGTGAAAAAATTAATTTGCACAAGAGCCAATACTGAAATCTATTGGCAAAAATCCCTAGCTTTAACCTACCAGAATGAGATCCCAGGTTAACAGCCACTCTCTGTGGCTGTGGGGGAGTAAAGATGATGGAGCCAGATTCTTCTCAATGGTGCCCAGTGAAAGGACAAGAGGAAATGGACACAAATTGAAATACAGGAAATTCCATTTAATCATAACAAAAAACTTTTTTACTCTAAGGATGATCAAACACTGGAACAGGTTCCCAGAGAGGAACAGGTCCTGGAGAGGTTTTGGAGTCTCCATCCTTGGAGCTATTCAAAACCTGACTGGATATGGTCCTGGGCAGCCTGCTCTAGCTGACCCTGGTTGAACGGGAGCATTGGACTAGATGACCTCCAGAGGTGCCTTCCAACCTCAAACATTGTATGAGTGTGATTACCTCTTTTGTCCAAAGTGCACTCAAATTGTCTTTATGGTGCTCCCACTCTCCTACTGATATTATTTCATTTTTCTAAATGATTAAATAAGTACTTGTGATTGAAATCTAGATGTCCTATTTCCAAAAGAGCTTCTTGACCACCTGGCTGTGGGGCAGTTTGGGATTGCTTCATAATGGGTGGTGCAATGAAAAACACTTTCTATTTGCATACCATGCCTAACTATGCATTAGGTGACTGAATATTCAGCTGGGAAGTGGCATAGCTGAGTTCCAGTGTTAGTATGAAGGTTTAATTACTTCTCCAAAGTGAACTGTTTCTTCACATAGCACTTTAGTGAGCTGTCGATCTCTCTGCTGTGGGATTTTACTGAATGTTTACAGCTAGTGGAAATACTAATGGAAAAAAAGCTGCCATGGAGAACAGTAAATACACACGTTCCACTTTTCAGGCATTCTGGAAGTCACAAACTGTGACTGGGAGGCTGGGAAAGTATTCACGGGAAGCATCATTATATGCTTTTTCTGTTCTTGTGCCCTGCCCTAAACATCCGATATTGGCCACTGTCAGAGATAGGGTACTGAGCTCATTGGATGTTTACACTAATGTTGTCTAGTCCCTCTTTTACCCTTAGATAGGAAGGAATGTAGAAGAACATCCTAGAGCTAGGGTGCCCTTGGGAAGATGTAGGCTGAAATCCCTTCAGGAAGAGATGAGATCTGAACCCTATCAAGGCCCTAGCCACTGAACTAGCGGATAAAATGGGCCACCTACAGCACATAACTGTTAATTGGACTCTGTAACTTTATTTTCATTCAAAGCTACCTGGTGAAATGGACCCAAATTCACTAACAGAGTAAGAGGGAACCATGCTTTTTTTCATGTGTGGGTTTGTGCATGCATATACCGTTCATCTGAAAGTCCTGATTGTCAGAGGTCACCTTCTGAAGGCCTTGGATGTGCTTTGGTTTCCCTAGCTACACAATCAAGGTAGTAAAAATTCCCTCACTTCTTAAGTCACAAAGAACTTTTGATAAAAGCATTTGTGTTTTTAAAATTGCAATTTATAGATACTAGGAACCTAGTTCCACTGTGTGCTTGAATGTGCAGTGCTAGGTGTGTGGCTAGGTTTGCAATGCTGTTAATGCCATTGCGTGAATGTTAGCAGAATACGAACCTAAAGTTTGTGGTTGGGGGAATTCTAAGGAGAGAAGAGTCGGTAAAACTTGTGCCAATTTTTACCATTGAAGATTACAAGCCATAATGTGTCCAAACCCTAGTGATGTTTCTTGGATTGGAGGGTTTAAATTTATGAAGTCTGGATTTTGACCCGGACCTGAACTTCCTTCATGCTCAAGTTGTGTGGAAATTTCCTGTTTGGTTCTTAGCCCTTTATAGTCATTTCACAATGGAATTGTGGTGTGATGGAAGTTCTTTTGGATAGCAAATAGCGAGAGAACATATTTCAGTTATTTTATTGATATTATAAATTATGTTGAGCTCAATTCAAAAAAATGTTGTTTTAGGACAGAATGGATACAAGAAGAATAGCAGAAGAGGACTGTGTGACTTGAATATTAGCAACAATGTGGGAAAGAAAAGGAGAATCTTTCATGGGGCTGTCTCCAGTTTTAAAAAATCTTGAAGAGATTGTAAGAGAGCAAACCGTCTGAAGCAGAGAAAGCCTTTTAGACCCAGAAACCCCTGTAGCTGATCTGATCTGAATGTCATCAAGCTATTCCTGCTGAGAGTCAAGTGGTGTGCACTAAGCAAATAGAAATAGGCAAAGTCAACTTTTCAGAGCAGTGAAAAAGTCTGAATGAACTCAGTAACCTGGAAGGGCTTTCACACTGTACATGAGTCAGAGCTCTGTGGACTGATAGAGCCCAGTCTGCTCTCTCTATAAGCAGGAGTAACCAGTGAAAGGAAGATGATGGAAAGCTCCTGGTTGCTCTTTTCAGATCTTGATTATTAGGGATGTCCTCTCACACTGCTCTTCTCTGTGGTGTGGTATATGAATAGTAATGCTTACTAAGCACCAAAAGGGGATTCCGATCTCTTTTGAATCTGATATTAAAACTTATAATGGAATGAATCAAAGTCTTGGCTTTGACCACCCCAAAGCTTTCAATAATGTAACCCACAGAGAGGTGTCTATAAAACCTAGTGACCAGGCTGTGGAAACCATTTTTGAAGTTGCTGAACAGTCATTTACATCAAGAGTCCCCAAAAGTCAGTGAGAGTGCCCTCTGAATAACCAGATATTAATACAAATATGTTCTCATGCTCTGATCCTAAATTACTTACAGTAGGCTTCAGTAATTGTAAATAATCCATTTCATCTGTATATCACATTGGCAACAGGATGTTCTATATGGAGATGCCTGAGTATGAAAAGAATGGACCATGCAGACTCTCTGAAGAAAGCGTGCATTTTTTATTTTTAGTGTGGTGAGTCTCTATACTGCCAAGTGGTAGCTGAATGCAGAGTGAATCTTCAAAGAAAAATAAAGCTGTTTTAATGAAGCTGTTTTTTACTCTATTCCTGGGTGTCCATTATGAGTTTCCACTACATTACCCACAAATTATTGAACCGTCTTTGTATCAGGGTGGCAGCTCTTTTATTCTGCTATAAATTGACATTTACAGAAGTGTTGTCATGTTGGGTCAGAGCGAAAGTCCATCTAGGCTAATACCCTATATCTGACCATGACACTGAGACAACCACTTATGGTAAAGCAAAAGAGACAAGGTAAGTTTGGAATGGCTCCTCTTATGTGCTCTCGCAGAGGCTGGCCATCTCTGCTTTGAGACTTTCTAATCTAGAAGTCACATCCAGATTATGATATCTCACACCCAATAAAACAATCCTTCTTTTTTTTTTTTTTTAATTCCTTCTTGAACTCTGATTCTTGTATGACAAGAAACAACATTTAGTGTTTCAAAACCATTCAGCATTTTAGAGGTCTTTCTCACATCCTGCTTCAGTTACCTCTCTCTTTCAAATGGAAGAGTCATGCTCTACATAGCCTCCTAGCTAGGAACTGTGTCATAGCTCTGATTGTTATTGGTGTCCTTCTTTGGGCTTCTTCTTGAGACATGGTAACCAGAACTTCACACAAAAATGAGAAAGTAGGTATGCTGTATATTTGTGTGTGACCTAGATAAAACAAAAATTGCCCCCCCCCAGTTCTTAACTTGCCTTTTGATAACTGCTGACTGGTCAGCTGGTATTTTTAGAGAGCAGTTTCTCAGACTCCAAGATCTCTTTGCTGAGTGATTTTGGCTCACTTAGAGTTGATCACTGTGTATGTACAGACTTACCTGGTTATTTTTTCCCCCGTACTTCTACTTACGAACACTGAATTCAGTCTGCCCTAGATATTCGTTACTGTGAACAATTTCCCTGGCTTGTTGCATTGACTTTTGATTTTATTATAATGAATAGTTTTGTATCATCTGCAGACTTTGTTCTTACTGTTCATCTGCTTTTGAAGAGCACTTCTGAACATGTTGAACACCACAAGTCCCAGTATAGATCCTTAGGGAGTTGCACTGGAAGCTTTGCTCTGTTGTGGAAACTCACCAGCTAGTTTGATTCTTTACTTCATATCTTACTAATCACAAGAGAATGTTCTGCTTAGCCCATATCAGCTTTACTTAAAGAGGTTTTAGTGAGAGACTCTGCTGAGAGCTTTTGGGAATTCCAAGTCTGCTTTGTCAAACTCTAGCTTATAGAGCTTTTGATAGTGTTTTTTTTTCTATCTCTTGCAAAACTTTGCTGCATTTTATTCCATTCTTTAAAAAAATCTCTGTAGAGGCTTTGCTAAAGAAGACTTTACCAAAGGCATATGAATAGTGCTTTTTTTTTTTTATGTGTGCAATTACTATACCATTACTAAACAATGCTCGCTCTTTGATTTCTCCACAGTGATCACCTCTATTTTCTGGAGTCATCATTTTGAATTCATCAGCAGCTGGTTTGTTACTGCAAGGATCAGAATATTTCCTCTGATTGCCTTCCTGTGAGTATGATTAAAGTACTTACCTCAGATTTCCTTGTTAGTGAAATTCAGAGGTTTTTTATATTGCTTTATTTAATATCGGGGTTTGTTTTCTTCTGTGTGCTTGCTTGCTTCCTTGGGGGCTAATCCAAACCCCTCTGAAAATCAATGGACAGCTCTGCCTTCAGTGGACAGCGGTTAGACCCTTGACTGTTATTCCTTTGGAGTCACTGTTGCCACAGACTACTTTCTTCAGAACTGATAGCAGATTTAAAAGACTTTATCTCGAATTTTATTTTTAAATCAAAAATCTTGGAATTTTGCAATACTCATTTTGTGGATGTATGGCTTTTTTTTTTCCACAGCTGTATGTATTTCTCTATTGGATTTCAGCAAGTTTTCTGCTTGCAATGTGCACCTTAAATCATATTTACTTGTGTTAAGCTCATGTATTGGTCATGTTACTGTCCTACTGTATTTTCTGTTCTTTTTAGAGCAAGCAGGCTCTGAGGGGACTGTGTGAGTATGGGAGGTCCAAGTAACTGTGCTTACTGACTACTTACAACATATAAGACTTAGAGACATTTTTTACAAACATTTTTCCCCCACTTCATTTCTAGAAAAACAGAACAAGTGAGTGCCCTGAAAGGGCTCACAAACCAGTTAAAGGAAACGTTTCTAATGTCTGTAAACTACAGCCCCTTGGTATACGGAAATTCCAGACTGGAGACAAACTGAGGGCTGGCTTTAAGTTTAAGCAGTGCTTATGACAGCAGACTGATGGGGTCAGAAATATTGCACTGAGGTCAAGGCAACTCCCTTAGATACTGGCATCCTCAGTTAACTCAGGGTACAGTGAGCTTCTTATTTCTGCTAATGGGTGACCACACTCTCTGTGTGCCTGACCCTTTTCTGTACCTCTGCCCCATTCCCCTCTTTCTGGCTAGAGCAGTGTGGAGGAAGGCAGTGACTGGGCTGGAGGCTGAGCGCTGGTTGCATTTCTTTTCATCTCAAGCAGCCTCCCGCCCCCCGATGAGGAATGCTGGGTCTGGGCCTGTTTTAGCTGTTTTTGTCATTGTCCTTGGGGAAGCAAATTTAACTTTGCCTACACTTCTGAGAAGGTTTGTGTAAGTGCTGAATGGACTGATAATTGTTGCAGGCTGTTCTCTGCCCTGATTGCTCTCAGTTCTGTATTACTTTTGAGCTCTTAGGGAGTATTTGAGACTGGAGCCAGACACAGTCTGGGATTTCCAGTTTGTCGGAAATTTTGATATTCCAGAATTATGATTTCTTTCTGATTCAGAACAAGATAAAATTTCCCATAAAACACTTCTTCCAGTGAGATCACTGAATTTAGGCTCATACATGCTTCCTTGGGTGCGTTTGTGAGGTACCTAAATACCTTAAAAATCTGAGCCAAGGAGATTAAGGCCACAGTTTCCAAAAGAGAGTGGGATCAGACATGCAAGTGCTCTACCCTGTGTTTAGGATGAGACATTCAGAGAACAGTGACTGCCATCCAGAGTTCCTCTGACAGCTTGGCAACTGGAGTGGTAGATGTGTCTGAGCATGCAAACTGTGGTGATTCAACAAGACTCTTCAGCTGCTCAAAACTGAAGATCTGCGCTTCAATGTACTTCTGAGCTGGTGCCTTATTTTGATGCATAAAGTGCATCCCATCTGAAAATCTGTCCCTCAGTGACTCATTCATCTACTTCAAGTGGAGAGCACAAGGAAAGCTTAATCTGTCTCATGCTAAAGTCCCGTTGTGTTTGCACAGCACTTGTCAAAGTGGGAGAAGAATTCTGTCAAGAAGAAAAAAAGGCAAAATCTGATAATATATTCCACAATTAACCTTCTCTTCCCATTGTAAATCTGGCCAAATGGGAAGATGATCTTTACAGGACATGAAGGAAAATACTATGGAAAAAGCCAGTAGTTGCTTTTAGAAAATTATTAAAACAAACTATGTAGACCAATACACTCATTTGGAAAGGAATAAAAATGAACAAAATATCTATGAAGAACTGGAAACAAGGCACATGTCTTTACCTTAGTATAAAGTGCATTAATACAGCTTGGTATTGATGTGACAGTCCTGTAACTCTTCTGTTAGTTAATTCTTGAATATAGCCAATTCAGAGTTTTGAACAGAAACTGAGACACGCTTATATAAATTGCTGTCACAGCATAGTGATATCTTATATGGTTAAGGTTCAAAGGGACTGGTTAACAATGATTGGTTTAATCTTCCTTGGAAACGTATATTTTGTTAAAAGTCAAGATACTCACTGTTAGGAAGTATTCTGCGTGAAAGGGTTTGGTCAGCTCTTAAATATTCAGGACAGAAAGCATTTCTGCATAGCCTCTGATGGCTAGTTTTCTATAGTTTTTTTTGTGATGAGTTATACCAAGATGTGTGTAGGGTCTTCCTTCTCTAATCTGTCTTTTCTGCTGCTTGGAAGAGGAGATGCAGCATCAAATCATGCCTCAACTCCATCAGTCAGGATGTGCTGAAACTGGGTATAGCTTAGCAGCCTGAGTTTCCCAGTAGGTTCTGGGACTTAAGGTGACCTCTGTTCATGGCCGGGGCATTTTTTGGTAAAAGGTCTCTTGTGAGAGATGAGAACCTGGTGGTTTTTGTGTAGCGTTACATTCTTGAAGAGGTGTTAAGGCCAACTGTTTGGGGTTTTGTTTAGTTTAATACCAGGAAAGCGAGCTCAAGAAGTAATAGCGTTGTTCTTCCTGATGCAATTCACAGTCCCATGAAAATGGGATGGCTGCCTTTCATTGCTTGCTGAGCCCCAATTGGTGGGTATCATTTGCTAGAAAAGTCTGACTGCTTGAAAGAAATATGCAGCTAATAAGCAGCTGAAACAAAGAAAAGCAAAACATCCTTTAGATATAGAAAGTTATGCTTCATTTAAGGGTGAACCAAAACAAGCAAACCTGCTGTGACTCATCCAAAATTCTGGATGAAGAACATTTTTTATTTTCCAGGAATTACACCACCTAGGAATTGTAAAACTGACACACTGAGTAGTTGAAGAGCAATCTGCTTCTAATAAACCAAGCCTTGCCAGACAGAGGTTTAAGAACAAAAAAACAAAAAAAGAATAAGCATAAGGATCCTATGTAGGGGCAGACTCACTGTTGCACTCGGAGTGAAGGGAGTGGAGTTGATTATCTGCATCTTCCCAGTAGGTAGAGAGCAGATATAGCTCACTGGAGAGGATGTGGCAGGAGCATGCTGCTCTTTGGCTCCATTAGCTGGCAAGCAGTCCTTCAGAGAGCAGTGCCAAGCACAGCTTAGGCACAGCAGAAGCTGTATCTTATCTTCTGTGCGATATTAACCTTCTAAGGCAGGAAATGTGTGCGCTTGAGGGAGAGAGAGGCTGGGCGCTGCGATTCCTCAGTCTTCATTGATGAGCACTCTTTCTCAGCTCTGTCACGATAACTTCTCCTATCACTTTAAAACCAAAATATTGATGCTTTGAACTTCCCAGGGATGTTGTTCACTTGTAGTAGTTACAGTTTATGGAGCAGCTGAGCTGTTTCAGAGAGATGGGGCTGATTGTTCAAAACCCTGATAATCATTATAATGTGAAGCATTTAAAAAAAAGACAATATTTCCGTACTTTCCAGGATGTTGGGAGATTTTCCTTGCATACATTACTATAATGTTTTCAGATCATGGGATGAAAGAGGCTTGGTCAAATACTTTTAGATCATCTGGAAGCAGGAAGTAGCTGAAATCTCAAAAGGACATCTTGTCTCAAACTAATGCTGTAGACTCAGGTGCTGTGGAGGGTAGTCTTAGAAGTGCACCAGCCCAGTTAGATGTTTATCTGAACTGAGTTTGAACTCCCAATTTCTGGAAATTCCCCTATGTCTGTTTTCCAAGAAGAGCCTGATCTTTGCAGTTCTTTCGCACATGAGTGCTGCAGGTTTGGAGCTGTTAAGTCTTTGGCCTGACTCTCACTTTCACTACAGTCCCTTTACACAGTACAAGCATTCTGCTTCAGGGATCTTAAAATGAGAGTAGATGACATTTAGTAACGTAAATGAGAAACAGGTCCCTTTAAAAAAAAAAAAAAAAAAAAAAAGTGAAATTGGCCTTCCCTGAATTGCTTGAGTGCTGACCTTGAAAAAGCCCTTAAAGTCTCTGCAGGCAGACTGACATTTTTTTTAGGAGAACAGATACCCCAAACTACAAGAGATTACCTGAGGCAAGTGATTTTTTTCTTCCCTTTTAAGAGAAAATTCTTTTCCACTACACTTGGTACCCACATGTCTGTCTTACAGCTCTATTTTCTTGTCACACAACTTCAGAACTCCTGGTGTAATTTTCTCATCCTTCTTTAGGATTTTTTTTCTTCAACTTATTAGTTGTTATAAATTTTCCTATATTTTTGTTATATGAAACATGTTAAAGCATTCCACTTGCATTTTGAATATGGGGGGGAGTTATGTGGAGGCAATGTTTAAATATGTTTTGAGAAGGAAGGTAAGAAAAGCTGTCATCCATCAACTGGTATTAGTCCAACTTTGAAAGTTTGATAGAAACTGAATCCGACTGTTAACGCAGACATGATACAAATTAGCTGTGACTTTATGATACCAGCTGTTTCTCTGACGGGGTAAAAGGGCACATAGCTAGAATAGCATCTTTTGTTGAAAGTAGTGTTTCCCTGTGTTAAATTGGGAGCCTCAGGGAAAAAAGCGTAGTCCTTAGTTATGTGATGTGCAGTCTGCAACATGTTCGTGGAGCTTGGGGGGCTTTTTGCTGATGTTTTTCAAAGACAGGGTTATCATAAGTATTCCATTTTTGCTAGTTTTATCATTGAAAGACAAATCTCACTGCCATGTTTTTGCCTTGTGTTAAAACTGAGGACTCTTTTCTTTACAAATACAAAGAAAACTTTGAATGGCAAAACCTGAGAAAAGTCCGCGAAAAAGAAACCACAAATCTCAAAATAAAATTTAGGTCCATTAATTATTTTTATTCACTGAGTCTCACCAGTTATTTTTTTGCTTCCTAGAATTTGCTGAAGTTTTTATTCCATGCATTTGACTAAAACTAATAACCAACAGCTGATTATTTGATAGCATTAACAGGGTACAGTTTATTGAGGCAGTGGATTAATTATGACACAGATGCAGTGACACCAGAGCCAGCTTTGTGCAGTCACATCTTGGGCCGTAACTCTGTTGTGGTGCTACGTGGCTGTTCACAGCTTCCCTGCTGAATCCAGTCTGGTGCCATGCCCGAGCCAGTCTGGTGCCGGGAAGCCCAGAGCGCAGGAAATGCACGACTGATGCACCTGAAGAGCTCTGTGTGGAAGCAGCTGGGGGCTCACCTTGGTTCCAGAACTAATAACAGCTACTAATACACTAAGATGGCTCTGAGCAAAAAAGCCATTTGGGTGACTTTACGTCCCTATATATTCGTGTCCCCACTGTGTTTCTATGACCATAACATTACCTCTGACTACCTCAGACTGCATAAAGTAGGCTGTAGAATGTAACTAAACTGAAACAATGTGATTTATTAGGCAATTGAATTAATCTTTCTTCTGCTGCTTGACTAAGAGTCAGTAAATCATTGGTAAGTTTTAAAAATTTATTACTACATGTAATAAACATACTCCAATTGAATCATTCAGGAAAGAAGCAATATTAAGAGTGAAGGTATGTTATTAGTATGCTGGTGACTAACTAGGAGTACTAAGAGGCCCTCAATTTATGCTAGAACTACTAAGAGAAGCAATATTTAAGCTTTCTTAGACTAGTGGTTATCACTGCTAATGCTAAACTGAAAAAGAAAGCATCTAAAAAGAGGTACCTTTCAGAGCTGTTTTTTTTTTTTTTTTTTTTTTTTTTTTTTTTAAGGTACCATGCACTGACTTTTGAACTTGGAGCAATATGAAGGGCATTGCTCCTTCCCAGTTGTAAGTGGTGCTCCTCAAAGGAAAGAGGACATCACTAGCATGAAGGTGGGAAACTCGCTGCAGACCATAATTTCTATTTGAGATAGGTGGAAGTTAGAATGACGTGAAATGATATTTTGACCACAGCAGAAATTATCATACAAACCCTGCATATCTCTCTCTATGAGGAGTAGAGAAGCTTCTGTATAAGCTGCTATAGGAGATGGTATAGTAGAAAAACCAAAATCCTATTGAAGATTCAGAAAAGGTAGGCTATATGGACATAGAACTGTAGCAGGCACATGAGTGAAACAGAAGAGTTAAGAGTGTTGCAAAATACTAATTTCTACTCATAAACTTCTTGGAGTAACATATGCTTAAAAAATAAATACATTTCCAGATGAAGGCTAGGGTCTAATAGCTGTTGTGTTCTTCATCCATTGCTGGTACTGAAGTGAAACACAAAATAGAAAATTCCAAGTGCTAGTAAGTAGGTCTTGGCCATTTCTGTTGCAAACATGCAATTTTTACTATCTAACATCTGTTTCTGAAATTTGTGAAGCATTTATTTAAAATCTGCTTTACCAGGAAAGTCAAAGGGCCTAGAGAACATCTTGTTTTCATGAGTGTGTAGAGTTGTATGTCAACAAAGGTCCATACATGACATTTAAAGAACAAAACTTGACTACAAGAAGTTCTACATTCCGAGTTGATTTTTTGATGATGTAAAAATCCCCCTGGACAGCCTTCTGGTTTTGGTTATATCTCTGAAAACCTGGAGTATCTCCAAAGAGAGTAGGCTGTATCTCTTCTATTCCTCCAGCCAGGCTGAGTATGGAAGTACAGGGCTGGTGATAGACACAATCAAAATAAAAATGCGCAGGAGGTGCTGGAGAATGTGTTTATTGCTAATGTGCAGTAACTATCAACAAGAAAAAGATCACATGGAAAATTTTAACCACTAGCATTGTAGCAAGGAAATGATGGGCTATCAGACTTACAATAGCCATGGAAGTTCTCATCAGAGAGCTGAATTGTACAGCTATGATGTCACAACCATGAATTACATCATAGCCTCCTACAACATCATATTCAGGAGATCTCATAATAACTTTAATAATAGAAGAGATGCTAGCCCTTAAATCTCAGAATTTAAGTTTACTTTTTTATTCTCTGTAATTACATTACTTGTAATGAAAATAACATTTCCCCTTATTTTATGTTCTAAACTGTTGAGTTCTATTGTTCTGAACTTTATTAAAGTTGCCATGTTCCACTCCACGCTACATTCAGTAGTGAAATGATGTTGGCTCCTTTGGGCATTTGGGAGAGACCAGGCCATATATTGTCGTCAGCTTGGCAGGCTGCATTATGTCCTCTGAGGGGAGAGGAATTTGTGGAGTGACTGAATTACAGTCAAACACTTGGATATAACTTCACGAACTCAAGGAGGAATTGGAGTATTGGAGAGCACTCTTCATTCATGTGACAGATAGGAGGGTGGGTATTCCTCATGTCAGGTTGCTCAGGGATTTATGGTTTATGATAAGGAAAGTCTCTTTTAAGTGCCTGCTGTTTTGTAGATGCTGATTACGCAAAATGGCTCACAGCCCTTTTCATGCTGTTACCCCTCTGGGTGGCTCATAGCTGCCATCATATTCTTGCTTTGTGTTTCATCTTGCTTAACTCATGAGGGTCAGGAACTGCTCACTTTCTATGGTTATTTATTACCATACTCTGTGAGCTCTCTTTGAAGACTCTGAGGACAACACCACTATTCAGTGTGAGTAAAAAAGGCAAAATTTGGTCTTGAAAGTGAGTAAACATTAAGGACTTCCTTCTGCCAGATACTGGCATGTTGAATACTAGATTAGTTCTTAATTAGTTGTGTTGATAGTAGGGGTGAGGTGTTAGTAAGAGCTGCTGAAATCTGGCTCAAAGCAAAGATTTTCCTACTCTTATTAACCCCCCCCCCCCCCGGCAGATGACCACATTCCCACAATAGCAGGGAAACTAGGATGCATCCCTCAAAATATTAGGACTACCTATTAAAATAGCACTCACATTGATGGAGGAAAGTCTGTCTGTAAGCAATGGTCTTCTTCAGATCTAAGCAGGCTCAAGAACCAACCAGATCTAGCCTTGCTTAAGTTTTAAAACTTTGCTTGAGGGGGCCAGAATCCCTTTACTTAAATGACTTAATTTTCAAGCAGTATGAATCATGCAGCAACTGCACAAACTCTGGCTAGAATATATTGTACATATGTTTGTTCTTCAGGCAGTAAGAAGAGAATACAGAACTGGAGGTCATTTGAGTTACAACTACTTTGGGGGATTTTTTTTTTTTAAACATTCCTTCTAACAAATGCAGTTTAAATGGGTTTGTTTGTATGGTGTGGAATTGGAAAGGCCCAAACTAACCAGGCTTTACACAATGTGGCCTTCTTCCAAATTAATCTAAAATATTTTAATCCCTCTGGAGTTTCTTTATCCTCTGCATCTGTGCTATAGTGGAGACACATTTTTAACATTTCTTTGAGGAAAATTACCTTTCTTTCCCTCCAACTGTACTCAGCAAGGTCAATGGAGCACTGTTATATGCTATTTAAACATCTGAGATTCATCATATATCTGCACACCAGAAAGAATCATCATAAAAGGTCTAATGAATCCCGACTGTTAGCCAAGCAAGGGAGTCCCCTTACGGATATAGTGTATTAGAAACAAAGAACACATGCAAAATACAGTTTTTACACTTTAGCTTTATACAATTAAGAATTAAGCTGCCCCTAAAGAAGAGGGCAGGGAAGGTTTGTGACCCCAAAACAGCTTTGGTAAATCAAACTCTATTTGAGCCAAATTCTGAGGTCATTGCCTGGACTAAGGTTCTTGCTGGATCTGCGAGGGAGTGAAGGACCTTCTCGCCTTGTGGGCCCAGACAGGGCCTAAGTGGGAGCCTGGAGGGGCTTATTACTCCTGGGGAGGGATATGTTCTGAGTCACATTCAAGCTCCAAAGCTGACTATCTCAGCCTCTGGCTGTGTGCCTATACTTGTTTTTAAGGCCTTTTTGTTTTCTAATTCAGTAGCAGTTTAAGAGACTGAACTCATTTTACTACCCAGGAACTGAAATACTGAAAGAAGACTAGGTGGGTTTTTTTCCTATTTCAATTTTTATAAAATTCTTTCCAAGGCATTTAAAAAGGCAGCACTTCCCCTTCAGCTGCCTGTAGTTCCAGTCAATCTGAAATGCCCACAAGGAGCAGATATAGCCCTGAGCTTTTGAAGGTTTCATCTGAAAAAACATTTCAGGTTACTCTAGGGGTGGTTGAATACCGCAGTTTATTCTATACTCATTCTTCCCTTGGATACTGCTAGGTCATGAAGTTCAGATAGTTTTAACAAAATTCAAATAAGCATTTGAACCTCTGAAGGACAAAGGTTATGCTGAAAGCCTCAGTTCTATAAATTTATAGGGTTTTACCCCAGATTTCTGCACATCACTGGAGAAGTACCGTGGAGAATGCAGAGCAACTGGAGCTTCTCTGCCCACACATTCCAGGCTGGTGTTGACTTTGTTCTTAATCCCAGTGTGCTCCATTTTTCCCAAATATAACATGCAAGTAATACTACTGGTTTCCTGCATGAGGGGCTGCAGGGCATGTGTTATGTGGTGGCATGCAGTGATAATTGTGGTCTAAACGAAATCATCCATAAAGATCAATCCCCTAGACTGCCCCTGCTTTTGAATGAAGAATCATACCTACCCCAAACACCCTCTTCCTGTCTCTTCATACAGTCAAAGGTATTTTGGGACCATTGCAAGCCATATAGTAATGGAATAAATTCCAAGTGCAGCAGGAGACCACATTGGAGGAAAAACTCATTAAGTGCCAAGGGCATTTCTTTTACTTTTCTTACTGGGACTGGAAAATATTCCCTAAATAATACATCTGGATGTAGAGGAATAGAGAGAGAAAAGATGAAAAACAATCCTTTAAATTCAGTAGGAGCCTACTTTAATGGCTTGTTTAATCTGCCAGCTGCCATGGTGTTGACTTCTTGCTACACATACGTTAAGGAGACCTATGTAGTTCTTGGAACTGAGTTCATATTAAGTTGTAGAAACTTAAATATTAATAAACTGGCAGGACTGCTTTTTGGTACTTAATCAAACCCAAGAAACTGCTTAGTCATCTCCAAAGATATTTCTGTCTAATTTGTTTTCTGTACAATGCCAGAAAAATACAGGCTGGCAGCAGTAGTATAGATGGTATAAATTCAGATCTGCCCCTAATATGTGCCCTGACTGATGTATGTGCTTGCCCATCAGACTTTGTAACCACAGGTGTTCCCCGTGCAATACTTTGCTTTGGGCAGACCATTTTGTTTGCAATCACCGCTTGCAAGAAGTATGTTACGTTTGTGCCAGGGAGGTTTCTGCAGCACTCCTTTGCCAGGAGAAAAACCAGCACCATCTTTGTGTGGATCTTTGTTTGGGGTGTCTTGCCAGGGGTATCATTTAATAGGTGCTTTAGAGTATATTGCATATATATTTTATGTGACTTTAAGTGTTCATGTGTGTGTTTTTCACCTGGCTTTGTATGAGGGTATATGGATGAGACTGAGTGCAAACTTCAAGTGTAGTGTCAGCTGCCTAACTATCATTTATACTGTTTGTTCCTAAAAAGTTAGGGTACATCAGGAAGTATGTCTTGTTTTCAATTACTCTCAGCATTGGAAAAGCAAAAGAGAAAAGCTTTAACTGTCGATCAGCCTCTTTTGTTTTTAGGGAATCCTTTAAATTAATAGTATCTGAAGTGGCAGTTGTCAGTATTTACAAATTTGTATAGGTTTGATTTGGTTCAGGTAAGCACTGAAAAATCTGGCTAGTTTGCTTGAGTTCATTCATGAAATTTTATTTTCTTTGCTCACCTTAAAAATCCTGCAAACAGCTTTTATCCTTTTCTGGGGTATGGATTGTAAAAATTTTCCAAGTTTGCAAACATTATGATACGGGGTTTTAGTTTGATCCTTTCTCTGTATTCCTTTTCCAGTTTCTAGTTCTTTCCTCAGATGACTTTTCTTGTCCATGCCTTGAGCTCCTTCTCCTCATGCTGACTAGGTTATCCTTGCAGAGATTGTCTCTCTCGTACTCTACCTCTCTCTGTCGAGCCATGAGTTCTTGTGACTTCTGCAGCATCTGCCATCAGGAGACCTTAGAGCATGTGGCAGTCATAACTGCAAATGTTTCTGCTTTCTTCATTTTGACAAAGGTATAAGATTTGAAGGCCGAGTTCAGAATTTTTCGGATAGTTCTTGACTAAAGGTGAGGTGAGGTGGCTGATCAGTGTCTACATGAAAAATAATTTGCTTAGTAATCACAGTCTGCTTTCCTAGCCATACAGCATTTGCAAACAGATTGGGACCCTCCCCTTCCCTTTCCCCCCATTTATTTTTGATTTGGGCCAGAACTTTCTAAACATATAACCCACCTCTGTGGATTGACTGTGCAAAGTGTGCTTTGTGTGCATTCAGTGCCCAGGACTTAAAATGTGACTAGCCCTGTGTGCTCTGTTTCTTGTTCTGAACTGGACAGACCTAATGCTTACAGCAATGCGGGAGCCTGGAGGAGCCCCCACTGGGGTTTTGGATCCCTAGGGCAGAGGTCCCAGGGAAAGGTAGCAGATAATGACGATACAGAGATTTTTCTTTTTTTCATTTATTTTTTGAAGGAAATTTAAACATTTTCCTTTCTGGACCACACAGACATTGTCTGAGGCACTGTTCCTAAAAAAAATTAAACAACTGTAAAATTTATTGGCTTGATACAGTGCTTAACTTTCCCTTGTCACATTCATACAAAGTAGGTGCGTATGCCTGTGTGCTCTCGATATTAAGTGTACAGGATACTGTCTGGCCTCACCTGTCGTCTTTAATTGACTCTGAGCCAGGCTCTGTTGAAGGTTTTTGGCGATGCTGTTCCCCTGCTGTGCTAAGCAATACACAGTCCCATACAACGTTATTGATATGCGATGTATTGCTGTCACCATATTTGCTGGCAACAAGTGTTTGTGCATAAATGTCTAGATTGCAGTCAGATTATTGTCAAGATTATTTAACAACAGCTCTGTGCAAGTGTCATGAGGAGAACTGGAAATACTGTAATTTTGCTGTGTCAGATGTTATGCTGGCTCATGCCCAGGGTGCAAGTGCGTTATGTTGCCAGTCTCGTTGTTTTCTGTTGTAACAAAGCCTCACGGATACTGGGCCTTCTGGCTTGGTGACACTGAAGTCTCGGTGTGTCCTTGCTCTCCGCTAAATTCGGCATACAGAGGGGTCTGGGATGCAAACTTCAAACAGGCAAATGATTTAATGCGCTTCTCTTTTGTGGTGTCCAGTTTGAGTTGTCCGATGGAGAGGGCTGGAGTTTTTGTTGCCCTGCTTAACCTGTTTAAAGCTGGCACTGACCTTATGCCTCAGCTCTCAATGAAAATGACAAAGAGCTGCTGCTCATTAGAGATTAATTGATACAGGTACTTGGCTAGAACAAGCTGGCTTTCATTTGTTAAAGCCATTTAGAAAGTGTGAACTGGAAAAGCCCAGTAGAAATTTATGTAGCTGGCTTCATCCCTGGGGTAATTCCACAGATTTCCATGATGTTCTCCCAACTTGACTTTCAGCTGCAGTGTATCTATCACGGTGAGATGCATTCTCTCTGTGCAAATGGAGTGTACAGGTACTGGGAAGGAAGATTAATGAATTAAAATTCAAGAGCAATAGACAGGACCTTCAGAATTTATCATTCATTTCTTCTTGAGGAACTGGCTGTGTTCAAAATGCTTAATATCTCTTTAGGCACAGCTAGTAAGATTAGCAAACTGAAGAACTGTAGGAGTGTTTTTTTCTTGGTATTCCTTTTTTCATTAAAAAAATACGGGGATGACAACTAAAACTTGGTATCATTGCTTATTGCTGGTTCAGTAGAGCAAGCAATGAAGAGCCCTCAACTTTCATTAGAGTTTATGAAGCACAGCACTATGCAGAGCTGGATCCTAGGACTGCCCGTTTTAACAGGAAAAGAAAAAAAGAGTTGAAAATACAAAAACGAAGCCACAGTAAGCTGGCTGCACTGTATCTTCATATTATTTTCTATTACTTTTTTATGGCTGACTATGTAGCTTAATATATCATGATTTTGTATTTTAAAATGTGTTCCAGAAAACATGTGGAGTTTGCAGTCTGGCTGAGTGAATGTTGCTGTTGGAACTTTATTTTAGACTTACTTGGACATTTTATTATTTTTAACAGTATTACCTTCGCTTTTTAATTCAGGACCTGAGATATGCAGAGAAAGAGTGTGAATAGAGTGCTAAAATGTTCATAAAATCTACCTGGCCACAAATAAGTTTACGCAATGTATTGTTGAAATACTGCTTGTGGGTATGCTGGTCAGCAGGGCTGGTCCAAGGGTAGGACGAGATGGGAGCATCAAATGAGAGGGATGGGAGCATATAGTAGCAGAGGTGAGAAGTCAGGGAGGCAGAAAGGTAGCTCTGATATTTCACCTCATTATGAGTTGCTGGCCCTGAACAGCTCCTCACCTGGGAAGGGGAAACCTTTCTCTTGGTGGAGAGGTGAGGATGGAGAGCTGCGCTGCTACTGCTGGCTTCCTGACTAGTGCTGGAGTAGGAGAAATGCTCCTGTGGTTGGACAGAGCAGCACCTTCCTGGGCTGATGCCTGCCTGACTCCTAGCTAGGACCCTCTGCCAATTGCCAGGGCTGTGGCTGCTGCTCCCTGCCAGAGCCAAAACTAGGTGTGATGGACACCAGTCTGCCCTGCTGGGAGTCACTGCTGCCCACGTCACTGGGCAGCTATCTTGGTGTGTGGTCAGCTCCTGTGGGCGTTTCTGTCCCCAACTGCAGCTCCACTGTGCCTAGCTCCAGTTTGGGGCTGAGGTGCTGCCCATCATCGCTTCCAGATGGGCAGTCGTGTCACTGAGCGTTTGCATCCTGTTGCACGGAGATGCCCCCCCACCTTGGCCCCCCAGGAGGCTTCACCCTCTCCTCTTGGAGAGGCAGCAGCGGGACTCGAGCACACGATGCATCTGTAGCATCTGCCAGCCAAACTGGCATGAGGCTTTGTCTCGAGGGGACATGAGGCCAGATTAGAGACCAGTGACAAGAATAAGTAAGTTTTTCTTCTCCCCGGTGAATCTAAAGGCACAAGTTGAATGGGTGTAATATTGCAGTTTTATCTGTGTAGACCAGAAACCTAAGAATGACTTTTGCTTAGTTGTGGCTACTTATGCTGCTTGTATGATACTCTCTCCAATGCTCTGATTTTTCTCTAGTAGAAATCAATGGGAGAATTGGCATTGCCTTTTATAAGGCAAGAGAAACTACATTTTCCACCTTTAATGTGGCCTTGGTCACGTGAGCTGGAGCTAATCTGTTTCTTGGTGACACTTTTCTGTTGTTTTTCATTAGGAAGAAACAAACAGCTGCCAGCTGGAAGGTGTTGGCACAGGCATTAGTTTTCAGTTCTCAGTGATTTCAGTGGGAGATGAAGCTGGCGAACAGCCAGGGCATTGCCAGAAGTTTCAACAGTCAGGCTGCAGATTGGTGACAAAGCCTTCGGGAGGAGTAAATGCATGATGTGGGCGTTCTTGTGATTAGATTAACATGATGAAGCTGAATGTCTTAGTTGGTAAAAGCAGTTAAAAAACCAAGGGTAACTAGTGAATGATACCCGATGAATCACAGGTATCCCAGCATTTGAATACAGAGAAAAAGTGAAAACAAGTCAGAGCTCATTTTGGGTCTAAGCACTTCTATAAACTGTTTTGTGGCCTTAAAATCCATTTGATTTCAGAGTGTTTTGTCCTTACCAGGTGAGGTCTTATTTTCATTACCTGGAATATTTTTACTCATGGTTAAACAGTAGTAAAGGGCACTGCAATTTTCAGCTGCCCTTTCTATCTGCAGCAAAGGCTAAATATTTCATCAACAATGACAACGAGGAAAAATAATTTCTGGTTCTTGCAAGCAAGTCTGCCTTTATGTGTGTGTGTGTGCACACACATGCCCATACAACAGGTAGTGGTTTTGCACAAATGTATGAGAGGACAAAATAGCCTATATTGGCATAATCTGAGAGCAAACCAGGTTCTGATATGCAGGGTAGGTTCACTGATATTTTGTAGCATGCGTTACAGATAAATTTGGCCTGCTAGCGTGGAATCCAGTCCTGATTGAAGTCTCTGGGAAGTCTGCCAGGGATTCCAATAGGACCAGGATTTCAACCCTAGTCTGTATACGAATAATATTTCAGTATCTTCTGATCTTTGGGGACAACATATTTGGAATATTTCAGAGGACACTTGAAGGGGAGAGTCAAGGGTCAATCCTTCTGACATGAGAACCAGTGGCTGTGCCAGCAACTTCCAGCTATGTGTTGTTTCTTCCTTTGTCTGCTAATGGGAAACGATAGACAAATGTCACCAAGATTGGGGTGGGAATACTATATGCAAATCCAAATGTCAAGAGAAAACTCTGCTTGGCCCATATGTTAATGTGCAGTAGGAGAAAGATGAGGAAGGAAGTGGAAGGAGTGGAAATGGCATACCCGCATTCAGCCTGCCCGAGGGAATAAAGACAAATGGGGACTTTCCATTGAAGCTGTCTGCCTCGGAGGTGCTAAGTCTGCTGCTGCGTACTTAGAAGTGTGTTGTAGTATAAGCAGCAGGAAGCTAGAAGCTTGCTGGCACCTCGGAGTTGATGCAGCTCAGTAATGCTTCTTCCCCAGTGCTGACTGAGCCCAAGGGCTAAATTAGACTATGGATATGAGAGGTGGACCCAAACAAATATATTGCTTTTGAATGTCTCAAAAGCTACCCAAGCAGATGTATTTAAAGACATGAGTCTTTTAGTTGCAGTGACAAGGAGTGAACTCTTTGGCAGTGAAAATGTCCTATAGAAAGCTCCATGTCGGCACTTTCTTGGGGTTCACCCTGCAGCAGTGGGAGCTGACATAGGGCCTGGCACCTGCAAGGAGATGCGTGACACTCACTGTGGTAACATACGCTGCCGCCAGAGTGGGTGCAACCTGTCAGCACCCGTTTGAATCAAAGGCCTGGACCATGACATGGTCATGTGGGCTGTCAGTGGTCTGCAGAGCACCAGCTGTGACTCCCTCTTCTATGTACTAACTACATATTTTTGCTCAAGATGCCTCAGAGATATTTATTAACATGTTATTAGGCTTAAAAGTTTCTTAGCAGTGTACATAAACTTTGTTGAAGTTTGTGTTTTACTCCAGGGCAAGCTGAGATGGAAAGAAGTGACTTAGCTTACGCCATAGGCAGAGATTTCAGCAGTCTTGGAGACTAGAGTTTTTGACTCCCTTGTCTAACTTCTAGGTTGTTCTCTGTCTCCTTCTCCTTGAGTGAGTGGTTTTGTCATGTAAACAGAAGTGAAATGTTATGAGAACAGAAATTTGGACTTTGAGCAACCTTCAAAGTTTGATTTTATGGAGCTAAGTATTAACTGCATTTATTTGGTTGGTTTGCTGGTGATGAATTTTCCTTGGAAGTTCCAAGCAGCATGGTCAAGGAGCAAGGCACAGGCTAGATTAGAACAAAACTGTATGTTCACATGACCTAATGTGTTTATTTTTCCTTGAGTCCCAAATAAGCTATTCTGTTTGGGAAGGAATAAAGCTGCCTGATATGTGTATGTGTATATATGTATACGTACAAGAGTTCATTATCTGCAGTCAACATGAATACTCAGACAAGTTTATAGTAACAATTGCAGATGTGGTTACATGAAAGGAACATTAAAAATGAATTTATAGTGCAAAGAAGAGCCTCTTTAAATGTAAGCTTTACTATTGGTAATATATGATTGCCAGCCATATCCAATATCTCAGATTAAAGAAAGAGCATGCATGGGGTGTGACAAAGGACAAATCAATCAGTTGAATTCCACCTCTTGACTTCAATGGAAGTTGCGCCTGTTTATGAAAGATCTGAAGTGGCCCTAATGCCTCTAATGCAAAATTAAAAAGGGAATGGGGAACATCATTTCCAAACATCTTCTGACAGATTTTCATAGAAAACAGATTTATTTGCTTTGACTGAAGATAGATTAAGGGACTCTAATTCTCCCAGATATTATACTAGAATGCTTGTCATACCTGCATTTCATGGGTGCCAGATTAAACAAGTTGCACTTAGGCAAGGCGTGCTGCTTGCTAAGTTGGTCTTAACTGCAGAAGGGGGAATGAATAGGTAGTTTTCACTTTTGGGGTAGGGGGAGGTAGAAGAAAAGGGCAGTGGTAGTCCTAGGGATACAGTGGATGCCATGGCATGTGGTCAGCTAAAGCAAAATACTCCATACTAGTCACAGGCCAGTCCTTTACTGACATTTGGAAGGTCCATGCACCCAAGCCAGGGCCTTGGAATAACTGAAATGGCGACAGATGGGAAAATGGGATATTTGTCCTAATGGAGTGCAACTCACAAAGCTGCTTGCAGTCTCAGTTTATGATGAGCTTTACAGAGATACTTGATGCTTCTTGCAGGAACATTGAAAAGAAAGAGGGCAATGACAGAATAATTGCATTTTGTGTTACCACCTGATCTTGCAGTGAGTACAGGTTGGAAGGCAGAGGATCAGCTGCATGCATGTAGAAGACCTCTGTGTAATCAAATGGGATACCTTTTCTTTATTACTCATCTGTAGAAAAAGTTCAGAAAGAATTTCCCTTTATCACCTTCACTCAGCTGTTCTCTGCTTCATACACCTCTAGCAGTAGGATTTGGCTCTTTTTAGTGCTGATGTTACAGTTGCATCTGGTAGCCGTGACTGAAATCAGGGCCTGGTTGTGCTTTAGCGTTTTGCAAAAGCACAGTGAGAATAATTTGCAATTAGTGGAGAGAATAATTTGCAATTAGTGGAGGTGGTATAAGGAGTAACAGGCACAAAAACGGCTAAGGCTCAATCTCTAAGGTCATAAAGTAAATCAGTGGTAGAACTGAGCAGCAGCATCCACTGTTGCTGTGGTCCAGCCCAGGATGCTAGGCACCAGACCACATTATCCCATTAGCCTCACCTTTCATGTGTTACTTGAGTTCTCCTGAAAATCTCCAGGTCATCTCTCTTTGCACCATTCCTGCCTCCAAATGCTCAGGACACGAGAGAAAGAGGGTAGGAATTGGTCATGGTTTCTTTTATGAAGTCCTCCTTTTTACTACTGTAGCCCTGCTCTGTGCTTCCTTTGGGTCCTAAAATTTCTACCAGCCACCCGCATGAGAGCCAGGTTGGGTGAGAAAGGGAGGGGATGCACCTGGTGCACAGTGCAGAGATATCTTTAGCTAGATGAGAAAGGAAACTTAGCCAAAAATCTCTCCTGTTACGGAGGAACCGAAGGCCAAATCCCCTTCCGTCCCTGCAGGCTGGCGAGGGTGTTTTCTGCCCTGACTTCCTGAAGCAGAATGGGCCAAACTGCTGAGAGGGGAGCCTTGCAGAAGGCATCTCTGAGCTGTGCTCACTTGCAGGGGCAGTAACTGCAGCTTGCTGTCTGCCTACCAGTTGTCTGAGTGAAGGCTGCCTTGGGCATTCATAGAGCCAGAGCAGTGAGTGATGCTGAGTGAAGGAAATGGGCATGGCTTACTGGCTGTTTGTGTCTGGAGGTCACTGAGAGGAAACCTGCAATTGTTTCATTGTGCTGGGAGGGAAGCAAAATGGCCTGTGTTCGCAGGATGCTGTCACCAGACGCAGCGGGCTCCAAGCCCGTTGCAATACGCAGCCATGCTATATTAGGGAATGTGCTTTGGCTCTATGTTTCTTGGCTCTGCAGCACTGGTGTGGAGGCTCAGCATTAGCATTGCAGCCTGAGAGCTCAGTCGGTATATGGAAAGGTGACTGGCAGGTCTGGAAAGAAGGACTTCTCCATTCGTTAAAGACCTGAGTGACAGTTTGCTTTTCCACCTGCTTGTTACTGATCTTGCTCAACCACTGTTAAGGCCCACTGAGCGCCGAGTTGTCTTGGAAATCAGTGCTGGAGAGGAGGTGAGGACATTATTAAATCAAAGCTGGAGCAGGACATTATTTTTTTCTCCATACTGGAATTATACAGGTGTGTGTTTGCGTGTGTATTTCCACTTAGCTATATTACTGTGTTTACATTCCAAGAATGTGTTATTTTAGAGAATATGGAAATATTTTGTCACGTATTTTATGATCACTGTGCATTCCTGTGATTCCCACCTTGCTGAAAGCTGTTTATAAGAGGACAAAATTTTGAACTCTTTCAGGAAATGAGAGGTAAAGGGGAGTGGGATTTGCATGAGTGTGTTTTATAGCAGGAGGGATTAAATGGGGTGTCCCTAAAGGAAGCACACTTTAGTAAGACAATGAAAACTCAACAAATTTTAACAATAAATCATAGTCGACCGAAGATCAAAGGCACTATGTGAAGTGGAGGGATGAAAAAGAGGGAGACTCTGGTACCGCTTTTGAGATGAAGAGGGATTTTGCAGGGATGTGGTTTACTTGCAGAATACATACTTTGCTATGATTCTGATTCAAGGACTGTCTTTGCTGGGGCAATGCTGGTAAATGTTGTAGGAAAGCTACTTTGGTCATCTGTAATTCATTGTTTGTTGCCTTTTTTTTTCTTTCAGTCTTTCTTAGCACTAATTGGGTCTTTTCAATAAGACCATGGGGTTAAGTAGAGGTCCTGTGACCTAAAGGTCCAGTCTTAGAATCAAAACAGATAGGGACCTTGAGAAAACCCCTCTGTGGGCAGCTGTGGAAAAGCTGGGAGCAAGAGCTACCTTCAAAAGTTTCTGAGAGGTATTGCAAAAAAAATGCGAGATCAGACACGCGTGCCACTTCTGATTCTGGTGGTGGAAAACTCATGAGAGTTCACTTCAGATTCTTTCAGTATGAGGAGCTGTATAAAGGTCAAATGGTACTGAGGGTCTTGTTTTTTAGGTAGAAGCAACAAAATGATCATTCTTGTGATGCACTATTTTACAGTATGAGAATAGCTGTATTTCAGCAATTTGCATATGTGTGTGGGCATTGGGAAATGGAACTGGTCAAAGGATTTTATTTGCTAAAAAAAAAATCCACTTCGTTAAAATTTATATATGACTTTTGAATTTGGTGAACAATTTATCTGGAAAGAAATTGGAGAAAGAACTGAGAGGTCAAAACTTTTTCTAACATATTTTTAAAAAACAAATATTTATATTTAAGTAAAAATGAAGTATATTTTTTATTTTATGAGGTTGAATGGGTTGCTTTTGATCTGAAACAGTTTTCTTAGGGGCAGTTTTCCTGTTGTGAGAAAAATGAAACTTTTTTCGGTCTGACACCAAACTATTAAAAATAGACAACACAAAAATGGATCCAATCACAGAGCAAAAAATTAATTTCTTTACCCACCTTTAATCAGGAAACCTGTTCTTTTTTTCCCCTGTTTTGTGCTGATTTACTCTCTAGATTTGGGAAGGTCACACAGAGAGACATTTTCATATTTGGCTCTGGAGGAGGGCTCTAGAGCTGTTTGAAAGGTTATGTTTTGGCCCTGGATGATTTCACTCACAGTCAATTTTCATTTAAAAAAAAAAAAAAAATCAAAATGTACATGCTCCCAAAAATGGGGGGGGGAGACAGTGGCTGGAGTCAGGTGGGGAGGGACGGAGGGCAGTTTGGTAAGGAGAGGTGGAGAGGGGGATGTACCCGGCTGGGTAAGCAGTGGCAATGGGGCAATTAAATGAGATGTCAAAGAATGTCTGTTTTGGGGAGGAAGAAGGCAAAACAGCGTGGGAACGGCTGTTCGAGCACACGAGGCATGAGTGTGACAGCGGGGAAGTCCTTGGCAAAACCCTGGCCCAACAGCGAGGGGGGAAACTGCCGTGATGCCCGTGCAGGACTGGGGGTCCCCGGTCTTTGCCAAATCGGCCGGGTCTCATCGCACCTGGCTGTGTGCTGGCCCCAAGAAAAGGCACCGTGGCCACATTTACAGCAGCAGGCTGCAAATGGGCACGTTTTGCTGGTTTATAACTTAACGCCGCAATGGGGGTCTCTGCTCCGCAGGGTAAGTGCGACTGCCTGACGCAGTCTTAGTTCCCCGTGGATGCCAACATTTGCCCTTCGTGCGCGGAAACCCAGGAAGCTGCTTCGAACTCTGTGGCATTTAATCCTCTTTTGATCCTTGTTTCCTGAGCCTGGCAACCACATCAGTCCTGCAACGCAAGGGCCCTCTAGCAAAGGAATCGAGGCAGGATTTAGCTGCATGTGTAGGTCGAGATGAAAACGCTTCTTGGGAGAAAAAGGCAGATTTGGTGTTTAGTGTTTTTCAAGGGGTATGTGATGGTAAGAGTAAACAAAGGCAAGACTGGAAAAAAATGTCTTGTTATGGCTTGCCTTTTCTATATATTGTTTAACTGTGTATTTAAAAAAAAAAAAAAAAAGAGCAGCAATTGTAAAGTCACTATCAGATTTGCAAAATTAACATTCCCTTTGAACCTCCAGAAAACAACCCCAGCCAGCCAAACATGTAGAAAGTCACAACAACAACAACAACAAAATTTAAAATCCCCCAATCCAGGAACAAATCAGAAACAAAAACACCCCCAGGAAAAGTAAACTAATAAAATAACCTTCACAAAACCCCTGCCCTCAGCAGTGTTTTAATGCAAAAAAGAGGGCAGAAAAAGCCGCAGATTCCCTTAAGTCGTGAGAGGCTTTGCTATTGCTAGAGATTTTATGGGGAGGGTGCTTGGCCGCTGCACTGGTGGGCAGGAATATAAAGCCGCGAGACAGATCCGTATCTGCAAACAGAGCGCTTCAAATAATTCACAAATGCACCTTGGCTTTGTCTCCCTTAAATCGCAAGCGGTTTGTAAGACACCTTTTAATTTTTGCCTGCATCTGCACGCTTGCTTTCTTTGCCAGGTAAATGGCCGGTCTTGTAGGAACGGGCTGGAAAATGTTGGGGGGGGGGGGACGGGGATGGCAGGGGGGTGGAAATCCTCTGAGTGCGGCGTCTAGGCTGGGACTGCAGAGGAAGCTGAGGCCTCCAGCCCTGCACAGGAAGCAATCTTAGAGCAGGCCTTAAATGCCAGATTCCAGGCAGAGTTTAACTAACCACTGACAGCTCTGTAAACAAAGCAGGGACAAAAAGAGAACAGCTTTCCCTTTTCTGGTAGTCATTTTTGGTTTGGGGGCTGCAGGGGAATTCTGTAATACTCGGCTTGATGGGATATAAACCAAGGCTGAAAAGGCTTTGTATATGAAGAACTATAAAGGGGAAAATATTTCATGGACTAAATCATAAAGGAGAAGGTAGGGCACGGGGAAAATTCGTGGATTAAACTACAAAAAAAATTGCTACTTTTAGTTCTTTGAGCAGAATTTATACGTAGCTTGGCTCCTCCTGGGTGGTATTTAAAAGCTCCAGCTTTTTTTCTCTTTTCTTCTCTTTTCTTCTCTTTTCTTCTCTTTTCTTCTCTTTTCTTCTCTTTTCTTCTCTTTTCTTCTCTTTTCTTCTCTTTTCTTCTCTTTTCTTCTCTTTTCTTCTCTTTTCTTCTCTTTTCTTCTTTTCTTCTCTTTTCTTCTCTTTTCTTCTCTTTTCTTCTCTTTTCTTCTCTTCTCTTCTCTTCTCTTCTCTTCTCTTCTCTTCTCTTCTCTTCTCTTCTCTCTTCTCTCTTCTCTCTTCTCTCTTCTCTCTTCTCTCTTCTCCTCTCTTCTCTCTTCTCTCTTCTTCTCTCTTCTCTCTTCTTCTCTCTTCTTCTCTCTTCTTCTCTCTTCTTCTCTCTTCTTCTCTCTTCTTCTCTCTTCTTCTCTCTTCTTCTCTCTTCTTCTCTCTTCTTCTCTCTTCTTCTCTCTTCTTCTCTCTTCTTCTCTCTTCTCTCTTTTTTTTCTTTTTCTTCTCTCTCTTTTTTGAGGGGGGGTGGGGACAGAAGAATGGGGGCTAGCTTTTGCAAAACGTTTATCTGTGCAACTAGAGAAAACAAGAAAACTCTTGTGTGGCATTTTTACTGCGTCCAGTAAAAATTGGAAGCTTGAAGTTAAAATCCTGCTGAATTCTTGCTATTGTTTGTAGGAAAAGACCTGTGACATTACAAATAGCTAGTCTGCAGCTAGCAGATGTATACAGTCCTTACTTAAAGCATGTTGATTTAATTTTAACTAGGAAACTAAACTCGGGCATGGGCTATGTTTATCCTACCAGGCATTTCGTTAATCTTGTTTATCTCAACAATACTGAGGAAGTTAAATTTCTGATAGAAAAAGAAAATAGTTGCAGCAAAGTTAACTAAACTAAAATGGACTCAGTAGGTTAAATATATCCATTGTGTTTCCTCTCTCATCTAAACGGTCATCTCCCTTTCAGATTTGGATCTTTTCAGAGCCCTGAACGCTTGAACACCCACCATGGATGACTTTGAACGTCGCAGAGAACTCAGGAGGCAAAAGCGTGAGGAAATGCGCCTGGAAGCAGAGAGGTGAGGTATTACGTACGGAAAATGGGTGCCGGTGGTTTGATTTTTATTAGCAGTGGCTTTGAGCATTTCTGCCTCAGTATCCAAAGTACGCAACAGCTAACCAAAGAGTTCTTGCTAATGATACGTGTTGTAAAGTGCCTCTAGTCAATATTGTGGCAGAGGCTGGAAGTCAGTGGTGTCTGGTGCCTAATTCCCTTAGGCTGTTGTACATGCCCTGGCTTCTAGGTATTTTGTTATGTGGCTGAATATAAACACTGAAGGTGGACTATGGCAAGGTGAAATTATTAATAGGAAGACTCGTGCTCAGATATCATGTGAGTGACTGTTCACTGCACAGAAGGAACTGTGTTTATCTTTTCAGACACAGAGCTAAACTTATAGGATATCGATTGAAAGCTGAGATGAAACAAACCCCTTGGTATACATAGCATAGCATATCTGTGAATTGTGTGCCATTACTGTGCAATTACTGTAGTGTTATTAGGGCCTGTCATTTTTATTCATTTAAAGCCACTTCATGTGGGCAACAAGGGCAGCATTTGCTCTCAGGTGCTACGGATTTACTTTGGTGCAAATGAGAACAGAACTGGGCATGGGTATGGTGATGTCAATTTATGAAAGCAACAGTGTGAAAATATTGGGAGTAACATTTCATTAACTAAGCCCATTTTACACTGGTACAGTTCCACTCACTTTAATGGAAGTTCCCATGACTTACACTGAAATAAGTAGGGAGAAAGTCAGGCTCCATACATATTTTTGTAATTCCTTTTTTGATAGGAGGATTTGATGTAGTATATTAAAACTGTAATGGTTTTTAAAAATGGAACTGATGTATCACTAGTTAAGCACATTTTGGTTTCATTTCTGTATTTAGTTTTGAATGTGGACTTCACTTTTGTTTCTAGTCTTTCGTGTTCAGTTTCCCATGCACTGACAAAACTGTAGTGTTTTGGGTTGTGAGTGCTGTTGGAGAAAGCATGTTTTTTAAAAACAGCTTTAAATGGAAGTCAGCTAGGCTTTGTTTGCCTGCTTTTTAATAAAGCCTTACTTACATAGCAGGGTTCTCTAATGGACATTGATGGTATTTGGGGGGAAGTCTCAGGTAGGTGAGATGCAGTAACTGCCTTTCTTTCGAAACAAAGTGTTGCCCTGCCGAACCGAGTATGTGAGCTCTCGTCAGGCTGTAAGACGAATCTGCGAGCTCTGGAAAGCCGGCAGTGTTGCCTGCAGATAAATAAACTTACATGAAGTGCGGTGGCCAAAGGGAAATGAGGCAGGAGCCTCCCTTTGCAAAACCCACCTGGCCAGCAACCTCCCCCCAAAGGTGGAGAAGCAAATGTGCCATGGCACTAAGCTACCTTCTTCTCCCAGAAGGTTTCCCTCCAGGCCTGGGGCGATATGTTTTGGTTGGAGCGCGCGGGAGGAATTGCAAGGCCTGTGCCAGCGCCGGTCTGCTCAGCTGGGTAAGCAGAGAGCTGCTGCACCCAGCAGTATCTGGCTGGCACTTCTTATCACAGTCCTCTTCTAGGCAGAAATGAGATGAGATGAAGTGAGTTGTGTGTTGTAGCTGTTGATGTGGATGTAAATGCTGGGCCCATGTACCAACTGGAAAGAGGTCTGCTGTTTATCTGAGGAGTCAGAAATGTTCAGATTTATTGCATGCCAGAGGTTTGGACTGAGGCCCATTTACACTGAATGTACATTCACTCCATATGCATCCATTTTAGCAGATTTGTAGCAGCATGGTATAATGAGAACACATGGTATTTATATAATTTTAGTCCACTTCTGCTTTAAATTTTTTTTAAAGAAAGACTGAGACTTTAAGGTTTGTTGCTAATACGTATGCTCGGATGCCTGTGGAGGATTCTGGGGGGTGTAGTCTAGGAAGTATTTTGTACTATGGAAAAATGTCACTTGAACTTCCCCATAAAGTCATTCAAACTCTTATACACGTGTGCGGAGCCTGCAGAGTGATCTGGGCATCAGTGATGTGCTGTGACCAGCTTGTGGATGCAATGACAGCTGCAAGGGGTTTGGAGCAGCAGGGTCTGCCATAGAAATCCAATACTTCCAGTGTACTGGTGAGTCAGGCAGAGCCCTGCCACCCAGGCTGGCTGATACATGTATCCTCCCGGGGGTTCGGGAATTGGAGTGGTTAGGCAAGAGAGCGACAGTGTCTGCCATTGGAAACAGCCCCCTCCCCACCCATGCACTCATCCTTTTGGGAAACGTTTTTGCATTGTCTCGAGCAAAATCCCTGTGGCAGCTTTGCTGGGATTTTGCTGGTAACCTCTGTGAAGGAGGTGAGGTGAAATTCGTGGGAGCCCAGCTGGAGGAGCAGGGCTCAGGCCTATTTCCCTGTATTCTGCTGAACTGCTGCAGGAGCACTCTGTGCCCTTTCCCACACATTTGAAGACTTATAGCAATAAATTGCTGTATGCCAAGTCTTGCTGCACTCTCTCTGCTGCTGCCAACTTCAAGCATTTAAGTATCATGAGTCAGACCCCTTAAAAGTCACAAGACTGCTTTAAAAATCTTGAGATCTTAAAAATAATTTAGTCTGGACTTTTTATTTTTATTTTGCCTTAACAATAATAGAGCCTGATTCTCAAGTTCTGATGTGACTCCTGGAGCTGGGACTTCAAGCAGCCTACCCTGAGAGAGGGAGTGGAGCATCAGGACTGTCAGAGACATATGCCTCTGTTGCTTAATACCATTCAAATCAGAGCGGAGGGCAGCAGGCTTTGGGCAGTTATTAGCAAATGAAAATGTCACACTGAATTCTTTCTGGTGAATTCATATTTTAGGGTTTTGGGGATTATCCTCACCTTTACAATTATGATGACAAGGTGTCTGCATACATGTCTTTTTCTCCTACTGTAAGCCACAGCAGTATGCCTGTCTGAATGCTTTCAGGTGCTTTATGAAGTGAGTTGTGTGTTCCTAAAGAATGGCATGGAGGCTGGAAATGTTCCTTTGTGCTGAGTGTTGGTACCTGCTGCAGTTACAGGATGTTTCCTTGCACCATCCCATCACTGGGCTGTAGCCTTGCTATGAAGAAAGTGTCACTGATGGTAAGCATATTTGTTGTGAAGTGCACAGCCAGATGATTATGTGTAGGCGGTAACATATTTGCTAAGTCTTCCAGGCACTATTTAAGCTTGTTTGATTCAAACAGTAAACCCAGAAAACAGCCATAGCCAACAGCAGAATATGTAATTCAGCCAGCTGCAGTGACACATTTTGCCATTTCTTGGGATAAAGGCCCGTGGAAAGCCCATCTTCTCAGGCTGCTCCCTGTGCTCAAGAGAGATCGAGGAGTTAGGATGTCTTAAAATGTGGACTTGGGCACCGCACGCCCAAGAGGCTGTGACTTGTCCTTGCTGGGTCTTGCCCAGGAGGGAAAGATGGTGTGAGGACTGGTGAGGGTATATGTGCTGTCTGCTTCCCCAGTGTCTGTCAGGCTTGAGCTGCTGCAGATCATGTTGTAAACTGATGACAGTGACTGCCTTTTATCTGATACCCAGATACCTTATGGCAAGTCCGGTCCTTGAGGGCTGATGTTAGGTATTGGGTTGTTTTTCCATTAGAAAGCAGTTGAAAATGATGCTTTGTTGTGGTGTGTAGCACTGGCCTTCTGGAGTGATATACATAGGAGTGATCCCGAGGAAACTGTTTTTCCTTATAAAGAGCAAGGGTGTAATTCACACTTGGCATGAGCTTTAGCTAGGCGTTCATGCTGTGGCAAATGGAATATAAATTGCTACTGACTCAGAAACCTAGTGTTTCACAAGCATTTTACACTTTTATCATTTCCAAGGTAACCCACGTGTCTTGGATCCCCTACTCAGGCCCATTTTGCCCTGGTGGAATATTCTGGGTTTTCATATTTTTGGGGGCTCTCTGGACACTGAGCAGCCTGTTTGGAGCAGCAGCATGGACGTGTGTGCAGGGCACGTGCCAGGCAGCAGGCATGCGGCTTTGATCAGCTTTACCCCAAGGTGTCAGATTTACTGTGCGTGGTCATTAGCTCCCACGCCTGCTGGAAGAACAAAGCCTGCTGGAAGAACGAAGCTTGCTGGGCGTAAGCTAGGAAACCCAGGAGAAAGTATGGCAGCTGTAACCGTTGCAGTCTGCAAGCACTTTACGTGTGGTTTGTAATGCGCAGGTGCAAGGTCACAGGAAATCGGACCCTACTGGCTGTATGGTGATGTGATGTGCTACATCTATGCAACCGATGTGCAGAGGCTTTATCCAGCTCCTTAACAGCTGGGGGAATCCTGCACAGGGGCTGGTGGTTATATAAGGCCCAGAGCGCCTGATCTGGAGCTGGCTGAAGTCAGTGGGAAGCCTCTACTGGTTTCAGTGATCTTTGGATTAAGCCTTACCTGAGTGATTCCAGCTGGATGATTTATGAGACAGTCTCAGTGGCAGCCTTGATGAAGCTGGATGAACACTGTGCCTGCCCAGCCACGGGGTACATGCTGTACTGAGGTATCGGGGCCGTCACGGAAATGGGTTACACTCACTTGACTGGAAAAAGCCCATGTGTAACCAGAGCACAGGGAACTGAGTGCTTTCCAACGAGGGAAAACCAAATGCCACCTACTGCTTTGTGCCTCTTTCTGGGCAGGAAGAGATGTTCTCTGGCCATCAGGTTTTGTCATTTTTACATTAATGTAACCAATACTTGAAGAATTCAGGCTAGGGCTGGGCAGTGTGTATGCACAAGAGTGTGTGTGCATGTGTGAGACCGGAGGGGTGGTGTTTTTTTGAGAATTTCTTGCTGATGCATGTTGGTCTTGCACATCTGTGTGCAGCTGCAGTGAAGTATTGAGGCGAAATACTTCTTGAAGCGACAGTGGAATGACCTCTGCGATTTCAGTGTAATTGAGAGGAAAAACTGGCCCCTTGAACTCTCGAAAGAATAGCTCTCAGTCAGGTTAGTCTGTTTAGTACTCAAGGCGTGATTTTATGATTGGCTTACTCGCCACTGCCCCCATGGCATATTTTCATCTCTCCCTGGTGTCAGGGCTCTTTAAAAAATTAAACTAGCAAGTCAATCCAATTTGCTTCATTGCCATACAATCACTACTGCAGACATCAGGAAGGTCTTGGAGTCAGTATCAGACTGGTCTTTGTTTAGCTGAAGCTTAACTTTGGTTCTGAACCACAGCTTTGCTCCACATGATGCTCTCCTGCAAGGGACTGCAGGACATTTCACAGGGAAGGACATGTATTGGTCCTCCTGTTGTAGAAATACAGCAGAGAGAAATGGCTATCTAGCATCAAATCATGAGTCACTGAAAAGACTCTCTAAAACCACTGTCTTACTTTGTGGACTGTGTAGGATCTCCTGACTGGGGCAACACCTGTCCTGACTACAGGACTAATCTCCTTGCAGATGCTTAGTAAGACATTACTAAATATACTGTAAAAGGGAGAGACTCAAGCATTGTCTACATTTACAATGTAAAGAATTACAAATGGAAGAACTTTTCATGTCATTTAATACATATGCTCTATTCCTTATTGTATTTGAATTAGTGTTACACTGACTGTAGCAGGAAGCTATTTAACACTCTTGTGGATAGGGTGTTCAGGAAAACACTACCATTAAACTCTGTGGTTCATCCTAACATTAGTTACTAAAGGCAGTTAGGTAAGATTTTTTTTCCCCCCTAACTACTCAATTACAAACTCTTTCCAGTCTGTCATTTAAACTGTTTTATAAGGCAATGAATGTGGTTCACTTTCATGGACATATGTTAGGGAATGCTCATAGAAACAACTCAGTTTGCAGATCGGGGATAGAAGCAGCCTCCAGCAGGCTGAAAGTCTCCTGGGGTGGTAGCTCATTCAATGCAGTTAAAAGAGTTAATCCCAGAAGGTTAATCCCCAAATTTATATTGGCACAACTGAGAAGAGAAGCCTAGAGAATTTCAGTCCAAACAGGTGAAAGCAAATGCAGAAAAGGAATTTAACATGGCTTTTATTGTAAGAGTGCTCCCACTGAGGCCGGTGTAACTGAGATAAACATGCTAAGAAACAATTTACCAAGCTAAGAAAGTAAAACCAGCAGGATCAGACAGGTATGTCCTTGTAGGACTTAATGAGAAGTGTGTTGGTTATCTTCTGGACAGGTAAGACAGGATACATTTGTTGCCACAGTATCTTAATACTTATGGAGAGCAATAAAATCTTATCCATGTCAGCCACAGAAAGCGGACAATTTGCATTCTCCTGTCCAGGACAGCTCAGGTGAGGATAAGTGAGTGTTAAGATTAGATCAACACTGAATGACCACAGATAGCTTTCCAAATCACTTCTTGTTCCTGAAATGGAGTCATCTCTGGTACAAAGTGTACATCAGAGACAAACATAGTGATATCAAGGAGCTGATTGGGAAAGGTAACCAATTCTTTCCTGTCAGCCATTAAAAACCCAAACTCTCAGAAGGCAGAGATTGTGTGGTTGTTCCTAATAATTCAGAAATCTTAAATGGGTCTTCTTTCCTTTCATTAAAATGAGAGTTTAGAAATGAACTTACCTCGTTCCTTTTTATTTATCCCCTGCTTTTTGAAACATTAGGACTTGCCCAGGTCTTGCTTCAAAATACCTATCTAAATTTTTATGAAGAGTTTTGAGACCATGTTTAGATTCAGGCTTATGTAAGTGAATGAACAATATGATCTTAATGTAAATTTTCAAGGAGTGCATGTTTAAACATAAGAGAAGCTGACTGCACATGCCTAACACAGAATTTCCCAGTGTTCACAATCCGTTATTTCAGAACACTACTTCCAAAAATGTTCAGTCTCTGTCCTCTTGAGGACTGTACCCTTGTCTGGTCCAAGCCTCTCTTGCTACTTGAAAGAAGAGCTACAGTGCTTTTATCTCTCCATGCTCTCTTCATATATCCTGTAGTTCTGAATATTTTGAGGGTTTCTGCTCATCTTTCCATAGAATATTCACATTCTGGAAGAGCTGAGACATGACATCTTCTGCCTAGGAGTTAAATATTTTTTAAAAATGAATAAATAAGATTAGAAGTCCATGAGGATTGAGAACAAATTGAGGCAAAGTTGCTCCAGCTGTTAATCTGTCTTCACAGCTACCTTGAATTCCAGGACTGACAGGAAATATTTGGATTGTCAAAATGAGTTTGGCCCTGCATTTTGCCATGAACATGGTTTCTGGAGTTCTCAGAGCTCATTCTTAACCCAGACAGAAAAGCATGATCCAGTGGCTCATTAAAGCATGCCCTACTGCTGTCATTCTCAAACAGGGTGGATACTAGACAAATCTTTGCCATTGTAGCATTTCAGATGCCCTGGAGGAAATAACCAAACATATGCAAACCTGAGCAAAACCTCACAGCTTAGTTTTACAGCCATTGTGTGTTTTGCAGATTATATTTTCTTTAAATGTCTTGATGGAGGAATGTTTTATAAAAGAAGCTTTGTTCTTCCAAATAGCTAGACATGCAGAATGTAAACTTAACTGAGCTAACCCCACTGCAATTCCTAAGCAGACAACAAAATGGGCTCCTTAGTATTTCAGATATTAATCCCACGTGTATGTTAAGATCATTCTTTAATCTTTGTACTATATCTACCATACCAGCCAAGCTTTTAGGAGGAGAGCCCAAATCCAGCACCCAGACAGTTGGCAAAATGCCACGTCTTTCACCTTTTTCAGCAGAGTGGCAGGTTTTCTTTGGAAGCACCAAGGAGTGTTGGAAATTCTTGGGTGAAAAGTGCCTCCCCCCAGCCTATAATCAGCTGACCCACCTACCTCCATAGAAAAGTCTACTTTTCTGTTTCCTACTGTATTTTTATTAGTTTTAACTAGACTGAAGTCTTTGATGAACTGGATCTTATTTAAATACCTAATAGATATGGACATTGAGGCACAGCTTTTGGTGCTTGTTATTTTCAATTTTAGTATGCATATTTAAAAGGACACCATCTGAGAAGTAGTACAACATAATATTTTATCATGGTTTTCAGAATTAGACCGAGGCATAGGCACTGCACAAAGAAAAACATGAGGGTGAAGGAATGTACCTGGTATAGTAAGTATGTGTCAATGGCTGTCCTGTCATATCTATGTGAAAAATGACAGCTCTTTAATATCTTATGTGCAAACTGGCAGTATACGCTCAATTAAGTTAGGGTAGCCTGAAGCTGTCTTGCAGCTCTGTGCATCTGCTATTGTACCTTCAAACAGTGTAAATCATATCTATCGTCAGAATTCTCTCATACAAAAGACTTCAGAAACTTGAAATGTGAAAAGCTACATTAATTGGCGTAAGCTTTGCGAAGGCACAGAGCCTTTGAACTTCCCATAGCAGCCATGGCTGAGCTGTTTGGCATCTGTGACTATAGGTATATAGTCCCTTGGTGGCAGGCACAACACCTCAGCTTCTTCTGCAGCGTTTTCTGTCCCTTGGCAAGGAACACATGAGCCCTTAATGCAGGTTACCTTTTGCAAAAGATCAGTTAACTCAGTATGGCAGAGGCAAAAGTCACTGTCCTAAAATAACCCAGAATAAAGGAGAGTCATTTCTTTGTTGCTAGGACAAAGTTTTGTTAGACTCTTTCTTAGGTATGGCCCTCCCCCATCTTCATCTGTCTTGACAGACAGTGTCAGTTGTCAGATAGACCTGCATAAAGCATTGGTGCAGCTTATTAGATTCCTAGGCCAGTCTCTCTTTGTAAATGAAAACAGTTAATCTGTGTTTCTTCCTAGAGAGTAAGCATATGATTGACCTCTCAGCTGCTTAGACCCTGTCCATGTGCCTGATGTCCTGATGCAGCTGGTGCAATAAGGCAGGGCTGAGTTCATTGAATTAAGGCTTGTCAGGCCATAGGATTTTGTATATCTTATCAGGCCTTGATGCCTTTTCAGATGGAGGGTCATCAAGTGCTGCTCATTCCTATTCCTATTGCCTATTCCTTCTGACAGCCGCTGCCACCACAAGTTAGTTTGTTAGTGCAGCCATCCCTGCTGTTGCCAAAGAAGGACGCTGGGAGCAAAGTAAGCAGGGTTGCCCCACGCTACCTCCCTGCTGCAGCACCTGCCTGGCCCCATAGGATGAGCAGCTACTTGTGGATAGTGGGTCAGGGCCTGGACTTGGATTGGGGCTCCTGAACGCAGGTTTGAACTGCCCTGCCCACATAGTAACACCCTGCCCACGTAGTAACTCAATATTGCCTCTGGAAGAGGTGTTGAGTAGAGGTGGAAGGAGAGCATCAGTGTTTTTTAATTTGTTCTTTTGCTTTAAGCAGAACAGAGTAAGTGAAAATCAGTCTCTAAAACTTCAAATTTCCAGACTTGGTTACATATGATCTCTCAGCTATAGCATTAGAATGCCTTCCTTTTAGTGAATAAAAACATTGTAGGACTTCTTGTTCAGTTGTGTCCATTCTTCAGGGCATTCTAGGTTTAGAAAGGTAAAAGTTATTAGATAGATGCTCCAATTTTTTTACCCAGCTTTGGGACTCTTGAAAGAGTGACATGAAAATTAGTTCAGCCAGTGGGTTTCTAGGAGCATCTGCTTCTCAGTGTGAGTTTGCATTTTATTAACGTCTTTATGATCTAATATCTGAAATTAATGCAGATAATCAGAAGATTAGATTTTCCTTTAAAAAGCTGAGGCCAATTTGTTTGCAGGGATAATAGATTAAATGAAGTCAAATGCTAATAAGTTTTACAGATGAATAAGCATAGTATGTAAACACTATCAAATTGCTGGCAGCTTGGGCAAAGTTACCCTTTCACAGTTCAGTTGAAAGAGCTATAGAGGAAAAACGTGATTTGCAAATGAAACTCCAAACTGATTTCAACTTGCAGAAGCATCTCATTTGGTCTGTTAGGTCCTGCATTTTTGGCTTTGTGCCTTTAAACAAAGCTTTAATTACTGAAGATAAATGTTTATAAGCAGCTTTATTTCTCTCATCATAACCTACTTATTAGCTCACGCTAAACAAAGAAAATCCTTCTTGCCAGCAGATTGTCCTTGTGTGATTAAGGTCTTTCACAGAACGAATTGAGATGTCAGATGGATGCGATTCTTGGGCAACTTAGTTCATCAGTACACGGATCAAGAAATTTTCCTGCCCAGAAATAAGGTCAGCGGACAATTGCTGCTTAGAAAAGAAGTCTGGTGACAACGTGGTCCCCAGGGATGCAGGCATGGAGAGTGAGCAGAAGGTGCAGTTAACAAAGCCAGACAGCTACAGGTTAGAAAGCACAACAGTTGTGTCAGCTGTGCGGCTGGGCCCTTCTCTTCCTGGGGGGGCAGGGAGGGTAATGGGAAGTGGAAAAGTAAGCAGGATGCTTTTCTTTTGGTTTATTGGAAAGTATAAACTAATGTGTAGTGTATTTAATAGTTAAAGGTCAGCTTCATCTCAGCTGACATTATAGATGTTGTTTTTCTCCCCTTTATGTCCAAGCCTGTTGGTTTGACTAAATAAACTTGTGTATTAATAGTCTTAGTTGGATAGGGCTTTAGAAGTCTGTTGAAGGAAGGCCAGTAAGTTTGTCATGCTGACATAGCAAATCAAGGGAAGGCCATAACTCAAAAGCTATTTGTGACTGTCTTTGTTTAAAAAAAAACAAACCAACAAAACCAAACTTTTTCTATCCAAATCCCCCCACTCTGATATTAGCTGAAAACATGCCTCAGTTTGTTTTTACAGAGGGAACAAAAATTAAGCCAACAATAATCGCTGCTCTAGCAAGAGGTTATCTTCCAGGCAGACTATATTTTTCTTATGATGAGGCCATAAGAGAGTTGCTGGAAACTGGTACTCAAAAGTGGGGCTTCTGCAGTGGTTTTGCTAAGTTACTTCTCCATATTAGTAGTTCTCTTTTCTACCAGCATGAGACAGCATCTTGTCTACCATTGTTTAAACTGATTCACTTGAACAAAAGCTCACTTCTTTGTGATCCCTCTTCTTATGAATTAAACCTGATATGTATCATTGTAAATTTTTATATGTCAATTAAGTGCACACAGTGGAAAATAACCAAATTACCATGACTCAAGTTACTGCTTGTCGCTGAGCCTTTGGCAAAGGGGAGTATCTTATTGTAAAACAGCATGGGAGGGTAAGTCCGTTTACATTTAGACTGGGAGGTTTGCATAGATTTAACTCACTTAGTTTCAAACCACATTTGAGGTAAACTTCTGCAACTTCTGTGTACAGACAAGGCTCTTGTGACTGTGGTGAAGAGCGCTGGTGTTGGGCTGGTGTGCTGCCCGCTAAAGGTGTCTGTGTAGATCTTCAGTGTAGCATTTTTCGTGCAAATCCTGCCTCTGCTTACAGCTGCTTGCTTCTTCTGTGAACATGGCTCTACAGAGAGATTGGAGGCTCAGACACAGACCTACTTGCAATCCCTTCATGTTACCATATTGTTTGAGGCCAGGTATAGATTAGGGAAGGGCTGGTATTAGGTGGGTGGATCAGGTGTTTTGCCTCTCCACCAACCTTTGCTGACCACATGGCAAGAGACGGAGAGTTTAGAGACTTGCTGCAAGCCTCTATGGAATTAGCAAATGGCTACAGATATTCATGGTCATGGCAGTAGGATTCCTGCAAACTCCATGATTGTTAGCTTGGACTACTGCAACTAGCCGTTTCAAAGGAGTATCCTGCAAAGATAAATGGAGAGATAAACTAGAAAGAAAAATCTGAGCAATGTGACTTTTAAAATTTGCAAATGAGCAAAGCACTGCAGGAGTGGCTCAAGAACGTATGCACCTAACTGCTTGTTCACAGGACGTACAGCTTCTTACAGCAAAAGGGTTTTTCTAACCTAAATGTAGTAGCTTAATTTCCAAAAATATGCCTTTTCTTTTTCTTTTCCCCAAGTTAAGCAAAATTGCGACTTGTACAAGCAAACAGTACTTACAGGAGAAAGCTAGTTTCATTCATAAAATTGCCAGCCCTCCAGTGATAGAGGGAAGATGAAATGCTCTGTGTATCAATCCTGGACATTTCTGAAAGGAATTGTTATAATACAGTGTGAGAATGGTACAGCAGTGAAGTTGGCCCTAGTGCAGAATGCTAGCATGTCCTCTAATATAAAGAATCTATATTTGGGGCAGAGAAAAGGAAGGAGGAAGGTATAAATGGCTTTTTGAGCAATAATTTTTTTGGTGAGAAAACCACACCTCATAAATTTTTTCAGTGGCTACAATCTAAATTCAAAATCTCAGCAAATACTAGTTATCAGATTTTCACAAAAACGCTCTCAGTGGAAAGTCAGCAACCAAAAAAGATTGTCTCTACTCCACCCATTGATAGCTTATCAGCTCTCAAGAAGACCAGACCACAGTGGAGACTTGAGTGGAGAGCCCTTTTCTTGATATTCTGTACCTAGATGATTTCTGTCCTTATGCCCCCTCATGAGATGATTATGCCATTGTATTCAGATGGCAGATCATGCCATCTCTTGAGATGAAGTTCCCAACATCCAGTTGAACACCCTTTTCCTCATGCTAACAACTTCTATGACTGGGCTGAAAGGAAAAATTCGTGTTGTGCATTTTTACAGGTGAAGTGGCTGAACAGGTATTTTCACAAGTGCATGCAGTCCCTAGCAATAACAGTATTCTAGTTTCTTTGAAACTGGTTTCTTTTTACTAGTCTGTACCTGCTAAGCTCAACAATCTCCGCAGCTTCACAAACTCATCTTCAGCCTGAGCAAAATGACAGCTTTTTCTGGGCCCCGTTACGCAGAACATTCCCGAGATTCTCCAGCTGACTGTTACTGCAGTGTCTTAATAAGGCAGCGCAATAGCCCCGAAAGACAAGGAGGTGGCTTTTCTAAACACTCGCTACACATAGATTCCTTTTATGGTCCAGTTTGTGCAGTGGGGTATTCCACTGAAGGGCAGCAGTACAGATAGCAAAGTACGTCCCGCTGCAGCACGCGTTTTGAACACAGACATCATGTGTCTGGTGCCACAAGTACACGCTGCTCTGAGAAGGGGCTGAAAACCAGCTGGGTAGGGAAACGTAGAAAGATGGAGAAAGCAGACTGTGAAGTGCAGTATCTTGTGTGGATGCCATCACTATTGCTGCGCTCATGCCAGCTGCAGAATGTAGTTGCAAATGTCATGTGCAGAATACATGTGCGTGTACTGGATTGGATTTTGTAAAAAATGCCCCATAGGAAGCTCCTCAGCAGGGTTTCTTGGTTCAGGTCACCTCATAGCAATTCCAAGGGCAAATTTTCATGTCATGCCCATGAATTTGGCTTTTCATTCTTGCAACAAATGGGATAAAATGCTAATGACCTTTTCAAACCAGTAAGTTATGATGGCCTGAGGGGTTGTCTCTAATGGAATGCCACAAGATGAAATTGTTTAAGCAAAAGAGTTTTTTCCCCCCTTTCTCTCCATACAAGCTAGTAAGTCTTTTCCCTCATTAGTGTGTAATTGTCATCTTGCACTGGAGGGTTGCATAAGTTCCTCTGGGCCTATTGTCTTATTTCTCACCAAAGTGTTTTTTGCAATGAATGAGTCATTTTAATATCCTAAAGAGAAGGAATATATTGGTGATTAATTTAATATGAGAAAAACCTCTACTAAACAATGAAAATCTCATCATGTTTTGTCAGACCTGAATGTATATACAGGATATACATAAATTGAATGAAGAAAATAAATCTTCAAGGCAAACCAGAAATATTTAGGCGTATTCAATAGATCTGTAATCTAATTTTTCTTTTACTGATTACTGTCAGATGGACTAATACAGTACCTAATAAACCATGAAGACAATGAAAGACTTTAATTGTGTCATCAACTCTGACACTATTTGAGAAGAGAAGCACTTTAAGGTGTTGTTTTGATGACTCACATCTTAAAAGTCTAACTTTCTTCATCTGTTTCTCTGTTGTTTAGCTGGCTCCATCCTGATTTCACCTATCGTGCTCACATCATACTTACAATGAGATCCTGATGTAGTGACTTTGATATCATTATAGGTCTTGCATGTTTGTGGTTACACTGGCTTGGGGGAAATACGACTTTCTCAGTCTGTCGGCTGTATGGTTTTGCTGGATGTAATGTCTTGCTTTGAGAAGATAAAGGCATAAATGCACAGAAGTGGAGCAAAGATCACAACACATGCAGTCTGGTTGATGAAAGCTTTTAAACTCTTGTCAGTGCTTGCTGATATCAGAAGAATTCCAAAACAGAAACATATTTTAAATAATATGGTTTAGAGCAGGAAAGGCTTAAGGAAAGTTTTAGCCCTCTGGCTAAACTCAGAGAACCCATTTAATGGGCTGTGTCATACCTTCACAGTGCTTGCATGCTATGTTACATACAGTGTATAACAACTCATTTCAATCTGAATCCTTTTTTCATTGGTTGTGTGTGTCTGGCAATTACTTTGAATTTAAGCGCTTGGTATAGCTGAGAGCAGAGATCAGCTGTCCTGTCCTCATTCTAGTGCTGGAATAAAATATTGGTAAGATGTCTTGGTGACTAGGAATGACTTTTCCGTAACCAGCCCGTCTTCCCGTATTTATTGGTCGTTCTTCCCTCAACTTGGGCTATACCCTGTCATCAGTTTTTAAGCCAAATTCTTTATGAAAGTCAATAGGGAGTCCTGCACAAAGGGAAATGACATAATGTTGCCCTTTAGTCCTACCTACAGAGAAGCAGACTTGGGAAACATGCACATTTTCCTAATTACCAAGCACTGAATTTACAGCATGTGTTCATTTTCTATCGACATCCGGCAGCTACCCAACATATTGTAAATTTGTGTTCAAGACAATTGTTTTTAATAAAAATATTCTGAATGTTGTCTTTATTTGGATTGCATGTGGTAAATGTTGAAGTCTTCACTGCTCTGAGGTAAAGAATGTGCCATTTTTATGAAAGACAGTGAATGTTTTTAGCTAAGATGTCTCCTTGTCCCACTTGAGTGCACAATGAATTTGTAGGCTGCCACCTTTTGTTCAAGCAGTAACTGCGTTTTACTAGAGATATATGTCTCTATAGTTTGTAAAGCGCATTTGGTATGAAAGATGCTTTTGTAAATGTAAGCTATTATCATCTGACCTGTCAAATTTGGGTGCAGGTACTGTACTAAATGGCCCACTTTTATAGTGTCTTCAAGCCGCTTTTCTGCAGGGCCAGATAAACAGAGCTGCAGAAGGAGTTTAAAATGAAGACCTTTTTAATAAGATAATCTCTTTGCTAGTTAGAATTAGGATTCAGACTCTTTAAACCTTAAGTACATAAGTAAACGAAGTAAGTATGTAAGTGTAAGGACATAAACATGAAGAAAGTTGGCCAGAAGGGATTGCTTCCAAAGGAGCCACAAATGATCCCTTTGTTGGGAAGAATAAAGCCATTTTAACTCTTTTTTACTCCTTCCTTTAGCACTACAGTGCCTGTCTTTTGATATAAACTGCTTGTATAGCCCCATAACCATAGCATCTGAGGTCTCGTCAATTATTTACTTCATGTATATATCCCTGCATCATCCAGGTAATGTGGTAGTGCTGTTCCCTTTGCTTTCCTGATAGGGAACTGAGAGACTCCATGGCATAGCTAAAAACCTAGCAGAGGGAATGGATGAATCCTTTTGCTTCACTCTTTGTTTATTGGATTCTTCTCCAAGCTGCAGAATTTGGAGAATGATGTTGAAACCACCAAGACCCAGAGGTTTTCAGCACTATCCTTTAGGGTCAGGACTTTTTTTAGAAAGAGAAGCCATGAAAAATGAGATTTGGGGGTAGGCTGTAAGAATCCACCTCTACAAGTTTTAAGGTCTTTAGATTGGAAGTTGGCTCACCTCTGATTACATTTAATAACAACTCTATGTACATTTTATTGCATGGAAATTTGGATTCGGAGCCGTTGTTTATCTTCGCCACTAACTGACTGTTGACTCTTGGATGTTGATATAGAGATGTCATGGAACAAGCTTTAAGTGCGTTGGCTGGTGATTTCCCCTGGCAAGGAATGAAGATTAGGTTGATAACCTGATAATACTGGAGCTATTAGCTGTTGTGTGGCTGGCACTGAGATGGCATGAGCTGATTTGCACAGCCTAAAAAGTATTTGTGGGGCAGCTCTATTCTTAATTCCACAAACACTTCCAGCAGCTGGAGAAGGGTAACAGCACCTCCTGTAGCTCCTTTCCACTGTTTTTTTGTGGCATTTCATCTGGTATACCTTTTGTTTAAGGATGGGCTGCAATATTTGTTACATGTTGGTTCAAGCTTTTAGTTATGGCTTGAATGGTCAGTGGATAGGGCACTTTAATGCATTGCAGAGTGTCTGTGTGAGAGAAGGACGTGGAAAACATCTGGAGACTTGTTCTGGCCAAAACTAACAAACATGATGCTGATATTTTTTGGGAAAGCAATCAGAAAATAGGGCAGGAATAATACCAGACCCTTTGATTGAAGGTACATTTCTGCCATTTGTGAACTGGATTCACCATCTGGGATAGCATCTATGGCAATATCAGATTATTATTCTTACTCTGTTTCTTCTTTTTTTAAAAAAAAAGCCAGAACCATGTCCCTGTTTCTTGTAAATGTGCCTTTGCCATCACGGGTTTAGGCTGTCATAACACATTTTACCTCAAGCTCCATCTTTAATCACTTAGTGGCAGACCTGGGAATAGAACCCACGTTGCAGCCACTGGACCACATTGTCTAACTAGAGCAGGAAACAGCTGTGAGCTTTCTTACAGTGTAGCCTGATCTGCAGTTTGCCTGCAAGCTGTATTTTGGGCATCTCATAAACTAGGGCAAATGCAACTTCACCTTTTAATAACCAGCAGTATGAGTTTCAAAAGACGAAACTGCTTGCAACCTTGTTTGCGCAGAATGGAACATGGCAGTTCAGACTGCATTTGTGAGTGAATGTTGTGAGCAGATAATAAATTAAGACTTTCAGGAAAAAAATAAGTCACTTATGTAACTCAACTCCATTTGCTAGACTTCCTCCTCCCTATCTCCACTCCCTATTATTTATCAATTAAATATGCTGTGAGTAGTGAGCTGCCGACCACAGAATTGGGGAGGGGGTGGGATAATAGTTATTATCCTGTTCCAAAAGCCATAATACTGGATACCAGAAAGAATGAGAGTCAGATGTAGATGATGCTGTTGAGTTGCCATTGGTAGAACAGAATGTACTGTACTATCCAGCTATGGTCTTTGCTTTGTCTAAAACCATATACTATGGTTGAAATGTCGATGTCAGTCTGTAGCATTTGTGTGGTTTATAGGCTTCTCATTACGTTGCTGAACTGGGTGCAATAGATTAAACTACCATTAAAATTCCATGTCTCAAAACAGTTTATTTTGCTGTGCTAACTTTCCTCTGCTTCCACATAGAGTTACAGACAAGCGAAGAGAGTCTTATCATTCAGGCAGTCAAAGATTCCTATTTGTTATTCCTTATGTGGACAAAAGTCATATTGACTTAAATCTTACAAAAAATGGATGAAAGTATGTTTATTTTTCATGAAAGCCTATGTTGGTAGAAGTTTTCAGTGAGTGTTTGGGAGCTAGAAAAGAATACTGAAGACTAGAAAAGTTATCCCATACCATTCTTTACCAATAAAAATGGGCAGGAGGGGGAGGAGGAAAAGTTCTACATTTCCTGCAAGGCGACAATGAGCAGCTATAGTTTTCTCCAGATGGAGAAAACTCTCTGAAGTGGTAAAATTATTCCATTAAGAAATAAGAGTAGTGGCCTTGCTTACTAGTACTGAGCTCTGAACAGCAACTTCTAAGGGCAAATAATGAACAGGCCAAATGCTCTCTGTTTTGGGGGGGATGGGGTAGATGTTATCACTGTGAAACATTTGCTGCTGCAATTTGAATCACTTGGCTGCTCAGACTCTCTCCTTTGCAGTAGCTAAAGCATCCTTAGCAGCCTCTCTTTTTCGATTGGGTATACTTAACTTTGAATCAGTGGTGTTTCAGGTCTATCTGGAGTTACAAGTTAGAGACTAGCACCGAAGAATCTGAATCTGAACTTAAAATGAGTTTAAGCTGTTATTTTTTTTCTTGAACAGAAACAGTCCAAATCATTACTTTAAAGTCTCTAATTCAAATCTTAACTTTATTTGAAGTAGCCAAACCCAAACCAAATGAAAGCTGAGCTGAAAAATATATATTACTTGTATTTGGTGATCAGAACTTGCATTTTGCAATCAGAGCTGTACTCTAAAGTCCCTTGTACATATGCACTAAAGAGAAGGGTCTTTCCTCCTAAATTCTTGCAGTCTAATGAGTTAGCACTGGGTGAATACAGCTGATAGAAATGCAAGTGGTGACAAAATACACAGTAAAAGTCAGGTAGTTATAGCTAGCATGATCAAACTGTGTAATTAGCTGTTTAGCCATCAGGAAATGTGATCCAAGCATTGCACTGAAGGAAGGGCTTTATAGGGAGATCGGAAAAGGGACAAACCAGGATCTCTCTCACATACCTCTACACTCCAAGATATGCATACTGAGACCTGAAGGAAAAAAGAAAGGATATACTTCCTGGGTGGGATTAAAGTGGACTGTGGTGTTACTTTTCCTATTCATATCACAGATGTACCCTGCCCTAAAGACTTGTCTGCAGTACCTGCAGTCTGGTACTATGGGGTATCTCAGCAAGGTCTTCCATTGATTTAAACAGTTTATTTTCAAATGGTTCTTCAAAATTTGTTTTGCTTTGTTTAAAGCTGAAGGCATGAATATAAATTGGCAGCCACTGGAGTGATCAGCCCCTCTTTCTTTCAAGGTCTGCAGATGATTCCTGTCCTTCTTTTCCTCTCTGTTCCCATTCTGTTTTGAATGTCAAGTGCCTCAGGACTGATGAAGCTTTCTGTGTGAGGCAGCGATTGCTTACTTGAAATCTTACTTTGAAATCTCCATTGGTCTCTAACTGGGCTCTGAAGAAGCTGATCTGTGTCCGCTCTCGAAAATGTCACCCAAGGTTCCTACTACTGCCAGTGGCTGCACTGTATCCTTACTTACACTACATTTTTCCCTCCCCCAAAGACCAACACTGGCAAAAAGATTTCAAAGGAGAAGGGGCTAGCAGAAAGCATAGCTTTTTTTAAGTGTTTCCTCTCCAATGAGTTCCTGGCAAAACTGTTCCTCATGACTTCTGCTGGAGCTTGGGCAAGCCCCAGTTGGTTTCCCAGTGCTGTGTGGCATGTGCAGGGCCCCAGCATGTTCTTCCCCTGCTTCCCCCAGCTGCTCCCAGCTCGGGGCACTTGGCTGCACAGAAGCCCCAGGGCTCCCATGGAAGTGCTGAACAACCTGCATGTTCTGTATTTCAGCTCAGCACCTTGCCTTCCAGACAGTCGGATGTTGGCCTTTATGACAATGGGTCATTTGGCTTGTGATAAACACCAAGAGGGTTTTTTTTTCCCCCTTTAGTGTTTAATACTCAATTGTCAGCATCCAGGAAAGCAGTGTTTAGACTGCACTGGAAACAGATACCAATATAGCTAGCTGACGCAAGAGTGGTTTATTTTCCATTTTAATAGTTCTTTAAACAGGTCCTGCATTCATATACAGCTCCTTTGTTGGAATAAAAATCTTTGTCATAGGCTACCAGACAGCTATAAATAGCCGTGGCGAGTATTAATGCTGAGGATAATCTCAGGAGAAGATATTTTTAACTTTGCACATTGTTTAGAATAGGAAATTCTTTTAATGCCCACATTTTCCATTCCCAGTGCCATTAGCTTTTCCCCACCCCCTCTTATGATGTGTGCTTTGCTCTTTCTTTTTCTTCTCATTTCCTTTAAGGTTCAAGGTTACAGCCAATCTGCTCTAGAGGCAGACTTGAGTTTATTATTTTTTTTAAAGAAATGCTAACTTTGGCCTTTTGTGACTGTGTGGGAATTCAGTTCATTTCATGGGGCTATCAGAATGTAAACGAGATATCTCACTAGGCTGTCACCACAAATTGGGTAATGAATGAGCACTTTATTTCTCTAGCACATGGAACTAATACGCTTGTTAGAATAACAGTGGCCAATCTATTTTATACTCCCACAGAAAGTATTCCACTTTTTTGGCAAGTTTGTGTGAGTTGCTACTTGTACCAGTACTAGTGTTAATGCTGGGCAAAAAGAAAAAAAGCATGCTGAAATGTACTTGCAACTTAAAAATATGGCCCCCAGCAAACCCCATTCCCACACAAATCAATAAATAATTGTATTCCACGTTTATAGTCAAATATTGTGTTAGCCTGAGAGAAAGTGTTGTGTAGATTGTGGGCTAAATTCACAGCAGGTATAAGCTGACACAATTTAATGTACAGCCTTTGAGAGAAGTTGAGAGAAGTTGTGCTTCACAGTTACCTGTAAACAACTGTGCAGTCTAATCAGGCTGTTTTATTTATTTATTTATTAACACCAACGTAACTTAATAGCCTTGATTTTATTATCAAAAGAGACTGACGCATGCAGACAGTCAGGGTTAATGGGAATTAGGTACCTTTGTAGGGTGAGAAATCCTCTTTCTCTCTGTTGACTAAAGAGGGAGCCTAGATGATTGCCATGAGGTTTTAGCTAATTATTTGATGGATAGAGTTAGGCGAGGTGTGTCCTGTCCAAAGAACTGGATTTTAAAAGGTAATACCTCAATTCTCAATACCTTGGAGAAATGGACAGGCACCTTGTGAGACTGTATTTGAAATCTCCATTGGTCTCCAGTTGGGCTCCAAAGAAGCTCATCTGTGTCCACTTTTGAAAATGTCTCCCAAGTTTCCTATTACTGTCAGCAGGTGCAGAGTGTCCTTTTAGCCCCTATGGAGAGAGTAGTGGTTTTGGAAGTGAAGGACGAATGTTTTAAACCTCGCTTCCTCTGTAGAGGTGATAGAATAGGATTTGTGACTGGTAGCTCACCTGCCCGGTTTGTTGAACAGTGCTGTTGACTTAATGGAAATTGCATTTGTGGTTTTGGCAGCTTACGTTACTATTAAATTTGGCTATTACATTTGCCACATTCATATGTATGCAGATGTGTATATATACCCTGCAGTTTTGAAACGCTGCCCTGTTTGAGGCAGGGGTTGGCAGCCACATGGCCCACTCCATGTACGAATGGTGAGTAGAGAGAAGAAATTTGGAGGACAGGAAAACTGAAGCAAACCCTTTTCAATGCAGGCTGCAACTTGATTTGAAAGACCTGCAGAGTGAACGATATAACAGTCACAAAGATTAGGGTTTAATTTCCTACCCGTAATGTTGTTTGCCTGAAGATCACAGAATATTAAACAACTACTAAATCGAAAATATGACCTTCAGAGTTATGTAAACATTAGTGAAACATACTCGTTGCTTGGTGCTCAGCTAGATCCTGTTGGAGAAATTGTTTGTGGGGTACCTCAAGGATGGTACTAGGATGTTCTGCACAAAGGCAGCTGATGATCTACCCCATGCGGATTATGGTAGTCTTGGAAGGTCTTCACAGAAAACCATCAATGATCCATCTGGGAAAGAGCATGGGGGGAGTATAGCTAATGACTGTGCAGTAAGTTCAGCTACCTTGGGACACCTCCTGCCCTGGGCTGCAAAGGTGGGCAAGAACCAGCAGCAAGCAGCTGGACACAGGTCTCGTTTTATTCCTTACCCTAGGGTCAGTACCAGTCACATTATTCCAGTGGGGAGGCCAGAAACCATTGGAGGTCAGTACAGAGAAAGGTGATGGATCATAGCCACGTAGACTTCTCTACTCCAAAGTCAAAGTCAAAGACGTCATGAATGGAAGTTTTCTGCATGTGCCATAGCCCTGACTGAAAGATGGCTTGGCTGAGTTAGCTTGCAAGGGTGCCAGATGTAATGTGTCCACTAAAACCTGGCTGGAGACCACTGTTTCTCACATTCTTGGTTTATGGGATTTAGTCAAATGATTTCTTTCACAGTTACCTTGTCTTTCTTATCTGAGGAAACTGTGGCTATATTCAATTTTAGTATTTTGCTTCTCCCTCTGTTGTCTAGAATGTGACTATATCAAATTTCCCCTTCTGTCATGAACATTAGTAACTTAATTTTTTTTTTTACATGAAGTTTTTTTCAATAATAAAATCTCTCCCAGACTGCAGTTACATAAGATTTAAGGTCACAGTAATCATAGTAGAACCCATCTCACTTAGTAGGATTGAGCTCATGGAAATGAAAATGCCCCAGCAGGATTTTTTTGCAGGATTTTGCTACTGCACACGCAATTTGTGAGACTTTTGATCCATGAAAGATGACACCATTTTTAGGCCCACTGTACTGAGCTGTTTGTATCTTAAATTTTTTAGTTGTGAGGCACAAGTAACAGACGTGGGTCATTCTCTCAAAGCATAGAGCTAGGGATAATGTTGTAACTGCAGAATTTCATTGATACTGCTGTTTTGCACATATTCTTAGGGGTTTTGAATCCAAGGTGGCCTGAAATTAAAAAGTACCATATCTACAGGGGTACAGGGTCTTCTCAGAGGCGTTTTGTACTTTCGTTCCTTGTGTTCCCTCTACTTCCTTCCCACTGTTTTCTCAGCACCACAGAGTCCCCCATCTTTAGTTTGCAGTCATCCTCACAGGAATTATTCATGTCAGAGGAGGACCTGACTGCGGGTAGAGGAATGGCGATCTAGGGGGAAGCCATCAAACCGATTTGCTGTCTGACCAGCTGTACAACTCATGGCGTTTCATTTTCTTCATTTATATTCTTCTGCATCTGCTATTCTTTGCCCTCTATCCAGAGAAACTGGGAGTGTATTTTGTCTTTGAAAATTACGGCCTGTACGTGACTTTTCTCAGATGTCAGGACAACAAATTTAGTGCAGTTTCACTGACAGAAGGATGTGTTGCTAAAGGGACCTCCTGTTCAAAGTGAGACATGCTGCTCTGGACAAGAAAATACAATTGAGTCCTCAATAGTAAGAAGTACATCATAAACAAAAAGCCGCATCCACTCCCCTGCTGCTTATGGACTCCCCTCCATGAAGCGAATGCAGAGCATGATTGCGTGGGAACACTGTCGTTAGGGAAGCTGTATAAAGATTTAATTTGGCTTGATCTTCATGAGGGACGTGCTCGCATAACTACTTATTAAAGCAGACAAATAGAAGCTCCCCAAATATAGCCACTGCTTGACCAGACCTTCTGTTTTCTTCAGGAGCAGTTAGAGCTACTGATGGTTGATATAACTCATGTAGGGTATTCATTTGTATTACAGTTATTCTTCTCTGCCCAATGTATAGGGGAAAGGAGAAGTCTTTTACTTGGGGAATGTTCTCTCTTTGGGATGAGCTGTAATAACTTGCAATTGTTATCACTATAATCCTTTGCATCACCAGTGCCAAGATGGCAGTGGTCCCTTCAGCGCAGTCTAGAAGTCTTTACTCTGGTTTAAAAAAAAAAAAAAAAAAAAAGCAGTACTTTAAAAGCAGGACTGGACATAGGCAAAATGTGTGCACTTTTGGATTGCAGTGTGTTGTGCAATGGCAGATTGTCATCACCATGTTTTCCCTGGGTGAGGATGCCACCAATGCCTCCATGAGGGCTTCTAACCCATGTGGGGTTACAGTGCTTACACGTGTCCACAGTCCTTGCTCTCAGCCAGATTTAAGGGGTTTTTGAAGAGCTATGCTGTTTGGGGTCCTAAGTGCTTTTGAAGTGGCCCCTTTGCATTTCTGCAGGAAATCTACAGAAGGCAAGAGTTAATGTTTAGCCTGTTTGCATCAAAAGAGGTGCTATTTAATCCCACTGAAAAAGCATAGGGCCGGTGATTTCTGGCATGGCATGGTTGTGCTAGGAAAGGTGGAAAGCATGGGAGTCGTCTTCTCAATAATACAGCAAGACGATAGCAGGCTGCACTATGAATGGAAATCGCTAGAGAGGAGAAACACTGCCAGGACAAAAGAGACTCTGCTGAGTGATCTCTGTTGAAGGCATGTCTGGCTATGCCACCTCATTGCGTTGGTGAGAGATTGCACATATCTTCAAGTCCTGGGTTAAATCCTGGAAGCAATCTTTGTGACTACATTTGTTTGTGTAATATCTGTGTAATTGGATAGTTATATAAAATTATTTAAAAAATGTGTTTGACATAAGTAAAAATGCTTGTGTTTATTGTTGCTTTGAAACTCATGGGTAGCAGGATCTTGTAAATGTGGACAAAGGTAAAGGCACAGCAGAGTATCACAGTAACAGACTCAAGACTGTGCCAACAGTGGTTAATTTCTAAGGAAGCATTAATTTCCTCTTCCTGTTTTTCAAGAATTTTTATGTGTAGCAGATATGCTTCTGCTGCATAAACATTTTTAAAATAAGGGCTTTAAAGGGCACAATTGAGAGCCTGAATACAAATGTTTTGCTAGTACTTAAAGAATCTTTGTTTAACTCTTGCTTCCTATTTTTTCATATTGTAATCCAGCTCAAGCCAAGATCGGTATAGGACAGATGTGTGTGGGGCGGAAGGTGAAATTAATAATGTCTGCCTGTCCATAACCTGTTCTGTTTGTTTGGCTAAAACTTTAGCCAAGAAGAGCCAAAACAGCAAGGGGAAAGCAGACTGGTCTCTGCCCTGCTTTGTGTATTGTCAACAAACTTGTGGTTGTCATGGATGATTTTCTCTTTCTGGTGCTGATACAAGAAGGGAACGAACTCAACCAGCGATTTGAGATCCTGGTTTCGGGTGCACATCTCAGAATATTTGTTCTGGATACAATTGTCATCCAGCTTCAGGGGGAACAGAGTCGCCAGGTGACGTTTGTCTCTGAGAATACCGTTTGGAGGCAGCAAACACAAGTGCTGGGGGTGGGAACTGCATTTGGTTGCCTGGTAAATAGCTAGAGGAGCACAGTTGGCCTAAACTGGGGCTAAAATAGGCCCATGAACAAAGAACTGGTGCACCTGATTACTGCAAGGGTGATTTGGCATCACTGGAATATAAACCAAATCTGAATTATTTTCTTCACTGTTGCTCTTCACAGTCAATAACACCTGCTTAAACAGGTAGAGATAAATTACCGCATTTGGTGGAATAATGGGAAGTTAAAGAGAGTAAAATACTGTGTGTGCTGTTTTAGGCTGACAATTGAGAAGGTGATAATGTATCACCCAAAACAGAAGAACTCCATCTACCTGGGACTGCCCTCAACTGTACCATTGCTGGCAATATTTGAGTTGATGTGCATATTTGTGGGTGATGAGGCCGTTCCTCTGCTGCTTCTGCTGCAGCTGGCAAATTTGCTCTTCCTGTCACAGATGCAAAGAGCAGCAAAAAAGCAGTTGCTGTTCTCGGATCTTAGTCTGAGTCTGCAGGGTGGGCAGTTACATGTCTTGCTTCTGGTTTCTAAACATGAGCTCGGGGACTAAGGTGGACAAACTATGTGTGTGGGGGGAAAGGTATTCTAGCTTTTCAGTGTCATAAATTTCTTTGGCTGGTAAATTGTCTAAAAGAAAATGTATGTTGCTAAGAAGTTGTGAGATACATCAGTTATCTTTTTATCCACACATCTTTCCATCCGTGCTAGATATACTGCTCTTGAAGAGGGCTGTCATCAGAAAAAAAAGTGCATACATGTAGAAATAGGTCATGGCATCCAACTGACAGGCTACTCTCACTTTGTGGAGAGGGGGATCAGAAATGTCATCATCTAACCTACTTTTTAGAGAAAAGCTACTCCGCATGGAAGGAGATAGCTGGTAATTTGCCTTGATTAATTAAAGTGGTCTCTCTTTTCCAACTTGTATTTGTGAGTAAGCTGTTCACAAAGAAAGAAAGGTAAAGCAGACCATAAAGGATTTTAAATGCACCTTGTATTACACCACTGAAATATGTCACCTCAGTTGAAATAATGGACCATGTCCGAATGTATGAGACACGTCTCAGTTTCTTATGAGAAGGCAGATGGAGTGGCTTTTAACTTACAGCAACAAAGATGTGTGTCTGATTATTCTTATTGTTCAGATCTTGGTCCTGTCTCTGTTGCTCTTGGTTCAGTAGCACTGTTCCCACAAGCGAGGACACTTGGATGAGTTAGGCTCAAGTGACCTCTTCATCACAGACAGTTCCCTTTAGAGTCCTCTGCTTGGCTGTGACCACGGTCTTTGGGTTCTGGATGCATTCAAAAGATGGGACCAAATGAGGGTTTTTTCTTCCATGTGGAGTCCCTAGTTTCCATTGAAAAAGTTTGATTATATTGTTAAAGAATCTGATCGGCTTTCCACATTTGGGATGAAAATCTCTGTCTGCCACTGTTTAGAATACATTATTTTGTAAGCCCAATGTTGTCTTAAAATCTACTGGAAAAAAGCTGTTGAGTTGGGGTAACTTGTGTGAAAGAGCTGCCCTAATTGACGCTGCCATAGAAAGGCAGGGGATAGAAGAAATGTGTCTGCAGCTGTGGCTTTCCCTTGTTACTACTGATTCTTTTCAGTCTGTCATGTTGAATATATCTGGGTTCAGAAAATAGCAAAGGACTCCAATGCACAGACCGGAGATAGCAGAGTTAAGGATGCTCTGGGAATCTGATTCTGCATGATGAAGGTGTATTCTTATGATAACATATGTTTCTCTTCCTCTCCCTGTGTCTGATTTTTATAGATGGGCATGTACAAGGGCATATCCCAGACTGACGCAGAGCAATATGCATTGTATCTGCAAATGCTGGTATTATAAGCATGGATCAAATATATGTACATAAAAAGAGCTTGCTATATCTCTAGCCAGCCGCAGTGCAGAATTATTTCTGATCTTCCTGATAGTTGCACATGCAAATTGTACATGAGCTTAGTGTGTGCTTCACCTCTGGGTGTAAAAAAACCCCTATCCTTCTTTATTCATTACTAGCAGGCTCCAAATTGCAAGCCTGTTCTTGTTTTGTTTTGGGTTGAGCAGGAACTGAATATTTTTCATAACTTTAAGAATTCTTGTCTGTAGAAATTTTGGGGCAGAGAAGCATTTTATAAGGTTCTAATTCCTACTCCTGAAACAGTTTTTGGCTTCTAAGTGAGGTAAGTGTTTTTGGAGAATTTCACATAAGTAATTATGAAATAATATATTAAAGACAATGGAGAGAAAGCTGGAAGTAACTTGTTGGAAGTGGTGTAGGTAGTCCATGCTGTAGGCTGGAAGAAAACCACAATGGTCTCTAGGCCCTTCAGCTGCTGTTTAACTTTTTATGTTTGCTGTTCCTTTCACTGTGATGTTTGGGCACATCACACAGATGGAGGGATCACAATAATTGCTACTTAATTCAGCTGGTTTAGCTTATAAACTGTAGCTTATAAGGTGATGGGGTAGAAAAAGTAGTCCTTTGGCCCTCTCTTCGCTGGGACAGGAAACTCCTGAGAAAATAGGAATAGACCACTGCTTGTTTGATTCAGAGCATATGGCTGGGATGCTGCATGGGCTTTACATAGACCATGCAAGATTGGGCAAGGCTCTGTACACCCACTCCTTTAACTGTGCTTTAAAGAAGGATCGTGAAGCATCTGGCCCTCAACTAGAAAGTCAGAACTCAGGAAATGCCTTTGCTTGTAACATTTGCCAGCTGTGGTTTCTGGTATGTTGGTGGGTGGGTTCTGAATGTGACCATCTTGATAAGAAAATGCCTAAAGCCAGATCCTGTTCATCAAAGGATCGTTTTCTTTATCTCTCATTTCAATTAAATGTAGAGCTTCTAAAAACAAAAACGCACCGTACTCTTCTCAGAACTACATTTAACCTCTTAAGCCTTGTCATGTGCATCAGGAGTAGCCAGTTCATGGTTAAGGATAATGCTTATCTTCCCAGTTGAATCAATTTCCCTTGAGGTTTTCCAGAGAATTTTGTATCCCTTCAAATTTTGTATGTCACATCTTATCATAGATGAGATTTTTTTTCTAGGAAGATTTTAGAGGGAAAAATAACAGAAAAGGTTATAGAGTTTCAACAGTTGTCCCTATTTTGATTTTGTAAATGATAAAAATGTAAATATAAAAAGATTCTCAAGCCTAGGAATTATGATTCATGTTTTTCCTCCTAAAGAAGAATGGAGAAAGAAAACATCACATAATTTGATTGGGCTATTTAAGAGGTATATTGTCTAGGTTTTGATTTTGAGAATTGCACTTTTATAACTGTATTTGGGATTCAAATAGAAGGATGTGGACAAAGTTGGGTTTTGGAAAGGGATTATGTTCAGGAGCAATTGTCTATTTAAATAATACTCATAGGAATAAAATACTGGCACACTATCACACTATACTTGTTGCTTTTGTGTACAGTTTCTTGTGCTCTTTCCCCAATTGTCTGCTGTTCACTGTTCTTTGGGTTCAGATCTGTCCCAGGCTAAGTGTTTGATATAAAATCACTAGTGTTAGGGATGTTCATTAAAATCCCATGATGTATAATGCAGAGGGAGTCTTTCTTTGCCCAAGGAAGTGTTTGTGAGAGGAAGGACCTGCTGTTGGTCTCTTCCACAGCCGAGGGGAGGCAATGCCACCAGGGCCTGCTGGGGGCCCGTGAAGCCAGAAACGTGCATTCCCCATCTGCCATGGATGCCTAAATGCCATCGTTCCTGCTGTGCGGTGAGCAGGGTGATGTTTTCCGGCCCTGCAGCTGTGCTCCTGCCGGCTGCACACCCTTCTTCCGGTGCCTCCTTGAGAGTGGTGGGGACGTGCAGCGGGACATGCAGGCAAGGAAGAAGAGCGCGCGGTGCACTCCAGCTCCGCGGGCAGCAGCCCTCCAGGATTGGCACCCTAGTTGGGTGCTTTGCCCCATGGCAAGCTGATTGACTGGGGCCAGAGCCACGCGGAGGGAAAGGGGAGCCCGCTCTCCTGGCGTGAACCGCTTGTCACCGCCACGCTAGGCACAAGCCTGTTAAGCACCCACCCAAGAGCTGTTTGTCTTTGATTATGCAGTGTGCTTTGCACAAGTATCGGCGTCCTCAGAGGTTTTAATGAGCGTATCAGAACTATGTATCTTGGCTTCCCTTTCCCTTTCTGAAAGCGTTGAGAGAGCCCAAAGGCTCTTGATCAGTTTCAGAGCTCTTTGGAGGCTTTCGAAGCCCTTGCAGAGATAGCATCTGGCTTATCAGAGCCTGTAACATTCTTTTCAAGAGCTTCAACATTAAAAAAGAGCTAAGTTTTATCGCAGAACATCTCATCAATAGCTGGTTAGCTTACTTGTTGGCAGACTGTGACAAATTCAGTTTAATACTTCCATTCTGCTTTTAGGCCCTACCTTGGCATTTGCAGCTGATTGGATTTTCTACTTTTATAGGGCCAAAACCTAAAGTCTTTGCTTAGTTTTAAACCCAGAATTTCACTTCAGTTTCAGTGTAAACAAATGAACATGTGCTGATGAAAAAGCTGCAAACCTTTTTTGTGAAAAATGATTGTTCTCAAATATTAGAAGTTTGAAACGCTGCCAAGTTTCTGAAAATCCTTCTGATTTCTCTCTCCGACAGTCTTTTGAAATGTTTATTAGAAACAATATTTTAATATTTTTCATGAGTTTTAGTGTATTTAAATATCTATTGGCCATTTTAGTGAAATGTGATTGTTTGTGATCATTTCTGTGAAAACCTAGAAGTGTGAATGAGAAGCACAGTTCAAGTTTTCTGGGTAAAAACACAATGTTTGTAATTCTGCAAAGCTCTTCCTAATTGAAAATGCTTTTTGATTGACGTGTTTCTTGTTTGGAACATTGTCGCCAACTCCGATGCATTTAAACATGGCATTTTTGTCCCTTTGTAAATGCAAAAATGGTGCTCTAAGAATGGGTTTGTCTCCAGTTGCCTGCACTTTGGAGTGACATAAAATGTTCACTTTCAGAATATAAGTTGTTTAGACTGGAAGGGTAAGCTCCTGTTATAATGACTTATTTTAGGAAGAAGGTTGTAATACTGCATATGCATTAATCTCTACAGAACTTCTAAATCCTGTAAGAGCCCATGGAAAAGGAGTTCCTGGAATCTTTCCAGTACTTGAAGTTTATTCATAAAATACAATGTTTTGAAGCCTTCTCTCAGTGCACAAAATGTTATTATGAAACTATAGCCACAGCTTTAGAACTAAGGTTTTAGCTTTTCGCAAATCTGGAAGGAAGTTTGCCATTTAAAAATTAACATGATTTTTCTTTTTAGCCAGTGGCCAATATTACCCTACACAGGCTGGACTGCTACTACCCCTTTTGATAGTTACATTATTTAAATCTTCTTGAAAACAAGTTTGTGAGCTATTTTGGGGAAAAGGTTAAATTTCTGTTGAGCAAGTTATTGATGGATCCATCTTAAAATGAGGAACTGAATGGAAAAGAGAGACTGTTGTCCTCTACTGGTTATTGGCAGATTGCAGAGAATGTAAAACTGTCCCATCCAGGGAGACCTGGCAGGACTCCTTTCATGTTCAGTAATGGCAGAGGGGATATTTTTCACATTCCCTAGGGAACAGTTGAGTTTCTGGCCTTTTCTCCACCACCTTGTACCATGTCAAAACTTTTCTGGCTAATACAAATATGGGGAAGGTATCTCTTTATATCCAAACCAAGTCCCGAAGGACACCTTGTAGTGCAATGGGGGGAAGTTATCATTTGGAGATCCAGGAGAATTTTACAGGGATGCTGGTCCTTGTGAGAGTGGTCCAGTAGTTGGGTTTTAAAGACTGTGGGAATGGAATACTTTGGTATTTCCAGCTTCCCTGAAAACTAAACCTGTAATACAGCCATATTATGGCAATAAATAAAAGAATGTATTTACAGAATTCAATCTCAAGCTACAAAGGTTTATAAACACAGACTGACACATACATTTGCTTTTCCTAATATCACATCTGTGAGGCTTTTCTTACTCTGTTATCCAGCTGGCTGGCAAACTGCTTAGATACTTACCTAACCACATGGTTAAAGTCCTTGTGCAAACTTCTGTGTTACCTTCACGGAAGAGAAGTGAGGAATGCATGCCACCCCATCCCTGCTTGGGTGTCTTTGAGGTTATATGAGTATAACCATCTCTCCAAGCAATGTTAAGAAATCTTCTGTGTGTTCTGCAGATGGGCATATTTTTTAGGGGGGGAACTCTCCTATGGCAGAGCAAAATGCACAGGTTCCAGTTCTGCAGCTTGAGGACTTGATCAGTCACCCACACAGTGCCGCATCAGCTTTCACAGTCACTGGCCTGATGGGCTGGATGAGATGGTTTTCTAAATCCGTGAAGAATTCAGACAAACTCTGTCTTCAAAGACTGAACGCTGCACAGACGTTTGTTTACAAATGCATTTCTTCATGGATACCTTAGCATATAAGATGTTTAAAAATGAAAACCAAAACAGACCTAAAAAAATAACAAAACAAGCATGTACAGTGAGAGGGATTGCAGCTGCTTCTCTTCTTCCTTCCCATGGGCCTGCCTACTGGAGAGGCTCACGATTTTGTGCTGTCAGTGGGAAGCCAAGGCTACATACACATGATGAGGGGCTTGAGCACACTTGTGTGTGCTTAGCGGAAGTTCAGATCTGACAGGCTTTTCTCATACTCTGTTACCCAGCTGGCGAACTGTTTAGAGGCAAAACTGTTTCGGCCTCTGATGCAGGGCTTCCTATCCATAGAGCCAGCTACAGGCTGGCACCGAGGTGCTGGTTGTGCTTAGGAGGAGCTAAGCCTGGGTTGTCATTTGTCACAGGCTTGCACTTGTCTCCATGCAGGCCACCTGGGTAACTAAACTATTAGGCATGAGCCATGGCTGGAGGCAAGAATTCATCCTTGCTGGAGTGCTGACCTGATCTGATCTGACAGGCCTTGTGGAAGTGTTCAGCCTTGAATCTTTGTTGCTTTCAAGAGGGAAATCCCATTAGATAACAACTCTACGGATGAGACTGGAAGCTCTTGTATTTAGATTTCCTAAGACCTGAAGAAGGAAACCTTTTTGTTGTTGTTGTTTTTTAAGTCTCCTTCAAAAAGGGAGAAATGTTGTAAAAAATAGAAGTTGGATGTATCCTGTTTCTTGAATAGTCCAGAAAGTGTAATACTTTTAACATTATTTAATTTTCTATTTGGTTCCTCCCCAGAAGAAATTGGAAAAGAAGAAATTGGGAAAATAAGTTTCATGGGTTGCTAGGTCATCTTGGAAAGCAGAATGGTTTGGGAAAGGAGAGCTAATGAGATTTATCAGACAACAGGAGTTGTGAGTGAGTCTAAAAGCTAGGACAGAGATTAGTGTGCTGAAAGAACTGCGCTTGTGCACCACAGAAGCAAAGGGATAACGGAGACAGTTCAGATTCACTCCTTGCCAGTTTGCTAAAGTAGACTTAAATGAAATTGAATGTACAACTAGCCCCTAATTTCCAAAGCATTTTTGTGTGGGTTTAGCAATCTGATTCCTGTCAAACCCAATGACTGTCATACTGATGCAAAGACCAGGCAGTATTTAGAAAATTTGGGAAAGGTATTTTGCCAAACAAAAAAAGAAAAACACAGCACCCCCCTCCCCCTTTTAACATGCATTCCTATAGGAATCAGAAGTACAGAAGAAGGGGAAAAAACATACTGACGCATTGACCATTCTAACAAAAATCATACTGTACTGGTCTTTTTTTTGGAATGTTTTTTGAAGTTTTCCACTGTCTGGAAGCTTTTGAAGGGAAGAAAAGAAAAGAATCATCTTCTGTCTTCAATTAACTTTTTTAATGATTAACAGAGCAGCGCAGTATGTGTGGTGTGCTTTAATTAAATCAGAGGAGACATGATTTGGACAAGATTTTAGTTTCACTTTGAAAGTTATTAAATAAACTGACACTGTTTGCTCTCTGAAAGTTCTTGGGAGCATCCGGTTTGATTGTAATCCCTGCGCAGCTAGTGAAATAAAGCCCATTCCAAAATACCTAAGGGCCATTACCAGATATTAAAAATGAGCAGTCCAGTCAGTCAGGGATCTAACTGCTCATCGATCTGCATGAGGTGGGGGCCTGTTCTGCAGCTCCAACTTCATATTTTTAAGCTAAGTTCAGGGATAAGAAAAGCCCAAACTGAGTATTTCCAGCCTAGGTTTGCGTTTTGAATACCTCCGAGCTGTTCAAGTGGCATAAGCTGTTGAACAGTCAGTGCCTTTCAGTGGAATTCTGATAGTTTTGCTAGCTGAGTTTATTGGGTTGTTTGTGAAGCTGAGATCCCAGTCTGGGCTTGGATCTTGCTCACCACTAAAATTTAGGGAATAAGAAGACGGGAGCTTTTGGTACAGGAACGCCATAAGTTGGCCCAGCAGGAAATGCTCTTCTCTTTCCAAAACCGTGTGTGTGTGTGTGTGTGCGCGCGTGCACGCCTGTGCACACACTGAAATAAATTATTCCAGCAGAGAATGATCAAACCCAAAGCCTGTGCTCCCAGTCCAGCTTCAAACTGAAGCAATACGATGGATACTGTCCCTGATACGTGATGACAGATGAGGGTGAACAGGTCCCACGTTTGACTTTTAAGTTTACTGTTGTTTTATGGCATGTATGTTAAGGAGCATTGGATTAGGTTTCCACTCATGCCCATTCAGCAGTAGAATCAAGGCTATAAACTCTTTTGGCTAGGAACAGCGTCTATCCTCCATGCTCGTATCACACCTACCATGTTGTGGCTCTTTCTGGTGACATATGTAATGTTCACAACAGTAACGAGGTTGGAACTTAGCAAAGATGTAAGCGGTGGCTAAGTTTGAAGTGAATAAGAATGTTTGGACCATGCCTGTTAATATATTAATAATAATGTTAATAATTTTATATAAAACCTATTGGTGAAAGTGTTGCAGAAATTAGCTATTGCCAAAAACAGTTGAGGTGCAGGGAACTTGCATCTATATTATTGGCCGCTTATATGGCTTTCAGTTTGGTGGACTCTGCAAATATTGTACTACATGACTGTAAGCAGAAGGTCCTACAAGTCCAGTCATAGTCTTCTGGGCTTGGGGTGCTACTCTTGTTACTGCTAAAGCTGAAGTGCATAATAGCAGTTATTGCTCAAAACAAGTAACAGTTCAGGTATCAATAAGAGACAGCAAATTTTCAAAATTTTCAGCCAAAATAATAGATTGCTTTTTATTGGTGTAAGAATTGGCATCTCTCCCTGAAAATGTGTAAAGCACAACAGTACGAGCACTCATGAGTAACACGGAAAGCGTGTGGGGAAGTGATGGCCCTTCCCTGTGCTGGTGGAGTCTGGAGAGATGCAGGTTCCCCATGAGGACAGCTCAGTGCAGGAGGTCACCAGAGCCTGTGTCACGCAGGTGGCTGTGCCGGGTCTTAGGGAGAGGAGGTAAAGGTAGCCTTTGTGAATGCTTCCCTCCTACGGTTTCCTCCATTTCAGTTGTTCAAATGACCAGAAGGTAGCTATGTCCTGGCTGTTATACGGAGACTATTGTTCTGATCTGACTGTTTATTTGAAAGCAGTAACAACATGACATAAAAGAAAAGCTGTGCTTTAGTGGAAATAGTGTATCATGCTGTGAAATACTATGCTACTTTATTTCTGGATTGTGCCTTGCCCCATAAGTAACTGATAGAGAATGAAAACACTAGCAAATATGTTTTTCTAATCAAGTTCAATTTACAGTGGAAGTTCTTCTTGGAATATCACTCTAACACTTGTCTTGGAGTTTTTGTTTACTGTCACAGCCATACATGCAGTCAGTAACTTTTCCATGTGAGAGGCAGGGTAGTATTAATACCTGAAGAACTGAGGACAGAGAAGATGAACTTCTCTCTGCAGAGGACTAAGCTCCTGTCTGTGCTGCTCAGGACCAGCCTGTTCTTCAAAAGTAGACATCAGATAGGGCTGAATGCTACATGGGGTCTATATGGGTTGTCAGTACCTTGAAGTACTTTACTGTGAGTGGTTAAAATTTCAAAGACTTCAGGCTCTCGTGTTTTAATGTACAAGTTTATGTTCCAAATCCTGCAGAATTTGTCTGTGCAAATAGTTCTATCTTCTGACAAGTCATTAGCTCCATGATAATGTGTTCATGTGAGCATGCAAACTCTATTTGCATGGGTGTCTATGACTTGCACATGTGTCTCTATTTCTGGAGATATTCAAAACCCACCTGTACAATGTGCTCTAGGTGACCCTGCTTGAGCAGGGGGGTTGGACTAGATGATCTCCTGAGGTCCCTTCCAACCTCAACCATTCTGTAATTCTGTAATTCTGTATGTACAAAAGCAAAACTGCACATTCCAATCTGAATATATATGTCTTCACTTACATGGCTGGGTAATTATTATTTATGAATAACACTGAACACATTAAAATATCCGGCTTCATTGCTGTTTTCAGACATCCAGGTTGATATAGCTAAGAGCTACAATTAAGAACAAGGGGAGGAATCGATGTCATAGCTGTAGGATGGCTTCTTATTACTCAACTCTTTAAGACTGCAGAAGACTTACCACTGGGAAATGGCAGAATCTCCATTACTTGAGATATTTAAAACTGGACTGGGGGAAAAAAAAGAGTAAGAGACAGCATTATTTGATGATGAAGTAGGTAGCCTTATTTTTATGAGTACTCAGAGATTTACTACAAGATGTTTTGTATGGGTTGCCAGACTTTACCTACTGCATGTGATTTAACATGCCAAGTGTTGTTCATCTGTGAAATGAAGTCCCTGCCCACACGCCAGTGTCCTAATGTGAAATCTCATAGAAGGGTGAATGTAGATCCTTTTTGCCTTATGAGATGCATACACTGAGTTCCATGTGGTGAACTATGGGGGCATTTCAGAGCAGACCTTGAAAAAAAAAGAGTGTTTGTCTACTCCGTGAGAGCAGGAAAGACATTGTGGCATCCTTCATTTTCCCAGGGAGGGAACAGTTAAAAATATCCTTCAAACAAGGAGCAGATGTTAATGTCATCAGAGTGGATTTTCATAAAAAACACAGAGTTCTGTTTCTCTTGCAAAATGCCAGTAGCTTTGCAAAGTTCTCTACAAGTCTGTGTACTGATTTCAGAATAGCTGCACACAGGAGAGGAGGTGGTGCGGTGAGGTATTTACTGTCTCTGAAACAAATCAGTTACATTTCTGTAAGTTATTTGCCTTCCCATTGCAAAATTGCCTTGGCTTGGAAAGGGACTAAACAAAGAGCTGAAGGAACATGGAGGTATTTGAGTAAGAGAACAAGAGCAGTGGGTGGCCCAGTGACAGACAGAACCCACTACTGACAAACACATACAGAAAGGAACAGACTATGTATGGAAAGGCATGGTCTGGACTACTTATGTGCCTCTGTCAGGTTCTAAATTCACTACAATCTCTAAAGGAAAAAAGATTCAAGGGTTGTTATGGTCGACTCACTGAAAACTCTGCCTTACATGCAGGAATGGTTAAAGTAAAAATAACAAACAAAATGTTAAGTGGCTCTCTGGATGACCTCTGGACATTCCTATTGTTAGTTTGAGTAGACATTGGAACCTCCCAGTAATAATTTCCTTTTGGAAAGCTCTCATGTCTCCTTCCTCCTCCTCATTTTGCTGCTTCTAATGTTGAGAAGCTATGAAAGGCTCTGTAGTTCCTTTCATTGTTGTAATAGATGAGCCTTGACTCTTAAAGTCATTTGAATTGAATTTGTTGGAGTGAATGACTCCTTTCAAGTGCCCCAGTTTAGTCAGTGTTTGTTTACTTAGTTTTCTCTTTCTTGTGTCCTGCTTAGGGGTCTTAGTGTCCTGGAGCAAGTCATCATCTCTGAAACATCAGAACATACAAGGAAAGCAGGTTGTAAGACATGCATCTCCTGTCACCATTATTTTTCATGTTCCAGATGCCCATGTGAATTTTTGAAGTGATCTAGGGGAAGATCATTTGCCTCATGTTGTTCCATATTCAACATCTTCACCTTAGGGCAAAAAAGGAGATTGCATGTCCCTTTCAGTTAAGTTATTCAAGAAAGTAAACAACAACAAACTTGTTTCTGAAATAAAGGGGTTATTAAGTGCAGGGATCTATAAATGACTTGGCTTCTCCTCCCCCTTCTTTTTAAGGGGGTTGCAAGCATGGCAAAATCTTGGCTCAGTGTCAGCCTCTTTTGCTGGAACCAGTTCTGCATTGCTGTAAACTATGGAGCTGCTGGAGCTGCACTCAACTGGGTGTGAATGCTTGGCATTGCCTGTGTTGGCCCCTGTGGAGCCCTCCTTTGAGAGGAGAGAGACAGCGTTTCCAGTAGTGCAATCCGAGTCGTGAAAATGTCCCTGTAGCTCTTGTTAAATTGGAGATGTTCTTCAGTTGAATGGCCTTACTATTTCAGTGATGTGCACAGCTCTGAGGATACAGCTGATGGTGAAGCCTCATGGGCAATCACCAGTGCCACAGTACACCACTAACACAGACTAGTCCAGGTCCACCAGGCAGTGTGCACATTGCCTATACACAGTGGATCAACATTACTGTGCCCAGAATCACATGTGGTCTTGCACCTTTGCAAGTGTGATGAATCATGGTTATAGCACTTTCTGGATGGGGAAAAAAAAAAAAGTGTCACATTGGTGCTGTCAAATTAAAAACCAATATGTTATGCTCCCACCTGCAGAGCATTTCAAGCAATTGTTGCCAATGATACTCACTGCAGGTGAACACTACAGCCAGTTGGACAGAGAGACTGATACTCTTTGGGAGTGGGGCTTTGCTTACCTTATTTATCTTCAGTTCTTCATTTGCAGGCAGAGATGCAAACTGGCACATCAGCCGAGGATAGACTTATGTGGCCAGCGTTAATCATGGTTCAAGAATTCAGTAGACAAAGAACATTTATTCTCAGTAGTGTTTTAGAGGTAGAAGCTATAGGCAAGAAGATGCAGTTGAATGTTAGAAATTTTTGCTCCAGATCAAAAGTAGGCATGTAAATCAGTTGTGTTTCATCTAGACAGGAAGTGCCCCTCCAGATTTTTCTGATTCAAAATGTTATTTAGAAAAGCAGAGAAAAAGAAATCCTGTTTCTCCTGAGTGCCCTGATCTAAGGGATACATTTTAAAACAGTTCTAGGATATACTACAAGTGCAAGAGTTTTCTCTTTCTCCTACTGACTCAACAAATAGGTCAGATTTGCCATTGAGAGCCAGGATCTGCCTGATGGTAGGAGCAGTGGGATTTTTTGAAAAATTTAGGACTCTTCTTTGAAGAAGTAGTGTGTAAAGTTTTAGAAGACACTCCAGTTGCTTGTATTTAATCCTACATGGAAACAGTTTTGTTTGTGAGCACTGCAATAACCTGAGTATTCCAGGATACATTGAAAAGGGTTTAGAACTCACTTAATTGGAAAAATATCTGTTTCTGTGACATAGTAGTAAATACAGATCTGTACTAGAAATCTGTAGGACTGCCTTTGGAGCCCAGTTTACAGTTTCATAAACATAAATTCTTAGATCTGGCATCCGATTAAAATGTATTTTGCCAGAACAGCGATACAATCTTTGTTTAACTGACTCTCTTACAAGAGGGAAGAATTCTGCTTCTGTAATTTCCCAATCATGGAAATTTCTTTTCTGGGAGGAATAAAGATGACTCCCTTGTCACCACCATTTTTTAAGGACTCTTCACATTCACACTGCCCTATATGTCTTCTTTCAGTTAAGGACAGTGTAAACAAAATGGAGATGGCCTCTCTGCTGCACCCTCATCTCATTTGCAGATCTCTCTGTCATCCCAGAATCCACATTATTCTCCATTTGCAATCAGCAGTGCTGCCCTTTCCTTGCTCCAACCCAAAATTCCAGTAAATTTTGTACCCGAAAAGATGAATAAAGCAGGTAGATGAAGAAATAACAATTTTGGGGGAGTATGGCAGGCCTAAGCCCATATATTCTTGCATGGGAATCATGCACCATGCTATAAAGCACAAAATTGTAACTTGTCCTCACAAGCTATCTCCTTGAAATTGTACAGGGAATTTTATAGAGGCAAAAAAATCAATTAGGTGCTTCGGCATTTGAGCAGAACACAAATGAGTGACTATGTTTCTTAAAATCACTGAGAAGGAAGCTGTCAGGTTCATGCCTCTGTTGAAAGCTAGCATCCTCCGTGGCTTTTAGCAGAGAGAATTGACTCAGTGCTTACTCCAAGGTAAGAGTGCCACCTACTGAACCCACCTCACTCCTTCCCACAGAAGTGTGAGCTTCTGGGAGAGATTTACCTTCCAAGTACTAAGCCATCCACCCCCACCCCCATAATTTATGAGGTTTAGCAGGATCGCAGCCTGGGGTGGAATGGCTGCAGGACTGTGCAGTAAGCTGTTTCAGTTTACTCGCATATGCTGGCTTAAAGGGGTATGAGAGCCAAACATGTGAAATCATGGTAACTGATGGTGCCTCCATTTAAATTACTTTGCATTTCTGTTTCCTGCCTCATTCATGGGATTAGATGGAAGAACATTGAGAACAGTCTGTTAGATTGGATTTTGCTGCAGCCATGTTTTTAATCCCATTGCTCAACATATGATGGTCTTATCCTGACTCCAGTTGGGTTTTGCAGCTGCTTCCCAGCTCCCTGGATTTGTTCCTGTTTGGAAATCACCCTCTAGTCTTTTGAGCTTTCTGTTCCAGCTTGACCTTTCACAAGTTCGACTCGATGCAAGTGCCTGCAATATATTTAGGCAATGATTTATGATCAAAAGGGAGGACTGTTTCCTGGACCATTGTTTTACATTTGGGTCCTCTTCCCCTCGTTGTCTCTGGGCAGGCTGGAATGCGACTACAAGCAAATTCTTGTGAAGGCACCTTTATACGGTGTATCTGGTTCGCACTGCTCAGTGCCCTGGCAAACTTGCTGAAGCAGAAGCACTTCTTGTGGAAACTGAATGGGAAGCGAGCATTTGTCTGTCAAACTGAGCAGCTGAGAAATCCGCAGGAATTTCTGCAATTTGAGGTCCTGACATAACAAAGAGGATCTATTAGAGAGAATACAGTAAAAAAAAAAAATCATATGATTGTAGTGCGGAGGGACCAGAGGGGGCGCGAAGGGAGGGGGAGGATACAAGATAGATAATGAGCTTGACAAGAGGCGAACAGAGAGTGTCATTTCGGAGCTACAGGACCGACCAAATGGTTAACCTGCGGGGTGGAAAGAGCATCCAATGAGTCTCGCATGCCTGAAAGGATAATGGCATTTTTATTATCTCATTCCACGCCCTGATCATCCGTCCATTTGCTCCCTGGAGCTGGCAGCAGTTTGCACTGATTCATACACTGCAGACATGATCAGCAGATCATACTGCAGGCAGAACTTGTCAAGTCTTTCCAAGTGAGTTACCGATTTATTGTGATATCTGTATGACTTTAGCCTTTCTGTGTTATGTAGGAAGTGCTGGATGGTGGTGATGGGAAAGGGGAACGAAATAGTGTGCGACGATCCTGGAAGTTGGGTGAATTGGGGAATAAGCATTGGATACAGACCGGGTTCTTTTGCTCTTCTTTTTGTTATATTGTGCTCTGTTGTCTAAAAGAAAAGTCGTTGCATTTATGTGTCTTTTTGAGCCGAACTGCAGAATTTAAATTGCTTTGTTCAGAAGCAGAAGTAGATAGAAGAGTAAGTTGGAAGGACTGGTTGCTAATTAGAGTGCTGTTAATGAGAAGTTTGCAGAAGTTTCATAGTTTGTTTGAAAGCTTTTGCATAACTTGGATTGCTTAGTCCACTAAGTAAAGTCGTCATGGCACATTCATCCCTGAATATAGGAGGGAAGCAAATGAAGAAAATCAATTGGCCTGTGTAATATTGCTAAAGAAATTATCTGGTTTATCTGGGTCTTGTGTTGTTGCTTTGTTCATCTGCTTTACATGTTGAGGGGAGGAAAACAGGGCACTACTCTGTCTCTAAAATACTGTGATTTGCCTCAGGGTTTTGTTTAAAATCTGGGAGAGATTTTCAAAAGTGGCTGAGATTTTTGGGTGCTTGTTTTTGGAGTTTCCAGAATGAAATCCTGTGCTCTTGGAGGGAGAGTGCTCAGAGATTTCTGAAACTCAGATGCTCCAACAAGCCCCTTCCAGGAACATAAAATCCTTAATCATGATTTCAGATAGTGGGGAGTAAATAGTAATTAAACTAAGTGCACATCAAATGAGTTTATTTTGTGCTGCATCCTTGGTTGAATATGGCCACAGATCGTGGCAGCCAGCCCTCAAGGGACTCTATATGGGAACAGGGAGTTACTGGGCAGAGAACTAGTTTCACTGCAACTGGTGCAAGGGGAAAGCAAGGGAGGGGAGGGAGGAAAGGGAGAAGTGAGTGAGATTTGGACACTGGTGCTGTTTTAACTAGAGCAAACCTTGACTCTTGATCCTACCATGGGGAGCTGGCCCCAGGTGTAGTGACCCGGCTTGAAGGCACTGGGGCGACCTTCAGACCCTTTTCACTGGTGTGCACTGGGGCCAGTTTAGCTAGATGCCAGCATCTGGCTGTTTTGTTTAAAAAGCTAGAAATCTTTGGATATCCTTGCTGAGGGAGATTCTCCTGCGCTCCCCAACTGGGCGAGAGAAGGCATCAGTAATGTGCTAACTCTATGCTTTGCGTATGTCTGAGGTGTTCAGCTGCTGCTGAAGTTGGTGGAATTTTATCTGGGTGAAAACAGTTCAATCTCTGTCTTTTAAAACACGGTTAGCTGCTCTTCTGTTGGTTTCCTGCACCTTGAGAGATTCATATACAGTAACAGTTTCTACACGAGAACAGACACACCTTGACAACGAGACATGGGTTTTGTTTTGCCACGTCTCACAGCGGTATATTTGGGGAGGAAAAACAAAACTCTTGCTGGTGAGGATGTTCAAGAGAAATCAAATCAGTGGCCAAAAGCTGGAAACTGATTTATTCCCTTTTAACAAACATCTCTGTGACCTTGGGCCAGAAGCACAGAAGACACCTTTAGTATTACCCACAAAGGCTTCTTCAAAGCATTACTCAGTGAAATACATGATGAAATACTGCCCTTCCCAGGCTGAGGCATAACGTAATCATTCTAAGTCCTCGTGCCTTCTCAGGAGATTGCAATGGAATAGAGGAATATTAAAGTCTTTATAAGTTAATTCTCTGGAGATTCTCCAGGGAAAGGAAGGAGGCGGTGATTGCACTGTTTTGAATGAGGTACTATATGATTTTTAACTTCTTTCAAATGTCCTCTAATGGCCCTTTTGTGTGGCGGTTTCGGCTGCATTGTTTAAGATACCGTCTGTGCCCTCAGTATACCTGTATTATTTGTAGAAAATTTTGTAATTGCTAAATAGCTGAATATAATCCCATTAGCATTTGATACACTGGAAATTAAAAGCAGAAGCTGTTGTCATAGCCAAGGACTCATTTGGATTGCCCTGAAAATATAGAAACTGATTAGTAAATGTATAGGGATTAAATAGGCTAACTTCACTGGAGGGAGGCTAAAATTGGTGTTTATCATGCAAGTTTCTATGGAAAGCAGAAGTATTCTTTGCCAACAGGGAAAATGTTTCTTCCTGAAAAATACTGCTTTTGCTCAAAATCAATATATTGTTTGTGGGCAGTTTCCTTATTGGAAATTCACTCTTTCACAGCATTTTGTGTTTGGTCCCTTGCATTGTAGGCTATCTTTTCCATTCCTTGACTGGATGTTTAAGCCAGAGAATTGACTAGTTTTATTAGGATAAGAGAAGGACTTGAGGGAGACACTTTACTCTTCTCCACAGGCAGAAACAGTGTTAGTGGGACTATGCTATTTGTTTATTTCTGCTTGGAAAATTGATGGTGTTCATTTTCACTTGAAGCCATCTCCTTCCTTCTTTCTAGTCTTCTCTGTTTGCCATGCTTTTCATTCCTGTTCCGCAGAGGGCAATGGCCTGATTCCTTAATTTTTCAAAGCCCTTTTACACTACTCAGATAAAATAAGGTAGGCATAATGTAACTAAGGACCAGATGCACAAAGATGTTAGCCCGTAGTAAGTCCATTTGTCCCAATTTTAAAAGCCAAGAACACTGCCAACCTCTGAAAGTAGCTCTTCCCCAACAGCGACAAATTTACCATGTGCCAAGAAATAGGCAATTTACTCATACTTTTTAAATGTCAGCCCTTTCATACTCAACCTGTCCATCTGTGCACTGTACAGTTTATACCCAAGTTGCACATCAGTGTGATGTCTGGGAATGAAGCATTTGGGAAAGTGGTAGGTGAGCACTTCAGATGCAAATATGTTTATCTATGGGTCGACCATATTTATGTTAAACATTGTGGTAACTACATTCCATGTACATAGAGGATTCTTGATATATTAGTTGCTACCATCTGAATGAAATGCAATGGCTTTGGTGTTTGGTTCACACATCTGCAGGAACAGCGGCTGTTGCAGACTGAATGTCCAGTTCGAGATTTCATAGCTGGATTTAGGGGTCAGAAGACATTTACTGGAAGAGCTGAAATTTTTTTGAGCGAGACTATCCTTCCTGATGGAAGAAACAGTATGGCAGAGGAAGGACAGGTCTGTAAGGAAGCACTTCGTTTTTTGCAGCCTTATTGCCTCAGTGAAGGATGGATGCTTCTCTTCCTCCTGCACAAGCAGAGCGGCCAGGGCACAGTGTGTGACTAAACTGTGTGTGGGGTTTTGGGCAACCACCTGAATCTGAAGTCATAGCTCTGTGGGGACTCAATTTCTAAGATTTTCTCAGACAACACGTGCGTCTGGAGAGTTTCATGAAAACCTTGAGCTGAATTCTCCTCCCTGTCCAAACCTTGGTTCAAGCCAGAACAGTGAAAAATGTCAGACTTGCTCTAGTACTGCTCTCTGGGAATCCAGATGCCTGAAATTAGCTGTAGGTTGTTTTTGGTGAATGGTAAATTTAGCAAAAACAAGAAAAATGGGGAGAGTTCTGGGCAGACCAGAACTGGTTGGGAATTTATGTCAGATTCTCCAAGTAGCTTCATTGAAATGAAAACAACAGGAATTACATTTTTTTTAAATTCAAACAATTTCTTTTGACACTTTCTAAACAGGAAAAGAAATTACCGAGCTGCTGCTTTGCGGTATTTTTTTGAAATAAAACATTCTGTTCTTTTGATTCAAAATTGACCTAAATTAAAATAGAAAGGTTAAAAAAAAAAACACAACGGGATTACATGAAGATTAGCCTTCTTGTTTCAGGCTGAATTAAAATAAAACAACCCTGAACATTTTCCATATCACTTCACCCTGACAAGGGTTTTTTTTTCTGCTTCAGCAAAACTAGAAAATTCATTGTTAGTGCAGATCTTAAATCCAGATAACTCCTCCATAGTCACACTGTTGGCCTAGGTGTTCTCAAATGGTATTCAACCAGCATGGGATGGGGGTGGCAAAACGTCATCCTGCTGCTTTGTACCGCTGCCCTTCCCTTCTCTGCCAGATCTTCAGTCCCGGTCCTCCTACTCCACCCTTTTCCCTGATTTGGAATAAAAAAAGAAGGCTCAGAAATATAGAGGAAATTCTCTGGTTATTATTTCAGGGCCTCTGTGCTCTTCTATGCAATTTGAGTACCACAATGCAGATGCAGTAAACTAGATAATCCAAAACTATACATTTGAAAACCCAATCAAGCAAAATAGTTCCATCAGTAGTTTGAATAACTGAAATAGATCTAATGGACTTTGTAACTTTTCAACCCCTTTGCATTTTGTTTTGTTAAAGAAAGTGCAACAAAATCTTTTCTTTCTTTGCAGTATTTTAATGTACTGACATTTATGTTTTGAATCTTGTAAGGACTAATGTATATTAAAAAAAAAATCCCTTTGACTTCAGTAAGGCTGCTTACATGTATAAGTAGCTGCAGGGCCAAGATTATAATTATATATGTGTATAATGTTAGCCTTCTTACATTTATCCATTCCAATTTTAATTCTCCATTTTAGAAAATCTATGATCAAATTTTGGAGCCCAAACTAAGCTGATGTCGTCCCTTTTAATTTAGGACTCAGCCCTTTTATTCTCCTCCTGTGTTTTATTTTTATTAGTTGCTTTCTTTTTGTGCTGATGTGCAGCACATATTGTTAAAGCCACTTATTAAAGCCAGAATTTTACAGCATGGAGACTGTCCTAATAAGGGAAAAAAGCTAGCCCTTTATTGGTGAGGTAAGAGGAATCAGGCAGTGGATAATTTTTTTGCTGATTGAGAAGGATAAGGTGCGGTTTGGCAGGTATCACACTGGTTTGGCATTTGCTGACATGGTTCCTCTTTTCTACAGTTCAAATCTTTTGCAGAGTAGACAGTCAGGGAGGGCTTTTTCCCCCCTCTTTCCCTCCCCTCGTCCTTCTCTTTCTCACAAGTGCTCAGCAATGCCACAAAATCTCACTGCAACACACAAACTGGATGTGGTAATGAGAAGTTTTTGCAAGTCTAACAGTGCCATATTGTAGTCACATTTAAAGGAACACTAGGCACGTTGAAACACACTTTTCCACGTGAGTTCTTTGCGTCTAAAGCATTTAGATGTCTGTGAAGCTGTCAAAAAAATCACACTTTAGTCCAAAGTATTACGGTCCAATTTCTCTCTTCCCAAACATCCGTCAGTGAAGGAAAGTACAAACTGCAGTTTTCAGTTGATGCTTTAAATTGCTTGACTGTTTTTCTTTCAAGTTGCTTTGAAGGTTCATACTGAATTCCAGAAATGAATAACGCATCCCAGTTCTGAATACAGGATTCAGTACAGACTTTAAGTTTAAATAGAGTTTCTTGGGTTTTAAACTGAGTTACGATGAGTGAAGTTTCAAGTGAGGGCAGAAGCTGGTATCTAAATTCTTTCCTTCCACAGTTTCTGTTTGTCTCTTGGTAACTGAAATAGTAAGCCAAGTATTGGCTCTGCTTAAATTCACTCTCTGTTACATCAGGAGACCAAAAGTAACGTAAAGGGCCTGCTCCCTTCCCACCTATGCTCCCTGCCCTTTATGTGCTTCTTTGACTGTAGGACGAATAATGGTTAAGTAGTGACTAAATGCCCAGTTTTTTCTGTCACTTGGTTATTTATTTTCTTCTGATTGGTATAAGTTTGATTGTATGCCTTGTGAAGCACTTTTTTCCTTGTTTTTTTCAACATAATAATTCTAGCGTACATATCCTGTTATTGTTGAGGTTAGCTTACTGGAGGCAAAGGATATGAAAGATAAACTTGGATGATAATAAAGCAGAAAAGAAAAATAAACAGCACCAGTAGTAGGGACTGGATGAACCAGTTCACATTAAACAAAGCAGACAGATGCACTGTTAGAGGTGGGCTATTCCCAACATCTTGCTGTGCAACCACTTCCCTTCTGTTTCTGTGGATGGTAAATTGAATTACAGGCCCCTCTAATTACAGCAGAAACTTCTTCCTTGTGACCTGCTGTGCTACTGTTGCCCCTTGTGGGCAGCTCAGCAGATGGAGGCAAGAGCTAGAAGTATCATGCTTGTCTGGTCATCTTGACAGCCTAGAGCTGATAGCTGATCCTGAGAAGTCATTAACTATGTCAGTATTGAGTACTTTATGTGGCAGATGGACTGCCCTTGCAGATGCTTCTTTTTTCTTTTTCTCTGATACCTATTCCTATTCAGACCCTCCTTCCTCAAAGTCAAAATTCTTCTTGAAGGTCAGCAGCTTGGCTGTCTTTGTTGTCTTCTTCTTTTTTTTTTTTTTAATTTCCACCCACCACTTTTTATATACCTTGACTAAGCAGCAATGAGAAGTATTCAGACTCTCATGAGAAAGAGTGACTCCAGCAGAATTTGGCATGCCAACCTGCAGAGATTAACTCCATGTAAGCAGTTTTGCTTTGACCTCTGAATCGTTTTCCTACCACTTTCAAGTAAGAGCTCATCTCCTAACTCGTCTGCTGTGCATTTCAAAAAATTAGAGAAAGTAGCACCTGCAGAAGCAATCCATGTGTGCTTGTTTTCCTTCCCCAATATTCTAAGAAATGTGAAGTCCTGTCCTGGAGGTGTGTCCCTGGGACTAACAGACTTGTCACTACAGGATGTGAGATCTTGGCTTCTGTTCAGTGTGTCATAGCCAAATTGCCTGAAGATTTTTAACAATAAAAATATAATGCACGTTTCTGAAAAGGAGTTTTTTTGGCATGCCACATTCCACCTGCAGTACTTTTGATACTGGAGTTGCTTCAGTGTAATTAGAGAAGTACCTTCTAGCATCACAAATGTTAGCATCCTGGCACCATCCTCTCACTTTTTTTTTTTTGAGGGGAATTTGTAACTCAGCAGTAGGCTTATGGGGTGGATGAGCCTCACAAGGTTCAATATTGTAGATTTAACCATCCCAAAATGATGTGGACCATGCCATGCTGAAATGGCCGTGGTGGAACCCTTATAATCCCCTTGTTCATTTTCAGGTTGTCCCTGGCCTTCAGCTCCTGTCAACAACAGCGGCCTCTCCTTTACCACACGCTTCCTTTCCTTCTTCTTCTTGTTCTTCTAAGTTCTCTGTTGCTACTGTGTTACGTGATATTTTGCAGAACCCAAATGAAATGTGTCCCAACCATACTGTATTCTCTTGCATATTAATTTCTTCAAAAGTATTCTTATGTTTTTTAAACTAGTGTCAAATAATAGCCTTATGAGTTTTGCATAACACTCATCTTTATTCTGTAAAGCAGGAGATTTTTAGGACTGTGCTTTCCCAGCAGAAGGGAGATGACTGGCATGGATTCTGGGTGCATAAGATGATGCTGTGCATCTCAGTCTTAGTCATCTGCCTCCTGCTGGAAGAAGAGTGGGCAGATGCCACGTGTCAACAGTTTCCTTTCTCAGGATCTGAAAAAGTCCCAAAGCCTAATTAGCAGAGGTCAGGTCTGCTTCCAAAGCTAACTAAACATTCCCTTTTATTGGGAAGATTAAGGCAGAGAACTAACTTTCTCCTGGCTTGTGCAGCTCCTCTGCTACCTTTACTGTAAAGCCTACAGAAAAGCAGTTTTGAAATCCTCTGCAAATGGCAGTGCAGTTTTCCTTGAGACTTGTCAGCATGCTAAAGTTCTTGTAGCATTGTAGCAATGCTATCTTGGAATTCCCACCAGTCCTTATCTGCATGGCTGTGAAGCTCCCCACTGATAGCGTGTGCATTAGCGATAATTTGCAGCCCATCCAGTTGAGGACAAAAATTCCTGTGTTGTGCATATCTGAGAGCTGCATTTGATCCTTTGTCATTTTGGGATAGCCATGAGGTGAATTCCTTACTTGATTTCCTGGATTCTTCTCTCTTTTTCAAACTCACCCAAACCCCTGTGGAGTGATCAGTTGGGAGACAAAGTTCAGCTTGGTACCTGTCATACAGTCCCCATGCTTATAGCCCTTGAACTAGAAAGGTGAATGCTCTGGATCTGTGAAATGGTGTTTGTTTCTGTTAAATTTTGTGTGTGTGCTAATTGTTTCCTGTGCTATTCTGCCCTGGCATTCATACCAGTGTGTTTTCTCTCCCCCCAAAGGATATATATAAATACAGTTTTTACCAGATTGTAGTAAGCAGAGATTTTGCTGTTTAGTGCCTGTCTTTTGGCCCCTTCTAGCACTTCTCAGGATGCATGACATAAATTTAGTGAGAATCTGAGTCCTGGAAAGGCTGATAGTGTTGCAAGGCTTAGGTAGTAGGAAGGTTCAGGCTTGGGAGAATTTAAGGCAGGGCTCACAGGTGTGGAGGAGGAAGATGCAGACATTCATTAAAATGCAATAAGGTGAGGAGTGACAGGGTCTACTTGAAACATGAGAAGAATTTGAGGAAGGAAATGGAAAAGCTTCTGGAGAGGCGAAATGGAGGAGTAAACCATTTGACAGTTCTCTCTGTAACATGGGAAAGTAGGTAGTGGGGCCTTCCCTGGAGCTTCCTGAATCTTTGGTAATTTTGTGGGAGTATTTTGAGCAAAAGTTTGGGCAAAGGTCCAGAAAATGTGTTTGTATACACTCATAGCTATGCACTAACACTGACATATGACTCTGTATCATACTTATGTTAAGCCGGCAGAAGAACCCATAAGTACATCCAATAACACCTTGCTGGTAGAGAATTGCCAGTGTTTGTGAACACAGCCATTAAACTTAACTCATTAGGCCTGTTGGTCTTATAATACTTTATTGCTGTAGGTGCTGCCCCTCATGCTAGCCTCTGAATCTCCCAAATGGTTGTTTTTTTCACTGAGCATTCCTGTGTGTTATTAGTCAGATGAGAACTGAAGCACAGGGGAGTTTAAGCATTTCATGCAGGAACTTGTAGCAGAGATGGGGGCCAAATGAAGCCTTCTAAATCCCATATTAAGCATCTTAATTACCAGCATTTTAGCTTGAGTTAAAAGCAGGCTTAACTTATTTTTCCAGTTCGGGGGATTGTTGATCCCCAGACCCTTTTGCTACCTCAGTTGCTACTAAAGTTGATCCTTCTTCTTGAGGGTTCAGAGGGATGATTGCAGTACACTTACTTATTCAATAATCTTAGTCAAATGTGCTGTGGTAACAGGTTGGACCACACTCTCGCAGGAATTCAAATTCTCTAATGTTTGTCCTATTTGTTTATCATGCCAAATATTCTGCTGTTTACACTACTGCATCCTCGCTTCCCAAATGTTATATTTTTACAGAAAAGTATTAAAAACAGATTTTTCCATCCAGTACCTGTTTTTTGGCCCCATGCTGTGTCTTTCAGGATGCATAACTTAAATTCAGTGAGAACTTTTATAATGGGGAAAATTGAATTGTCTCTCAATTGCACTGGGCTTTATGTGCTTATGTGAATAGTTACTATGGTTTGCTGGAAAGAGGATACTTGGACAAACCATGACACATTTATCTGGACCAAATGTAAGGTCTGTTCTCTGTGTCATTACTAAGGATCCATCTATTGTGTGAATACTGTCCTGGTATTCAGGAGTCCTAATTGCTTCCTAAAACACTCTTCTGTATTGCCGTGCAAGTGAGACAGGAAATGTTTTATCTTTGAATCATGAGGTAGCCCCTCAAGAGCTGAGGTGGGAGTGCTTGGCTGATGTTCAGGTCAGTCCCATCCATACTGTGGCAGTGAAGAGGGTTGAGAGACCACAGTGCACAAGAGCCTTCCCATGTGATTTTTTCTAGAGTTTCTGTATGACTAAAATCTCTATGGCATGGGCTGATGTTTTCTTACTGAATCACCCTTTGGGAATCCTGCCTCACCAAGCTGGCTTTTTGCACCTGTTGAAGCATGAGAAGAAGAAAGGTTTGGCAGCAAGCTAACTCCTCATTTCCCAATGGTAGGGTGAGAACTCTGAACCCCACTTTCCATACTTTCAGGCACTTAAGTGTATCTCAGTTCACAACCCAGTGCTTCAAAGAGGTGCCAGGCTGTGTTGAGGCACGCTGACCCAAGTGCAGCCTGAAGCGCTTTCACAGTGACATGGCCGCAATATCCCTCAAGGTAAACTAGCTTTTCAAACTTTCTTCCCTATTTCCCAGTGCACACAACTCTTCTTTAAAATGTAAACTACTGATCTGGAAGAACCTAGCAACGGAAGAAATTAAACAGAGGAGAGGCAGGCTATCACTTGCTCAGAGAGCTAGGGGAGCTCAGAAGAGGATGTCTCTTTGTTGAGTATGCCAGCAAAAAGCATCTCAGGATAATCACTTCTGCCAGTGGCTCTCACACACTTTTGGGCTCAGTAATGGGAGTCAGTGCTGTGCAGCTGCTAAAGACGGACCTGGGAAGAAGGAGTCAACGTACCTGAAACAACGCCTTTTGGAAGCTGCTGGAAAAGCTCCTGGTAGCTTCAACAGGTTTTGGACCAGGCCTGAAGTTGTGCAGCCAAAGTGAGAATCTTATCTGCTGAGTGGTTTAGGCTAAAACGAATACATTTATCTATGGCTCCATTTTTCCATTTCATAAACTATCACTATAATAGTAACACTCACCAGGCAGAAATCGGAAGGGGTTATGAGGATTAATTAACATTTGTAAAGTACTTTGAGATCTTTTGTTGGAAAGAAGTTAGCGAGTGCCAAGTATTAATATAACAACGAGGGGAAAATAACCATCAGTCCGAGTTCACTGTAGGAACATAATGGATTATACCAGAAGTCTTGGTTTAAACATTTTTTTGTGTTTAACGATGAATTTTCAATTTCTGTTTCTTTAAAATAGTCAGTTAGTTGTGGGTTCGGTCCAGGTTAGTGCCTCTGGGCCTCTCTCACAGTCCAGGTGCTGAAGGAGGAAGAGGAGTGTGAACATAGTTTGCCTCTCTGAGAGGCTGGAGCTGCAACAAGAACAGGGACTGAAAGCTCAGGGCTGGGGTTTTTATCTGATGAACATGAAGCACAGAGGGGGCTGGGGAGAGGCTGACCGGTTGAGGGGAGGATGGCTATTTGGCAGTGGAAGAGTTGCCAAATAACAAAGAAGAGCTGGTCAATAACTTGCCATGAACGTACAGCTGGTAAATACCATGCAGCTCCCCCCATTCATGAAGAGCTCGTCTGCATGGGGAAATTTGTTGTGAGAACTGTTTCAGTGTGAAGTGTTCTGCTATAACTATTACAGCTATAGCTCCCTGTGTGCAACTGCTGTTCCAGAACGAAAAAAAAAATGTGCACCATAATTGCTGTGATTTGGAAACATGCTATACATTGCAGAAGAAGTCTCTTATTCTGGCACAGTCTCTACACAGCAGTTTCTCTGGGTTAGACACACCTTGAGGAGCTTGTATGCTACTGGAAGTCCACAGAACATGGGCACGCAGGCACTTCCAGGGCAAGCAAATGGTTATTTTATCTGATTTATTAGTTTTTATCTTGGTATGTTCTTTGAATAACTCATGACTTGTAGATAATTTGTTAGTGAATATTTGAAATGAGAGAGGTTTTTGTTGGAATTGGGGGTTCCATGAAAAGTTTCTGTGCCCTCTTTGAAGAACTGTAGTTTTTAGATTCATATTTCCAGTGTGATTGGTCATTTATTGTAATTTCAGAGTCAGTTTTCCACTGACTTCCTCCAATATTTTACTTTGTGTAAGCTGTTTGGTAGTTTCTTACTGGTAACTTCTGCTGGAATAAGGATTGCAGTGGAGCAATGTAAGGGAAAACTAAATTAAAAGGCTAAAGTCCAAATATTTTGTTCTGTTTATGCGGGTGTAGTTGCAATGGCTGCATTTCAAATTTCCAGCTGTTTAAATTGCACGGTGTTGTTATACAATGTCTGCAAATCATTGTAACATTAGTGGGCTGTTCAAAATGCTGTACGTGACCTAGCATATCTGTACGGGCCTGTTTTATGGAAGGGGTTTTTACCTTTCACGAAGGTGAAAGACACATCAAGATTAGCTTTCAGAGGGATGCATGGAATGTATCTGCCCCTAATCCTGTTAGCAAATGACAGGATCTGCACTCATAATTCCTCTGCTATCTCATTGAAAACGTCTCCTAATCACCTTGGCTGTTGACAGTAGGTTTCTTAAACACCTGAGAAAGAGACAGATGCTTGTCCATGTTAAAAGTGAACAGTCATGAACTGCCCTTGAAACCAAACCTCACCTGCACAATATCCCTGCATTGTGTGTATGGAGAATTGGTACAAGAAAACTTTGAGACATCTGATTTTCATTAATTTTTTTTTTTCCATTCACCATATGTTGTAGCACTGAACGTATTTGTAATGCCATATCCCCCCTAAAGTGGTTTATTTTGGTTAGCGTAAGACTTCACAGTCCATTCTGTTTTGGTGCATGTTCTCTTCTTGCATTTCAATTGCTTTCCTGTTTGCAGCGTTTATTTCAATATTTAGTCTGCTGTGGCATGTTAAGGCTGTGTCCTCCTTTTGCATATTTGGTGCCAGGAAGAGTGGATGAAAAAAAGATTATTCTATGATTATCTGAATGACTATCTGGTAAAATTATTTTTCCAGGCTCCTTGTGTGCAAATACATATGTACCTTGTACTTTGTTCGTGCAGCACAAGACTTTGCTGTATTTCTGAAAGCTACAGCAGACATTGTCAGAGACCTGTCTGGCTCTGAGCAATAGTAATATAGTTACAATCTCAAATCCCCTGGGAAATACAGAGGAGTTCAGACACTTTGCAGAGCCCAGGCTCGTGCTAACACCCAAACTTTTGGTGAATTGAGCAATAAAAGTAGAGAGCTCTGACTGTTTGAAGTCATTTCAGATCACATGACATCTCAGGCAAGGCCGAAGGAGTTACTGAACAATATATAGTCTAGGTAATTGTGGTCCGCTACCTTGCAGTTTCCATTCTGTCAATCACGGTGGAATTTGGTTCTCTAGGTTGTGATACTGCTGAGGTTGGGCAGCCATGTGGAACCTGTCCCATGCTGGATATCCTCTGTTATCTCCACGTTCACCTTCCTCCTCCCTGCCCCACTGCCTCTTTGTCCCAGTTTTGTTCGAATCCATATCCAATTTCAGTATCAGTCTTGGATCAGAGACCAATGTTACGGTTATGGAGTCAGAGCCATAACGTGCATGCTGTTCCACCCTAGGTGTGGCTGCATTTTGGTGATGGATGAAATAATTTCTTTTAAGATAGGTCTAGTGCTATTGGCAGGTGGTGTCCCTGATGCCAGTCAAGGTGATGCTGTGAGTGTTGTTCCCTTCAGGATTCACTCACTGTAGTTTCTTGGCCCCTGGTTTCTCATTATTCTCTGCAACACTTAGTAGGCAAGTGAAGGGAAAACATGAATGCAAAAAGGGATTCTGCACATTGAGAAGATTTGTCACCTTAGAAAACCAAAGCCATGTTTCATCTCAAATTTTACATCTCGTTTCAGCAGCAAGGATGGTGAATGAGTATATGCTGGAAGCTGACTATGAGTATGTTGGGCACTGTGATGAATGGATTAGAGTGTGTGTGACTGAGATTGGTTTGCATGCTAATGAATCCAGTGAGTTTCTGATTTAATATTTTTTAGTGTTTGTCCTTACTTAACAGAGCAGATACAAATTGAAACTAGAGAGGATTTCTGTGTGTAAGACTTCTACTCACTGTCTTGCACCTCCTTTTTAAATATAGTGCTCTTAAAATACAGCAATCCTATTAATTTTTGTGGAGGGAATGAGATGCAAGTATTGATTTGTTAAGAGGCTCTCTATATCCTAGCATGGTGCAATAAACAAGTCTTCAAAGTAGGAAATCAAGGTGAAAAGTAAGAGGAACAGATGAAACTGAAAGGCCAGAGACTGGGTTTCTGGGTCGGAAACACATATATAACTTATAATCACTCAGTTTGTGCTTTCCTGAAACTATAGCTTCTTTCCTGTTTGCTGCTTTGGGAGGATGCAGCGTGCTGTTTTGGTATTTAAAAATAATACCAAAAATAGTCTTTAAAAAAAAAAGTTTAAACTTTCTTCTTCAGAAAGCAGTATCTGCTAGAGGTACAGGGCTAAATTTGGCACTGAGCAGAGAACAGTGGAAGCTCATTCCACTTTACACTCCTTCCATCAGACCTCCTTGCCTCTGTCTCAGAGGGAAGCCTTGCTGAAATTTCCCCATGTTACCGTTGCCGCTGTAGCTTCCGTGGGGTGGCGGCAAGGCATGCGCTGAGCACTGTGTTCTGTGCACCCCTGGCTGAGGTGGTGCTCACAAGAGCAGGGCTTGCCTGCAAGGCCTGCTTCATGTCATTGCTGCCCTCAGAATTGAACCATGAGGTAGCAATACTGGGCTGCTGTAAAAAGCCAGGCGTAACAAATGCTGGCTTCATTACTGCATCCTAATCCTGAGCGTAAGAAAACCTAAGGCACAATTACAATTCAGCTGGAAGCTGCTTAAATTCATCTAACAAATAGGCTCAATCTATTGCATTTTTTTTCCTTTCTATTCTTTCATTTACCCCTGTCAAAATGCCTCTTCTAAGTAGAGGACCAAGTAGGACCCTGTTCTGTTCATTCTGCAAGTTTGATAGAATTGCATTTTTGGGAGGCGAAGCTGCAGGAGATAGGGTTTCATTCAACAATAACACTCATGCATTTAAAGGGAGGTGGTGACATCAGAAGACTTGCACTGCTATAGATATAGGGAAACTGAACAACAGTAATTGGGAATTCTCTTGAAATGCTTTATAACTGTTGTGCTTGGATAAAAGATAAAGCTCTGCTTCCTAATGACAGCACAGTTTCCACTCCAGCCTGTGGAGGAAAAACTATCCTGCACATGATGCGAGTCCTTTTATTTTTTAAATACAAAGATGAACTGTTTCTCAGCTCCATTGCTGAGAATTTATACACATACATACATATACATACATGTACAGACACACACACGCATATATATTTTTATATAAAAAATTGCTGTTGGCCATGAAAAATGTACTTGCACTCTGTGTCCTGTTCAGGTTCCTCCCCATATCGCTACAGAGCTCCCTGTGCACTTTGCTGCAGATCCCCCCAAGTCTGCCCGGTGGGGTATGCGTCCCTGCCTACAGCTACCTCACTGGCGTTGTTTAACAGCCCCCAAAACAAGAATACTTCTCTTCCCTTCCCCACATCTTTTTTTAAGATTTCTGATAGTTGTCACAGATGATGACTTGAATCTTGTAAGGATTAAGAAAGATGTTTGGAGGAACTAGAGCTTTATAGTTTGAGCTTAACACATTTGAGATGTCAGTTTGCCTAAAGGTGTCTGTAAGAAAATGTAGGTTTGGCTCCTCAAATCTTTTACATATTTCCTTGAAAGACCAAAATTTTCAATACCTATGGGATCTTTTTTAAGTTATAAATCCTAGTGTCCTTCATCATTTTTAAGTAAGTCTCTCAGTCATTTCAGGTGGAGTTTTGTTTGCAATGAAATAAAAAAAAAAAGAGGAGGAGTTAGGTCTTAATTTTATATACATTTGGTAAGCTAGCAATTTGAGGTATAAAAGTGCCTTGAAAGCCTTATTGAATACAGGGGCCCGAAACCACAAGAAATAAAATTTATGACTTGGCTTTGTAGCAATTGTGGATTGTATATGCTGGGGCGAATCCTGTAAGTCCTTGCTTATGCCTCAGCTAGGCAAAATGCCTATTATTCTCAACAGTCATATGCCTGAAATATTACTGGGTAAGGATGTGGCATAAATGATTTTGGATTTTATTTGCAATAAAGCACTAGAAACTGGAGGTGGTGGCAGCAAGTAGAAAGCAATTTGCTACAGAGTCAAGAAATACCACATCAACCACAGTGGTATGCACAATAGTTGGTTTTTGCTCCCACTTTTTTAAGTTTGAAAAAGTAAGCTTGTTTTGTACACTTCTTTGCGTGTTTGTCATCTGCCAGAGAAACAGATTTCTGGGTGAATTCCACTGAGCTTCAAGGAAAGCAGTAAAAAAGTAATAGTTATTAGTTAGAAGGTGCTTGGCCATTTATTGTTTTCTGTCCAGTTGCTTTTTTTTTTTTCTTTCACATGACACTTCTAAATTAAAACAGGTTAAATATACTTCATTGCTCCCTGACTGGTCAATGTCAAATCTATTGTGGATGAAGTAAAACTGCAAGGCATTACAGACTTCACATATTGAGAGAATTACATGCTTTTCCCTGGGACATTTCCAGCAAGCGCTTTTATCTAAATATAATATATGTTGGAGGCAAATTTGACATTGTTTCAGTAGCTGAAGGTTTTTACCCTTCATGTTAGCGGCCCTGCGTGCGATTTATGCTGAGGTACTCTGAGGTATTGCTGAAGCAATTTACCAGAGTTGTTTGAATGTGGTTGGAGAATCTGCTTGCATTTCATATTATGAAACAGATCATCAGTTTTCAGCCATGAAGAAAAAACATAGGCGCGTGCATGAGTCATTCTGCCTTTGTACAGAGTGATGCAGTGATATTACATCCTGGCTGTAACTACAAGGCTTAGGTTTTAGGGCTTGAATCTAAAACCAGAACAACAGTGTTGCCATGAACAGAAGGCTGCAAGAAAGTAGACAAGGCATTGGAAACCCTGTGCCGCTACTGAACTGAAACAGGCATTTTGAATAGACCCCACTAATTTTGGAAGTCAGGATCTACCCTAGAGGCATGAGTGCAATCTTCCGCAAGGAAATAAAATCCTTGGCTACTTTTGGCATGAATTACTTGGTAGTCACCAAGTAGCATTAACATCAACATGGAGTCATTTTCCTTTGCGATTATTGGCTTGCGCATCACTTTTTTATGCTTTATTGTCCCATGTATGCTGCTCACAACTTTTAGAATCCAATTGTTAAAGGGAGGGCGCCTAGTGTTTCCTTACCTGTAAACAAAGCTTTAACTGTCAAAAACGTCAAAGAAAAAGAAACATCAAAGAAGAATGTATGCAAGCTGGACCTCAGGGAAGACCTTTTCTTTCTCATACTTAGCTCTTCTGTCATGCAAAAAAAGCAACAGTCATATTTTCAGGGCCAGATCCTTAACTAATGTAAATCATCTGTGGATTTTGCTCAGATGAAACAAAATTTTAGTTGTTAAGATACGTGTTATTTAACGTTTTCAGTATTTTAGATCAAGGCTTAAAATCAGGGCAAAGTAGGCTTCTAAAGTAACAGTAGGAAATTAAGAGTGCCCAAACTGACAGAAAGAATGTTTTCTGCTAACCCACTGAATAAGTGGTTTCTCATTAGAAAAAAAATTCCCTTGAACTCTTTGGAGCTAGGAAAAATGAGTAAGGATATGAGAAATCCATAGTATAAAATTATATAAATGAGAACAGAATACATCAAAAAGTGTCAATCTTTTCATTTTTCCTGGATAACTATGTGGATACATTCTGCAGATAATTTGCCCACTGAGAAAATACAGTTTGTGTAGTTCCAGAGAATATATTATTGAGAAGATTAAAAAAAAATTGTGTGAGAGAGAAGCTGTGAGCAGAGTGAGAAGGCATATACCCTCTGTAAATGGAAGACTTTAGTGTTTAAGTCCAGAAGGTGCCACAGTATCATCTAATCTTAAAGAAATAATGGAAATTCACAAGTTGTGTCTGTAATCCCAGAAAGGTATCCATCTTAATGTGGAGATGCAAGAGATGGCTATTTCATCATTTCTGGTATATTTAATCACCCTCACTGTGAAAAAAATATGCTTCATTTCCAGTTTTAATTTGTCTGGATTTAATTTTCAGCCATTGGTTAATTTTATCCATTTGTCTCTCCTACATTCAATGTGAAAAAAAAGAGTGCATGTCAAATTGAGAATTATGTGAAAAATATGGGTGTTAATAACAACATTCATGCACAATGTTGGACTGAGAACTGCGGTGGCATGTCTGCATGTCTCCAGCATAATCCTCTGTTTTCACTCACTACATCTTTTTGAAACATGAATGTTTTGGACTGAAATTCTGCTTGTTCCCTCATAAAAATGAATCTTCTTGAGCAGGTCTGAGAGAATCCTGGCAACTGTTGCTGAATCATGGAGGAATGATTAGAAGAATTAGTTTTCCCCACAACTGACTCCCCCCCACCACCATTCACCACATTTTTAGATATGACTTGAGTGAAATACAGCTGACATTTGACAAATAAACCTTGACAGGGACATAATCTTCAGAAGTGTGAACATTTGTTATGTTTTGGAGGTGAAGATTGATCAGTTGTTTGTATTCGCATTTTGAAGTATGTGTGCCTATCATAACACAAATTGCATGAACAATAAAAAGATTAAAAACATATGTAATCATAAATAAAATTTGACTGAATATCAACAGTGACACAAAGAGCACTCCCCAGTGTGTTTTATAACTGAGTCCATCCTCACACCACCCATCCCTTCAGGAAGAGCCTGAGTAAATAGATAGGCTTTATGAGAGCACAGAAGACCAATAAATGCAGCTTCTATAGACTGAATCTGCCAATGAACTGTGTCATCAAGAACATTATATTGACGTCCTCCTTCTGCCATGAATTTGGAGATGTGCAGATCAACAGATGTCACTTCAACTGTTGTGGGGTTAGGTAATGAAGGGTGAAGATCTGAGAAATAGGTTAGGCTGCAAGTAGAGATGCAGTAGTTTGATAACAGGATGAGTGATCTCATTTCTTGGACTGGACCACAGAGAAAATCAATCTGTAATATATGTAGCACGCAGACCGTAAAGGCTTCCTGATAACAAAGGTGTGCTGGAAAGTGCTTGCTTTATAGGTACAATTGCATTTAGTTGAAATATGTGTTGGGGGACAGTTCTGTGTATGCTTTGTTGTATGTTGGGCTACATGATAGTTGATCTTTTTATTTTCATTGTCAAAAATGAAAAAGAATTCAGAAACATCAGGTTTAGTGTACAAATGATGGAGGGCAGGTAGTTCTGCAGATTATTAAGTTTCTCTTTAATCAGAATACAAATTGTTTAGAACAGAGACCAGATTTTCTCATATATTTATAAAATGCCTACTGTAGCAGGCCTCTGAATTTGGTCAGGAAACTTCAGTGCTGTCATAACTCAGACAATAACAGTAATGTAATAATATTAGGCAAGAAACTCTAAAACCAAAGTGCCTCAGATAACGTTTGAGCTGATTTGTCGTTTCAAGTGGAAACCAGTTGAAACTGGATTGTATGAAATAGTTTCAGTCCCATCATCATTCTAGCCGTTACCAAGTTTCTTGCTGGGTTATAACTTTATCTAGATTTAATGCTCAACATAAAATTCATAGGGCGCAGAATCTCTCAGAACAAATTCTGTGATAGATAGCCTCATTGCTTGTATTCCCAGTCCAACAGTTACCTACAGTTCTAGTCTGTAGAGTTTCTACATCCAGCCTGAGGATAATGTTTTGAGCTTATTGAAATAATCAGAAGATTTGTTGTTGACTTCAACAGGTTTGGGATTTCACTCCTGGAGCTGTAAAATTATCCTGCCCACTCGATTGGCTAGAATATCTGTTGCAACTTGTTATTCCTACCTAGCATGGTGGGAAATGTCCTGCCGGATACATGCAATGCTTGGTCTCCTGTATTTGAGTTGTGCTGCATGCAGAATATGATAGACTTTGGCGCTAATGCTTTACCAGAAGGACTTATCAACAACACACACAGGTTACACTGTCTTTTCCCATGTCAGAAACATGAAGGGGGTAACAGGAGAAGCAGCCAACAATCTACTTTTTTCTTTTTTTTTCTTTTTTTGCATGTTAGATCAAGAGCATATTATCTTTGGTAGCAAGGTGGAGGATGGTTTCCAAGTCATCTTCTTTTCATCTGAATAGTTAATAAGAGATATCATGTATCAGAAGGCTTGGCATACCTCTTTGACATCATGCTGTTCTCTCATTGCTTGAGATAGCTGGAACAGCTAACTGTAGTGAGACACTTGCCTGCAAAGACTTTGTACAGTTATGCGGAAGGTGACAAATGGATATAAGGTTAGTTTAATTTAGTTGCGGGGTGTATATCGCATGCTGGGCAGCAAGGCTGTTCTGCAAGGGTGGAGAAACACCACCGGCCAGCATGGATCATTAGATTTCCATCTGTCTGATAAACAGAGTTGAAGTTTTGGCCTTGTACTTTATTATTTGTGTATTATTTGTCTGGGTGTAATGAAAGCTCAAAGACATGAGTGAGTAGCAGAAGTACTCTGAAGAGCTCCCAAATTGATTTTGCTTGTGACATATAGCTAGGGAGAGCTATAACAGTGGGAGAGCACAGGAGTGAGTGTGAATCTTCTTGTAACACAAAATGAATGAATGTACAGTGGAGTGGGTGTGAACTCATGTGCTTGCCTGTGTTTTATTTTCTAGGTGAAATTAGTTTGCTTCCTTAGGCAACACAGAAGGAAGAGGCTTCTAAGATAGCTTAGGAACATCATAGTCAGAAGAGCATACTTTTCATGGGTAGAAATGGCAGTTGTCTAACTTGCGCTGTCTTTCCTATGACTGAATTTCTCATGGAAAGTCAATGGCAGTTAAAGTACCTATGCTGAACCTCTTCATAAGTGGTCCTGCTATCAGTTTGCTCACAGCATGCTCCTTAGCCTGTTAATTAACATCAGTCAACCCGACCCTGTATTTCAGCTTGTCTTACTGTTTTTATCACAGTTAGTGTATGAGGACTATTCAGGTCTGTTCCAGGAAAGCTTGCATTTCTGAGGCAAGTAAAGCAGCCCTTAGAAATACAGTCTGGGAAGTGGTTTAAGGTAATTTTAGAGAAAATATGATACAGAAATATAAAACAGTTATTAGTTATTGATATTGCCATTTCCATCATATATTGTGGATGTGTCAGGCATTTATACTGGTGAACAAAACTGAATACTTAAGATGATCATTATGGATAGGGCCCATAACTGGTGTGCTTGTTTGCTGTAGGAAACCACTATCATGTGCAGTGAAGCGGTGGATATGCTTAAAAGGACTTTGAGAAAGACTGTCAGCTTTCTTAACAGAGGATTTATGTGATAAGTGTCCAAGGACAGGAAATATATATCGGTTTTATTCAACTTATTTAATGGGTATCATTTGGTGGGAGTTTTCTGCTTACAGGTTTTTGGTCCCCTTTTTTAGTTTTCTGAACAGCTGGTAGTTTTAAAAAGGTTTTTAAAAATGGTTGTTGTCTGTGCTGTCTAGGAATGTTCTGTGTGGATGCAGACAGTAGGATAAACTACTTCATCCTCCTCTGGTCTCACCGCAAAGACAACCCCTGAGCCATAGGCGGTGGGAACTGAGTCACTCATGGCCATTATCCAGCCGCCACAGGCTAAAAGCAAAGGTCCTGTGCCCTCACATGTGGAGTTCAGAACTAAAGAGATCATAGGCTTCTTGCAGCCAGAATGTCTTACTAATGAGTGGGCCTTCTATGATCAGTTTGCCAATGCATTTTTATTCCAGAGTCTCTTTTTTCTGCAGATTAGAGACCACATTAGTTTATTATTGTATTCATATGCTTTCTGTTCTAGACCTGAATGAATTGTTGATCCCTGTTTAAATTATTTAGAAATGATGGAAAGTATTTTTCCTTGCCTTCCCTGGCTCACCTGTAGTGCTTTTAATTTTTCTTCTCCCTTTCTTCCCCCTTTCCCTAGCACAATGCTTCACTGTCATTCTGCTCATGGTTTTCATTCTCTTTGAGGGATACTATTTTGTACAAGGAAAAAAGTTACAAGCTCTTGAAGTGGAACATGGAAATAGCAAATCAAAGCCTCAGAGCGCTAAGGCCAAGAGAAGTTGTACAGGATGAAAATGCTGTTCAAGCTCTGGCAAGTCGCTAAGCTTTACCCTCAGCCACGCTGGGTTTTTAACTTCCATTTTTAATCTTAAAAGAAAATTGAGATAACTGCATCTCTGATGAATCTATACTTTCACCCTTTTTTCAGCAAAGGAAAGCAGTGCCTATGTACAAGTACCAGAAGAAGGCAATGGGAGAGGTTTGGACCCAGACAGTCCGATTTATGACTAAATCAAAATGTTTTTGTTGCTTTTAATGTTAAAATATTCATTGAAACACAGGCTTTAATAGTGCTTGCTTTGACTATGTGCAGAGCTCTTTTCTATGTGCATTGCGGTACAGCTAGCTAAAATGGGTGACTTTATAAGGAAGGGTGACTTCTTAACCATCGTATATCAGAACACTGCTGGAAGCAAAATAAATGAATGCCCTGATTGGGTTTGGCACATGTTAGCGTCCTGTTTCCCTTTCCCTGCACAAAAAAATAACAGGAATGCAGGCCTTTCCCTTTATCTCATACAGTAATAATGAACCTCAGCAAAGATTTGAATGGGCCACGGGATTATTAGGATTGTAATATCTTGCTTTCTTTTTCAAGTAGGATGAAACTAATTGTAATCATCTGCTGTGTTAGATGAACACAATAGGCTCTCAGCTGTAGGCTTTCATCACAGTGGAGATCTTGTATGATTTGGCCTGGCAGGGCTTCGGGCTTACAAAACTTTTGTAGTTGTCAGATGTTTGGCACTCAAAACTGAGCACTGAGAGAAGCATTGTCGTACTTATATGTTCCTGCTTTTCTGTCTTTCGTTTTTAGTATAATGTCACCATGTTAAGGGTGTTATATTTGGTGGAGGCTAATGAAAGGCTGCTCAGCTGTGACCAGTTTCAGTTACATGGGCTTGAGTGATAGTCTGCTCAAACAGTGTTGTGTACACTCTGGCAGAATCATGATGCAGTCTAGCAGGATGTTTGCTTAGCTGTAGAGCTGGGGTTTTATGCTCTTGGTACCTTCCAAGAGCAAACTGACAGTGCAGTGTGGCAGCTGCCTTCACTATGACTATTTTGTCATGTTCATTTTTGAAAAGGAGAACAAAACTGAGCTCCAAAACATGGAGTGGCCACACTAACTGAGCCTGGGTCAAATCCTTTTTGTAGTTTTACAGTGACACTGTCCTACACTCTGCAGCCCCTTTATTTGTCTCTCCCTAATGCTCTGTTGCAGGTTGTCCTACCAGAGAAACGATGACGATGAGGAAGAAGCTGCCAGAGAACGTCGCCGACGGGCTCGACAGGAGAGGCTGCGGCAAAAGGAAGAGGGTGATCTATCAGGAGAAGTAACAGAGAGATCAGAAGTTAATGCCCAAAACAGGTAAACCTTTAATGTGATTTACTGATGAGTCAATGATATTTTTGTTCAAAGGAGAGATGTACTTTGAAGGGCTCTGTTCTACTGCTTAAATCTTGAGTTCCAGGTTTGGCCAGCCTCGCTCTGATGAGGACCAAACACTGTGAGGAGTACCAAACCACAGCTGAGTGGGAATATTACTAAGACTGGGCATGACCCATTCCCTTATTTACTTACTAACTGTGCTCAGGGCAGTTTATGGGATAACTCGGTTGGCACTCATGAGGGGAAATACCTCCGATGCATCCTGCTGGTAGATTCTCTCAGGCATGCATGTGTCTGCTCTGTGGATAGGCCGTAGTACTCTGGATCTGGCTCCACAAACCTCCACGTAGTCCATCTTTTGTCATGACTATAAATGGACAGAGGAGAAGGTTCAGGAATCTGGCTTACAGGGGCTGTGGTGTCATGTCCCACAAGGGCACATAGGAATGGTAGTCCCCCAGGACTCAAGTTGCAGATGAAATATGAATGGGAGGTGCTGGATGTGAGAGCTAAGCATCGAGTCACATCTGGCATTGTGAGGCTTATACAGCTATAAACAACAGAAAAGCTTATGGAGTGAGATGCTATTTGTTGCAAACTGGGAGGGCAGAACCGGCCTTCTAGTCTGTCTGTCATTTGTTCAGTTTCACATATTCACAAATAATATATCCACATGTCCAGTAGACATAACATTTGATAAAAGAGACCAGAAATATGCCTTGTGATACCAAGCTAGTAAATCAAATACTAAGCTCAAGTAGCATTCTATTAAATACAAGCAGAATGGATATAGACAAAAAAGCAGCAACACTTGATTGCAGATGATAATCTTTTTCCAGTATATAGTAAAAACAATTAGAAAGAGGGAGGAAACCTAAACATAGGAGAACTAGCTGAATTTTGAAGAAGTCAAAAAACTTTCAGAGACTGAGAGCGAGATCCAGTTCTTGTACCTACCAGTGTTAAGTGGTATGTTTAAAATTTGGTGCTGGATTCACAGCATTTTCTAAAAGGATACATGTCCTTCTGCAGACAATCACAACTGCACCTCACTGTAAATTACCAGGTTATCCCATGATGGACTGTCTGTGGATGCTGCTGAACAGGAGTAGCTACTTTCTCAGTGCTAGAGAAGGTCACTGAAGTCAGGGAGTGTCGTGCTTGAGTAGCATCTTCAAAGATTTTGCCTGGTAGGAGGACCTTTGTGAATAAGACAAAGAATTTTTATGCATCAGGCCAAGCTGAAGGAAGGGGTCCTTAAAACAAGTTGAGGTCTTCCAAGTATTCTGTTGCCAGGTGCAGAATGGGAGGATGAATTTTTCAGGGCTCTTTATATTTCAGCTGTTCCAAGCATCAGGGACCAGTCCAGTGCCCCAGGACTTCAGTGGCTCTTGGAGCATGGCTGGAAGGGAACCTTTTCAGGTTCTGACATTGTGAAACCTCACATTCCTATATGTGTAGGAATGCCAAAATTAATCCCCAGAACCAGTTTGCTAAATTTTGAAGTATGTAACCTATTCTGTTTTCACACTATGGAATGATGTTACAGTAAGCTTTTTTTCTAGAAACAGCTAAGTGCATACCTTGTTAGAAAGGTTTTTTTAATGCAAAGTTGTCGCTTTTATGTAGCGTGGCGGAAGAGGAAACCAAACCTACTTCAACCACAGGTGGAACAGATGACGATGCTGCATTCTTGGAGAGACTGGCAAGAAGGGAGGAGAGACGCCAAAAACGTCTTCAGGAAGCCCTGGAACGTCAAAAGGAATTTGATCCAACGATCACAGATGGGAGCTTGTCACTACCAAGCAGGAAAGAAGTAAACAGTGTGGAAGAAAACGAGACCATAGGGATAGAGGAAAAGGTTGAAACGCGCCGAGGACGCTATGAGATTGAAGAAACGGAAACGATTACCAAGTCACACCAAAGGAACAACTGGAGGCAAGATGGGGAAGAAGAGGAAAAAAAAGAAGAAAAAGACAAAGAGGAGGTACAGGAGGAGAAGCCAAAGGAGGTACCTGTAGAGGAAAATCAGGTAGATGTGACAATAGAAGAACCCATAGATAAAGAAGAGTCAGGAGAAGCAAAAACTCTAGCTGTAAATGCAGAGGAACACAAAACAGAGAATGACACCAGTGCTGTGCTGGAAGGGGAGCAGAAGGGAGGAGAAGAGGCTGTGGATATAACTGATGCTGTAGATAAGCTTAGAAATGAAGAAAAGGAAAAGACTGAGGAAGAAAGGAAGAAAGCAGAAGAAAGGGAGAAACTTGAGGCAGAAGAAAGGGAGAGGTTAAAAGCAGAGGAAGAAAAGGGGGCAGCTGAAGAAAAACAGAAAGCAGAGGAAGAAAAGAGGGCAGCTGAGGAAAGAGAGAGGGCTAAGGCAGAAGAAGAAAAGAGGGCAGCTGAGGAAAGAGAGAGAGCTAAGGCAGAAGAGAAGAGGGCAGCAGAGGAAAGAGAGAGCGCTAAGGCAGAAGAGGAGAAGAGGGCAGCAGAGGAAAGAGCAAGGGCTAAGGCAGAAGAGGAGAAGAGGGCTGCTGAGGAAAGAGCAAGGGCTAAGGCAGAAGAAGAAAAGAGGGCAGCTGAAGAAAAGGCTAAGTTAGAAGCAGAGAAATTAAAGGAAAAAAAAAAGGTAGAAGAGAAAAAAATGGAAGAAAAGAAAATAGAAGATAAACAGGTAAAAGAGAAGAAAGTACAAGAGGAAAAACCTAAAGCAGCTTTCCTAAGAAAACAGGTACAGTAAACATTTTGCACCAAAACAAAGACACCTGTGGTTTGTGAGAAATGTAATGCAAGAAAAAAAAAGATTGGATTGGAATTTCCTCACAGTTCTACTCCTGCATTTAAATGACTAATATTCATGCTCTCTCTTGCTCTCTCTTTTTTAAACTAAAGCTCCTTATTTCTGCTTATCAATAATGCAGTATGCAACACACCTGACCTAACTGCATCGTACAGAGAAAACCTTGCATGTTCAGATCTCTGCATGTTTTTTTGCTGCCATCCTTCTCAGTTGCTGTAAGCTGGCCTAATGCAGTACACATGAGGTTGGAGCAGGCACAAATTGACACAAAATATATGAGCACCTAGTAAGCTCAGTGTAAGGAACATGTATGTTAAGTGCAATCATAAATGAGGACTCTCTCTGCTGGGACTTGTGAGCATGATGCTGCGCGAGGGAGGAAGGCCGAGGCGGGGGAATGGAAGCTCTTGGAGAGGAGGGAGGGAGCATGGCTGCACATGGAGATGTGGCACAGCAGCTTATGGAGGAGATGTGGATGCACACTGTACTGGTACGTGAGCATGGTGTGGCAAAACACAGGTGCAAAGGGATGCTCATAGAATGATGTGTTCATCTTAAAAAATTATTAAAAAACCCAAAAACAAAGGGGGAAGAAAAAGAGGTTAAAGTGGAAGTTCAAAAGGAAAAGGTACCAGATGAGAAGCTTCGACCTACTTCCAAAAAAGATCAGGTAACATTTAAACCTTTGATTTAGATGTTGTAAGGAAACTTGAGATAAGAAAATAAAAAAGGTCCCTATAACTGAAAGTTGCTTGTTCAGCAAAGTACTTAAGCATGTGCCTCACTTTGAGAACATGGGTAATCCTGCTGAAATAATTAGGGATGAAGCTACTTATGTGCTTAACATTAAGTATAAGTTTAAGTGTTTTGTTCTTTTGAGGCCTTAGAAGCAAGTCCTGTTTGTCATAATTAGAACAAATACTTCAGTGAAACTTGGTTCAGTCAGTAACACAAGGATGGTTTGGACTCTAGGGATAGATTTTTCAGGACTGTGTCAACTAATCATCTTCCCTAGTTTCCTCCCACTTTACTGTGAACTTTTTCCCTGTGACTGAGACCTACTCTCATAATAATAATAATAATAATAATCTAGGTCCCTTTGGCCACCTGACTGCCTTAACTAATGATTTTCCCCAAAACTGCAATGTCCTATGATATAAACCGTGCATACCCAAGATTCTTCTTTTGTTTTGAAGAGAAATTCTACAAAATTTACTGCATTGCATTTCCACTGTAAACACAGGAGCTGGTGCCATGGTGTTTTACTGTATGGTAAGTAAATAAGATTTGGGAACCATTTACTCTTCAGATTGCAGCTGGCAAGCAGGGAGCCACGTTCAATGTTATATAGCAACTGTGCTATCAATTTGATGCAGCAGGTTTCAAAATATCCACCGATTCTAATCAGACAGTGAGTTGGGCAAGACCTTGCAGGTTTGGACTCATTTGGGTTCATCAGAGTCTGAGTGGCTTCAGGAGATCCACAGCATTGAGATTTGGTAAGGGTCAGCTTGCTGCCTGTGCAACTGCTGTGGAGCCCTGAGGGCTGGAGGTTCTGCTGCTATGTGGGAACAGCAGCAGGGGGTCCAGTCCTGTGTCCTCTGTTGGAAAACAGCTCAATTAATTCACAACAGGCTATAAATGCTTAGCTCATCCTCAGGGGGAGGAGAAGGCAAATCCTGTCATGAGGTTTTATGTACAGTTGTCTGACTTGATTGTCCAGCGTGTTTCTTGAGTAAGGTACAGGTGAGATTGAAAAGGCAAACGAAGTGATGAAGATGGTTAGAAGAAAGGTACCTAACAAACAGAGAAAGAGACTGGCAAAACTAGAAAAATTTACTCTGGAAAGGGGAAAAATTGAATGAGAGCTAATGTAGATGCTTAAGAACACTGCTTTAGAAAAACTTAACAGTTGCTCTACTCTAAACTCCCCTGATTATGAAACTAGAAGAAGAAGCTGTGCAAAAATTTAGAGATGGGTTGTGTGAGAAACTTCGTACAGCAAAATCAGCCTGTAATACTCACTGTTACAGAAAATTTTTGAATATTACAAGTAACCTTAAAAAGGAGGCTGTAATATAACCACAAACATTGATGGGGAGGTGGAGGGGGACCCTTGAGATGCGGTTGTCTTGCTTGTGTTTATGTGGAGCTTGCTCAACTCTCTCTGGAGCTCCCATCATCCTTTTAAACCATGCCCACAAGACTGGATTCTTCCAGGAAATTGGTAAGACTTTTAAAAGTGACTAGTGATTTTAATACTTCTATTCTTGGATGCTCAAGTTGAGACAATTTAAGAGTCCCCCATTTTTGGTACAATGCTGAATATCTGTGTGCTGAAAAGTATGTGTATCAAAATAAGCATTCAGAATGATTAGTCATTTTTGAAAATCTCTGTTGTTCCTTCCTGCCTTGGGAAGGAAAAATGACAATCTCAGACTGCAAACAAAGTCAAGGAGATCAGGCTCCCATCTTTCCCCCCTTCAAGTACATACAAATTCAACAAGGCCTTTTTTTCAACTGTATATGCAGTTAAGAGGATGGCAGTGTATATTGAACAAGATCCTAAAGGAATACCATGTCTTTACATAACCAGATTTGTGCTTCTGTAATTATGCAACATAAGAGTATATCCTTTCTTATTGTGACCAGAATCTGGCCCTCAAAGTTTAGGTTTTAATCAAATTAGCAAACAAAATTCATCTCCTTTTCTGAACTGCCCCACAATTTTGGGTTCTCAAAACTGTCCTGGAAAGCTCATAAGAGCAAACTTTCTCATGATGTGAGACTCCTGGTATTTCCTGCTTCCAGTTTGGCTAGACGTGCTGCAACAGTTGCTTTTCTCATGGTATTTGGGTATATTAGTTGGCTCCAAATGGAAGCCCTAGCTAGACCCAGATGCCTACAGCTTTTAAGACACTAAGAAACTGCACCCAAATCCGGAATCAAATTTGTCAAATGGATACAATCTCAGTAATTGATTCACTGCAGTCTGAAGGTGTTCAAACTCTAGTTTTGGAAACTTGACTCTCAAGGATTAAAAAAATCCTAAACAGGAAAGAAGCAATACAGAGAAAGATTAACATACACATAAATGAAATCACAAATTAGCTAAGCATCAAAAAAACTTTTGGTTATGTTCTATTTTGATTTGAGGGTCAAGATTTGAGGGAGGATGTAGGCTGTTTTCTATTCAGGTAATAGCATCCATCCATTCCAGCTGGAGTCAGGTGGTCCTTTTCATTAAATTCAGCAGAAGCTGGATTAACCTCTAATTCAGTGAAACACTGAGACAGAGGAAGATACTTTTTTGGTGGCCTTCCTTTGGAATGGCAAAAAATGGTTTCTGCTTCTGTGCAAATCAATCACTGTTTTGGCATTAAAATTAGTAGGAGCAGAATTGGGCCCTAAAGCTGTGAAATGTTTCTATTCATCCTTTTGAATAAAGAAGCCAAGTTATATAATGGTTTTCTCAAATGCACACATGCAACCATAAATCCTGCTGCCTTCTGAAATGTTATTTCCTAACCTATTAATTTTTAAACTATATTGTTTTAATATTAGTTTTCTCAGTGATTTCATTTAAGATGTAAGAGATATGACCTTCCCCAGTGGACTTCAATACATCAGGCAGCTGGAAGTATTGGCCTTCTAAAGAGACTTAGAAAGATCTTGATGAAAATCTCAGCAAAGGAAATCCTATGCTCTCAAAATTCCGACATAGATATCCTGGCATTTGAAATGTTGCAACAATCAACATCTCCAGTCTCAGTATCACACTCACTGGGTTTGAAGGTTGAGGAGATTGCTAACAGGCAGCAGAGCTTTACACTGTGAATATGTCACTAGTTAGAATCTGGCCCAGATTTGGGAGCGTCCAAAAGACTTTGCTGTCCAATGGCATTCATTAGACTTGATGAATAGAATGGGTTGTCTCAGACCAGCTCCTAGAGAACAGAAAACCATTGCTGAGGCTGCTCGCGATACTGGCCTTGTTTGCTAGCCGTCACAGCATCATGGCCAAAGAATGCACAGTCATGGAAATTGAACTCCCCTCTTGTCCGCCGGAGTGATTCTGCTAGGTCATAACTAACGGTCCTTGGCAGGATGGTGTGGGGAAGTTTTGCACGGCTGCTGCCTGTTTGCAGGACAGAGCAAACTTCTTGGTGGGTTGTGTCCAACCAGTGGCAAACTTGCTCAGATTGAGTAAACCCCTATTACTGGCCAGTAATGCGTGCCTCCTTGGCATTGTCTGTCATATAAATTTCTGTGAATAAACAAACTGGACCCAGATAAAGTCAGAGCTGATACTGGGACTTCATTCAGCAGCTTAAAACAACTCCTCATGAGGATTTTGACTTGAAGACTCTGAAGTCGTCCCTTATTGGTGTAGATTTTGCATCCCCAGAAGTTCCTCTTTGTTGAGGAAGGATAGAAATAACTGTGATTTACAGTGTGTGTGTGTGTGGGGGGGGGGGGTTGGTTTTGTATTACTAGGAGCAGAAGGGAGCACCATAAAAACAGTTGTGTTCTAGACAAAATTGTTACCGAAGTTCTTTTTGTAGTTGGGAAATGGGATGGCAATAGGCTTCCAAGACACAAAAGTATCTTTTTATAAAGGTCTTCAGATGAATTTTTCACAGAAAATATTTCTTTCTTGCCCACTAGAATCTTCCTCCAACATGGTAGAGCATATTAAAAAAAGAAGAGAGAGAGAGAGATTTTTTGGGTAAATGTTTGTTTCATGTGCTGCTGTTGAAAGTTTATTTAGGCTGATATTCCAACTAACTTGCTTAGTAGGAATAATTCTGCTTGCAGGACAAAGAACTCAAATCAGTCTGTATCCTTTACTTCTTGTCAGCATCTGGCCATGATTCAGTGTGCTGGGATCAGGCCATCTGTGACACTGATAAATACTTCAAGCCCATAACTCTGTTGGTATATTGGAGTGTGAATCCATGCACTAAGTATGCTTGATTGCTATCAAAAAATATACAGCAAAGCTTTGTAAGGGAAGGGAGAATTCTTGCTTAGAATATTTTCTTCTTCCTAGGATTAAATATTCATGCCTGATAACACCATCCATGATTGGCACCTGGCAGAATTGTGCTTTTGGTTAGAGCAACTTTTATGCTGATGTAAAGATCATTTTGTCTCCTGGCCACTATACTTGTAATATCAAAGTATCCACCTGTTGTGACACTGGAAATGCTAGATCCATTTTGGTAGCACTCCCATGCTGTGCTGCTGAACTGAACTGGCATGCACTAACTTTGTCCAGCCATCTTGGAAATCACTGAAGGTTATGTGTTATTTTTATTGCTCAATGCCCTAAGCCTTCTGCAAAGACTGTAACAACAAGCCTAGTCCCAAGGAGTTTGCAGCCCAGGATGTTAATAGGCAACAGGTGAATAGTGCTCCAGTGGGGGAGAGAAGGATCAGGGTGCCTTGGGAAGGTGCAGTTGCAGAATGAAGTGGTGTGGCATGGTAGTCCCATGGCCAAACAAACTTTAACAGAACACGGAGGGTTTCAGATGCTTTCATCTTTAATTCACAGCTGGAAGGCAGGGTGATGGTTGATCATATTTTAGAGCTTTGCAGACTACCTCTGCCATAAAGTACATAAGCATTTTGAAGACAGTGCTTGGTTAAACATTAACACCAAGAAATTCCTCAGCTATTATTTAGAAAGCCTCACTGTGATTTTTTTTCTGTGACTTACAATATCTCCTGAGCAGATAAAAGATGACAAGGGTAAAGACAAAGCACCTAAGGAGGAAATTAAAAGTATCTGGGATCGTAAGAAAGGATTTCCTGAACCAAAGGCACAGAATGGAGAACGTGAACTCCCTGCCCACAAACTTAAACCTACTGAGAATGCTTTTAGGTAAGTTCCAAATGAATATTGGGTTTATGTTATAGCAGAGCAGGTGGCCTTCTCTGCATCTCTGTTAATATCCTTTTAGCAGCTTAGTATAAAATTTAGGTTGCAACTGCAGCAGAAGCTCTAATATTCATTGGGTTGTTAGGCATGAATTAAGGGTCTTGGGCTATTTTCTAAAGAAGTGCTCCCACAACGTTGCGGTGACAAATGCGGTACACAAAGCAGGCATAAATAACAGCCTCATTCCCTCTGTAGAGATGAATATCTTATTTTTGCTTTGCTGGGGTTTTCCTTCCTTGAAGGACATTTCTTTTAAATGTATACACAGATGCCAAGACTGACCATAGCCCAGTTCTCTTATTTTTCAAATGAGATGTCTACCTGTACTTAAATAACCTATTTCCAATTACACGCCTGAATTTAATCAGACTCTGCATGATCAACGTAGAGCAGTATCCCTTGATTGTTTATTATGGAAAGCCTTGAAAGTAATGGCCTCTCTACAAAGTGACTATTCAGCTAGGTGAAAACCTCTGCCAGCCATAATGTTCTGTTTTTTAATCCTTTTATAAGCACCAGCAAAGTTTGATTTGTTCAAGGAAATACTGGCCTTATGGCTATAGTGGGGAATCCAATGAAGGTAACAAATTGCTAGTGAAAAGCTTATTAAGAAGAGATTCTGCATGCTAATGGGGGATACATGAAGCAGAGCAGAAGTTCTTCCTTTTAGCAAAGGCATAGGAATGAACAAATTAGAAAAGTTCATTTTTTCCTTCTGCACCTCTCTCCCTCTTTTACATTGACACAGGCAAAGAACAGGTTAAGCTCTGCAGGCACTTTTTAAAATCTCTGTATGGCAGATGGGTTTTGCTGTTGTATCTCAGCATTCCCCTTGTGATTCTTCCGGGAAAAGCAAACTTTCTCAAAATAAAATGCAGTTCAAAAGTCCCTGGAGACACCCGGACCTAAGGCCAAAAGACAGACAAAGTCAGACAGCGTAGAGATGGAAGAGCAGGAAATCAGTCTTGCTCAGAACTGTCTTGTATCTTGACTTGGGTCACATCATCAATAATAGGAGAACAGTTTTCTAAAAATATTTTTGTTGTGTTTTCATTTGTTTTGCTTCCTGTGGGAGATAGACTTTAGTGGCAACATGTAGATTTGAGTTTTCACTCTTTTTTTCTTTTTCTGTTTTTCTTCGATTATTTCCCAAATATGTGAAGAAGGGTGTCTAACCCAAGGCTTTTTTTGGAACCATCTTTTTTCTTGTTTTTACATGAACATATCAGATGCAAGTAAGAAAGCCTTGGCTAATTCTAAATGGCGAGGATGAGAATAAAATAGGGTAGTGGAGACTAAAGAAAAATCTGCTGAGTCTCATTTGTCCACTTTAGTCAATACAAGAATTATATAAAAAAATGTATTTTATTGCTTCCCTTTCCCATCTCCCCTCCCACCTGCCTTCCTCCTCATTTTCATACAGGGCTGCAAAAATCCTATGATGTAACACATTCTTCACATTGTTCTGACATTTTTGGCTCCCACAAACCACTTCTTTCCTTTTCCTCCTTGTCTGAAAGCTGACAGCCAACTTCATTTCTTAGCACCAAAGAGGCGCTTATGAAACTCTTCCTCCACCCAGTATCTCAATACTAATTTCTCAATATCGACAATAGGGAGCAGCGATTCCCAGAAGCTGTTAAAAACAAAGGAGTTTGGGAGGTGGAGGAGAATAAGGAGAATTACTGCCAGTAATTGTTTCCTACTTCAGATTCTGCAGAACCAGCAGGGGAAGTCCAGCATGTTGCACGAGAGTAAAGTAAACTAGGAGTAGATATACGTGGACGAAAATATTCTTTGTAAGGAGGACAAAATAGTCACTTGATTCTCCAAAGAGAAATATTAAGACTAGATTCTATCTTTTGCTTATATCAGTTGAAAGCTGAGAGTAGCTCTGTTTATTTCATTGAAGTTGTCTATACTGAAGTCAGTGAGGATTAACCCTTCTCGTGTACCAATATAAAATAGAGCAGCAATTTGTTAAGAGAATCTTGGCGAATGTTAGTACTCTTAATTTTTGAGGGCTGAGTGTTCGCCCTTGCCAACAATATCATTACGTCTGTCAGAAATGACCTGTTATATCTTGTTTGGGCCTCGATCTTGCAGGTGTGGATGGGCTGACAACACAGACTTCAGAGAGCAAGAACAAAAGTCAGTGAGGTTGCAGGGGTTGTTTGTTGCAGAGGCTGCAACCCTGCAGCGAAGCAGGAGGAAAGTCTGAAAACAGCCAGGGATTTCTCATGGTCTGTGCAAGACAGAGGAATTGGATCCTTAGATACTTAGGCTCATGGAGCATTTGGGTTCTAGACATTTCTGCAAACTGGGTCTGAGGTATTTGATGCTGTACACCCCAGATCATACATCATACCTCAAGTATGGGCCCTCATTTTGTTTTCAGATGGGTTCACTGGAATTTAAAATAGAGTTTCCAACATTTTCTAGCAGTGCTTTAGTTAATTGTATATACCTTTTGTTTTAAAAAGGTGTATGAGTTCCCTTCTTTAATTAGACATTGCTACATGAAGAAAGCCCTGTTAGTGACAGTGCACATTGACATGATGCTTATGGTGGAGGGTAACCTTGTGGGTTTACTTTAATAGGTTAACTATACTGCAAAAATATTCAAGAATAGGGCCTAGAACAGAAAAGGATTGTGATAAGGTGATATTAGGGAGATACAAACAATGTACCTGTAACTCTAGGTTAGAAAATCAGATATGAAAACATGCTAGGGATACAGAAATTCACAGAGGTCTAGGAGATTTTCTTTCTTTAGCTTTGCTTTGTGATATTACACTCTTACACAGGAAAGACGTTCTAAAATGAAGTAAACACATTATAAAATAAGTATCAGATCCTTGCCAAACTTACTCAGATGAAGAACAAAAGCTGAGATTCCCACAGCAATAATAATTTGCTTTTGCTGTTTTGCCATGTGTTTTTTAATAATACAGTTCCCAAATCAGGCATTCTGCCCAGCTAGTACAGAGTTTCATCCAAGTCAGTAACAAAATGTAGGGGCAGAGGAATCTGTATTAGTAGATCCTAATGTGATTTTGAAACCACGGATAATTCAGCTCCAATTCTACAACCTGTTTTAGATGATTAACCCCAATGGAGTTAGTGATTTTCTGTGCTGGTGAGGGATCTATCTGAATGAAGTGGAGAACCGAGTATGATTCACTGTATTGCAGATTTATGATACTTGGTTTTAATGTTATTTGTTATCTCTAATATGATGAGCCCAGTGATGAGCTCTACGAGTTAATATTACTATTGGAAATCCTGATTTGTACAATCTTGCTGTATTAAATTCTGTAATACTCTAGTTCCATTACTGAAGTCATTAGTATCCAGCTTCTCTGAAAGCTGTCAGAACAGAGCAGAAAGTTTTTAAAAAATCCATGCATATTCCTTTCCTGTCTCTTGTGAATACCACACTGATGCTTTTTAGGTGCCTATCTCTTTGCCAGCAGTAATAATAAACACACTTAGCAGACACTTATCAAAAGACTGGTGTGGTAATTATATAGCCAGGCAATACTATTTGACGCTCTTAAAAGTATGCACGAGCAAAAGTATGCATGAGCAATTTCTAATTTTTTAATTTTTGTTGTATTCTTTCTTTCCATCACATATGTAGTAGAGCTGGTTGGAAAACTTCTCATTTTCTCCTCTGGAAAGTTGCCATTAAAAAATAATTTCCAGTTTCTTAAGAAAAAGTCATACTTTCCCTGGAAAATATCAGCAAAAGAGCCAATGAGCCTCTCTATTCATACAAGCTAGAAAAGTCCAAGTGATAGGTGCTTTAGATGAGATAGGAACATTGTACTGGTGAAGCTATAAGATTCTCTCTCTCTCCCCTCTCTTGTCTCCTTCTGGCTTCCCCAAGTCATGTATCTTGTTCGCTCCCCAAAAATACTTGTCTTGTTTTATATAATCCTGTTAGAAAAAGACATTTGCCTTATAAAGAAAAGGGTTAGTGCATCTTTTAGTATACAGAACATGGTACAATATTTTTGCTATGGGTTTTTAATATGTAAATATGTCTTATTTAAAACTGACAGAGAGGAATTAATTATTGTTTTCCATTGCTGTGTTTTCTACGCCAAGTGTAATAAGTTTTTGGAAGTGTAGCCTCTGTACACAAACTATAGAGCAGAAGTGTGAAACTGTAACAGTTTATATACCATATAGATGGTGATGAAGTAAGGTACCTCTTACAGAAGTTACATGAGATGTTAAATATTTCAAGCTCAGTTGTTGAACCGTGCCAAAACTGGAGGTGACTTGAGTTCTAAGACAATGTGGTACAACTCCTGCACTCATAAGTGTATGAGACTCTAAATATTTCAGCCTACTTAATTCCTGATAAAAATGCTTTGGGCCTGTTGTAGGAAGTTGGGAAGAAGCAAAAGATCTTACAAGGGCAGTATCTTCGTGTGCCAGGTTGTTGTGTTGTTGGCCAGCGGGTGATTCTAGCCAGGAAGGGACAACCTGTGGTACATGAGCTTTCCTTTCCTTCCTTTCCCAGCCGCTCCAATTTGAAAGGGTCCGAGGAGGCAAAGCGGGGGCCTCAGCCCGAAGCTGGAAAGCGGTTAGAAGAGCTGCGCCGTCGCCGAGGCGAGAATGAGAGCGAGGAGTTTGAGAAGCTGAAGGAGAAGCAGCAAGAGGCAGCCGTGGAGCTGGAGGAACTGAAGAAAAAGCGGGAGGAGCGACGGAAGGTCCTTGAGGAAGAGGAGCAGAAGAAGAAGCAGGAGGAGGCTGAGAGAAAAGCCAGAGAGGAGGTAAGTGTAAAACAAGTATTGGACCCTGGTTTTAATCACCTGTTTTTACTTTGCTTCCACTGGTCTTACATTAGATGATAGATCTCTACAGCAGTGCCTGTACAGACACCTTTAGGCAAAGAAGTCAGTGGGGCTGGACACGGAGCGAGTCCATATTTAACAAAAGAGCAGAATAAGGCCCTGTGAGACTTGCTTATAGGTGAGGAAACACCGGGTGACAAGGAGGGTGAGACCAAACCAGACCGTACAGGCCAAAATGTGCTTCTCATTCTTGGATCTGACATTGTTGCAGGGTTACGTGGGGAACTGGTCCAGTGACTTTGCTTCAGATTGCGTTCTGTATCTGGGGCCTCTCTTTTGGTTGTGCCTTCTTTCAGGCAGGGCTGTTTCTTACTGTGTGTCAGGAGGTGGTCTGTCACAGTGGACCCCGATTTCAAATATACTTCCTGGCATTAAAATTGCTCCATTTTTCTGACCTTCAGATTTAGCTGAAGGCATGGCATATTTGATACCAAATGACCATATCCTATAGGTGCTCTAGTGAGGACTTGAGGTAAAACGCTCATCCATCGAGGTAGAAAGAAAAATTGCAGTTCTAGCCTGAGGGGAAGACAAGGCTCTAATAATGTCTTCATAAGCCAGGATTTCATCTGTGGAAGTGGGGAATTTCTTTTTTTTTGAGGCATGGAAAATTTTCGGTGCAGTGTTATAGCCACATAGCTCTTAATTTATTTGGGATGTCTTTTTGACTTGTGCAGCATGAATTACAAAGGGCACGGTAGAAATTTGTCCACTGCAGATGAGCTGGAATGCTAATGTTTTATATAGTAATGATGGGCTAGATCTCATTAGGAAGTTATTCTTGTCTATTTAAATATTGAGTACCCAAGCACATCTGTTTGCATGTGCTTCTTCTGCCAAGGGACTGTATAAATAGGATTTTCAAATCTCTGGTGCATCATTTAGGAATCTAAGTTGTTTGGAAAACAAATATAATTTTGGTGGATGAATAATAATAGCATTTAGCAGCTGAACGCCAATTGCTTTAATGTACTAAGTTCCTTACAGGATATCTCAGTAGAAGCTGAGATTGTACAATGCCTTGCTGTACAAGAAAAGATTCAGTTTACCAGCACTAACAGTGGTTGTTCTTTGAGGACTTCCAGTTTGACTGGTAACTGAGGAAGTGAAAATTCCTGTTATCTCTTTGGAAGGAAAACTGTAAGCATTTCATCTTCACTGCTTTGGGCATCTACTGATTTTTCCATCTACATGTGATTGGCACAGCAACCCCGAGAGCAGGGGGAGAGACGAACAGTACAGAGATGCTACATTAGGGTACAAAGATGGTTCATTAGGGTACAAAGAAAGTGAATTTGAGAAACAAAATGAGACCATGGGCGTTTCTGATTTTTATACCTGTTTGGACAAATGGGAATTTGGGCAAACTGATTGGTTCTCTTGAAAACCTGCTTCTATCAATGTGTGGACTTACAGGATGTTTAAAAGTATTCTTTAATGTTTTTAAACTGTGTATAACACTGTGAAAACATAACATGTAGATTCTAAAATCCAGTCCTTAATGAAACAGCATTTTTATAGATATGCTTTGTTCTCTCTTTAGGTGGCACTACATGCAATTAATTTGGTGACCTCACTGTGAGGAGAAATTAAGGCAGCATAGAGTAGCTGTCTTCCCCACTTACTTACTTAATACTGTGATGGATTAGCATTAATGTATTACCAGATTTCAGTTAGGTGCCTGGAATTTCTGGCTGGTGTGAAAAACTATTCTTGGAAAATTTGGCAAAAGTCTGCAGGACTGCAGAGCCCTGTGGTGGTGACAGTTTCTGAAAGGAGAAATGACCATTCACACTTTTTTTAGGAGGAAAAGAGGAGACTGAAGGAAGAAATTGAGAGGAGAAGGGCTGAAGCTGCTGAAAAACGTCAAAAGATGCCAGAAGATGGTGTAGCTGATGACAAGAAGCCATTTAAATGTTTCAGTCCTAAAGGTTCATCTCTCAAGGTAATCTCTCCACTAACTTCTACATAGTACATACAAAGTAATGAGGATTGTAGTCCAAACCAAACACCCAAGTAGTGTGGAAATACTTGAAATCAGGCCCAGGACATTGCTCTGAAACAGGCCTTAGCCTAAAACCTTCAGCTGAAAGATTTCATACACAGGGATGATTGAAAATCAGCAGTCCTTTCTAAAAATACAGTCTGGGCTGAGAGTTACTTGTTGTTCTTGATCAAAAATGTCAGAAAAGGATCTTCACTTGCAAGAGGACATTATTTTGGAAACTTAAAGCAGTATTACTGTACTGATTTGCAATGTTAATTTATTATAGGAGTGTTTTGTGAACTGGAGTAGGGAAAAATCACAAATATTCCCTCTCTTCTTGGGCATGCACAATTACTTCTTTTCTTGCCAGATTATTTCAAACTGTCCCATATGGGAGGTCTAGCTTACGTTTAATGCTCCTAAAAATCACATCTAGAAGTACTGGGCTCGACTGCATTTTCTTAAATAACAGAAAGAACCCCCTACCTTTGCTGCAGGAATTGCTAAGTGGCCTTCTGTGGCCTATATGACACTGGAGCTCAGATAACTCATTAAAATGGCCTTTTAGTATGCAAGAAAAATCCTGGCCCTACGGAAATTACTGGGAATTTTGTTTTGGTATTCATTCCAGTCACTTTCTCAGTTCAAACTCAAACTACAGACCTCTATTCATCATTTTCAGCTATGTTTTTCTTTTCTCACTTTGAGTCATTAGTCAGCTAAGAATCCAATATGTCTGTCAAAAAAAGGCACCTTAGTGGACACTAGGAAGGGAAGAGAACCAGGCAGGACGTTATCAAGTCAGAGCTGGAGTTGGGCCATGAAGTGAACCTCCTGGGAGTTAGGAAGGGCAATGCATAAGCTACAAACTGCGTTTGGTCAGAATGATATTTGTATTCACAGACCTTTGTTTTGAACTGATGTGCAGCTTTGGCTCTAGAGTATTTTGGATCAGATTCCAGCAAAATGTGGTGGCTAAATACTTCTGACTGAACTTGGCTTTGACTTCTCAGACCATTTGAGTCACAAATTTGAGGACAGAATATATACAGCTGTAAATGAAGGTTGCCAAGGTGCACGATTCTTTCCTATTAGATAAACCTGGTCTTGCCATTTTGGTTGCAAAAGACCATATTGATAACTGATGCTAATTGTACAGTTTCTTCCCAGCCCTCTTGAGAGGGCTTCTTTTTTAATTTGCTCTGTTTATTAAGATGCCTTTTATGACATACATTTGGAGCTTTAGTTCACAGATGACTCAGAAGAGAGGAAATTATAATTGAAAGTGCTTAATAGAAAGATATAGATCATAATTTGGGGGAGAGTGGGACAAAGCAGTGGATTTGGCAGGTTAATAGCTTTCAGAGAACTTTTGGACTGATGCTACACTGTATTTTTTTTTTTTTTTGGTATTATTTCCTGGAAAGCTGGAATTTTCTGAATGTTGTTTAGCATCAAAGGTCCTGTTTTTTGTGATGACAATTGCTGCTGTTTTTTATGGCATGTTAAGCAGAAGTTGTTTTTTACAAAAGTGCATATATGCAACTCCATACACTTTTTTCTTTCTTTCTATTTCTCTCTGAAAAAACAGTGATACTCTAAATGTTTCAGTCCTGGTATCTGTGGGTGGTCAGAGTAGATGTGTAATGCTGCTGAACTGTTTCATGGCCTTCTGTGGTCAATAACCAAGCAGAGAATGATCTTATTTTAATAACTTGATGTAAAACTTGATATCAAACTCCAGTTTTTAGAAGAGGATATCTATTGTAACCTTTCATTTGGACAGAATGCTCAGGTCAGCCTAACCTGACTGAATTACAGCTGAGATCTCAAGAGGCTATTATATAGTGCCCAAGTTATCTCTTGACTCGTAAAGCATTTGGCACATATGTTCTCCCTCAATGGATATATAATCTGGTTAGGTGTGTCATGAGTCATGTGAAAACCATAAATGCACAATTGTGGGTGAGCAGGTGGAATTAATAATGAGAAAGGGGAGGCTGAGTATTAAAAGACTGTTTGAAACACGTGCACATTCTGTGTTTTCCTAGATAGATCCCAGTCTGGCAAGGAATCTTTTTCTCCTTCCTTGTTCTTACTGACCATGATAAACTTTTGGGAAAGAAAAAGAAGTTCCTGGGAGTGATTTAGATGTGGAGAGTATGGCATGTTGTTTACCAGGTGGACCACAGGAACAAAAGGAAGAAGGGAGGTAAACAGAAAAGGAATATGGCATATTGCTGTCTTACAGATGCTGCACTTTATCCATCAGGCAGGGAATGGACTAGCATAACTTGCAGACTCAGAATTTAGAGACCAACTTATGCAGCTCTGCTTCATATATTACATTGGTTGTGGATGCACGTTTATAAATGTGTGTGTATAACACAGACATAAATAATAAATGTGCATAATAATAAATATGCACAAATGTGCATATTTGTATTTAGAAATAACCACCACAGTTATCTAGTCTGACTTCTGATAGATCACAGGCTACACAGTGTCGAACAACTCCTGTTGATTTAACTGCTGAATAAAAGTATTTCCCTGAAACCTGAGGCACTCTGCTTCAGAAGTACATCAGAGGGTACCATGGTTGCCGTCACAGACAAAACTGGGATCTGGGATATAGGATGAACAGAGCTTCACTTGGCCCTGGAAACAAGGAAACTAAATTTGAAGTGAATCAAATAGGAAAGAAGATATAGTATTGGCTGCATTGAGGACTTTTTGCAGATTAATTTGAGGAGAGTTATGAGTGGCAGTGTGGAGCTTGCAGTCCATGTAGCATGGAGACCTTCCAGTGAGAACGCAGGGGTTGGGTCCTTTCTCGGCGACAGTGAGGAGGAAGACTGCAAAATGAATACAGGCCAGATCCATCACTAGCCTGGGGCAGAAGCAGCTGGAATTTCTTAGGGCTAATGGAGTCCCTGTGGGTTGTGGTAACGATACCAAACCTCTTCCTACTTTGCCCTCTCTCATGTTTTTTTTTTGTTTTTGTTTTTTTTTAAATACAAAGGCAAGCGTCTCTGGCACAAACTCTGCTGCTCTCCCATCCTTCTCTCACTCATGCCCTCCCTAGCTTAGTTCACATAAATGGTGCTGCAATACAAGAATGGAGTTTGCTGTGTGGTCTTTGTTCATCTTCCTTTCTAGACAAGTTCATTTCTGATGTTTTCTTTGGGAAACAGCATATTGGCATCCTGTACAACTGTTCTCCAGGTTTACCAGGAGACAACAGGATATTTTCAATGCTAAGTCTCTTCTGGGGGTGAGCCCCACCACTACGCTTGAGCAGAAATACAAAAGCAGTTAGGCACTGAGGGAGAAAGTTCTCCCAGGCTGAGTGTGGGCAGGAGCAATAGCAGGAGGCCAGAAGCCTGGCATATCTTCTGCCTTTGCTGCAGACCTCTGCTGGGTGATGTGGGATTATGGGGCAGCCAGCTCTCTCCACAAGGTCATGCTGACTACTGAACCAGAAGACAGGACCTTTCAGGGCTTGAGAATTTTTTTTTTTCTTAAAGATCTGTCTTTACCTATGTCATTGTTGCTCAATACCTGGGGACTGGAGCACCAAGTGGAAAGAATTAGACTCCATCCAGTTTTGGGGAGATGAGCTATTCTTACGGCTCATGGAAGATAAGATTGGCAAGAACAGGATTTGTGACATTTGTTTTTTTCTGCTCATCTTCTGTGCTGATGACAGCACTCTAGTCTGCCAGGTGAATTAACCCTCAGGAGTAAATTGGGCCCACTGTGCACAGATGCTGCTGACATCAGGAAAAAGCCTAACTGTGCTTAGTGGAGCAAAAGAGCATGTAAGGCACTCAGACTGATGAGAAGCACTTTCCTCCCAGGAACTACCACTCAAAATGGATTTCCACCAGGTTCTTCCACCTGTGTCAGACATAAGACAAAATTACAATAAAAGGATTTCTCTTTTCTACATGTATTTCCTCTTCCCTCTCCTCCTTGGCCCATTTTTCTGAAAATAATTTTCTATATATCAGTTTAAATACTTTTTTTCTCATAACATCTAATACACAGTCTAAAGATCCTAAGAATCATTTAATAAATATGTATGAAGCAGGTTTTACTGGGAATATTTAGATGGTGCTTTCTTCCTAAGTCATTGGCTAAAATTATGTGTTAACTTACTCCTTTTCCATTCTGTTCCTGTTCCTGGGTACAGATGCAAAAAAAATGCAATTTGACTCCCACACTTTAACTGTGTCTTTAGCCTGTATTAATAGACCAAGCAACTTCTTGCATGAATCAGTGAACCAAACATCCCTATATAATATTGAGTGTGGATAAATGCATAAATAGATCTTTGTATAACCTTTAGCTTAGCTTACTCCATTCCACCTGTATGTGCTGGCCCTGTTCAGTAAGGCCCTGATCAGATGTGAGGCCCTGCATGTTTTTGGTTTTTGTCAGTCGGTGGCTACTCCCGTGAGTCAAGCAGAGCACTCCTAAGTGTTGGGCAGGACTGAGACTCTGGTGTGTGTTATTATCTTGTAGGTATGTAGTTAAAAGGTTGGATGCTTTTGATGAATTGACACAGAGCTATCAACCTGCATCAGCCTTAGTTTCTGTAGGCAGGAGCTAGCTTCTCTGAAGCAGAGAGATTTAATTTCCTCTGACATTATCAGTGAAAAGGTAAAAGGTGTCCATCTAAGCATTTAGATGTCTAAGCTAAACTTCTTTGGTAGTCAGTGGAGAGAAAGAGACAGGCACCTTCAGTGGGAAGGGACCCTACCTTTCCTAGAGTGAGATGAGCTGCCCTGTGTCCCCACTGACTATGGAGGAAACCAAAATGTATAATTTGGACTGAATACTTAACTTTAAAGCAACTGAGGTTAGGTGGGGCAGATGCTGCCTTGAGATCCTGTGTTCATTCTCTCCATTCAGTTTAACTAGAGACTGGCACTTGGACTTTTTGGAGTATCTGTGTATTTCTGTGTCATAGGCTCTGGAAAGTTTTCCATGTTGACAAAAACATAGTTCCAAGCTATTTAACAAGATACTGTTAAAGAGAACACAGCAAAAAGATTATTTTAGTGCATGATCTCAAACTGAGGAAATACCTTGCATTGTGTGCTAACCACCTTGCTTTCCCTATTTCTCTTACAGATCTATTTTGTAATTTTGTTTACTGTATGTGCCAACCATTTTGAATTCTTTGCATGGAGTTTGTGTGATGTGCAGTGGATAAATAGCCTTTGGCTGTTGCTGTGCAGCCTAGGGCTGCCTCCTAACTCTGCTCTCTTGTTTAACTTATTTCCTGGTTTGCTTCCCTGCCTTCCTGTGCTGAAAGATCCCTGACTTAGGTCCTGATACCATGGCAAGTGCTCAGAGAACCCCTATTTCCAGTAGATAAAGAATGACTCCGTGTCTTTTCACAACGACCCCAAGAATACAAGTCCCTCTTTCCTCCTGGTGCCCCCCTCTCACCCCAGTGCATATGCCAGCCAGGTTTTCCGGCTGTATAGAAATGTTCAGGCTGTGTGGGCAGCTGCTCCCTTTCCTGAACACGGGAAGACTCTGGAAGGAGTCGAGTCTTTAGCACTTTTTAAGATCTCTCCTTTTTCTAAGAGTTCAAGTGCAATCTGGGTTCCCCTGAACTAGAAGATGCTGTAGACGAATTATTAATGTCATTGCACTGAGCCCTGGTTCCTTGAGGTATTTCGTATTGTTCATCTGTGCTACCAGTTGGGATCTCACTGGTGCTGCCGAGGGAATTACCTGTTCATGCAGAGCTCAGGAAATTCCTGGCTCATGTTGGTAGGGTGCATCTTCATGAGCATTGCTAGCTGTGACCCAGAAATCAGCATTGTGGGATACACCAGTCTCCATTCAGTATTTGTCCAGAGCAGATTTGACTGTAAAAAAGTAAGCCAATTGCTTAAAACATTCAGTTGTTAAAACATTTCTCCTTGAGCACTTTTTCACTGGGAAAAAGTGTGCATGGGGTCTGCTCCCACAGTTGAGGAGAGGTGAGCTTTTTTAAGTTAACATCACAGATCTGTTTAATCAATTTTAACCAAATAATTTACTTGCTTGTTTTACAGTAATGCTTTTTGTACTTCCTTTGGGTTGAAAATGAATTCCAAAATGTTAAAGATGGGAGAGGAAGAGCCATATATCTGTATCCACGTGTGCGTGCACGCAGGGGTGTAGTGTTCTTCAGCTCCTGTCTGATATATTGCTGCCATCTTGTGACAGTATATTGGAACAGTTGGTGTGTATCAGAGCAAAGCCCATCTTTCAATTTAGGACTATTTTTGAATCATATATTGACAACTAAAACTGCTAACATAAATTACTCCGTAAATTGTATATTTTTAAAGCTTTAGAGATGCCTTTGACCTGGATGTGATGCTAACTGGAATTTCTCCAATTAGCTTATTTGGCAAATTCTGCACTGAAATGAGCTGTCTGAGTTTTTGCTAGTATGGACTTGAAAAATAAAACATCCAAGCCCTTTGATGGGCTTGATGTGGGATTTAGTAATCTTAGACAGCCTTGCTGCTAATGGGCACGGAGAAGAACCATTTTAAGGAATGGCAGTCATTGACATATTTTGAAGGGATGAATGCTGTAGCAGTTACTGTTAAAGTGACTTGGAAATGGAAAACCCATATTGAGACTGGAGAATCCCCGTAAACTCAACCAGGCTGATTAATAGTCATTTCTGTCCCCTGGAGCTGCTTGTGTATTTTTTACTCTTAAGCAAAACTGTAGACCTGGGACAAGATGTGGAACAATATATTGGGGAAGACGCATGCAGTTGATTGTTTAAAGTATTTCTGACCCAGAATGCAAATAGACAACCCCTCCATCATGACATGTTTTGAAACCTTATTCAAGGATGTAACCCCTTTTTGTCTTCAAATTATCCAAGAATTTGGGAGAAGTCTCATGAGTGCTTCATGATTCTTTTTTACTGGAAGCATTACATTATTTTCCTATACATAGAGTAGATAATAATGATGGAATGTAAGATACCAGTTTGTATAATAACAGCTGTTAGACACTGACTCAGCAATGACCCTACTGAACATGAGCAAAGTACAATTTGATTGCTTTTTTGGAGTTCAGATTAAATTGTCAATGTCCTGCAAAAACATTCATGAGATAGGGTACATGGCTGAGCTCCAGACCTGGCCTAGTCTGTTGTCTCATCCCAGAAAAACTTTATTAAATTTGCCTGTTTGCTTCAAGAGATATATACATACTCTTGTGTGGGATGTATGAGTAAATTTGGCATGTAAGATTTTGTGAATATTAACTCCTTGGGTAAGGTAAATATCTTCCCTTTTCTCTCTCTCCTGTACTGAGAATTTATTCTCTTGCTACAAATGAAACACTGAAGAATATCCAGGATGCAAACATATTAATGTAAATAATAGCTCCACCCTTGTGAATCTGCTTAATAACTGGGTCCTAACTGCAAAACCTGTGTATGTGGTTGCAGTGATTTCCGTTAGAATCCTTCTCTTTCAGATTGACCTTGAGATTGACTTTAATCTTGAGATTTAAAATGATGTTTTAGTCTGGCCTTACATTACTTATTACCCGAAAACTTACAGCCCATGTTTTTCTGTTTATTATTTCTAGATAGAGGAACGAGCAGAATTTTTGAACAAATCCGCTCAAAAGAGGTAAAACAATAAAACAGATAGTAGATTCAATCAGAGCAACAAAGTGTTTAATTGGAGGGAATAATAATTTCATTCTTTCTCTTTTCCATTCCCTGCAGTGGTATGAAACCCACCCACACGACAGCAGTTGTCTCAAAGATTGACAGTAGACTTGAGCAATACACTAGTGCAGTTGTGGTAAGTTAATTCCAGGTCACGTTGACTCAAGTTACTAACGGCTTCTGAGACTTCTCTAATCAACCCATGTTTTACTATTCAAGAATTTCAGGGATTTTCTCACAGATATTTTTAATGAGACTTCAAGAACAAAACACTTGAGGAAAGCCTCAATCCAGATGTATATCTAAACAAAATCTCAGATTCTTTGACTTCCTCAGCTTGTATAGGTTCTTCTTTCCCTTGAATCTGTAATGTGCAAAACATACTAGAGTTTTGAAAAGAAGGAACAGACAGAGTTTGGCCCAGGGTTTTTGGAAAAGACACATTTCCACCCCTTCTCCTGCCCCATCCTCCCCCAAAACCCCATTCCCTAAAAAGCATCATTGCAAATATACTGTAGCTGCTGAAATTTAGCCCTAGAATCTGGAGCTGTGAGGTTAACTTGTCTGGGACAGACAGGACAGAGTCTGATGCCGAGTGACAGATCAGTCTTTTTCTCCTGCCTTCACATAAAGACTTCCTTCCTTCTTTAGTTGTGTCCCTAAAAAAGATATATTTATAGGCAGGATGGACTGAGACTTGGAAGAGGACAAATCAAAGCCTTGGAGCAGTTGAGCGCACAGCTGTGGTTACCATGAGATTTAGAAATGTAAAAAATGCAAAAATCTGCCTGACTGCAATTCTCATAGACTGGCCTGTCCAGCATGTGGGAGCAACTGCAAATCAAAAAGGGGAAGATTCTTAGTGACATCTCTTGAGTTGGATTCTCTTCTCCACCCTTGCATGATCATCACTGGAAGTAGCTCCAACTGCTTCCAGTGTATTCCCCAGCCCAACCCCAGTGTCCAAGCATTCTGCATATCCAGCTCTTAATGCCAAATACCAACTAGCCTCAATTCTTTTGCAGGGCACAAAAGCTGCAAAACCAAATAAGCCAGCAGCCTCTGACCTTCCTGTGCCAGCCGAGGGTGTCCGTAACATCAAGAGCATGTGGGAGAAAGGGAATGTATTTTCATCACCCTCTGGGCCAGGAACACCAAATAAGGTGGGCATTTAATTTTACATGCTGATTATAAAGGATTATGTTTTGGACCTGACCCTGCAGTTCTTGTTCACATGAGTAAGCCTGGCTGCTCCTCCTCATGTCAGGGGCAAAGAATATCTCAAAGGATCATGAGATCTGGTCCTCAGAAACCCACATAATGGTGTGGCTGCAATGTTGAGTACACACAGAGCTTAGTTATGAGGCAAATATTAAGAGTCACATCAGATATCTTACACAAATATAGCTGGCTAGTTCAAGCTGAGTACAAAGAAATTCTTTGTGTTGGGAAAGATCCTTTTTTGGGGCAGAGGGAGATTAAACTGTAATAGATGAGCTACTAATGTCTTGTAAATCACAGAAGCATTTGTGAGACTTTTTTCTATGTAAATTCTTAAGTCAGCATTTCCTTCCTACAAGTTGTTGTGAGTTGATAAGTGTTCATCATAGCTGAAAAACTGAGCCATGGATTGAAGGAGATTATTTACAGATACCAAAGAAGCTTCAGCAATTTGTTCCAATCTTTTTAGAATTTATTTTAATATTTTAAGTCTTATGCCAGTTAACTGCTCTATTAAATTCCTTTTTGCAAAATTTTAGTTTAACAAAACAAAAATATAGACCAAAGAACTTACTGATATCTCCTCTTCTTTTAGACTAAAGATTTTTTCTCCTTTGAGTGACAGAAACAGCAGCTGAGGTTCCGGAGTCATCAAAGACTATTTAGGATTTATCCCTAGGTTAGCGCTATAGTGAATATGACTTTATTTGCCAGCCCACATTTGTCATCACTGAAAACTAGAGGCAGCAATACTAGGTAGTTTGTAGGGAAAAATCTTCGGCCTAGACATGATAACTCTTAGTCAGCCATGGCCTCGGTGAGGATGTCTATATTAAACTCAGGTTTGGCTTTGTTTTTAAATCCAAGCCAGGGAAAACATAGCAATAGCTGTTCTAAAAGTCTTCGGATAAGATTTTATTATTTTGCAGGAAACTGCCGGACTGAAAGTTGGTGTCTCCAGTCGTATCAATGAATGGTTAACCAAGAGCCCAGACACCAATAAATCACCTGCTTCAAAACCTTCTGTAAGTAAACCTGCAACAACCATCTCTTTGGTAGGGTTGGGTCTCTCCTGAGGCGGTGGCAGTAATGGTTTTCCCACTGCAAGCTGATGGTTTTTTTGGAGGAACTTGGCTGCACGTCCTTTCTTGGAAGCTCAGTTCACAGGAGCCCCGTGACTGCTAATTTCTGGATAACTGGGAGCGAGGTGAGACAGAGCAGTTCTCACCTTAAGGCTGAGGGGAGCTCCAGAAAGACAGTGGTCACCCAGCAGAGAAGGGCAGTCTCTTACCACCTCTGAAGCAATACCATTAATATAGAAATTACCAGCCATAAACTTTGAATGAAACGCTTGTGCTTTGGCCCTTGCCCGTTAAAAAATCTTCCAAGTATTTTTGTTTAACATAACCAAAATTCTTAAAACCTTTAAGGGCCTTAAATGTCACTTCTAATGAAGGCCCTTTAGCCTGTTTGTTCCTTTCTTGAGTGAAATCAGACCAGAAAACTCTCAGGATGTAATAAACTGGGAATGTGGGAAGGAGCAGAAACAGGTAATTGTGGAGCAGGGAGGAAGGGATGAGGAACTGGAGCTGAAGGTGTCTGTATTGGGGAATGGCAGGGCATTGCTCATGGTGTTAATGGCGCTTTACTGAAGGACTGGTTTCCTCTCATATCCTTATGGGGTATGCTTGCTACCAGTACCCTTGCCCTTTATCAAAGGTGCAACCTAGCATATGCTTTCTCAGTTCACACTCCTGTTTGTCCCAAAGAGGAGCTTGAAATTTGCAGTGATTATCCGTACAGTCAGTATTTACTAGTGGTTACAGGGAGCTTGATATAATCAGAGTCCAAATGGAAATGTATATGAAAACAAAAGCAGTTATTGTGGTGACTCTAATCACAGCTACTGAAAACTAGAACATGATTTGCCTCCAGATTTTCCTTTCCTTCTTCTAAGCTGCATCTTCTCGATAATGTAGAACTAATCTCTTTTTTTCCCTTCAGCCAGCTGCTTCTATGTCTACATTTCCCTCTTTCTCAATAGATTGCTCTTTCTTCTTTCAATATTTATGCTTGAAGGAATCTGCTCTTCTCCTATGCTGCTTCTTTGCTAAATTGGTCAGGTAAACCTGTTTATTATTAACTATGAAGAATGATATACATCTGTAATGTGTGTATTTTTTTTTAAACCAGAATAAATCAAGTGGAAACCTAGAATTTCTTAGTTCCCAAATAAACCCCTACTCCCAGCTCCTTCCTCCAAAATAAAGAACAGTTTAAAGTTTTTGGCTGTCAATTTTCTTTTTTGGAACAGCATTCAATAATAAGTAGTGAGAACAAAGATCTCAATTAGATTTATGGTGAACCTAAATTATGGATTCCAAATGATTTCAGGATTTATGGAAATGATTATATGATGATGTTGCCTGTGGTGGCACAGAATTGTTGTGTCCTTGGTGACCCTGTGCTGTAGAGAACAGCAGGCACATGGACAGTCCACTGGAATTTTGCTCTGTTCTTCCTTCTGCTGTTATTGCTGAATGGGCTTTTTGGAGTACAGAACGGGCTCAAAGTCCTAATCACTGGCAGCTCTCCTTGCGTGTAAGTTAGGGTCTGCTCTAGAGCATCACTGTTGCCGTGCATACGCCTCTTGCAGAAATCAGACTTTTCTTCATCACTGGGCAGTTTTCCATCCTGAGTTAGCAGTTCTGGTGTGCAGAAAACAACCTGCCTAAGGATGGCAAGAACAAGAATCTGGAAACCATGCAGGATTTTAATACTTTCTGAAAAGGAGTGTAGTTACATCCTAAGTTGTTTCAAGAATCTTTTCTTTGCTGTCTGCACAGGTAGATACCAATCCATCTGCATTAAACAGGTGTATTGCTGCTAGCCTAGCATACATTTTCTTGATTCACACTCTTGTTTTTCCCAAAGAGAAGCTCGGGATTAGCATTGGGTTGTGCTCCAAGTCCCCATGTATACTCTTTTTCACAGAGTGAATTCAATGCAAAGTCAAAGTCACTTTACCTCACTTGTTTTTTCTGTCAGAGTAGCAATTGTTCCATGTTATGGGTTTAAAAGATGCAATTGCCCTTCATATTCATTTGAATTTCTACAGTGTTAAATCCTGAAACCCTTACTTAAGATGCAGAAGAAGCAATGCAGAGGAAAATCTTCTTTAATGTTGTATAGGAAGTGCCTACTCTATTTTTATAGTTTTTTAATGAAATATTTTGTTTCTGATCTGAGATATCTGAGACAAGCTTCTTTCAATTTCCTCCATAATGGAAACTGCTAGTTCTGAAAAATCTTTTTTTTTTCCCCCCAAATCGAAATTTTCTTGCTGAAAAACCTGACGGTCAAGTAGGCTTTCACTGTACTCCTTAGGATGAATGAAACAAAGCATGGCCAGTCTGTGCAGAACTAAATAGATGCAGCAGGGTTGAGTTTTGTATTAAAGCATGTATATGTGCAGAGGGGTTATGTGAGGTGCCATCCTGAATAGCTTTCTAACTGATAGAAAATGTATTATTGTCCACTGGTGATGCTCCTAGTGCCTGTGAACTTTAAAAAAAAAAAAAAAAAAAAGAGAGAGAGAAGTTTGAGAAGGACATCTACCCTTCTGAGATTTGGAAACCAAATGGTAGCTGCAGCCTCTGCTGTCGCATTATTGTTATATGACTTGCCTACGGCTTAGAAGTGAAAAATTATCCTCTGTATCCCTTTTTAGCACTCCACTTAGTTCTGCCACCTTAGATGTTACTCAGTATAGAGGTAAACAGCCCCTACACCCCAAGGTGTACAAACAATTTACTGGGAAGGCTCTTTAGGCCAAATGCTATCTTCAGGTGTTACATGACTATAAAAAACCTTCTCCTCAGCGGGTTCTTCACAGCACAATATAGATATTTCTCATGAGTAAGTCATATTATAATTTTTCTCTACTGAAATAAAATGAATCTGAACTAAAGCTGGTTTCTGTTCTCTGACATTGATTTTAAAATACAGGATTTAAGACCAGGAGATGTATCTGGCAAACGTAATCTCTGGGAGAAGCAATCAGTTGAAAAAGCAACAACTTCCTCTTCTAAGGTAATACTTCAGTCCATTGTAAAAAGGGAAATACCTCTGTGAGAGGCTTTCTAGGGGGAAGGCACTGTTCTCCTTCTTGTACTCAGTCAGTTGGAATTGGGCCTCTGTTGGTCCTGTGTTTCTAGCCTCCCTTTTTAACTATAGTAGAGAGTACAATGAGGCATCAAAAGGCTTGAGCAGCATTTAACTTTTACATTCCTGTTTGGTAGAAGTGAATTGTGTGTAGAACCCTGTCTTTTTTCCTGATATGAATAGCTACATTTTCTCATATTCAACTAGAATAATGGGTTGTTATTTTTTCAATACAGGTAACATCTGTGGGGAAAAAATCAGAGACTAATGGTAAGTAATTCTAATAATGCACTTGCATATTAAATAGAGACATTGGCACTTTTTCATACAGACACACCTGGGCTTTTAATTCCGTTGCTGTTAATGGTGATGCAAAAAAACATTTTCTTCCTTTGCCTTTCAAAAGCTCCATTAGAGTGTCATCAAAATGTGACTGCTGTTTTGGGTAATAAGCCACAATCATCTTTTTAGGAGGGCTGAGGACAAGACATTCTCCAGGCATGTTTGCAAAGCGTTGTTTGAGTAACATATGTAGCACGTTTGCTATAGTCGGAGAGTGTCATTAAACTGTGTGAGGTCCGAGGAATGGGATAGTCATTTAGCTAATTACAGCAAATGTCAGGCAACTAGGAAAGGCTCTCTTAAAGGTTGTAGTGGGAGTGGATATGCTTTTTGTGAGTGGGGAGGGGGAACCCAAAGCAAGGCTGGTGCGGCAGCGTTCCTGTGCAGAAATGAAGACTTCAGCACTGCTGGGAACAAGCCCCTTATCTGATTTTAAACACTGCCACTGGATAACGGTGCAGTCTGGTGACAAGTCAACATAGTGGATTTTTAAAACTTTACCTGGCTGGTTCCAAGTCCCATGTGCCCTTGCCTGCCTAGACAGGGCTGGACTGGAGCTTGGATGCACACAGCAGCAGCACTGTTTGGGCTGGAGCTGTGCATTGGTGTCTTCTCAAGGCAGAAATGGTCTTACTACTGCTGTTTTGAAATTACTAGTTTGGGAAATACTACCTAGTTGTACTGGAAGAAATCAGAAAAATAACCCTCCTAGCTTATGTGTTGGTGTTTTTTTAAACTAACTTAAACACTTCAAATAAAATCAATTCGAAGAAATAGGTGTCTAAGGACCTGTGGGGTAGAAGGGAAATTCACTGATCAGTTTAATAAATTTAAGATGCCCTGCAGCATCCCTGGATTTTTCAGTAGGAATAAAATGGTCAAATGCAGAAAAAACATACTGAGGTGAAGCCAGAGCTACAGTGTGTTTTGTGGACTTCTCATATCAGTTTAGAGTCCCACAAAACTTAATTCTCTTTTTCTTCTTCTCCTTTTGTAAACCAAAGGGTTAAGAAAGGGGCTTTCCAGCTTGCTCAGTGTTAGCTGCACCTTGCTCCCTGGGAGCCTCCTCTCTGTGGCCACCAGCGGCAGGTTGCGAGACGGGGCTTGGGTCAGCTTTTGGTTTACCTTGGGCTTGCAGGGCACCTGCCCAGCGCCATTGCACAGCCTGCCTCAGCATGGTAGCCCTCCCTGAGGGGTTTGGGAGGTGGTGAAGGAGGATGCGCGGGGTAGAACGTCCTCGGCGTTTCGGGGCAGAAGGCTCCTGAGGCTTCCCTGCCCCGCTGCCGGGGCCGTTGGACATGAGCGAGGTGCTGTAGGGGAATCCTGCTTGTCCTCTCTGAGCAGCCCAGCGTGGGAGCATAGTAAGGTCCTTCGTGGGTCCTGCCTTTTTACATGCTGTGTTCATCTAGAGCTACGCCCGCTGCGGTTGAGAGATACATTCGCGTCATTTTGAGCCATCTTTAATCTTTCTCTCTCTCAGCAGGTTTGAGACAATTTGAGAAAGAACCGTAGGAGGCTATTAAAGACGCTGGACCAATCAGTTGGGGGAAAAAAAAAGAAGTGCTAAATTGTTCTTTTTATATTTATGTTTATTTACCAAAATGTCTTTTTGCATTATCCCAGTTAAAACCATGTATATTAGCACTGTATTTAATAATCAGTCTAGACATTCATCATAATAGTACTCCCTTTGCACAAGAGCCTTTATTCCTAAAGAAACCCATGCTGTGAAATATATAGACTCTCCTACTGATAGTCATAACTAACTATGTATCTGAACAGTGATTTCAACTGGCATAAAAGGTCAACCCAAAATGCATGTGAAGTGAAGTTTCTTAAGAAAGGTGTGCAGTAAACCTATAAAAACAATGGTTACTTTTGGAATACAGAAATCTTTCTTTCTGCACTTTAGACTAAGGCATGGAAGAAATATCTTTAGTTGACAATGTAATATTTTCTGTAAGTTGCCCATGTCATGAGAAATACTGCATCAATAACTTGTTAAATTTTTTTTTGTTTTATACTTTTTTAAGTATCAGTTTCTCCATTCTAGTTTAAGTTAATACCTGAATTTGGATGATTATGTTAGCTGACAGCGGTACTGATATTTCTTTTTGTTGTTAGTGACTAGTAATTGATTGCAATTTAGAATATATACACACATAGCTTTACAAAGTTTAGCCTAAAGGCACTACTAATGGTAGAATGCTTAAATACATGCTAGAGTATTATATTTAGTAATAAACATACATAATTAGCCAATATCACAGCTTAAAAAATAAAGACAAAATCACACACTTTTCTATAGTAAGATTTCATAATTGCCATTAGAGGTATGGCGAGATAAGTATTAAAAAATTTTAAATGTCAGTTGCCCAGTAATGGGTAATTAAAAAGAAAGTTATAGTTTTTAAAAGAGGGAAAGGTAAGGGTATAGAGGGTCAAAAATAGGACACTTGTATAAAACTTTGTAGTTTAATTTATATAAAACTACCATAATTAAAAAAAGTAAAACTAAACACAGAGAGCTTGTTTCAAATGACTGTACACTAAATCTTGCCATTCATCAGTGCCGTACACTAGAGCCACCTGAAATGAAGTAAACCTCTATCTTTATAGTGCTTCTTTTTAACTCTCTCTCCCGAATATCTTATTTACAGATGTTTTGATTTGTATATAGTAAACACATGGCTATAAGATGTCAGCTTGGTTTGAATTTACATGCCATACGGTTTAGCATTTACATCCTACAGTGTATGGGTGGAATAAACTGAGCAACTGAAGTAGCCCCAGAATGAGTTGTTAGCAGCTTTGTTGTGCATCGAAACTACCAGGATCTCCCTTTTCACCACTTCAACTTTTATAGCATCCGATTTGCTCCTAATGAAGAAGAATGTTATATTGCAACCCAAAGATGAGCTCCCCTGCTTGGTTGAAACATCTTGTTTACACGTAGAGATGCACTCAGTTATCTGTAGGGGGTGAAACTGTGCCTGACATTGTCTATGAGTTGTCATGTTTTTTTGTTTTGGGGTTTTGTAAACACTCCTTTGAGTCTTTCAAATACATTTGATAGCTGCAATAAAAATGATTTGTTCAAACAATGTATTCTGAAACTGCATCCACAATAAATGGAGTATTTCCGTCAGCAGCCCCTGTTTGTTAATGACTAGGAATGAGCCAGTTGTTGGAACTGGGATAGTATTCATGCTAAGGCGGTGTAAAACAAGGCATCACAAAAGGAATTTCAAAGGATGTCTCTCCTGACATACTGTCCTATAGCAGACAGCAAAGTCCTACAATCAGCAGCTTTAACCTGCATGTTTTTAAGGGGAAAAAAGAAAAATCTTAATTGTCACCCACATCCATACAAGACAGGAGCTGTGCATCATCCAGAAGTCAGCGTGCTCAGCCAAGTAAGTTCTGATTTAATGGTACAGCCGGCTGCTTTGAAAAATGTTTGCTGTGTGATAAGACCTGTAGCATTTCTTCTGTTTCCCTTGGTAAGAAAGAGACATCTCTGCGCAGATGGGACCAGGCTGGGTGAGCCGCTGGCTTTCCCATTTGTCCCTACACCTCCTTTTTTTGCTTTAATAGCAGCCCAGCAGGTGCACCCGGCTCTGCCCTGGGCACCGTCAGCTCTGGCCAGCTGCTGCAGGTAGCATGGGGAAGCCTGCAGCAGGCATGCTTTTCTGAACGACTGGGGGAAATAATCTGCAAACCTAGAGCATCTTTGCTGCCTATTTTAACCTGAAAACAAGTTTGTGGGCTTGAAAGTGGGCCTCTTTTCCTCTGTTACTGCTGTTCCTATGTTACTGCATCTCTCTACAGGCTTTGCCTAAGTGACACTTTTCTGTGTTGATATACACTTTTTTGCTTCTGGTTATTATCCACTTTGAGAGTGGAAGTGCGCTGAGTGCATTCAACCTAAAAATTAATTTTACTTTTAGGCAAGCCTAGCAAGGAGGTTACTATGTTGTGGTTTGTTCCCACCAACTGGCACCACCTCGTAGTAGATTTTGCCAAAGACAACCCCTGTGATGGATTCAGCAGTAGTACGATTTTTTTTGGCATTTAGTGCCATTACAAGGTGATAGTTTTCAGACAATACAGAAGTGTCCCTGTAGTTTCTGATCATGCTTTACTCCTGCTTGCTCAATGTCCTAGCCAGACTTTCTGTTGTCAGTGTGTGGATTCCCACAAAGCAGCCTTTTAAACTCTGCCTTTGCTTTGGCCTAGCGTTACCTATTTGAGAATACTTTAAAGCAATTTTGAGTCTACCTCAGTGCTTGTTTTGGTGTTTTAAAGGAAATGTTTTTCTGCATTTTCCTTAGATAAATCCAAACCTTGTTTGGATGTATTGTTCTGGATACTGCCAGCAGGGTTGCAAAAAAATCTAATTTTGTGTTTGAGACTTGCAGAACAAGTTAGCCTTATTTTCTAGTAGCCGCTGTGTTCAGCTGGCTGTACTTTGATGTGGGTTATCAATGCATACGATGCTCTGCTCACCTTCTCACCTCTCATATTGTAAGAACTCGATTTCTAGTTGTCCAGAGGGAGGGCTACACAGAATTACAAGCGCAACTTTGTTCTTTATATTCTAGCTAGAATACTATCCTGTTTGATGCATAAACCAGAAAGTAGCATCTATCTATTGTCCTTGCACAGGAACCATAAGAGATCTCTCCTATCTCTATTAAAATTCAAAGAGCAGAGTTCAGGTGTGTTTTATAAGTAATCACACAAAATAATTCAAGCACTACATTTATTAAGTTTTGTTGTTATTCAAACTTTATTCATACAAAATTTTAGAGTATTAAAAAATTCACACTATAAAAATCACAACTATATAAAAAATTTTGCAGAGTAATTAAAGACTGCATTCCTTGACAGCTGCTACTGGGTCAGTATGACTTACCACACTGAAAACTACATGTAAAAATATCTTGTAAGTAACCAGATTTTTTGTTAAACATGTCTTTAATTAAGGAAGACAAGGAAAGAGGAAATGAAGAGACATTGTCTTTTTACCATTAATCATGAACAGATTTCTGCTTGCCGTCTCAGCAGAAGACCCATCCCCACTGATGCATTATTTGATCAACTAGCGGTCTCCTCCTGAAGAGGAGGGCAAGTAATTCTTCTTAATGATTGTCAGTACAAAAGAACAAATCAAAACTAAGCTATGGGGTATATCTTCTGATCTGTTGTACATGAAGGTCTTGTAGAAACCACAGGCATTAATAGTCTGCTTTGAATGGGTAGTCCTTGTGATTGACAGCCCTAAGAAGAAAAAGAATCATTTGGTTATTTAAGTATTGTATAAAGTATTTTCAACAGTATTTCCCTAGTGCAGTTTCCCTCCCCTGCTGCCAACATACTCAACTTTTGCTGCTGAGAGCAGTCATTAATTTGCACACACAGGCTTGTGAACAAGTACATGCAACACCAAGATGCAGTCTTGCTAAAGAGACTACTCCGAATGAATTCTCCCTCCTGACATGAGTCCTAAGACACGTCTCATTACCTGAGGTCCAGGGTTTAAGATAAGAGCTCTCCCTAGTTTTAGTCATGTTTGTTTTCAAGATGATAAAAACAGGGGATATCTGGCAGGCTATGGAATATGAGAATAAGGAACATACTGGAGCACTGGAACCGCCCTCCAGTTTCTGTTAAAGCTGAGGATGACATCCATCTCCTTTTTAGACAGTTCAAAGTCAAACACCTAGGGGAGAGGGAAAAAAAAACAACAACCCTTTTCACTTAGGTTTGTAAGTAGTTAGATACTAAATGCATTTCATGTATTTATGACTTGAGGCAGGAACATCCTGCATCAAAGTAAGTGTATTTAAGAAGTCCTCTCATTTCTCAGCCAAATAGTAATTTATTCTTGAAGTAATTAAGATAGTTGTTTGTTCTCCGAGGTGAGTTCAAAGCAATGTCCAGTGGTTTTACATAGCCGACCACAAACACCACTGCAGATTGAGTTGCAATGCAGACAGACAACTTTGGGGCTATGGACAGATTACTCAATGTGTCACGAATATTGGAACTAGCAGTAAATGCTTCTGCTACAAAAGACTGCTACTGGGTACCAACCACAAATCCGTTATCTCACAACAATCAGTCATCTAAGAATTCTTGCTGATGGTTAATAGGAGAAATGAGTCCAAAATGTAGCAGCATGAACTAAAAGTAATACAGAGATACCATCTAAAAAGGCCAGGCCTTTAAGCAAACATGCAGCTGACTCCCTCTTCAGAGAACCTAGCCTCAAAATGAGCTATTAACTTTTTAACAGGTCTGGTGTTCTCTAACCTCATTTGAGTTTGTAATGTGACGGCTGAAGTAGCTGAGGCTCAAGGGTCCAGCACTGTTTAGAATTTGTTTGTGCCTTTACAGCTTGAAGGGGGGCTCACTAAGCATCCCCCAAAGGGTGATCCCAAAACTGGGATTCGCTTCCAGTGTTGCCGTGCTTGGACCACCCCGGTGTAAGTCATTTCTCTCCTGGTTGTGTCAAAGTGTGTCTCCCCACAGGAGGAGTGCAGCTGGTTACACAGTGCTGAACACAGGTTGTTACAGCTCTGCATGCCCCTTCCAATGCCTCTGAGGTGTCCCATGGAAATACCGAAAACCTCGTGTGAAGAGGTAGCAGCAATCCCAATGGAAACTTTACCTTCATGTTTTCCTCAACGCGCTGTGGTTTGTCAGACTTGGGAATGACAATCACGTTCCTTTGGATAAGAAACCGGATCAGAACCTAAGAAAGGACAAGGAGCGTTATGAACACAGGGTGTCGAGAGATCTGCTCAGATGCATTTTCTTCTTCTCTTCCCTCTGTTTTATCTTCCCACAGCCTTGTTAACTCCTCAGAAGGTTTTGCCAGATTGCTCTCAGGAGTTTGATGTGATAGCATATGCTTGCAGTCTCCTGACAAACTACTATTTGTTTCTGGCCTATATCATTTCTATATCCTGGCTTCTTAAGGATTTGTTTTGGTTTCACTTGGTGCAGGAGGGGGAGGAAAATAATGATGCTTCAGGCTTGTGTTAGATAGGTGCTCAGAGCAAATAAGCATAGCGATACTGCGGGTTATTTTGGGCTCACAAGTAAGCATCCCACCTGGGTTGTACTTTTTGAAGTCTTCAAAAAGAAACAAAAAAAAAGGATAGATTTCTAAAGATTTTCCCCTCAAAAGAGGACTGTTGCATACAGTGTTTTTGTCCTGCTCTGCCTGTCTGAACGTACGACTACTGCTGGTTGCCTGAAAACATGTTGATTTGTTTGAAGTGCATTCCTGTGTTTTCCTGTGAAGTGTGCACTCTTGCACACCCTGGACAAGACCTTATTTGTGTGAATAGTAGCTTATGAAAAACATTTTCAACTTGAATAATCAAGCAATTTTCAATGATTCTTTGTGAACAGTAGCAAACAGTGAACAATCAAATGTGTTTGCAGATGACAGGGCTTCTCTGAAGAATAACTTAGATGGAAAAAGGAGTAACAGGTTGGCTGGACGATATGCAAGTCTCAAAGGAAAGGGATTCTCAGGGAGCAAGCACTTCTCTCTGTGAGCAGAAGAAATCTCGCTAGGAACGGTATCCCCAGCGTAAGCACATAGCACTACTAATCAGTCCCTAAAAGCTCAGCACTCAAGACCTTCAGAAAATTCTTCATAGTTCATAGGAATGCTAGAAAGAATAGGAGTAATATGAAAAGTCCAATGCAGTTCAGCCACTGTAGATCCTACCTTTAGAGCAGGTGACGTCTGCTATAGACTGACCATCAACTTGTAACAACACCTGAGGAGGGGGAAGAGTTTGTCCTGACTTACCTGGGCAGGGGTTTTATTATGTCTAGCTGCAATCTCTTTAATCTTAGGATCCTCCAGCAGCATAGGTTCCCCTGGCTTGGCCCTAATAAAATAAAAGCCAGGATATTAATGGTAGAAAATGTATTAGCATCCCTGCAGGAAGCATTTCAAACATTTTGTCTGAACTGATCTGCAAAAAAACAGCAGCAGTTTCCTCATTGTACCTGCATTATTTACATAATTTTTCTCAATGATTCTAGCTGCACATGCATGTTTTTGTGGAGAGAAAGGCTGCAGTCTTCCTTACCATGGACGGTTAGGAGAGCCGAGGGGACTGTATGCAGTCACAGCAATCCCTTTAGACTGGCAATATTTGATCAACTTTTCCTGGGTAAGGTATGGATGACATTCAATCTGCAAGCACAGAAACACAGTGGTTGGCATAGAGGCAAGCTGCCCTGGGCTCCAGAGCATAAATTTCTAATTCCTCTTGGGTTGCATACAGTATAAAGATGATTCCCAGTATCATGATTAAAATCTATCATTTTAAAAAAGTTATTCAGGTTACAGCAATATCTAGAGGCCTAGAACACAGAACAGAACTCCCTTGTGTCATGCATTACACAAAGAAATAGATGGGAAGAGTCAGCCAAGTGCTAACTTTGGCAGAAATCAGGGAAATTAATCTTCCTAGACTACAGCCAAGAGAGCAGGATAGCCTCTTTAGAGGGGCAGTTCAGGATACTTAAAGTTTAGTTCCCACTCCAAGTCAGCCAGCCTCTACTCTCGCCAGGAGTCTCCCTGATTCCTGGATGTGCCTGGGGAAGCTGAGCTTCCCTAGGTCAGCCTTGGTGGATAGCCTCACCATCTCTTCCCTGCAGAGATGATGTACTGAACAGACAAAGTTCATCTACAGCAACGAAGCCCAGGTCCTGCTCACTGCTCTGCAGCAGGCTCTGTTGGACCTTAGGAGAGTTGCTTCAGGCTGTGCTTTGGCTGCTGAAGTTTCTACTCAAATACATAGCTAGGATGGTCTTCCTTCTGCCAGGAGAAGTATGATATAAAGTTTAGCCATATTTCACATGTGCATAAATAACATTTCTATTTCCCCAAGTTTGAAGCCAGTGCTTTAAAAATAATGTATTTGCACAGTGCTTCAGTCTAACTTCTTTTTGTAGAAGAAAGACCTTTAAATTTCATGAACCTGTGGGCCTGACTTATTTAACACAGCAGGAAGACATTCAAATGAATGCAGTATACAAAGGAGCATGCCCTTCTTTCAAAAGCATTGCATTTGTTGTAGACTTGGGACTTACAGACAGCTGGGAAACACTGATGAAGGTTTAGGTGCACTAAGTATTAGATTGTAAAAGCAATATGACAGTCACCTTGTTTAAGGTCTTGTCCTTGGACCTTGTTTAAAGGTGGCTACCAGATCTGGGGTATAAAAACTCCCAGACCTGGACTGGGTGTTACAGCTCCGTAATAACTAATTTGTAAAGGCCATTTCTATTATATAAATGTTTCAGGCAGAAGGGCTGTGAAAAATGAAAACAGTTATGTTGGCAAATGAAGACTCAAAGGAAAGAGTCAGTCTGCTTTCCAAAATGACCTGAGCCAGGCTGAACAAGGTTTTTACATACAGACAAACACGCACACAAACAGAAGAAAGATGTTGATAGTTACAACACTGCCTTAGTTACAACACTGTCCTAAGATGGTGTGAGGCTACCAAGTTTCAGCCTGTGCTGCTCACCAGTGCTGAGAGCACGCTGCAGCCAGGTGCTCAGCGAGGTGTCCTGTGGCAAAGCGGGGATCACAGCACACCAGCAGCCTGCAAGGGGACGCCACTCGCCTTACCGTCGTGTGGCTGCGGCATGACTGTGGCACTGTGTCTGCACTACGTAACGTGGCACTAAACACATACACAGCTGTCTCTAAATACTACAGCTTTGCTGCTGGATGTGGTTACATGAAATCCATGGATTGTAGTTTATTAAGCCCTGAGCTAGATTTGGTAACTACTGTAATGGCAGTGCGTGGTGTATGCACGCCCATGGAGAAGCAAGCTGGAGCCAAAGCCTGAAGGGCTTTGGAGTGTTGAATTTGGTGCCGTTCTTAACTTGGAAATAATTGGAGCCATTCCCACCCAAACTTTATAACCCTTGGTGAAATCTCTGTGTCCTATTCCCCCTTGTGCTAAGCATGGCCAGAACATGCACTAGCCCCAAGCCTGGCACCACATAACACCAGCACAGGAGCACCATGCCCGCACTGGACCTGCCGGGGGGATTTCCCCAAGTTGGCCAAGAGAGGCATGCGGCAACTCCAGCCAAGTCCAAAAAAGAACAGCAGGGGAGGAAGAAAGAAGCTCCTGTTGCCTCAGCTATTTTGTGTGTTTGTTCATGAGGTGAGTGGTGAGAGTTTGTTGTCTAATTGTGTGCTTTAACCCTCCTTTTTACAATGAAGTTGAATGAAATGGATTATTTTGTGTTGGGGGGGGGGGAAACAGTGAATCTGTTAATGCATTCCCATGCCTGGATCAGGAGTTCTTAGTGGGGATTTTGCTGATTATCCCAGAGCTGGCAGAAATGGGCATGTGGCAACCTGGGCTGCGAAGTCTAAGTCTCTGTGGCACTCAGGAATGTGAAAGGGTGTGTGTAGGAGAAAGTTTCGAAGTCCTCTACAAGGCAATGGCTATTTTTTCTGTTTTCCAGTTAGAATAAAGGAATATTCTTGTCTGGTTAGTATTACTGTGCTAAGAATAATTCATACTGTTTATGTTTTGTATGATACTGCTCTCTTAAATCTCCACTGCATTGTACACACACATGTCTACAACAAAATTTTCTGTTGAGATCCTCACCAGCTAAAAAGCATTAATGCTGACACTGTATTGAAGCCTAGTATACTGCAGAGAGCACAGACTTGGAGGGGCTTTCAGACAGCCTGAGATATCTGGTGCTGTGTGAGATCTTTCCACAGTACCTTAAATATTTAAAGGTTATGGCAGAAGTAAGTTTTAAGAGCTGAAGTGTAGATCAAGTAGCTTTAGAAATATTCCAGTTAGCTGACACCAAGGGAAATAAAGATCTTACCTGGTTATTTACAGGCTTGTATTTCAGTCCTGGCTTGTTCAAGATTCTCTCAATCTGCTCATGGTTAAAGTTGGAGATACCGATGGCTTTTACCAGACCAGCATCCACCAGCTCTTCCATGGCCTAATGGGTCAGGACAACCAACAGGTATTTATGAGGTGGTATTACTGCCAACTACACTATCTTCTTTCACTAAAGAAAGTGACAAATCAGTAAATAACCCAAACTAGATTAATGGTCTCTCCAATAAGAAAAGAATAAGTCTTTGCACCTTTTATTATCTGTACACTTCAACGATATCTGACTGCAGATAGGAAAGCAATAGAGGAAGAATGGCTTGGCCAATTCTTTTGTAATGGGACACATCTTTTTAGTTTAGGCTTCTCTGAGGGTCATTTAACCAGAGCTGAAAAAGCAGGAGACCCCTCAGCCCCCAGGACCCCCAGGGTGCTACCTCTGAGTTGGCAGAGTGCACTAAGGAGGATGTTAGCCTAAACTCAGTTACCCCAGCACACTCCCTAGGGACTGCAATCTACTATTGTAGAGAAACAATTAATTCCCAGAGCCGCAGCATCACACAGGAGCAGGCAGCAGGAGCAGGCCCTGACTCCCCGCAGCCCATGAAGAAAGGAGGGTTGTTCTGAGCAAAGGACAGTCAGCGATGCTGATGCCCATTGCTGAAAAGCCTGTACGAATTCCCTATCTCTATACAACTCCCAGTAAATTAACAACCACACCTGGGTTAATCTAAGCAGCAGTTATACTATTGTGTAGGAGTGTGTGTTCAAATATTATTTTACTGACAGCGCCCACAGTGCTGGTAGTTTTCTCCCCTTTAGTCTTAGTAAAGACATCCCCCTCTTGCTCCTCAAAACAAGATGAGGAAGCAGCAGCCCTGTTCTTTTAGATCATGAAATACAGTTTTGTGCAACTACCCTCCCCTACTCAAATCTTAATTTCACTTTGCCTGCAGACCTTTGCCCCATGGTTAGTGCTGACAGGCACAAAAGAGCAAACATTAACTTACCTCCCATGTGTCCAGAAAATCTGTATCACTGGGGATAATCATTCCCTTGTCATCTACAGGACTCAGTTCTTCACCAGCCTGTTTTTTCAAGGCAGAAAGCACAAAAACTTGTTTTCAGAGTTGAATTTCCTTCTGTATATTAGCGTTTGACTGGAATGACAGGCAGTAAATCAACAGGTTATCTGAACATATTGCATAACTAAAAATTATGCTTGTGCATCAATATTCTGTTGGATGAGGGCCATACTTCTGCAAATCAAGTCACTGCATTCAAAGAGATGGGGATTAGTAGTAATTATTTCAGTAACTTAGGTAACTTCTAGAGAGAAGGGAACAGACACTCCCCAATGTTCATTACACAGTTTTTATTTTACACTGGCGTAAACTGGAAGAAAAAAAAAGGGCAAGTTCTTTCATGCTGTGTTCCATTTTCCACTGTTGTTACTCCAGATCAAGACAGCATCTCCAAAATTTGAGATGTTCACACTGGTCTGACCCACTAGACGGCCATAATCCCAAACGGCATCATCATGCATTGGTTGCAGTTTCCCTGGAAGTTGCAGGGGGTTCGTTAGCTATTCTCATACCCACGACTATCTCACTCCAACCAACAGACGTAGACACAGAAAGCCAGGACCACTCACTAAAACATACGACTGCCTTGTTAGTCACTGCAAGTGCTCGACACCACCAGGCTCAGGGAAGAGCCAACTGGCTGCACATGCAAGAGTGTAGCCTGGCTATGTGATGGTCACAGCATGGATGAGAGAGTTTGCCTGGTTTCTACTCAGGTAAGGAGAAGAGAGGAATGAAGAGTAGGCCTACCTTGTATCCCATAGGAAAATGTATCAGGTAGAGGTCAAGGTAGTCCAGTTTCAGTGCGGCGAGGCTCTTCTTGCACGCTTCCTTTACCAGGGATCTCTCGTGAAACGTGTTCCACAACTGTGGGGAGAAACCAAGCCTGACTGTGACTCGGTGGCTTCCAGGGTCAAAACTGGGGGACAGAAACTTCCTGTCGGTGGTCTGGGAGGACAATTCCTTGTCCACCTACCCAGTTCACACTGAAGACAAGTATGCTAATGTTTTAGTGGTAGAGTAAGACAAGCATAACGTAACTAAAAAAATCAGTATTGGAGGTGAACAGTCAGTACTCATATTTATGAAAAGAGAGTGCCAGAACTGAGTGTAGCTTTCCATCACGTGTATCTGGTAACTGGCACAGCAAAGTTGTTAGTATGACTTTTTTTTTTTTTAATAGCCTGAATTTTAAGTCTTGAGCACCTAGTGGCTGCCCCCCTTCTACCCCTTTTATCTGGCCACTGTGGACTGTTGTGAATTTTATTATATCATTTTTGGAATGCAAAATCAAACTGTTTATATAGAAAAACTGACAAATATTGTTCTAATTAGAAACTGCTCTTTAACAAAAAACAAGAGTATGTGGAAAAGCTTAGTTACGCTCAATGTTTCCTGGTTTTGCTGGTGAAAACCTCAAATCATTAATTTTTTAGGTTTTTAGAAGGTTTTTTTTCCCATTTTTTGGTAAAGAATGTTCCTGAGATGAGTGGATGAGATGATGGAAAGGAGTAAGTACAGGGAAATACTTCAGACTGAAGCCCTCTAATTTCTATCCCTTTTCAAGCTTTCATTTTCTACATTGCACCATTTTGTAATCTCTTGCGCACCAGTAAGTACCTTTTTAGGGTATGTGTGGGGGAAACTTCAATATAAATAAGTGACTTAATAGATGCAACAACATTTGCAGATCAGCAAAAGCCTTGCTATCTTTTCAAAGTGGTCAAGTGCTCCTAATAAAGCTCTGTCCAAACTGCAAAAAAAGGATGGAATTCATGGCCTGGAAGAATACAATCATGAAGACTATCAGAGAAGGAGGGGACAGCTTCTTAGGTTATTTTACAGATGGAACAAGGGTTGCTTGCTGTATTATGGTTCTCTCCAAGAAAAGCTAAATGCAGCAAGAATCCTGCGTCCTTGTACCTTAGTAACAATGAAGAGGTCCTGCCGCTTCACAGCCCCCTCCTTGATCTTCTGCTGGATTGCGTTCCCTATTTCATTTTCATTCCGGTACAGATAGGCACAGTCAAAGAGGCGGTAACCTGCATCAATAGCAAACTTCACCACCTCTTCCACCTTCCCTGGAGGAGCCTGAAAGCAAACATGACCAAACGTGAGCTGTCTGAGCCCTGCTCCCAGCGCCTGCCAGCAGAGCCGGCCTGGCCCCAGGCTGGTGCTGCACTAGCTGCCCAAAGCCACCCTTTCCAGCAAGCCGCTGCTGCTGCAGGTTCCTTGTCACCTGCATTTACATTGAGTTTTATCTGCTCAGGCAAAAGGCATTTTGGTAGGGAAAAGCCTGCAGGGCGGGGAATGGTGCGGAGAGGGGGTTAGTTACTTTGAGACATTTTAGATTTGGCATTTCCAGCAGGGTCAGGCCCAGAACCACTTCCCTTATTTGCTCGTGGTGTTACCCAAGTGTTTTTGCCAGTTTATCTTTCCCAACCCCTTCCCCACGCAGGCGGTTTGCCGGGCCTCGCCCGTGTGCAGCCCCTGGAGGGAAGGAGCCCTTTCTCCAGCCAGCCCCGGTGCTCCACAGGGGCCGGTTCCCACGGGGGTGAGCTGCAAGAGCAGGGAGCTTTTGGCAACCTAAAAAAAATTTTTTTTCCTTGCCTTCCCCCCCACACACACCTTTTTTGCCAGCTTTTTTTCTCTAGTGCCTTTCTTTTCCGGCTTTTTGCCCCTTTCTCCCCCCCCCCCCCCCCCAGCAGCCGCTTGGCTGCCCGCCCGGCGCGTTACACAAGCGGCCGCAATCCGGGCCGGGCCGCGGGCGCAGCCCCCCCGCGCAGCGCAGCGAAATCGCCTGCGCGACAACCTGCGCGGAGCCAACCCGCTGCTTTTTTTTTTTTTTTTTTCCCCCCTCTGACTTTTTCCTCCTTCTCTTAATTTTCGCACCGCCTGCAGGAGCAAAGGGCTCTCTCCCCCGCGCCCCCCTCGGCCGCACCGGTACCTGCCAGGTGCCCAGCCCCAGGACGGGCATCTTCATCTTGTTGCTCAGCTCCAGGCACGGGCTCGCCATGGTGTGTGTGTGTCTGTCTGTGTGTCCGTCTGTGCCCCCTCCGTCCGTCCTGCCGCTGCCTGGAGCGGCTTTAAGGCGCAGGGCCACCGCCTCCGGGGCCTCCCAGGGCCCTCCTCCTCCTCCTCCTTCGCTCTTCCTTCTCCTCCTCCTTCCCTGCGGGGGGGTTTCGTTTAGAGGAGCTGGGCAGTGCCAGGTGAGGTCCCGGAGCAAGTTAGAAGAAAATGTGATATTTAGTGGTTAAATCAGCATTTTGCATTTGTTCTTCTGAAGACAGAGCTTGAAGGGTGGCAGGAGAGTAAGTCTGGAAATTAGTGCGTTTCCAGGCCTCTGAAGGGTTTTCTCAGTTACTTGCAAGCAGTGATAATGGACTGAAATTTCCATCCTTTATAGTAGAAAATATCAGGTTTGCCCACTGTTTACAGAGGAATTCATTAAAAGGGACCATGGTCTCACCTCTACGCGGATTATGTGTTTCCTGGCTTTGGAGACAGGTGGGTGCCCTCAGCACTCCTGGGACCCTGGTGTCACTCATTTGAAAGCATGGGTTCACTGTGCTCGATTAAAATGTCAGCAAGTGGCAGCAAGATGTGTCAGAGGCTGTAAAAGGCTTTTGTAATCACAGCTTGTCTACAGATAGTCCTTTTTTCCAGAATAAAAGGACCTGCTTTGTATGTAGGGTCAAAATGTATTCAAAGTGTTGACATGTAAAGACTGTGGGAAACTTTATATGAGCAGAGCACCTCAGGAATCACGAGGCAGGGGTCTGTGAGGGCTGGGGCTGTATAGCTGATAGCTGACTCCAGCCAAAAATTGTTTCATGTTAGGAAGCTGAGGTGAAAGCCAGGCCATCAAACCCAGTGGGAAGCTTGCTACAGGAATAAATAACAGGAGGGGTTTGCCCTGACCCTCACTTTTAGGACTCTGGCTAGTTACGGTTTCAGTATTGTGCTCGTCACCATGGTATCTGAGTACCTTTCAACAGGCACAGAGAGTGCTCAGCTCCTCCAGGAGTGATGTCATTTATTTATGTACATTAATAGGGGTTTTGGAGGCCTGATGTTAAGCATCAAAGCTGCGGTCCAAATTTGCAGTGTGTTTTATCTCCCAATGCCTACAGGAGGCCTCCTGCCTCTTGCACTCTAGGGGCTTTCAGCACCTAATTTAACAGCAAACTTATCTCATTTTTCAAACCAGATTTTCCAGTCACCTTTAAAATTGCATGCATTTTTGCTGTGCTTTCTAAACAGTTCCAGCCATAATTCTATGTTATAGATTGAATTCTTCCCACTTTCCCACATGTTTCTGTTCAGCATATGTTGGCACAATTACAGAGACCAATACGTCCTCAGTTTAAGTTATTATTTCAACTGTTGGGTTTTTTTTTCAATACTACCAGTTCAAGCAAGGACAAAGGCAGGCATGGACGCTGACACCAGGCAAACATTTTGATCTGCGAAAGGGACAAGGAAGCCTCCTGGGCAATTAAAAAGGCAGCTCAAGCCTCAGGCGGGGAGCGTGAGACTTGTACAGTTGATGCTGACTGTGTCAGGCATCACTGCTCACCTGTGTTCGTTGGTTCGTTGTCCACTTTTTTGCTCCACGACGCTGCAGGCAGTGGGTGTCAGTGGTGCTCTGCATCACTCTACGGCCTGGGTCGTACACTGCTGCCCGTGAGTTCGGGGGAACTGCAGCAATGAGGTCCCTTCGCCTCGCCAGCCCTCTTCCCTCCTGACCCCTTCTATAGCCTCGCTATCTTCCAATTTTGAGAGCTTTATCCATCTGTTTGCTTCAAAGGGCTGATCTTACTGCCTTGTGCCTTTTGGCAATATTGTTTTTATTGCTGATTTTTACATGAAACACATGGATCTCAACAGAAAGCACTAAAAATAGTAACATTTGATATCATTTCAACATCTGACCTTAGGCATCTCTCACCTTGCTCCATGTGTTTATCAGAGAGGGGTCCTCTGCTCCTTAAGTCTTCCTTTTTCTTCTGCTTACCTTGCTATAAACTCTTTCTTGCTGCTTGTTGACCTGTGACTACCAGCCTTGAATCTCATCTGTTTCTTACTCTCATTTTTTCCTTCTGACTGCAACCTTTGAATATATTAAGGGCCTGATTCTCTTCTTCACACCCAGTTTACATGTAGTGCAGACTTCACTGATGTCTTCAAGTAAGTTGTATAGTGTAAGTGAGGGAGAATCAAATATTTTATACTTGGACTGATAACATTTGCCACAAGAGGCACTTGTGATTTATTGTGCTACTAGTACATTGTAACCATGTTATTTGATGTCATTTGTTACAATATTGTGCACTTGCATTATTGAAATTGCTTTACATATACATAACTACATATACATAAATGCAAAACAGTATTTTTAGTTGGTTTGCAGATTCATGTTTTGAATTTATATATGAACAAAATCTCTTTCTGCTCCCCTTGGCTACTCTAGCCATTGACTCAGCCTAGCTGTATTGTTTTCTTTCTGAAGCCTTGGATGTCATCACACTTTGCAGAATAAAAAGGATAATAAATTGATATGAAACAGAGAGAGAGAAGCAAAATGTAGACAGGGGAAACAAAAAAAATGTTGAAACTGATACTTGAAAACTCAAATACTTTGAAACTAGAGAAGTGTGAGGTCTCTTCTATTGAAAATAAACATGCAAAAAAAGGTAAGCAAAGCTACTGCAAGAGGCATGTGACAGAAAAGAGAGAGCAAGAGCTACAAAAAAAAAAAAAAGACAGTCTGTTGAGACTTTATAAAATCAACAATAGTACATTGATTTTAAGGCCAGGAAGGACCACTTTATTCTTCTGCTCTGACCTCTGATTAGGTTGACCAACTTTTAAATCAAACATATGACAGATACCTATTGCTTAATGTATTGTTAAAGATACTTTGGTGCTACAGCAATAGGAGTTGACTAAAATCCTGTAAAGAACAGACTAGAAAATGTTGAGATTGGGCTACAATTTACCTTTGAATTAAATCAAATCTTGGTTTTAAAGGTATAAGAACAAACCATAATTGGCTCGCTCTTTCTTTTCTTACCAGGTGTCTAGCCAGATTCTTTAACACTTTTTCTCTCTCTAGGACTAGCTTCTAAGATCTGAGATTTCCAGACTGAAACCTTTTTTATGATTTTCTTCCATAAAACCAGTCACCAGTCTCAGATGAGAGAAGCTAAATGGTGGCTGGTTTTGATCAATTCAAGCTTATTTATAATTTTGATATTTCACTTCAGATTCAAGCCACCCCCTTTTGTGAAAACATGCTCTTAACCAGTTTGGCATTTTAGATCAGCTGAAACAGATGATGTCCAGATTTGCCCTAAGTATTATCTGTCAGACTAAGCTGTACTTTCTCTTTGATCAAATGTTTAGCTGTAAGCTATATATATATTTATATATATGTGTATTTTCCTCTGAAACTGTGACTGATCAGAATTGTACTGAATCAAATTGCAAACCTTCAACTTCTGTGAATGTCAGCTCTTTTCAAGGACCCCAATTTGCCTTCAAATCCACCTTGGAGGTTGACCTCCATATTATATACCAACCTCCGCTGTGCATGAGAGTGTGCATTTTCTGATGGAGGTTTGTTGCCTGGCTGAATATTATAATGTCAAGCTGGCCACCTTCTAAAGGGTCCTGTCTGTTCCCTGTCACTAGCCTGACCACAGCAATAAGTCAGCTCTGCTCAGAAAAGATGAACTAGAAAGGGAAGCTATCGAAATCCCTAATCTTTGCTAAAGAATCACATTCTCAAAAAGCATCACAGACAGTTTATGGTGGAGAGACTTAAAATTGCTGAATAGTAAAAAAACATATTGGAGAAGAGAGGTGGAAGGAACTATATGACCCAAGGGTGCTGATGAAGTTCAGAATTTCAAAGGAGCGAAAGACTACTGATACCTTTCAAGGGTCTCTGACTCCCTCGTATTATTTATAAATGAAGCCCTGCAAGGTAGTTTCACAATGGGACATGAGACATGGTAAGTGGTGGTGATCACTTGTGTTCTCCTGATCTGAATGCCAGTGCTCGTGTAGAGATGCAAGCAGAGGGTCCAATGGAAAGAGTGTGCCAAAGCGACCTGGGGGGTGTTGAAGTTGGAAGCAAGAATTAAGAGCTGCCTGCATCCCAGGCCTTTAAAACAGGAAGGATATGGCAGATGCATCTACTTGCAATGGACTCGTGTTCATTGAGAGAGGCTGAGTGGGTGAAACTGCCTCAAATTCTCATTGTCGTGAGCCTCCTTTCACCCTGTAGGACACCCACAGCCACTGGGATGAAGTTCAGCCTTGCTGTTGTCTTTAACTAATGCATTTCATCATACCTGTCTGTATGTGCACTTTTCTTTTAAGATAAATCTGTGCCCACAGACACAGATATTATAAGATAAGTGTATGAGTAACTCTTTTTATCTTCCTCCTGCTTGTTTAACATTTTGGCCATTTGTGTCCTGGCCTATGTTGCTTACACCCTAATAAAACATGACTTTATGAGAGTTTAAAAGTCTTCCGGGCTTCTTTGCTGAGCTCAGTATGGGTGAAGATTGAGTCACATCCGCCCCAGCATTTTAGCTGAGTCACGACTGCTTTCATTCCCTGGAAAGCCTGGCAGCCCTCCTGGAGCACCCTGCCATGCTCCGTCATGAATGCAGTCAGTGTGTGCAAATGCTGGAGCCCGTGAGCTTGTTAAACGTGGCCTTAGCGTCCAGGCACAGCTGTCCCCTTGCTGGATGTTCCCCAGCAACTGCCTTGGAGCTGCATTTCTTACACTGCAACTCTGCCAGCAAGAGCTGGCGTTCCTTCGTGGTGAGCCTTTGCTGAATGACTGAAAAGCAAAAAGCAAGTCTCTCTTCCTTTGCTATTCCTGGGTTATTGGTAAAGTTTTTGTCCCCATTACAGTACTTAGAAAGTGACAACATCAGGCAGCCTTGCAGCAAGTATTCCTTTGGGAGGTAAGGAGCATTTTTTTTCCTTGTCAAGCACTAGGAAGCCTGTGACAAGTCTCTTCCCCTCCAAAGCTGACAAGTGAGTAGCCACGCAGGTTTAGTGCAGGGCATGAGAAATGTGGTCGAGATGCAGACGTCCTCTTTTTCGTTGGGAGAAAGGTGTGGAGAGGCTGTTGTGTCAGTGAGAAATGCAAGAGGTGGTGCTTCACAGTGCACTGCAATGTATTGTAGCAGTCATAAAGTGATGAGTACTGAATGAATAGGAGGAAGGTAACGATCATCATTTATATTTTAATAAATAGAGCTGTTTTTTCTGGGAGGTTAAGAGGCTTCCAGGCCTCTTTGCAGCACTCCGTATGGGTGATGATGGAGGCATAACCAGCTCAATGCTGCAGCTGAGTCATGGCACTGTCCCACCCCAGGGACCTGCCATGCTGATTGAGCTGCAGGGTGTGGATGCAGGCAGTGACTTGCTCATGGGAGTGGTGAGCATGGCAGTGGTGTTTAGAGTGTAGCTTTGAACCCCCTCTTTCTGGGTGTTCACCAGCAAGTGCTGTTAGCCTGTTGTCTTGCAGAGTGGCTCCTGTAGTAATGGCTTAGGCTCCTGGTGATTCAGCTGTGAATTCGGCAGCTGTGCTCTGTATGTCCTTTTAGAAGCAAGGAATGTGTTTTGCTAGACCAACACCAAGAAGGCTGCTGTAATGCCTTCTCGTGCAGAGCAGAACAGTGTGCGACCACACAGGCTTGGAGCGAGGGGATAGGAAAAGTGTGGATGTTGTGGATGTTGTTTTGAGGGCAGAGAAGGGTGTGGGGAGGCAGTAAGTTGTAGCTTTGTGCCCTCTGCCACACTGTGCTGGCAGAGGAGTGTGAGGGAGCGTGTTGCCTCAGTTTGGGTCTGTGGGTCACTGGTCTTTGGCCCAAGCAGCTGAGAAGTGGGAGAATCCCCTGCCTCCCTCATCCTCTCTGCCTTTCTGTGTCTGTGGCAGAAGGTTTTCTCAGGCATGGTTCCTCAGGGGCCCATATGGGAGGATGCTGGACAACAGAGCCCTTATGGTCAAGGCCTGCTCCTTCTGTGTGCTCAGTGTTGTTGTGATTAGCGGTGTTGCGATGAGACATGTAAGTGTCATGAAATTCCTGTTGGTCAGAATGAAGCTATTTTTGCAAGGTCTGTCTGTTTTCCTGGCTTTGTTGTGAAGCAAGGGGAGTCTTTTTGTTGAATATCTTTTCTGCTGTTTCTGTGGGTTCTCAGGGAATTGTCCGCTGCATGGGCTGCTGGGCCAAGACGATCTGGACTGCCAGGCTCCCCAGCTCTGCGGATTTATTTGCTCATTTGAGTTTTCCAGGAGTAACAGGAGACGAGGTAGCAGAAGTGTAGCATGCCTCTGTGGAGCTGGGAGCCTCTGAGTTTCACTTTTGAATAGCACCTGTTTTACAACTGTTCTACCCATCCCTTCTTAAACCTGCAATGTGGGTGGCAGCAATGAAACTTCTCCTTGCCTTTCTGGAACTGAAGCAAAGTCTTTTCAAGCATGTGGAAGGCCAAGTGCTGATCAATTTTAGAGATGTGCGGAAGTACTGATGTCTGTTGGTATCTTTCAAGTATCTTGTATTTGCCCGTGCAATCTCTTAACTACTCCTTGGTGCCTGCTTAATGGAGGCTCAGGTTAGGCCCATGCTAAATAACAGGAGCCTGTCTGTAGCATGTAGCCCTGGGTTCAATTTTAGCGAAAGAGATCCAATTTGAATATTGCAAGGCAGCTCCACGACAGTTTGAGATGGGTGGTGATGGTGATGGGTGGTAAGTGGTAATGATCTGAGCTCCAGTGCTCACATAAAGGTGCCTGCAGAGGGGCCCTGCAGAATGAGTGTGTCTAAGCAACCTGGGGAGAAGAGGAGGTTGGACCACTGGTTTCAGAGTTAAAAGAAGAATGAAGTGCAGGGCCCTCTGTCCAGGAGAGTTTCAAATGTGGAGACTGAAGCTGAGGGTTTGCTTGCAACAGAGGTGACTATTAAGAGCTGCCTGGATTCCAGGCATTGGAAACAGAAAGGGTCCAGCAGATGGAGCTGCTTCCAAGACACTTGCATTCATTGAGACGGTCTGAGTCGGTGAGGCTGCCTCAGTTCTTGTTGCTGAGCCTCCTGTCACCCTGTTATCTGAATTAAACCCCACAGGGACACCCACAGCGAACAGGGCGAAGTCTGGCCTTCCTGTTGTCTTTAACTAATGCATTTCATCACACCTCTCTGTGCACTTTCTTAAGATAAGCATGTGCCCACAGGTATGGGTATTATAAGATAAGTATATGAGTAATGCTCCTAGTCTTTCTCCCAGTTGTTTAACATTTCAGGCAGTTGTGTCCTGGCTGAAGAGTGGCCTTGCTGGCCCTAGCACAGCGGTGGTGGGGAAGAGCAGCCGTGGACATCGGGGGGATGTCCCCTTCTGCTGTGCCCTGGCTGTGCTTCCTGCTCGGGAGCTGTAACGAGCTTCCCCTCTGCTCATTAGGGGCTTCCCCTGAGCAGCTCCAGGGTGTGACCTGGGAGGTGCTCAGGGGCATCAGGAGGCTCTCTGGAAAGCAGTAACTCATGAATGGTTCTTTATACCCTCTCCCCACATAAGCTGCCATCTCCTGGTTCTGCTGTGTGTTTGGAGAGAGCTGGAGGAGGTCAGCCCTTGACCGCGATAGAGAGGGGAATATGTTTCTTTGTGTGGTCTGGGGTATCTGTTGGGATGCTTTACGAAGAGAGTGAATCCTATGGAGGCGGGTGGAGCTGATCTGTCCCTGATGGTGGTTTGATACCTGATCAGCTGGGGCAGGTTAAAAAGTCTGAAAGGCTGTGCTGGGTAGGGAAGATGGGGATGCTGCAGCAAGGCAGTGGCTCTTAGGCCTGCAGCTGGCCAGGCCATAGGAAATGGTGGAAAGTATTTCCTGGGGATGAAGGGGGAGTGGGCAATGTTTAATGTAGCTCAGAAAACTACTGAGTTGGCTGGAAGCAGGACATGCCTATAAAGTACCCAGCTTCTGTTTTACCTAACTGCTTTATTGCTATGGAAAAAAGATAAATATTATTGTAAATACCCTAACAATACCTGTTTTTATGGGAGCTTAAAAGCCATCTGGGCCTCTTTTCGAAAATTGGTATGGGAGGCAATCAAGGCACAAACAGTTCAATGCTTTAGCTGAGTCACGGTGCTGTCCCACCCCAGGGACCTGCCAGCCCTCCCGGGGCACCCTGCCACGCTGATTGACGAGCTGCAGTGTGTGGGTGCAGGCGGTGATTTGCCCGCAGGAGCCATGAGCACAGCAGTGGTTTCCAAAGCATAGCTGTCTCCTTGCTGGGTGTTCACCAGCAACTGATTTCCAGGTGGCCTTCCTGTAGGTTTCAGTCAGTGAAGTCAAGTTATTGCTCTTTCATGGTGCAGCCAGGCCCTCTCAACTTTTGGTGTGTTTTTTGAATTGTTATATTCTTTCAGCCATTCTTTTAAAGCAAAAGTAAACAATACCAAATAGCTTATAGAAGGAAATGTGTACTCTTACTGAGACAGAACTACTTCCATCTGTCATATTTGCATTGTCACATTTATGAATTTGGCAATGGCAGTGCAAAGCAGCACTGATGAAAGTTGGATATGTGAGACAGATGTATCTAAAATGTTTTGACTGATAATTGCTTCCTTGAGTGCAGTGGACAGAAAATAAATTTAGCAGTGTGTCATGGATTTTCAAGACTTAAAAACATCATCTCTCTGAAGGAGCTGGCTATGGGGAAGCTGCAAGACACTGATTTTTCCAATACTGAAATGGCACTTTTCACTAAAACTCTAACACCAGGGTTAAGAAATTCACTGGACCTAAGTCACCAGAGCTCCACTGAATCCAAAGTCAAGTGAATATGTTATGTTTCTCCAGAAACAAGTACTTTAAGCACTAAGAGAAAGTGAGAGCCTTGAGTTAAATCCTGTGAAAGCTTTATTTAATTTCTGCTGTTGATTACTATTAATTGCTTGCTTTCAGGGCATTTCCTCTCTTCCTTTCCCTAAATTTTGGAGCTCTTCCATTGCAGTTCACCTTAGAGAAAAGCTGAGACAGCAGCTTTGATCCAGATAAATACCTTGAAAATTCTGACTGCATGGGCTAATTGGAGCGAAGGGAACTGCAGTAGCTGGTCGTGGTAGAGAGATCTGGAGACTTTCTGTCTATTAGGAAATGCAGTTGTACAGCAGGGGTTCAGACCTTTGCACTCAGAAGCATTAGTAATGATTGTCGGATACATTGCAGATAAACATAATGTAGTTACTTCTCTAAATATGCAGTCAGATATTGCCAGCTGACATCCAATAAGTTGTCTGAGAAGGGACTTGCATTTAGTAATTGGAAATCATTTATTTTTTCAGTTGCTTAGATGATGCCTTACGGCTGTCATTTAATATAATCTAGAAAGAATATTGTCAGCATTTTATTTAAAGGCATTATTATGATGGATAGAATTGTGTCAAGAAGGAGGTTCATTTGAAATGATGAGTTAACCATGTATATGTAAACAGAGTTGACGGGTTTTTATTACACTGTTGCACTCTTAATTTAAATTGATTGTTGTTTTCTTGGTTATCTACAGACTTGTTTTTACATCAGAGTTTTCAAGAGTCTTCCACATGATTGGTGTTTCTGGTTAAAGAGGAAGGGTCACATGACTTTCTGCAGATCTGCTTTCAACTGCAATTGTACAACCTAATTTGGCAAGAGAAGATAACCATGTGCTTGAGGCTGTTCAAGAGTAGGTTTTATGACAAGTTTTATTTTCTTTCCTTCAAGAAATGAAATGATCAGTAAAGCTGGACTGTCCTAACAATCCCAGTATGCAGAATCTACCTTTGGAAAGAAATTTGGGAAGAACAGTCAGCTCCATCATGTTTTAGGTAAAGAGAGAAAAATTGGGAGGCTTTTTTGTTTTGTTTTGTTTTGTTTTTTTGATCTAAGGAAATTATTTTATTTGACCACTTTGGGTGGCTTTATATTTCTTTTCTATGTTAGAAGTATTAGAAATCTTGAAAAATTCTCTGGTATTATGGAAGAATGAAAATCACAGGCCTTATGTTCCCCTGGATTGTTGGTGAGAGATTCTGCCGTTCTCTCATTTTTAGGTTTATTTTATTATTGTTCCTAAAGCTATTTCTTTAGCTGGAGATGTGTTCCAACCTTCCTGATGTATTTATGTGACTTCTATAGCATATTAGGACTGCATGGGTGCCAAGTCTTGACTTTTAAAAAGAAAGTATTGTATTTTTATGTCTTTCATTTGTGAAAAATAAAATTGCAATATTTATACCTGGTCCATAATATCTTCTAAGTTTTCTGCTACCTGAGACATGAATGATGACTTCTTCCCTAGATAATCTGTAAAGGCCAATAATGATGCTTTAAAAAAATGACTTTATAGATGATCTTTAGTAAACTGTGAAGAAAGTGGAAATGTAACTGATGGGGAAACCAAGGGAATACTTAGGAATGGCCTCAATGTAGGAGGTGCAGAGGATAGCAAAGAGAATAGATATGCAAAATGAGAGGCGGAGAGCAAAAGGAGAGAGGTAGGGTGGTCATGCTCTTAAATCTAAGTATGTTTTCCATCTGAGTCATGTTGAAAGCAACAAAGTATTTTAAAAATAAGTAATGAAAAGCACAGTTGCTCTTAAAACTCATCATATTTTACCATAGTTCTTTTACTGACATTGTTTTCTTATTGACGTCAATAGAGGTTTCAAAATCAATTGAAAGCAGCTATCTGTTCTAAAAACACATTGAAGTCATCAGCAGAAGCAGTATACAGTTTTCCCTGGAATACAGTTGATACTAGTCCAACATGTCCTTTCATCACAAATTTTTATTGTCAATCACTGACTTTGTTTATATTTGCTACAGTGTAAAATGTAGTGGGGCAGATGTATCAGATAAGGGTGCACTGTAATACATAACCAGTTTACCAAATCTGTTGAACTCACCTTGGTCTTAAATGTAATATTATTTATTTTGCCCCTTTGTCAGCCACTGGCAAGATTTTTCTCTTTTAATATTTTAGAAGGTATTTCTCTTTTGAGGAAATAAATTTCAAAAGTCATTCATTTAATTTCTTATGTCTATTTATATTATATTGATGTTTGTGTTAGTGTAGTAGGTTGAAGGCTTTTTTTACAGAGTGAATTGTCATCACATTATTGTATTGATACACAAGGTTAGCTTCCCACCTTGACCACTTATTTTTTTTAGAATAAAAATGCCTTTTTGTGTTGAAAGTTTGAAAATGACCCTGGGAAAAGGTGAAATCATTTCAGCTGAAATCATCTCTCTGAGAAATTGGATGATTATAGCTGTTTTTTCAGTCTTACCTGTATGGATAAAAGTGTCTTGTGTAGAAAAGTGCTAAGAATATGAACTAGTACCTGAAGAAGAAGGGTACTGTCTAGCTTAATTTATAGTGAATTACCAGGTGATTAAATTTAGGTGAGGCTAAATATGCCTGTTGGTTTCGGTTATTTAAAGACTTCCTCTTCTGATATTTCCAAGTAATGAATATAGGAACTTTGGCTGAAGAAGGCTTGTGGTCGCTGCCATGTATTCCAGAAAATGCAATGCCTGAACCCAGCTAATGGTACAGTGCTCTGTGCTTAGCTGTAGAGTAACGGGATCCTCAGCTTCTCTTCCTAAAACAAATATCATATATGGCTTGACTCTTGAGGGAGAGTGCTCAGGATGGTCTGAAAAAGGGAAAACAGCCACTCACCCATAAATACAGCACTGTGCTCTTAAAAAAACAACAAGTCTTCTGTTGTCAGAACTAGAAATTATACAAATAGCTATTGCGATTTGTTATAGGAGGGATATATTTGTGGTGCCTTTAATATCCCTGGACCTGCAAAAGGTGCAAAATCTCCATGTAAGAAATGGTTTGGAAGAAGCTGACTACTATGGCATTCTCCTCATCTGTTTTGCTTTTGCGGTAACTTGTAGGAACATTTCACCAGCAGCAAGATCCTTGCTGGAAACATGTTGGTAGAATGGTTGAAGATAAAAGTGTTTATTGTTGCAAGCAAGGCTGTTGCCATGTCATTTACAAAACTCTGGTATTCTTGGATGTCTTTGAAGACCAAATCCAGACGAGCTTTGGCTAACATGCACTCTCTGTAGCTTTTGAGCATCTGGTGTGCATAGTCATTGCTGTGCTTTGTGGTGTGGGGCACTGCATCAGTGCAACTGCCTCACTCCTGTATCACCATTGAAACTGTGCTCACAGGACTGAGGTGAAGGTCAGCTTACTTTATGAAGAATTTATTTTATCTCTTTGAGTAGGATTTTGGTCTTGCCTGTACCAGACCCTTTTTTGTACATGTGTGGAAATCTAATCATACTAAAAACACACGCCTGAAAGAGATTGATGCTAATGGTGCTAAAGATAAGCATGCCCCTAAAGCCCAGTTTCTTACTGTTTTTTAAGCACATACCTGGCTTTGGTACTGTGAAGAGCATATTGTCTTAAAGAAGAATGCATGCTGGCATATTAGGCCAAACCAATAGGAATGGTCTTATTCAGTTAAGTGCCTAAGCACCATCTTACATGCTATGCTAAATCCAAGCCACCATTATAGTTTCATGCAAAGGATTATTTACCCATCTGAGACCAAACAATAGCAAACCAGTAGGAAAATGTCTTCCTGCCTCTGATGCTAGTCCAGCACGAGTCATTTTGGTCAGAAGTTTCAAAGACAGTTGCTTGGCATAGCATAATTTCTAACTGAAGATTTTTTTTAATAGGCTTTGAATAAGTGTATATATGCTGTTTTTTAAGAGGAAAATAATTAGTTGTAAATAAGATGCTAAATTTAAAGATATTATTAGGATAACATCATAATAGCTGTGATAACATTATAATGACAATCTTGTTCAGTTCTTTGTATCTAAGCAGCACAAGATCTTGATCAGCTGAAAAGAACACAGCCTCAGTGATTTAGATCAGTAAGGAAGAAGACGTACTGTTTTTTACAGGTGAAGAGTTAAGAGTGTGGGGCCTGTTAGGTACTCATTTGCATCTCTCTTATAAACCAGTGATATTTATATTTTAATAATTTAAAGTAAGATCTATGAGTAGCTGCCTATTCTCTAGGCAGTATGATGGCCTCCTTCTAGGATCAAAAGGCCACAATACTCAGGGGTTCCTGGCTGTAATAACTGAAATTATTCAAAGGGACCTGCAATGCAATGCAATGCAATGTCACAGAGAAAACAATAATGGTATATTATATTGCAACCCATGTCACATTAGGTAATAGAGGCCTTAGGATGAGGGAATTAATTTGCAGACTTCCTTGTTCATTATACATAGACATAGTAGAGACGTGAGAGAGACCTTATTTACAATCCAGGACAAAATGATGAAGACAGAATAAAATCATGCCTTTAGATCCATTTATGTGCCAGACTGAGACTGCAGCAGAATCATCTCCCTCTGCAACAGTCCGTTGCTTCTGGTTAGTGTCCCATAGGTGGCAGGAATGGCCCATCCAACGGACTGATGCAGTGCTGGATGGGTATGGAAGATGGGATGCTGATACCTGAGCTGTATAAAGCCCTAGAAAATTATTTTAAGGAAGTTTTGACCTGAGTAGAGAAGTTTAATGTGTTATTCTTTCAACAGTGTATTTTGTAATACTTAATTAAGCTCAGAGTGGTAAAAAGGAAGCCATATGGATTATGTTCCCCCTTGGGAGACTCTTCTCTGTATCTAGGAGTATTTATTGTTTCTGAATATTACCATAATTTCCCCTTATTATTAGCTTATTTTTAGAAATCTGGCTGCAGCGTTAATTTTATTTTCCCATGTATCCTAGGGCATGAGAACTGATGGAGGGTATTGCCAGGAAAAAATCACAGTAGTTTGCATCCTTTTTTGCTGATGTCTTTGACTCCTTTTTTTTTTTTTCTTGTATTAACACATATAAGTCTGTTTAATAAAATGATAGAACTTCATATAAATTTGACAACCTGGCATCCATCAAAAGTGCAATTAGTAACAGGGAAGAAATAAGAAACTTAAAGTGAAAATAGATGTATGAGGGACTGCTGAAGAAAGGCAGAAGAAAATAAAGGTCTTAATTTGCAATCCAGCCCAGGCATGCTGCCTCCAAGGGACTAAATTATGTAAGCAACAAAGCTCTTATTATGTGAAATGATTTATAAAAGCAGTAAGATTTCTGACACTTCGAGTGGTGTTCCTGCAATGAATTTACCATTTGAAAAAAATAGCTCTTGTTTCTTATTTACTTGTACTTCTGAAGGAGAATAGACGGGGGAAAGAAAGGGCCGTGCAAAGGCATGCCTATGATAAGACAGGCGCTGAAGGATTTCAGAACGTTATAGACATTTACTTTGCAAGTGGGCAAAAAGCCCATGATGCACAAGGGTGGCTCAATGACTCTCAAGCTGTTGTTGTTGCACAGAAAGTATTTTTGCATGTGTCCTGTCCCCTGTCCAGATAAAAGCTCGTGCTCCTCCGGAGCTGCACCTGGATCTCTCGGTGTTATTAATGGCAGCTGTAAGCACAGATTTGTAGCAGTATGGATTTTTAAACTCATTTTAAAAATTTCATTGACTACAATGGGTGTGTGATGGGGCCCCTTAGGTACAACATTTCTAACAGATTTCTTGCCTGTATAGTATATAAAGGTGCAGAGAAGGCCTTAAGCTATGAAGTTCATTTCCAGAACTGGATTTGGGCACAAACTGTTTCAAACTCATGGAAGGTAGTACATCTGGGATTCAGTCTGGTAGGTATAAAGCAAAAGATATGGATAGAGTTTTAAGCATTTAGTCTCTCTGATAGCAGGCATTGTTAAGAACTCTTTAGCTTTTGTGTTCTCCCTCCTCAATAAGTTACTCAGTAGTTCATAAAGATTCTTTTGTTTATGAAAATAATGTCACTTCTTACAAGGCACTAGAATCCAGTGAAAAGTAATTTCCTTCCCATATGCAACTGCTATCTGCAAACTGATGGCTCCTTAAGGAGAAGACAGTTTCATACTAAGGAATAGCTATTTTAGAAAGAGAGACTGTCCTTGTTTATGGCAAGAAGAGCCTACACAGTATGCCAACCATAGGCTAAACGGAAAGACTTAACTGGTAGAAAGAATACATTTTAAAAATGATATTTTTCTGAATGAGAAGTGAAAGCAGCACTAATACTTTAAAAATCAGGCAAAACCAGGCTAGATTCCAGCCAAGATCCTGCATTCCGCAAAACCGGTATATGGTCAGAGTGAGAGAAGAACAATTCTTCTTTTAAATGTTGTTAGATTCTCGCTAGATTTCTAGCAAACAGGGCACTAATGGTGTCTTCAAGAGTAGGAGGCAAATACTCTGCTCTTCTTTCTAGACAACTGTCTTCCATGTGATCATTAATTTTGGCCAACTTTGATTTTCTTGCAACCAATCATCATCTATTAGGGCAAGAGATAATAGTTTGCCCTTTTATCAAAGAAGTTTGTGACATGGTGCACGTACAGTTTCTACATTAGAGAGCAAGACAGGGGAACATTGTCTCCAGGCTTTGATGCACACACTCTGGAAAGCAGACAGACACAGACATCTTTGTCCCTTGAAGCATAATGGTCAAGGGAGAGCTAATAGAAATAGATCAGCTTCTCCTGATTCGTATCTCAGGATTTTGATGCACCCTAGGTGTAACTGAAAAGAGAGTGCAGAGGTGTGTTTAGGTCTCTCCAGTTTCCTACTGTGGATATGGAGCTGGCTGACTTCTTTCTCTCTGTCCTTGAACAGTTTTGTTTTGCCAGTTTGCTGTCTGTTGATGATTTCACAAAGAAAAGGGAGACCAGTGATATTATTTTAGAAAGCAAGAAGTCCAACTCAAAGCAGGATTGCCGCCTCCCTTTGGTTTAGCTAGTGATAAGTCACCAGGTTCCTAGGAGCCTCCAGTCTCCTTATCTTTCTCTTTCGATATTCGAGTAACAGAGGTCTGCTCCATCCCTTTTTCTTTTTTTCTTTTTCATGTTTTTAGTAAGTAGCTTTTACAGTTTGGGAAAGAAATGATATTGAAGGCTCTAGAAACCTGAAATCCTTTCATCAACTTCAGATTAGGTTTGCCAAGCCATCCTCAGTGTGAGCTTCCAGTTCATTCTTGTACAAGATTCCTAAAATGAACTGACTAAACAGGGCAGGAAGTATAACCCAGCCCTGATTTGTTTGGGAACTCAACACACATGACACAGAAATAAAAAAGCAATTTTTGGGCCCCCTCTGAAGTTGCTTTTGTGATAATGACTCTAAATCTTTGTCTTTTTGCAATTCTTTGCAAACACAGATGAGCACTTTAGTCAAATTCACATTTGAGAAGGTATCGTCTTAAATTGAGAGATATTTGTTCTTTCTGCAGAAAAGTTAGGAACTGACTATAGAGGAGGACCAAACTCCTGATTGATCTCTAGTGATAAACAGGAAAGCAAATAATAGAATAGTTTTTCTTCTCTAGATGCAGAATGCTTGTCTGGCTTTGTTTTTAAGTGAAAGAGTAAGTCCTTACAAAGAAAAGCTGAAATCCTTTTAGGTTTTTCTTATGCACAAGCCTATGAATTTTAATAATATCAGGATATACAAATCTTCACCAAATGAAAAAAGGACTTAAGTGGAGTTTCTCATCAGAACTACAATAATACTGTTTAAAACTTTCATTTTTCTTTAACTTTAGATTCCAGATGTTCTCTGAAATACTTTGTGAAAAACAGATTTGCAGGTATCTAAAGTTGAAATTCAACAGCTCCTAAACACCTGCATTGTATTTGTTATAAGACTTATCTGAGACTGATTTATAGTTCTCACTGGGCCTGATTGAAGGCCTATGGAAAACAGAGTAAATATTTCCATTTAGTTGAGGATGCCTTGGATCAGCCCCAGAGATCTGACTTACCAGCAGTCTGTAGCAACAAAGACACATAGTGCATGGCTCAAACCAGCCCAGTCCTGTGGTGATCTGGCCCTTAAATGTTGTCTCTCCACCTGTGTTCCTTAATGCCACAGAAATATATCAATGCTGAGGTCCGTTGTGGTCCCTATGTTGCTGCTGCCTGTTATGGGCCAAAAACCCTGGTGCAAATTAGATTTTTCCTAGCAAAATTTTGGGGTGAACACTCTCAAAAAGAAAGACTGGATTTGGATTCAGCATCTTTTCTGTAAGTGAACAAGTGCTTCAGACAAAAAATGTAAGCTTTACCATCTTGAGTATCTGCTATTTGGAGACATTTTACTGTCCTTCTGTTATATGGTCTACGTTCACTGATACCATTTGACTTTAAAAAGAACAAGTAAAAGTTATGATATGTTAGGTGAGGTACTTTCATTAAAGATTATGGGTGAATTAATGCCATTATAGAAAGCACCGCGTGTCCTTATCTGACATACAACATACAAATTTAGTGACCCGTGTTTAGAAAGATAAATTCCACTTGGAATCAAGTTGGAACAGGTATGGAGAAGGAGTGCCTGTATTGCTAGAGGAGATTAAAAGAACCTGTCTTTTTGAAACAAGCCAAAGCAAGACAAATAAATTGAGGGTACATGCCAGGGAGGGAGAAAAGCTATTTTCTTAAAACTGATCAGAGGACAGTATTGGAACAAAGTAAATTTTTTGGTCTTGGATCTTTTTTTCAACAGCTAGTTCAAAAAGGGAATAACCCAAAAGCGAGTAGGTGTCAGTCCATTTGCAGTGATCAGCTGGACTAAAAGATGCACACAAATATACCAACCATTAGCTGTTTGACAGACTTGAAAGAGAGTAAGCAAACTGAACTAGAGCAGAGAGCAAGTGAAAGACAATGCTTTGGCAGTGGGTTTGCTAAGGAAAAAAAATAACTTCAGAATGACTGGGTGATAGAATCCTAATGCAGATCAGGTGGTAGTTTTCACTTCAGTCAGGGGGTCAATATAGACTCTCACCTGCTTTATAGATTTTATCCTAACTGATCACTCATGCAAAACAGCACAGGTTTTAATTTTCACTAGATTTTTACACTACGTTAGCTAACTAGAATTAAGACTATTTTATGTCTTCATGAAGGTAAACTCTTTGTAGTGCCTTCAGATAATCATGAGAGAGTGGACATGTTTGTATCCATCACATTACCCCTTTTTTTACAGCAGAAATACCTACCAGTATCAACTGAGAAATTTTCTAAAAATCAGTGAGAAAACTTCAGCTATTGAAAGAAACTCCCATTATCTATGCCTGTACTTCATGTCCTCCAGGAATAACAGAAGTCCTTGGCTGTCAAGTCTTGAACATTGTATAGGAATCAAATTAACTACATTTTAAAATATATTTCTGTTATTTAAAGGATATTTGGCTTTCTCCCTTTCACTCTAGGAATTCTAAAGGAAAAGATTGTTGTGTGAAACGAGCCATTTTCTTGGTCACTCTGTTTGCATCACAATGGTAAAAAACCCGCGGGGAATAAGCATAACATATTTATTACAAATAATCTGAATATTTATTTCTCCAGAATGTCTTACTGCACCAACTGACGTTCAGTAGACCCACCTGAACAGGAGGTCTCTTAAGTGTCTGTTGTGTGTTGGGAACTGGCAGTGCTGAGAATACCTAGTCACTACTGAGCCGGTGCCATGGGGTGGCACTACAGAGCACTGTGATTGCTTTTCAAATAAGACCTTGCCTTAGTCATGGAGAACTAGCACCCTCATCAAATTTCCATTTTGCTATTAGCATCTTATACCCTTCCAAATAAAAAAAAAATCACTTCCAAGCCTCCTTACGATCAACTGTTCTCTTGACTTTGAAAAATGTTGCTGCTTTACACTATAGTAAGCTGAAGGAATATTACACTGTTTTTCACTTCTAATCAGAGCATTACAAATTCTATTTTGTTGAACTCCTGCAAAGAAGCCTGCCTATGTTTTCCATAAATAATTAGGTTTCCCAAATACTGGATGTAGTTTCGTTAAAACTTTATTAAACTATCTCTTTTATTTCACACTAGTTGAGTTTATGTGTGGAATTTATTTCTTGTACGCTGCTAATTTGCAATCAAAATGGATTGTTAATTTGACAAGTACAAGCAAATTGGAAACTGAGCTGACATAAAGTACATGACTGCTTCCAAGTGTTTTGATGTACAGGCTAGAAAACATACATACAGCAAGATGTGTTAATCAGACTTGTGCATTATTTGGAAATGCAGACCCTTTAATGAGATTGTAAGATATTGACCATATCAGCATAATGTTGCTCATTATTCTACTGCTGTAACTTTCCTGTAGTACACTTTATTATATTTTTCACTTCACTGAATTTCATAGACTGGTTAGCTGATGCATCCTGATAGTCATGTGAAAATATACACACCAAGAATGACTTGGATTTTCAATTTATGCACATTTTTGAAGCCTTCATTTTCCTCTCTTCCCTTCCCATCATTCTGGTCATCTTACTGTTTTTAAATTCTGGCATGTCATTATAAATCACAGAATATCTCTCATGCATGGCTGATCCATGTGTTCTTTGAACTGATGGCATATAGTATAGTTTTGTAATATTTATATGGCCTGGCTTAAAATGGTCAGCTTCATAATGATGCCTTTAATGCTAATGTCTCTCCCCTGAAAATAGTGCCAGGTTTCTTCAGAACTCTTAATATGTGCCATCATGTGATTATTATTATTATTTTTGTCCCAGATCTTTTCAGGTCACAATCAGACTCACAGACAGTAGTAAAAAATCTGGTCATTTTCGTTTCTGATGATGGCAGCGTAGATTGTGTTCTCCATCACGACTATCAGCTCTTTGCAGAGGTCATTACTACCAGTGCGGTAGGCAGCTAAGGAAGATGAGGGCAAAAATTATTCTTAACTCTCTGAAGTCAGGGAGAGTCTTGATCTCCAGACCCATGATACTACAGCTATGGTTGTAACCACTTGCATTCAAAGCATTTTCCTTTCACACAGTGGAGTCCCCCAAACCTATCCAAATTTCATTTCAAGGGAGGGTTGACTCTAAATGATTTTTGTGACCAGGTCCTTTCTTGATGTCCTGCTAGTAATACAAATGTTTTTTTCTTGCCACTCAAAATAGACTCTTTTTATCCTATTTATCAGCATCGTTTTTTCCTGTTGATTCGTTCTTCTGCTTAATGCTCTTAATTACTGACCACTGTGAAGAATATGCAGTGAAGTAACAGAATGATGTTATCTGTGCTTTCTATTAAGTAGCAGAAATCTGTGGGAGGTACAGCCGGTAATTATTATGAGGGAATTGTATCAAGCACTGAACTAGTCTAGTTTGTTAATGATTTGGTGCAGAATGTCTCTCTGTTGTCTTCATTATTTTGTATAAATAACAGATTGAAATCTAAAGACCCTTGTGTAGCTTATTACCTCTGGGCGATAGCCCAGCCTTACAGCTGTATGTGGCTCTTCCTTTTGTTTTATCTTCCATGAGCCACGTGGCTACAATGCTGAGAGAATCCTCTTTGAAAGCTGCTGCAGCTGCAACTAAAAATGAAGGTCTTTCAGCCAAAGGACCTTTCCAGGTACAGTACAGGATTCCACAAGGAGGCATCAGAACCAGCTGTGAAGAGCCTATCAGTGTGCTGAATTAATGTCATAACTCGCCTTTGAAATTACACTGGTTTTTGCCTGTACTTGCAGTCTAGTCCCATTAGCTATATCCCTTCCTTACCACTGCAGCCCTTGGCTATTCTCACGCCCCCCTACTGCTCACCTTTTCTCTTCTCAGTTTCCTTCGGCTGTTAGTCTCACTCTCCTCTTCTACAGTCCCATCCGCTTTCCTCCTTCACCTTTGCTGCCCCTGATTCCACTTCTTTCAGCAATATAATGAAACAGTTAAAAGAAAGCGTATGTTGTATGGCATCAAACTGATGCTTTGATCATGGAGTCAGTCTTCTGTTCCTACCTGCAAAGGAAATCTGTCTGTATCATAAGCTGTTCCATTGATTTAATTAAAAGCAGAAGTGACAAAACTGGAAACTCTACTTTTGTTTTTTTCTCCTTTGCCTGTTTTGCTGCTTTCTGGTTATAAGCTCTTAAAGGCAGGGACTCTGACATACATAAGTTGGAAAACCAATGGCAGGAGATAGCCATAGTATGAGCCTGCCTGTGACAGAGCTGGTTCATGCTTGGAGGAGCCAAAGCACGTGGGGAACTCACCCTCTCTTTTCTTCAAAGTAGCCAGCAACTTTGCCCCTTTTCTGGCACATTCTCACCCTCCTTCTGTCCCTGTGGTCCTGCAAAAACTTGAAAATTTAGTCACTTTGTAGAGTAAATTTACTTGAGATGCTGAATGTTTTCTAAAAATTAATTACTGGCCTGGGTCTCCAGTGGGCATCATTTTCCTTTCATTTGGCTGCTTTGGCTGTGAAGATCCAAATTGCCTTAACATATGTGTCATTTGCAATCCCAGTTGCTGTGAGTCATCAGAGCTGAAAAAAATGACTTAGCTTGTATTGTGGGTGTTTTTTCATGCAGCACAATAAAAAAAAAAAAAGTGTTTTTTCTGAAGTGGCACTCAAGTAAACTCCTGTATCTGGGGAACACAGGGACTCCTTTGCTGTACTACAGAGTGAATTTTGTACCCCTGACATACCAGGAGCATATTACTTGTCTCTTCACAGTTGTCTTGGGATAGGCCAAGCAGCAGGGGGACTGCTGCTTTGACATGTTGGTGTCAGGGCCCTTGCGGGCCTTGCTAGCCCCTAATAGCCCCGAGCAGCCCCACCTGGGACATCTAAGCAGGGGACTCCTGGGCCATGGGAAGGGCTGGGGGAGGCTCTAGGTGAGGCTGCTTGGGGTCAGCAGGGTCTAGCAGTGCCCTTGGGACCCTGACAACTTAGTTAAGTAACTTCTCATTCTCCTCCCCATCCCCTGCCCTGTGGCAGTTTCTAAAATAGCTGTATCTTTGTCATACTGTGCGCTGAATTACTACCTGAAATGAATTTTCTCCTATGCATAGCATGGGATATTGTGGACATCCTAGATGCTGAGCCTTTACAACTGATGCTGTAAAAAACTTATATCAGAAAGTAGGTGAGGCTTTTAATTGGCACACAGATTAGACAAGGTGGAATAGGTAACTACCTTTCCTTCCAAGTTAATATGTGTTTTTTTCCCCCCATTCCTAAAGCTTACCAAATATATCTGTGTTATATTATGTACAATCTGCCAGAATGAAAAGACAGGTCAATATTAAGAGAACATTTGAGACCTATCAGCAGCAAATGTAACACCCTTCAATTTCTCCGTATCCAACCTGAATTTTAGAAAGATAAGTGTATTATAGTGCGAAATCTACAAATAGCTTTTTCTTTACCTTTCAGGGACTGTGATTAGTCTGGCGGCAGGGTATCATCTGGCTACAGCTTTTGTGTTTTAACAGTTTTGATTTTCTTGTCTTTAATTTTATCTGATGTACTTTAAAGTGCAGACATTAAGGGGTCAGGTGAATCGAGAGTTCTTTTTTTTTGGTTTTGTGTCTTCCATCCTGCTGCTCAGTATTCTGAAGAGGGCATCTCTTGCTCAGTTACTATTTTAAATGATGTAAGGGAGAGAAAGAGAGCGTTAAGTTTGTGTTTGGCAAATGAAAGCCCCCCAGTTGGAGGACAGCCAGATAAGAACTATTCTGTACTCTTGATGTTGTTTAGGCTGTTTTGATTATCTGATAGTAATGGAAAGATTAAGACCCAATGGAGGAAGTGGGGAAGATGTGTTGTATGTAATGTGTCTGAGTCTTTGTAATTTCGCTGATGCCTTACCCTGGCTGTAGCAGCAACACCTTGCCATTAGCTGTTCTCTAGCCACAAAGCTGTTTGTCTCCATGTTATACCTGAATCAACATCTGTTTGTCTTGTGATGGCCATTTCTTGAATGAGTTACACAATAGCAGTTGTTGTCCGAGCTGGTTTGGTGCTAAAAACCATTTTCGTCATTGTTTCAGTCTCATGTGCTGCCAGCTCTGTTTCTCTGATTGTTCATGCAGCTTGAGAAAACGCCAGACAATAAAACCATCTTGTCAGAAACTGTTGGAAAAAAGAATAACAAGAGTTTACTCCTCCTTATGATTTCCTTTTTGTCTCCATTCCATCTCCTATCAGCTGCTTTTTCTGCTCCATCCCTCCTGCTTGCCCTCCTGGTTGTTTAAGTATGCACATGGTGTTATTTATAGGAGCATTGCATCTGATTTAGCCTTAAAACAGAATCCTCCTTCTGGTAAATAGCTGCTCCTGGTCTATTCTGTAATTGGATGCATCCTACGGCATCCTTGACTTAAACAACAACAACAAAAAATGGATCTGACTGTCTCTTCAAAGTGCTAATCTCCACACATTTGGAACTACCTACAGATTTTATTATGAATACTTGCTGGGGAGAACTATTCCCACTATTATTGGAGGTGGATAGGAGGTGAAGCAGTTGTCACAGTTTAAAAGGCAGAGAAAATAGTTTGTTATTTCTTTTCTTACTGTTGTTGGTTTCATTAAAGCAATTCGTTCTCACTAGAATATTTAAGTAGTTCTAATACTTGCAAAAGGATGGTATTTCTCTATTATAGTGTAAATGAACTCTGAGCACATCATTGTTTGATTACAAACATAAATAAGATGCTTCAAAAAATCACCATAAATAGAATCTTAGTGATTCTTAGCTGAGCAGAGTGTTCAAGGGAGTCATAAAAAGGGGACCAAATTTTATTCCCAATTTTGCCTCTGGCCTGGAGTATGGGGCTTGTTTGTCTTAGATTTTCAGTGGGAAGTGCCTGGCTAATAGTTTTAAGTGGCTCTGATATCTGATCCTGAAACTCTTTTCCCTCTGTTACCTGAGGATGGACAAGTCCATTCCAGACCTGAAACCACATCTGCTTACCCAGAGCAAACCATAAGCAATTTTTCTCCTGTGTGAACCTTAATCTTTGTGGGTTTTGGTAGGTCCTGAAAATATATAAACTTGGTTTTGCTCAGTCTGAGATCAAGGCAGTAAGAGTTAAATATATTTGGATCCAGATATAGTTAGTTGCTATTTTTTGTAGAGCTGACTATCATACATACAAATGTTCAGCTTTCTGATGGGGCCTTCTGGTCTCACATGCACTAACAGAATGCTTATTATCCCAGGTGGCCGAAAGAATGATAATACCTATGATGAGAAAGCAGGATTGCTAATTATGTTATTTGTCTTCTTATAAGACATCCTAACTACAGCTTTAAAAATTAAAATGTCAGATTGCATCAATATTCTAATGCTGTGCTTCCAGGTAATACAAACAGAGATGAGGCAAGAAATGCTCCTAGTGCTGGGATACCTGTGCCCAATCTGTTTGGGCTGGTGGTTGGACAGTAACAAGGTTTGAGAATGCACTTTGAGCTGTTGGGCCAGGAGGGCAAGATTGGGGAATGAGGATAGTAAGTCTGCTGGGTAAGCTCAGCAGACTCGCTTTCTTGCTCTCGCAGGCACCATGTTATATAAGGCCTGTTATAAACTTGCTGCTCAAGCACTGCAGACTTGCAGAAGTTGTAAGCAGGCATTCAGTGCCCCAGTTTTCTTTGTTTAGTTGGCTAGTCTAATTTTATTAACTGGTTCTCCCAATCTATCAAATCTTCCCTTTTGAAACAGAAAACTTTACTTACCAGTATTAATCTATCTTTATTTAACTTCTAGTTACTTAAAATTTTGAATAACTGGGTCCAAAGTTACTTTTGTGATGATCCTCCTAAAGTACCCTCATTACCTATTGCAAGTAAATGTCAAACACTGTCACCTCCTGCAGGTGGAGTGATTTTTTTGATGAAAAAACTTGCCAGCTATTGTGATGTGGAATATCGGGGTCCTTGCACTATAAGCAGCAGTGGGACCTGTCATTGGTCATGGCCTTGTCTGCCATAGTCCTGTGATGGAGCCAGCAATTCAAGCGTTGCTGCGGTGCTCTGGTTCTGTGCAGCTCTGGGGCCCATGGCATGGCAAGGCAGCTGGGGAGCGCGTATGCTTTTCTCCCTCCAGCACTTGATGTGCATGGATGGGAGGGAGTGCTCTTGCATCAGAAGCTTCTTGCATCAGAAGAGAAAACAGTAGGCATCTGAGTACTTTCTCCTGTGTTCATATGTATTCTCCAACTGTTATAATTAAAAACCTGATCGCTGAGGTTCAAGATGGAAAAGACATATTAGATAATATTGTTCATTGCCTTGGGCCAGCACAAGATTGTTTCCACTAAAATAGCTCACTGAATTCAGGGGAAGTTGAGGTCTATAAGCAACATGCAGGCTCAGGCTTTTATTGAAGAGCTGCAAGGCTTGTATATACATCTTTATTAAAACTTTTATTAAAAAAGAAAGGCATTTCCATACCCACTTGCTCTTGCAGGTTTTACCAGTGTTACCTTATTTCTCTGTGATGAACACATTTATTAGTTTTGTGTGCTGAAAGCAAAATAGATAAAAAGAATAAAAAAGAAATCTGGAAATAAGTGAATATTTGGCCTTATTAAGTCAGTGGAAGCCTTTGGGTGGCTTGGGGTTTCACCCAAAGCCTCATCCTGTTTTCAACTTGTTTCACTGAGATGATAATAGCTGTAAAAGGAAGTTACATTGTCCATTGTATTTGTAATCTTAATGATGTGGCATATACTCCATAAATACCTTGATTTTCAGGGTAAATGGGTCTTTCCAATCATGACCAACATGGACTCCCAAGCTGTTTTAAGTAGCCTTAACCATAGCAAGGAAGCAAGGATACTGGCTGCTCTCTAAAAATCCTTCAGCTAAGCATTGAAGGTCACCAAATGTTTTTTTCCTCTGGTTCTTAACTTACAAATCTTTAGCAAATACACTTTGGCTCCCTTTCTGTCAACCATAATGTGAGCTGTGATCCTGTGTTGTGCTGTCTTTACAGTAAATATCACCATGCAGCCTATCCTAGATCTTGCTGATGTGGAGTTGTGCTGAGGCTATGATATTGTGTCATGCCAGACTGACAAATTTATTCAAATCCCTATTTAGTCCTGGCAGTCCCAGGTTCTCTTTCCACATCTTGCCATCTGTAGCAGAGTTTTTAATAACTGCCATACTGCCTTAGTGTACAGCATCAAAATGGTGCTAAGATTTTTTGTACTGTCATAGTCTCCAATTAATCTAAACCTGACCTAAAATAGTGAGTTACTTTTCATTTCGCCAAATGGAAAAAAGATTATTCTTCTGATCTCACAAGACACAGGTAACCACCCACTGCAGCCTCTGAGTCATATACTGAAGAGCTTTCTTGCATAGCCATTGAAGTCTGATAGTTACTGAAGTTAAAAAAGGAACAAAAAACAATAAAACGCCTCTGCTGTGACCAATGCTAAGGTACCTTGCAAGAAAGATTGGACTAAGCAGGTGCAGCCGCAGAACCCTTTTGGCAACATGGTGTAGCTGAAGTCTGCAGCTCAGTGCTACCGCTGAGTGCCTCCCAAACAGCTGTGCTGTGCAGTGCCACATGGCTGCACATGGGCAAGAAGCCTGAGGATGACTTGATGAGGAAGTAGATGCAAGAAGGTCACAGTATGTGTGAAAATGAGGAAAATTTCTAGCATTTTACCATATATAAAATAGAAAAGTCAGTTAAAAACACATGAGGCCTGTAGGCTTGATAGCCTCCCTCCTGAAGGAACTGAAAAAATTAGTGGACCTGAAGTATCCATCTTTGTATGTGGAGTAAAGCAGGAGAATGAGATGCTTAAAATGTTGTGAACTCTTAGCCTCACTGAAGCTTGAGAATGACAACTGATTTGCAGCAAATTATTTCCATCTCATTACTGGAAGAAGCCAACAAAATGAAAAAAACTTCCCTCTCCAAGAGTATCATTGTGGCTGAAATCCTAAGGGCAAGGCCAGAGAGGTTGCAGGTTAAGTAATAGTGAATGCAGTCAAATGCTGCCTCTAGCTGCTTGCAGTGACTGTCTTTGAAACTAGCAGTAGACAAATCCAGTACTTCTACCCTCTCCGGCTGTATATGATGCAATTTGGCATATGGGCTCTCTGAAGCTCCATAGTAAAGTAGGAACAAAGAAGAGCTAGTAGTGCAAATTGGATTTGATTTCTCTTCACATTGGGGTAGATGGCTTGAGTACCAGTGGAAAGCGTTCTTCATCTGGATCTTCAGCTTGTAATTCATATACTAAAAAGCTTCCTTCTATAATCATCAAGGTCTGATTGTTACAGAAGTTAAAATAACCATCTCTGCTGTAAGCAACAGCAAAGCACCACAACACAATGGCTTGATACTTGCTAACACTTAATCTGCTATGTGTCAAAGGTATGTTAAAGCTTAGAAATCAAGCCTATAAACTGAGCATGCTTATCTTATTAACTGGATCAGTTCCTGCAACCTGAGGGACCAAAATAATTACAACAAAGCAAGGATTCATGACTTCTATAATTTGTAGTCATTGCGTGAAATGAAAAACCCTGGTGTAAGTTCAGGAATGACTAAGAGTTTTGCTCTCTATTCTTTTTAATGTCTTAAATCTCTGAACTAATTAACTTTGAACTTCAAACACATTTTCTGGTTGTGTACAAAAGTAGGGATTAAAAATTATTGCTATTTGAAGTAACTTTGGCCTATGTAAGTATGTTAGTTGTGGCAGTTGAAATCCTAATGGCAAAGTGGCCATATTACAAAGTCGCTGGCACTATTTTCAAAAAGTTATGAGAGTATCCATTGGAATCTTTCAGCTTGCTCTGGTAGTTTTGGTTAAAAAGTAGCCTGAAAAAGTTACTGTTCTATTCTCAGCTGGAAACTACTAGAATAGTTCATATTGTACTTAGTCGGTAAGGTTTTTGTTTGCAAATATGTTGAAGTAAATTCTCCTTTTTGTGATGAGACAAAAAAGAAAATAAGCTACATACTAGCTGTCATAAATCATCGGAGGACTACAGAAATTAACAGTGGTATGTTGAGTTGCATCAGCTGGGAATCTTGGCCAAATGGCTCTTGGGTACTTGCATAAGGTGTCTTCACATCTGATGATGATGAAGAACCAGAACTTCAGATATCCCTTACAATACCAAAAGAATCAATTTACAAATGTCCTACGGTGTCTTAGCAACTTAGAAAACAATTGAGCTAAAACTTGTGTTTGATTCAGAACAAAACTCCAGAACTTTCTAATGAGTCTTACTGGGTTTGAAATTTCTGCTGTTCAAATCAGCACACTAAAAGACTAAAAACTAACATTCATCTTGCATGGGTTATTGTGAGTTTATGTATTGAGACTGGCTTAGGACAAAACTAAAGCTGCAAAGAAATCTAGTACATCAGAAAGTCAGATTCTTTAAAGTTTACTTTTTTTTTTGTTAGACTTTACGAAGAAGATAGCACAGGAATAACATGGGACAAAAAAGGAATGAAAATACATGACTGCAGGTTCTGTGAAGCAAGATGTTCTAAAGGTGGAATCCATAGCGAGACAGATATTTAAGAGTGAACCCTTCAGGCCTTTTATGGCCTGTTGTGAATCTTTTCTTCTCTATAAAAAAAGATAGTGTTGCAAGGAACCTAAAGATAATAGCTCTATACTACTGTGTCAGCTGAGGAAAGGTTAGATTGGGTCTGCTGTAGTTGTGGAAACCACAAAGCTGTCATATGAGGATGCCCTAGGAAGTCCTCAAGGCTTCAAGTCTTTAAGTGCAATTCAGCCTCAACTCAGTGTGTTTGTTAGTTGTTCATGTTGCACTTCTGTCAAGTGGTAATTTTCAGCTGTAAACTCTGTTCATGCCAGCTGGGGCATTACCTTGTACATCCCAAAGTAGGTATGAGTCTGGCTTTACCCTTTAGAGTTTAACTGTGTTCCAAAGTTTAACATGAAAGCAGAAGGACCAAAAATATTCAGTTCAGGCTAAGTTTTATTTCTGAAGTGCTGAATCCTTTGGATTGCTCCAGCAATTATATTTTCTGTGTCTGTCTCTATTTCCTTTTCCCATCTTTGTGAAAGAGTCCTGGACCTGTTTTGGAGCTGATAGGACATTTCTACTACAGTGCAACTGCACAGAAGCAGTTACAGTCCCAGGAGAAATGGGGAGAAAAGGAGGAGAGAGAGACAGGCGGTGAACCTGCATAGCTGCATCATATAGAACTGAGCTGGATGCTGCGCCATGCTGAGATTGCCATTTGTTTTGGTCTGGAAACTTGCGTTTTGAAATATGGGCGCATGGTCTCTGCGGTACATGAATGAGGTTAATTTGATAGATTGTGTAGGTACCCAGGATAATGCACAGTGAACCCTATGTGTGTGTGTGTTGGCCATCCAGATACAGTATGTGAAGGAGGAGATATGCAGTGTCTCCTTTTCCTTGTGCCTGCCCTGCATAGAAGAACAGTACGTGTGTCTGGGGCCTTCGGTTGTCTAACAAGCTATCAAAGTGAGCACTCAGAGTGGTCCAACACTGAATCAGAAAAAGGACATGGTCTCACCAAGGTGCTGGTTATCCTACCCTTGAGCTTCCTGCTAAATCTGTGCCTGCTGCATTGTCCTAGCCCCTGGTAAAGGACTTGCTATCTTTTCTTGTTTTTTTAATGTAAAAAGAAATGTTATTTTACAAGGTGCAAGCAAGCTTAAATGATGAAGAAATTACACTTGAAAGAAATCAGACTAGAGGCACTTAGGAAATAGCCTTAAAAATAATTTGTGAACCCTGCAGCTGCATGTGTCGTCTGGGCACTATAAACTGCCAGAATCCTGCCAAAGCAACAGCACGTGTCTGTCCCTTGCATGGTGCCCACAGTCTGTTGCCAGGGTTATCTGGGGCCTTACTGAGCCCATGCGGTTCAGTCAGATTAAATGTGTTGCATCAAGAGCTGTGAGATACCTTTGAAACTAATCATAGATCATTTCTGCCTGCTACACACAATACCTAAGAAAAAGGGTTTGAGCCTCTAAGTGCTACTATAATGCCAATCAGTAACAATAAGAATAAAAAGCAAAGAAATAATGAGTATGTAAGAGCAAGGAGTTAAAATAAAAATCGCTATGCCAGCCAAACTACAACTGACATTGCCAGATACGTGCTATAATTTACACTCTCCAGGTTTTGTTTACATATTCAGCAGCTTGTATTGACACTTAGGTATGTGCATGCGTACACCCCCCCCCCCCCGCCCCCGATGTTTCGATATCCATCTAAAGCAACAGGAGGATTTTCATTATGTAAACTAGCCAAGATAGATAGAATTTGATTACTAGCACGTGACTGAAACCCTGAGTACTGCAGCACTATATAGAAAAATGAGATCTGTAAGAATCGCGAGGAGTTGGGACCTTCTGAGTTAGTTCTATAAGAAGAAACCCACAAACATGGTGAGACTAGTTTGTACAGGATCTGGGATTTTCAGTTTTTGGGCTTTGCTGCTGCTGTTCTGAATCTGAATGAAAAGTCAGAACTCCAGCATTTACCCGAGGAAACTGAAAACTAAAATCAATTATAGAAAAGCCAAAGAGACTTCTGCAGTTCTGTGTTTTCAAAGAAGACAGTGAGCTTGTCGTGTGCCTGGCTTGCTGGCTAACCAATGTTTTTCTTTTTTTGTTATTTTTGTTTTTTAGTGTCTTTTTTTGTTTAACATATTAGTCTGAAGATCTGCTGAAGCAGAGACCTGAGCAGGCTGAGGACCTGGAAAGCTCACAACCAGCCAGAGATGTGCAGCCAGGAAGCAAAAGATTCTCCAAGTAAAGTTATGTTTTTGCCTTAAGCTATAAGCTGGTATATGTTACACAGCTCTGGCAGAGTTAAGATACCGCTTCAATACTTTCATTCCTCTGTGCCCGCTGAAAATGAAGAAATAATTGGATGGAAGTAGATTTGAATCTATTACCCTTCAAAGAGTACCAGGATTTATGCATGTGTTTGTTTTACAGAGAGCTCATACCGCTAGTCAGCTTTCTTCCTGACCATAAATTCTTTTTAGAAGAATGTATATTGCAGGATTTATTTTGGGCCTCAAGATACTGGCTGTGAACAGACCATAACAATTCAGACCTGGCGCTGAGCCATGCTGCTGCTGCCACCTTCTATTTTTGGATCTTCAGATTCTGTATAATATCAATAGTAGATATTTTACTGCAAAATACTCCAGTGAAGTATCTTTATCAGTCCCTCCAAAAGGAGAAGATATGTTATGCCGTGTATTACTTCAGTCTAGAGCTCTAAGAAATCTGCTGCTTTACGCAGGAAAATAAGTATCGATTTCTCAATGGATTCGGTAAGCCATTTTTATTTTTACATTTTTGAAGGTTAAATATATGGGCTTTTGAACTTTGACAGCTCTTGAAATGCTGAGGGGAGAAAAAGTTCATAAAACGTAGGCCTTAGCCTCCCAGGCAATGGACAACAAAATGATCTGAGGACAGCTAAGCTTCTGAAAATGAGTATTCAGGCCCACTCAAATGCCAGGTGTTTGTTAGCATTTATACCCGTTATAGATCAATATATGAATCCAACAGGTCAGGGTAGCCATGGCATTATTACTGATGAGGTTCACGTATTTTCTATTGAGGGTTTGGAAGTCATCATTAGTAGTTGGTATCCCAGTTGTTGGCTGGGGTGGGGGGAACTGCATAAATATGTACACAAGCCAGGACACAGAAACCAATTCTAAATCTCGATTTATAAATTTTCTTTCTCTTATCACAGATTTTGAACAATCAGAATTCATATGCAGATTATATAATCTTGATTGCTATGGTACTTAGACATGACCTGTTTGCACTGAGGAGTACAGATTGTGAAGATATGTATGGTAGTTTATTTTTTGGCTGGTACTCAAGGCAGAGACATATGCATAATTTCAGTGCACCTATTGCACTGAAATTATAATTTTGGTGAAAATAAGGAAATAAGACAGGAAGCACATGAGGAAAAAAACCCAGCTTCCTCCTTCTCTGACTCTCCCCTCCCCCCCCAAGAATAAGGAAGTGTGGAGGAACTTTGTTTCTGAAATGCTTTAAGTCAAATAAGTCAAGGAACTCCCCATTGGTACTGCAAGTTGAGCACTCACATTACTAACTTGTAGGTCCAGAGGAAAGCTATATGTTTTAATAACAAAAGGGACAATTATGATCTCCTGCTCTTACACCTTACAGAGCACTGGCCATAGTGTCTCACAGTAGTTTCTGCACTGACCCATTAATTCTAGCTGAGTGAGAGAACTGATTTTGAAGGAGTGCAATCTTGGTCTGACAGGTAAGTTTGCAGCATCAATGACTCCCAGCTACTCTCAGTGAACCCATAGTGCCAATATCCTCCTTTAGTCTTATGTTGTACCTACACCGGCCCCTATAGGAATTCCCAAATTAGCTCTAAATTAGGTGTTAAAGTTACCAGAAAAGGTCTGTCTACAGCAGCATGGAGCATGGTGTGAAGTATTTTCACCCTGTCAGGAAACAGGATAAAGACTTCAGGAGAGCTTTTTAGTTGCTATTGTCACAAGTGTCTGGACCTCAATGATCCCTGGAAGTTTATGCCACTTACTATTAGCCTCTTATTAGTAGACTTGCCAGGTATAATTTAAAGATGCATTAAGGCAAATATCCCATATCACTATTGTAATTAGCCTAGCAGCAAAATTGGCTGAGAGAGAGCAGATAATAACAAGGTCATGTTTGTGATCAAGTTCCTATGCTACCAGCATGAAATGTAAATAAAAATGATTACGAAGAACTTCTCTTTGTCAAAGGGTGGCCAAAGATTAGCTTGCCAGCTCACATAATTTGATCTAAAGTTACAGACCTAGAAATAATAGGCAGCTGGTTTCATTTGGGAGTCACACGATACAGTTCTTCTGTAGCCTGTCCCCTGCCACAAATTTAGGCAAGCTTTGCATGAAACAGAAATAATACGTGCACTGTGCTTTTGAAGAGATTGTGGGCCAAGCCAAGAGAGCTGTAGTGGTGCAGGAGAGCCAAAGGATAGCACAAAGCAATAATGAAAGCAACATGTGATATCATCTGGCCAGAGAAAGATGAGAAAGATGGTGGGATTTAATGGTTCATTTTGAAATACCCCTTGCAATGAAAGGAATGTGTTCAAGGATTAGGAGAGGGTCCTTGGAATTAGAAATATTGGGTTTTATTTCTGACCTTGTCACATCCTATCTGCATGATCTTCATCTATCCATGCCTCAGTTTCTCAGCCTGCATAAGAGCTCACTTCAAAGCTGTTCTGTGGGTTTCTCCATTAAGGGCTTATAGCCTCTTTTGGAAACCCAGCTGAAAAGTCATATGAAAGGATGTTATTGTTTTAATTGACTCTTAACTGTTTTGTATTTAAAGTAAAACCAGAAGCTAAACTGAGTTAAAGTTTTGAACAAGCCATTGAAGAAAGAGGGGAAAAAACGCTTGTCCCATTTCAACTAGATTCACCTTTCATCAAGCCATTTTTTGAATGTTTTTAGTTCAAACATCCCTGATAAGCGCTCTGTAAAGCTCAATTGTTGCTAGCAAGCGTGTTGGAATGGATTCTCGGATCCACTAAACATAGATAATGTAGCTTCTAAAGTAGATATTGCCATTACTGCTAAATCTTCATGTCAGTGCTTTGCCAGTTTTAGACTGTCTCACAGAACTGAGGTCTGTTCTTTGTGTTTGAAGTGGAAAGGAAGAGAGAAGGAGGAGGAAGAAGAAAGGAGAAACCATGATTTCTGCAGTGGTTTATAAAAGGCAGACTCCTTTTTCAGATGATGAAGGCTTTTTATGACAGTGATTTCAAGGTAGGTCAGAAAGTAATGATGAATGGCATCCAGCAAAGAAACCATTGAGGCCTGGCAGTGTATGCAGAAGCTCTTCCTTACATGTGAAAAAAAAAAGACTATACTTCCATCATCAAAGGATACTGCCATGTTTTTTGAAATGAACCTGAGGAGTATTCAGAAGACAGGGTAAAGAATGAAGCTCAAAAACATTTCCTCTGTGAGAAAATTGGACTCTAGAAGCATCCTTCTGGCTGTTCCATATTGCACTGTATTGCAGTATGTGTTACAAGAGTACTGAAAGGTAGTGTTTTATCCTCCATTAGGAAAGACTAGTTTCTAGAATTTTTTTTTCCCCCACTAGGCTGAGACTGAAGATCAGCACATCTTAAAAACCATAGACTCTGAAGACTTTGAGAGAAGCTTTAGGAAAGAAGAATGATTATTGGTCACCAGGATGAAACATTAAGAAATATCAGGTAAGGACTTAGTTTAGCTTGTCGCAAAGGCTTGAAGAGCCCACGAAGTTGTTTCTTCAGCTTTAAAGAGTTAGTATTTGTCATCTCAAAGTCTCAACTATGCAAAAGCATTGCTGGACAGTTTGTTCCCACCTTTGTTGTATGAGGGCATGGGTGCCACAACTCACAACATGATTTTTTTTGTTCAGAGCCATCATTTAGTTTGTCCTACAGCCATGAGAAGGAGCGTCCCATTCACACAGACACCACTAGAGGCCACCACAAACCTCATTAAAGAACTAAAAGCCTCTGAATTTCTAGTACAGTGAGAATTTACAAAGAGAAACCAGAAGGAAGGCCATAACCTGTGTCCCATATGAGCATATGTTTTATGTTTTCTGTAATGAAAGAAAATGTTGCTGAGCCTACATCAAACTGGTATGTCCAGCAGGTTTTTAATCTTTTTCTAAAGGAACATGTTCACTGGGAAGAGGGATTAGGTATGAGAAATATTTTTCATCTTCACAGTGATCTTTGTGAGGGTATTGCACATTATCTCTGTTTCATGGAAGGCACATATTAGGTCCAGAGAAGTTAAGAAACAGATTATTAGCTATTGTTATCAATTCTTGCTGTAAAAGCATAACCGGCTCTGGACCATAGATTCCTTACAGCATTTTTGTTCAGTAGGCTCAGATATCACATATGTAAACTGACCACACTCTCTTAAAATTCAGTATTTATTTAATATAGTGAACAGCTTTGCACCTAAGTGCTGTTTCTTCCAGAACTGACTATGGACACTGCACTTCATTTCCCAATACTCCTTGAACTTGAACTTCTTGCTAACCAATGCCACAGCTGTAACATAAGAAAGCTCAGTATAGTACTATTTCATGGCTGAACACATGAATTTGGCTCAGCTGGAATAAAGAGCATAATGAAATAAAATCTGAACTACAAATACAACTTAAAGAGATGTCCATTCCACCTTCCACCCCATTTAGGAATGTGCCCAATGCAACACATTTTGCTGTGTCCTGGATAAGAGGAAATGGATCATTTTCAATTCTGTGACAAATTATTTCATACAAAGTTGGCTTTTCTTGATAGAAAGCTTTCTGCCTCTCACTCTACCCACTTTTACCAGTAAATATTGGCAGTGGTTCCCTGCTGTAGCTTTGCAGTGTATTCTGGGATATATGACCCAGCAGAGCTCCAGATTTGTACTGCATACAGGAAACAGGTGTGCCTGATTCCCTCACAGACCAACACCTTATTTGATGGGCACAGTTTCTTTTTCTTTGAAAGTGACTCATAGTCCTGATCTGATTAGGTGATACATGTGTTGGGATGCTGCTAGTCATTATTTCTTTTTCTCTCTATGTCTCTCTCATTCTCTGTGGTGTTTGACACTTCTGATGGGTGACAAACAGCTGTGATTTTCAATGTCCAAATCCCTGGCCCTTCATTAAGATGAGGAAGCCAAGTAGATGGGTAGGTGTAGAACATATTTGTGCATTCAGAGGCCATGCTGAGGTAGGAAATACCAAAAACAGCCAATGGCAAGAGTATCAATGGTAAAATAATCACATCTAGTAGTAAAGTGGTTAACTAGAGGACAGTGAAGGAAATTGATGACTTTCAGTGGATTGGGACTATGTGCTGTCCATCCTCCTGTCACTGCTAGATTTGTTGAATCTTTCACCTATTTAGAGGTGGAAAGACCCTTCTCCAAGCAGGACAATGTCCTCTTACTATCAGAAAGAGGAGCAGCTGCAACTTTGCAGTGTCACTAACTGTATGAAAATCCACCAAGTGAATCATATAGCATAGAGAAGGCCTGTGGTTTGCATTGAGTAATATCATATGCAAGAGGACTGTGCTAATGCAAAACCTTCTGTTCTGTCAGCCCTGTCAGAGGTGAAGATCACAGCATTTGGAGCATGAGTATTTTCAGCTAAGGAGCAGATTTCGTGGGGATATATTGGAAACTCAGATCAATGGGGTAATATTTTATGCAAGTTAGTAATGAGAAATGAGCTGGATTTAGTGTTGCAGATATTTTCTTCTTTTTATGATGGAAGCAGTGGGAAGTTTGGAGCTGGATGTTCCTTACTAATTTTGTCCACCTATATTTTTCAGGTTCTTGTATTATGCCTCTCATTATTGCGAAACTTTATATAAAAATCAGCTGCCACGTCTCAGGTTTAAACCATCTGTCCCAGGAGAGAGAAATGAATTGTACTTCTTCCCACAGCATACAGCAATGGACACCTGGCTAGCTTCATTATGATATGTTTCTTTTTTTCCTTCTCTCTGATTACGTATGGGAAATTACCAGTGACAGGCACTTTGACTTGGTCCTGTGATCTGAACTGGTCTGGTAAATCCTCTGCTCTCTTTGGATTTTTGTGTGCTAAATACAACCAACCAATTTCCCTTGTTTTTATTTTGGTTTTCTCCTTTGAGCCTCTGTTTCTGTTCCCCTCCCCACCCCCCAAAGGTTTTGCTGGGACTGTGCCTGATTCATTGTGCCAAAACGAGGATGTATTTGCCTTGCAAATAACTACACAAACCCCTATCAAACATGCTTTTAAAAAGGGCTTAAGTGCTGTTTATTAGGGAGATACACTCTGCATATTGCTACTGGCTTGTGCCCCTCTGTTTCCCTGCTGAAGAGAATGCTGTCAGCTGTGGCATCTACCTAGGGCAGCAGCTCATGGTTCCTTGACCTTCATAAATCAGGTCAATCACATAAAGCCAGCAGGATTCTCCAGGGGTCTCAGAAGATGCTGGAAATTCCAGCAAGATAACTCAACTTTCTCTCTTTGCTGACTGTATCTCTTCCATTAATTTGTTAGCTGTTCTCCTTAGATACTCAGTCGCTCTGTTGTGGTGCACAGCCACTCAAAACGCATGAAAAACAGAGGTAGTATTTTCAAATGTACTTTTGGAGAAAGTCTTTTAAAGGTAGTTATTCACCAACTCCAAATGAATTCAGTGGGAATCATGTACCTACAAACGTAATATGGGGCCTAAAAGACTTTTTCAAGAATGACCTGGCCACATAAGCACTTTAGGCCCACTGATTCACTGTAAATGCTAGGCTCTGTAGGCCTGCATTCATCCTATCTAATTTTAGGTACATAACTGATGCGCTTTAGTTAGGAACATAATTGTCCTAAGTCTCCCCTGTAGAGAGAAATAAGCTGTTTGCACCACTAAGATCTCAATTGTCGTCTGTAGGTGCCTCATTATCTCCTAGGATACCCAGGGTAACTCTAGATAAGTGCCTAAAATTAGTTAATAGGGAGCTGGGACTACCTGTCTGTAAAACACATTTGAGATTGCAACATAAATGTTTTTGAAAGGTAACTTGTTAACTTGAAAAATGTTTCTTTCTCACAGAGGTTAGAGTGATTTTTAAGCTAAGGAGAAGGTAGCTGAGACTTTTCTTACAGCAGATACTCAGCCTCTCTCTACAAAACGAATAAAATAAAAAAGGATGGTTTTGGTGGTAGGTGCTCACTGATGCCAAATTATGGCTATGGGACTCTGGAAACGTCAGGCTCCACACCAAGGAGCTGTAGTGCTGTGAGGTGTTCTGATTCCACAGTTGTTCATGCTGTCTTTCTTTGCTTGCCTGTTAGATGCTATATTCCTGCAAAAAGGGTGCTGCTGATTATAACTATATATTTTTAACCATATATTTCCAGCAAATCATTCCAAGAGGCTGCAAAATCCATACTACAAAAGAGGAGGTCTCTGAACAAGTCAGTGAAACATCAGGCCATATCACCAACAGTGTTCCCAGGCTGACTGCTGAATGGACTTGCGTATTATTTGGAAAAATATACTGGTTGGGCTCTTCCATAAATTGTATGAGAATAATTTTCTACTGAAACCAAAGGTTATAATATAAGATGATCTTTTGGGTCAGAGGTTCTTGTTATTTCCTTTGTGATTCACAGAGTGCACCACCCCTTTGCAGACACAGAGACCCATTGGCAGTCGCTGCTAGATTAAAAGGTTTATCTCAAGAAGCAATTTGGCTGATGCTAAAGAACGGATGGTAGAAATAAAAACAGTCAGATAGGAATAATGTAGTTTTTCTTTTCTTTCTTTCTTTCTTTTTTTTTTTTTTTGAATGTGATCTACTTTCACACCAAGTCATTAGTATTGGAGACTCAAGAAGTTAATGTACAATAATTTACTTAATAAATTCTGGCACTTGGTCTGTGTTACTGACAAACATATGTTCCAGTGGGCTGTGCCTCATTAGGCAAAGCTCTTTCTCACCTACTGCTCTTAGAGTTTTTAAATACTGCACTTTTAGTTAGATTGGAACTAATCTTGCTCTCAGTTAATGGTATGAAAATGTAAAGACATTTGAAATGGTCCCTCAAAAGCTTGTTTTCAATTGATAAGAACTGTGTGAACAAATTAATCAAGATCATGAGGAACTGTAAACCCAAAAGGTAAGGCCACTTAAATTAACATGGGCATCATATTGTCCTACTGTGAGAAGAACATGAGCCTCTGAACTCCTTCCTACCAGAGCCTTTGTACTGCCACAAATGAGACTTCTCCCACAGCCCCTCAGCTCTGCCACTGATGTATTAAGCCGGTTAAAGCCAAACACATTTATTCCTACTCCTTACAGTCAGGCAGGGTGGATCAATGTAGTAGCAGCAGATTCATGCCTGGGATGATTCTAGTAACATCTGCAGAGTTGCAATGATCTAAAGGTGTCTTCTGGATAGGAAGTAGAAAGGGAGTAACATAAAGCTTTCTTCCATTGGCTAGGTACCTTAGTGGACTATTAAAATTCTTACTTAAATTAAAACATGGCTTCAGGCTCAAAGAGATTGCCTTACATAGGACCCAGTTGTCCAGTAAGGTCAACTGTACTTGTATGAGATCCCGTTATGTTATGTGGAGCAATGTGTGGGCACAAGAATTTGTCTGTAAAGAATTTCCTGCAGCTCGGGCTTTTAATAGTGGACTCTTTATTATTGTATATCATTATTCAGTTCCTTATCATATTAAAAAAAATACTGCTATGAGACAGGGTAGGCTGAATTCCTCATCTGTGTATCATTTCTAGAAGCGACAAGAGTTATTCCAGGGTAAATCTCCAGAAGAAAAAACCCAGCTCTCCCGCATAATAAGACTTATATTATTAGTTTTGCAAACAGGACAAATTCCTCTGCAGGATCAAATTAGGTTTGTGCAGAGCAGGATTAGAATTGCATATGCTGTACATTGCTGGTGACAAGAGGGTGATGAGCTAATTAAAGGTTAAGTTGTGAGGTCCTTAATCAATATTTAATCAGGGCATTAAGGTATGTAGGAGTGTTGCTTGACAACAGCTGGAACCCAGAGGGGGATAGTGTCCTTATCTGCCTCTTCTGCCCGGAGGCTCTGGAGCTGTAAGACAAAAGGGAGCTTTGGTGCTCTCTGTCTGGGGTCCTTATCTAATATTCTTCTTAAACTCAAGATGATTTTCCCCATACTTGTCTTTTTTAACTTTGCATTTTATTTTGTGTTTTTATTTTTGTGTGTTAAAAAAGAAAAGAAAAAAGGTAATTGCCTGATTCCAGAATTTGGCACCCTTTCCTTCAGGTGAGAGGAGGGTATCTGCGTTTCAGGTGGGTCTGAAACAACTCTCTGAGGATACAGACAGAACAGAATTTAGTATATCCTGCATTACACGGCTCTTCGACTCTTTGGCATCTCCTCATTTGAGGGTTGAGACTTGTTTTGGTGGTCTTGGTTTGCCTATCCAGGGTGGGGTTTCTCTGGGTAAGGTTTGCCAGCTTCTGTTAAGATTTATAAAATAGGTATTGATTAGGGTTGTGTCCTTGCTGTCGTTCGCCTTGTCCCTTTCCCCTTTGCTGCTTTCAGTGTTTGACTCATGTACTGTCCTAGGGGCTAATAGTGTTCTGGACTATGTTTACTCATATCAGTGTGACCCATTCTTCTGGTTTTATGCCCAACTTTTACAAGATGTCCCTTTCATTTATAATGATGATTTCCTCAAGATATGTTAAACAGCAGTACATAAAAAATGTCAATTTCTGTGCTACCTAAACATAAGAAACTAGATAAACTAAGAAGTCACAATGATTTGCTTCAGACCTTTAAGTTGATTGTTGTTGTTTTGTTTCTTTTCCCCTCAAAAAGAGGTAGGGGAAAAGCTTCTTTAAAATTTTTGAAGGTTGCCAATGTTTTCAGGCTCTCAAAACTTTTATCAGCCAAGCTAATGGAAATATTACAATGTCATGCAAATGTGAGTCAGTTGGCAGAACATCTTGTTGCAGACAGGGGAAAAAAACCCTGCATATTGAATGGCATATTTAAACTTTTCAGGGGCCTACTTATTGGTTAAAATGGAACACATGTAGCTGTACTTTGCAAGATAATGAAATCAGGATTACAAAATAACTAGGTTTCTCCAGTTTTTCAGATCAACAAATTGAAAAGGTTTTTCTGGATTCTTTTGTGGCTTTATGCACAAAAGATGAAATCATTCAAAGAACAGGGCATAAAGGTACCATCTGATATGTGAATCAAATATAATATAATAATATAACCAGTACAGTAACAAGCTTGAATGAGGTTTAACATTCATTGTTCCCTATAAAATAGATGACAATTCTTTTCTGTGTAATTTTTGAAAGAGCTACAGGAATTGTTCAGTCCAGCCTCATTTATATTTTGAAATAAAGCTTTTCTGTGTTTTTATTCATCATGGCAAGCATAGAAAAAATACCAGCACTTATCTGATGCTGGCTTTACATAATTCAGCACTAGTCAACAAATTTTTCCTGCATTCCTCCTGTAGGTTACTGGATTGAATACTGAAAGTCACTACCATTTCATGGCTGCTTGGTATCTTATTTTAAAAGAAGTTGGAGAATGCAGCTTAGCTTCTGACAGGCCAGCAGAGCTGTACCAGAGATGCGTAGGCTGTTTTGGACAAAATAAGAACAAACTCAAAAAGCTGAGCTAAACCCCAGCTTTAGGCTACAGTCCAGCAATGAGTTCCATTGATGTTTCCATGGAGCTCATTGCAGGATAAGCCACAGTGGTGTGTTGTGTGTTTTTTTGTTTGTTTGTTTGTTTGTTTGTTTTTAATATTCTCGTGTGGCCACAGTATTTCCTGTCTTGCTGGGAGCATGGGAGGAAGAACAGTCATTCTGTGTTATTTTGGCACATATTCTACGCCTTTCAGTGGAACACAGAATGGAAGCAGAAGCAAAAGGCAGAAATATTGAAACATACTGACTTTTTTTTAACTGAAAATAAGTTCAGACTTCCATTAAGTTGTGGAGAAAGGATGGAAGCAATGGGTTTATAGGTTTTTTGGGGGAGGTTGCTTTTCATTTATTTATTTATTTTTATATTTCTTTTGTTCTAGATTAAGAATATTCCCAAACAGAACTCTGGATCAGAATAATCATAGGTTGTGGATGCTGCTGCATGAACCTAGTTCCTGATTTTGCAGGCACAGCTCTCCACCTGCCAATCAACTTCTCGGAGCTGAACAGGCCCAGCTGTTGGAGCTACATCATACATTCCTAATTTGCTTTTTCAGATGACACAGTTATCATGGCAGAAAGGAGGGAGAGAGATCTTGACAGATGAGCTTTTTCTTATGCTTATCCCCAAACTGAAGCATATAGCTAAACACTATCAGAACTGTGCTGGCATTTCTCTCCAATAGGCTTGGCAAAGCAGTAAATGAAGTAAACCATGTCTCAGAAACTCATACAAATAGTATTTGCTCTTTTCACAAAACTAGTAAACAGATTTTAAGTAGAGAATGATACTGCACTAGGTCCCGACAGGAGGGGTGGTATTTCATGCCACTTAAAGCTCTGGGTTTCTACAGCTGACAGCTATGCTGGGGTGGGAGCTGGCTCCTGGTCCCAAAAAGGAAAACAAAGGTCCTATATACACTGACTTCTAAAACTGCTGAAGTCACTGAATTACTGCACAGATAACAGGACACAGGGGTGCAACTCCTGCTCCTTACCTGTGGACACATACTCTAACCATCTTGCCTGCTCATATAGATGCCTACTGCAGTCAATGGACCAACAAGTACTTGCCGGTAGTGAGTCACCTCACCTCAGTGTAGATGGCCGAACTCTGTCCTGCAGATAAAACCTTGTGTGTGCTTGTCCCTCCTTGTGACCTCTAAATGATGGGCTCTATGTAGCTCAGATGTACCCAGCTGAAGTTTCATGAGGTGAATTCTCATCTTGTGTCTGTGTGCATCTCACTTAGCAGTGGGGTCAATCTAGCAGAGTGTAGTGGGTTTTTGCATTTTTAAGAAAGTTACCTGCAGTAACTAGTTTGAAATACTTTTATTTGTTTGGTTTAAAATGATTTCTCAGCTCTCCAGGAACCTATTTTCCTATTCCTCTGTGCTCCATGCTCCGATTGCAGTATCGGTTGTTCATGCAGCTCTCTGGTATAGCTCTTCTCTCCCATGTTCCTGATGTTACGCAGCATTTTAGGTGGCTAGGCATTTGTAACTCAATCGTGATCCTAGTGTTTTAGACTGAATGCTAAATTAGGATCTAAGTTAAAGAGAGCAAGAAAGCAATATTCTCCTGCTTTATGTTTTCCAAAAAACCCCCCCCACAACTGTTTCCATCTTACTTTCCCTTCAAAAGATTTAAACCTAATCCATGTCCTGAACAACCTTGAGCACTTGCCTGTAATTTGAAATCTGAATCTAGAGCTGCTTTTGTATTTCAAGGGCACTAAGCAGAATAAATAAGCTGCTTAAGGTTAGTATTCAGTTAGTACCATGTTTAGACACAGAAGCATCTCCGTCTGCTCCCTTCTGTGTTTTGATCTGCACTGCGCATCCTCTTGCATAGAATTAGAGGTGTTCCTAGATTCTTCTCTGGGATCTGGAGAAACATGTGCCAATGAAGAAATGCCCAGTAGTGGAAAGTAAAAATGCAGATCTCGCCTGAAGCATCAAGATTCATGTGCTTTAAGTTTAACAAAACAGCAAAAAGCATAGCAAGAGATACTTTCATATGTATAACTGTCCTGTATAAACAACAGTTTTGCTCAAAGATAGGGATTTTTTAGTACTGCTGCAAACTGTTCATATTGGAAATAGATCCATTGAATCAGTTAAAAAGAAATTACAAGGCAACAGCTGCTGATATTTTTACAGCTACATTTACCATTTTGAGAAATGTTCAGATGTTTCTGTGAAATGAATTATTTGTCCCACTATGTTCACTAATTAGATTGAACATCTAAGAAAATTTAGCCTTTCTTTCTTGTCTTTTTAGCTTAATGTACAAATGTCCTGTGGGACTCTCAAAGGACAATGAAAGTACCTTTGTCATTTTTTAGTGTATTTATATTGATTTCTTTTGTTAGGGTGTGATTTAAAAGCAGAAATGAATGTAAATTATTTTTTCCCCTCCTTTCAAATTCAAAAGACAGCCAGTGTTTGCTCCCCTCCTGCCCATCTTGACATCATCTTTCTTTGTCATTTTTTTTTTCCTATCAAAGCCTGGATCTTTGTGCTTCAGTCAGGGAAGGGTTAAGAGTACAGGGAAAATAAGTAGTGATCCTAATACTTAGGAAGGATGCAGCAATGTCATGCAGGTTATGTGATGACCTGGTGGGTTTTTGTTGTGTTTTACTGAAGAATGCAATTTTGTGGGAGCTGCTCTTATGACAGGAGTATTGAGCAGCAGACGGTTAGATATGTATTGGTGGCTGAATAGCAGATGTGGGAGACTGTGTAGTCCTCGGGCAGCCAGGGCACCTCTGGATCAACTCTGACCTTCTAGAAGAAGCTGAGGGAGAGGAGTCTTTAGCTCCAGAAATCCCTAGCCTGTCCCTGTTTACTCAGCAAGTCTCTGGCATTTGGCACTGTAATAAGCACAAGAGTCTATCTTTCTCTCTTCTGACATATCTGACAGGTCTGACATGCTAGAAAATAAATCCTGGTTACTGCTGAGCTTCACCGCTGTTCACCAGCTCTCCTCATGCGGTTGGGAAGAGTGGGGCCAGCTGTAAGCCCTCTGGCGTGGGTCACGTACCTTCTTCCCAGAGGAAGCTCCTCTGGGTCTCTGAGCAGTCCAAAACACACAGAGGCCACCACTTGTGCTAACATTGCTCTCCCTTTCTTCTACAGCTCAGACCCAGGAACAAGCTCTTCATTTTAATTTCTCCTTTGGTAAAACATGGCTAATAAAACATTGTCACAGCAGCCAGAGGAGGACAGAATAGGAGAGACAGTTCTTGCTGCTTTTTTTCAGTCCTGTGATATTTGATGGTTTTCTTCAGTTTGTAGTTTCTAGTTGTAAGTAATTAAATGAAAGACAGCAAAATCCTCAGTAATGCAGCCTGAGAACATGACAAAAGTTAACACTAAGGCTGAATACCTAAATGATAAACTAAAAATTCCAGTATATACTGTTCTTTCTAATTTTATGATTTCAAGTCTCTCTGCCTTGTTTGTGAGCATCACTTAAGATATTTTATGGTTGATATCAGCCATACTGATAAGTTAAATTATTTAGAGATTTCATTCCTCTCTTTGCATCATGATCAAGTCTTCCTAAGCTAACTTTGGTAGGTGTCAAGATTTTCAAAATGCCCAGGACATTTTGCCTGTGTTGGGGCTGGCAGGAGTTAGTCTCATAGTGAAAAAGAAAGTGGAAAGCATAGATCAGTGTTTTACAGTGCTGCATACTGTATATTAAGAAAGCAAGCAGGTGAGTCATAGAATCTTAGAATAAAAGTTTTCAGATGGTCAAAAGTGTAGAAGACCATCTTGCAAAACTTTAAGCTTTCTCCACTGTTAGCAATTACAGTTCTATGCCGTAGTTCCTGCAGTGATACAAAGGCCACAGGTTCTTTGACTGTTAGAATGGTTTCGTCTTTTTCTAAAGTATTTGTTCACCCACTAATTCCAAATATAGTTACTGATAATGTGTCTGTTTTTTTTTTTTTAACAAGCTTAAAGTAACAAAAATATGAACAAAAATGTAATTACTGAAAGTATTCTAAATTCAGATGGCTTGGCTTCTGGAACAAAATCAGCTTGTTTCAAACCATATTTAGAAACTGAAGAAGCAGTTGCCTGAGATATTCCTATCTCTTGCAGTTGCAGGACTCTGGAAACAACTCCGTGGTGAGGTGACGTCCTGTTGGAAAACTTTGGTGCATTTGGAACAAATCCCTAGAGTTCAGGCCACTTGGCAAAAGCACTGTAGTCTCCACCCGAGTAGTGCAGGCTGTGGGAAAAGACAATTTCTGCTTGGTCAGAACAAATCCCTTGTTGTATCCAAAGGGTAGGAGATGAAAAGCAGAAACAGAGAATCACGGACAGGAATAACATCTAAGCCTCTACATCATTTGCATCACCTTGACTTATGTTCTGCAACAGAACAAATTATTCTTGATGATGCTCCAGATCAGTTAAAATGAAGATATTGCAACGGCTTCAGCTAAACTTAAAAATCAGAGCATTTTTACGTAGCTAATATAAAAATGTACCGTATGACTCATATTATTTTTCTTTTGTATTATGCTATTTATTTGATGTTGTTCCCACATTTACTGGTACTTAAAATACTTTAGAATAACTGCCAGCACATAATGACATAGCTGTTTTTGTAAAGAAATGTAGTTGTGAGTTTGGCATTTAGGAATTTGGAAGCTGGGATGTTAACAGAGAAAGGTTTGGATCGCAAAAATGCTGAATAATAAAAAAAAAAGAATATTAACCTATAAATAATCTCAATGGGCTTCAGAATTAAACACTGCTGAGCTAAATAAGGCAACTGACTTCTTTGGTTTGGATACGCTGTGTTTAGAAAATTATTCTAGTAATTATAAATGCTAGAAACTTAACTTTTCAATGCAATTTTAGGTTCTGAAGCAAATTTGATGCAATAGGAGTGCCCCTGTGCTGTGTAATTCCAACAGTAGGCATTGTCAATTAAAAGACATCAAATGTCTTTATCTGGCAATGCTGTGATTTGCACATACTTGTGTTGGTTGCCATAGCTCTGTGGCTGACCCTATTTATGGATGTTCACATCAGATTCTACTCAAAGACAGATCTTCAAGACACATTTTTTTTGAGCTTTGAAAGTGATGTACTTGTGCTCAAGCTAGATTTTGTTTGGTTTTTGCCTGGTTTGAGCAAACTCCTTGCAAGACTCCAGAATGAAATTTGACTGAAGGTTGACTATTTCCTCAGTGAAACACAGTGGGCTTCTGTGACACAGTGTCTCAGCTTTCTTCCCCGTCATGCCCACGGTTAAAGAGGGAAGCAGCTGTGAAGTGGGCTGAACTGACATTACCAGAATGAATGGATCTGACTCACTTTGTCGGGGCAAAGTGGCTGTACTGAATGGAGGTCCATGTGTATCTCATGCCATTATGTCTCTGGGAACAACTGTTTTTACATAGCAGCAGCTACAGGAAGCATATGCAGTGTGCATACTTTTGTACTACTAAAAATCCCTTGATAATGTAAAAAAAAGTCATTCAGATAGGGCCAGGGTTGAGGGAACTAAGGGAATAACAAATGAACTGACAGTAACGGCATCTGGAAACTACATCAAAGATGTGCTTACCAGAATTAAAGTAGTAGCAACAGTATGTAGTTTTATGATACCTACAACCGGTATAACTTGCTTTTGGCATAAACTCCCCTTAATCACTATTCCAATTCTTTATCGTGCAGCTAGCATTTAGAACAAAGCAGATGTGAAGTTCAAGTTTCGAATGCAGTGTTTTACCAATTTATACATCTGCCCAGTGTACTGAAATACATCTTACACGTTGCTAAGGATTCTACTTTAATAATGCGCATCCTCTGCAAAAAGCAACCTCACTCCTCCCCCTGCAAAACAAACAAACACCAAAAAAAACCCACTGTGTATTTTCTAGTTATGGATTACTGCTTTGGAGGCATTACCTGTCTAATGAAATGAATATGTGAAATATTCCTATACCTCAGGCTGTCCAGGCATTTATTAATTACTTAGTGCTATGCATATTTTTGCATGACAAATCTTGAACATTTCCTCTTAAGGAAAATAGCCTTGTAAAGGCTGTGTGATACATGGACAAATTCTACTTATTTTGTATAAATATAAGCCCTGAAATTCATCATAGTCTTAAAACACGCAGCTACAATAACAAAATATACAATTATGTTATCAGTGTAATATGGCATGCATCATGTTAACTGTTATAAAGTATTCTATATGCATATAGAAATATATAACAGAAAGCCTATCCATAATATACAGTTAGTAATGTACTGTTTTCTATTGGCATTACTGAAAATGTATAGCATTTCACAGGCTTAACCTGCCATACAAGGAGGATCAGTGCACACAGCACATCCTGCCGAAGGTTGAACAACTGGGTATGTGGCTCAGGATAGACCCAGCAGTTGCAGCTGCGGCAGGGGCAGATATGAACAAGTTTCTCCTGAATGTAAAATTGGTCCCTAGCACCCTCAGCATGCTCAGGGTGCCATGCAAGGTCACCCTCCACCTTTATAAGCAGGCTAAACTCTATTAACTCTCTTAATCATATCGCCCCTGAGCCTGTGTGGCTCCTCATCTGATGACTGAGAAAAATGAAGAAGAAAAGTAGCAACAAAGTAGCCAAACTAGCAGCAGACTAGGCCGTGGGAGTTGCTGTCTCTGAGCCAGTGCTCAGTACCCAGACCCATTCCCCTGTGCCGTGTCACAGGAAAGTACTTGTTGTGCTCTGTAATATGGTTTCTTTGGGTAATATATTCCTAACCCCAAGAAAGGCAGCTGGGCTCCTTTGACTCCTCTGACCAAAAGGATGAATTACATCCTTTCATGTACAGCCAAAAATAAAATGTGAATCTGCTGGTAATCCAATGGCAAAGCTCTTTTGTCATGTGTGATGGATATTCTTGACCACCAAACTGTGTCCTTTCATAATTAGAAACTGTGGCTGCTAATGATCTCAGTGGGAAAGATGCAAATGAGGCAAAGCACGATTTCAGTGTCTATACCTGCGGTGGGGTACTGAGAGAAGACTTTTGCTTGAGATAATCTGGTTTATGTGAATACCACTCCTAGGAAAGGAGATAAGAATGGATATTTCTGGAAGGCTCCCAGAAAGTGAATACAGACTTCTCATATGTTTTTTTGGAGGTGTTTATTTCTAATGGATTTTGATGGTTATGTTTCAGCTAAACGATGATCTCCACAAGAAAATCTCACTGACTACAGCCAGATACATAAAAGCATTTTGAGGTGCTTCACTCAAGCCCCAGAGGAAATGCAGACAAAAGTGCTTTCACAGGGATGTATATCAAAGGAGAAAAGATAATACTAGAATAGTTACAGTTTTATTTATTTACTCCCCTTGGAAAAAGCAGTAGACAAGTGAGATGAGATTTCAATTTGATGCTCTTACAAATACCTTTATCTGGTATTCTCAGGAATTCTTCTTACTTTCATCTAAGCTCTTGTGTATATGCACCTGTTGATCATGTAAATATCATTATATCTCCTTCCCACAACACACTGCATTAGCTCCTTGTTCTACCATCACATTGTTTTTAGGCACATGGTTTCTGAAATCCTGAAATTAACACCAGAGAACTTCCCAACTGTAAAGAGTGTTCTTGGAATCAACCAGTTCCAGTTGGATGTTTCTTATAATTCAAATTCCCAGCTGCCTGTGGCTGATTAAAAAAGTTGTTTCAACCTGTTGCACAGTTCACTTCATTATTTTATACAGGGATTAAACATATGGTAAAGTAGTTACTTAAGTGCCTGATGTTTATGTGAGCCAGAATAAAACAGAGTGGTGGGTCAGCACCAAACCTCCAAATTGAATTCTCTTAAGTTCTGGGCAAGTCTGGACTTGGACATGCACTGAGCAGTTTGACACATCTCTAAATAAATGTTATCACATTGCCTTTCATTCTAGCCTGGGCACTTCTTGAAAAAGCACTGCTGCACATAAGACATTTGCAGATGTTTTTACCTTTTCTCATTTTATGATTTGTAACCTGTATTAGTAGCTCTGTTATGACTTGTTTAAAAAGAATGCCTGTTTATTATTGCATTTTGCAGGAATGGCAACACACTGCTCAAAAGTATCTCAGTTTGCCACTGTTTTAAACATTTTGCCATTAGTACCCAAGGGATGTGGGAGAGGGGGAGGTGGTTCAAGAGAAGCATAACTCAGTTCCTTCCTAGTAGCCTTGTCTATAAAGCAATTAAACATTTTTTCTTTCTCACAGAAAGATTACATCAGCTTTATTTTCTGGAAGCTATCAATCCCGATTCCTTGTATCTTTATCTGAACTATATTTGCTTACTTCCCTTTGGCTACCAACCATTAAAGTTTTTTTTTTTTTTTTTTTAATTAAACTCCTGACAGCTCTTCTCCCTCTTGCTCTCACTCTGCAGAGCCAGTGCTGCTGTCTAGTGGTTCTTTTGCTGTGACCATAGGGAACAACCTTACTTTCCAAACTCAGAGGGAATCTGAGAGGTTCAGAGAGGTTATGCAGAAGAGACCTTACTTTTCATCCAGTCTGTGGCACTGTGCTTGCAAGATTATTCTTCATCCACCCTAATTTTAAGGATCCAGATTTGACCTTAAGCCCTCATTCCAGGGTCATGTTGTTGTTCATCACATTCCTCCTTCTTTTAATTTCAACCTTTTGTTCCACTTTGAACCTCTCTTTACTTTTCAATTCTTGTTCTACATACCCTGTGTTTTGCCAGATCTGCCTTGAACTACTTTGTTATTCTGTCAGGAGAGATCCTTACCTAGCATGGATTCTCCTAGCTGTCTTGCCACCGAGAAGATGTGGCAATGTATGTCTCCAACAATCTGTTCCTAGATTTTATTCTCTTTCATTTTTATTTTTATTTTTTTTCCATTACACACTTCCAGTGCAGATATATCATTACTGTTGCTTTCTCTGAACTCCCTTCAGTTGGCCTGTTTTGGTCTGGGAACTGAGGTTCTCTGAACTGAACACTTTGCACCAATGGTGTGTATAACAAAGTTGTGTCTCAAAGGCCTCTGTCTCACGATAAGGTCCACATGGGCAAACCCTTGCATGTGCATATAGTCCTACTGATTCAGTACGATTCCCCACAAATGGAGCAGCCTGTTTGGCAGGAGCTCACTGCAGAATGGGAGCCTAGGTGAGAAATGATCCCCACTGCCACCTCACGCTGTACCTTGTTATCTCAGGGCCGAACTCTCTGCAACTGCAATGATGTTTTTGCTGTCTCACATTGCAAATTTATGTAATGTATATAGTAGTTTCCATGTTTCATGATCTCTTTGTATGTTAGATAAACTTTTTCAGACTGATCACTATCTTAACTTCTACTGCTACTCTTTTTCTCTGAAATCCTTTTGCATACTGGAGATGTCTGAGTTGTATTAGTTTTTGATCCTGCTGACTCCTGAAAGGGGTGATGCTTTCATGCCAGCAGAAGTGGAAATACCTCTTTAACAAGGTAGAGTCTAGCATGTGGGTTGAAGGGTCCTGAAAGCAGGAACTCTTGTAGGAAATCAGCTATAGGAAGCTTTCACCTAACTTAAAAATTTGTCTTGCTACATTATGACTGTCCCTTTGCCCAGGCCTGCTCTTCAGGAGCTGAGGATAGCACAGGTGGCGAGTAATAGCCATTCTGTAAAGATGTTGTTTCTCAAGGCCTTTTTAATAAAAGAGCATTTTTGTTGCACTGCTTTAATATGTATTGCTTTGGGGGTTATTCACCTCCTAGGAATTTTTCTAGTTTCAGTTTTCCTCCTGATGCCCACATGAGCCTCATGGTTTAAAACAAACATCACATCACAAGCAGTACCTTGCCTTACCGCAGTGGATCCAGCTGGTGCCCTGTCTGACAGAGGCTAAAAGGAAGAGACATAAGAAGCTTACACCAAAGGATATCTTAAATAATCTGTCTTGCCTCATCCTAAAAGTCTATGTCCCAAGGAAAATGCAGAGAAGAAAAACCTGACATCCATAGGGGATACACTGATAGCTTGTTTCTTCTGCTCACGTATTGTGCTGTTTCAAAAAAGTACTCAAGCATGTTTACTTTAGGAAACATTTTACTTACTTTTACAGCTTTTCTTCAGATCTTGCTAAAGCACTGAAAAAGTTGCCAGTGATATATCCTTGAAGATGTGATGTATGAACAAAAGTATGTATTACCAATAAGAAAGATTTCATAAAATTTAAAATAACACTGATCTTGAGAAAACGTGTTGCTTGTTGGTGCAGCGAAGTGTGTCATATAGTTGAAATATTATTACAGGAGCACTTCAAAGACTGAATGTGTATATTTTGCTATATACAGATTTGAATTATTATTTTTTAGGTGTATGTTATAGTTAAATCCTCATCCTGTTCCTATTAACTCCCTCTAGCTTTGAAATGGAGCAGATTTTAGGAAATTACAAAAATTCTTGTTTTTTTTTCTTTAAACATGTATATTAATTAACATAGAAATCAAATATCATAACACTTAAGTCATAGTAATTCTCTTGGAATATAGCACTATGCTTTGGTGAGATCACTTTGTATAAGGCACCCAAAGTAGTCAGAGCGGAAATTCTCCAACAGACAGAAAAATTTCAAGGTTTATTTTTAAATTTTAAATATAACATCAAAATACTTCAGAAGACAAGATTCTACAATAACTTCAAGTAAATTGGTAACATTGAGATGTTTCCTTTTATCTTTTTGATTTTTTATATAAATATGTTTCAAAATGAAAACAATCATATTCACACTAATGAAACCAAAACATTTGTTTCAGAAAAAATTCAAAACCTGCATATTTGCTTCCCTTTAAATATCTGAAAAACTGTGGAAATGTATTTTTGTGAAATGCTTCATTCTAAACAAATATATGTTCCAGAGGGGAAAATTCTGACCAACATCTGTTTGCTTACAGCTAACATTCTCCTAGCAAAAAAAATGCATAAGCTTGATGCATTTATTCTCATACTCATTGGGAGGCTTGCCTCACAGTATCATTAATGTTCAGCCAACTGGTGGACCCTTCTTCATCTACAGGTAGGTATTACCAGTAATATAAAACCTATCTATACTATATAGAATAGCATGCACAGTACAAAAGAAGTGGAGAAAATGCGTTCCTCTGAGCATTCTCATATAGCTCATAGTATTTTGATTGGTCTTCTTCCTTACCTAATTGTTCATTGCTACTATTGAATCTTTGGAGACTAACACTTTTTGTTCCCCCTCACTCCCTGCAATCTATTTCCTTTTTAAATTATATTGTAGATGAATCACAGAGCCAACTATGCCAAGCTGCAGAGGCAAGATTGAACCCAAAACATTATGATGCCCTGGATGGATCACACTGATGCGGACATGGATACCATTTAATTCTTCTGGGCTTATGGAATGTGCCTACTGCACTGATATGCAAACCGGGAAAGATGACCTTGCTTCAAGGCTGTGCTTCCACACGGTTCTAAAATACTCGTTAAAACTGCTTTATAAATACAACAGTAGAGCTTTTGACATTTAAAGGCTTCAAGACACGCCATACGCCTTACTGCAGAGCATTTATGTGAGTCATCTGCTGACCTTGCTGTTCCTTTTCAAGGTATAAACTTTTACAAAAGAAAATAAAAAGCGCATGGTAATGAGTGGTAATTAGACCCAATGACAGGTAGTGAATGCTGTTGTTTCCTGCTGGCTCACATGCCCATAGCAATACACCTCCTTAGCATGGTACTGATTCATCTGTACAAGGGGTTGAAATTTAACCTTTTCTGTAACAGGAATGAGACTTAAAACTGGCGCTTGTCCCACAAAGCACATATTAGTCCTGATTTTTATCCTAACCACTGTGTTGCTGTCTGCAGGAGAAAAGAGCAGTTAATAGTTTCAAAAAGAAGAATCTCTGCTCTCCCTCTTCACATTCTGCACTACAGCAACAGTACTCCGTCCAGTACACTGGACAAAAATTAAAAAAGTAAAAAAACAGGACAATAAGAAGGAGACAAGATAAAAATCAATTCCCTTTAAAGTGTTTCGTGCATCTGCTTGTTTTTATCTCCCATCTATTGTGAATCAGAGCTATTTATTTTTATTCCCTCCTAGTGGGATGCTGCAGCCATTAGTATCCCATCTCTCTGTTGACTCTTGCTCCCACTACTTTAATGATACCTGACTGCTTCTGCAGTTGGCTTCAGCCCTTATGGGTTTTAGCTGTATTTCCAGCATTAATGTCATCTGCAAAACTGATCACACTTGACATCGTACCAAGAAAATACATGCTGGTGCCTACTGTTGGTCGAGGCTCAGAACTCGGTTAATTAAGAGAAGTCCCTGGAAACACTGGAAGAGACTCACAAGGAACTATAAATAACAGGAAGCATAACAGCTTGAATACTGACCAGGACTGTTTGGAAGGACTGTTTTCTTAAATAGAGTGGATGAAGACTGTCAGAGGAGGAAACAGCTTTTTGTAAATTGCCATATGCATAAACAACAGAGCAGGAGGTATAACAGAAGCTCTACTTTTGGTTTAGCCAAAAAAAGCTAAAAATTAAAAGAAATACTAGCTATCTCCAAGGATTAGTTCTATCAGGTATGTTTTAAATAATGCAGTGGCAAATAATCTGATTAACATTCATTTCAGATCTGATGGCAAATTTTGTCCCTTTTTTATATTTGCAGCTGGATATTTCAACCTTGTAACAGCTGCGTCATCTTAACCTTTGTCTAATAATATAATAATTGCAATATATTTATTGCTGTCACTTATTAAAATCTGGGTGAAAAGGGCCAGCTTTCTAATATGTCTGTTACAAAGATCATGACTGAATAATTTATCAACATCATTTTCAGAAGGTTAAAGACCCCAATCATTTCCAAACACTACATCAAGAAACTTTTTTTTGTACAATATGTGCCAATTTTGTGACATCGTGTAGAAGCAAAAAGATTTGTAATTTAAAAACATACTTAAAAAATGCAAAAAACCCAAAGCTGATAATTTAATGGATTTATGAAATGCCTTTTGGTAAAAGCCTGCTTTCTTCAGAATGCAATTTCTTCCTGAACCATATGAAAAACTAATTATTCTGCCATTGCTATCAAATTATTTAAATCTGTCAGTTTCTAATTCAGTATCTATGTGTTCTCATGATAACACAGTCCTTAGGGGTCCAAGGTTAATGCTCGTTTAGGTGGGAGTGGGCCAGAACTGCAACACTTGGGTCCAAGTCCAAATTTTCCCAAAGCTGTATAAGATTCAGATCAAAGGTTTTATTTCAGTTGAGGTAAGCTCAAAAAAATTTTTTTCTTCTTTTGCTTCTGATCTGTAGCTAACTGAATCCTCTGATCCAGATAAAACAAGGAAAAAGCAGCAATACAACCTTCGAGCAGTTGCAAGTTCACTACTTTGCTGAAACTTTGAACCAAACCCTGGTCTTTTCTTTATATGAGTAAGAAAATCTGGGTCTATAGGTTCTCCTGTCTTTCCTTTCTCCTCCTCTACCTATCTGCTTTTCACACACATTTTCAGTAAGCTTTTTAAAGCAGTGCTGCCCCACATGGGTCTTTACTCTGGGGGGTAAAGGGTTTAATCCCTCTGTTTCATAGGATATTAGAAGCACTGTGGTTTGACAGCCAGCACTGAGTGATGGAAATTGCATGAGACGTGCTGGATGTGCAGCAGTAAATCAGCTACCAGACCCAGGGAAACGCAGTGGTAGTCTCTTCTTTTATAGTACAGTAATTGTGTTGCAGTAGTATAAACAGGCTTCAGTCTCATGGCGGGAGACATTGTAGCTGGTTCCCTAAAGAGAATATTCCTTCCCCAACACATTATATGCTAAAGAAAACACTCTCTTTCTTTTTTCTTTTTAAATACACAGAGAACTAGAAAGCCTGTGATGCTGGAATCCACTGTTAATCCCATGGAAGGAGGCTCCAGCCTCAGCGAACAACAGAGCTTTTTTTACTTCCTTGCCATTTCTCATATTATCGCTTTCTATAAGTAAAAAAATATTGCCATCACTGAAACAACTGAAATGTTTAAGAGTCAGTGCCAATAATCTCATGTCTTTACACATTTTCATCATTCTCCTCTGCTGTTAGGTTTGATGTTTCTAACACAAACCAGTTCTTGCATTAAAGGCAGATAAAATAGCTGTGTAATGCCTTCCTTACCCCCCTGCCTCAAGCAAATTGGAAAGATATCACAGAGGCTGTGGCCACAGATTCTAATCACTGAACATAATCTAGGAAATGTTAAATAATACTGAGTAAGAGGAGGAGGAAATGGGGAAAAAAATCCTCTCATTTTCTCGGTCAGGGACCTTCCTCCTAGCTGAAATTCTGCCCTGAGACCCAGATTCCTCTTGGACAGCTGTTGCATCTTCTAGAGTCTCTTGCTGGAAGGGCTCTAGTCAATAGGTCTTCACAGGGGCTCTAGCTTCCCTGACCCTGCTTTCCAGAAAAGGACTCTCCAGGCTAGATATCTACTGTGAGCTTAGCTAATGGGAGATGGGCTGCAGTGTGACTTGTCTGCACATTAAGGTGAGAACATCTGAGAATGAAAGCAACAGGTATCTGGAAACAGTAGTGTTTCTCCTGCACCTGCTTTGTTCTGCCTCTGTGGTAAGGTCAGGGAGAATGCAGGATCATCCAAGGGCTGCAAGAAGCTCCAGCAGTAATAAGGGAGTTTTTAGGCTGGAGAGGACAACTGTGAGCACGAGAATGCAAGAAGACGGACATAGGGTTATGGAAGACTGAACCAGTTTTTTGGAGATGAGGGAAGGCTTGCTGGGGCAGAGTGGCCTGTCATGGGGTCTGAGTCATTTGCTGAAAGCGGGTATAGGAGCCCTTGAGCTAGTAGAGAGTGGGCCTGCGGCTCTCAGGAGTTTTGCTGGTACTGCTGTATTGTGCTGCTGTTCTTTGAGGTACAGGGAAAAGCTGTTTCAAAGGACTGTTATTTAGCCTCTTTACATGAGCTTTTTCTCAGGCTACGTTTTAATGCCTGACAGCTGAGCTTTTACAAGTTTTCAGAGCCATTAATTAGAGCAGTGTTTTGGGAAGATTTTGCAATGTATATTTGAGAATTTGTATGGCACTGGTTTAAATTAAAAGTTTAAGGCTTACTTTTGAGGTCTTGTTTGGCCCCTTTCCTTAAAGCATGAAGCCGTGTATTATTGTTCTAAGAACCCATAATTAGTAGCAAATGTTTGCAAAATGCTAAAGGTTGTTGCTAGGGTGCTCCCTCAGGCTGAGATGTGTGAGGGATGGTTAGACCTAATTTAGATCTATTTCAAAAACTGTTTTCTTAAGCTGCAAATATAGATCATTTTTATGCAGCGCAGTACATTCTGACTTTTCAAATGGGCAAGAGGAATAAAGACATTCCTTTAGGAATAGGTATTAATGTGAGCAGAAATTAAGCTCCTATTCTCTGAAATAATTTGTTAGTGAATCAGACATGAGATAAGAAACAGGACTTCAGAGTTCTGCAGCTGTTTCTTTTTTTTTTTTCATGGATGTGTTGAGTCACTTGCCCAGAAGCACTCAAATTCCAAGGGGTTTTATTAATTGCCAATTTAAACAAGCATCAGAGGCATGTATTTATTTGTTTTGAAGATAAATCATAACTTTTCTGATCTATTGTTAGAAAGTGATTAAGAAACACTGAAATATTGAAAATAAGTAGTATTATATACCTCTTGAATGTATATGTAAAGCTTTTTGGCTCTTATGATACATTGGGACAAGAGTTTTCCATAAACCCTTTTAATTGCAGGAAGGGGGAAAGGGCAGAAGAGATTAAGGGCTTGATTTGAGGGAGGAGGGGAAGAAATAATAATTTAGTAGTGAATGGAGGAGAGTAATTTTCCATATCACTGGACAGAAGGTACCAGTCCCTGACTCCCATACCCATAATGCAGCATTTTCATTTGGGATTTGATTAGGTGATGGTACCCCTTTCCTTGATATTTATTGGTGAGGGTAAGCAGAGCAAGACCCACAATTTGTCATATCACTCTCTGTAAGCCAGGATAGATCTGAATTTTCTTGTCTGTAACAATATAATTACCTCTTGTATATTTGATGATAAGTTTTGAAATAACCATATAAAAGGTGCTCTGTCTGTGCCAAAATATCTCTGAGGATATTTTGCTATACAATACAGCAAAGGTTGATTTACAGAGGCTCTAAAGGTGGAGAAGACCAGCAATAAAATACTTTTGCCACCTGCAAATCTTTCACACAGAGGGAGAGGGAAAGCTGTTACTGCTCTCTTTCAGGTATCCACTCCTTACCTACCTCCCATAGAAAGGAGGATATTATAGTCTGGCCATTGGATTCCCCTTGCTCATCCTGGCCTTCCCCAAGACCTCCTCTTGGCTTTGTGTCCCCCCAAAATAGCCCCAGCAACCGGGTCAACTTGCAGGACCTCCCCTCTGCCCCCGGATCTGTCAGGCTGGAGGGGAGGGGGCCACGGCCGCTGTGCAGCCTGGCTGCCCTGACTGACCAGCCCCTGGATCGTGTCCTTGTCTCCAGCCCTGTCTCTGGTACCGTCTCCTGGCTAGACCCCCTGGCTGGACCCTGGCCCTGGCTCATCACTTGCTGCCCTTGGGGCTGTCCATGGACCCTGCTGCCAGCCCCTGGCTCCGCACCACGCTCAGACACTGCAGACGGCACCCCGGTGGCAAGGGTCCAGCTGCACTGGGGTGGCCCCAGCTCCCAGCTCATCCCGCCATGGTGGGGCAGCCCTGTGGGTGCTGCTCCCTGGCAGTGTGTCCGTGTGTCCTTCCGTCTGCTCACCCACTGGCCACCTTCAGCTGAGTCTGGAAGTGGGACGGAAATCAGAGTTGGCTTCACTCCTGCAAACCTCACCAATGCTGATTCTAGGAAGTGAGACCAAACCAAAGCAGTGCCCTCATCAGTGCAGAAGTACGTTTAATTCAGGCCCTTTACATGTGGCGCCATCACAGCTGGCCAGCCTGGGGCAGAAGCGGATGTCTGGTCAATCCATGTCCTGGTTGCTTCAGATGAGCTGTGGCCTGGACGTTGGTGGTAGCATCACAGGACCCCTGGCAGAGATCTGGGATTACTCGGTAGTAGGGAACAGAGACAGGAAAGGGGATGCACTGTGCTGTGAGCCCGGGAGCTGCTTGGCACAAAGCGTTTGGAGGCAGGGGATGTCTCTATGATATGTGTGTGTGCGTGTGCGTGTACGTGCATGTGTTTGTGTGTTAGTGGCTGCAGGGATACAGAGGGGGCATTTCATGTGAACTTATTGCTGAGTGAACCTTTGCTGACTGGGAGTGACCAGCTGGGGATCAGTTCAAGGAGGAGGGTTTCTGTTTCCAGTGCAAGTTGCAACCTGCTGGGCACCTTGCCTGAGCGCATACAGCTGCTGAGTCCAAGTTGAAAATTGCCATGAATGATGATCCTTTTTGTAAATAGGAGTAGATGTGGGTTGCTGATGGCAGCGACTGAGCATTTGTTTTGGCTTTGGAGATGCAGGTGTCTGTGTTCCAACTCAAATAGCATCAGAGCAGAGATGGATGGAGGTGCATGTTAAAATTTTCATGGCTCTGTTGTCTTTTTCATTACAGAGATGCAGGAAAGTGCAGGAAATAGTGGTGTCTTAGAGGCCAGGAACATAAGAGGGACCTTCAGTATGCAAATGAAGTACTTACTTAAATATTCCCCTCTTTGGATCTTTCACCTCCACTTTGGTGGGAGTAAGTTGGTGGCTATGCATCAGTAACACATTATAGTGGATCACATTCCCTTGTGTTCCCTTTATATCACTCATCCTTTAGCTTGTGTTTACATGCACAGCATTCACCATCTGCTTTGGACTGCATCCAGCTCTTAGTGTGCCCTTGCAGGATGGAAGTCTCTAGATTTTAAAACTGCATTTCAAGGAGTTCATAGACTCTTCTGTGGTCACTGAGTTATACTTTTACCCTGAACAGCCAGACAAAGATGAAAGTGTCTGTGCCCCATGGGTAGGGGGGCCATTCTGCTTTTCAGGAGACTTTACTGGGCTGATACGATGGAATTATTTCAAAATGATTCTCCAGCTACCTGGACTGTTGAATCAAAAAACCTGCAGGTCCATTCTGGAACCCTGCTTTCCTCAGCGCATAATGTGATTTAAATTGATATATTCAATGGGAGGATGTAGCTCCTGTAGAGTTCTTTGTAAAAGGGGAAGTGTGCTCTCATTTTCAGAGGTGAGACCTCTCCCTTGCCTACTCCTCTCCATCTCTGCTGCTTCATTTCTAAATGACCAATTGTTCTCTCAACGTCAGAGGGAGAAAGAGGTTGCCTGGCATTTAAAGTTACTCTAGTTTTGCTGTCAAAAGTAAGATCAGGATCTGGATCCATAAAAGCCACTTTAAGCTGTAATTCAGTGTTAGATGCACATTCTTTGTTTTACCTAACCTCTTTAAAGTCTAATGTAACTTGACCATGTCTTTCCCCCCTCACTGTTAATTATGAATGACTTCACCCTGCTTTCTAAGAAGACAAGTCCCAGATATGCCTTCCACAGTGTATGAGGGACAGGAGAAACAAGTGGGCTGATACAACAGAGGCTACTGCTCAGCTGGGGTTGCCAGTGCAACACTCTGGGTTGCACTGGCAAGTCCTAAATAACATTCAAGTCAGAGGTAGGAGATTTGAAATGCTGCTTCTGAAATGAGCCCCAAACTGAAGAAAGGTGACTACTTAATTTTACTTCCCACTCAGGGAGATGGCAAACTAAGGCATCAGATCATATAAACTAGCTCACTTACTCGTTGAAGGCCTGACAGTTCGCACTAGCAGACAGTCTGTCCAATCTTATGTGATATCTGTAAGGTCAGGAGGAGCGCCTTTCTGTCCTCCTAGTCTTTTCTAATGACCCTTGTCAAGCACATGATGGACATGCAGATACTTGTGTCTGGCTGTTGCTCTGGAAAAGCTGTGGTGTCTTCTATAGGTCTAGGATAGTGTCAGTCAGTGCCCCCCTTTCCCCTTCCCAGGTGCAACAATCTAATGTGACTTTCTTTTGTTTTGCCTAGCTGAACATCTTGAAGAGAGCGAATGGTCTGCTCTTCATCAGCTCTGTCTGTCACTTGGTTTCCTCTAAATATCCTGCCAGCAAAAAGAAATGCCCATACATCAAATCTGTGTTTATTTGTGTAAAGAGAGGAAGACAGTCAGTAGTGCTCAGCCGTTCTGACTGCAAATGAGTTTGTGTGAGAAGGCTGGGATAAAGAGTCTCTTACTTATGGGAAAGTGCTGGGCAACTCAAATTAGGAATTTCCCCTTCAGCTCCTAAGGAGGTTCTGGACTTTCACTGAAGATTACACACATCAGAAAAAGTTATAAGAGATTTCCATCACTGAGTATTATTTGATTGATTCAAGAAATGTAGACAACATAGCAAATAAATATAACTAATCTCTGCTGCGGTTGAAGAAAATCACCTTGGAATGGCAGAGTAACCCATGCCAACAGGCCAGACCACTTTTAAACATTTCCAAGTTTGCTGTGGTCTTTGTAGGAAGGAACATGGCTTTTCTCTCACTTTGTAGGGTGGCCAGTCCACAGACAGCTGGGGATGGACTGGCAGTCCTCTGTGTCCTGGGTTGCAATACACCTTGCTTCCACCAAGGAATACCAGCTGTGCCATGTATTGCTGCAGGCTGCTAGCTAAGAGGCAGATGTCATTGTTGCAGTTACACTCCACACATGTTTTTTTTCCACTTGCATTTTTTCTAAATTTATTTTTAAATTCAGTCTAACATTGAGATGTGTATGTGTGGAATTCAGACATGTTTATTGTGAGTCTGTCATAATCTGTCTCCGCTCACTGGTGGTTCTGCATCATTATGGGAGGGAACCAAGTCCGAGGAGATTATCTGTGCAGTCTACTACACACAGGGCCTGTTGTTGGCCAACTGAGATTCCAGAGTTTAATTTGTGTTTTTCATCACCCTGCTTCTAATGCTCTTGACTCCAAATAAAAGCCTTAGTGCTTTGTCTTAAAGTCTGTCACCAAAGCTTCAGAGCCTGTCTGCATTTAGAAGTAGATTTATCTTTCCTCCAAGCTCATGAGTCAAGGCAGTGCTATTACACCTGTTTTATTAGTGGGTCACAGAGAAATAGAGCGGCAAAATTTCCCCAGGGCACATAAATCTGTGATATGATCAGCTTGCAAGTAAGAAGGACAGACTTAGCACTGAATACTTTCTTTTTCTTGGAAAAAAATACTCAAATTAGAATTAAAATTTGTTCCAGAGTTTTTAATTTTTTTTATGTCTTCCCCCTGCCCCTTTTAACTCTACCACCTTTTACCTAAAAGAAGGATAACCCACTAAGATTTAGAAGCCCTTGTCACACAACTGTTAACTAGCAAAATGTGGTTTTGAAATGACTTCACCTGAATTACATGCTGCTGCTAATCAAAGAATCTGAAGTACTAATTAGAATCAGACATGGCAAAGGGCTTACCCCTAAACCATGAAGTCCATAAAGAGTCACCAATTACTTTCTCTTATTGCTTAGGGCAGAAGATGCCTTACTTCTGTTTCCTTTCTGAACTCTCAAGCCAATGCTAGTTATCAGCAAGTTTAAGTAAATGCTGAGCCAGTAGTTAGAAACAAAGCAAAAACAGTAGACCCGTGTGTGAAGGGGCTTGCAGTTACTTTTATTTATGCTGTAGGAGTAGTCTGTATTTTCAAATCATGATTTTGTAAAGTCTTATTTCAGGGATCTGTGGAGGAATATTTAGGTATGTGAATATCTGATGTAGTTGTGAAGCTGAAAAGCTACAGCTAGAAGAAAGCTGGGTAGTCTCTAGAAGATGGTCTTTTCCAAGCTGGTGTCCCTTTGGTTGTGGAAAGAGCTGTAGGTGTTTTTTGAAAAATATTATCTTCTGTATGTGACTTGACTTCCTTATTTATCTTGAACTTGTGAAAAGACATCTTAATGGCAAGGAAAAGCCTACCATGTTCAGTATGTTCTGTTCTGGAAATTAAGGAGGAATGAAAGGTAGCATAAGAGTGTGCTGCTTTGAGAAGAGTACCGCAGGCCAAAAATGCTGAAGCTGATTCTGTGCCCTTAAAAATAAGCTCTAAATGTGTATAAGATGAAAATAGGTTGCACTGCTTGTGCCCTAACTGGGTGGTCCCTGGCCTTTACAGGCAAGGCTGCCAGGTGTAATTTCAGCTTCTCTTCTTGCCTTCATTTCCTCTATACCATAAGATGAAATCTGTTGGAACAGAAAGGCACGCGGCTTCCTTGGAGGATGGGGGACAAGAGCAACAGGTGAGTGCTGTTATTTGTATATCACTTATGCGTACAGACTAGCCAGCACTCAAGATACTGACTATACATCCTGCTCTAAACAGGAAAACACTGATAAAGTTTGCTTGTTATATGTACCTAAATTAATATCTTGAAACTGTCCTTCAATAATTCTGGAAGGAGCTGTTGAGTCTCCCTCCTGTCTCACCAGCCTTACAGCCATGAAGCATGTAAAATATCCCAGGACACAACTGCCCAGTAAAACAGTGCTTTCACCTAAGTTTGTGTTAACATTTTGATCAGTTGTTGGTTGTCCTTGCCTTTTTTTTTTTTTTTTTTTTTTAAGACTGGCTAGAGTGTAAAACATGTTATCCTCCATTAAAAATGCTTATGATAGGGCTGCTACTACCTATGCTTCTTCAGAAAGTCCTTCAGTGATGTAGCAAAAAAAGAAGTGAAACCAAAAGCTGATCTTGCCCCTTTGCAGCCAGGTCTAGATAGATTTGCTCAGTGGGGCAAGTGTACTGTGCGGGGAGTCTTCTAAAGGCATGTGCAGTTCCTGTTTGCTGGTTTCAGCATTTATTCCAGAAAGTTCTTGCTCTTCAGAATAATGAAATGTCCATAAAAATAAATGCAGAAAAAAAGCACTGCTTTCTCTAATGGTTTAGTGGCTTATTAGCAATGTCTTCTGGAGAACTGCCAAGGAATCTCTGTACCTTAATGTCTACTACATGTTGTCTGACTTGCCCTAGTCAGATGCTAGGGCATAGAGTGCTACTCCTTTCAGGGAAGGAGCAATATGACCTGAAAGGTGATATACCAAAAAGCAGTTTAGGATGGCATTAGGAGTCTCTCGGTGAAGAGTATAAGTTCACATATAACCTCTGTTTGCTCTCTGATGATAAAAGGCTTACCTGCTACTAACACAGCATGAACAAGCAACTTTTTCCAAGAAAACAGCAGGCTGGTACTGGTAGATAAGCTATTAAGAAGATTTCTTGGCAATCTCCAGGTACCAACATTATAGGAAATCTGATGGGAACCTTCTCAGATTTGCAGAGTGTCAGAATGTGGGAAGAAGGCAGCAGCTTGTCTCAGTTAAGAAAACTAATTTGGCAGACATGGCTGATACTTATCATAGTAAGCAGTGTAGCTGGCAGAGAATGGCTTCTTAACCTGGCTTTGGCTTAAATTGGGTAGCCTATTTGGAAGCTTGGTGAAAATGTTCAGCTGAAATGCAGAGATATGGTCTAATGTTTTGTGGACACTCTCCTTAGCAGATGATAAGCTCTAAGAGAAAAGACGGACTGTTGAGAGAATGATAGTGTATCATGCAAGGGTATAGATTTATAGCTGCTATTGCCCAGCTGTTACTTGGTCAGTGTTAAAATGTGTCTATGACATAGATGTAAACTGAACCTGATTCATGTAGATTGTCTACCCCTTTCTGAGCATACTTGATTGCTGTTGTTACTATGGAGATTGAGTACAGTTTAGCTTTCATTAAGCAAACAGGAGAATCTGCTAGTTCTTCAGCAAAGGCCTGATAAAGTAATATCCTTCATCTTTTGTTGACAGCAATGATGCAAGTCAAATACTGTAAATAGAAAAGTTGTCTCTTAAAACTGTGCTTTCTGGTAGTGACCATGATTCAGCTTGTGTACTAGCCTGGCTTTTACTATTTGTGGTCTGATGTCTCAGCACAGAAATGCTATCCATCTGGAGGAAATGGTTTTCTCCATGTTGCAAGGTGAGATGCTGTTTAAAATCCATAGGTTAACTGCAATTAATTTCTTTGCTTGGGGAACCTAGCTGTTGCTCTAAGTTACTGTATTGGAACTTCACTGCTGATTGCTTTCTCCATGCCATTTCCAAATGGATGGATGCTGGGAAGATGACATTATATACAAGAGAAAAGGTTATACAGGTTAGTGTGAAGATCAACAAATTGGTCACTGGCAGCATGAATGTGACTGTAAAATCGAGAATGGGATAACTAGCCTTTGGTGGAAAGGGAGCAGTGCTAGATAATATGAAGAACTGGTGGACTGCTGTTTTCCAGTAAGAAATGAAGATTTAAGGAGTATGTAATATGGTGGCTTTTGACTTTCCTGTCTACCAGAGAGATAAGGTTGACACTCCTCCAGGTCGAACTCTTCATTCCTTTGGCTTCCATCAACCTTATATGCTTTCACAAGGTGGGCTGGTCCTGTTTAAAATTTTCAGTTTGATATGGGGATGTCTTGACAGAGCGATGTATGACATGATTATCTCATTTGTTGTAATAATGGTAGGTAGTACAGAGGGGTGATTATGTATGATTTCAAGTAGTCACACCTTTATAAATGAGTGGGTGAAGGAGAAACTGGCTTGACTACTAAGGGCAATTACTGTTATAAGGCTAAAGCAAAGTGATACTAGATGTATGCTATAAATCTGGCTTCAGTAAACTATTTGGGTAAAGATAGTAAAGTAAAGATAGTGTGAAAATCACTTTTTTCTTTTTTTCATTTGGCCTCTCTCCATGAACTGAAGTGTGTTAGCTTTTATTCTTTTCCCACAGTTCAGCCTGCACAATCTGTGGAGGGGACGAAGCATCTTGTACACAAGCACAACAGCAGAGGAATTAGTCTGTGCACCTTGGTACCTTTTCAGTCACACTCATCAGTGTGCTTACCAGTATTTTCTAGTCCAGGCAAGACAGGCCAGACGGTACATTCAAGAGCGCATCTCATTCATCAGATGTGCCAGTTGGAGCATCAAACCTCCCTTCTCATGGTATTTTATCTTGGTTCTGAATTCCTAGTTTGTACTATACTGCAGGAGTCTGACAGTCAAAATAAAAAGTGAGCTTGCACCTTTTAATGAGACAGCATTGCCCCATCTCCTACAACTAATCTTTCAAGAAGAAGATTGTTGCTGCAGCTCTCTGATAAAGTGTGATGGGACCTTGATGAAAATTATAGGGCCTATTGAGTTGCTAGCTATGCTGAGCTTTTGGGAGGTCCCAGAAATTGGAAGAAGTAGAAAGCAGCTTACTAATGGAATCAAGTGGTAGAGACTGATTTAACTCTTGCACGTTGACTCCTTGCATCGCAGCTTCAAAGTAGCAACCAGAAATCTGAAGATGCCCAAGATGAGTTCAATCAATGCTGGCAGAAATGTTGCAAAAGTCTCCCAAAAGGCAAGGGGAACAAAGGTCTCCCCCAGCTGCAGGGATGAAAGCTTAATGTTTCCCTAATGCTTAGGGAAGCTGGGAGAAGAACCATTCAAGAAGTGAAACTAATACACTTGACTAGTATCAACAGCATAATTTCTGTTGCAGAGTCTGCTCTGCTAATTGAAGGTTAAAAGTAGAATGACAAACACAGCCACTGTGTTTAGGTTGGACCAAATGTACACCTGCCCTGGCAATTTTACTGTCTAGTTCCATTACCTATATGCTAACATCTTGGACCATACTGACACAAATTTTTCTGCATATTTATAAGAGAGACAACATTCAGGTTACTGAATTAAAGCTACTGTCAATCTTATCCACTTCATCTTCACCTGCACCATCTTAAAAAACAGAAAAAAAAAAAAACACAAAAAATCTTCCTTCACACTGTAGTAACTAGCTCTGTCCCCATTGGCCCCGCACTGTGCTAATTTTGTCATAGGCCACCTTGAAAGAACATTTCTAAAAAACTGTATGATCAAGATACCACACGGTTTCTAATATCATATGAAGATAGCATTATTGTAGGAATGGACACTGAGTCCTTACTGGTGAGTCTGTGATAGAAAGTTGATCCTATTCCCAAATCACTTTCCTTGATACACTAGATCATATGAAAATATATAGGTACTACCTGTATAGAAGACTGAGAGCTAATGCAGCCACTGATATTAAGCTCAAAAACTATAATGAGATGTACCGATAATACAGTAAACTGTACCTCAGGCTCAGATACTCCTGTCCCTTCTCTAAGGAAAACCTGAAGGATGTAATTGGAAGAGGATTTTTACTCACTAAGAATACTCTCTATAGAAAGATGTGTGCTTTTGAGATAACTGCTTGACTATTATAAGGAACTATTTCAGTACAAAGGAAACTCTCCTGCTCATATATCTCTGGTTGTCATATACCATCCTATCCTGGGACTTGTGTGAAAAATCATTAAGCATTCACAACTGTATTGGAGAAGGCTATATTTTCAAAGAAATCTTCCCAGAACCATTTGTGCTGGACTTTGCATGGCTCCCTAGTTGTATTAAACTCAGCAGAAGCAAAGCCCTGTGTGCCCCATAACACACCTTAAACATGCTGGAGCAAAACATATAAAACTTGCCAGTTTATCTCTGCTATTCTAGAACAGGAGATGCCCCCTACAAAAAAGACCCCAACCTATCAGTATCCCCAAATCCTGCATCTGCACTTCCAGGAGCATAACCAAGTGTTGAAGCTAAGCAATCATGCTACTACAGAACAAACTCTCTTCGGCAATCTATAAGGGGCAAAGCCACTTACTGACGGTGAGCAAATGTCAGTGAGCAAATTGCACAAAGCAATTGCTCTCTCTGGTCTTAGTCCTCAGACCTGTAGGTTCCTTAAGGAAAACCTACAAAAATACCCAAACATGTGCCTGGAAGCTGAAACTCATAATGCTATTAGATGCCAGAAATATGGGCTGAGTAGTGGTTTATGGCACTTTAGAATCTACGTGGCCCACAGGGGATATGTTGCTTGTCTTTACTACCAGTATTCTCCTTAGGTTTCAAGTACCTTACAAGTTCTCTCTCTTCCTCAGCCTCATCACCTTATTTTGTTCCACAGAGATGCTAAGTAGGTTTGCTCTCAAAAAATCATCTTACTTATCCTTCTAGTTAAACACTGAGCAATGGTTCTAAGCTTGTATTTAGCTTTGAAAGCTGCCGCTTCTATTTCAGAATAGAAGTAGGGCTTGTACATCTGAAAACCTGTCTAATTTTTCCAAATATGTGGTATGTTTAATAGAAGTTAATACTTTAGCCTACAAATATTGTGCTGTCTGTGGTCCTGACCAAAATTGTTGCTTAAACTCTACCTTTTTCCTTGGATAACCCAAGCAAATATCCAGCTAGTGTTTCAGTTACAAGTTTGAGCCCAAACAAAATAACTTAAAAATATGAAATAGTCTCTCTTTGCATGATGTGCAACTTCATAATTTCTTCAGATGGCCTCAAATGTCCCCAGGAAAATTATAAATAATTTTATTTCTGTTAAACATAGGCAAAGACTTTTGCCTATGATTAAACACACAAACACCTGAGGACCCATTGGATAAAAAATATCTGCAGTTTGGAGCCATCAATGGGAGTGAGGAGATGGAAGGTCAAAAGCAGGTATATTGTGCAGAGCTAGTTTTAAGTATCATGCTATACACCATATTCCTGCCCTACTGCAACTAATTTATATGGTTCAAAGTTGTTATTCAAAGGTGCCTGAGCTGTGACAGATTACGGTTACCTGTAAATCATGCAAAGCCATTTATCTGGGAAATTATTTAGCACCAATCCTTCAGTGTCTTTTTGTGAGAAAGCAGGATAAACTTCAAATTAGCAAGTGTTACTCTGTATATAGCCCATACAGTGAACTTCAGGAGAATCCAGATGAATGAGGGGTTGTTGCCAATCAGTTTACCAGGTGAACAAGTGAAATGTCATGTGAGGAGTTAGCAATTTTTTTCTTTTTCCGATCTCTAGGTTTTCTGCCTTCTCATCTATCCACTGTCCTTTCCTCTTGATAGTATGTGGATTTTTCTGTACATACATGTTTTTTTCTTTTTTTTTTAATCTCCATTTTCTTGCATTTATTCCTGGTAGATTACTTATATAAAATAGGGATAGAGATGTTTCTAAGTGGCCTTTTTTATAAAATATTGTGACTTTCTCATTGTTGTCTCAATTGTTTACAATGTATTTCAGCTCATCTGGTCACAGATGCTTTCAGCTTTTTAAATTTATAATTAAGGGTGTTGTTGTATTTGGCTTTCCTAACAAGAACCACTTGAACAGTTTCCTTATTTAGTATACTTATATTTGACAATGTGTAGGGGGAGCTTCATCTTTTCTTGAAAAATGAATAGAAATTTGCTTCTCTTGTGAAAAGAGTGTGAAGTATTTATCCCCCTCATCTCTGAAGCTGCAAAGAAAGCTCTAAATTTATAGAGAAAAAGTGGCTATTAGGCTCGGTGTGTGTGAGGGTGCACGTGAGAAAAATTTACACTGCTAGGTAAGCTGCTTTCTGGGTCACTTTGCTCTGTTATGCTCCCAATATATCAGGCACCATATGTGCCGCAAATAGAGAATAAAGCATTGCTTAATCTCTGAATAAATATTGGTATTTGTTCTTTGTCTTATCCAAATCATCACCTGAATCATTTGTATTTCAGTTCTGCTATATCCCAATGTAAAACCTTTCTGGCAGCCTGATTTAGACCAGGCTGGGATTTGCTTTCTGCAGATGCTCTGATGATAACCACAGAATGCTGCTTTAGTATTCTTGTGCTGCTGTTCAGCTTGTAGGGTGTAGAATACTGTTGTTTACTCTGCTATTTGACCTTCAGCTTTTTTATCTTGTTTTTCAGCTGTATCTTACAAGCCTCTGTCTTTGCAGCAGAATATAAAATTGAAACAGGTTGTTACCTTCAGATGGGGCTGAGGCTTCAGAGAGAGAGAGAACGATCTGCACTTTGGGATATCAGCCAGCATCTGTGTTGCTGTAGTCTGCATTAACACTTTAGTAGAAGTCTTTCAAGTTACCCGCTATTTGTTGGTACTGTCAAGGCCTCAGGACTGACTACTTTGGGACGGTATGTTTTGCAGGAGCTGGAACAGATTTAACATGCTTCTTGCTTTGCAGTAGAACAAAACCCCAAAATGTAATGTGGTTCTACGCAATAGAATGGCATTGAAATATCCAGTAGAAGAGCTTGTATGATGGTTGTGTGACATGAGAGCTTTTGACTTTGGAAACCTCCCACTGGAAAGTTTGCTGAAGTAGACCTCTCCCTGAAATGCTTGGATTTGAAAGAGCATTCAAAATAAATGGCACTTTGTCACCAAAGCGCAGAACAAATGCTAAGAGGCAGATGCTTGTTGATGCAAATGAAGCACAGAGATTGAGTACTAAGAAAATGTGACACATGCAATCAAATTTAAGCAAAAATTTGGGGAGTAAATCTAGATAGCACAGTGCAAAGTCATTTGGAGGCTGCAGTTAATCCAGCTTCTAACCTGAAGACATCAATCCAGATGAATGCTGTGGCCGGCTTTGGCATCTTGACACATCACTGCTTTGCAATCTGTAGACAGATACGCATTTTGTTGAAGGGCTGTTTCTGGGATTCTAGTGGTCCAGTCTTATGCAAGCGATATTCTGGCATTCATATGGAGTATCCTAATTTTCTCCCTCTCTCCCTCCAACAATTTTACCTGCATTGTAATACAAAAATAATTAGACTTTATGATCCTTTCAAAAAAAAAATAGTTTGGACTTGTTTAAATCCTTGCCTGGTCTTGATTTAGATTTGGTCTATAAACTGAGGAATTGAGAATTGATCAGGAGTAGTCAGCATGGCTTCACCAAGGGGAAATCATGCCTAACCAATCTGATAGCCTTCTATGATGGGATGACTGGCTGGGTAGATGAGGGGAGAGCAGTGGATGTTGTCTACCTAGACTTCAGCAAGGCTTTTGACACTGTCTCCCATAGCATCCTCATAGACAAGCTCAGGAAGTGTGGGTTAGATGAGTGGACAGTGAGGTGGATTGAGAACTGGCTGAATGGCAGAGCTCAGAGAGTTGTGATCAGTGGTACAGAGTCTAGTTGGAGGCCTGTAGCTAGCGGTGTCCCCCAGGGGTCAGTACTGGGTCCAGTCTTGTTCAACTTCTTCATCAATGACCTGGATGAAGGCACAGAGTGCACCCTCAGCAAGTTTGCTGATGATACAAAACTGGGAGGAGTGGCCGATACGCCAGAGGGCTGTGCTGCCATTCAGAGAGACTTGGACAGGCTGGAGAGGTGGGCAGAGAGGAACCTCATGAAATTCAACAAAGGGAAGTGCAGGGTCCTGCACCTGGGGAGGAATAACCCCATGCAGCAGTACAGGTTGGGGGTTGACCTGCTGGAAAGCAGCTCTGCGGAGAAGGACCTGGGAGTGCTGGTGGACACCAAGTTAAGTATGAGGCAGCAATGTGCCCTTGTGGCCAAGAAGGCCAATGGTATCCTGGGCTGCATCAGAAAGAGTGTTGCCAGCAGGTCGAGGGAAGTGATTCTCCCCCTCTACTCAGCCCTGGTGAGGCCACATCTGGAGTACTGCGTCCAGTTCTGGGCTCCCCAGTACAAGAGGGATGTGGCACTACTGGAGCAAGTCCAGCGAAGGGCCACAAAGATGATTAGGGGACTGGAGCATCTCTCTTATGAGGAAAGGCTGAGAGAGCTGGGCCTGTTCAGCCTGGAGAAGAGAAGGCTGAGAGGAGATCTTATCAATGTGTATAAGTATCTGAAGGGAGGGTGTCGAGAGGATGGGGCCAGACTCTTTTCAGTGGTGCCGAGCGACAGGACGCGAGGCAACGGGCACAAACTGAAACACAGACACTTCCATCTTAACATGAGGAAAAACTTTTTCACTGTGAGGGTGACAGAGCACTGGAACAGGTTGCCCCGAGAGGTGGTGGAGTCTCCTTCTCTGGAGATATTCAAAATGCGCCTGGATGCAATCCTGTGCAATGTGCTCTAGGTGACCCTGGTGGAGCAGGGGGGTTGGACTAGATGATCTCCAGAGGTCCCTTCCAACCTCAGTGATTCTGTGATTCTGTGATTCTGAGAATGAAAGAGATTTTTCAAGCACAGAATTGCCAGTGAAGGCTAATATTAGGGTAAGAGGGAGGAATCATCAAAACAAAACAAAAAAAAACATTTTTTTTAACTGCTCGCTCTGTCCAGGAAGTACCTGGGTCCCTGTCTTGAATTCCCTGTCTTCCCAGTAGATTTCCCAGTATAAGAAAGAAGCTTCTGGTATTTCTAAGACTTTAAAAACAAATAATCTTTTATCTATGGCTTTTTCCCCTTTATGCCCTCCCTCAGGTCTCTGAATATCCTTTGCATCTTTGAAAACATAATAGAGCTTTGCCAGTAATGCAGACAGAAAATGAGTCATGAAAGATATTTCGCTGTTTGCTTGCTGTTAACACCGCTGTGTCTACCCAGACGAGGATTGCTATCATCTTTTGTTTACAATGCATCAGTCACTTAAAACACCCTCAAAGCTCTCTCCTTCATCCCTTCACTTTCTCACTGACCTGAGCTGAGCTACCTTTGACTACAGGCATGCTTCACTTTATTGCACTTCACAGATATTGCGTTTTTCACAAATTGAAGGTTTGTGGCAACCCTGTGTCGAGCAAGTCTGTCGGCGCCATTTTTCCAACAGCATGTGCTCACTTCAAGTCTCTGTGTGACATTTTGGTAATTCTTGCAGTATTTCTAACTTTTTCATTATTATTATATCTGTCATGGTGATCTGTGATCAGTGATCTCTGATGTTACTATTGTAATTGTTTTGGGGTGCCACGAACCGTGCCCGTATAAGATGGCGAACTTAATCGATAAATGTTGTGTGTGTTCTGACTGCTCCACCGACCGGCTGTTCCCCCGTCTCTCTCCCTCTCCTTGGGCCTCCCTACTCCCTGAGACACAACAATATTGAAATTAGGGCAATTAATAACCCTATAATGGCCTCTGAGTGTTCAAGTGAAAGGAAGAGTCGCACATCTCTCACTTTAAATCAAAAGCTAGAAATGACTAAGCTTAGTGAGGAAGGCACATCGAAAGCTGAGGTAGACCGAAAGCGAGGCCTCTTGCGCCAAACAGTTAGCCAAGCTGTGAATGCAAAGTAGAAGTTCTTGAAGGAAATTCAAAGTGCTACTCCAGTGAACACATGAATGATAAGAAAGCGAAACAGCCTTGTTGCTGATAGGGAGAAAGTTTCAGTGATCTGGAGAGAAGATCAGCTCAGCCACAACATTCCCTTAAGCCAAAGCCTGATCCAGAGCAAGGCCCGAACTCTCTTCAATTCGATGATGGCTGAGAGAGGGGAGGAAGCTGCAGAAGAAAAGTTTGAAGCTAGCAGAGGTTGGTTCATGAGGTTTAAGGAAAGAAGCCGTCTTCATAACATCAAAGTGCAAGATGAAGCAGCAAGTACTGATGTAGAAGCTGCAGCAAGTTATCCAGAAGATCTAGCTAAGATAATTGATGAAGGTGGCTACACTAAACAACAGACTTTGAATGTAGATGAAACAGCCTTCTATTGGAAGAAGATGCCATCTAGGACTTTCATAGCTAGAGAGGAGAAGTCAATGCCTGGCTTCAAAGCCTCAAAGGACAGGTTGACTCTCTTGTTTGGGGCTAATGCAGCTGGTGACTTCAAGTTGAAGCCAATGCTTATTTACCATGCTGAAAATCCTAGGGCCCTTAAGAATTATGCTAAATCTTTTCTGCCTGTGCTATATAAATGGAACAAGGCCTGGATGGCAGCACATCTGTTTACAACATGGTTTACTGAGTATTTTAAGCAAACTGTTGAGACCTACTGCTCAGAAAAAGAGCTTTCAAGCTTTCAAGCAGCTTTACTGCTTTCAAGATATTACTGGTCATTGACCTGGTCACCCAAGAGCTCTGATGGAGATGTACAATGAGATTAATGTTTTTTCATGCCTGCTAACACAACATCCATTCTGCAGCTCATGGATCAAGAAGTAATTTCGACTTTCAGTTCTTATTATTTAAGAAATACATTTCGTAAGACTATAGATGCCATAGATAGTGATTCCTCTGATGGATCTGGGCAAAGTAAATTGAAAAACTTCTGGAAAGGATTCACCATTCTAGATGCTATTAAGAACATTTGTGATTCATGGGAGGAGGTCAAAATATCAACATTAACAGGAGTTTGGAAGAAGTTAATTCCAACCCTCATGGATGACTTTGAGGGGTTCAAGACTTCAGTGGAGGAAGTAACTGCAGATGTGGTGGAAACAGCAAGAGAACTAGAATTAGAAGTGGAGCCTGAAGATGTGACTGAGTTGCTGCAATCTCATGATAAAACTTTAACGGATGAGGAGTTGCTTCTTATGGATGAGCAAAGAAAGTGGTTTCTTGAGATGGCATCTACTCCTGGTGAAGATGCTGTGAACATTGTTGAAATGACAACAAAGGATTTAGAATATGACATAAACTTAGCTGATAAAGCAGCGGCAGGGTTTGAGAGGACTGACTCCAGTTTTGAAAGAACTTCTATTGTGGGTGAAATGCTATCAAACAGCATTGCATGCTAGGCAGAAATCCTTCGTGAAAGGAAGAGTCAATCGACGTGGCAAACTTCACTGCTGTCTTATTTTAAGAAATTGCCACAGCCACCCCAGCCTTCAGCAACCACCACCCTGATCAGTCAGCAGCCATCAACATTGAGGCAAGACCCTCCATCAGCAAAAAGATTACATCTCGCTGAGGGCTCAGATGATGGTTAGCATGTTTTAGCAATAAAGTTTTTTTTTGATTAAGGTATGTACATTTTTTTTAGACATAATGCTATTGCACACTTAATAGACTACAGTATAGTGTAAACATAACTTTTATATGCACTGGGAAACCAAAAAATTCGTGTGACTTGCTTTATTGTGGCGGTATGAAACCGAACCCGCAATATCTCCAAGGTATGCCTGTACAAGTAAACCAGCTTCACTTGTGCTTGAACCTCAGGTGTGGGAACCACAGGAGAGGGCTGAATTCAGAGCAAAGTTTAAAATAAAGAATGGGAGTGGAGTGTGCTGCTTTCTACATGGAAAATCTGACTGCTGGGTGACAGCAGGAGAGTTGCTGTATTTCTCTGCCTTGATTTTCCCTTTTCTTGTAAAGTAGGGATAAATGACAGTATAGTTACATTCCTGATTAAGTTACCTTACTTTTTCAGAATCTTCTTAAGGTGTGTTATAGTCCTCAGTCAGGAGTAGGGGTGCGTATGAAAATAATTTGCAAGTGGAGAAAATCAGGATAACTATTTTCTCTAGTTTTATTAAACAACTACAGTAACAACTGGTTCTGATTGGAAAGGAAAAGAGACTGGCTTACAAAAAAAGGAGAGTGCTTTGCTCACAGCCTTAAATAATAGAAACTTCTTCAATGCAGAACTGTCAATATATAGTTGTGTGGGGTTTTTTTAGCTGCAGTTAAAAGTATGGCCTTGAAATGCTCCTGTTTCTCAAGCTGTTGGATTTTGTGCTCTCCAGTATCTGCAGTAATTTCTTGCTACAGCTCAGGTCTTATGTATCAGCATCCTTAAAATACCATCTAACAAATTGAGGTTATGGGACTGTTTTCTTGAGAAAGAGTGCCATTAAAATCATAATTCTGAAACATGGAGGTTGAGAGAATTAAAAGACATCAAAGAGCTGGCTGCCAACTTCCCAACTGATAATTTACTGTGCTTCTAAGCATAAACAACATGGTTTTCTTCAAATTTTTATATAGAATCATTCTTTTAATTTTGGAGAGAAATTATAAGCCAAGTCTGTTCACACCAAGCCCTGTACAGTTAAGTCCCACTGTGAATCTCTTCTTTCTATTCCCTGCTTGGCTTGCTAGCCCCAGTTTAATAGGGAGCTTTAAAATCAGTCTATTATACTTATCTAAATATAAACTCTGGGTTTGTATCTTACATTTCCTAAAATCCCAGACACAATCACTCTGGACTTATATTGATGTTAAAATTCTTTACTGGGAAACTATATTTCTGTTCAGAAATTCTCTTTGTACTTCCAGCTGAATGCTGTGGGTCCCATATACTACGGTGAGTGCTGTGGTCTGATCAGAGCAGTGGCACATTCAGCGAGAGGTGAGAGCTGGGAGAGGTGTGCTGGGATGAGGAAGAGGCTAGGGAGGGAAAGCTGGGCCCTACCAGACTGGCAGAAAGGTACCTAGGGCTCTGGAGGTGGTTCTTGCAGATAGTTCCTGTGTCAGCCACAAAGCCAGAATGCCAAAAATTCTGAATTTCAGGCATGACGTGGCTGCATTTGGCTAAATTGCTGTGAACAAAGTAAAGGAGAAGGTTCTTCTGTCTGTGTGCTGTAGGGCAGTGTTGTCATGGTGTAACCATGATAGAGAGCTATTAGCCCTCAGCACTAGGGACAAAAGGCCAAATCATCATCCTCAGATGATGGAACTGTCATGATGGATGTTAATGGAGACTGAGAGGCCATGACCCCAAAGTCATGGCCATGTTATGAGGCAGTACAAGCAAGGTGAGAGGGAAGGTGATCCATGTGAAACAAGACCTTATCATTATTTTGTATTTGTTTCTGTGTTCTGCCTTTCTTCTGATACAAGGTAATATGGTGTTCTTGTTAGTCACCTCTTCTCAGTGTTGAGCATGAGCAGTTAAGGTACAGCTGCTTCCAGCACAGTAAGGGGCAAATTGCTGGAGAGTTGGACCTGCTGCCCTTTTGCCGACACAGGGATGGTGCAGGCAGTGGGTGATGTTGGGTGAAGCTACCCTTCTGAGAATAGCCAGCTACCTACATGCTCTGGACCCTCCATCAATGGCAGTCAGAGTCAGGTTGCTTTCAGCAAGAGACAAATAGGCAGTGGAGCCATGTCCATTTTGCCACCCCCAACAGCTTATTACCCTTTGCAGTGCTCACCTTGCACATGCCTACAAGCTGATCCTGGTTATATCATTAGATCTTGCTGCTTATATAGGAGAAAAAGGAAGAAATTCACTTGCTTTTAAAATTTTTTTGGTCAGAGGCCAATCTTCAACAATCAAAGTAAACAGAGTCAAATTCAAAGCAATGAATATAAGAACATTTTTTATGAAATGATATTTATGACCTGAATTATTGAAACCTATCTTGCAGTATCTAGTTTGCCAGTGCAGTGTTCCCTTGGGCTCATCTCTTGCATTTATGAGTTCTCCTAAACAAAAACCTCTTCATAGGCAACACATCTTACAGGATGTAATAGGAAGCAATCAGTAAACATTACTCCTTTTATTTATTTATTTTTGCAAACTCCTTTGGATTAACTAGCACGAGTATCTATACTAGTACATGGTTACCCTGCAGGGGACAAAATGCTAGGAAGGAACATTAAGTTGTGTTCTTAGCATTACAGCAAGATTTGTTGCCATACATTGTCTATAAATTCCCCAGATTTTCTTTAAATGAATTGCTAGAGTGCATTAAGATCTGTCTTTTCTCTGCTCAAGTTCACTTCCTCTGAGGGGTTTGAAACTCAGTGAATTTCTCGCAGCAGTGCATCCTACTTTCCCTGCTGTGTGGTTGTAGGAGGGTCTGGCCCTCACCTGGTCTTGAAGGGTGTGGGAATTGGCTCCCCACAGCCAGCTGGGAGCAGAGGCACTGACAAGCCTCAGCTGTGCAGTCTGCTCTGCTGTCAGCACCTCCCTCAACCTCCTCCCAGCGTGGTGGGTGGTAGCAAACCCCATAGTGGGTCACCCTCAGCAAGGAGGGGTTTTATGAAGAGCGAAGGCAAATAGCATAATTTTTACTGATGAAATAAATCCATGGGAGGATGAGGAGGAGTCCATGAGGTGGAACAGGGATAACTGGGGGACCATTTATGGCCTCTGTGGCACCACTGGGCATTACAGAGTGTCCCATCAATCAGCATAATGTACACACCCCTGTCTCAGCTGAGCATGCTGCTGGCTGGGCAGCAGAGGCTAGCGGTTAGACCGAAGGGACCTTACCTCTGCCCCTGCTGCACACTGACAAGGTGGCTGCCCTGGCTTATCCACCCTTCTGTGGCCTCAGGAGCACGTTGTGAGGAAAGGGCTGAGGGAGTAGGCTAGCTGCCTATGGGATTGGGGTGGGGAGTCCAACCCATTCCTCAGCCATGGTGGGAGAAGAAAAGTGGGGAAGTTTGTTGCCACCCAAGATGGTAATTAAATGAGGCTGCTGTTGGACAGGCTGTGTGTGGTTGTGCAAGGAAACTGGGGTGTGGGGGGACATGGGAAAGCAGGAGAGTGTTGAAAATGCAGCAGAGGACTGGAAAGTGTGTAACATGGGGAGAAACATCTGGGGAACTGTAATGATACAAATATCAGTCTGAATAGTACAGCTTCCCAAGGCTGCATCTGGAAAGGGAGGTGCTGAAGTGCACTCTGGGGTATAATACGTAGGCAGTTAGCTAGAATGAGGGAGCCAATTTTCTCTGGTTCTAGCCATTCACTCTTTCCATATAAACTTGAAGGAGATTGAATTACTGAAGATGTCCCCATCCTCTTGGTATTTAACAGTTCTTTCTCCCCCACTCTCTAGCACTAACATATTCCAGATTTTTGTTAGCCAGGAAATGCTACCTGGATCTCCCTCCCTGTCTTCTCCTCTGTCAAGCATGTGGGTGTTTTGACAAATAATCACCTAGTCATCATCTGGAAAAATCAGTTCACTCTACACTATTTTTTACTATAAAGATTAACATCTGGTAAACCAAGGATAAAATTGCTGAGGAAGCAAGTCTCCAAAGATCCCTAGTTCAGGTAACATCTCCACCAAATCTGAGTAAACAGGCTTATTTCACTACACATTCAGCATCTAATTCAAACAATTTAAGTGTGATGGAACTTCTAATGACTTGAGACTAGGTAATGACTTGCTACTCTAGCTGAGTGATGGTAGGAGTACAAAGGAGGAAGAGGATGTGTGAGGAAGTATCAAAAAGTTCTTCTGTTCCAGAATAAGCAGGCCAAGAATAAATCATTACTTCTTTTCAGGGGAAAATTAACCAAACCCAAAGATCTTGAGGTGGGTCTTCCTTTTTCTCAATTGACCAAGAAGTGTCTTAATTCTGGTTCACTTAGGCTAACCTGGAAGAGGTGAGAGTCCCTACTTCTGACTGACTGAAATAATTCCTTTTGTCATCAAATGTAGAGTGGATTTATCTGTGATTCCTCAGATCTTTAATCTGAATTTTTCTGGAATCGAGGCTTTTGGCCAGTGCTTATGCCTTCTTATTTTCTTCTTGACCATTTATTAAGGATTTCCAATTGTACAGAGAATCCATGAAATCTATTTTTTATGCCCTAAAAGACTGCTCCTAATAATTTTTCAAATATGTTGTTAGTTATATTAATACAGTAGGAGGATGTGTTAATTTTAATAGTTGGATTCTCAATGCATGTACTGTGGGTCCTGCATTAGGGCATGCTTAATTTTTTTATCATCATCTTTCTTGTGGGACAGCATGTCAGAGCACATCCTAAAGGCATAGAAGGCCAAAGAAGACATAGAATAACCATGGCTGCCCGATAGGGGTGTTGCTTCTATGCAGCTGGGCACTGAGAGGGAGAGGTTGAATTAAGCGGATGACATAGACAGGCATTGGGATCTGTTGCTTCTTAATCATCATGTCATTTGCTGCAAAAAGCCTTGATATGCAGTCATGTCTCCCAACATCGCAGTCATCTTCTGGGGATGCAATGTGTTTTTGTCCTTTAGCAGTGAAGGCCCAGAGAGCATCCTGAACATAAATGCTGCTCTGGGGGACCTTTCTTTTCAAGATGGCATGGAGAGCTGAGCACACATCTAAAGAAGCTGGTCCTCTCAGAGTCTGGATGGAAAGGCTCGCCTGTTTCTTTGCAGAGGTATTGCAGGGCCCAGCAGCATGCATAACTTGGAAGTGTTGGGAACATTTGTGTCCAGCTGGACCCAAATACTTTGCTTAGTCATATCTTTACCATATGTTGTGCTGAAGTGGAATGTATTTTGGTGGCCCCAAGAGGATTTAATCTAGGCATATGGTCTGATCTTGTTTTGAGTGCCCCTTTCTGACCTAACAGTGCAGGGGGTACGTAGCATGTCCCACTATGCAAGTGGGCACCATAACGACACAAATGAAGTTGTCTATATGCCAAAGAAAATGTTAAACTCAGTGATCAAAAATTTCAGTGGTACTGGGGCAAAGCAGTTGCAGCAGTAAAGACTGCCAGAAAGCCATTGCCTTCTTCAGACAAAAGAGGACCAGGGTCATTCATCTTGGTGACAGGGACAGCTGCCACTGCTGCAAGGTTAGACCCACCATTTTACCTCCATCTCCTTGAGATGCCTTTTTTGGCCAAGGGGCTTGAAGTCAGGCAGAGGTTTGGGCTGCAGGCAACATGGTGTCCCTTGTAAATAAGTTGGAGCAGAGTGGAAAATAAATAAAATAGGAACAAAAGCAGGAACAGAAATAAGGTCTGCATATGTATGTGAGGCCTTAGGCAACAGTGGTGGGTCCGAGTGGCATGTTACGTTCTCTGTATGAGACAGACAAAAAGACAGTGAGACACTTCCTGGCATGACCCCTGAAGGGGCTTACATTCAAGACAGAAAATATTTATGGCACAATTATCCTCTGAACCTCATGTACAACATAGTTCAGGGACCACACTAGAGTTACTCTGAATTAAAGCTTTAGAGATACGTACAGTGTACATGTATAGCCCTTGGCACTGGCTACTTTGATCTACTAATCCACTCCTAATAAACCACATTACTTCCTAATGTAAATGTAGTCTAAGATCATGTTGTGTAACTCAGCTACGGTCACCACCAAACTCGTAGCATTTTCTGAAGTTTACTGTGGGGAAAACACATGTAGATATGTTGGATTTAACACTGTAGATTCTGTTATCAAGTAAACAACATTGGAAATATCTCTGTGGCAACTTTCCAGTGGTAGGCCTCTAGATATCTGATTATGTTTAACTGAGGGTAAGGATGAAGGTCAAAGGAAAAACAATTTAAAACATTTTATCTAAACCATGACTTTTCCATCTAGTTATCTCCCTATTTTATTTGGAAGTTCACCTTGTCACTGTGAACAGCACTGAAAAATGTTGATGGTGTTGCTCTACTGAATTCCCTTGGTCATAGATATAGCCAAAACTTGCTGTATCATTTTCAAAAGATGACATGAGAAAGCTCTTTGATTTATGGCTCGGTTCTGTAATGGGGCACAGCACCACTTGAAGCTATCAGGTATTGTATTTACATAAGGGTTGGGGAAAGCTCTGCCTGGAAATGTGAGCAAGCAAAAGTCCATCAATACTGGTACCTATTAGTTACAAGTCTCTCTCTCTTTTTTTCCGATCTGTGGATGCAATTTCCTGTTTGAGATAATGCTGCTTCAACAAAATAATGATTATATTTCCTGACAACATTTTGTGGAAAAATACTAATGTAGCTACACCCCCGCAGATATTTAATCAGATTGCTTCAGCACTTGTCTGAGGACTCTTCACAATTCAAAATCCATAGTGCTTCACTAGAGGTATTTAAGCTTTCATTTATGTAGATGCTTTTGTCCAAAAGGGTCCCAGAATACTTCTCAAACTGCTGGCCAAATCCAAAGCTTATTGATGTCAATGGAAAGACTCCCACCGACTTCAGTGGGATTTGGATAAGCTTATTAAATTGTAACAATAATGGTAAAAAGTTATTAAATGTAGATCTTAAGCTCAGTCAAAAAGTTACTTTAATGCTAATTTCTTCAAAATGTTTTGACCTCAGCTAGCTAGCCCCCCCCCCCCACTTTTATAACTTTAACCTGGCTTGTGTTGAATTATTCTTTTTTCAAATTATTCCATGAAAATATTTCATCTGTACAGACCACCAACTTCAAGCACCACCTGAATGCATGGTTGTCTGCAGTTCTAGGTGTGGTACCAGGTACGCAAGTACCGGGGTGCTGTGATGCGATTTGCGTAATGTTACAGAGCTGTTTTGTAGTCTAGAGATTGCTGGTGGTTAATGCTCCGGTTCAGGTCTATGCTGGAACCACATTATGCTTTGAATGAAGTTTGAGGTAGTGAGATTTACACCTTGAAAGCCTAATTTAGGCCAAGTTATAGACTATGATTCAAGTCTATGTTTGGATCAAAACTTTCCCAGTTTCTAGTTGACTTGATTCTGACTTATCCTGAACTTGAATTACTTTGAACCTATGGTAATTGGCACATCTAACATGGTTTATTTTATTTTATTTTTTACCAGTTGAAACAAAGCTTTCTCTATGCTACAGAACAGGTGTTTTAATACAACACCGAAACAATGAAAAACAGTCTATAAAAATACACACACAGAAAACTGCTTTATGCACACAGAAAACTTTTGTCTAATTATCTGTAAGTGTTCAACCTGCCACTCTGTGTCATTCCAGAAGGACAACATATCTGGCATCTTTGTCCTCATCAATAAAATCAAGATAAGTTGCTTTTGGAGTCTAGCAAAATTTGTAGCCAGAGTTTAACTTCCTATCCCAATCAATTTTATGTCTGGAAAAAGCAGATTTAGACTTTTAGGTCTATCAAAATATTGTTACCTGCAGCTATTATTTTAATTTTTTCATCCTTTTTATTAAATAAAGTCTTCCCATTTTGCTGTGTAGGTCTGTGCTGAAAGATTAGCAGTTTAGATTTCTTTTCCAAAAGGTCAGTCTCATTAGTGTCTCAAGCAGCTATGTGCTGTACATAAAGGTGAGAAATCTCTCTGAACTGGTGTCAGTTAAAACTTCTGCCGGTCTTATACTGCCAAGCAGAGTTACAGTTAGAAAATATCCCTATGAAAATAGCAGTGTGTGGGATGCTCTGTTTCTTCTTCTTCACTCCTATTTGTACGAAACAGTCTCTTAAGTTGCAAATAGATGACATGTGGTGCCCTATCCAGCAGCCTGAAAACTCATTCCAGTGTTTGACATCCCAAAGATGTTCTTTCTGCTTCTTGTATCACCCTATAATAAGGATTCTTCAGTCTGAATGTTGTCAGCAGCCTTGTTAATAATGCCTAGTGTCAGCTACCTCTTCTGTTCCAGCCACTGCCCAGTAATGCAAGCAGAAATAAATGATTGTTTGACCTTGTGCAGCTCAGGATCGAAGCTTCCCCTGCAAAAAGATACATAATCAAGATGGTATTTTTACAGTGTTACTCTTCTGACCATAACCAAACTTCTTAATGTGGGCATTTTCCAACTTGTTATTGGAAACTTCTTTCCAAAAGAAAAATTTTATGAGGATCACAAATCTGTAATTGCATATGAAGAGACAGTTTAAAAGATATGCACTTTGGAGCCAATTTCCTGTCATATACAAGGGCAGGGACTCCTACTGAAACGAAAGCCATAAGCTGAAATTTGAACAATTAGGATATTAATTTCCATTGACTTCACTGGGCTTTGGACTATGCCTTCCAGTGAAAACTTTATAGAGGGGGAGTTTGGGATAGCATGGATTGTTGATAATTTGGTAGTTTCTAAACCAGAGTGCTCTTGGATGTGAAGACGAAGAATGTATAAGAGATTTAAAGAGACTGTTGCATGTATCCATGCAATGGATGAGGGTTCTGTTGTCCTGCGTGTGCACATGTGTACTAGGGTATATTTTCAAATAAAAAATCCACAATGCATTGGCTTTTTTTAGACTAGTTCTAGATGTTCTGAACTTCCAACTTCTATATTTTCCATTGCAACAAATTAAATTAATTTCATGAAATTCAGCACAGCAGACAAGTGTTTCTGTTGGCTGTCCAGCAGTATTTTCATGATTTTGTATCCAAAGTATATATCAGATCCTGCTACTGGCAATGCCACCTTTTGGCTGAGTGATCTAGTTACTGAAGTGGATTTCACAACCAGAATGACTAGCCTTGTACTTGATTTACTTCAGTTTTTCTGTACGTGGAAAAAATTACTTTTTTAAAGGATGCAACAGCTCGGTGAGTATTTTCTTTTTTCAGTTACACTGTGGCTGTGTATTGGCTCCTCTGTCTCTTGTTTTCTATGACATTTTTTCCTTTCTCTTTTCCAGCTCCTGTAAAATTTCCTGACGCTTTTGGTTCTTTTCCAGTTACCAAGGCATGTTGCAAACAGGTCAAGGGATGAAATACTGCCTTTGCCCCAGCTGATATGGAAGGGGAATGACAATTTTTCCTTTGAGTCTGAAAGGCCAAGTAAGCAGCGAAGAGCAGAGCAGCATCACTTCTCTCATACCCTGTGTTGGTGGGACACTAATGTAAGTCTGACAGAAATCTATCAGTAGAAAATTTTTACAAACTTGACCTTGAAAAATTTTAACAAAACATAGAAAACTCCATGTCTGTGAGTGATTACATTTGGAATGATGAGTGCATCAGAGGGAAGACATCATCCCATCTGGAAAGTCCTGTTGTCATTGCTGCTAGGGTGCATAATTACATAACATTTTAGCTGGTTGCTGGGATGAGTCCTGGAGAATCTATGGAACTGTTCTTCCTATAATTCTGTAGATTGAGAGAGACTAAACTAGTAACAAAGTAAGGAAATTATTTTTGTTTTCAAGTAAGGCTTTAAAGAGGCATTAGTATAGGTTTTGACTGTAAATTTTTAAGAGGAGATTAAAATGTAAACAATGAAGTTTCAGTGATTGGAACTCCAATATATTTTAAATAAAATTCTATATGCTTAAGCTGATAGTTTGTTGGTATGTGGGTGCAAAACAGTTCTCGGTGCTGAGCAGCAGGGGAAAATCACTTCTGTTCCTTTGCTCCCTTATTCAGGGCAGGAGCTGCTTCTTCCTTTATCAGGAAGTAAGAGGCAGAGTTTAATGCAGTAAGAGCTTGTGCTTGCTTGTTTTCTGGGAGAAGTTTGTGGAAGGCATATATTTATATATCCAAGTGCAAATCACGTACATGTGCATTTTGAAAACATTTTGGTATTGAGTTTTTGGTTATTCAAAGATTGAGGACAAAGCTAGCTTTCTGAGCTGAATTGTGAGAGAATAATTTTGAGATAAGGTTTCTTTTCCTCTTTTCAGAAGCTCTTATGTGATTTGAGGAGTTGCATGGTAAATCTAGTTACGTATATTTCGTATGGTGTTTAGAGTCACACTTAATAAACCTACTATTTGGAGCAAAAGTGATCCCAGGGTTGGCAGGGTTTTCTGTGATTTGGGTTTTGGAGTTTGGGTTTGAAATGGATATGAAAGCTCCTGGCTATTCAGAGAAAGCATGTGTTATAGGCTTGACTGCTGTGTTCCTCTGAAGCCTCACCAGCATCAAAGCAATGTGGGAATACTGCATAATTTTTCTGGAGACGTAAATAAAACCAAGATCAGCTCTGTTATTCTTTTTTAAAAAGCTGGCATCTTCAGTGCTTTGAGCTTTTTATTTATAAAAGTCATGATGAATTCTGCATTTCTAGATCTTTTCCTAAAAGATGGGATGTAGTTCAACCAGCGGTTAGAGGGCCAATGTAGGAAATGAGACTTTAAAAATGCAGGGGAAAACATTTTGGTACCCTGAAAAAATAGACCAAGCTTGCAGCTAAAACAATGCTGAAATACCATTTCCTCAGGAATTTACAACTCCTGCATTTTAATTCCTTCTAACTTGGAGCAAGCTTGCATATTTTCAAATTCTCTGCAAAGCAGCTTTTGCCTCTGTTCCCCTTCCAATTTTTGTTTCAATAAACAAAAATGTTTTCCTAGGTTGGTATACAGCTCTCCTATAGCTCCCTTTTCCACTCTAATTTTAATGCCTCTGCTGCTGGATCACTGCAGGGCCTCAGTCTGCAGAGTCACTGCTACAGCTAATCTTCTCTCTCTCTCTCTTTTTTTCCTTCTTGGCTGGTTGTTCATATTCTCAGACTTCATAACCTCACTACCAAAACCTAGGTGGGCTTCAGATCATATCTTGAGAAGGAAAACAGACCTCAAAAATGTCTCTGAGCTCAAGAACTCAAAACAAAACCTTTTCCATGCTTAAAGAGGATGCTACCAAGGGGTCTGAGCCACAATTAAAAGGGAAAAATACTCTTTGTGTAAGGCATCTTATGTAGTGTGTTGGATGGTGATTTGCACAGCTGAAAAACACAAAGTAAATATTACTTCTTCCTTTCTTTGAAATCTGGAAAACAAACGAACCACCAGCTCAAAACAGTTGTTTTTTCTCTCTCTCGCCATCCAAGCTTTTACATTCATGTCCTCCGCTTCCATTGCTTCCCAAGTGAGCACTGAACGAGTACCTGGTGCTGTATAACAAGGCACTGTGTTTACTGGATGATCTGTACAGTTCAAATGGCACATTTAGCTTGGAGATGAGGGGCTTTCTGTTCAATGCAGCTGATCCGTTTGTATCTGTATTGCTCTGCTAGTGTTAATATTTATGCTGATTAACAAGAGCAACATGAGTAAAGATAAGTTAGCAAGAGCTTCTTTTTATGTTTCAAATTGTTATAGACCCCCAAATGAGATGGGCTTGCCTGCATTTTAAGTCAGGGCAGAAACTTTCTCTAAACATACAAAGCTTTAAAAACACATTAGAGCAAAATAAAGCTGTCTTTCAGTGAATGGCTTTCACAATTAAAACCCACAGTGCTTTGTTATTATAGGGCTATTCCCTCTGGTAAAAACAAGTGGAGCAGTAGGACTGTTCCTCGCATAGGCAGAGCCAGAAATAAAAAGGGAAAATGTTTAAGATCTCACTTTGAGGAAACTGAAGCAAAATGTTAGCAAAGCCTGTGCCAGCAGGCACAAGCATGGCAGGATTTGAGGCAGAACCCAGCAGATACACTGTGATAACAAGAGGCTTTCACACTCCTGTAAACAAGGAAGACTGGAACGCTTACGCAGAAAACACTCTACCCCGCCAGTAACGCCGTGTACTTCCTCTGGGCTGTTATTGCAGTCTCTCGGTCATTGGCAAAAGAGCATCTGCTTCATGAGAAAACTAATCTCTTGCAGCCTGATCAGGGGAATGCTGTAAATCTCCATCCCACAAAATTTTGATTAGGAGGAGATGTGATTGCACAACAAGTACCTCTGCTGTTGCTCAGCCCAAGGTGCATCATCCAGGTTCATTACTCGGCCAGTGCTATTTTAAATGGGAATTATGTTGCTCTGAGTGTTCCCAAGCTTGGAAACATTTGTTGTTCTCATTATTGTTTTAAAGAAATGGAAGTATTCACAGATTTGTAAAACTGGGAGACAGGAAAACACAAGGTCAGTTTTAATGTCAGCTTTTGTACAAGACTTTGTACCACTCCTAAGGCTGGTGTGATTGTTAACAACCAGCCAGAAACTGACTGTCATTTGATCTTTGTGGTTGAGTATTTTCAAATCCACTTTTAGAGATACGACAATGAGCTTCTAGAGTACAGGCCTGGGACTCCTCCTGTTATTTAGACTTCCATAATGCCTACAAAACACTTTTCTTCCTTTGCAGTTTCCTCTCTAGTCTTTTCTTCCCTTAGTGATTTCACAGTTCTTGTGGGGTAAATAGTTGGTGCAGATTTCCTTTCTGACATTGTAAATGAACCAGGAAATCTTAAATGCAGGCAATGTTTAATAAAGGTTAAAAATTGTGTGTATCAAAGTTGGGAGTAAGTGAATGGAAAGAAGGTAGAACCTAGGGAAGTAAGACCTCCAACTTACAGACCTGCTAATTGCAGCTGACTTCTGTTTTTATAATGAGCCAAAACCAAATCCTGCAGATTCAGGACTTGTTTGTAGTAAATCTCTTTCTGAAAGCTGAGAATCAGGGCTTCAATTTGGTCCAGGTCCATGAGATCAGCCAATTTTCATAACCTTAGGAAGGAATACACTCCATTTATAACAGGTGGGTATGTGAAATGTCAGTGTTTGAGTTGCTTTTACAATAAAAGTATGCGTGAAGTTGTAAACCAGTGACATCTTGATTGTGGTGGCCAATATCCTAAAGGATTCACAAGCGCTCGCCTGTTTAAAATACATTTCTAACCCACTTGTGATTCCTCTGATGAGTCTCTATAAATTCTTTTCTCTGCAATGTCTTATCTGCCAGTGGTGATAATGCCACTTTAAACATAAAGTCTGTGCCTCCTGGGAGAGAATTGCTTGGCTTTTGCCTTTCTTTAATTCAGAGACTTTTCAAGGAGATTTTTCTAATTGATTGCATCTGGTGCGGGGGGGGGGAAGTAAAAGACTTCCTGCTTGCCAGGAGATGGGAAAACAAGACAACTGATTCTACAATGTTGTATAGTTGCTGCCTTGTGAAATAATAAATTGCTAATATATCGTGATTGTCTGCAATTGCATGTTCTGAAAATCAAGAAAGAGTGTAAAACAATAGCACCTGGGGAGGGTCTAATAGTCTAATTTGCTTGGGTGCCTGTAGACCTGTTATGCCTGTGAGGGAACGCTGTGCTGTTTTCCCCAGGGCTGAGGCAGCGCGTACCTCTGGGCAGCTTTGCGTTCCCGCCATCTGGATGAGTAGTCAGGGTGAGCACAGCCGTCTGGTCGCCTGCTAGGCTGATCGGAAACCCATGGAGGAGAGTAGGGAAAGGTGGGGGACACTCCACCAAGGATCTTGAGCAGTCCCTGCATCTGACCCTGCTCCCTTAATAGCTGACACCAAGAATGCCACTGCATTTACTTGCAGTTAGGGTCCCTGAAGCACTTCTGTGCACAAGTTACCAATGTGTGCAGGGAGGCTTACCACAGACCTTGGAAAAATCTCTGTTGTAGCACATAATTTCATGTCTTTAGTTACCAGAACCTTTAACTTCATCCTGAGCGTGCGGTACTAATCCCACCTTACTAGTGTTTAACATATGTATTATACAGCTTTGTGGGTCTGTGCATCAGTATATGGCTGAGAGCCATTATGGACTGTCTCACATCGTGGCACAGGAGAAGGCCCAAGGCCTCTGTGACCCCTTGTGCTTTCTGCAGTCCAGCCCTTCATCTGTTTGTCTCAGAGCTTCAGCTGTGGACAAACATCCTCTTCCAAGTGCTGTTGGAAAAGGTCATGGTGCCAGCTGCCCGTTGCCTGTTGCCAGTGAAGTGGCTCACACAAGTCCTCCCTGATGTGTTTTAGTTCAAATAAACTAGTGTAGCTAAAACCTACTTTTCAGTCGATCCACTTCTATTTTAGATAAAATGGACCAGGGAACAAATACCGCAGCCCCGCAAGCACTTAGGAGGGGGCAGTGCCCAAATATTCAGGTGCAGGGTAGGGATGACAGGCTCTTCCATCAGCATGCTTTGGTTTGCATCCAGAGACATGTGACTCACATCAGCTTATTAACTAAGCATACCTACTTGACTCCCTCTTTATTCTTCAACTCTATCAAATGGGGAAGGATGGTTATTCTCATTTTATCTGTTGTAAAATGAAGTTGCCCTGAGTGTAGGCAGAAAGTTGACAGCAAAAAGAGCATCCCCCAGTTTTTTAATCGCATGGTAATGAAATATGGAAAGGATTCCCAATGTGTAAAATCTTAAATTCTTTTTAAAAATTGTGGCTACTTCTAGTGTTAAAAGGAGGAGCAGGGCTGGAAAGTGTGGAAAAAATTCTTTGCAATTTTTCTTAAAGGTATCTAACAGAATGGATCTACTTGGAGCTGGTAATAAACGTATATTGTCAGATTGCTGTTGTTCCCTGCTGAAAATTTTTTAGGGGTACTGTTGTTCTCATGAACACTGTGGTATCTTTACTGATTTTTACTATTATAATTATAGGTTATAAATTATAGGTTATAAATCTCTAGAGTGTTTCCTATGAGAGATTGCTTGTTGTAAGTCTCTGTTTTTAGGGGTGGTTAAAAACAGTTCAGTTTTAAATATGATGATATCTAATGAAAACATTGCTCATTTTTGCAATTTTCCTTTCTTCATTTAAAAATGAGGATAAGAAAAGCCTGAGAAGAAGATCCACAAGTTCCCTATTGTTTGCTGAAATAATGAAAAGATGTGAATTGCCAATGTTTTTATATGGTTTTCTGGTAGACAAAACAGTCAGCATGGATGAACAAGCCTATTTTCTTCTTCTTCTTTTAAAAGAAAGTCATGTTTTATTCCAATGAATTTTCACTTTCTAGCAAAATCTTGTCAGAAATTATCAGCTTGTTTTAAATGTACTGAATCAAAGTAAGGACTGATGTAGAGTATCATTCATTTGTATTGTGTTTACTCTCAAATTTTCAATAATATTTAGTGATAATTTAATTCATTTAAAACAAATATATTAAAAGGAGAAAGCTACAGAGCACTTAGATGGTCAGGATGAGGAAGTCAATGAGGCCTTCTACAGACAGCTGGAAGTAGCCTCACGATCCCAGGCCCTGGTTCTCATGGGGGACTTCAACCACCCCGATATCTGCTGGAAAGACAACACAGCTAGGCACAAACAGTCCTGGAGGTTCCTGCAGAGCATTGGTGACAACTTCTTAACACAGGTGGTGGAGGAGCCAACAAGGAGAGGTGTGCTGCTGGACCTCGTACTAACAAACAAAGAAGGACTGGTGGAAGATGTGAAGGTTGGGGGCTGCCTTGGCTGCAGTGACCATGAGATGGTGGAGTTCAGGATCCTGCGAGGAGGCAGCAGGGCACCAAGTAGGATCGCAACCCTGGACTTCAGGAGAGCAAACTTTGGCCTCTTCAGGGACCTACTTGGAGGAATCCCATGGGTGAGGGCCCTAGAAGGTAGGAGTGTTCAAGAGAGCTGGTTAATATTCAAACAACACTTCCTCCAGGCTCAAGAGCGGTGCATCCCTATGAGTAGGAAGTCAAGCAAAGGAGGCAGGAGACCTGCATGGATGAGCAAGGAGCTCCTGGCAAAACTCAACCAGAAGAAGGAAGTATACAGAAAGTGGAAAGGGGGACAGACCACTTGGGAGGAATATAGGAACGTTGTCAGAGTATGCAGGGATGCGACGAGGAAGGCTAAGGCCCGTTTGGAATTAAATCTGGCTAGAGATGTCAAGGACAGCAAGAAGGGCTTCTTCAAATACATCAGCAGCAAGAGGAAGACTAGGGAAAATGTGGGCCCTTTGCTGAATGGGGTGAGTGCCCTGGTGACAAAGGATGCAGAGAAGGCAGAGTTACTGAATGCCTTCTTTGCTTCAGTCTTTACTGCTCAGGCCAGCCCTCAGGAACCCCAGACCCTGGAGGCAAGAGAGAAAGTCTGGAGAGAGGAAGACTTTCCCTTGGTGGAGGAGGATCGGGTTAGAGATCATTTAAGCAAACTTGACACCCACAAATCCATGGGCCCTGATGGGATGCACCCACGAGTGCTGAGGGAGCTGGCGGACATTATTGCTAAGCCACTCTCCATCATCTTTGAAAGGTCATGGAGGACAGGAGAGGTGCCTGAGGACTGGAAGAAAGCCAATGTCACCCCAGTCTTCAAAAAGGGCAAGAAGGAGGACCCAGGGAACTACAGGCCAGTCAGCCTCACCTCCATCCCTGGAAAGGTGATGGAGCAGCTCATCCTGGAAGCCATCTCCAAGCATGTGGAGGAAAAGAAGGTGATCAGGAGTAGTCAGCATGGCTTCACCAAGGGGAAATCATGCCTAACCAATCTGATAGCCTTCTATGATGGAATGACTGGCTGGGTAGATGAGGGGAGAGCAGTGGATGTTGTCTACCTAGACTTCAGCAAGGCTTTTGACACTGTCTCCCATAGCATCCTCATAGACAAGCTCAGGAAGTGTGGGTTAGATGAGTGGACAGTGAGGTGGATTGAGAACTGGCTGAATGGCAGAGCTCAGAGAGTTGTGATCAATGGCACAGAGTCTAGTTGGAGGCCTGTAGCTAGCGGTGTCCCCCAGGGGTCAGTACTGGGTCCAGTCTTGTTCAACTTCTTCATCAGTGACCTGGATGAAGGGACAGAGTGCACCCTCAGCAAGTTTGCTGACGATACAAAACTGGGAGGAGTGGCTGATACACCAGAGGGCTGTGCTGCCATTCAAAGAGACTTGGACAGGCTGGAGAGGTGGAACCTCATGAGGTTCAGCAAAGGCAAGTGCAGGGTCCTGCACCTAGGGAGAAATAACCCCATGCACCAGTACAGGTTGGGGGTTGACCTGCTGGAAAGCAGCTCTGCGGAGAAGGACCTGGGAGTGCTGGTGGACACCAAGTTAAGTATGAGGCAGCAATGTGCCCTTGTGGCCAAGAAGGCCAATGGTATCCTGGGGTGCATCAGGAAGAGTGTTGCCAGCAGGTCGAGGGAGGTGATTCTCCCCCTCTCCTCAGCCCTGGTGAGGCCACATCTGGAGTACTGTGTCCAGTTCTGGGCTCCCCAGTACAAGAGGGATGTGGCACTACTGGAGCAAGTCCAGCGAAGGGCCACAAAGATGATTAGGGGACTGGAGCATCTCTCTTATGAGGAAAGGCTGAGAGAGCTGGGCCTGTTTAGCTTGGAGAAGAGAAGGCTGAGAGGAGATCTTATCAATGTGTACAAGTATCTGAAGGGAGGGTGTCGAGAGGATGGGACCAGACTCTTTTCAGTGGTGCTGAGCGACAGGACGCGAGGCAATGGGCACAAACTGAAACACAGACACTTCCATCTTAACATGAGGAAAAACTTTTTCACTGTGAGGGTGACAGAGCACTGGAACAGGTTGCCCCGAGAGGTGGTGGAGTCTCCTTCTCTGGAGATATTCAAAATGCGCCTGGATGCAATCCTGTGCAATGTGCTCTAGGTGACCCTGCTGAGCAGGGGGGTTGGACTGGATGATCTCCAGAGGTCCCTTCCAACCTCAGTGATTCTGTGATTCATGTTTTCCTGTCTTTCACTTTTCATATTTTAATCCCATTCAGATTAGTTTTAAGGAGGAACTTTTAACAAGCATATCTAAACTTAGCCTTTCTTGCAAACACATATTTTGTGGACCCATTATTTTATCCATAACTTCTTGCTGTGCATGAGAACCACCGTTATTCTATTTAACTTTATTATCAAGCATACTCATTTAGCACCAGGTCAGTGTGGTGCTAATCTTTTGCTAAGGAGCTTTGTGCCAGTAAGGAGTTTCTCATGAGTAGTTTACTGTGAGAATTACTTTGCATATTTAGTGTCAAGTGCTGGAGCTGTGTGATCAGCAACCTCTAAACATACACTGCCTTTCTCCTAAGAAATTACTTCAGTTTTTCTCTGAAAGTAGAAGGAAGGAGAATTGGCTCTAACCACAGGTAAACAGTGACAGAGATGTTTGATACAGACCTGAAACAATAAGACATAACTTTCTGTAACTAAATATCTCAAATGAGGATCAAAATCAGAATCCCAAATTCAGCACTGGATGCATAGGCAAAAGTGCCCCCTATGCTACTAGCTGGGATATATGGTCTAGTTTCTGTCTCCACTTTCCAAAGATAAAGGTTCGCATGTAAATCATTTGGCTGTGGTCCAAGTCCCATAGCCTGCATCCTTATCTTCTGCCTCTAACGATGGAGCCTTCACCATCTTGGTGCCCTGGACTCTTCTGGGGGGACTCATGTTGCCCTCCATGCAACATCCTCATCACACGTGCTAAGGCAATGAAAAGGCCAAGGAGGCTTTGGCTAACTTTGCTCCTCCCAAGAAGCTTCCCAGAGCTATAAGGGGCCTGGGAGCCCCTATTGATGTCTCCTCTCCCATCCTTCTCTACAGGTGGGGGCAATGGCACCACCTTCCTGTGAGTCTAGAGGAAAAACAGCTGATTCCCCACAGCACCTGGCTTCACAGGCCCTTTTTCTTCTTCCTCGTAGCTGCTCATCTTTTTTCCCCAGGTGTCCCCTGTCCACAGGGCAAGAGGGAGCACTAGTGGTGCAGCAGAGCAGCAGAGATGTCCCTGATCCATCTCATCAAAGAATCAAAGCCTCCACCTACTCATCAGATGATGGCCTGAGCCCTGGAGCTCCACTGTAAGGCCTGGATTTCAGGAAAGTACATACACACATGAGCAAAAGCGCTTATTCCTCTGTTGTGTTGGATAATCTTAACTTCTGATTAGTTTGACAAGATTGATAGTCGTGAGCATAGCACAGGACTTTTTCATGAACTAGTTAGGACCACTATATATTACTAAAAGCCTGATCAATGAACAGCAACATGCACATTTCTCCATCACCTTTAAGAAATACTACCCTTTCCTGGCATTTAAACTTGTGCATTATATGCAAGTACTGTGCACCTGCCAGCTTCTGGAACAGGTAGCAGCACATACTGGGAATATGAGTGGTATATATAGAGGTCCTGTCTGTGACTTGGAAAACTGGAATTTAAATATCAGTTTATCTCATTTTCTGATAAAGCCATACGCGCTTTGGTAGGCCAGGAAGAAAAGCTTCTGAAGAGGGAATATTTTTTAAGATTATACATTAATTAAAAAAATCAAATAATTTTTGAAGCATGTTATGGGAAGATTCTCAAATTAAAAAATAAGCAAATATAGACAGAAAGAGTTATTCCCTAGAGGGATTAATAAACTACAGCAACCTTAAAGGAACACTGCAGTAGGCTATACATTGTAATTCATTTTTTTTCTCATAAATGAGAAGGGGGGAAAAAGTCCTTTTACTTGGTCAAAAACACAAGGCAAACAATTGCTTTTCCTAAGACTTTTGGAGCAGGGTTTAACTTACTGTGAGTATGATGAACATCATCTTGGAAGCTCTTACACAGTTCATAAAATGGTCCTTAGCTGAAAAAGGTCAGTTCCATGTCCCAGATTCTCATTCTCCTAAGCTTCAAGGAGATCAAATCATGGTGTTTGCAACCCATCTATAACAGGATTTGTTCCAAAGCATACTGAGGTGAATGATAGGGTTGCGGGTTTTTTTGTTGTTGTTGTTGTTGTTGTTTTAAGAGGCAGAATTCAAAAGACATCTAGGCCTAAAAATAAGAGAAAGCAGTATTTGATGAAAACTTCAAAGATAATTGTGCTTTGTAAATTATCTGGGTTAATATTCAGGCTTATGCTGCTTTTTCCCCAACATCATGTGGTATTATAATGTTTCTCAGTAAAAATACAAAATAGAAGGACCTGGTCTGAATTTCTACTAAGATAACTCCAGTTCATTGGAGAATACATTTTTCTCTCAGATGATGACACTTATGAACTGGCCTGTCCCTATATTTCTTTCTGTTTTTGCATTTTTAAAGCTTTGATGGAAGTCTTCTGATGATGACAAACTCTAGCAGAGGGTGATGATGAATTAGAACTTCTGATAGAATATTATCAAGTGCTGAAAATAAATCTGAGTTGAAAATACAGCATAGACTGTTAGAAAAGGAAATATCTGACCATAAAATTAATATGAAAGAGAGAAACTGAGCAAAAAGCCAAACCCATAGGCCTCCAGTGATGAAAACCATGCTTCCAAACTAAGTCAAGACAATAAGGATGTCAGGAACATGGGAAGGCCTTTGGCAAACAGAAGTCCTGAATAACTCTTAAACCTTCCTGACTTTTCCTGTGTTTTCAGACTGCCAGAATGCAGAAGATTATTTTTAAGCCTCTGCAAAAAGTTGGGTACAAAATGTACCAAGTATTGATGGATGTTTTCTAATTTAAATAGTCTGTATTACAGAGCAGGAGGGAATGCTTGGAAACTTGCTAGGAGCCAACATGAACACCTGAGATTCTGCATTAAAAAAAAAAAAAAGAAGAAGAAGAAGAAGAAACAACCCACCAATCCCATTTCTTTGGAATTAGTCATAGCAGCTGGTAGATCAGTTGGAGATTTTTAAAGATCTGATAGAGATAATTTCTCTGTAACAGGAGGCTCAGATGAGCCTGTACAGGCTCAGATGACGGGTGGACTAATGTTATATTTCTACGTAGTCAAGGTGTATGACCTCCTGGCCAAATGTCATCCTTGCTTAGTTGCTGGGATCAACACGGGAGCTTGGGCTTGAGATTGTTTGATAATGAGGGAGTCAGTAAGCTGTGAACACGTGCTACTTCTTGGATTTTCATCTTTTCAAGATCAGTTAGTATTTATTTGTAGGAATGTGTATCTTCTTCCAAGTCCATAAGGAAATGGAAATTTCACAGAGCTGGGAAGTGCTGAGGTGAACCTGTAGTGGAGGGCTGTGAGAGGCTCTAATCAGTTTTCTTGTATTTATGGTGTTGCTGCTGGGTTGTTTGAGTCAAACTTAAATTAGTTTATCATTCTGTTTATACATGTAATTTTAAGATTGTCAAGATTGCCTAGAATGTGGGTTCTTTTGTTATAGAGCAGTAAAAATTCAAATAAATTTTGCATAGCTCTGTCTTTGCCTTGTTGTTATGAGTAAAGAGAAGTTGCAGGTTATATTTTACTGCTCGGCAAGCTGCTTTTGGCCACCCTCAGTAGTTCTGACATACATACAGTGAAGCATCACAAATTGTAGTTACTATATCCAACTTTACTCTTATGTGATGTTTTGCTTGCTTAAGACTATCAAACTTGCATGATGAGTTGAAATTAAGATGCCAGAAATGTCAGGGCCTTCACAGAAGAACATAAATTTACAGACTCAGTAAAGTTTTATGTTCAAGGTAGCTAAATATAACACTGGCAGAGCAGGCCATGAACATTTTACATTCTCACCTGTTTAAAAAGAAACACTTCTGCTAAAAGAAACAGTTCCATTTAGATAAATTGTGGAGTGGTATTCTCTCTTATATCCAGAAAATCGGATGTTGAACATCATCTTGGTTGATTTCTCTTGAGATTTTGTAGGGATTAAGGAATGGTTTGGGGCTTTTTTTATCCCCGCCCCCAGTAACAGTACCAAAACCAATTGGCATGTAACTCTGTGAAAAGCTCCTGCACACATTGAAGGATAACTTGTACATAAGGGACAATGTGGCCCCAGAAGTAGTATGAGTAATATATTTGAATTGTGAACTCTGTTATGCATATTTGTAGAGCTGAGTAATAAGGCAATACTAAGCACAGTGCCTTGAAAACTATGTGCTTTAAATCTAAGGAGTTTTGTCTGAAAAACTACACTTTTAGTTTCTGGCTCTCCTTGAGCTAGAGTAAGTAGCTGACTACTTGTTTGTCAGACTTGACCAGAAATAGAATTTGCATTGATTAGCTGTGGAAGACTTCCCTGATAAGGAGTTATGTTTCTAGTAGAACTGTTCTACTTCCAGCAACGGTAGTGTCTGGCCTGCAGTTATTATTTATTTTATGTTATTTTTAAGCACTTTAATCACAGTCATGAATCTCTGTCTCTCTCTCTCTGAGTCTAAAGAGCACAGATGGCTGCTTACATTTATTCAAATAATTATGATGAAGGAAGAGTTAGATGATTTTTGGTCTTGAGAAAAGAAGTTATTGAACTATTTCACTGTATTTAATCAATAATAGTTTTCTTTCCTGTAACTATAGAAATCATAACAAGGAAATGAGTATTTATCTGAGAATGTACTTAATATTAAATCTCATTTTTGTAGTTTGATTCTACTAAGGAAAGCCTTCCAAAGGCCAAACCTTAATTATTTTCCTCTCATTTTATTTCAGACAAGCACTAAAGTATTTCTCCAATGAAATTCTATCCCCTCAAAGAATATTCCTGAAGAAAATCCAATTCTGATTTCAAACACTACAGAATAACTTGCATTTAACCAATATCTTTCACTGAAGTCTTCAAAACCTGTTTATTGATAGAGCAAAAGCTCAGTTTCATTATATTTATATATGATGAATGAATATTATGAGTTCATTTCTATGGGTGGGGAAAGCTGGCAAAAGCCACAAAAATGATGAAGTGCTGGGGTGGTCACTGTTAAGCTGTCTGACAGTCTAGCAGAATCCCAGAAGTCAGAAGTAGATGTTTTAGCTTTGTACAAAATTGTCAACATCTGTTATATGGTAAAAAGAAACTAGATTTTTTTTGTTGCTGTTGTTATACTGCTGTATTTGGGGGAGGTTAGACTTTTTCTTCCACTTGCTTTTTTAGCTTTGGGCCCTCTCCTGGGTTTGGATAGCTTTCTTTCAAAGATTGAAGATAAATCAGTTCTGCGTACAGGTTACAGAAGTGAATTTCAGTTTTGTATCTTGGCATTAGACTTGGTAAAAATGATTGAATTTCTTCTTTGCCTGAGTGGTTCTATTAGATTTCTAAATGTTACTATTTTACGTTAATTATTTAGTGAAACAAGAAACTACAGCACAACCCTCCTACATGCCAAGTAAGTTCTCTAACCACTAAGTAAAAGTCATGCTCAACTCTCTCCTTTGGGTCAACCAATATCAAAAAATCTGTGTTAAGGAGAAGAGTTTAAACAGGAGGTAATGAATTCTCCCTATGTGTATGGGGTAAAAGGGACAACATTAGTGTTTCACCCTTCCCCAAAACTATTTGCAGCAGAGCTCGCTCTGTTTTAAGTGCTCTGGAAACATCAGTGAGATCAAGGAAGACGGGTAGAAGAAAACCTGTTTTATAGATACTGATGTGGCTCTGACGTGAGATTACAAAGCAGGTCAGCTGAAGTGCTTTCAGAAGAGTTCAGAAGCTCTAAGGTTAGAAAACTTGTTTTCTACAGGATTAGGCAACAGCTGAGGAAAGGTTCTTTAGAGATAAATATTAGAGAGAATATGTTTTTTTGGGCGGACATAGTTGTAAGATGATTTTTGTAATGTTCAATTTGCAAATTAATAACAGTTAATAGCAATGACAGAAAGAGGACCCAGGAACCATTTAAGTTTGCAGTGCCCTTTTGTACCTGCCAGCCTGTACTGATCCTACTGCACTGAGAAAGGGAGCAGTTCCTTCTAATGCTTTAAGACCTGACTCGTCAAAACATGTACGCAAGTGTTGAATTTGAAGCGTTTGCAGTGATTAATTTGACTGGGTATATCTCTGTTGCTTTTACCAGTTGGTATTGTGGTGGATTTGTTGATCAGGCAAAGCTAGACTCTCACTGAGCATTTCTTCGTGTCACAAGATGGCAGTGCAGAGTAGTTTTGCGCTGGTCTAGTGCAAATACAACCTCTGGTAATGGTTGAAGGGCAAATTTTTCCTAAAGAGGTTTGTGATTCTGAGAAACTCTTCAGATGATAGGTTTTCTTCAGAATCAGTCTTTAAAACAGCATGAGGTTATATTATCTTGAAATGATTCTTATGCAAGTCTATTTTAAAAATTTATCACAACAGCATTTCACAGATATGTTGAAGATAGGAAAACACAACAGAAATTCAGCAATAAAGTAGGCAAATAATTCCACATATTGATTTACTCCATCAGAATCAGCAACTGAATGCATCTTAATTTCTGTAAAGCTAACATCATCTGGGACTGGCATTGAAATGCTAGGATTTAACATCAGTGACTTCAGGCAGTTTAAGACCAAGAGGTACAACAGGAAGTTTGAGAAACTGTTGCAACTGAATTGGCCTAAGGGAATGAAGATCAGATCCTCTTTGGAAGATGAGAAACCAGAACTGCTGGAACAAAGCGTTCAACAGAAAAAGCAATTTTTACTTGCATTTTACAATGCATGCCATTGTGCAAGGTTACAGAACCTGTTAGGAAAAGCCCTACCCTTCCTCAGAAGAGGGAGGGAAGGGCAGAGGGAGAAGGCTTCTCTCTGTCAAAAATACTGAAAAAAACAAGACCAATGTATGAATTCAAGCCCACTGCAATTAAGATTGGTGGCTTTAGTTAGGAACCATTCTGTGAGACCTTTAATGCTAGGCAATTTCACCAGCTCATTTCCTAGAGCTCAAAAATGACATGTTTTAACAGCATAGTCATGTTCAGACCTCTCTATGTTGCAGTTGGCAGCACAAAGGACCAGCAGGGAATAACAGGGAAGAAATGAGTGTACATATACTATTTCAGGATCAGGTTCCTGTAGTTGCTTCCTCTCTGTTAGAGTCTATGCCAGCGTATCCTGCCACCTGTTTTACCTCCCCACCCTGCCTCCTCTCACCCCTGCTCTCTCACCCAATTATGTTATGGCAGAAGCACAGTAGATTTACTAGTAATTTGAAGCAATATAGTTGTAAGTGAGTCTGTCTTCTAATTTGTGATATCTACAATGTTGAAGAGCTTCACTCTTGGGCAAATATTGACATTTAATTAGCAAAATTGAGTGTTGTCTAGATCTAAGTATCAATTTTAGGGTACTATATGGGTAATTTCTTTGGTAATATATATTTCTTCTATACTGGATTAAAAAAAAAAAAAACTCCAAAAATGGGGGAGCTACCATAGCATAACAGAATAACAAGTATAGTTAATGGTGTCAAGCAAGAACATGTTATAGATTCCGCTTAAATAATCACAGAACATGGTGTAATCACCAGTATGTGTTTACAGATACTTTGTATTGATTTCCCCTTCAGACATTCCTCTACTTAAATTGTTTTGCACATTGGATCCCAAGTCAAAAGACTTTAGAATGGCTCATCTCTAACAAAATAAGCCTATTTAAGAGTGTTAAATAAAGCTTGGCAAATCACTGTGGCTATTTGCTATACACCCAGTTGAGCTCATCAGTTCAACATGTCCAAACTATTTTCACTAAATAAGGGCAAAATTCTGCACTCCAGTTGGCACTGCGTTTAGTGCATGTCCTGACATCAGTGCAAGCCCTCTGTATGTTGCAGCCATAGACTGTGCAACTGATAGTCAGCTGCTTGGGCTGGAGAAGATGCTCGCAGTGGGGCAAAAGACCTGTCTTGGAGGGACTGCCACTATGTTGGCCTATATTGGCCACAATGCACCTGGGCAATGAGGTACCCAACCTGGCAGTAGTAAAAGGGGTAGAAAAGTGGAAAGCTGTAGTAAAGCACAAGCTGGATGGCATAGGCTAAGTACCTGCTGAATAGCTTTAATTGCAAACGCAAAGAGCAATTTCCCTCAGTGGTGGGGCTATTCAAGCAAGACAAACTTTCTTGAGTGCTGCTCTTTAGGGGTCAGATCATTCAGAAAATGAGTGACATTGGTGAGAATTTAAGAGATCAATGTGTTGGGTACTAGCACCTCACAAAATTGAGCCAAAAGTTCAGATTTTTGGTAGCAACAGATTCCAGTAATCCTCACCAACAACTTTATCCCATGTATGTTTTTATTAGTGCTGCAAAGAAACCAAATAATTCTGTTCAAATAAGCACCCAGAAGTCTTGTTGCTTATCTGAACTACAGCTGCGTCTGCAAAACTGGGCTAGAAATCTCCAGGGGCATGTTTTTCATTAGATTTCTAATATTTCCCTTTTCTAGTCAGCCTGGAAAGATGAGAGCATCCTGCCCCTGCTCCTTGTTCCAGACAGAGCCAGGAAATAAGAGAGGCATGTGAAAATGAAAGGGGTGTGTGGAAGAATAACAAAGTCTCTCTTACCAAACCTGAAAAATATTTAATCTTGGATTTCATGAAAGGGATGAGAAAAAGGATTGATCAATTCTGAATTTATCTGCTCAGGTTCAGCCATGCCGAGGGCTTTGCTAGCATGAACAGGCTCAGCACTGCAGGGATGTGCTTGGTTCTCATCAGTGACTTTGCTAAGTGTTAAAGCTTATACTCTCTCTGGCAGCAGATGGCTTCTCCTGCTAGTTGCAAAATTGTCAGCCACATTCGTAAACATAACACAGATTATGAGTAGACTCTTGGGATTAGGGCCGTCTGAGTGTATTTGGATGTTACAAATTATCAACATTTTTCATAGAGGCCATCTAACCAACAAAGAGAACAAAATGATTTGTATGAAGAGAATTAGTCTAATATCTTCAGTTTACTTAATGAGGGATCTTCAGGTGTGAGAGGACTTAAAAATTTTATGTTCAGACATACAACTGATCCTATATATCAGAACTGAATAAACCAACTTTGCTTGATGTAAATTGGCAGCCTGGATTGCTACAATATGTAGAAGTCTTGAAGGATATTATATTTAAATTATGGTTCTTCCTTTCTTAGCATCTTAGTGGCTAATATAACGAATGATTGTAATATTTCCCTTTCTTGATTCCATTTCCTCATTTCACATAGCTCACCTGCTGTCTGTTTAATTTCCTTGTTTGTCTGGATAGTCTACTTAGGAAAGACTATCTTTTTTTTCCTAAAAGAAATGGAAGTCCCTTGGTGTCTCTCACTATGATTCACAGAACGAAGTCTTCATTCTCCTATGTTGATTATCTTTGGATTCAGCATGCACAGCATTCACCAGCACCTTTGTATGTGAAAGACATGCTTATACCCTCTGAGTCTAATGAATTTTATTTCACTTAACAGAGGAAAACAATTAACAGGAGATGGCTGGCATAGAAAACTGAGCGAAGAACAGCAAGAGTATTGCCTTTATAAATATTAGTAAAATACATCTATTCTCCTGACTAAATAAACCTGATGGCTTATTCAAAGTTTATTTTTCTCTCAGGAACCAAAGAGAACTAAAAATTGTTTGTGTTTGTCAGTCAAATGATTGTGCTGGATCCAAAGGTGTTACAAAAAGTAACTTTCCCACTCTTAACACCCCTCCCCATCCCAATCAGCAGCCCAGTGTAAAGAAGGAAATTCATCCTGTGGTATAAATTTTAGAAATAAATGTGCTCTTGCTGGGTGGTTTTGATCATAAGATTTAGCAAAAACAAAATCAGAGGCAAGACATGGACAACATACTGCTACGTGCATTTACTTTTAGCAAGAAGCCTGTTATTATGCACATGGCAAAACAAATTATAACAAATGGCCAACTATGCCTTTATCCTATATGGTCATTAATCTTATGCCTCTGCAGCCACTGAATGCATGCTTAAGATTTGTAAAGACAGTCTGCTGCAACTAAGATCACAAAGAATAATTTGTGAGATTGGTGTGAAATCAAACTGACACTGATTAGTAACTACAGCAGCTGGAGTGAAGTGTGGAGCTGGACTCAGAGAGAGCAGAAGGTTTGTTTGGTATTCCCGCAGTGTGCCAAAAGACAGGATGGATTTTTCAGTCCTGTCAAGAGAGGGGGGCAAACGCCTCGATGAAGCTAGAGATTTTGTCTTTAGGAAACTTTGGGGCAGAAAGCTGAGCTTAATTGATTTCTGCCCAACCAGAATCAAATTCAGCCATTTGAATCGAGAAATGCAGTTCCACTACACCAGGTTTAAATTTTGGCTTGCTCAGCAAAGCCTGGCTTGCTGCTTTTGACAGCATTTTACAATATTTGGTTCTCCCTCCAGAGTTTCCTAAAATGCTTCTGTCTGGGACCTTTTAGTTAGTGTGCATGTAGCATGCTTTAAGGCACTAAATTCTATTGTAATCCCTAGACAGCACAACTGCCCCAAGAATGATACTGTTTGTGCAAATAATGCTAGGCAGAGTGACCCTCATGAAAATATGAAGGTATTTAACCAAAGCTAAAACAAGAAAATATGGGGAGGAAGCTAGGTGAAGCCAGTAGGCCTTTTACAATTCACCTCAGGTGAATTGTCAGAGAAAATAGGTGTCCATCTCCCAACAAGTGCCCCTTTCCAATGTTTTAGGCTTAGTGTTCCTGGGCTACTCACAACACCTCTGAGTTGTCGCACCTGACAGAATCTATGAGGAGTGCTGCTACTAACAGTAAAGATTAGTAGTAAATCTGGCCAGTTAGAGTTTGAAACAGGAATGTGCCGAGTTTCTACCGTTTTCTTTGAGATAGAGTATCCTGAAAAAGTTCTTAGTACCTTGCAGAGTCTAGTTTTTAACATGGGCTTAAAAACCGGAAGCCAGCTAGAGTGTCAGCGCCAGACCTGAAAGCACCCCCAAAAGGGCTCATGTTCTCCTGTAGAAGGGTAGGCGTCAGGTACTGCACGTAAACCCATCTGCAAACACCTCCTGCATGCTCTTAGTACCACATGCTGCACAGAGTTGCAAGAATAACATTTGTGGGTCTTGATTTGTAAGCCAAGAGCTCGGCTTCCCAGAAATGCTATGCAATCGCTATGGGGATGAAACAAATAAGATTACTTCACTGGCATGACTAGGTATACCCACGGCAGATACTGTTAGATTTCTTTCTGTAGTAGCAAGTTAGTCCCCAGCTATTTGTGGTCTTTGGAAGGGGAATTAGATTTTATGTGGTGTTGTTTTGTATTGTTTTTGTTTTAAGGCCAAAAGAGGCCATTGTAATAATTTAATCTGATCTTCTGCATGACTCAAGCCAAAGAACCCAGCCACTAATAGCGGTATCAAACTTTTAGCTTCTGGTTGGGTTGGGTTTTAGAAAAGCATCCAGAAAGAATTATATGTTTTTGGAAATGGCTTAACATCTGGAAGTTGGGAAGACAGCACAGAGAGCATGTATAGAGGGATTATATTAAACTACTCTTCTTTTTTCTTGACTAACTTTGAAACATATTTAGGTATAGATAGGCAAGTGATTGTTTTAGAATGAGCCTAATGCTGCATTTATAAATCAGACAAGACTTTCTGAGAGCCGTGGAGCTAGGGAGGTCTGTCCTCACACAGACGTGTCTTTTCAGGGGAGTGGGCCTGTGTGGATTCTCTGATGTCTGATGGGGAATGAGCACATGCTGTAAGCCATGGCAGGAACAGCAACAGTGTTGCTCCTCTGCCCAGCTTCTTATCTATCTGTTTATTTATTCCTATTAATACCTAGAGGTATTAAACTGCATACTTCCTACTAAGATTCAACATGTCCAAAACATTTTGGGGGCAAGAAGGGCAAGAGGCATATGTACTTGTGGGCAACCACTTTCTCTCCTCTCTCTCTCACATACAGTGTGATGAACAGTTGCTAGTGAAGAACTAAATGCTATAGACTTAGTAGCATCAATTTGAATTGTTCAGTGATGGCTGAAGCATATGACCACCATGAACTAGGTAAAAACTGAGGATTTTATTTTTATTTCAGCTTAGGAGGAGAATAGAATTTTCTACCTAGTTTTGGAGCTCAAATAGATGACACATTTTCACACTTCTTTCCACAACATAGATGCTAGATTACTCTTACTTTAAAAATTACATTAATGATTAAATTAAAAATTTTGTTCACTAAAAATGAGCAAAAAAAAAAGCTGAGATTCTGCTGACTCAGACTGCTGTAGCTTTATGGAAAACACTAAAATAATGCATGAGCTGGCAGCAGTTCAGTTTAGGGCAGAAAGTGAGAAAAGATCTAGTATCCAATATATTATAGATAGTAGTCTCAAAAGTATCTAGTTACATCTTATGGAAAAAGGCTAGATTTTTCATGTTTTATTGAATATTGAAAAATTCAGAAGAGAGGCATCAAAGAGTATTAGCTCCTTAGTTCAGGTAAATCAGCATATTTGTTGTGCTCTTGTTTAGAGATTCTGCTTGTGAACAGCTCACAGGAGCTGATCTCTTCACCTTTCTAGAGGGCTTTCTTGCTTAGTGGATTCTAGGTTGATTACAGTTGAACAGCTCTGCATTTTCAAGGGTGTTTTAATTTGTGTGACCCTCCAAGTAACTCCATATAGCAGGAAGACAGTATTTGTGTCAACTATAATATGTAGCTTTTTAATGGATCAGTCCTTCCCCAGAAAGTTAATGGCATTCTTGCCATTGACTATGTGTGAAGCTGGACTGGACCCTAATGCTTTTAGCTGCTGAATTAAAGAAATCACTGCTGATAGTGGGGGAAATGGGTAAGCATCTTCAACAACTACAGGTGAACAGAACAAAACCATTATCATCCTACCCTTGCAGAGATAGCAGCTCTGAAGTGAGCAGAGTGCAGAAAAAGTGTTTTTTCCTTCTCATTTCATACAGAAGAAAGTGTAAAAATAAGTGCGTGGACCATAAAATGGGATTGTGCACAGGGTTAGTAGTTTGTCATGGTTTGGTTATTGGAAGGGAAAAATTGTAATGAACTTTCCTTTTTTGGTTTTTGTCACTGGTTTTTGTTTTTAAGTCTCCAGTTACAGGTTGTAAGATTTTGTGGTAAAGTGATTTAAAGATTTTTTTTCATAATATTTAACTCCTAGTGTGAAGGACTAGTGTATGTGGAACGGTTGCTGCAACTATAGTCTCCTTCCCTGCTAGGACAGAGGCATTAATTTGTTAGTGCCAGTTCTCTTTTCTTTGCCACAGTAGTCAGATTGCAGCTTTTCACTTGAATGCATTTAGTGAAATTGGTTATTCTGTTAATATCCTCAGCACGCGTGATGTAAATGCCCTGGACAGTTTAATATATGGATTCATCATTCTGCTGGGCAGCAGCTATTGTCTCCCAGAAATCTTTGGTAGTATAAGCTGGGCATATGTTGAAAGAAGTGTTTACTGACATTATTTACACTATTCTAATACAGGGATGGGCAAGCAACCTATTTTCAGTGCACTCTGCCCAAGCACCAGCATTAGAGTCCCAGAATATGGCTCTGGGTTCCCAAGAATTGATTCTGGCTAGGCTGGTAATCTTCACACATACATAGCTGCAGCCTTGCTTGTGCATCTGAGCCAGTAAACTGAAACAGAATCCTCCATGGTTTCTCCATGCAGAGTTTCTGTGGAAGTCAAAAGGCTTTGCTCATTGCAAGTTTGTTGGTTGAAATATCAGAGAACAAAAAGTCATTTCTGAATACCATGCAAATTAAGTCATATAAAAGTGACTAGTAACCAAATGATTCACTGCAAATGGATTGGTAGTTTTGGTGTTTGTCTGTTTTTACATCGGAGCTGAGAGAGGGGTTATTGTAGGAGTCTGAGAGTTGCTCACATCTGAGGGAGATTTTGGAGCACATCTGCTCTTCCCAAGTGTGTGACTTAGCACTGAAGTAGGAGATCAGGCATCCCACCTCACAAGAGTTGTTCACATTTCTATTACTGTCTCCTTGTAGATGTGGCCCACCCATTTAACATCTCATCTTTCCCTAAGTTTACAGTGAGAATGATCATTACCAGCTGCAGATTTACTGGGGAGAGGAAGGGAATGATAAAGGAGGGTTCATTTCTGTTTACCATTCCCCTGCCAAACTGCTGGCAACTACTGTCTCCTGCTCCTCACCTCAGAGAAGATGGGATGAAGCATAATGCATAGGGTTTTAGAGTTTCTCCCCATTGGCAAACTCCTCCTGCAGCTCCACCTCCCGCTCTAGTCAAACACCAGTAGCCTCTAGATCTCACTGTAGCTGCAGTTTCCTGCCCTCCCCTTCCTCTGGTCAGTGCCACTGCAGGTGGTGGCCTGTGACTTTGAGCTGACATGAGAGAAAAGCTTTTTGAAACTGTAGATTCCTGCAGAGGGGGAGAGCATCATGGGGGAAGAAAAATGATGTTAGGTTCTCTAGTGTTGTGGATGCTGATGATGTTATGTCTTCCTGTGGTATGGCATGTGCATCCAGTATGAATCATTGTGGTGGATGAACCTCATCTTCTACATTACAGTGAACGCTGCACATTAGTGTCATGGGCAAGACAGAGTTAATGACAACCCATAATGGGTCCAGATACTGGGGCTTATTTAAGAACAAATGAGATTAGAACTTTTACTCTACTTGATTATCTCACTCACTCACTGGCTTCCCCCCTCAGCATAACCTTCACTGGGTCTCAAATTCCCTTCCCAGAAAGGAGATTGCTGCTGATTCAGGAAGACTGGGCAGAAAGTCATGTTGGTTCATGCTTTGCAGCTGCTTGCAGTTACCAGACTTGGATACTGCTGGGCATCCCCTGGCATTCGTCTCCACATAGGTCTCTAATCCCCAGGATCAGCCTCCACTTCCAGGATCTTTTCTCCAGCCAGGATCTTCACCTTCCTGTTTCCAGGGTCTCTTCTTCTTTCTTAGATCACTATTTCTCTATAGGAACCCTTCTTTTCAGCCTCCTCTTCTTTCTGAAAGCCCCTGTTTATTCCAATATGAATAGTTTACGTGCAGAAGCCCAGGGTGTGATCAGCCCCTAGCTGGTGGTTCTGTCTCAGATCTCTATTAATTGGAGGATTTTAGACTTGCCACCTCTGTTTAGTCTGCTTGTGTTATCAAAATCTACAACCAGCCTGTACCTGTTGCAGCTAGCAAGTAGCAGGCTTCTGCTTCAGAGTTAAAAAGTTCCATTTTAGACATTCACCCATCCACATGCAAGGACCCAATTATCTGCTGTCTGCTAGCATTCACAGTTTAAGCGTTCTTTTCACCTACAAGAGTCACTCAGTCTTATGTCCAATATTACTGCCTTTCAGCTGAAGTAAGAGAAGGTGCAAATATAGTGAAGATGGGTAGTGGGGAGGGAGCAATCATAGATCTTTCATTAACATCATCCAGCTTGGCACATATGCACTGCATCAAACTGTGCAAGGGCAGGCAAGAACTGCAGAGACAGGCAGCTCCTCCAGATCATGACTGATGTGTCCTTGATACTGTGTGTATTTTAGAAAGTTGCTAGTAAATGTAAAGAATCCAAATAGTTAACTGTTTTCATTTAGTACCTATTATCCAGACCTGGTTTTCTGTTTCTACTTTCCATCCTTTGGATTTGTTTGCCCTTTTGTCTCCTTGATGATAGGACCCTATAACATTAAGACCCTATTTCCTCTGTCACTTCAGGCTGGCACCTGGAAACTTGTTTGGAAGTTCTTATTTTCAGACTGATCAGGTGTTTTCTTATTTCTGCTGTGGAGAAATGTGTGACAAGAGTGAGAATTTGGGTCAGAAAGCTAGTTTATTTCTTTTTCATTCTTGGCAGGAGTGATGGTTGTTTGTTGGGTTTTTTTGTTTGTTTTGTTGGTGGAAAATGAGCCTGTTACAGAAATGATATCCTTGGTTGCAGGGCTTAGGCTGGTTCTGGCAGCAACTGCAGCAGAGGAAGTAATGCTTCTGAAGAGGAGAAACCCACAGAATGAGTTGCATATAAAACCATAGTTACTACTGTTGTAAGCCACTGACGTATTTAGTTGCTGAATCTGAAATTAAATGTAAGTGGCATATTACATGAAGAACGAAGAAGTACACCATTATCTCTTAACTATAATAGTGATTTATAGTGAAACAATAGGCTTTCATATGGTAATGTGGTAAAACAACTTCATTTTTGGATTAACTTAGGGATAGCTGGTACTGAATTATGTGTCTCTGATATGGCTCAGCAATGATCACTTTGTGTAAATGCTGATTAAATTTGTTAGGCCAAAGGTTGCTCTTTTTGTATGGAGTGCTATTCTGCAGTTTTACCACCTCCAATCATGTAATTGGCCAGTCTCACCAAGACTAGCAATAATCTTTCCATCTCTTAGTAAAGCATATTTTTCTTTTCCTGTTAGTAAGGGCCCCATCCAGAACCCTACTGCCTTGGCTGCTTGTTCTTGCCTTGTGTAGTGGGTTTTGTTGTTTCACTTTGGCAAGCTATGAAGATATATGCCTTACTTTCAGCACTTCTGTATGAAATCCATTAGAAATTCCTTCTGTGAATTCAATGTCAGTGTAGTAATAGACACCCTATTGGGAAATTAATGGAAATATTCCACTGTGCCCTGTGTTGATGGTATGTATGTATCTAGGAAAAACAAATTCCTGTCCCTAGTTAGCACCTGCTGTACCCAAAGGATAACAGCTTCTTTACAAGTAGTTTGGAGGAATGACTTTCTCCTTTTTATCAACTGCTTTTTGAATTCCCTTTCTCTACTCATAAACTCCCTTCAGAGAGCATGAAGAGCAAATAATTAGAATTCCTGCTTTGTAGCATGTTCCTTGAAGATGCTCTTGGAATTAAGAGGACACATAGTGAATTGTGGCAATTAGTGTATAAAAGAGGTCATAGATATTTCATTGACCTTCAAAATGTAGTTCCAACATGAACAGAAAATAAACTTTGAACTTATCTCATTTTGGGCGAAGTCAGAACCAGCCATTATAACTGCTGTTATGCCATTTTTAATGCAGGGTGACAGCAATGGCAACGTCTCTAATGGCAATGTGTTCTTGAGAATTTGTGTTTCTCGAGCACTTTGAATATATGTGCTCCATAAAAGGTATGCTTAAGACGGTAAGAATGGTTGAAATTCAGAACATAAGGTTCCTCAGCTTTGAACACAACCAGATTGTGAATGAGACTCTCTACACTGATTTCAGTGAACTTTGGATCCATCTTTTCCAGATTGTTTTGACTCAGATTTTATTGTATTCAACAGCATTTTACAGGTGACTTAGAAAATAATCAGAGAGTCCCTGATGCTAGCTCAGTATGGTAGAGTGCTCCAGCTGAAGCTACAGAGATGGTCAAACTGTAAATTTCTTAATTAGTTTCAAAGTCAGAGGACTTTTGGATTGGGAACTTTGTTCAAGAGGTCCACTTATTGACAGATGTTTTGATCCTCATCCCTTTCTTGCATGGGGGGTGATGCTACAGTGAAGGCTACAATGACAATAGAATAGATATGATTTTTTTTTGTATTCCTGACTGTGCAACTGGTTTTGGGTTGTCTGAGACAGTGGTCTTATTTATATTGTTGATTTACTTTAATTAGAGCACATATGGCCAAACATCTGGTTTGAAATTCTAAAGAAGAATGATAGATCTTAGCACTGTTTCAAACAAGGTAACAATATCTCTTATCCAAAAAACAGTTTGGTAATTGTTCTGATAGTTATGCTGATGGTATTGGAAATTGTAGCAAGTCTCAGAATAAACTCTGAAAGCCCCTGACTATCAATGTACTTTTTTTGCACATGGAGTGATCCAGTATTTTAGTTGTTCAGCCTGGCATTGTTAATAACTGTCTTTTGAGTGTGAGAAGGATCAATTATTTATTATGCAGAAAATCCTGAAGAATGTCAAGTGGTGTGGCAAGTTCGTCTGAACTGCATATAGGAATATGTGTAAAGGGGAATCAGAATTCGACGCTGTTAAATAGGATAACACAAATTTTAAATATTAGTATGTTCTACATTTATTGAAAAGTTTGGGGAATTGATCGGCGTGAAGCCCTCAGTGAAGTACTGAGCCTCCATAACAACAGCAGCTGTTTTATTTGAACAGATTCCCAGGCCCACACTAGGCAGCTTATTTTTGTCAAGTTTACATGGTGTATTTCCTGGTAGAAGCAAGTTTTATGGGATTCACACACAGCACTTCCAAGCACATTTTAAGCTGAAAAGCTGCTTGTCGTGTGATGAAAGTAGTGCTTTGTCAACAACTCTGTAAAGCTTCTCCGGACATTTCTTACCCTCAGTTTGGAGTGCTTGCTGCTAAGTGTCAACAGGCAGCAGCAAAGAGAGTCTGAAAGTATTAAACTCTTTCAATGCTTTATTGATTCTGCAGGGACAGAAGCTCACCAAGTTCTGATAGGGCTCTTCACAGTTAATTCTTGGTTTTTGAATAAACATTCAGATTATAGAGCACACTCCTTTCTCTGTGTTGCTCATACTAATAAAAGGCTGTGGACCCAACATTCAAGGATATTTGGGTTTGGAGTTTTAGTTCAATCTTGATATGAAACAAGTTCTAAGCTCCCCCATGCAATCTTTCTCTTAAAGTGATGCTGCCATGAGCCAACAGTAAAGCTAGCTTATTATTTAGGATATTATTGGCGTGGTAGTTTGCAGGCTTATCAGTTACTTCCTTTGAGTATTTACTTCTGTTGAATATGTGCTTAAATGTTTTTTTTTTAAGAAAAAATAGTCTCAAATTTTTGCTCCTATTTACTTTTGCTTGGACAAATTACTCCCTCAACTGTATCACAGAGCTGCCTCAGTTGAGGAGGGTCACATAGGATTCACTTTGAAAGCTTCATGAAAATGAGACTTGGGAGGCATTTCCCCCACTGAGATAAACTTAGCAGTTATGCTCCTTTTGCAAGAACAAGCTTTGGTCTAACAGACCTCTTTCTGACCACTGGAGAAAGGTAGCTTTGGAGTTGCAGCTCCACCAGAAGTGATAAACTGAGAGAGTAAGTTGGTCAGCAAAATAAACTATCATCTTGAACAGTGCTCTGATACCTCAGAGGGAAATCAGGGTATGAGGAAGGACGGGAGGCAGGAAGAGAGTGGAAGTGGGAAGAGATCCAAAGGGTGAGGGTTATAAAGGGGAAGGTGGTACCTTGAGGGAAGTATAGGCTGAAACATGATCTTGATGAAACGGGTAGGTATGTGTGCAAAGGACCCTGTGTGCAGTTGGGTCTCATGCTGAGTGGTGCAGACCTCTGTCCGTCTCCCTAACTCAGCAGTTCCTGGACATTGAAAGCCTGGCCTTCTCTGATAATAGGATATTAAGCACTTGTTCCACCTGTGCTTAATGTGCAGGTTACAGTACAGTCATTTCTTTGTGAAACAACAAATTGACCAGACAGCATGGAATTATGGCCAGTAATATACATGTATTAGATCCATCCTCTTTGCCAGGACCGGGTTGTTTGTTCCTACTGATAATTCTGTAGATAGCTTCCCAACCGGTGGGTATCCTCAGTAACTTTGTTCCAGTCCCCAGTCATTTTGATTAGAAGAAACATGGTTTAACTTTGTAGTGCTATCACTTTAAATGAGAATGTAACTTAAAAACACAGCCAGTGGTTTTCCAGTCATGCCAGCTGTAAACACCGGACTGGTAATGGGTTGATTTAGCGTCCTTGGTACCAATGCCCAGCTCGAGTTTTTGAAATGAAGGGTTATATTAAGAACAAGAAAGTTATTTTGGAAGCCATGGGAGGATATAATATTTCAGAACTGGTTAAATTGAAAATATACTGCAAAAGCTAAAGCGGGGGGTGGGGAGGAGATGGGAAGGCTTCTAAACAAATGGGAATGTGGGAAAGATGGAAGTTTCCATCCTTCAAGTGTTTCATATGTGCTCTTCCTTATTTATTAATTTGCTTTTAAACACCGCTTGTTACGGGTTTAGCCTTAATTTTTGGATTTACTTTTGAGATGCTGTTCCCAGTCTGAACTGCTTCAAATCCAGACTCAAAGAAGAGTGCAGTAGGTACCCTTTTTTGTGCACAAGCATTCTCCTCTTTGGCTAATAATTTCAGTGTGAGGGGAGAAGTAAGTAGTTGGTTTGTTTTATTTTTATATGCAGTGCCCATGAAAACATAAAACATAACTATTTAGGGCTCTGGATCCAATGCAGTGGTGGCACCACTCAGCTTAACCCCAGTTATACTTCATTAAGGGTAAAGAAATCAACATTCAGTTTCATGGAGACATCTCTTTCTTTCTGTGCCTTGGCTCCCCATTTCTAAAACAGGGATATTAGTGTTTTCTATCTCTAAGGGAAGCTCCAGAATAATGCACAAGAGAGATCCAGGTACCTCAAGAGTGGGAGTGGCATAAGTACCATTGACTGAGGGCTAGAGTTAAAGCTGAGAGTAGTCAGAGGCTTCTATTTCAGTGCTTTTTGGCTCTGAACCTACACACTGTGTATGTTAGAATATATAGTATTGTGCTGCACCCAATCTAATATTTTTTCTGGGACAAAAATAACTGTGTAGATGCTACAGACCATGTCTGGACAGTATGTAATTACATGATGACTTGGAAAGAAAAGATTCTATTTCTCCTTCCAGGGATTCCTCAGCTGTAAGGGCAGAGAAATAAACTTGCTCATATTCAGGCTGGCTACTTAGCTGAAATTATAGAGGAGTTGTGTTAGAAAAGGAAACCTGTCTTCTCCATGATGATTGGGAAAGAGAGCGGGAGCTCTCTTTGATCAGGGCTGTTCTTAATCACTTGGCAGAGGTGGTGACTAAGACAAAAATATTTGAGAACAACAGGGAAGAGGGGACTGAGATGGCCTGAAGGGTGAAACTCCAAATGATGGGATGAAGCAGAGGAAAGAAAAAATTGAGACTGATGGTCAGGAAAGAGACTCCAAAGAGAACTTGTGGAAATCCTTCTTGCTCAAGTGATATAATGATAGAGCATGTGGCTGCTTGTTCTGTGGAGGCAGGAAATTGGTGTTTGTCTGCAAAGATGAGTCAGGGATGGTTGATTTGTCCAACAAGATTTTGTTAGGGTGTGTTTAAAAAGAAATAGCTGTAGATCTTATATAGATTCTACTTCTTCCTCCTTAATTTGTTATTTCAAGAATGCCCAGTCTAAGGTTCATGGGGAATAAAGGTGATTTTAAGTGTCTATTTTACAATCATTTTTGTGTGGGCGTTATCAAAGTCATAGAACCATATGGTGCCTGAGGCAGGATCTCTGACTGGGCACTTGCCATTCCCTCCATCCCCATATCCCTCAACCAAGCTTACATGAATAAGGGGAGTAGGCTTGAGGGGAACAGTGGAGGACAACTCTGCTTGTTCTGGCCTAGGACGCTGCCTTTGTGCTGAGTCGTTCTCCTTCTGCACTGGTGGCTGGGATGGCTACTGGTTCTCCCTCATCCCTGCTCAGCTGGGGTCCTAAAGGTTGCTAAAAGCATCATCCTTGGGATAATGTGAGGTGTATTTACCACACAAGCACAAAACCATGGAGAATTTTCCTTCTTTAGCTTGATTTGAGCTGTTGAGACATGAGAGAATTGCTGGAGAACATTTGGCTCTCTGTTTTTCTCACAGTGTTTCTTTAACAGCTTGAGAAGACCCTTCTCAACACTCAGTGTCAGGACACATGGGAATAGAAGATACTCTATATCCTCTAGGCTGGAAGGTTAATGTTGAATTAACAAAGTTTGACTTTGTGTAGAGCTACATATAGCAATTACATGCTTCCAGCTCTGCATGATTCCTCTGACTGTTGTAACAGCCACATGTTATAAATAAATAAATAAAGGGCTTAAATTGCTGTGAAACTCTTCTTTGATACAGTTACAGACACAGCACTGGATTGGTTGTGTAAAATGCTTCTATTTTTTCAAACCAGAGCATAGCTGACTCCCTTGCAATTTCTGTTTCCAAACCTAGTCAAAGATGCTGAAAATGCAATGGTACTTTAAGCTTCATGAAAATGAGAGGTATGGAAAAACATTGCCTGAATTATACTTCACTTTCTTTTGTAGAGGAGGAGGGAAGTTTCTCCTGATATTCTCTCCCTAAACATTTACAAGTTCCTATACCTATATGTATATACATATGTATATGTAATGTGTGTATATAAATATATAACATGTGTGTAAAAATACCATGTAAAACACTCGAATGCCCTCTATTACTCAGAAGCACTCTCTTGTTTCCCTGTCTTTCAGTCATTTAGTGCTGAAATGTTTTCTCCACAGAGCTAACCTTCTGAATGAGAGTGCATCGGGATCCACTTAGCTGACTTCTCTGTAGTTATCTCTTTAGACATTTGTAATTTAGTCCTCAAACACTGGAGGAGTGTAATTAAATTGTAGAACTGCAGAGCATTACCGACCCCATTTCAGGGGAATTCATCACATCTTAAAAGCTAAAGCAGGGCTGGTCAAATCCACAGCTGGATGGCAAAACCTCCAAGGAACACCCAGGTGTCAAGGTAAGTGGTTTTGATGATTTAACATGTGTCTTCCTACCCTCAGCATTGCTTCAGCTTGGTGCAGTGGAGATGCTGTTTCTTAGTAAACATTAAACTGAGTTTTTTCTGACATGAACAGTTGACTACATGCTTCCAGCTGAAACAGCTTTTAGTTAGCTGAAAGTAAGCCATGGCTAAAGCCCCCAAAGAAAAACAAATAGAAGGAGCAGTATGTCTTTCATAAGAAGCTGTATCCATACTGCCTACAAAATGGTAAGGTATTCAGGTCCTTCTGTAATATTAAGGGTGCAGAACAGGAAAAACAAAGCCACAGCAGTTATATAGCTACATCAACCACATCAATATCTCAGGATAGTTATTTGCAGCCTGTATTCCAGCCAAATTCCAAGCAGATAGTTCCACTGGGCCTTTGTGAATTATATATATGCTTTGCACTGTCTGAATTCACCACTTAGCTCCTTCTGTTATCCTCATCTACTCTCTAGCATTTGTCATGCTTCACTGAAACAGCTTCACAAAAGCAAGTTAAGAGATTTGTATGTATGAGAGTGTTTTGATAGCAAAAGATTGATGAGCCTGACTTCTTATTTTGTAGATGTGTGGCAACCCTTCATTTCATTGGGTTTGCCACTGTTTCTCGGCTCTCCAGAGAACTTTGCTGAATATCTCATTAGATCTTCTTCTTCTCAGCAGAGCTACTTTCATTCAGTACAGACTGTGGAGTAAAATGTGCCTGTTGCAAGAGTGAGATATAGCAAATTGCTAAGGTGCAGCATGAATTGTGGATCTGAAAAGAAAAAGCCTGGTGAGGCAGCTGCCAAGAGAAAAAGACAAACTGCAGTTTGACCAGTAATCTACACCCCTCATCTTGACTGCTAGCCCTCTGCTCTTGGGACTGGCACAGAAGGCACCCTCTACAGTAACTCCTCTATCACCAGGTGAGAGTGCTGCCTCAAGTAGCAGAGCACCAGTGACAAAGTGGCTCCAACTATTTTCTGCACCAGCTTATCTTATTCACATTTCCGACTAGACATGACCTCAGTTACCATTTGGAAACTGATGAAATGACAGCTCACATGGCCACTTATTGTCATTAAATCCTGCTCAGTCCTTCCACAAGTTTTGCAAAGTGAGTCTGACATGGACATTTTTGCCAGTTCCCCATCTCTTTTCTGCTTCTGTGGCCAAAACAAATGCTTCTCCTTCTGATGCCTCCTAGTTGCATAAAGTCCAGCTCAGTTTTCAGTGTAGAGTAAACTCGTTCACTTGTGCAGAGGTGTGTTTTGCACCTTGATTTGATTTACTTTATCTTCTCTTTGCATGTTCTTTTTTTTAAATATCAAGAAGCCATGATAAGCTTAGGTTATGGCCTACTGCTCTGCTGGAATTATCTCAGGTTATTGTTACTGCTTAATCTAATTTGTGTAGTTTGGAATACATTGACCTTGTTGGCTGCAATTTCAGATAACTGGCTGTAGTTCCCAGCTGTGTGACAAATTCTCTTAGTGACCCCCATATCCTTTTGATTGCTATCTGAAATGTGCATAATAATAATTCTCTTATCTTTCCCATCAAACAGGTAACTGGTTCTGTGGTGGTTGCTGTACTCCTAGCAAGATGGGAGCCTTACTCTTATAACGTGTATTATAATGCAAATTGTTAGCCTTCTATGAGGTGGTTAAATGCAGCCAAAAAAATGGGTTGAACTTGTCTACAGTGCCTTTGAAAATAACTAATCTGGCTTGACCACTTGCTATGAAACTCAGACCAACTATATGCAGTCTCACTGAAGACCTCTAACCTGCAGAACCTCCCCGCTGGCAGGCACATGGAGACTATGTGCAAACAAGGAAACCTATCCAGGGAAGAGGGAATACAGTCATAAAGGTAGGTGTTTGGGAAGGTGGTAGGAATGGCAGCAGAACATAAATGTAATTAAAAAATAAGCATTCCTTTGCTCCCTTTGCAAGTACTCCTGGCAGTAGATTATCCAGCTTCTTACCCATCCCATTGGTGAAGGTGTCCCACTAGTAATGATTTTTTGTGTCTTGCCTCACTCATGCATCAAACCTTACTTGTGATGTGGATCAGCAGGGATTCATTCATTCCAGATTTGTTTGCAGGTTGGGCTCCATTCCCTCTGGATTTTTTATATGAATTGGCCTATAAATTCCCCCATCTCGGTCCTTCCTTTTGAAGTTGTATGCCTGTTTAGAAAGGAGTGCAAGATTCACAGAGAATACAAGAAGGCTTTCCAACTGTATCTCCCTTGGTAGGGTGGCAAGGGGATCAGAGAACACACTGGGGGAAAGAAAAAAAGGTGGGGGGGATAAACCTTACTAATGTCTGTCAAAGAACTCTTGGAGGTAGCTATATGTTCTTATGCTATGAAGAAGGTATGGATTTTGGACACGTACCTGTCTTCAGCATTGCCTATGGGCTGCCACCCATGGACTTCATCACTTGGTTTAGAGGGGTTTTTGGATTGCAAAAACCCTTAGTTCTAGCTTGGATTTTGTGACATTCTCCAGGAGCCTTATAATAATGTTTGGTGTCTAACTTGAAGGCACCCTTGCAGGACATTATTGATCCTTGGCCTGTAGTTTATTTTGAAATCGATTGTTTTGCTTACACCTTGTCATTTTTTTTCTTTGGGGTGTTGTTCCCTGATCCCATTTCATCCCCTGGTTAACTTTTGCATATACTATATTCTCCAGCACTGAGTGCTTTGAAATTAGAGGCCTCTGATTCCCTAGGTAAGATATTTAAAAGTTTTCTAGTCTGATAACAGTACCAGCAGCTGTATAGATGCTGTATATTACTGTTTTGGATGCTAATCAAAAATATCCTCTTCATTTTTTTCTTTAAAGATAACCATCTTCCTTATACCTGGTGGGAGATGTGAACTTGGCATAATGTTCACTACTCTGGGTTTTGTCCGTGTCCAGCCTAATAGATGGGTGTCACTGGGCTTTTCATAACAGGATGAACTGTCTGCTGGATGCCCCAGGCTTTATCTACATCAGTAAGAAGAATATTTAGTTTGTAGGGTTTTCATCTGTTGGCCACCTCTCAGTCGGTAATGCCTTGCCACTAGGTGGTAGTGCCGCTCAGACCTAAAGCCTGATGGTAACAGCCTTGGGCTGGGGATTTCCCAGAAGAAAAGTTAGGAATTTAAAAGTGTGAACTTTTTGTAGCTATAAACTGGTCTGACAAAGTCAAGTAATGTAATCCTGTCTTCTGGTTAGATCGACTGTGGAAATGAGTCCATGTACAAACCACTTAGAAAGTTTGTTTGGTAGACTGTAAATTATACACCACAATGCATTTGTATCTCATGCCTTTTTTGATCTGAGTGTACTCTTTTTAACACAGCACAAATATACTGTGTCTTGGAAAGATGTGGATATATTTTTCAGTTTTATGTTTTGAAAACTGTATGAAATTTTGCAGTGATATTTTGAAACTTCATATTGCATAACTACCAAACATGGTGGAAATGTCTGTGACTTTGTTTTCTCAAGTAACATAACTTAAGAGACAAATTATACAGAATATTACTTGGTCCCTCAGTTTTATTTTATGACTTGTTCTAAGTTATTAATATATCCAGGAACTACACTGGAAAGTATTCAAATACTTGTTTAGACAATCTAAATGAACTATCTGAAGTGAAGGGTGTTTTTTTCCTGTCTTTTCATTTTCCCAGCAGACTACTCCACAATAGTAGACTATTTCAGATTACATAAAATGGGAAAAATCTGCTTCTTTTGGGATGCTTTACTGACTTTGGGTGCATACCAGAGAGAGATTGTTCTAATGTATTCTGTGCTGAGAACCAGCTCTGAAAGCAGTCAGCAAAAGGGCATGTGAGAATGTGTCTTCTACATTTTTTCTAATTAATCTTGCAAGGGGAGATGACCACTTCACTTTGTTTAATATATGTTGGACATAAAGACATCTTCAGGCCTGAGGCAGTTTGTCAAGAAGCATCACTCTTCTTTTTCCCTTTCTGGGTGCTGCCAAGAATGTTTGACCATTCCCTTCTCCATCCACTCTGCATTCAGTCCACCCATGTAGTGCTCCATTATCTCTTTTTGCTAATACTGTATACAGTGAAACTTATTGTTTTAATCCACTCTGATATCCCAGTCTCAGAAGGAAGGATAACTAGCAAGATTTGAATTTATTTGGTCTGCTGAGCTCCAGTGCATTTCCTTCCTAGTAGAAGTTGCAAGCTGTCTGTTTAGCCACCTTCCTCCTCCCTCCGTGGTTCATTCTCCCCTCTGGTTTCAGCATTGTTTCCCCGCAGGCAGCTGCAGATCTCCATGAGCCAAAGACAGCCAGGGAGTCCTCTGAGGCAGCTAGCAATGCCACTCTAGCTCCATGCATATCTTTTGCCTATTGCAACTGAGGTCCCAAAGGGAAAGGCATTTCATGTTGTTCCCACAGTCTAGCAAAAATGCTGTCTCTCGACCAATTATTTTCTTCAGGGCTAGCCTCCTCCACTCTCTTTCTAAAGCCTTTTTCTTAGAATCAGGAATTGATCTGTTGACCTTAGTGCCTTCATCATGATCCTTTTATCTCCCTGTGATATTTTGTGCTACTTCAGCAGTGCAAAATAATCTTCAAAGTTGCTCAAAATGCTAGTGAAGAAAGGGATTGGTTATGTTAAGAGTATGGAAAATTTCTGACCTGGAGATTGAACTCTGTTTAGTTTACATGTTTGCTAGCATGTGAATCTAGATATCAGTATAGCTTGAGCTGTATCTTTCTACAGAATTTAGGTCTGAGAAGGATCCAGATTTTAGGGATGTTCAGACCTAGTGTTTTAGGTCAGCTCATGGGAGATACATGTGCCAGCTGTGAAATTTGGAACTTTGTATTCCAGTTTTTTTCCACAGTTTTGAACCTCTCTCTAAGAATAATAAAATTTAAGTGAAGGGATATACTGGAACAGAAATCATAATCAGATCTCTGTATTCAACTGTTTCTTTAGCTACCTTACTGGCAGGTAGATATATAACACACTCCATACATAATCCTTATGTTGACAGAAAGCTGCAACTTGCACAAATCCACTAAAACATACATTGTCTATTAATATGTTTCTAGCCAAATTTTGCACGTTCAGCCCTCTGGTCCTCACTGGAGTTATATGAGGGAGAACAATGTACCCAGAGACTCTGTACATCATTGTCTCAATCTTATTCTGAAATTCGAAAGGCAAAGGTAACTGATTATGTCAGCATTTTTTCTAAGTCATAATTCTTCCTGCTGTCTCCTTTAAAAAATATTCAAGACAAGGCTTCTTGTAAATTCTACTTCGTCATTTATCAAAGCATTGTCCATGCTATTCCACTATTTTAAAAGATGCAACCATAGTAAAACTAGTGATGAAAAAAGTTATGGGAAAAACCTCCAAGTTCATAAAGATTGTTTTGGGGTAAGTATCTTAAATTCAGAAAAATCTACAGTTTTTCTGATGGTATTTTAAAACAAGAATTATCTAGAAATATATCCGGCAAAAAAGACTTCTCAGAGATATGGGCGAAGTTTGAAATTCTAAACATTTGTCACTCTTCCATTCTCTTTTGCCTAGTTGTTATCTTTGCTGAGTTGCTCTGATCAATAGCTTTAACCTGTCATTAAACATATTTTGCATAGGAATCTCAAATAAGGGCATATGTCATCTGTCCTATTTACAAATTAAAAACAGGCTTAGAGAGCTGAACTGACTTTAGCAAAGTCACATAATAGGAAACAGAATCTAGGTTTTCTGACTGTAGAGTGTCCACAATTTGTACACCACAATATGTTGGGCTTTTTTTCCCCCAGGTTAGTAACCCTTGATTAGTGGTCTAAGCACTTCACTGTATCTTCACATTTATATTAGAAGAAATACATGATGAGGGAAAGTGACAATAGAAACAATGTCTATGATATATTTTAGTTTCATGTAGGATTCAATGGGTTAAGAAGAGACTACTTGATCTTGAAGAGAGAGGGACTATGTTTATCTTTCCTTTATTCTCTATCAGAATTTTCAAGGCCACACATACCACAGAGAGCTGCCAGGGTAACTACAACACAGACACATCTATCTTCACCTCCAGTGACCGAGCTCCATGGTTGAGAAGCATGGCAGCAGACTACACTGTCTCCTATTATGGTCTCTTCATCCTGATAATCTGGATCTGCTTGAGTAGTCTCTTTTCAGCATGTAATAACTGTGCAGTCTCAGCTTCTAGAGTAAACTTGCCTGGATTTTGTTACAATGGAGAGTGTACATTTGTGATATTTAGCAAAAGATGTCAGAGGATAGGGCTGAGGTGTACTTAAAACAAGCAAGCCAGCTCTACTAATAAATTAAGGCTCAGGGGTCCTTATGAGGTCAAAAGGTATTAGTGTATTTTCTCTTCAAATGAGAAATCAGAGCTCAATGCCAATGTAGACAGGAGTTTTGTAGCATAGCCCAAAGCAGAATCCTGATCTTTCCATGTTTAGATACATTTCTTAACATTTCTTTGTGCATTTAGAGGAACTTGAAAGGAGGTCCATTCATTCCCTTCCTCTGAGAAAATATCCCTCTGAGCAATCACTGGAGTAGATCATTTTATGCACCTAATCTGAAAAAAGAACCATTAGACATTCAAAAAAAAAAAAAAAGAAAAAGAAAAAGAAATAAAATAAAAAGCGACCACTATTCTTGCTATTATTGTTTCACAGACTGATGAACTTGTGGATCCAATTCAACATAACTTCCAGCACTGCCAACTAGAACAAAGAAATGGCAGCAATTCTTGGGTGTATTTTCTGTTCTCTGTGTGCAGTATTGTGTCTGGGATAAGGTTTTTCTTAGGACAATCATCCGCCCAGGACAGGAAAAGAACATTGGAGCAACTGTGATCTCAGTTAAAAAGCTACAAAGTTTAGTTTCAATCTGCTATATTTAAAAATTCACTTGGCTTGCCCTCCTCCCATCACCAGTTAAATTTTTTTTTTTCCAAAATATGAAGGAATTTTGTTTGAATATGAAATCATCTTTAGCATAATAGAAGATGATCTTTGCAGGATGAGTAACTGACTTCCTATGGACAAGGAGCAATTGTTATAGGAGTAGAAGCAATGCTAGTGACAGCAGACAATAAGCCTTATGTGCTTTAGGCTTTCCTATTTGCCAGAAACAGCCAGCATTGGAAGTAAGAACACGGTTTGTTTTTTGTGTCTGGTCAATTCTTTTCCTTTCAACAGAGTGCTAAGAAGAAACTAATTAAGAGGCTATCTTTTTCTGCAGACCTTTCTGAGATAAAGTTCTCATTATTGTGAGTGAGAATAAGGAAATACCCTGCCCTAATGCAATGACACCAATATGTACATGCTGTCACCATAGGAAGATGAAAAGGGAAGAAATCAAGATTTTCTTTTAGAATTTTTTCTGCAAAGAGGGCAAAATTTGAGGTGTGCCAATTATTACTGTTTTAATCCTGTCTGGTGTTAGCAATTTGCTCAGTACCTGACAGAATATATGGAAGAAAAAGCAAATCTCTCAGCTGCAAAGAACTTGATTTGAATAACATACTTTGAACTCTTCTTGTGAATATCTTGGAAAGAATGGTTGTTGACTTGGCAAAGAGGAAGGTGATTTTTTTGATTAAATTGGAAGGGAGAAGATGCATACAGAGAAGGGTAGAGAAAGAAAATAAACAGGCCTTAAATGGTGTCATTTGGAGTTGGAGTAGTCCAAGACAGGTTAATGGACCCAAGAAGGAGGCAGAATTTGGGGGGAAAATGGCTCAGCATGAGTTGTCAAAGTCAGTGCTGACAACATTTGTTGTTATCCCTAATGGAATGATTATAAATTAATTTTAAAAAAGGATGTGATTGGTCTGAAGGAGTGGCTGAGTAAGTGATTTTTAGTTCCTGTTTTACTGAGTCTGGAAGTCAGCAGAAAGTATGACCAAACAATAGGGTTTAGACTAATAAATGGAAATGACTCCAGCATGGATCTGTCTTTAGGTGTCTGAACAGGGAGGAACAACTGGGAGATTTGTAACAAAAAGCCTTAGTGGATCCAAAACAGCCAAAAAGTCAAGATCTAACTGTAGTGTTGTCAATGTTCATCAAATTTTTTAATTGTGGAAATTAGAATAAAAATAGTAATTGCTTTTGAATAAGCATCTTGATGTAGGTTAATCATTCTGGTAGGAACAGTACCCTCATATCTCTGAACTTACTTAGTCCAGAGGAAAGGATCATTGTTTTGTGACAGGAACAGCTTCTTCATATATATATATACATATACATACATACATACGTGTGTGTGTGTGTGTGTGTGTGTGTGTATATTTTAGTCCCAGGGTCATCAGAGGGTCTTTAGATGATTGCCACAATCTTTCCCTTATCAGGTTATACAGGAACATAATTACAATTTCTCATAGAATTACAGAATAACGTCGGTTGGAAAGGACCCCTGGGTGTTATCTAGTCTACTCCCCCAGGCAGAGCAGGGCCAGCTGAGTTCACACTCCAGAATAGGGTGCTTCTTTTCCTTGCTACAAGCTACGCTTCCTTTAAAGAATGCATTGAGCATGCAAAAGAACAACCAGGTAAAAATGTTTTTGTCAGCTAGTACTTCTGTGTCTGTGTGCTATGCCATCACTTTGCTCAGTGAGTAGGTATGACATACAGAAGCCAAGATTTATTTTCAAGATGTTAAATGAGATCTCTTCCTGAACTGAATCAGAACATACTAGTGTGTCCTGTAAATGTTCAGTCATTGCCATATCCGCACAGTAGTCTAATCCAAGCTTTAAAAAAAAGCTTGAGATTGTCTAAACAATCACCTTGGAGATTTTGTTGTGTGGTTTCATGCATACTTAGATCACTTCTTTTCTCTCTCTCTCTTTCTGCAGTCACAAGAGCTAAAAACTGTGACAATGAAAGATTATTCTTTACAGTTTTTTGATCCAGGACATGAGACCTTAAGAAATCACCTATGTCATGGGACTGATGATGAAACATAGGAAGCTCACGAGAACTGTAGTGACAGCTTTTGCAAATCACTGCCTATCCACTGATAGAATAAGGCCGGCAGGACAGTTTAAGACTGTTGAGCAATTAGATATGTTTGGTCGCTACTGGTCTGATATGGATTAACTGTGACTTTTAGATGAAATGACCAATGTTCATTTTTAATCTTACTGCCTACTGTCTCCAAGTTGTGGTGTTTGGACTCCCATTATGCCAAGAGCTGTATACATATTCAACATGATATGCCATAGAAACATAACAGAAAAAGGATTGGGGGGTAAGGAAACTCTTATTCCATGCATCTAGTTACAAAACAGAAGTGTACAGGTAAAGATTCAGATCCCAAAGTTCCTGAAAATATGCATGGAACAATTTTTATTAACTTCAATGAGTCATGAATCAAGTCTTAACTAATTCATTCAGGATCAAAAGGGGGAAGTCTGAGGTAGTCTGAAAACTGAATTTTTTATGCTTGGTCTATGTCTTTAAGTGGTGACCTGCTGTGTTCTCTAGTCCTGTCCTCCTGTATATCTTTGTATACAGAAGGAAAAATTAATTCAGGAAAACACCTCTCAACAGACTGATTTAGAATTTCAAATGATACATTCACCAGTCTTTGGAAGTTTCTCATAATTTTCCCTGTATACTACTGAAGGTTGCCATCGGGTACCCATTCACTTAACATAATTATAAGCTTCTTACTTCATTTTTGGAACTCCATAGTCACAATAGTAGCTTGTTGAAAGCACCACCTTTCGTGCTTTTTGTGCTTCAAAGTTCAGATTGGGTCACTGAAGCGACTTGATCAAATCCATAAAGAACTATGTGTGAAAAGTGCATAGCCTTTCTGCCTTCAAGCTGAAATTCATTCTGTGGCTGTAAATCAAGTGCAGATAATAGATTAAGAGACATCATCTGTAGTTGGAGATGTTGGTCAGCCAAGTGGAGTGGCCGAGAACGTCTCCTCAAGCCGCATGAAAGCACTGTGGTGATGCAGATCTGAGGCTTGCAAACCTCACTGAGATGGTGTCTCAGAAGGCATTTGCATTTGAAACTTTTCTTTGAGTGGGGTACAATGACTGGTTTCCTGACATCTCTTTCAGGAGGCTCAGAGAGCCTCAACATGCTTTTTCATCTCTTCCTTGGAGACTAGTGACATGGGGTATTCAGACTGGGCTGTATTAACAATGCAGCCTCATGTAATCTGAGAACGGTAATGGAGAAGTTAGTTGCTAACTTTCCTTGACAGATCCCCAAGCAAAGGCAGAGCACGACATAGCCCTAAGCATCTCTATGCCATTTAAATAGGAAACAGGCATTCAAATGTGTGAATGGACGTAAATGAGCAATACAATATAGACATCATTTTCTGACTTGGGATCTGGGCCAGACAGGCAGAAAGAACAAGGCATTGAACTCACAGCACATGGCGTGTTTCCATCTGAAATATACTGACTGCTTTGGGGATGGGTGTACTGAATTACACACCACTTTTTCCTCCTGATGACTGTGGAGGATATCATCAGTTGTCAGTGCATTATGCTAGATCAGACCTCTCTATTTCATTTAGCCTTCCTTCAAGTTAAGCTGAATCAAGTTCAAAAAATCTTCTCAGTTTCCTTTACCTTAAAGCAATCCTTTCAGGATATTAAGAAAAAAAAAACCAAAACCCCCAAATCTCTGAATTCTCAGGCTCCTAAAAAAACCAAATCTCTGAATTCTCAGGCTCCTAAACCATAAAATTAATATTAAAATCTTGAAAACTACTTGTCATGATGATATTTTTCTTATTATTCATTCTGGAATACAGAAAGTGGACTAGACAGCAGTTACTAACTTCAGACTACAGTGATCTGTGGGATCATGATATGCTCTGTGCAGCAATAGTGCCTAACTCCAACTTGGCTTAATAAAAGTTTGTGGGAGTACATGAGAATTTTGGGGAATAAGAGTGGCCTACTGATCAAAAATGTAGGACAAGCTCATTGAACAACCCTGTCTCCCATCTGGTTGTTTTTCCTTTGTGGTAGTAGCCTGGCACTGTGGCATTAAAAGCTAAATTAATACATTTAGCTGAAAATAAATACATTTCATACCAAAATATATATTAAGTTTTGCAGAGCATTTGGGACAGAGTCTCAGCTGATCTTAATTAGCATAGTTTGATGGACTCACGCTGGCTTACAATGCTGAGGATTTGCTCTTGGTTTGCGTGGTAAATCTATTTCCAAGGCATCTGGCAATGTCCTAGTCACTGTGGCTTTGGAGTGAGAGAGTTAACAAGGTAGTGATGCTTGGGAAAAGTTTTTTTTGTCATCTACCCATCAGGATGCAAATGTAGAGCATATGAAGCTGAGGATATAAGGCCACATCCAAGGCTACCCATTGATTTTACAAGGTTGATCAGGGCCTCAGTGACCTTTCTGAGTGACAGGCTGGAAGTAGTCTTTGATGTAGTCTTTGGAAGAAAGTGCTGACAAGACCAGGAGCTAATGGGGAGGAGTCTTGAGAAAAAGGTTTACCTAGGGACTAGGTGAGGGAGGAAACAGGAATAGAGGCCTGACTAGAGGACAGAAGCTCTAGCAGTGAGCCATTTCCAACAGTCAGAGGCATGGGTTGTGTCTACAGATACAAAAGCAAGAGACCTGGCTGAACACTGCAATATTTTTGTTTCTCAGCAGCGTTGGTTATATATAGAGAGTACCTCTGGCAGACACCATGGTTTGTGGCTGCTTAGCAGAAGAGAACTATAGAGCATGCTGAGCTGTGTTTGAGCTCATGAAAAGGTTAGAAAGACTATCCCACAGATATTTTCTTTCCAGTACCTGTATGTGTAATAGCTGTCTTAAGCAGTTATTTAGGCATTTACACCGAGCTTATCACTGTAATATCTCAGTTAAAGCTTGGTGAGGATTGTTTTTTGTAAATGTTCCCATTAAAACAAACAATGTTCCCAACTCAACAATCATTAACTTTTTGCATCAAAGATCTTCAGAACATTTTTCCCTGTAAAGGTTAGCCTAGAATTTGATGGTGAAGACTTTTGGCCACCACATGGGAGAAGCAGGGCAGAACACCTTACTTACCATGCTTCAGATGTGTTCAGTAACTTTTGGTTTTCTGGCAGCAACCATCTCTAAAAACCCAAGAAGTGCTCAAGGGCTATAGCGGTAAATTAAACACCATGATCTTTCAGTCTCCAGCTTTTTCTTCTACTGATATCAGTCTGCAAAAGTTGGAGTAGTGGTAGTTTTTAGTGGTAAAACTCTCTGAAACTGAGCTGGTAACTAACTGTTTCAGAACAATTATAAACCTAGCCCGGAAGTGAAGATCTGATGGCCTGCTACCAAAACATACTATCTCATCCATCTCTTGTTTTCTCCTTGCAGTAATAATTATTTCAAAAGAATCTGAGATTAAACCTCAAGTATCTCATCACTATGTATAAATGTCAGAGTCGTTTAGAATGTTAGCTTCTTTGCTAGGAACTATGAGTATCTCTCTCTTCCTACCTTTCTCCCTCTCTAAAATAACTTTCTCTTTCTGATGTCATTCCTGATAATCTTTCCTATCATGCCTATTAACTTTAAATATCTTAACTGCACACTAGACAAATATTGTCCTTCAGTGAAAGTCCCTAAAGGAAGTTGCAGGCATTTTGCATTTACTGTGGTTATTTCAAATATTGAAAAACAGAGAGAAGAAGCAAAAGGCAACTCATGGGTCTTTTTAAAGAAACTTAATACTTGCAGAACTTATCCAACATTCTTTTGCTCTTTTCAGTTCATGCAGACATCTCTTGTTTATGGACCAGTGTTAAATACATTCTGGCATAATAAAACTATGTACATTTAATATTGCTAATAACACTCACTGCTTTGGCATTGAATTGTACTCTGAAGAGGGGAAATACACTCTAGTTTCAAAGTGCAAAAGTTAAACGATTTGGATTCAAGTAGCTATAAGCTTTCATCCCGGATTTGCACTGAATCTTTGAGTTGAACCCTTACATGAATGTGGTTGAGATTATATCTCTCCTTATGAGATGTATGAATTTTGGATTCCAGTGGAAATGTTCTGTGTTCTAGCAAAGGATTTTGTGCGGAACTGCAGAGCTCTTTGACTGACTTCCTTTCTTCCCCTCTCTCTAAAGGTGGTCTCTCTACCTTCAGGTCAGAAGCATAAATTTAGAGTTATCTGTGGGGCAACAGATGATAGATGAAGTCCTTCATAGAAAAATCCTAAGAACAAAAAGAATCTTGTCTGGCCCTTTTTTAATATATTTTATTTCCCGCAAGCTGAATAGAACTGAAAGCTTCAAATGAATTCTCTGGATATTTGAAAGCAGAAATCAGTGACTCAGAAAATGTGTTCTATTGCTGGCATTTCACAAGCCACTGTTAAGACTTTGGACAATGGATTTGTCTTTTCTGTGCCCAGTCTCCTCCTTTACTGAAAAGAAAAAAAAAAAAATTGAAAAGATGATTCTGATGTTTTCTCAGTGGGTGTTACGATATCTTGCTCACTATCCTACGGCTGCCCTTTGGAATTCAGGAATGCATATTGTGAGAGATTTCCAGGTAGACATCTGATTTTCTTGGACTTCAGATTTGGTTAAAAATTATCCAGATCTCACTTGCAAAATTGATGAGTGGCACAAAATCAAGTGAATGAAATGAAATCTGCTTGTAAATGTTGATATAGCATGCCAGATCTGTATGTATGAGAAAGATCATGTCACCCTACAGCAGTAAACCCTCTCAGCGACATGAACCTCTTACTGACATCAGTATTTACTTGTTTAGTTCAAGTTTTAAAGGTTTGTGCTTTTTGATCTGACAGTCCTGAGATCTTATTGTCCCATGTAAGTTCAGTGGGAAATATTGTAGTGGCCCTGATTTTTGAAGTTTTACACAGCTAACAGATGAATCTGAGAGCTTTTGGCTCCAATATGTATCTTGCATTACTTAATATATTCGTTTATCATGTTTCAATTGTTAAGCTTTCAGGGAAGATTATGGTGTTGAATTCCTGAGAAAAATCTAATATTCTTCCATTTGCAGCTAATTCTGTTGAACATGAATCAAAAAGAATATAGCTGGGATAACACTGGGTTAAGTTATTTAGAGATGGTTGTTTTTTGTAGCTTAAAAACTAACCCCAAAATACCGAACAATCCAAAAACTGTATTAAAAGCTGGATATCAGAAGCCTGGCATTAATTACAAATTCCAGCCCTAATGTCAGTTGCGTAACAATAATATTTTTCTTTCTTTTGAGTTAGATTTGCAAAAAGGAAAAAGACAAGCCTACAACTCAAAATCTTCATAACTTCTCTAATTCCTTTTTTTGGTCAGATCACTTGTGTACAGTTTTCACTGGCTAGAATATTTTAATGTTTATGAACTAAATCTTGCAACTGTTCTTCAGGAAAAATGGGAATTTCACCTATATTTAGATTATGTCCCTTTGGGTTTTTATCTCTCTCTTCTCTTTTCTCTCTCCTCTCCTCTCCTCTCCCTGTTTTCTTCTGAATTTCCTTAGTATTTTTTGTAGGAATGACAACTTTGACTAGGATAGAAAAAGCAGGGTGGAGTTAAACCATGTGTACTGACAAAGTTGATTAATCAGACCTCTCAATAAACCATCAGTTTTTTTGTGTACTGATGTATTCTTGGTGACTAAAACTTGTTTGATTTAGAAATGAAGGTCTGTAAATTCCTGAATTCCTAGGCATGAATCAGTATTTCTGGGTATGAGGTAGGTGCCCACAGTGATACAGAATGTTTCAGAGTCTGGCTTAGGACTCTGGCACTTGACAAAGGTCTGTTCTTTAACTATGAGATGAGTCAACAAAAATTGATTTCCAGCTCTTCAGAAGAGCTATGTTCAGATTTTAGAATTTGTATACATAGATATTTATAAATACTGCATTCCTGTAAGAGGGACCTCTGAGAAGTGTCATAGGCTCTTTGCCCATACAACATCCCTGGATATTGAGAGAGTATACTGATAACTGTCATTCAGAAATCTTTCTTACTTAAAACATGGTAGTGGAAAATTGCTGCTTTGGGAATTCTAGCAAAGGTGAAAGAGACCAGTCCAAAAAGCCAGGAGACTGAACTCCACAGATTCACAGATTTATTAGATGACAGTGTAAACTTTCCTGCCAGTGTACTTCAGACCAAAAATGAAGGGGAGATTTCTCAAGTGGAGGAGAGAGGTTGGCTCTGGGAGTGTTTCTTCTGGATGTTGGCTACCAAGGCTGTGAACAGGGGCTTGACCCATCCCTTGCGTAACTCCGCATGCCCTAGCAACTTAGGCTGTCTCTTGCTAGTGCAAGCTGTGATAATGGCTTTCCTCATGTGGAACCATGTTTACAGAAACCAGACTGAATGGGTCTTACACAAACCATCATTATTGCCTCTTAGCAAAGCAAGGGACTACAAGCCACTGCTCTCTATTTTCATAACTTTGAGGTAATTAGTGCCTGGCATTTGTAATGGAAAAAAAGTGCATAACATCAGAGTTTCTAATATGACACTGTTTTCAATATATGTTTAATTTTTCAAAGAACATAAAGGCAGCTACATCAAACTGCCAAGGAGCCTTTTTTAATTAAAGCCTTTGTCTTTACAAGTACTTTTTTCTTTTCTTCTTAAGACATGCAACTGGTTTGAGCCATAAAGAGAAAGATAAAAGGAACCCCAAAGGCTGTTTATACATAACCTTTAAAACTGCCACTACTTATTTTGCAGGAAGGATTATTTTGTCTGGTTGCTATTGGAGCAAGTTATAGAGCAGCCTGACATAACTCAAAGTTGCTTTGCAGTGCTACAGAGGCAGATAGTGACTGGAAAGATGCCTTACCTAGTACTGGGAGGTTTCACCTCACACTGTAGATCCAACATCCAGACTTCTTGCACTTCTCTGCCAGACGTGACATTCTTATATCCTACTGTCATTCAGCTGCTTATGATCCATGCTTTGGATTACTTGGTTCAGCCAGATTTGGAGGAAAATATGTAAGTGGTTTACAGCCAGTTCCCCTCAGCTATGTTGAAGCGTCCTCCACTATAGCTTAATACTTGAAATGTGTGTGGTTGTGCATCATTGCTATAATGTACTTTTTGTAGGAGGAAGAGATTTGAACTACAGGACATTGTATTTATCCTCAGAGATTGGGCATAGCTGTGAAAAGGTGGCTCTGAATCTATGGCATAAATCTCCCAGACCTCTTAGCCCAGGGTTTTACCTAGGAAGCTTGGGATCAGGATCCACGTCATTTAGTTGGCAGGACAGTGCTTGAATAGAGAGTTTCCAGTGTGTTTCACTGAGGTCATTTAAAAACCCTGGCATTGCAGCTTTTTTGATCAGCCTTGAATTGGCTATCAATGGCACATGGTTCTGTGTTTCACTGTAGATGCTATTTGATCTCTTGATGCTAGGAATGCTGGTCTAACAGCCACATAACTTTGGATAAACTGATCCAAATGGTGAAGTACTTATTCAGGCAAAGTTCACTGTTTGTTTTCCTGAGATAAAGTCTAAATAAAAATGAAAGCAGGACTTTAGGAACTGGCCCCTTAAAAGCTGGAAGACAAGAGTTTGGAGACAACTAAAGGAAGGTCATATCATAAGAGTCCAATACAGACAGCACTAATTTTTTATCTTTATTTTTATATTTTCTTATATATTATCTACAAGCACAAGCTTTCATATTTTTTTATGTAAAAATGCATACAGATCGTTATATATATAAAAAACAAATAGCCTTGTAGCAAACCGCCAGATGCAACTATCCCCAGGTTTGGGGACAACTTGTCTGGATCCAAGTGCAAACTTAATGGCTGACCCTCACTTCCATCATTAGTTGCACTGAATGCCCAGATATGAAGATTCTTAAAGTTCTAGGGAAGTTTTGGTTCCTGATCCAGGTCTTGCAGCATGGGCGTCACTAACTCTTCATCAATTGAAGATAAATATTTAAAAACTTCATAAATGGCAATCAACTTGTTGTAGGAAACAAGTGTCCATCTCACCTTTCTTCCCCCTTTTTGTTTCTTTTTGTTCTCAACCTTTCCCCACAGAAATGAAAAGGGTGAAAGAGAGGAATTTAATGCTAGTGTCATATATGTACATTTAAATAGCAGTAGTAGAAACAGAATTTAAACTGTTCATGTCTGCTGTGAAAAGGCTACTGAATTTGGGTTCATGTTGCATTTGACCTTTTCAATGCTTCAGCACATTTTGGCTCAATTTGCACATTGTAGAAATAGGACATTTTTATAGCATAGCTGATAATATGTTGCAACATTGTGAGCAACAGTAAATCAGATTGCATTTAATACTATGTAGTATGAATCAACAGACTATAATATTCTATATTATAACTGGCTTGACAAGCAGCCCATTACACAGAGGAAAAAAAAAAAAAGAGCAATTAAGTAAAGAAATCTGTGTTTGTGTGGGAGGAAGGGTCACAAAATAGAAGTCTCCTTTTTGAATGAATGTTTATCATATTCGGCAGTTTCCAAATTCAGTCTCTGCAAAGGAATGTTACTATTTTTATTAGAGGTTCTTTATGTAATAAGTTGTGTTTGCACAGTGGAACATTTTCTTTCACCAGGATTTTATGACTTCCCCACACCAGAAGTGTAAGCAAAGATGTAAATTACTGAGATTCTTTTGGAAAATATTAGGGCCATAACTTAGCTTCTCTTTCCTTTCAGCTCTCCCAGTATGAATATGATTAATTTATTTTCTGTTGTAATTCATATATTACCTTTTTGTATTTTAAATGCAGCTCTACTCTGAAACCCAAGACAGGCTTTTAGAGAAAAAAAAACAGTTCATACTGTCCCAGAGAGGGATAAATCAGTTGCTTAGAATACTGACGTAATGACTTCCCTCGTCAACTATGCTGCCATGGGATTTACAGGTAAAGATTTTGTTTGTTTCAGATTTGTGCAACATCACTGATTTTAAAGATAACAGAATGACTTAGTGCCTGAACAAATGCTCACTCTCACTCCTGATATTATAATATACATGACTGCAAGTTCAGACCTTCAGCTAATAACTATTGGCACACAAATAGACACTAGCTCATTCTCTTACACTTATATTGCTCCTGCATTACTAACAGGACTAAAAAGGCAAAATCTGACTTTTTACAGACGTTAGAGATGACCAATAGTTCGGAAACAGATGTGTCAAAGAGATGGTGACATTTCATCTGTTGCCAGAATCTCCTGCCCAGAACGACACAGTGAAGTTTCCACTGCAGTGTCTGTAGCTGATGTACAGCAGCATGCCTGAATATGGGTGGCAAAATATAGACACTGATTCCAAAAGAGTGAATGAATTTTCACTATCTGGACTGCGGTAAATAGAGAAAATAAATAACAGCCCAAATAAAATGTACATTTGAAAGTGATGTCCTTTAAGCTGATTGGGTTAGAAATGTGGGTGAAAGAATGTTTTAAAGAAATTTACTTTGGTGAAGTACCGTTAAGTCAATCCTGTTGAAAAGGCCTAACTTAGGACTTTTCTCTGTTCACAGGGATATACAGGCTTGATTATCCAGTCTGTTCCACCATTTATGTGGCTTACTATAACTGTATATAGTTATACAACAATACCCAATCAAATATCCTCACTCTCCTACATCTGTGGCAAATTGTGTTTGATAGAATTTTGGCATTCTTTCCTCACAGAGGCAAATAACCATACAAAGTGCAAAGCAGTGGAGAATAGTTGTAAGTGGTTTGCTATGAGAGGGCTGCTCTTCAAAGGAGAATATCACTAATATTCCCATTTGTCATCCCACCCTTTGGCTATGGTTCTACATGATGCCAAACTGAGATGCCTAAAGGGTTGCAACATAACTGGTAAGAAACATAACCTGAAAGTCTCCCCAATCCTAGTTCTTTATCTCTTGCTTCTTCTGGAAGGCCTCAATACTACAGTCAACAAGCCAAGTAGACAGGAGGGAAAACCTGACAGCTGGCTTAAACAGGAGGCACAAGGGAAGAAGAGGAGAAAAAACTGGATGCTTTGTATCCCAGGTACCAAAACCTGAAAAAATGCACTTTCACTTGAATGTGCCAAATAAACTTACAAAACCCTCTGCTGGTTTAAACCACAGACTGCTTCAAACAACATCTGGAAGTTTAAACAGCTGGACGTTATGGCCTTTTGATACAGTAAAGGCCATTTATGTCTGATTTACATTTGGGACTTTAAATACTTGCCTTTCCCATGGTTTCAGTTCTTTTTCAGTAGAAGACAGAGTAGGAGGAACTACTTGAATTGAAGTAAGACCAAAAGCAAAAATGTAAACAAAAGCTATAAACTACTCACTCATAACTAAATCAATAGTAATATGGTCATCTTTCTAGTTTGATTTCCCAGCACATACAGTCCAATTCCCCTAAGTACAGTACTGCACTTTGAGGGGAAAATGTTGAAATGCCACTGGACCAGCTGATTATTTCTTAATGAGTTCTGCAGTTTCAGAGGATACGGAAAAGCAACTGAACTTCAGACCTGTTGAAATATGTGTCCTGCTGGCTAAACACACTTGAGGATCTGAAAAAGACCTTTCCTATATTTTTTTGCATACCTTGCATACATTGGCACTCATAGATTTGACAAAATAACATGAGCAAGGACAGTTTGGAGTAAAAGCACACAATGCGGCAATTTAGAGCTGGTGAAAAGTGTCAGATGAACCTTCTGGTACAACACAGCAGCCTCTAAGTGTATTCAGTCCTTGAGAATATCAGTTGTGATGGTAGTTGCTGGACTGAGAACTGAGTCTTACTCCTCAATGGCTACTGTGTAGCTGGCTGGCTGGAAATGATGTTTAGGCACTACTAACTTGGAGGGAATTGGAGCCAGCATTGTAGAAGCAGAAGATGTTCTGTCAGTACCAATCCCCACAATCATCTAGTCCTTTGGAGTTTTTTTTTGTTTTGTTTTGTTTTTAATGTTAGCCAGAAGCAGTGTGGCTAAATACATTTTGAAACAGGAAAAAAGTCTGACCCATGTTACTCAAAAAGTTCAGTGGTGTGGTTTGTCTTTTCTATTTTTTTAATAGCAAAGCATTGACCATCCTTTATTAAAATGTGCTCTGCTTGCTTCCTCCCTGCCCCAAGCTAATATGCTTCTATAATGCTTCTCTGGCTTAATACAGCTCTTTTTAGCTGCTGATTTTGGTAAGCATCTTGTTAATAGCCTGCTTGACATGGGTGGTGGAGCTTCGTCTCCGAGTCTTGCCCTGCACCATCTTTCGACGCCGTACCTCACGACACAGCTCATAGAAGGCCTCCATAATGTTGCCTTCTCCTGTGCAAGCAGAGCACTCATAAAATGCACATGCTAGTTCTGTGGCCAGCTTTTCACCTTCCTCTGTGCTGACCTGCCTGGAGTGATCCAGATCTGCTTTGTTGCCCACCAGGATCAGAGTGACGTTCTTGGGTTTTTTAACTTCATCCAACAAGTTCTTAAGTGGCAGCATTTCCTCAAAGCTGCCTCTGTCCGTGATGTCGTAGACCAGCACAAAGCCTTCACCCCACCGGACATGTCCTTCTTTCTGAATGGCATCCTCCTGTTTTGAAAAGACAGACACCAGCCTTTAGAATTCAGTTTTTGGAAAAAGACAACAGCCCTTCAGATAGATGTTGGCCCCCAAAGCCTGCAAAGCCATGTCCATCTCCTTGACTTTGTACTCCACACACATCACCTTTTTTATTGTGTGGCACTCTGCCAAGGTGTCAAGGGCTACCTGTGGGCATGGTGGTAGCAGGCAATCAGAACTGGGTCTCTGTTAAACAATATCCAGCATGTGGACTGCGTAGGACTGTTCAGTGTGAGTACCTGCCACATTTTCAAAGCAAGGAGGGCTGGCTGAGACAAAACTGCTCTAAACTTTGGTGGGCATCATTTACTAGGTGACATTTATGTGGGCACATGTGTAGGTCACCCAAGCCTCTGGCTGTTGAGCTTCATCAATTGACTGTATAAATAGACTGTGACTTTGTGCATAATAATAACATGTGTTGGACTGGCCCAGAATCAAGGAATGAGAACAAAATTATTTTAATGCTAGTGTAAATTCTGCCTTTGTTTGTTCTTCCTGTGTTTTAAAACTTTGAATGGGGTTCCTTACAGAAGGGTCTGGATCCATCACAGTGGGTCTGGCAGCAAGCTGATGGTGGGGACGAGGGCGACTCTGCTCATAAGCAAATCTCAGTCTCCAGAAGTGGGGTATGCCTGCCACCCATTACACAGCTACCACTGCACTCCCCTTCTCTACTGTCTGTCCCAGTCAAGGTATTGGATATTAATACATATAGCCACACACCTGACCAGCTGTGTCTAGTATCTCCATGGAAACCACTTCATCATCAATGGTAGCTTGGTGACGATATGTAGACTCTAAAATAAGAACACATTTTGCAAAACTTATTAAAAGAATGTGATTTTTCCTATCTTCCTTATGGCCACTCCAGCACAAGACACGTGATATGATATATAGCTTCACTAAATTTCACTTGTTGGAGCTCTTCCAGCCATTCTGGAGCACACTCAAGTCCTGCTTTCTACAAATGAGAGTCTTTTACCTCTTCCCATATGACAGTGGAACTCTTTCTTTCAAATGTTTTGTATCTACAGCAGGCTGTACCTGTGGACACTGTACTCTGCACCCCCAAAAAAGATAATCTCCTGCAGTAAAGAGATCTGCAAGGCTGCAGGCAATATTTCATGTTCACTCATAGGAATATGAAAATTCACTCAAAAGCTGCTGCTCTCAAAGTATCCAGATCAAAAGCTTGTCACTGCTTAGCTCGAAATATGACAAGACCAAAACTGGTATGGTTGCAGATCAGGGACCTATTCAGGCTAACCACTAAGCACAGGCCTTATACTGTGATAAAATTACAGAACAGTTAGCTATTTTAGGAATGTCTCTTTGAAACATGCTGAAATCATCACATTCCCCTCTCCTAGCAAGGGCTCAGGCACTGGTTTCCCTGTTCATGATTTATAAGAATTGCCAGTGGGCATTAAGCATTCACACTATGCTACAGGAAAAAGGAACCTGTTTACTGTGTCTCAGGTTCTGGAGCCAGGCAACTAATCAGAAACCTAATGCCAAAAGGACTTGTTTTATCTTAATGAGCTGGTATGTTAAGTTTGATAGCATTTGACCTAAAACTTGGAAAATCATCTGTGCTAACATTCAGATTTATTACTGTTGCTAGCTTGCAGATATCCTATATCAAAAGGCAAATGCATATGTTGTAAAACTGTGGGCAGTGACTATGAATGCTTTGCATTGTCAGAGATGCAGTTCTTTTATTTGGTGCAAATCTCCTCAATGGAAACGAAGGATAAGTTAAAGGAAGCACATTTCTTGAATCAGAACTTCTGAAAGGGTGTATATTTTGTTGAATGTCTTTTTTTTTAATCTACTTAAGAATGTCACCTCTTTATAATCATGAATGTTTGAATGATGTGTTATGAACACTTACATCCCAAAACAAAACTGTCATTTCCCTCCTGTGCCACCCTAATTGCTTTAAGTAGTACAGCTGCATCTAGCAGGGACAAATGGTCAATTTAATTAGGCAGATGGCAACCAGTCTTGCTGCAGGGTTTCAGGCAATCAAGGCCAGATTTGTGTAGGCAGTAAGGTCCCCTTCTGTTTAGTGCAGCAAGGTTGCTGAAGGAGTTGTATTCCTACCTTTATGATCCTGAGGATATACCTACAGAATAGAGTAAGAGAAGTTTAAGTTTCTCATTATGTTTTCTTCCTCCCTCCCTCCTGCATGTCCTCCTAGCTGCAATGATTCCCTCAGGGGAGTGCAGAAAAGCAGAAGCCCTAGCTTGGTGCGGAAGCTGCAATGATGCCTCCTTAGCAAGTAATTTCAGTAGCTAAAATGCTGAGTGCTAGGCTGGGGCTCCCTGTGCAGCACTCCATGTCTAAGGTCACTTAGGAATTTATGCCTCATTTCTTTAGGGCAGAGTGGTGTGAAGAAGGGACAGTTCTTTGAGTGAATAATGTGATATCGGCTCCTTAGTCATTTAGGCCTTGTAATGCTTATATGCCTTCAGCCATCTGGCCCAGCTAGACAAGTAGCTGTTGAGAATGAGTCTGCCCAATTTGAGGAACTGCTTATCCGTCCATACTTGCAGTGTATCTATGAAATGTGTTTAAGGATGCGGAGTGTGGTAGGCTGTTCTCCGTGAAACTGGAGAATAAATCTCAAGGAATAGACTCACGCCTGCTGCAGAAAAGCAGCATGATTCTTAAAGGCAGCTGAGTTCTCAAAAAAGGATTTTGCACTGTAAATATAACTCACTTTGGCTGCCCACCTTAGGGTGGAATTTGGTCCTGGATGAGTAGCACTGATTTGGGTCAGATTACTGTAAACATATCTTAGTGAAAGTGTGTCTGTTCCTGTGCTTTGGAATGTGCTGTAGCTGGGTAAATTTTAATGAGGAGTGCAAAAACAGCTGGATTTCTAAAGCATTCCTGGTGTAATTGCAGGTATGGGTTCTTCTTTAAGGGAACACAAATATCCTAAGAATCTGGTGATCTAGTGAGTTACAGGCCCTGAAGTCTTGAATTCCAGTTAGGTGATGTTGAATGCCCTAAAGCCTTAACATCCCAGAGCACCTTACGTATGCATTGCCTTGCTTTGGCATTTGTTAGTATCATTTTCCCTGTGCCCCATTGTATTTTGAGACGTTCAACCAGAGAGAAATTAGGTGACTTTAGATACCTGCTGGATCCCTGACTGAAACCATCTACAGTGCAGGTGTCTGTCTCCGCTAAGTACCCTTGACTCCTATTAGAGCTGATGAAGTAAAATAGGTGTTGGGTATGGTTTGTCTGATCTCTTTTCCAGGGATGAATCACACCTCAGAAGCAGTTAGAAGTCTAAAATTGATCTGATGAATCCAAGCTCTAAATATCTTGTCCTTGCGTCATCATGGTCAAGTAGAAAGGGCAGAAGTGTAACACTGTGTGCCAGTGATCTTCCTGATATAGGCTCCTGAGATTATGGGCAACTTTCTGAGCTCCAGAATATCATTTGTATCAACCGATGACTAAATATTTTATCTTTAGTTATATGGCTAAAACCTCATAGATGGAAAATAAACTTCACAGCTGCGTTTTGCTATCCATACACTCAGTGTCAGAACTGAACCAGCCTCAAAGCAGAACCAGTGATCTGTTGATGACAGAGCCATAGTATGCCTGACACTGTTAGCAATGGGGAAATACAGTAGTCATATTCAACCATTTGCCATATTTCAATATAAGTAAGTAAATCTGACCCATTTTTGTTGGCTTTGAGGTGTAATAGACTTCTGTTTGTATTCCCAGTAACTGGATAAAAGGTGTTGCTGACTGTGTTGCTTTGACAGCTGACATCGTTGTTTTCAAGGTCCCACTTCGGTTAAAATGCTGCAATCCCCTAGTACTCTTGTTGTGCAAAGCACTCTTGGTTCTTGCAGGTCCATCTTTTAAGAAATTAAAGCTTATTCTAGAAACATTTAGACTCTGTCAAGAGGCCCGACAAATATGTTGGAAGCAGTACCAGTTGATTTGTTTTTCAGTCTGAAATATATTGCCACAATAATTCATTAATGGAAACTTAATAAAATTTCCAAATTACCACATCTGCAAAATAGTTTTGAAAGAGGAAATAATGACCTTTGTAAAAGGCAAAAAATATTCTTTTGCCTTTTACAAAATCTCTTTCTATTCTTTTGAGCAGAATGATTAAAAAAAATTGCACAAAAAACCTCCTAAATTTATACAGAGAAAATTTGATGTCCATGATCCACAGAGTACCCATAGATATGGATATTCAGTTACAGCTTGATCATATCTCATCCCTGTGCTATGCTTATTGTGACATATGCAGTGGAGTCTGTAGGACTTAGACAGTCATTTATCAAATCTATTTGTACAGGACTATACTGATCTAATCAATAGATTTGTTCCAGAAGACTACATTTTACTGGGGAAAAATTATCATCTGATAAGTAATTGCTAGATCTTGTTCTATATTCACAGTGATGTAAAGATCTGACTTCAGTGCCTCTTTATTTTGAAAAGGCAGTGTATAGCAGGGGTATGGCACAGCTCTGTGAGAAAATATTTACATAGTAATGGTTTACTGCTTTTAGGAAAACACAGTAGGAGCAGATAAATCACTTAAGACGAAGCAATGACATACACCATTCTACAATTAAATTTAAGCAACAGCATGGTCTCCTTTTTTTGCTTTTAAGTACAGAGAGATACAAACTTCACTTGCATTCAGAATTTAGTTCATTTTAATCAAAAAAAGGTAAACCAGTAACTTTGGTCTCATGGTGGCTTTCAGACAGTTGGAACTGAAAACTGCCAGGGATCCAGAAAAAGAGCTTTTTGTGTGACAATTATAGCTGAGTTTCCAGACCAAAAAGCTACAGCTATTAGGGTTGAACTTTTGAGTTAAAGTCTTGTTCAGTGATGATGCAGGAGTATGTTTAAAAAAGCTAAAAATTCCCTTAATTATTTCTGATACAGGTTCTCGGTTCCCCCGCTCCCCCACAAATAAACTCCCTGCTCATTTAGACTCTCACGATCTTTGACTTTCATCAGAATGGCACCTGGTGCTATCACATTTGAGAAAAGTGACTTTGACAGCCCTTCAGGAAGACAATTTACCTCCATTTTACTAATCTTAGTGTTGTCTGATCTTGTTCTCCAGAGCCTTGCCTCAGTCTGCCTTTGTGAAACCTGTCCCCCTCTACATGTCCCTGTTGCTCCAGGGACCTGTGTCACCTCTTATACAACCCTTGTAACCAGAATAAACCTTCCCAACTCCCCAGGTCTTTCCTGCCTTCTTCCTTCCCCCACCACTAGCTCTACTAAAAAATCATCTGCCTGTATTTTTATTCCTTGCATCTAGCTGCTACTTCCTCCATTAGTTACCTTATAGGAGGCCTTTTATTCTGCCACCATCACTGAATTTACAGGAATCACAGTTCAGCCCTTGCCATTTAGAACATAACGCTAGCACACTGTGTTCCATGTTGGGCGTACCCCACGTTTCTCTTTATTATCTGATGCTGCAGATCCAAAAATAAGCAAAATTGGGTTATTTATTATATATTAATAATACCATCAGATAATGATATGCCATGCATTGCTACTGCTATCATTATTATCGTGTGTCATATAGTAAAAGAAGAAAGTTACTGCAAGAAAATCACAAAGAGCAGTGGTTTTAGAGGAGCCTACGTGACTCTGACAGCTCTAATAATTGGACTTGGCTTTTCATCATCTTAAGTGTTTCTGCAGATGTAACCCCAAGAGTCAGGAAATACAGAAGGAAAAGTTCCAGAAGGTTGTACAGTACCCGCGATATACTTTACACTGTAAGATTATTGCACTACACAAACATTAATGTCAAGGCACAATTTTAAACCAAAATGTGGGTATGAAAGAACAAGGTGTTTGTTTGCAGTGATATTTAATTCAACTCTGGGGACTTCAGCCCACTTCACGTGCAGTCTGCCTTTGTGAATGTTGCTTTTGGAAGGGAAATGGTGATGTGCAAAAGAGTTTCTTTTCTAATTTTGCTTTTAGCTTTTCTGGCTGCCTTCTATGAGGCTACGTTTGCTGCCAACAGAGCTGTGACTGCAGTATCGCAGGCATTCCCAAACTAGTTGCATGAAAGCTGAGAGCAAGAAAGTCATGTGGCAGGCACTGCAGCCACCGAGTATGTCCCAGTGTGATGGGCTGCTTTCAGTTGCTGGGTTCAGTCCGAGGCGAAGCTCTCAGATATTTTCATCCTGTAAGGTGTTGTTAAAATCACGGGTGGCAGAGGGAAGAGACCTTACCGGTGCCAAAGCACAGGCGGGGAGAGCCCAGCCTCTGCTCTGCCTGGCTGCTAGCTGGTGCCGCTGCGCTCGCCAGGCTGCTTGCTGCCCGCGCAGGAGGGCAGCGATGGTCGGCAGGGGATGGAAGAAGCTTCAGGTGCTGCGGGGATTCATGGGGGACATTGTGGAGGACTGGGGCATGTGTGAAGAAATGAGATGAGTGCGGTGGGGAATATGAAGAGCAAATCCATGAGAAATGAGGTTTCATTAGGTTTGCTGCTTGCTGAGCAATTTGGATTCATCATATTTTCCTCTTGTCAATTAACTGGCAAGGAAAATAAATTGACAGTGCCTACAGAGCCCCACTAGACTATGAGGCTCTTGCCTTGGTATGAAAGGATCTTTTGCATCCCCAGAACTTGCTCTTCAGATAAAATAAGAGGGGAATATAAAACTAACCTGTGGGAGATATAAAACTAGCCAATGGGAGAGCAGACTTTTCTTTGCCTTGGTACTCGCAAAAAAAAAATTGCAATAAATAAGTAAATATTTTGGCCAGAAATCCTAGAACACAGAGTTTTCTTGGAAAAAATATTTAAAAATAATAGAAAATTTGTCTGCTTGCTGGCTTCTGCTGCATATATTTTCTCCTGGGTGCTAAGATTGTGGCTGCTTTGTTTGTTAGGGGTTTTTTTTTGGGGGGGGGGGGAGGGAGAGAGAAGGGCAAGCGGCTGGGGGGATGGGGTGGGGTGTTACATTCCTGTTTCTAGAGCTTCTGTCCTTAACTAGCTTCTGCTGGGACAGGCAGCGAAAATGTGTACAGATGCTTAAGAAAACTGGATTTATTAAGGCACGCTAAAACACAACAAAACCAACAAAGCTGGAGCAGTGTTAAGTAGCAGAGAATAAATTTCAACCCTTCAGCTGTTTTTCTAATTTTCTGAGATAACTTTCCCACCAACACCAAGCAGAGGCATTAGTTCCTGGTGGGAATTATGTCCATGACAAGTTTAAGTCTAAATAAACCATTTCTTGCTAACTTTTTTTTTTTTTTACTGTGGTAAGAAGTTCTTGTTAGTGAGGCTGTGTAAGTTTCACCTTATTTCTGCCAATATAAATGAAAACTAACCAGTGAGACTTTTCTCACACTTAAAACAAGCAAAACTGCGCTCCTGAAGGTGCAGAAGTAAGCACCGGAAACTTCTGCTCATCTGGAGAACATTTTGGAATATGATGAGCAAGAAAAAAGGGGGCAAAATGTTTTGCAGCTGTAACTACAGCAAGCATGGCCACTGCCATCCCCAGTTTTGCTGTGTGTATAAATACTGTGTGTAAAAAAAAAAAAAAAAAAAGGAGTTGGGCAGTATTTTTATTACTGGCATTAGGAATATCTTCATCTTGAGACTCGTATGAAAGAAAATAAACCTTTTTTGTTGCTGTTGTTTTTAGATAACTGCTTTCCATATTATTTTCATCATATGAACATTTTCATGTTCATATTTCATCATTTCAAGGTTTTTGTCATGCATTTTGGGAGCCAGTGTCAGGGGTTTAAGGTGCTCCAGGTCCACATCCTTACAGACACCTCAGAGAAGTCAGGAACGCTCTTACAGCTCACTTCCATAATATGTTCAGTATAAATTCCCACTGCTGAGGAGTACAGTAAAAGTGATGCAAGATGTATTAAATTTGTATGAAGTCAAGTTGTTTAATGTTTCTACTGTTTTCAGTGGAAAAATAAAAGTCCAGGAAGATACCTACCAGGGGACAATTGGAACTATTGAGGGACTGAACCTGTTACACACTGAGGCAGAAGGAATGAGTAATTTTGTTAACAAAAATTAGTTGAGGACACTAATGGCTAGAGTCTGGCTCTAAAATAAGGCTGTTTTTCAGTGAAGTACTAAGCACACTTGTCATGGTATTCCTTAAAACACAGACTGGCAGCCATTTTCCCTATTCCCAAATGGTTGGTTACCGTTACATCTCATTTTGGTAGAAAGTCAATAATGGACCACATACATTATTTCTAGTTATGTGCTTGGGTAAGCTGTAGTTGTCAACGCCTGCTCAAATGAAATACGCAGAAGACAAAGTTTTGCAAGATGATGGTCTCTCCCTTCCTCCCTCTCTCCCTCCCTCCTCTTTTGGTCACCCTGGAAAATGGTTATTTTTGATCATGAGCATATCAATGATCTGGTCTATAGCACAACGTAGACTACAGTATCCTGTTGTGCAGCAATAGGAAGAAGGGGCTGGGAGGGCAGATTTCCCCAGGCTGGCTTCCTCCTGAGGCTACTCTTCTGTCACCTGCTACACCCCAGGGCAGGATCTCTACCTAGCAGGAAGAAGGGACCATCCTTGACTGACAGTTCCTTCAGCCTATGCTTTATTAACAGCCATTTCAGTACTAGCTCTTTTGTTAAAAGTTCTGTTTGTTGCCTGAACAATCTGCCTCTCAGCTGTGCTAATGGGACATTAGTATTTTTAATGGTAGAGGCAGGCAGTTTTAAGGCAAAATTGCTGAGTGAGCCACAAGTCAAGAAAACTTGAAATTTCTAAATAGAACCTGAGGTGTGGTTTGGATATTCAAAGATGTATATTTCTTCAAATCGTGATCTGCTTCAGTGAAAGCAAACCTGGGGATAATGTTTGTATTCAGACTGTATTCCAGCTGTCCAGACAGCATGAGTGTTAGCCGGATAAACTAGAGAGCAAAGACAGTCCTTGAGGCTGAGGTAAAGAATGGATATAAACCTCTTTCTTTTTTTCCATCTGTGCATCTCCCTCTAACTGAAGTGAATGTGTTAATATTTAGATTGTAGGAAATACATAATTTCAGTTATTACATTTCCTGGATTTACAGGATGATTTTGAGGAAACCAGCAAAGAAGAAGGCATTCTCTTTCACCTGTGTGGTGATACTTAAAAGTAGGGTAATGGACCATGACATCTGGGCTTTGCACCCTGACACAACCCCTAACTGGCAGGGGACACTTCCATTATACTCCATATACTGGAGAAGTCTTCTATTGACTGTTGCTAGCCAGAGGGCCCTTGGCACATAAGAGTATAGTGGCAGAGTCTCCGAACGTGGAGAGTCTCCTACCGGATTTGGACTATTGTCTTTAAGAAAATGTTTATCTTTATCTGTACTACTGAACTGGGGCTAAAGCGGAGAAGTTGTTCCTCCTTTCATGCCTCTATGGGAAATAGCCCAAACTCATTGGCTTGCAGTTCTTCAGTCTTAGGTTCAAGAGCCTGTAACATCAGTACTTGATTATGTATAAAGCCACAGTGAGTTGCAGATGGAGCCACATGTGGTTTTCCACTGAAGTTTTTACAGTCCCCATGCTTCAGTGAATGGCCAGGTCTATTTAGAGTTATGTCTGCTCCTTCAAAATAATGAACAGTCTTTTCTCTATCCTATTCAAATTATGCAAACTCCCATGCTTTCTGTCTTTCTGCAGCTTCATACATGGACTACTCTGGCATACATTGCTCTGCTGCTTATCTGTTCAGAGACAGTTTTTCCTTTCAGAAGATTAACAAAGTGCATGAAATATGTGAACAGCCAGAAAAAGACATCTAGGAATAGTGTGAGAAAACCAACTAACCTTTAGAAAGGTCAACCAAAATATTAGCTCCTTAGTTGTTAATATTTTATAAGTAGACTTTTTTGCTTAAAAAACAGTCTTTGGAGAAATGCTTGGTATTTCTGTGAACCCTTGATATGCAAATCTTAACTTTATGAACATCAGCTACTTAAAGGATTCACAACTCTTCTGTGAGGTGAAGGATTTTATAGATGAGCAGAAGGCAGAGGGACTGAAGCTTGCCCAGAGCTCTGCAAAAAATCAGTGACAGAATTGAAAAAAGAACGGAGGAATCCTGTCTTCTGCACTTCCTTGCTGTTTTTTTTCCCCTTCCTTATACATTCAAAATGGATGTTTTAAGAGCCCATGCCTCAGAAGAGCCCCTTACTCTCCCGTCAGCATGTAAAAGTGCTAATACAGAACAAAGGACACAACCCAGTTCATAATGCCATGGCTGAGTGAAGCTCCCAGGCCAGCTGTGTGTGGTGCCTCTGTTTTCCATGTTCAATAGAGTTCTCCCAGAGAGCATCCCACAACCTGTTCTGGTGTGTGTGTGTGTGTGGGGGGGGTTGTTTGTTTTTGTGTGTGTGTGTTAAGTCTTGGGTATCCCAGTTCCATTTCTAGTTAAGTGAAATACCCTGAATTATATTAGAACAACGAATGTGTTCTTGGTGAGAATGCTACAAAACTCATTTTAAAAAGCACCCACTTAGCCATAGCTATAATCAGTTTTCTTCTTTCATTATCTGATCCAGAAGATTCTCCCTGTCTGTCATGGCTTATGGAGAAAGATAATTTGCTCTTGCCTGTAAAGTATTTTGCAGGCCATCAGTGCTGTCTCTCTACTGATGTGACAACTCTTTGGGCTTCCTCTTCCTTTTTCCCCAGGAAAAAATAAATTGTCCAGTTCCCTTGACGATTTACTGATAACTGATTCATCATTTCCAATTTTAAAATTAGTCTCACTTCTTTGATTGCAAGCCACAATATCTCTCCATCTTTGAGTTTAGCTGATGGCACCCTAAATGCTGCGTTCTAGGCGCTGCCACTAGCTAACAGGGGAAAATCACTGAGATTCAGACTGGCACTGAGAGTAGCAGCTATTCATAGCAGCCTTTAAAATCATGATGTGAAGTCCTGGATCACTGAAGTTCATGGGGGTCCTGCATTCAGGCCAAGGCTTTACTCATGGAGGCTGCGCATGTGCATAGGTGCTCATGAGCCCTTATGCTGTAATGTGGCCAAATGGTGGCCAAATTAAGGTCTCTGCCCCTTCATATGACGACAACAGGACCCCAGTTTTCTGCTGAGATTTGATATATTTTTTTTTATCCCCTTGGAGTATGTCCATCCCTGGGAAGATGCTGGCTGGCAGGTATTAGGCATTTATACTTCTGGTTTTGTGGCGACAGGCTGAGTGGGGTCTGGCCACGAGAGGACGGCCTCCAGCAGCACGGCTGCCTGCTGCATGCAGGCTGCAAAACCCTCCACCAGCCCACCTGCCTTGGTGGCAGGCAAATTGTTGGCCTGTCCTTACCCGGTTCCTGGCAGGCAATACTGAAATGGTACATGGGAATGTTTGTCTTCATATTTTTTTTTTCTTTTTTTAAATAAATCTGTCAATAGAGCCAAACTAAAATACAGTATAAATATTTCCAGTTCTGTTTTAAATCCACTACAGACATGTTGCTGATGTTTGTGAAGCGCTTTAGACTGTGGGTTAAAAGGTGCCCCAACCAGGCCAAGTGTCTTCAGGCCTTCTAACACCACAGTGAACTTGCCTATTAATTTGTGAGTTGTATTCTATTTAAAAACATACAGACGTCAATGAATTTTGGTAAAATCCATGTGGTAACCCAATCCCCTTTTTCCGTATATATTTAACTAGCTAAAGAAGACTAAGTTGAATGCTGCATTCATATACTCAATATTTTAGAAAACATCTGTATTTTTTAAAATGTGCAGTTTCCATCTATCAGTACATAGAGCTCTTTCTTTAGACCTTCTAATTTTGGTGTATAAATGGGATAGTTGTGTGATTTATTATAAAAATTGAAACTGGAAACACATTCACCTTGGCAGTGATAGGTAACCAATTAGCCTGAATGATTAGGCACCACTAAAAAAAAAAAAAAGGCAATAAAAAAAAACAACATGGCACGATGGTGACAGTGACTTGCCAATTAAGCAGAATTAATAGAGAAGACAAGGCTGATGGTTAAACTCTCTTGGAAAATGACCTCTGCTGCAGCTGCTCCCTTGGCTGAGAATGGTAAAAAAGCACAGTGGTGCATATTTTTGTGAAGAGCACTGCTGTCATACAGTGGCTTGTACAGATCCAGCACTATGCACAGAAGAGCCAGAGTTGCAAAGCCCTGACTTCAGTGGGAGCTCCTTGTGCCAAGGCTTGCAAAATTTGGTAATGATGTTCTTCATTCATGCTCATCCCTCCAGAAAATCTTATTTTGTAGTTTATAATTTTGGTCCTGGAGACACAGCAGTATGTCCAGATGCTGCTAAAAATATGGTCCTTAATTTTTGTTTGGTAGGTTAAAGTAGTAAAGAATAGCTATGTTTATATGTGTGTGTGTGTGTGTGTGTATTTATATCTATCTATCTATCTATCTATAGATATATTTCTCTCCAGTTAAAATGTGCCATCCTTGGATTAAAAGAGGACAAGAATTTTTATGCTGATGCTTAGCTTAGGACGCTGCTGAATTTCCATCTTCAAGCTTTCCAGAGCTTGGTGAAAGCTTTCCTAAAAATAGGAATTGTCTGGGGATTCCTTGCGTCAGAGGGCTGATGGGTGGTTGAGAACTTTGTATAAGAAATAAACCACAAACACGACATTTTTGTCACAGCCCCAGTGATTCTGGCAAAAATTCCTGTTGCTTAGTAGCTAGCAAGTTTGCATCTGTTTTACTCCTACACTTTCAAAATTACTTGACAAACTTGCTGCTTCTCAGTGCAGGATAAATGGATCTCACTGACACAACTTGAACTTTTTAATCAGTGGAATATATTGATATCACTTTCTTTCCACACAAATGCCAGTCCATTACTCCTAAGAAGAAACGTATCTATTTTTGCCAAACTTCTCAATAAATTCAGCTATGCAATGTGTACAGATAACTGGATACTGTAAGTCACCATGGCATGACTATGATAAAGACAGAAATGCATTCTTTAAAGTACTGTTTCTCAAAGCTTTTGAAGGCACAATTCCTTTCTGTTTGATCTCTGAAGGCCTGAATAGTGGTTAGAATTTCATGAGATTTTTCTAATACTTCAGAGCCTCCTTTGAATCCTGTTGTGATCCATTGTTTGAAAAACAGTATTTTAAAAAGACTGCTGCAAGTGTTTGGCCAATTCTGCCTCTAAATGCTTCCACCAGAGATTGTCAATAACCTGTTTCTTAATAGCAGCAATAGTTCTCTTTTTGTGTGTGTGTTTCTTAAACATTATCCTCTGAGCAACTTAAAGCACTTAGCTTCACAATAGCTGTGTTAGACAATTTAAGCTGTTATCCTTTAACCTGGATGAGAATGTAGAATTTGGTAAGCCAAAAGAAATTTAGTTTTTGTATTTTATTGGTATAGGAGTGTTGCCTGTACGAAAACTTTCCATGTTGCAAATAGAAGACGACTAGATTCCTGAGGGTCATGGTTAATTCAGAGTTGTATTCATTTGTAAAATTGCAACACATGTCAAGTCTTGTATACAGAAGAGGAGAGACTTTTCTTAATGGGGCAAAAACTAATAAATCTTTCAGCGTGCTAATATCCTAGTTTGTGTGTTTAAATGAGGCAATAAGGATATTTTTGCATGCAGCGTTCCTGTAAGACATAAATGAAGTTAGACTACATTGATACAAAAAACTTTAGATACTTGTATTGTCAAGCTCTGAAAATGATCCATCAATGATAGAAATGTGAAGTTTACCCAATAAAATATCATACATTATCCCACTATGTAGTACAGGACAGGTGACAGGTATAGTGCACTGATGAATATATTGATATTAGCAGATAAAAGATATATTTGAGTTCAGGGTTAGTTCTGAGGATTGTTTTCCTGAGATGAGCTTTCTGATATCTGTCAATCATTCAGAAAAAAATACTGAGTATGATACTGGATGCTTTGCTTTGTTGAAGGAGCTGCTTGAATTTGGCAATGAAGCGTATTAAACTTGTTTGCTTCTGCTGTGCAAGTTTATATTGTTCTCTAGCATATCTTTAGTGAGACCTCTTACAGAAACAAGCCCAACAGAGAAACAGGCATTTAACTAGAAAATCTTCATTTGACTCTCAAAAGGAAGTTTAAGAAGGAGGTGGCAATGGATTGTAGGAGAAAAGGAAATTTCCTGGCCCCTTACTGCATGTGTGAATTATTTAGTTCTGAAGTTTTGAAGGTGGCTTCTAAGATTTGGTTGCCTTGTTTCAGACTTCTTGGTCTGGATTTTCTATGGTCCTGAGCATTCAAATATATGCTAATTAGGAAATACTAAGAACTCTATTGGCCCAAATTTTCAAGAGGTCTGTAATTCAGAGCAACTGTTTGAAATCTAAATTTAAGACAACCGTGCCAACTTTTCAAAAGTGCCAAATGCAACACAACTGAGGGGGAGCTATGGAGAGGAAAGTGTTGATGTGCTTTTGATGACTAGTGTCCCTATCTGGTCACCTTAACATTGAGACATGTTTTTGAAAGCTGGGAACTAAAATACTTACCTAAAGGTAGGTAGAGAGCAAGTAACTATAAAATTATTTGTTTTCCTTGCTTTTTTGAGATCTGTATACCAGATTTCTTCCTGTTCAGCAGTTGCTGATTGGGTTATCCATGAGCAGAAAACTGATTGCACACTAAGTATTTTAATTTTTAGACTGAAATACTTACGCAATTGCTTTCAGTGGCAAAATTCCCACTGAATTCTGTGTGGGCAGAATTTTGCCTCGTATATTAATTCAGCTTTCATTTGAGTATGTTAGTGCTTCTCTATACTGTCATCTTAGCTAATAATTTGTCCCAGCTTTAAATGACCATAGAGGTTTTTACAGCAAACTTAAAGGTTGACTGAGACCTGGAATTTTAACTCAATGATTTTCCATTACTTCACCCATGTTATTATATATAGTATGCCACATGTGTATAGAATAAAATGTAACCTACCTAGTGTCGGGTCATACTCCCAGATGAACCGTTTGGTCAGGAAGCGTACAACGAGAGCTGGAGGAACAAAAAGATTACACATGAGATGCACAAGCCATCAATTCATCCAATTTTTAAAGTTTCACACAGAAAAGCTTGCTGGCAAATGCTCAAGTCGCAGCTCTTCTGTGAGTAGAATTCAATGCTGCTGTTGGGAATAGTCAAGGTCTTTTCAATGTTCAAGGCCCACTTACACTTTTAGAAGGGGGAATGTTTTTAAAAATAAAAAAAAACCCTAACCATTTACATTTAACAATGTAGAACAAATGGTATCAGAAGGTTTTCAATGACAGACTCTAATTTTATTTTATTTATTTTTTGTCATGATAGCTTCTATCATTAAAAAGATGAAACAACCCTTCATTTGCAGTGCTATGAGCAGATAACATTTTAAAAAACATTAATTCTTTTGGATGCTTTAAATCTTTCATGGCCAATGGGAAAAGGGTTGGCAGGTTTTGAACCAGGATGCTTTGAAATGTCAAAACCAGAAGTGTTCAAAATCTTTTAATTCTTCAAAATCTTTCCCTTCAGATTTTAAATCTTGTGAGGTAAATATATAATTAGCTAAATAGTTTGCTTCTGTATTTCAGCATACTTTCCTTGCAACTATTTATCTTCCACATTTTGCGTATCTGTCACTGTGAGCAATCAGCTATAACATCTTAAAATTATGGTCAGCAAATATAATTAATGAATTTGGAAAAGTATAAGTAAAGCTTTGAATTTTAGAGCACTGGATAAATAGTTCTCAGTTTCAGTTTATGGAGTAAAATCTTGCTACTTATATTCTTATACACAATTTTGCCTGTCCTTTCACCCCTCATACTTGCACTCCAAAGGTTTTGTCAGGATATTGATTAAGTTTTAGCCATCTAACTTAAAATCAAGAAGTGCCTTGAATTTCTAGTGGTGTAAATGAACCATTCACCACTGCCAAGTATTCAAAATCCTTTCTGCATTTCTAAGATGGGGATGGAAACATCACTGCATTAGCAGCAAATGCAGTGATTTCAGCTATAGGAAAAGCTTTCCAGGTTGTCAGCCTTTGGGACTGTGTTCTGTTCTTTTTTTCAGTTGCAGGTGGCCAGCTGAAGGTGACATCTAAACCCAATTCTGATTCTTCTTGAAAAGAAAGCAATAGGAAGACCCAGCATCCCTTATTTCTGTGCCCAAGAGTAGGACAAGGCTCAAAACTCAACAGAACAAACCTAATTGTTTACAGATTTACAGAAGAACATGAGTTATTGGGAAGACTTAACTATGCCTTGTGCTTGGAGGGGGTAGTTAGAAGCTGATACCAAGGAACTGAGGTCAGTACACAAGAGGCAATTTCAAATCAGGGTTATTTGACAGGTGAATGTGGCAATTTTCATCCAAAGTAACTTTTCAAGTCCTAGTCCTAATGCGGGTATCATTAAACAGGTAGAAGATATCTCTGTAGCTTATTTTCAATCTGTAATGATGTCTGTACCAGGGATTTTCTTCCACATTTTACCTCAGCTGGAATAGTTTAAGCATCTTGACATTTCAAAAGTTGGTCATAACTGTTCTCTAATTGCTAGTAATTGGTTCTCTAATTGCTAGTAAAATACACAGCATGCTTGGGGTTCCTCCACCCCCCCCCCCCAATTTTGACTGGGGAAGTTATGCAGGGTAAGAGTTTTTCTGACATGCATTCAGAAGGCTCCTTAGCACATTCCTTTTAAAGAAAAAGGTTTGAAAAATGCTTCCAGGAGTACTGTAGCTCCTTAAGGTGATAAGCTTGCTTGCCTGAGGGTGCAGAACAAATAGCACTAGATCTCTTTCAGCTCATCCATCCTGGATGCACTGTGGTTTTCACAGATGCTCAGGATGGCAAAGTATTCCCAGAAAGGGTTAGCTGGTGCAGAGAAGCTAGTAGCTTCATGGAGGCAGAGTGGGCTCTCAAGTGGACTCTAAAGAGGGAGAATTATAATTTACTTTAATTTCAGAATAGAGAATTCATGTGGGTGTAATCATGGTCTTTCTTGTTTCTCAGCTATTACTATTTTACTGTTTTTAATAAGCACCACCCATGCATACATAGCGATGCTGTTAAAGGGGAGAAGAAAACCCCACAAGATGGCCTTTATTGCAGTGCATTTGCACCCTGCTGTATTATGATTTGGGAGGGCTCCTGTGATGCCAGCTCACAGGCGGCTAGCAAAAGCGTTTCACTTGCCGTGTAACCATTTAGGCACGTGGGCATGGTCTGGTCATCCTTCTGATTTTTCAGCTGAGCAGGGTAGCGTTTCCTGAGCCAAATACTTGTTGGTGTTTAAAAAAGCTGAAAGGCTCACATTTAATTTCTAGCCAGGCAGAAACTTGCTTTACCTGCCTTCTCATAATCACATTAAAAATAAAGCTTAAGACTTTGATATCTGAGTTCTTTCATGGACATACTCTGAAGGAGAAGCAGTGACATGCTGCCTGTGCTGCAATGCCTTATGCTGGAGCCTGGGTCTGGGCCTGGAGTAGCTAATGGAGAGAGGAAAGGCAGGGGAGAGAGTGGGGGACCTTTCCAACTGTTTTCATATTTAAACGTATTCCACTAATATGATAATCTTGTACAGTAGACTGAAATTGCTGGAGAGGAGGGTTGAAGTAATAAAGGGGACTGGAAGAAAATCAGTTAAGCACTAATGTCTGAGAGAGAGGCGGTGGACAGCAGCAGCTTGTGAGAAAAAGAGGGAGAAGAGCTGATTTCAGCAGTAGCCCTGATGAAGGAGGTGAGGAGGTGACAGGCAATAAAAAGGAAAGGTAGAACTGGACTGTGTCTGCTGAGATGAACCTGGGAGAACAGAGGTATGGTTCATATGCTGGAAGAAAAGAGACAGGCTTGCATGAGTGAAACGGAGGTGAAGAATAGGAGATCACAGATGTGAGCTCTGGCAAGGAGGGAGAAAGTAGGTTGTATTTGTCTCCAACAGGGAAGGCCTCTATGCAGAAGTAATAAATAATCATATACTTGGGAGGAAGCTGAAGGAAAGAAAGGAAGGTGGGGAAGAAGCTTGCCATACACAGGGCCAGATGGCAATTAGTTTCCCTTGCTGGCAGGTCTCAGCGGGAAGCCCAGGGAGTCGCTCACTAGGCATGGCTGATAACGAAGTACTTGCATAAGGCTTCCTTGTGCCAAGTGGAGGGAAGTATAGAGCCACCCCAGCACAACCTGGGGAGACTGAGCATCTGTTTCAGAGCCATGTGGCCTGTGCCAGTATATGTGCAGGGCCATATAGAGCTGCTGTCCCTGTGCGGCTAGCTCTGCTCAGCCTTCCCTCCCGTCTGGGCTGGCTGGTTCCTTCACTAGCAGAAGCCAGGATCAAAAGAGTTTAAACAGCCTGAGCTCAAAGTGCTCCTGCTGTCCTTCACAGCAATAGTCACAGTCCATCTTACAGTGCTTTTCCCTTCCACATGTTTTTACAAGACTGAAGATTAGTAGCTGTGTTTTACAGATGGAGAATATGAGATGCTCTTGATCCACCGTCTGCCTTGTTTATAAATGATTGCAAACTGTTTTGGACAGGAAGCGTCTTCACTTTTGTCTCATTAATGGTGCTTGGCAGCTAGGCCCCCGATATCAAGTTTTGTATTAAAACAATCTATGTGACTTTATGATCCAATTTGACTGAAAGGAGTCAATGAGAGGAGAGCTGGGAAGAGAGTGCAAGCACTCAGGCTGTCAGTGGCTAGACCAGCTTGCTGGCTCACGCTGCCTGCCCTAAAAATGATCCCTCTAGAACGCGGGTATTACTGTGGAGCCATTTGTTTATGTTGAGTTCACTTACTGCCAGATTACATCACTCTTGTTTTAGTAAAGCAACTTCTGCCAGCAGAAGAATCAGAAATGAGAACATTAAGAATTCGCTATACTTAGAACTATAGTACTCAGATTTCTGCCTTTGGCATAAATGACATTTCAAGCAAGGTAATAAAACTTACTAATGCACTTAACAATGCTGCATATAAAGAACTGAGATGGGAGCAACTTCCTTCACATGCATAGCGTAGGTGTGTGCACCCTGTTTTGTGACCCATCAGCTTTGTTTAGACCAGCTTAACTCTAATATTGGTAATCAGCTGAAAATACCCCAACACATGAAAAAAAAAATCCAACTGCAGTGGTTTGATTCAAATTAATATTGAGATTGTCTGAAATGCATTATTTTCTGATTAAATTAGATGACTAATTCCAGTGTTAATATTAAAACAGTCATTTCCAGTGCTCATCTATGAAGAGAGGAAATGCACTTTGAAGCACGCAAGATTCAGCTTCATGCAGTACCTCAGAGAACTGAATTTCATGGTCTTGCACTGAGACTATTCCAGGCCCTTCCCTGAACATTTACGGCTTGTGAAACACATGAGCGTGCAGACTTAGAAGGAAAGAATCTCCAGCAGACTGTAATTTGGATTCCTACTGTGCTTTTCGGAGACATGACCGTTACCTAAGGGGATTGATGTAATGTCCCAGCAAAGGAAGAATAGACTCATGTCTCCTTCTGCCTTTACTTACACTTGCACAGGGTTTATATTAGGGTAGAACTTGTCCTGGGACTTTCACTCACTCATGTTAACCTTCTGCCTTAGAAGTTATTCTTGGAGAAGAAACACGACTATCTGTCAAATACATTCACAGTGTAGCTCCATTGAAGACAATGAAGTTATACCAGGAATTAACTTGGCATATAAACTGAGACTGTCAACCACATAATTAATCAATCTTTGGGACGTATGTGGCTGAGTCCCTTACTCAGCTTTAAAAATCTCAGCCCACATCTTTTGGAACATTTGTTTTTGAAACCATTGAATCTTGCTTTAGATCTTTGTTTGGATTTAGTAACATATAAATGCTCTGGCTAGATTTACAACCTGCCTGAATACATGTCTTCATGAATTTATTATTGTTCCAGCTAATACAAGCTGAGCTTATGGTGGGAGGAAGAATGGAAGCAGGGTTTCATTTGAAAAACACCCCCTCTCCCCAAAAGCTACAGAGTTCAAAGTTGCTCTAAGAAAAATAACAGTTCTCCACAGTGAAATAATTGAATGATGATTCTTTTATGCCATGAGAATTTTCAGCTATAAAAATGGTCTGAAAGTAGCCACATTATTTAACATATCAACAAGTCAGTTCCTGGTGCCATGACAATGTGTTATCAGTAAGCCATATTTGGCAAGAGGAACCAAAGTGGCTAAAACCAGTTGTTATAATGATCAAAAGGCACTTTCATGAACGAAGCAATTGATTTTTTTTATTATGTATACATATTTTTTTAGATAGTTCATCTCCTATTCATCCTCTCAGAGGCCCTTTGTGTATTGGATTTTTAATTGCCTTGGAGCACATGGCAAGCCCAAGTCTGCAGGATGGCAGAGCTCTATAGTATTTTGGCATGTAGTGTGGTACCTCTTTCAAGAGCTTCGTATCCAGTTCTGAAAGGGAATGGCTTGTTTTAAAACCATTACCATGAGACTTTTAATTTGCTTCTAAAATTGCAGTTTTTTCAGGGAAAAATATCAGTATGAACTTATCATTTTCTGATCTTGGCTATGTCGTGGATGTAAACATGCAGTCTTTGCTTCTGTCTCTGTATTCATGATCTGTATTTGACTCTGTTTTGACAGTCTCTCTGTTAATTCAGTGACATGGGGTATGAGTGGTGCCTGAGTCATCAACAGAAAGTTTTCTCTGTGCTCCATGCTCTCTTGGTCTGTTCACTGTGGTCGAGACCCAACATGCTTGCAGTAAGCTAGAAGGAAAATTTAGTGGAGCGAGATGAGATTGGGGTGGGGGGTTGGGGGAGGAAGAAAGGGAGACCTGTATTCAGTATAAAAAATGATCTGTTTTAGCCTGTCTTGCTGTTTCATACTCAGCATATTTTATGCATATTTTAATCACTGTCTTAAGCAGTGAACTCTTCAGAGAAATTACTGTGTAAGCTTGTATGTTTTATTTTTCCTGTAACAGCATAGTGAGGTCCCCGCTGACTGAACATGATCATAGAAATATCAAAAGTATATATTATTTGTAACAGTAAATACAGGTTAGGGCTGAACTGCTGTGTTACAAAATGTGTTGCTCTTGCCTTTCAGGAGGTTATGTTATTTAGCGTAACTTCAGGCTTTTTTTCTTCCACTGTAATTATGTGGGCTTTGGTTCTGTGGACCCAAATATGAAGCATCAAAATGGATTCAAATATCATTTTGTTCTGGCTGGGTATAAAGGGATTGCAATCCCTGTCTCAAATCTCTGTCTTAATCCTTATAGCAGGACCAAGAACCAAACAATAGAAAGGATCAAAGCAACATCCCACTTACACTGTTTAAGAAGCACTACCGTGCTGCAGCACTACACTGCGGTGTTTAAGAAGCACTGTAAATTGAATTTATCTTTACAGTAAATAGGATTTTACATGCTGAATGCATATGCAAAAGAACTCCAAAGACTGTTGTAGATGCTAATGCAGTAGGTTGTTCTTCTCAAAGTCAATAGCTGAATTTCTTTTAAAAAGCTGTTTGGAAGGATTGTGCTATTATGGAAGAGAGATAGACCATAATCATATTCATCTGTGTTTCTTAGCAGTCTTCATGAGGATATTCATCCTTTGGCCCTAACCAAATATCAGACAAAGTAATTAAACTGTCTTGTTTTTTTGTTTTGTTTTGTTTAAATCCCTATCACTTCAATTCTGTTTGCTTTCCACTGTGCAGTTTCAGGCAGTGTTCGTCTTCCTGTTAATGGTGATTTCAGTTCATCTCAGATGTGACTGTATTTTAGTGGTGTTTGAAGTACCTGATTTTAGGAACTTTTGGGTTAAAAGGATCTGGAGAAAAGTAACTTGTTAAAAGGTGCTCATCCTAAACTCTAGCAGTCTTTAGTATGGTTTATTTGGTCATTTCCTGTCTACTGCCTCAATAGCAGACTCTTGAAGGAAGGGCTACACCAGATTATGTTGCAAGCCCTTTGTAATTGCAAGGAATGCAGTAAACAAAAAATAAGTTGTGCTTTTGTCAGAGCATGCACATTCTCTTACTTCTGCTTCCACTGAAGTTTATCATGAAAATATCATTGACATCAGTGGAATGAAACTAATGCAGTCCATTTCCTGACTTGTACAAGGGTAGTGGCTATAGGTAAGTCCACACTTATTTCCAGGGTGACTGTTCACACAGTGCTCTACTCCCTGCGTGTTTCTGCTCTCTTGGTTGTCAAAGAGACGGCATGCGGGTTACCTAGGCTTATCGATGCTACCTGACCCAGGCACACGGGTTCCTGCGGCTGCTCCGACTTCTATGCAATTTCTAGCTGTGCCTGATCCCGCTTCTGCAGGTTTGCAGCTTTCACACCAAACAATTCTGATCTTCGGGAATTGTTAGTATCTCCCTTCAAAGATGGAGATAGTCTCTGCTTCTCCCTCTATTTCCGGCAGCTGGGTTAGAGGCAAAGGGGGGTAAGAGGCACTTTTTCAAGAGCGGAGGGAAAGCAATCTTAGGTGCTAACAGAACAAAGTCCACCTTACTTATTCAGCACTAAATATGGAAAATACAAGAGTCCTCTGTCAGAATCTTTGATTATAACCATATCCTAATATTAATAGCAGGAAGTGTTTCTTGCTCTGCTTATGGCATGGTAATTTCATGACAAAAAGAATTTCTTCATATACTCTTTATCTGCAATAGTATGATGCAAATTTTGCAAAATTCACAGTATAATAGTCTTTCACTCCATCCCCGCTGAATGGGAGGATTTTTGTAGTAATGTTCTACACAATACCTTCTACGCTGGAGTTTTGGGGGGTTTTTTTGTTTTTTTGTTTTTTTGTTTTTTTTAACAACAGTTACAGAATGTGGAATATAAGCAGAAGACTTAACTTATATTACAATATCCCATTCCATAATATACTGTTCCAATATAAGGTTGTTTATTTTACAGGGCTCCTCTCATATAAAAGATAAATGATCAGATCGGTGTGTCTAGTGATTTTGATCTTTTCAAAAATGTAATGTGTAATATCCATACTTCTGCCACTTCTACTCTCTTGACTTTATTGTATAACTTGTTATGTCGCCCCTTCATGAAGACTAAACTTTCTGGTGTGGTATTACTAACACATATGGTTTTCCAAAACATAGTTAATGATAACACCTCCAGATGTTTGTGTCTGTGAGACAAGTATATTTGTGACTGTGCTGTAAAGCAAGTCTGACATACAAAATCACACAAATAACTGTTAGTTTCCTAGATGATTGACGCACTTAGGTTTTGAACTTGCATGCTGTTTTGAAAGGCACTGGGTAAAATAGATTACGATTTCTTTTTCCTCAGTGGAAAATTTTGACCTCAAAAAAGAAATGAAACCTCTGTCCCTAGGTGAAAAACAAAACAAATTTGACTTCGATTTTCTTGGACAAAAACTTTAAAAATCTGAAGAAAAAGGGGGTGGATAACCTGCTTCTTTAAAAATCCAGTACTTAATTAAGAAAATAGCAAGACAGAAAATTTTGGGGAGAAGTGTGGGGGGGGTATTTTTTCCTTAAATTAGCCCTAGTACTGACTTTAGGAAATATCCCACTTTATTCTTTTGGTCAAATTAGCCTATCATCTTTAAAAAGGAAAAAGACAGAAAGAAAGGAAATAAAAGAGGGAATTCTGTAACACTTTAGATGGCAGGATAAACTTCCGGTTATTGTGAAAGCATTCTTCCACAGATGAATTTCTGACAGAAAATGCCCTTTGCACAGAAAGGAAGTTTTTGGAGGGAAGCTAGTTCTTTGGGTTTCTCTTTCAAAAGATATGACTGAACTTTTTTTGTTTTTCCCCCAAAGAAACTCTAATTTAGGAAATGCAGGTTTGAAAAAACAACTCAACTCGCTAGCTCCATTTTTTCTCTTTCATTTGCTGCAGTATTCTCTGCATTATACTGGAGAAAAGTGTGGGCCTAGATTGTGTTTTTAAACTGATGCCACCATTATAGGGAGATGGAAAAGATGCTTTTTCTTGGATGTAGTATCCAACAGCTGTGCAGCTGCAGTTAATCTGTATGCAACAGAAGGGTTCGAAGCTGATTTCACTGTACCAGTGTTGAGCCTGGTTCAAGGCATAGGCAAGGCAAAGTAGGCTACTACTCAGGTAGCACTCTTGAAAAGAGCAGAGGATTGGCCGTTTCTCTATGCCTTGAGCTGCTTCTAGGACAGCATGTAGCTGCCTGCTGCCTGTCGCATCCAGGGAAGCAGCTGCCCGTGCAGGAAGTGCATGCCATAGCAGAAGTCACCACCACAACCTGCCCCCCTGGGCATGTAGAAAGCCTCTATTTTTATTTATTTACTTATTTATTCTCCTTTTTGAGATGCTCCTTCAGCTTTCTCTCTGACCCCTGCTCTCTCTCCCTTCTCAGTAAGGCATAAGAGGAGTAACTGGAGGAAAGGGAAGTGAAGTTTCCTCTTTTACCGAAGGTCTGCATGTCCTGGGAGGGCAGCAGATCCCTTTCACAGAGATTTGGGGGGGGAGCAAAGTCTCATGCCTGAAGGAGAAGAAATTTTGCCAACAAAGTGAAAAGCCAGCTCTGCTTGAAATCTTCGGCTGCATAGGGACCAGTCGACAAGGCCCAGCTGTTCTGTGATAGTGTCCTGACTGCCAGAGTTATTCTGGCCATAAATCCTTTCCTCTTACCTATGAGCGAGGTCGCTGATAAGGAGCTCAGTTAACCAGTTCCCCTTACACTGGGGTTAATGCTTGATATTTCCTGGAGTTGGTGTTCCACCATCCTCCTGACCATAGTCATTGCCAGAAGCAAAAGGATTTTGTTCCACAAGGTATGTCCTGGTCTACTAAATCTGTTCTGGAATGGAGCAACATACTCATCTGGTGCTGGGCTGAAGACTTAGTGTAACCCTAAATGCTTAAAAACAGGGTTTTATCAGGCCCTGATGAGTCATCCTGGAAGGGAGGGCAGATGATAGTGAGCAAGGCCACTGGCATTAGTGCTGGATTACTGCACGTATTTGTAGCCTTCACGATGGCAAAAAGTACTTTTGTGAAAGTGCCCTGCTGTGCTACTGTCTCATTAAATCTGCATTTATCAGCACCAAATAGTAACTAGAAATGGCATGAAGTGTATACCTTCTCTCGTTTGTCTCAGAAACCCAGTGATGTAAAGGGGTGCACAGCTCCCTATTTCATTTTGGTAGAGAGAGCTGGCTATTTCTGTGTGGTCAGAGTCCAAGTAGACTGTCACTCATCCCCTGAGCCTGACTGTAATAATCTTTCCATCTTATATTCACTCCACTCATACTTTATCAGATGTGACTCCAACTTGTATCAAAGGGAAGAAAAAGCTGTTCCCTACCTCTTTCTGTGATTCAGATATTCTTCATTTTCTCTTACATGCACACCTTGGCTTTCTGGGCTTGGCTCTGTGGAAGTGTCAGATGACCTGGCAAACTTTATGTGTTGCAATTACAATCCAACTAGAGTAGGATATATGGGAAAATCTTGAAAAATCATCTGCCTTGTGCAATTTCCAACATTTTTTGACAAAGGAGCTTGGGCGAACACTGGAACCCTAGAAGTTCATGTCAGTCCTATTGACTGATTTGTGGCTCATCTGTCAATACACACAGCCCTGTAAAATGCTTATGCCAAGGGGGAATGGAGAATTAGGGTAACAAAATACACTGAAAACTGACTCATGGATTTTCCTTGATCCCCTTTTTTATAAGCCTGACAATATAAGCATTGACAAATGTTACAACATCTTTTTAATACAACACAGAGAATATTTATGGGGACCCATTGTTTTCAAATTGTGTAATTAGTTAATTTTGCACTACAACTTCTTGGCTAACTGAAGTTAGAGGCAGATAATAACTAATTGTTTTCTTACTGATGGGCTCATTGCCAAGTACCTGAAACAGACACATGGAGAAGTCCCAAAAGAATGAATGGAGAGTGGCATGTGAGAACAAACACATCAGGGAGTGACATAAACCACAATGATTTTCAGGTTTCTGTCACTATTTACTATCTAACTACTGTTACTATTTACTATATAGTGTATAATCTTCAAACTGCCTCCAGCATCTCATGGAAAGTTGTGGCAAATCTCCTGCAGGCTGTTCTCACGTTTTGTCTATCCTTTTTTTTTTTCCCCCTCCCTCCTTGTCCCCTGTATTTTTAAGACATCTGCTCCTGTTACTTGCTTACCACCTGGAATCTTAGACTTTTGTTTGTAACAGCAATTTTTAACAGTAAACAGCTTTGCCATTACACATGGAAGATTAAGAGACCACAGCAGGAGCAGAGAAGCTCTTTAAAATACAAAGGTCTCATTTCCACAGTAGGGATCTTGACACTAAAAACAGGAAAAGTGAACAACAGAAAGGATGTGATCAACAATTAAAGTAAAATGCTATTGGCCGTATGCCTCTTTGTCACAGCACAAAGAAGTTGCAGAGTGGATAAAAGATTAGCTCAAGGAGAAAACTTGGTCTGAACAAAGTTTTTCTAAAATGCTGTAAGAGATACTCATCTCTGTAGGCAGAAATGCAGAGGGGCAAAAAAAGAAGACCCATGAGAGATGGGGACTGGTAGGCACCTAATGGTATCACCATTTACAGCATCACCTCCAGAGTCACCTCTTTTCTTTTGTGGAGCAGGTCTGAAGAGCTGGTGTGGGTGGAGAGCAACTTTTCATAAGTGATTGGCGACCAAAGCCTGTTTAAATTTAAAGCCAAACTGGTGATCTGCAAAATTTCACATCACTGCTTATCCCACATGACCACTGCCCGTAGAAGGCTTGATGTATCCCACAACATGGAAGTAGTGATTTCCTATCAGGGCTGCAGCATGTTAGGATAGGTGAAGATATGCACTGCCAAATGGTCCAGTCAGTATGCTACAGAATGGTGTACTTGGCTCCCTATACTACTAACAGCATTAAATTCATTTAAACTAATTTCTTGTTAGGATAAACAACTATAATTTCCTATTTCTGTCTGCAACTATAATTTCATCAGCACTCATGTGGTGCCTATAATAACGCAGGAGCTATTATTAGCCTTCTGCTTGGAATATGGACATACAATCCTGGGAATGGTTCACAGAGTAAACTTTAAAATGGTGTGTGTGGGGAGGAAGCATGATCTAAATTTAAATGGTAAAGTTCTAAGACACTAAAAGTTTGCTTTTATATTCAATGGTTAAGGGCATTCAGCTAATAAGCATCATATGCTTTCAAACAAAATAAAAACCACAGTAGTAGCTAACATGTTGTAAAAGTTCTGCCTTATCTAAAGTCTGAGACTCAGAGGACTAACATAACTTAGTTTGTGATGTTCATCACAGCTGCTAGAAGACCTGGTCCTACCTCCCCAGAGCACAATCAATAGGTGTAGGGAGTGTTCTTCACGTCTCAGCTAGCTAATTAAGCTATACTAAGTATATATACTAAAAGTATATATTAAGAGGAGTCTGTGCTACTTTTACTCATGCTGAATAATGTATTACTCCCAAAACACCTGAGGTGCTATCTGTGTGAGATTCTTTTGCCCTTTTTGATTCATAGAAATGGCACAGATGGCAAAGATAGCGAGTCATATATTCAGGACTTTTCCAGTCATTATCACATTCAGTGGTTTATCCAGATTAAAGTGACCTTAGCAATGGGATTTTCTTCATTCCTTTTGCATGAGGTTGCAAACACCAAGTTCCTGTTTGTTCTAAGGGGATGTTAGAGATCCCATGGCAGTTTTTGAAGAGCAGAATGCCATATTTCTCTGCTAGACTCTTATTCTACATCCTGGGGAGTCCACAGGTATGTGCCACTGCAATGGATCACAATGCCAGGTGCTTGGAGATCCTTCAGGATTAAAAAATTTGCAATCATGGTGATACTAACTTCTATTATTTACTCCGACTAGTCTAATAAACCTCTCATTGCTGAGTTTTTTTCTTTTAATGCTTAAGAACACTTCCTCAGTTTCACCCCATGATCTTCTATATTCTCTCTGCTCACTCTAAAATGATGATGGTCTCTCTGCCAGCAGTTGAATAAAGCAATATACATTTTTTTTTCCTGTTACTACCCTTTAGAGTGCAGTATACAGAATGCAGCAATCTGCATTTGCTTAGCTGTTGGCTCTGGCATGATACAAATCATGAGGAAACACAGCCCTAGGAATCTACAATGTGACAAGTAAAAAAACCCCTCCAATTGCTCATAATGAAGGCTGACCCAGTGGCCAAGGTGCCAGTCTGAGGCATGATTTACATTCCCTGCTTTGCTAGACCTTGCCCAGAATAATGGGTGATTACATTTTCAAGGCTATTAGTGTGCCTAACAGTACAGGTAGGTATCTAGTGTGATTTTTTTTTTTTTTTCCCAGTAGGATGTAAATAGCAGTGGTCTCTAAGGATGCCATTTCATACTGTTTTCCTGTTAGCAGGGCTAGGTTTATGAACCTGTCAATCTCTTCCACCCACCTCTTGTTGTCACTCCCCAGACTGTAGCTTACCAAGTCTGCCCACCCAGTCGTGCTGATTCAAGTGTTGGTGGGGATGAACTCTAAATGGAATCAGTGAAATTGTTCTGATGAAAAAGATGCGCTTTCCCGGAGACTTTTTTTTGTTAACCCTGATCATTCCCCTGATCTTGGGACAGGCATGGTTCCACCAACGGTTGAAGTGGCCAAATGCAAACCTGAAAGGTGGTCTTGTGGGAACTGCTTAAGATGGCTTTGCTATTGGAGAAAATGCACCCTACACCTAGTGATTTCATTTATATTAGGGCATTTCTGAAAGTTTCTTTAATGTTCTATTATCCTCTTTTAGGCCCCAAGTAGCTTTTGAAAAATTTGGTCTTTAGTTTCTCTGCACATTCCTCAATTTCATCTGGGATCTGTATGTAGCAGTATTGTTGTGGGGATAAATGGATTATCACTGCAAATAGACTGGCGCTGAGGAAACAGAAGCATTTAGGAAACATAAATATTGTTTTTTACTTGGAACAGTGCTTTTACAGATTTACTTTTTCAGGAAAGCGTTCATTTTATTTTGTTTGTTAGAAGCTGTGTTTTCAATGAGCTGTTTACAGACAGCAGAAATATTCTGTAACCATTAGTTCCCTAATACGTTTCAAAAAGGAGGCAAATTTAGTTGGCATTTTTCACTTCCCTGATTAAAACCCTGACATATCCTCCTCAGGAGATAAAGAGGAGGCTCATCATCTCACAAACAGGTCTACTGCAGGCTAGGGATGAACTCTTCAGCTCCAGCTGACCTTAGGCAAAGCTGAGAGCTTTGCTCACCCCTCTTACAGGAGCAAGGGTTGTTTTTAAAGTGGTCTGATTCCCTCTTTATTGTTTTGTTTTTATTTAGGCGAGAAGGTACTGTCTGTAGGCTCCACTTTACAGGTACTGGCCTGTCCTGTGGGCTCACAGAGCACCTGTGAGAGGGGCTACACAGCCTCCTCCCATGCACCCTGCAGCAGATATGACTGAGTCCCAGTAACATGGAGCCCTGGGGTGAAATGAAAGCCATAGGGTTGTAGAGCCATGACTTTGGTCCTGTCTCTCAACAGCACTGCTCTCATGCTTCTGCTTCAGGTAGGTTTAGCTACCTGTTGTCGCAGAGGAGGAACAGGCAAGGTAATGATTACTGCTTTCCTCGCTGTTACCAAGGTTGTAAGTGAATGAGGAAGTTTTTTTTATCCCTCCCCATTTTCTTAATTCTCTTCTCTCCCTTTCTTCAGAGTTTAGGCTAAAGAAAGCACCCAAAGTGATAAGAAGAGGTGAATAATTTGCTACTCTAAAGGAATGAGCATGGTCTGGTTAGAAAAAAGGCACACATCACGCTCCCACTGTAATTGGTAAAGTGCAACATTTACATGTATGTTTCTTATCAATATAGGAGAAAAGAGGGCCATGACTGTGCGCTTGGGAAAGTAGAGAAGCAGCAGGCAATCATTGTAACCTGTTGTCAGATAAACCACTGTGACAGAAATTATTTGTAAGAATGGCTGGAAAAGAGAAAAACATTCCTGGGGAAAAAGCTGATAATGAACAGAAAACTTGCATGCCACAGAAATTATTCCTAGAGGATCATGAATGAGGAATCTATTTTCAATTGGGCTGTTAAAACTGTTTAACAGCTGGGAAGTACCCTACCATTGCACAGTATGGCTGTATATTCATGGGATGACTTTTGTACTGAATTCTTCCTTCCTTGAAAGTAGCCTGAGGCAAAACCCACTGAAGTCACCAGCAGCTTTGCCTTTCTTTCTATAGGTTGAAGTTCATGCCCCTGGGGAGTTGCTTATGTGCTATGAGATAAGTAATATTCTCAAATTGATACCAGCAGCAGCCCCTCCCCAACAAGAAAGAGAATTAAGACTGAAATCATGGTGCCTGTAACAGCAGGAAAAAAAGAAGGCTGAGGCTAAATTCCTATACCGTAGAGTGATCTCCTAAAGAGATATCTTCTGATCTCTCCAATATCTTCTGTGTGAGGGTACTTGAAAAAATTTCATTAGATACTGATCTTAAGAGCCAAGTGTTTGCTTTGCTATTCATGGCTCTGAAAGGTTTGTCTGCATCAGGGAAAATAATCTCAGGTGTGAATTTGAAGTACAATCACTATTTCTCAATATCTCTTACGTGGATGGGCTTATTCCTAGCCTTTCCGCAGTGAAGTTTGGTTAAACCAAATCACTTTTGGAAATAATTGTTAAAAGCATTGTTAGGCCAAATTCTGACTGTTCAGGCAGGGAACTATTCCAAAACTAGCTAGTTGCTTTTTTTCCCTATCCTTCAACTGCTCACCTGCTTGTCTGGGTCTTCCACAACTGCTTAGATCCTCACAGGGGGGAGCACTGCAGCCCCTTACCAGCTATCAACAGAGGGGTTTAAGCATTGGTTATGGAATATGTTGATAGGGTTAGTCCCTTGGAAATGTGTATTTTAGAAGTGTCCAATTTGGGTAGAACATATTACTCTAGGTGTTTACCTGTCTTTTTGTGCCATTCTCATTAAGCCAAAGGCCTTATATATTTATTCCAGCAGATCTTTTTTCAAGCTACACTAATTACTAAAGAAAGCATGTAGTCTAACAGAGAAGGAAAAGAACATTCCTTGCATGTTCATAAACACAAAGTTATGACATATGGACAATAACTTCTATCTGGTACTGCAGACTCAGATGTAGCTTCATTATGTTCTTGCTCCATCAGACTTCAGCTAGCTTCCCTCTAGCAGTGCAGAGCGCCTAATGAATGGCATATGGACACATTGTAATCCACTCCAGGTGACTAATGAATCCAAAGAGGTACTGCAGGGTTGTATGCCAACATAGGTCATGGTAAAAACACTGATTCAGTATAATCATAAGCCTGAGGGAGGAACAAGATATTTTAATTTATATATGGAAAGTAAAGGAAGTATATAGAGAAAAAATGAGTATCATTACAACTATCATATATTGTCCTTATCTGTAGAGATTTTACTGAAACTTCTTTGATGAAAATTTTACCATTTCAGGCTATTGCCCCTCTCCACCCCCTTTGACAATCCACCCCTTCTTTGACAATCTAAACAACTAATCAAACACAAATTTAATACAAAGACTTTCCATTACCTCTATGGCTACATTTCTGCTATGATTCTGAGAGGTATTTTTCAAAAGGAAATAGACCTACAGTACCAATAATTTAGGATTGTTTTTTATTGTTTGCTTGCTTTTCCCTACTGATTAGATTTGTTAGGGTTAGTATGTATTCTGCATATAGCATGTACTCTGAGAAACCACATAGGTTTTGCCTTTATCAACTTCAAAATGGTTTATTTTTCTGATGAATAATCCCAAATATGTAAACAGTTATAATACTAAACTAATTCATAGGATTACTGTCATCAATGTAATAAATTTTCATGGATCTTGTCTTCTCTGTTTTGCAAAATAATAACTAGATGACATAAGATACCCATTTTGAATTTGAGCAGATAAATCCATCAACTGATACAATGCTTTTGCTTGCTATTACTGGCAATTTTATGTAAATTATATAATAATGTGTTTACATTTTCTTTACCCTCACTCACCAATCAAACAATTAAATCACTTTTCCCTATTCCACACGTTTTGACAGGGAAAAAAAAATCATGTTCTTTTGCTCTGTAGAACAAGCAAACTCCAAGCTGTTTTATACAAGTGTTCAATGGCATGATGCAAATGTCAGAAAATCAAGTGTGGTGAAAGAGGGGGTTAATCAGTAACCATTCACTCCACAAGCTTGGTGTATGGCTGCACAGCTGGTGCCCATGCGTCTTTTCCACTCAGTCTTGGCGACATGATTTTTCCATTGTTACGTAAGGTCATGAAGTGTATTTGCCTCCAAAAACCCAATCTGAGCAAATTCCTACAATATCATCTTGTTGTCAAAATCTTGGATGACCCCAACTTAAAAGATTGGGAAATCTTTTAAAAGCATTTGAAAGATTTCCCAATCACTTCAGTAAGGTTAGGATTTTTAAAAGGACCAGATCCAAGATCAACTTCTGTTGAAAGTTCTAATTTATCATAAGCATAAGTAAATTTAGGCTCCTAACATGCAAATAGGGGCCTAATCAAATTTTCCAGAAGCATCAAGTTCCCTGGCAGTTATCTGCAGCTTTAGGGACATGCATATTTTAAAAATGTTGGCCCTCAGCTCCTGTTTATAACTTGTAATTTCTGTCACTTTCAATATTTCTGAGAAGGGGTATAACCCCTAGTAAAGACATAGTTTTGCAAGTATTAATATACTTATACCAGTTTAGCTATTCTTTATAGCTTATATCAGTAATACATCTAGTTATTTCTATAGCTTCAATTTTAAACTAATTGGAAGTTTTCTGCATTAATACTGAACCAGGTGTTCAATACTATAGTATATGGGAAAGCAAAGTAGAGGTGAAAAATCATGGACATAAGTCAGTAGCAAGTATGAAAGCGTTAGGGTTTTTTATTTGCTCAGAGGTAGTCACGCTAACAAACAGTGCTTTTCTGAAAGTCAAAGAAGTATTTTTTTTCAGCTGCTAATTCTTTACCAGCAGTGCTCAAATACTGAAAGACAAATATGAGGGGGATTTCACAGGCTTAATTGAGAAATCTTTTTCTAGCTGATAAAGCAGGAGAAGGTCCTCCAGAACACAATTCAAAAATGTAGAATTAGGCTCCTGCACTGAGCTTGTCTCTGTCCCTTGGCTAAGGAAGAGTCCCAGGGAGCTAATGCCTATATTTAAGAATGTTTTTGTTTTTGTTTCCCCCCACCTTTTTCTGTACACCCAGCCCCCATTAATGTTAAGGATATTTAAGTTCTGTGAGTATCTAGGATCATTTTGGCATACTGTAGGCAGCTTAGGGACACCCAAGGTTCTCTGTGAGTAAACTGACAGCCTGTGATTCTTCCACAGTTAATGGTAAAACAACTTGTCTGCTTCTGACTAAGAGAAGAGAAGAAGTTGGGCCAAAACAATCAGCAACAGTGGACTGAGTTTGTCTTACGTTTGTACTGCAGAGTGGATAGGATACCAGCCTAAATAAAAGCCGAATTCAGGTTTGAGCTGTTTGCCCCGAGTAAAAAGTAGCTCATCTTAAGTCAGAGGTTTTTGTGTGTTGACAGAACAGGGTCACATGGAACCACACAAAAGTCACTGTGAGCAAGACGAAGGTAGTGAAAGAAGCAAGAAATGGCAGTAGATCCAAAGGGGAAAAAATAGCAGACGTGGCACTGACACAGACGAATGCAGTCCACAGTTCTAGTCAACTGACATGCTAGAAAAAGCCAAAAAGCCCAATAGATCTGCAAGATTCATCTTTCTGCAGAATTGCTATTTTGCAGCTTAAGCCTGTTTCTAAAGAAGATGAGAGAAAGGGGAGTGACCATTTAGCACTGGTCTGAGGCACTAGAGCCCCAGTCTTCAGCTACACCAGAGAAACACAGCATCAGACTGGAGAAGATGTCTCTGATCTTCCCGGGTACTCTTCCATGTGGGACTATTTCTGCTGAGAGCAGACCAAAAGTCAACCACACACTTGTGGAGACAACTCTTGGTCACACTATCTTTCCTTCAATTCTAGCCATGCTTTACACACTAGTTTTGAGCAAATGCGTTAGTATAGAGGCCTAGTATAGAGAACTGGAGTGGTGGCAGCAGAGGATCACCATTTCTCTGGATACCTTCCCATACTTTTACCAGCTGGATTACCAGCTACTGCCAGCAAAGCAGCACAAAATGGCTATGCCACAGAATTAGATGAAGCCCTGGGATTCGAGCATGCTTTGCACGGTATCTCTGCTTTGCACTCAGTCATAACAGCCTGCTGAGCAGACCTGCTGCAGTTTAATTAGAGTGTCTGGGTCCACCTTCTGTTCCTCTTTAATAATATTAGTCAGAACTTAACTGTCTGGTTCCTGCCTCTTCTGTACTAGAATAAGCTGCTGATGTGTAGCTGGCCAGATTGGTTAATTGCACCCACGACTTTTAAAGGTCAGCTCTTACAGAATCTAATAACATTCAGAAGATTTCCAAAACAAAGTAAACCAGAAAGAAGAGTCTGGAATCCTCCCATGGGATGCTGCATATTGAGCCATGGGGCAAATCAACAACTCCTGTAGTCACCCAGCTGAGCAGCTGGCCAGCCCTGCCAGCAAGGGCAATAGCGAAGGCAAAACAAGGACAGAAAGGCACTTTCAAAGGCTGCTTCATCACTAGTTTTGATCAGCTGGCATGATGCAGGGTTGCACTAGTTTCTGGGAGTGTGCACTTAAGGAAAGAGAACAGACTAGGGGAAAAGCTATGAGTATTGAAAGGAATCTGTACCAACAAGTCACCACTCAACCGATACACCTTTTTGTAAGATTGCATCATATCCTAGAAATTTTTCATCCTGGGTTTATCCTAATAGGAAACCTGTACGGTTGGCCAAGCGATATCATTTAGGGTGCCAGAAAATCTGTAAACCTGAAAAATGCCTTGTGAAGAAGAAGATATTTCAGTAAAAGAGGTGTTATGCATGCCCTTCAGTTTCATGCATGATGTAACCGGTCCAGTGAAGAAGGGAGTTGATCTGGTGTGGAGGATACCTAACTAGGATCTACAGTTTGTATGGTTTATTCATCAAAACTAATAACCACTGTATTTGAAAAGCAGATCATCCCTCATTCCAAGCTCCTCTATCTGTGAGAGGGCCCAGCAGTTTGGGTTGCAAATGCCTCTCTTGGCAGAGGAGGGAAGGCAGCAGAGGGCAATTGCTGCCTGTTTCCTTCCATGGAGGCAGCGGGCTGGAAATTCCCCTCAGCTGGGGCACTTCTTCTGTCCCCATAATGTCCCTTTTCCTCCTCATGCAAATACCTGAATGAAAAGGCTGTAAGTCCTGAAAGTCTCCAGATCCCAGTCCTCTCACTGTTCCAGGTTCGGACTGCTTAGAGCCAGGTGGTCTTCATTTTGACAGCCACAGAAAAGGGGAATTTTTGAGAGACATCAAAGAGGAGCTCTCCCTCTGCTTCCTGGAGAAGAGGAGTCAATCTATTTAATTACAGCTAGGGCTTCCTCTTCTCCTTTTGGCAGGCAGCCTTATTTAAAATCCTCTATTTGCCAACCCATGACTAAGTTTAAACAAGATGAGTGGGGTACTTTTTTTTCTCTTTCTGTGGTTAAAAGATTTCTAACACTGTTTATCAAGTTAAGAAAAAAATATTGCAAAACATTTGAACAATTACTCGTATTTTTTTTCCTTCCTTTTCTTCATCCTGTTTTCACCCCCTCTGATTACTCTTTTAGGGTCTTTTTTCATATTTTATCCTGTTTTTTTGCATGTGCTTATCTTCAACTGACTTGCATGCAACTGATATTCAACTGAACATGCAGTTTGGGTAAGGAGATTTTTACAAAGCAATATTAAAATGAGCTGTTTGTTTGTACAAAACAGTAATTGAGTGAGTAAATGCTAATTAGTAGCTTATTTGCATATATGCTTTGCATTCTTTTGCTTGATTTCCACAAACAGTGTAGGGGTGTTTTTTCTTTAATTGAATACTGCTTAGACTACTCAAAAAAAAAAAAAAAAATCTTGGTTCATCCATTTCTGCAAGAATAAGACCAACAGACCAATTTAAGCTTTTCATACTACTGCTGCCTTCCTGATTATTTGTTTTCTTTAATTTTTTGGTCAAATATTCACCACTGTCCTTTCCGTTGTTTGTTCTCTAGCTTCCTCCACTGTGTCCATTTTGTTTAAGACTATGTCCTAAAATTAATAACAGGAAACCTAGCATAGAGGTATTCACATTTCAGGTACTGAAACAGTTTTTATAATTAGTTTCAGTTACCTTCTTTCTACACTGATATGAACTTTTGTGTACAAAACCCAAGCACATGCTGCTATTCTTTACAATCCTATAATGTTACAACTTGTGCTTAATTTGTAGTTTAGTGCAGCTTCCAGATCACTTCTGGCATTACTGCTTTCTAGATTTCTCACCTAGTGTCTGTGTTCTAACTTACCTTCCTTCAGCTATTACCTTGAATTTATATGGGCTAAATTTTGGGTTCCTGATTGCTGCGTGTGTATTTAAGACCCTTCAAAATATTTTGCCAGTCCTGTGAATGTATCATTGATTAAATGATTGATAATGTTTCCTGTTTTTCAGATAATTCATTACAAGCTTAGACATTTGCATGCATCTTCTCTCCCTGTTTTGTTTTTAGCTAGATAAGCAAGTTAATGCAAATATTTGATGTTAGCTCTTATATAGTTCTGTTTTCATTCATAGTTCAACGAGGTAACAAGAATATATTTTACAGTTTTTCATGAAACTCAAGACACACAGATGCAACATAACTAGCTGAAAGCTAGTCTGCAATATTGAGATAAAAAGAAATCTCTAGTCCTGGATTCCACCAGGTAATGCTACTACATAACACTTTCCTGTGTAGGCTGAAATTATTCTGTAAAGTTAAGACTTGACTTTATATTGTAAGAAAAAAAGTACAGACAATATATTATATTCACTAAGTATAATTCTGCTAGGAAAAATAGCAGTCGGATTTACTTTGAATGAACTGAAATTTCTCAGTACTTCTTTTGAAGTTTGAAATAGTTAACTTATTTTTTCCATGTGCTTCTACTCCTGTGAGTTTTGAATGAGACCAGAAGAAGAATACTGAGCTTTTCTCACTGAAGGTTCTCCTAAGATTCTGATCTATTTGTGCAATTACACATGGTTTGATTAGGTTGTAACAAAGTGCCAAGAAATTTCCGCACATGCAGACATGGTCCTGGACTATGCTAGCACCTACATGCAGCACTGGGTAATGTACAATGTAAAAGTTCGTGAATGGCAGCTGCATTACATAAACACACAATAATTTGACAAGCTTTCCTAGCAATGTAGAATTTCAAAGCAGGTATTTATTAGATTAAATATTCCTTCAATTTGCCATCAGATTATTCTCCTTTAGCATTAGCATTCACTTAAAGCAACAAACATGGCAAGGTATGTGAGAATAAGGGTGTGCCAAAAATACAGGGGGCAGGTGGGGGAAAAAAATAGAATGTTCACAATTTTTTGCCTGCCCTAATTTATCTAGAAGCTACAAATATCTCCTTCCATCTTGGTTCCCTTTATGTTTATGTTTTTTCTAATCGAAATTGGAGTCATGCTGCACATTTGGGTAATAACAGAATAGGGAGCATATACAATTAAATGGTCACTAAGTTCCAAACTGACCCTTGATTATTTAAGCTGTGATGTGTGAGGGACACAAATTTAAGAGGACAGAGAAAATATGTATTTAATTTGAGCGTGGTCCAGGTGGCTGGATTACACAGAAAAATTGAAGATCCTGTTAGAACTTTGTCCAACAGAGCTGAAAGAGCTCAGACAACAGAGAGCTCGCACATTAAGAAGCTCAGTTCCCTGGTTCATTTCTTATTGTTGGTGATCCTAATCTCATGAGCATATGAATGATGTATCAGCCTTAAAGAAAACTCAAGTATAGTATCAAGGCAGGTATCCAAAGGTGGTAACTGGGCTGGCTTCCTTCCAAACCCTCTCTCAGTTATCAGTCCCAGAAGTCTGGTGACACAATCTGAGTATGCTCTGGGCTCCACTCCATGCTACAGTTATCTACAGAGAGGTGAAGATGAAGGAGTAACCATTATGGCTGCTCTGTATCCAGCTCCCTTCTTGGGTTGCAAAAGCCCTAATGAGAACAGGACAGATATTTCACTGCTCTCCCCAAGCAGAGGGACTGCAGATCAGAATAGTGTGGCTGAAGTTAAAATACGAGTTTGAGTTGAATTTAAAGTTCATGAAGTCGGTGGAATCATGTTGACTTATACCAATTGAAGATCTGGCCCAGTAGCACTGAATTGACTTGAACGTAAAAAGAATATGCTGTCAAAAAATGAAGAATTGCTGTTACTATTCTTTAAACTGAACAAGAATTTAGGGGGGGCTGTAAGAACTGATGAAGTCCAAGGTGGTTATCATCTCAGCTCACAGAAAGGGAAAGATGGTTACTGTTCTATGAAAGTATGCTCCCTTAAGATGTCCAGTTTGATTTCTAGATGAAGTACACTCAAAGACCTTTCCTGTTTTGGATGCGCATACTATCCAAACTTTTTTGGAGTTAGGTTAGGAGTAAAAATATGCCTGATCTTCTAAGTTCTGGCATGATCAGTTATTCCCTTCTAGTGTTTAACATTCCTGACTGCCCCCAAATGTATTCCTCAGGGTTATTTTTTTATACTGTGGACCCAGATACTTCTTTTTAGGCATGGATTAGACATTCCTGGTAGTGTCAGCCGAGAATTTAGATCTACGCTAATACAGGCCTGGCAGTGTTCCTCTGAGGGTGTAAATCAAGAATTTTTCATAAAGCCTTCCAATATCCTAGCATGTATAATTACAAATGTTTATTGAAGGCTATAAACCCTTTCAACGGTTTGACAAACAATCTGATTCGCGATGATTTTCTCTGGATGTGCAATGCACAGGTTAACCATCCACCATTTAGAGTATTATTTCCTTTTATTTTGCTTTAAACTATATTTACTAGCTATTAATCTTTCCAGAGAGTGATTTTTCTCACATTGTAACTTTAGAGGAATAGGAAGAACTCACTAGATTTCACCTTTGCCCTCATAATTATACATTCTCTCTTGTTCCTCATCTCTACTTAATTTTTATCCTACCCTGTGTAGATTTTGGTATGAACTCTGATTTTCTATAGTGTCCTCTGAATTTTTTAAAGCTCAGTTATTACCTAAGGTGCAGCTGAAGCAGTCTAGAGTTCAGTGTGTAGGAGTGATGATGAGGATGAGTTATTGTGCAATACAATTTTATCACGGTATGTTAGCTCCTAGTCCTGGCTAATGTATCCATCCAACAAAGAAAGATACAAGTGGTTATTTCTCTTCAAATACAGGAAGGTTTGAAGAGGATGAAATCTCTGCTCCTATTTAAAGATGCGTTGCTGCTTCTCCTGTTGTTGGCTTCAGCTGTCATTAAAGCATAGACTCTAGTTAGAAAGAGAAGCTCTGAAAGCTGCTACACACAGTGCAGAACATTTGTCACAGGGAGAAGCTGCCTTACTGCTACCCATGGAGGTAGAGGACTTAAAGCTGTATTTTCTTGAGCAGCAGAACTTCAGGGCTAGAAAGTTGCTCCTATTTCTGTTGTACCCTCAGGATGTCACCAGGGATCACATGCAACTAATGAAGTCCTTCAGTCTGAGGGTTTCTGCTTCTGAAGATTGGTTCTGGGATATAAATGGTGCAAAAAAAGAACAGAGCCTGTAGAGAGACAATCCAGTCAGAACTCTAGCCAAGTGTGAGGCTGCTCTGGAAAATCAATGCAGCCGATGAAGCTTGACATTTTAATTGTCTTTTGTTTGCAGTACTAAATTAGGTTATGAAGAACAACGATCAGTGCCTGTGATTAAAAGTTTGAAATGTGCCATGTATTCTGAGATTTGTACTACAGTGTGAGTGTACTCTTTAAGTGCTAGGTTTGAAGTGGCTGCTAGCAAAAGGGGGGCCAAGAAAACAAGTGAGACTGTCAGAGCCAAATGAAAATGCTTTTCCTCCTCCAGATTGTCCCCTGAAGAGCTATTGTGTTAGAATTTGATTTCCAAAGTTATCATTAACTTGTGAACTAGCAGGATTTTAATGCTGCTTTAAGTGCAATTGTCAACATACCTGTAATGCTGGAGTCCTTAGTGGTACTTCTGTAGTGTTATCTCTATGCTGTATTTGACTTGCTCCACAGCAACATGTGGTTTCAGTAGAAATTATATGAATGCAAGGGGGCTGTATGTGTCCTTTAGTTCCTTCTAGCTTTGCTAGGGCTGAGACCACCAAATTTGTTTTGCTAGAAAAATGTTAGCATGAACACAGACCGTGACCTGAAAGATGCTTGTGATTTTCCTTTTTAAATTCAGTTCCCTCCACCAGAAAAGAACATGTAACACCCAAGTAGCCTTGAGCTCAGTTAAACAACCAAGTGTTACTATACTCAAAAACCTCCCTGTGGTTTTATTGCCCCCTTGAAAAACAATTGCTATAGAAGTGTCTGTGGGAAACTGTACTAAAACTGTCCCATCGAATGTATTAATTAGAAATCTGTCAGGCATATTTTGACTGGAAGCAGCTTGTGACACAATGAACATATTTTTGGCCTTAAAAGGATATGAAGTCAGGAAAAAAAATAGTTAATAATTGCTATACATTTTCATTTTTAAGTTAGTATAATTCTCAGCAGGAACTACTCTTGATCTGATGACTACAAGATCTACCTTGTAACATGAAATTCTCCAGAACAACAAAGCTTTTTATTCTTGATTGCAGACTTGGGTTGTTTCGGGCCTGAATGTTTACTCTCTAGAGACTTGCATTCATCAGCCATGCATGAACATGGCCTTCTGTTGAGTGATTAAACTTCTGATATTTATGGTCTTACAGTGCAGTAGGATGAATGAGTCACATATTTACTTGGGAAATTAGACGCAAGGGACCTGTTGCACAGCAAACAACCATGCATGTAGGTTCTGAAGCACTTGTGGGCTACAAAACAACAGAAAATGATGCTGTTCCTCCTGAGTGATGTCAAAAACATTTTTGCTACTTAAACTCAGCCTCCGATGATATCAAAAAGAGGGAGAAAGGCAAAGGGAACTGGGGACAGGAATTGAGAGATGGAAACAAGTTTGCTAGTTGTCACAATTCAACGTCTCAGGATATTCCAGACATCGAGCTGGATGCGTTCTGCCTGCATAGAAGTTCAAATGCTATATATCTGTGTCAGAAAAGATCTAAAAGTGCAGGAGGACAGGATAAATGGAGGGCACAGAGATGCACTGTTTCTGCTGTACTTTGGGGCAACTGCAGGGAGGCAATTAATTTCTTCAGGGGAATTTCTGCCTTGGGAAGTGTTCTGATTAAAGGAACCAGAACTGTTCACACAGTTCTTCTGTGATCAATGCCATTTACTTTTTGTACTGTGCTAGCTGCTCTGCTGTCTGCATAAGGAGGAGCAGAGACACTTAGAGCTCAGTTCAGTTGGCTGAATGTAGGTGTTGAGTGGCATTAGAAATGCCCTGTAGTACCTTATATGGCTCTAGCTGCCTTTAGAAAAGCATGGGTCCTATCTCATACCTGCCAGCCTCTTGTGGTTGTCTCATATTGGCAGCGTTTCTCAGGTGCCACTAAATGCCTCGGTTTAGGCAACTTAATAGAGCCCTGGATGTCTGTGAAAAGTGTAGACCCTTCATTCACATGTAAACATGAGCAAGCAGGCATATTAAATTTAGGTTTCTTAAACTGAACCCTATCCTTAGTCTCTCTCAGCCTCTCTTTCCCACATGGCTATGGGACTTCACACTTAAATTCACATCCCCAGAAAGTAAAACAGGTTGGGAGTAACTATGGCCCAATAATAAAGCCTCAAATGATCCTACGAGGGAGATGATGTAATACAGAGCCACTGGGATTTTTACTTCTTTCCTGCTTCCTGCAGATGAATATGAGTCTCTTTCCACTAACATCTTTTATTCACATCTCTGAGGACATTCCTCCTTATAAGAATGCAGATGACAAGTGAGTCAAAGCCCATTTAGGAGAATACCCATCTGTGATAATGGTAGTGTTATAGATTCATTTTCCCTCTGTAATCCCAAACTAAACCACTTCTGTGGATACTGCTATGGGAGAGCTCATATACCATCCAAAATGTGTCGACTTGACTAAACAAGCTCATAGCATTGGCTTGGGATAATCTGCGAGAGGCTCACACCCACAGTTTATCTGACTCAGCTTAAATTGCTCACACAGACAAAACACTTTTTATTATTGTTGCTTTTTAAGCAACTAGTGGGATAGCGAAACCCATGTGAAAAATGATGCTATGCTAGTCTGTCAGGGACGTTTGATATCTCTGACTGGGACAGGAAGGACATTTGCTCTCAGAACAAGGTTACCATGTCACAGAATTAATGGAAAAGTTAAGAGGGAGAAGGTAAAAGATAAGCTTATTTAATAAAGATTTGACAAACTGAGGATGAGAAAATTAGATGCCACTGCTCTCTGCTTTGGGGAGATATTCTTTTTTTTTTTTCTTCCCCCCTAAAAGGAAGACCAAACATAACAAGCCAACCTCCAAGCAGCCTCTGTTTTACAGGAAATAAAGGAAATGCTAAATCTTATTCTACACATACAACTCCCCCCTCCTCACTGCCCAGTTACAATCCTGCTTTGTGCAAAACTAATGAATCAAGCAAATGGAAAGGTCCTGATGAAAATAACATACACACTCTTATACTGGTAAAATCAAACAGGAACCTTCACTGCAAGAGATCAATTATCAGCATTTGTGACACTACATAAACCACAAAGTATAGAAAGACAATTTCTACCTCTTAAAATAGCTACTGAGATAAAGCAGAGCAGGTCAGACCAGGAACAAGAATAGCTGTACAAATATTTTGGGGTTATTCCTACCATCAGTTGATTCTAGTATTATCCATTTGTGCTTGTTCAGTAACATCAGTTTGGAAGAAAAGGGGAAAAAGCTACACACTATAAAAGCCTTAATGTTTTCTAATTGATTTAGAATTGAATTACAAAGGATGCTACTGGATTATGTGCTGTGCAAGGAAGTAGAGAACTGCAACTACATTCCTACACAAATCAGGGGATTAGGGAGGTTTTGTGACTCCTATATAGAACTGTATTCTTGCTTATGCTACAGCTCTTTATCTTTGAAAAACAGAATTAAATGTAATTCATTAAGGATTCCTTGTTCATGTGACAAAAAACTGACTAGCCTGGCTTCTGAGAAATTCCTGAGCATCATGGACAAACAGAGCAGAGTGATCAACTTCCAGAATTCTCATAAATTTTCCATCTAAGCGTGAAGTATAAGCTTGTATTCATTGTCCTGGGTAGGACTGATTGAGGAAGTCAAGTATTCAGTCATTCTGAGTTTGGTAATATAAGATTGGATCGCTTTCTTCTCAGTTTTCCTTAGAGCTTCTTTCAGAGGATGCCACTGTGTTCCAGATTAGGTCAGACTTCATGCTTATAGTCTGTGCATGCTCATACAGTAAATGGGTGAGGCTTCGAAACTCGATCTAATGGCTGAAATAGTGTTTGCTACTTCTCTTCAGGGCAGCTACCTCTACTTGCACCTGCATTTTTACATAGCCTTCTGTTTTGGTCGGTGTCTTTGGTTTAAGCTGGCTTTCAAATTTTAGGTTCCCTCTTAGCTTGCAACAATAGTACTTAGGCCTGACTTTCTTTTCCAATGTGTATGCAGGTTTAGAGACTGAAAGACACTTTCTTCCAAGGTTCTCGAATGAAGACCTTAAATCTCACAAAAATATGCCTTGATTCTGAGGGGAAGGAAGACCTTTAAAAAGGCTAGGAAAATGCGGTTGATAAATACAGTTAAAGGGACTGCAAAACAAAGCTCCAAACAGGTGAAATATTTTGTTTGTATCCCTTTCAGTCACTTGTGATCTTTTTATTAATGAATCACATTTTTGCAACCAGTCTATGAGTGACACTTGCCTTCCTTTCAGAACTATGCTGAAATCTTTATCATATTGCTGCTGTTTGTGACTGCAAAATGTCCTGCAGCAAATATCCAGCTTATGTAATTTGACATAACTCCACAGAAATCATTGAAGCTATGAATGCTTCTCCAGGGAGAGGATCAAACTCAAAGTATACACATATCTGATTTTTAGGAGTATATTCTTGATTTTACACAGTTCAAAAAGCACAGTTGTGCCTCAGAAATGATTTTGACTTCCCCCATCTTCCCCAAGTGCTCTAAAGGCACTTGCCATTTGGTTGAAGAAACTTCTGAGCAATTTCAGTCTCAAAGATTATTTTATTTTCAAGTTTCAAAGGATGAAAAAATTGCTGTGCAGATAGAACAGAATGGCTCTTTCATCCAGTCCCTGGGTTTGATAGCTGTGATTTCATGAGCTGTGGCCAAAACCAGGAAACAGGAAGATCAAATTTCTCATGCTGTTAGAGCAGTTGATATTACCTCAGGGATGTAATTATTGCCTCAAAGTTTGTTATAATACAGTGAACACAATTTAAAACCACCATGTACTGCATCCCCTTTTGAATCTCACAAACCAGCAAGGGACTTTGCTGGGCTTGAAGGCACTGGTAGGTCTATTCTCCCACAGAACTGACACACGGGGGACAGCAGTGCCACAGATGACCCAAATCACAGCACACTGCTGCTACAGTGGGGGAGCCACGACCATGGTCTTGCCTTCATAACAGGCTTCAGCACAATTATGGTGCTGGCCTGATCACCATCCACATAAGCATTTCAAGACCTGAAGTTAAGTGAGGCTTCAAAATGAAAGGAAATGCCTTGCCACTGGGTTGAAGCTTTGTGCTGCAGGTGATAGACCTGGGGATAGAGCGCGGACATGGAGACAGCTCTGCCATGTATGGTCTCACTGCTAATCCCATTGCTCAGGGTGGCTGCTCTCATTTAAGCTTGCTGAAATGAGCTGATTGCACCAAGCAGCCTGGAGAGGACAGATCGATCTCTATGCTCAAATCAACTTCACAAATTCCAGTTAGATCAAGTTAAGATGTGATGTAAGCTACAGACTCATCTCTACAAGCAATAATGAGGCCTGAGTATCCTGGTTTATTTCCAGATGCCATTGGATGTGAAAAGACTTTTGACCAAAAGCCATGTGGAATAGATCTAATCCAAGGATGAAAAGGAACATAATCTTGTTACTGCTTTCCCACATACCAGTCGTTAGCTTCTAGCACAAACTTTTCATTCACTTTTAGTTGAAAGTCAGACAAGGTATAAAATAGAGCCAGTCATGCCTGCTGCCACTAGAAATGCTTCCCCCAGGGAAGCAGAAATGCATTTAGTAGCTCTTCTAAGATACTCTTTAAGAACGTTTTGTTGATTTCCCAGCTAACAGCAAAATAGTCCAAAGATGAATTTCGCTCTGTTCTGCGTAGATGATGTACATAAGCAACTCCCAAGGGCATAATGAAACATACAGTGGAAATGCATTTCTATGAAAAAATATTTTCTGTATTTTTGAATTTTATAGAGCTTTTATCATTAGGTTCCTCCAATTTTACACTAGTGTATCCCCACTTCAGTAATGAATTTCCCCTCATTCTGGTTTCCTATTGAAGTACTTTGCTTTTTTCAGTGGACCTCCTTCTGACTTACACCCCTGCAAGTGTGAAGATATGTTCCACTTTTATTTTGCTTCTATCACTGAGCATTTATCACACAGAATGAGGACAGAGTCTGGCCTACAGCGTTCACTTGTGCTCAGGAAACATCACAATTTTTAACTCATTTCAGCCAACTCAATTCATTTTTCAGCTCTATTTGTGTCAGATTATTGCATCATTTATATCTGAGGAAAAGAATGTGCTTTGAAGGCTGCAGTTACAGCACTTTCTGTTCAGATTAGAAAAAAAAACACAAAAAACAAATTATTCAAATGTTAATGGGAATTAGAACCCGTCTTCTCTCTGGGCTGACTATACTGAACAGTGACAAGTGGGTTTTTTTTAAGCATTAACAGTATAGTGGGGAACTCTATTTTATTGTATTTTTTCTATCAGTATAAAAGTAAATAAGCTGAAACAGGAGGCCAAGCGATTTAATCCCTGGTGTTACATGAAAGGTTTGAATATGCAACATACATAAAGGACAGTGTGGTTTGCTCTCCGTGGGGGGGAAGAAAACACCACTATAAATGGATGGACTGACTTGCTGCTGTGGGACCTTGTCAGGCAATATGGGAACAGATGCTAGGTTGGCCTCTGAAATGCACCTAATACTTCCTTAGAGTCTGTGGTGAATCCATGGCAGCACCGAAAGCCAGACACCACTTGTCTCAGTGTTTCTCAAACATCAGCAGAGAGTTCAGGGAAGGACTGAATGATATGCCCTAGACTGAGCTTGCATGACAAAAAAAACCGCATGCTGTAGGAAAATGAAAACTACACATTAAACTATTGAATTCAGAATGTGATCTGTTTGTTCCCTGGGAGTAATGTTTTCAGTAGGGAGGAACTGGTCCCAGTGTAAGCACTCAAACAGTGTGTACAACTTAAAACAAACTGTTTTACAGTTTTACAGTCCTTACAGTAATACACAGGTCTTTCTTACATGTTGAAGCATCTTGAAGATGCTTCCACAGGGCAGAAGTATGCTCAGATGCAAATATGGGTCTTAACATCTCTGGACTCCATATCAAATAGGAGAGGTCATCCATCAAACAGAAAACAGAGCATTTCCCTAGTTTCCCTGTTTTGCTATCAGTAGTGTGTAAAAAAATGCAAATGAAAAACATCTTTATATTAATGTTTCTACTGTCTTCACTATTGCACATAATTTTGAATAAGAATATGAAATGAATAAACCTTTATGAATAGCAGTAGCACAATCTAAAGATAGAACAGTGGCCTATGACCCAAGACATCTTTTATCTTTGCCTCAGCCACTTTGTGGGGGGACAGGGAGTGTCGCTCTGTGTCTCCATTTCCCCATTTGCAAAGTGCAAAATGTTGTGAGATCTTTATTACTTAGTGGTAAAACTGCAGGCCTTCTATGGCAGCATCCAGGACCCTTATGGTCTTTAAACAGCTGCTGGAAATGCATCAAGGAACAGAATTTGGCTTAATGAGGCTTCCCAGATAACCGAGTGGGAGGGGGTTCTTCTGCCCCAGCCAAATATCATGGTAAGGGTAATATATCTTGAAACTTCTAAATTATTAAGTAAAAAGCTGATTCTCTGTCTCCTGCAATCTTTTTTATTATACAGTAACTCTTCTTTTCATCCATTTTCCCTGGCCTCATTTCATATGGAAGACCATCCAAATTTAGGGAAGACAGTCCTAGTGTTTTTTTTAAGCAATGAAAGACTTTTACCTACAGAATTAGTTTCCAGACTATCTTTTAATGCTGTATATTATTACAAGTCTTTCACCTAAGAATAATAATGGACCTGGAAGTTGTATAGAACCTTTACAAGAGTGAGGACTTATTGAAAAAGAAATGAGATGTGCTACTTTTACTACCCGCATAGTGGAATAAGGATGGGTTTCTCAGCTAGTCCAGAGCTCTATTTAAGCTAACAACAATTTATACTTGCTCTGGATTTGGCCATGCTTTCCTCTGGTGTCATGTGTGGGCTATATATCAGACATTTGGTACGACTATGCACGATCATTAGAATAACTTTTCCATTTAAAAAAGGCTTTCTTAATTAAAACTACGCTTTCCACAAAATTGTTCTGCTCTTTTTTGCAAAATGCTGGGGAACATTTTTGTTTTGTTTCTTCACCGGAACAGATGAAAAATACAGGTCCTTTTGTAGTCAGTTCATTTTTTTTCACTGACATTTTTAATTACTTTGCATGATAATGCAAAACTAATAGAAGCATACTCATTTTCTGTTATGAAGTAGAACATTTTTATTTTTCAACACTAACTGCCATAAAATAAAAACAAACCAGGAGAAGAATTTAAAAAAATGAACAGTCATGTTATTTCCTGAGACTTCTCCCAAGCCCCAATTATTATTTGCTTAAACAAGTTCTGTTAATAATACCCTCTAAGAGGTCTTGGAAGCTTCCTATTTTCAATAGGATAAACTACTGCTTTCAGCAACATTATTCTCAATTCCTTTCTTACTAGCCCTAAAGCGTTATCAGCCTGGTCTAAAATCCCATTGATTTAGTCTCTTAAATTCAGCTAAATTGGGATAAAATTGCAGTTAAGAGTCTTTTATTCCCCAATGTGATATCATTGCACGCTTTACTGTTGCTAATAAACATTGTCATTATGGATTAATTGTCTTATCTTTGAGACCGCTGCACAGTCTTTGTTATATGCAGAGACACAAAGGGCAGCTTATTTTTCTAATGCCTATATCAATGACAGAGACAGAAAGCTTCTGAAATGACACCTAGTGGGCTGTAACCACTGAATCAATTGTTTATCATTAGATGTGAATACATTCACACCTGGTCTGCCACAAGGTTCATTTTATTATGTTTCGCAAAATGTTGTGAAGAGATACAGAAATGAATGGGCAGCAAAATATGGTTAAACTTATTTAAAGAAAAACTTAAGAGATTCATACTACAGGCTTTTTAATTACTGATCAGCATAAATTTACAGATGATGAGAACCAGTTTATTGAGATATAGCAAAAAAAAAAATCTAATCTCTAATATACATAGGTATGACTCCATTTCCAACTGCCACGTCAACCATGTCACCTCTTCTTTGGAATCTGTCATCATATGCCTTTTCTGCTCTGCTCAATGAGCTTTTTACTATGTAGAAACTAAGTCCACATCCTTCTGCAGTTTATTAAGAGAAATAATTGGTTCAGTAAAATTCTATTGTAACCTCCTTGTTTGACCATTCCTGGACTGATTCCTTCTGGACTTTTCAGTCCACACTATAAATTAGTCCTCTATAAAGAGCTGCTTATTTTTAACAGCAGTTTTACAGAACTTAATCTGGGCACATCTTTCTCGGAATGGTACTAAGAGACTGCTAATGGTATCTGCCCAGGGAACAACCATGGCTTCAGACCAGTGTTTTTAAGTGGGTCACATTCCCAACACTCAGGGTTAACCCCATTTAGGATCAATTAGCTGCCTTCATGCTGCATAGCACTTGGCACAGACCCTTTACTGACCTCATGACTGTAAGATATAGTTATTTTTTCTTGCAGTTTTTCACTTAGAAGTGCCTGAGGTCTTGTGTAGGCTATATGACAGCTTGAGAGAGAGTAATGTTTCTATAGCATAAGAGTGTGGGTAGATATTGCATGCCATGGGAGAGTACCATGAAAATGTTTAAGGGTCTTTGAGAGTGCAGGGCTGATGGAGAAATGTGGTGGATGATGCTTTGGTTTTCATCCTACTGCTCTAGGGCATGGTCCACAGAGCAGACTATTCCCAGAATCACACTTGGATTTTGTCTTGGAGGAAACCAGCTGTTTTACTCCAACCAGCGTGGATGACTGAAGGGCCAGACCTGGGAGCAAAGCATGCAGCTAAGTTATTTGGCAGTGCAGATGTACTCTGAACAGACTTGTTTGTAGCTTGAGTATGACCTTATGTATACAAATATGAGCAGGCAGTGTGTATTCTCATCTGGTTGGCTCTCTTTCTTTTTCCATTTATATTAGGTAAGAAGTTAGTTAGTTTCCTTCTTTTTTTGGTCCACAATTAAACAGCTTAGTAGCTTCAGAACCAAAGACGTGAAGATTAAGAGAGCTTTTCATTGACTTTTTTATACTTGATCCCAACTCTGGCTATTTATTTTACAGCTCCTAAGATGTCCCTAATGGTAATTTTTCTTCAGTGCTGTCTTCACCATCTGTACCCCCTTAGCTGAAAGGCGACTCAAATATTACAGTGAGAGTTGTTAGACATTCCTTTCAGGGATATTTAGAGAGATGCTTCAGCTATAAAGATTGTAACCAGATCTCAGTCTGTCCAAAAGGCTGGTTATGTTTGGATCCGATGATTGTTCTGGTTTATATCCATCTCTAGCAATGTTTAGTTATCCTTTAACTGTAAATGATGTTATTCATATGAGTATTTGCTGTAATTTCCTCTGCTATAAGCGGCATTTAAAGTTTCACTCTCAAGGAATTAGGGTAACAATCCCCAAAGCACTTAAATCACTTGAGCATACTGGAACACTTAAGCTATTAAGCTACAAATGTCAGCCTCTGCCATTAGGCTAACAAAGTTACTTAGAAAAGCCTGCTGGCAAATATTTAAAACCACCACAGTTAAAACCAAAAAACTCCGCAAACTACAAGCTTAGATCATGGGGCAGGAAACATAAGTCCAGTGATTGTAATTGCCTTGAAAAGGGTTACATCAGTATTAACATTTTAGCCTCCTATTGAGTGTATTTCTAATCCAAGTTCTGTTTGTCTCACTAACTGATGGCAAACTTACTACAAAGAACTAAATTCTGCAAAGGAACACCAGGACCATATTGAATTTAATATAGTGGGAATCCTGATGCAGGCATCCCGTGTGTACCGTGTGACTCCCTGCATACTCTTTCTTCTTCTCTTCTTTCCCTCTTTCTCTCCAATCACTGCTGGTGTTCCTGGAGTACTGGAGCCATAGCTGCTCCAGGCTTTGTTACAATACCAGGATTCTGGTAATAATCTCCAGCTTTACTCCCTACATAAATGAGTGCCTTCAAATGTAAATCCGGCATCAAACAGGTTCAACGAAACTGTAAATGTGGAGATCCCCATGTTTAAATGTACAGATCACCTTCTGTTAATTCCCTACTAACTAATTCTAATTTATTATAAATATTTTGTCCTGATATTTTTCCCATTCACAGGGAGCCAAGAGTGGTTCCAGTATCCCTTAGAAAGGATCAAGGATCTGTTAAACAGGACAGAGCAATTAAAAAACAAAGGGGAAATAGTTACACTTAACCATAACTACTCTCTACATGTACATTTATAACTTTAACATCAACTTCAGATAGAACTTCAGTTAAAAAGAAAAAACCTTTATAACTGCCTCTTCTGTGAAGGATGGTGAATTAACCTACTTATTTCTGCAAGGTTTAACCTAATGGTTTTATTATTCAGAAAAATGGACATGTTCAACCAGACTACATATTTGGGAAGAGATCAAATGGAGATGAAAGCTCCCACTTATGCTGATACTTTAACTTTATTGATGCATAATGGTGCAATTTACATAGCTGCTATATCTTCTCTTATCAGCAGCCTCCTAAATCTTCTGGATTGCTAATGTATTCTGTGAAGCAATTCAGATCAACATCTGGTGCTTTGTAAATACTAGTGCTGTAACACATGCCTACATATGAACAAAATCTGATTTTCAGGTCTGAATACAACAGAAATTTCCCATTTAAACTGCTACAGATATTTTTGTTTTGCTCTTTTTCTTTTCTTCCTTCACCAGAAGAGCTTAGTTGGTACCAATAGACCTAGAAACTAAACTTTTCTAATATGTTGCTATCCTTCCTTTACAGTGCTCATGTTTTGCCTTACGAGCAGGCCTGGGGTGAGGCAGCTGACGGAGGAATGTGCTGGGAGGTGGCTGCCGCCTCCGGCAGCAGGGCTGCTTACTGCAATCGCTCACCCTGCCTGCCTCTTCTCTCCCACAGAGGGAAGCAGCCAGGCCCTGCGCAGATGACACTGTGATGGACGTGGCCTCAGCACAGCCAGAAACATCTGGAGATCCACCTTAACAGCCTTTTCAAATAATCTGACTACCTGGGTGCAGATGCACATTAGGAGACAGCAGGCAATGTAACGCTGTGTGCATGCCTACAATTGAAAACCATTGAGTTACCATATTTTTCCCTCAGCTGAGATGCAGGAACTGACTCTGTGTCTCCAGACCACTGCAAATGTGAAGTCAAGGTGGTTAGCTGCTGCCTTTGGTACTGTAAGCTAGCCATATTTGTGACGTCCTGGGAGCATAGTGTGCTGAACCTTCTGCGGCTTCACTCAAAGAGGCAGCTTCTAGCTGCAGGGCAGTAATAGCCTGTATTGCTGTGTTATGTCACTGCATGTCATCCTGTGAACGCACCATGTATGGCAAAAAATCCCTTAATCAAAGGGGAAATCAATACCTAGGACTAGGTATTTCATAGAAAACTCCTACCTAGGACTTACGTGTGTACAGATTGGAGGGGAAGGATAGGAAGCCTCTTTTCACCTCTGTTAACAGTTCAGCTAGTTTTTGTACACAGAAGAATACAGGGAACTCCTGAGGAGGCAGCAGTATGTTATGGGGTCTTTCTGGGGACAGGAGAAGAAGGAAAGAAGGGAAGTTTTTTAAAAAAAAACTGGAAAATGCTGTTTTAGGGAGACCAAAACCCTTTGTCAAGTCAACAAACAGGCATGAAAGAAAGGAGAAAATTGTTTCAGAAAAGCCAAAGCGATTTTGCTTCAGAAACAGCTTTTTCATTACTGACTGTATATCATTTTGTAAAAGGTGTAAACAGAAGGCTTTTATAACCTGAGAAAAAGGAAATGTTTCATTTTGAACTGAACAAAACGTCCCAGGTGCATTCTTTCTTTCAACTTGGCCACCCGATCCCACTTTTTGGTGGAGAGAACACTGTGACCTGTGATCTGGGCTCTAGAGTCCCTAAAGGCATTTAGACTTTCTTCATGCTACCTCTTGTTCCCGTTGGATTGGCACATCCTTGTGTCACTACAAACCAAAGGGATTTGCAAAGCAGCATGGCTATCTCCCAAAGTGCTTGTGATACAAGTAAAAGTACACAGCAGTGAAACCCCAAACAGCAATCACTGGCATGTAGCACTGCATTCTCCTAACAATCTTTGAACAACATACATATGTTTATATCATTACTTGCATGAAGTGAACCAGATAAATCCCATTATGCAGTATTATCTTGGTAAAAGAATGGGAATGTTGTTATCAAATTATCTAACACATTTTTGCTCAGTGCGGTTTGTCATTAACTGCCAGCGCTACCTCATTTTTACATATGCTTTACTTTTTAAATCTATGCTTTCTAGTAGAATTTAGCATACTGAACTGGAAATGGTGAAACAGAAACAAAACCAAAGCAGCCCTGAGATTCTAAAGTTTGATATATCATGGTAGGGATGGCAATTTTATCTGAGAAAAAAAAGGTGCAATTGTACCCAAATTAGTGTGTTTTTGACTGAGAATATTTTGTAACGGTAACTAAACTGGTGTATCAAAATCTAGGTTGTGGGTGTTGAGTGTATGTATATAGGTGCAGAGCTGATACTACGCATGAAGCTGAGACCTAGCTGCATCAAAGATTGTATACATAATGTGATATCTGAATAATTATCGCTGTGGGCAATTAACTTCCAAGATAGTGCTTTAGTGGTATTTACTGTGCAGCTGCAACAGCTACATAACTCAGTGACAGCCTATGAACAGAACTGTCTGCTTCCTCTGACAGCATTAATTGCATTCACATCATCCAGCACCATCATGAAATAGCAGGTTCCTGACTTTGCTTCATAGGTCACCATAAGAGTAGCTTAGACAATCTAAAAATCAGGTTCATGGGCATCGTTCTGCTAGTTTTCAGTTGTCATTTTTGAAAGCAGAGCCATTTTCTTGAATTATAGATAGAAGAGCCACATCAATTAGAGTAAATAGAGGTTAGAGTGGACATTTTATTACTCGTTCAGTTATGAATGTCACAACACATTTAGACGATGTGCTTGTCAAACTCATGAAGATAAATGTGTTATGTTAACTTCACGTTGTAAATATCTGACATAAGCATGATGGCCAGATCCTCAGGTGCTTTCCTCAATTCTTTCTCATGCAAAGCATCCCTTATAATCCCCAAGCACATTGCTGTGTATTCAATACGTACCTTCAGGCTGAGTCAAATAGAGAGTATTTATCAAGGAATGCAAAGGCAATTTGATGCAATATTCCTAGTAAAACACACAGGTATTCAAGGGATGACAGTACCCCTAAGACGACTTAGACTTCCTTTAAATTAACACTATTGCACCTTAAAAGCTCTAAGACAAACACATGGGCAGAGTTCAGGCAATGTTCTTCATCCTTTATAACATAAATCAAGGAAGAAACTTTGACTGAAGAAGCATCTTTGGCACTTCCTGCTGTTTTTCATATTCCTAATCCCTTTTATCATCATTGTATCGAAGTGTCAGCTATTGATTTCTACAGTGTAATGTCTTCTGCAAATACTGTAGTTATTTGTTCCTCTATAAACTGTGAAAACAAGCTATGAGTTTGTTTGTTTGTTTGCTTTTTTGAATAGACTAGTTGTATAGAAAGCAAATACCTGACAGGGGACTCATGCCATGAAGGATTAAACTCAGTGACCAACCAAGCTCTCTTTCTGTTCCATGTGCCTATACCTCAGCTCCACCATTTACCTATAACAGCTTTATTTGCATAGAAGATAATTTTAAAGTATTTGGGGAGCATAAAATTAATGGGATATCCATTTTAAAAAAAAACTAGCTGTCAATAGACACCTAAAGAAAATATTCTGTTATTAATATGCTTGTTAAGTTTGTAAAATCAAGCCTCAAGTATTTAGCATTTAGGTTGTTCATAATACCTTAGTTTAATTACTTTGTGGCTATGACACAACCTTTAGTTACATGATCATGTATTATTTTTTCAAGACCTCTGCCACATTTGATGTACTGGATGGAGGCTGTAACTCTGAGCTTTGGTAATGAACAAAATTTCTATATATTAGAGATCTGCCTCATTGATTGCAGAAGGTGGAAACTGTGCAGTTAAGTTTTGAATCTGATTCTGTAAACTTGTACCTGAGAAAAATGGTCTTAACAAATTTGATGATACAGTAGTGAATATGTTTAGTAAAAGAAAGGTCTCTACCTCTGAAAGAAAGATCTTTACTTCCCACCTAAGAATTCCTTATGGTTATGAACTACAGCTGGTCATAAATTTGCCATCAAAACTATTCTCAACTATAAATTGACTTTTGAATAAACATAATTTTTATGAAACATTCCTCTACACTGCCAAGTTCATATAATGAAAGAAAATTATGTAGTAAAACTTTAGTTTTTCAGCACACTGTGTTTTATTGAAGAGAAATAGCTCTCAACTCCCACTGTAGTCAAGATTAGGACATGAAAAAGTGTGAACATGTGTTTTTTTTTAATTTTGCCTCTATTCCATTTAATCTAATATGCTTCCAAATAAAACATCTCAGTATAAAGATCCCACATTTTTTAAGAAGAACAAAATAAAATACAACCCCCCAGAAGAGAGTATAATTATAAGAATCACCCAAGGATACCTTTATTTGCTTCTTCTTTGTTTAGTATTACTATTACTACAAAGCCCTTTGGTGACTGTTAATAATGTATCAGCTTTTTTGAGCTGATTAGCATTGTGATATGTGCTTTCAAGCTGTATTGGGTAAATGGTGCTAATAAATACTTTGCTCTGTGGGCTTTTTCAGGCTCATGAGCAGAGACTTATAATTCCCAGCATTACTGGAATAACAAAATGTCTTTCAGTTTATCCCTTTAACAGTGCAAAACATGACATTTTCAGAAGTTCTACCAAGTTAGATAAAGCCCTAACTAAGATTCTGTTGAGTATTTTCTATGTCTCAAATAAATAAATTTTCCCGTAACATTGTGATTTCTTTTTTAAAAAGTACTGAAGGTTAAATTTAATTTCCTGAAACATAATGAACCCAACTATATTAGCATTTTCCTCATAAACTTTTTAGGAATGGGACTGTGGCTTCTTTTATATTTGCATACAGCAAAGAACCAGTTCTGAGTCATTTATATGTCAATAACATAAATAAAATAATGATAACAATGCATAATGACTAGAAAGGGAGATTTAACATAGAAAAATCATTCTAGATTTTATAGGATAAGGCACACAAAATGCCTCAAGCAAACAGAAAAATGAATTTGCATTAAAACCTAAAAACTTTATTACTGATGAACAAAAGAAAACACACAGCAAAGACAATATCTGTGGTGGAAGGGATTCTGTACTTCTCACTAACTTTGAGCAATTCCTTTCTCAGAATGTTTTTTCATTGTGCTGGGATACTTTAAGGGGTAAAATGTAATTTGAACTGATGATATATATAACTGAGTTGGTCTGTGGGGTATTTCGATTTTGATATTTGTGTAGCAGGGATGAAATGTATTCATAAATTAAACACTCAACCTACTCCTTTAACTCTATAAAAACAAAAATAAATTATTGGCATTATTAACGCAGGTTAGTGTCTTTCTCTGATGACACAGACAGGGTCTTATTTGTGTGCGATCCTTTGAAAGAAGGAAAGTAGTCTTCCTCTTTCAAGTTGTATAACCACCTAGGGCTTGATTTCCTTTCGAAGGGATATTCCAGGACAAGGGAAAGGCACCATTTTACCCTGCAATGCCTAGAATGTAAACCAAAACCTTCCCAGCAGATGAACGATTGTTATCACAGGGCTTCACAACTCAAAAGTGGATGTCTAAGGTTCTTCTTAGGCTTACCCCCATGCTGCTGAATGCACTATTCAAAGGAGGATCTGAATAACACCATGTATATCAAAAGGATCTTGACTCTTAGAAAAAGTACTTCAGAACAGGCAATCGTATTTTAATTTGAGCAATGAGTCATTACCCTGTCAATGCCAGGGGAGTTCAGTGGGAGTTTCATGTGTGCAAGATTAGTCTTTGTCTTATTTAAGCACTAAGGATTGCTAACAGGCGTATGAAGTACAGCTCTAACGTAATACTTTTATTTCACTCTTGCCCAGTTTTTCTAAACCCAGCCTTAATTCTCCACTCTGCTCCATCAGATTTATGGTGAGATAAGCTAGTGAAAACTTAGTGGAGTGAAACTGCTATGGCAGAGTACAGAATCTGATCAGAGACGACCTTTTTTCATCTCTTCATCATCTGCTACTTTTTGGCAATGTGAAAAGCCTGCTTCCATACTCTGAAAGTAATAAAATTATACACATGAAGGCTATAGGGTGGGTCTGTCCATTTTCAAAATCTCCAAGTCACATATTTAACGAAGAAATGTCAGGAACTCAGTGCCACTTCAAACCCAGCTACTCCCAGAGTTCTCTCTTCCATACCAATCCATATTTTTCATATTTCTAGAGTTGGTGCTGCAGTCCAGATATAAATGTCTGTATGGATTTCCTAGAACTCAGTTTCCATGGACACCACTCAGGCTGCAACATAGAAGGGATCAGGCTTTCTCGCAAGATTTCGCATGCTCCTTGGTTCCTGTCAACTCTAAATTACCGTAAGAGCAGTCTCTCCTGTGGAATTTTGCTGCCTCTGTTTCTGGCTGACATCAAGAAGTGTTGAAGCATGTGTAAAAATTTAACTGCTTTTTTTTCACCCCTGAATCTCAGAAAATGTGCAAAAAGTTCAAATGCAGTCACAATTATATGCTGGTTGTAAGTTCTCAGTGTCCTCACTACAGATATTTCATTTCTAAAAGCAGCCTGTTAATGTCAAACGTTTCCATTCTAGCATTCAGAGATTATGATTTTATTGCAGCAGCTGTAATCTTCATGTATTTCAAGGGAAATATATTAGGAGATGTTTTAAATGCATTTTCCTCTATTAACATAAATCTTGGCATCTTGTGTAATAAAGTCAAATAGCAGGGCATAAATTACCCTCAAAGTCCTGAAACAATAAGAAGTCCTAAAGGAAAAACAAAATTAAATTAAGATTTCAGGTTTAAAATTTTGTGTGAGTTGGGAATGCAGTTCCTAGACACCACGTATTCCTTCTGTCAGCAGCGTACAAAAATTGAGGCGCTGGTAATGGGATACAAAACTTTTCAGCACAAGGTTAAATCCCTGTAGCTCCACAGCGTGCGGAAAACGTGAGTCACCCCTGTCTGACTGCTTCTTGGTGGCTTGTGTAAAGCAAGTTCATGAATCTCAGGAAAGTTCCAGGGAGCCATTAGAAATCGGCTGCCGTCTCCCTGTATCTGCATTTCAAGTTTTGTTTTCCTTTTAGGCTAGCTACAGCCCAGGCTGCTCAGGCCTGCGTTCAATGTAAACAGCTCCAGAAAGTTCCCCAGCAAATGGCCTACAATGTAGAAGGAAAAGGGCATGGAAAATGCATCCTTACGCACCGAGGGGTTTTAGCTGCCAAAGCAGTCCTCAGGGACCCTTGGCAACGTGGACACTTCGGCCAGCATGAGCTGGCCCCCAAACCAGCAGCAATCGGCACGCAAGCTGGAAGGCCACCTCTAGCCCCACTCCAAGCACAGTGCAGCTGCAGGCCACCGCAGCGGCCCCTTGCAGGGCTGAGCTGTGCCTCAGTCTGCCGTCCATGCCACTTCTCCGGGACACTTCTTCCACCCTGGCTGCTGACAAAAACCCCTGTGGGCAGCCTGAAACTTGAGAGAGAGGCCAGGGTTCGCAGGGCAGGGAATAAGCAGTAAAGAGAGACCTTCTTAACTGACAGGTTAGCCGCAGCTGGCCGCAGCTGCTAGCTGGAGACCCCTCGCGCTGGATGTACACTCTGCACGGAAGATCGAAGGCTCAGCTGCTGTCACCAGCACTGAATGCGTCTTGGAGAGAAAAATCTGGTGGTGTTTTCCTTCCTGATGCACACATGAACACTTGTGCTGGTGACGGCAACTGAATGTGCCAGACGCTTACTCAGGGCTATAGCTCCATGTCAGAAACATCTTTGGGCACTTGTACAACATCAAGCCTAAATTGATGGGGGTCTACTGAGCAGTCTGAAGGTAAACATGTGTTCAAGTACCGTTAATGACATAGTGTTTAAACTCTGCATGGATGATAGTGCAGCTGTTAGAAGAAAACAGACATGGTAATTGATGATGATTCAGCCAAACATTTTGGGTAATCCCTTCAATTAAAGTCTCCAAATATACACTTAATTTATATTTAGTTAGGGAGTTGTCCTGTCTTAATAAATAATGCAGGTTTGTTAGGGACTCATTTATGGAAACATAATTTCATTGTTGTGAGATTGAAAATAATCTGTCGCACACTCAATTATTTCAGATGCTCTGGTTTACATGATATTTGTGTTTCCTAGAGTAGCTGCCCAGCTCAACTGAATGGAGGCTTTCTGGGAGGAGCTGCAATGGAGGGGATATTTAAACTGAATCTAGAAAAGTGATTATTGTACATGTCGACCAACGTGAATACCTATAGTCTAGCTAGTCGGGAGTTTAGCTCCAAAGCTGGTATTAGCTTTGGGTAGATGAAAACTAGCTCTGGCCTCTCTTCACAAGCAGTGCAGACCTTCACTGAACATCTGCTCTCAGGTTTGGCACTTGCCTCTCTAGTTCACGCATGTCCAATTTGGTAAATACTGAAATGTGTTCCTGGACCAGACTAGAAAGATCAGCCCACAGCAGTGAAAATGCCAAGGATGTTGTCAGAAGTAGAATTAACTTTCTATGCACCTTCAATGTCTATCTTCCCTTCTTTGCCATCACTTTCCTCACCCATTCCTCTTCTTCAGTTTGTTGCTTATTTCTATTTATCAGCTGATTTACTGTTTTATTTATTGACTACATAGTTTCAAAATGGAAATAAGATATGGGAAAATTTCAAAAGAAAGACATTACTTTGGTAAGCACTGCCTATGTGCCCCAGTCACTATAGTAAAGCTCTTGATATAGTAGCAAATCCTGATTTTTTTTTTCCTGCCAGTGAACAAGTCTTTGTGTGCTTGTCAAAGCACTCACTCTTCCACTCTCCCAAAACTTTCCTGTACCCTTAGACAGAAAGCTGAAAACTAAAATGAAAATACTGTTTCAGAGTATTTTCTATCCCTGTGCCTGAAAGTAATCTATCTTTGACTCTCATTATCTCTTTCTCTTGGCTGGCTCAAGCATATTTTTAAACTATTTTCTTCCAAGCGTACCATTTTATAAGCAGCCAATTTAGAATAAGGTCTGCAGTGTTTAAGGGCTGCAGCTCTAGGTAGCCATTTTAGCTTCCACAACAGGCTCCAGAAAGAAGTGAGGCAGGCAATATACTAGATTTCTCTCACAGATGTCAAGTAAGAATCTTTCTAAAAATCCAAACACGGACAAGGTACTTTCTTGTAGCAGCCCTCTATGTCATGCAAGGATAAATAAAGGGAAACGGAGGCATTGAAGGGGCTTTCACAAATTCTCTGGGCCAAAGAGTTGCATCCTCACATGTGCTGTAAAATGCAAAGCAGCTGAGCTCTGAATGCTTTAGTTTATGTAGATTGCCCTCAGAATGTGTCCTTTGCATCTGCACAGTGAAATGTGGCAAAAAGATAATGTGGCAGTCTCAACAGGAGGATGGGAACAATTTACAACAGTCAAAAACTTGGTAAATTTTTGCAGCCGAAAAATTCTTATACGGCCAAAACTTCACCATCATCCACACCAGAAGCAACTCAGCAGTGGGCAATGATTGTACCATATCTCCTTACCAGCACCCTATGACAGCAAGTGTCTCTCAAGCTGCCACAGATCACACAGCCTTGCTCGGTACCCTCATCTCACTTCTTGGCTCACTCTCAAACTGTTTCTGCTGCAAACTGCTTTAGGCAATGCTGGTGCCAGTGTCAGCAGAATCAATAAGTACCAATTAAGTACCAGAGTACCTTTGTCTCTGAAGGCACGTTTTTGTCCAGAGTGTTAAGGAAAAAGTGAATTTGTTGTACTGAGCCCTTCCGCTTTTCCCAGACAAGGGCCTAACCCGCTAATAATATAAATAGTTTCATCAGGGCCAAGATTTTATATAGACTTTATCAGAGAATCAGTGAAAATAAGGACCTTGAGAGGTCACCAAATCCATCTCTGTGAAAGCTCAGCTCTATCTGTTCTTGACGGATGTTTATGTCATGGGTTAAAGCCTTCTGTGATTCCACAACCTTCCCAAAGCAATCTATTCCAGAGATCAGTTATCTTGTTTAGTGTTTGTCCTCAAGGTCTAACTGAACCCTTTTTACTGCAAATTTAAGGCCATTGCTTTTGTTGTACCCACAACTACATTTTAAGTATTTGAGAATGCTATGCGTTGCTTTCTCAGGCTTAAGCAGCTCTAAATAGAGTGGAAGGATTATTTCACCACTCTTAGAGATAGTACTCCTGTTTAAACATCCCAGTATAATATTTTCCCTATTTGTAGCAGGCTGATTGAATCATGTTCATAGCTTCTGATTCATTATAACCCTCAAATCCTTCCTGGAATAAGTGATATGCAGCCAGACATCCTCCAGGCTGTATTGATGTTAATTTCTTCAGTTTGTGCACCACACATCCTACTTCTCTCTGTTGCACCACAACTTTTTTCTAAAATCAAGTGGTCTTTTTCTAAAAGGAATGGTCTTTTTAGACCATTTCTCCAACTCACCAGGATCATTTTGAATTCTTATTCTGTTTTCAACATACTTTCTTTCCATCTCAGCTTGGTGTCATAGGTATATTCTCCATCCCTTCATCAAAATTATTAATTAGCAAACTGCACAGGGCATACAAGAGGTCAGGGTCTAACAAAGAATCTTTGTATCGCCTGTATCACAGTTGTCCAGTTGAACTACTAGAAAACCATCAAGAAATGTGACTACAAATTATCATAATCTCTACTTTTATGAATTCTTGTTGCCCCCGAGCTTATTTTCATGTATCTTCTGCTGTGAAAGAACTGCAAATTGACCCACCTTCTCTCTGCTACTGCCTCTGTTCTTTGTTTACTCCTTTTCCTGAATCATTTTCCAGGCAGATCCCCTTTGAGACTTCACTGGCCATGCAGTTTTCTTATAACTAGTTCCTTGTTGAACAGGGAAGAGTTGCTCTTTATGAACTTACTCAAGGTTAAGTGTGTCAATCTTTGAAAACATTCCTTGATCCCACTGCAAAGCATCAGAGTACTAAAACTTGTTGCTACACATCACTCAGAATAAAATGGCAAACTGTTAGAAATTTCTTTGCTACTTCAGATTAAAATCCAACTGTGATTTGAGGCTTAAAGTTCAAATAAATTTTGCCTTTTCATTCTTCTGAGCACCTTGGTGAGTAATGTGTTCAGTCTTGTCCAGCATTCAGCTTAGTAGTGTCATATTTTATTTCTGCCTGCTTCTTCTGACTACAAACATAAGTCTGGCCAACACAGAGGAAGCCATCACCACTAGCAGAGACTGTGTCAGGAAGGATTATAGTAAACAAAATAATGAAGCTAATGCAAATAAAACTCAGAGAAACTGTTACACTTGAGTACCTAGTGAGTGATTCAAGCTGAAATGCCAAACTGCAGCTTTCTTGAAACTTGCACTGGGATGAACCAGAACGGATTGTCCTGGAAAATCTCTTGAGAGTCCCATCTCCAGCGAAGTTAATTTATAACTTCTGCCATTTTGTCATTTCTAATGAAAATCAGCTTTTTTCTTAGAACTGTGGTTATTGATCATGATATGGTCTCAGTTCTTATAACTAAACAAGAAGTTTATTACTCTTTTGATTATAAAGATGAGATAAAAATGTAGCCAAACACATTGTAAAGACTCAAAACCAAAAGTAAAATACAAACAACCCTCAACTTTTTCATTTAAAAACCCAATTCCTCCAGCCTGTGAACAAATCCCATTATTTCAGGTGAAATCTAGCTCATGATTTTTGAGTCCCTGGATTTGGCAGTGTGAATTTGGCCTGTAGCTCAAAATGTAGCCAGCCGTCTGCACTTTGAGAAGCGATTACTGCCATCAGAATCACTCAGTGTAATATAGTAACCGCCCAAAGCAAAACAAAACCCAAAATGCTTCAAGATACTATAGTCATTATAGCCATCTGTCTAGCTATTTATAACCTGGTTAGCTGAGGTACTCCACACATTCTGTAGGTTATAACTTGCCATTCCTGTTTATTTTTGCAGGTGTCCTTGAACCAAGTGAAAAAAACAAAGTGGTGCAGGGCTGAGAAGGAGAGAATTTGTTTTGCTGCACACAGTGAAACAGTAGGTCCTTTTCTCAAAGCCTGAGAAATGATACATGAACTGCAGTGAAGAATTTCTGGAGTTGGTTCAATTCATTCTGACACTTTGGGGAATACTAATTGAGCATTCAATAGCTTCAACACTGTGGGAGTGGGGTAAGCCAATCCAGGAAAACCATCAGCTGTGGGGAAACCAATTTCCTTTCTCCAACTTATTGTTCCTCTATGTCAAAGGCAATCCCAAGAGGTTCTACTTGTTGCTGACACATTCCAGAAATCATTTCTTTCTCCCAGTACTTCTCTTTTTTTTTCTTTAATCAGCAGAAGCAGGCACAAGAGTTAGACTCACAAGGACAAAAGAGAAAAGTAAGCTTATGAAATAAATGTTTGAGAAAAGAGGCAAGGTACTTAAGAGAAGGCAAAAACGCCAAACTTGCTGATTTCCACTGCCCTTGGAGTTGCTGTGCTGTGCAGGCATACATGTGTGTACAAACAGCTGGTGCATTTACAAAAGATTATTTACCTGACTTTGCTGATATAAAATAGAGTAGCTCTGCTGAACTCAGTAGAATTACTTATTTGCTAGATACCAGTCGTGACTACTTAGGTCACTACAAGCAAACAGATAGATGGTCCTTGGAACATGAAGCTACGAGATAAATGTTGCTAGTCCTCAGCCACAGAACTCACAGCTGAAGATGTGACTATACCACACAGTGAGGATGTCCCAGATCTAGCCTTACTCTTGAGCTGTGTTCAAAAAACTATCAGGAAATGAAAGAACTAGATGAGAAATAAGGCCCTTCCTATTTCTCATTAGAAAGCCCTCCCCGCAAAACAGAGCTGTATGCCTGTTTCTGGAAGGATGAGTGAAGAACCCAGATGGCTGTGGTCACTTTTCACTAACAATAGTTCAAATGAAGCATAACCCCAGTGCACATGGAGAATGTGGAGGAGGCACCTCCTAGATGCATCTCTCTCCTCTTTGAATAGAATTAAGCGCTAAAAAGGAAGCACAAAGACTATCGTATTTGCATTATTCTTTTACAAAAACAGTGTGTCCGCAGTTTCAATGACATTGCTTCATCTCAAGATCTCCCTCACATTTCCTCTAGTGATAGTAGTGTCATCTGGGAAGTCAAAGTCTACTTAACAACAAATATTTTGGTGAAGCTAATAGCAGCAGCTTTTAAATATTCTTTGCACTTCTTGGTTAAAAATTCAGTATTAAATATTCACTGTGTGTTTCTCCACTTCATTAAAAGCCTATATGTCAATATTTTATAACTTCTAAAACTGTATGCCAGTAGTATCACATCTATAATTGGCAATACTTGTGTTGTGGCATAACCGTAGTGGGTAATTAAATCTTGCCTTCTAGGTATTTTCCCTGAAGTCTGAATACATGAAGCTATTCCTCACTTCTTTACAAAGTTTACTAGTACTGTCATCACTGTTATCCCAGGATCTCACACATTAATTAATTTATCCTCATAGCACTCCTTCATTAGGTGCCAGATTTTCCAAAGAGCTCAGACTCAAATCTTTGAGTGCTCAACACCTAAACTAGAGCCAGATTTTCAGAAGAGCTGGGTTTTCTTTTAGGTTCCTAAATAAGGAACAAGTTTTCCAACGTTCCCAATAACCCTCACTGCAGTGCCTGTTGCCCAGACTGTGCAATGTGTAAGGAGCTGAGGATCCGGTGTGCTAAACTTTTTTCTACACGTGAACGTTACATTTTGGTGCCTAAAATGGAGGTGAGTTCTTTGCAAAGTCTGGCTGTCAGAGTGGGAGGCTGATATCTTTTGAAAATCTGGATTGCTATTGTAAGGCTTATCACTACTTTGCAGAAAACAAACTGACAGAGTGAGATTCCAGTCCAAGAGAACATCTACATAACAGGTGGAAATGAAATCGGGATTCAAGCTTTCAAACCATCCAGTTCTATCCACGTATGTTCTTGCAAATTGGCATGCAGTATGGTTGGCTCATAATAGCGTATGTGTTCAACTCCAGTGAGAACCGTGTGTCAACAGTGTTGTGAGGTGCTCACTGGCTAAAGGGTAAGCTGTAAAGCATTCTGTACGATTACAGAGCAGCCGTACGTGACATGGGGAATTAGGCAGAATTTCAGAAAGATGCAGAAGACAGTTCCCAGAAAGCTGCAATATAACACTCTTTCTCCTCTCCTCCTACTCAAGGGAGCTGAGAAAAACAAAGACTCACTGACTACCTGTGCCTGCATCTCAGGATCAAAGCAATTCTAGGAAAAAAAAGGGTTTTTTTCTGCACTAATTACACCTTACATTGACTCTAGTTTACAGCTTGAATACCATGCACAGTGATGCACATTCATTCGCTGTGCAATTCTGTGAGCTTGTAAGAAGTGCGCCAGCCTCCAAGGGACACTACTGAGGACAGCCCAAGAGCAGCAGCCTGCAGGAGTGAGGGAACTGGAAAGTCTCCACAGCACGAGGAGGCAGACTGCCTTAAGTCTACAAACCATGCAGGGGTGCATTTATACTGCTAAATGATGTAGGGTCAGGGAGCAAGACCAAGGAAAGGCCCTTGGTCATCAACACTGCTCGTGCATTAGTTTGCTCCAGCTCTGTTTTGGACCGCCCTAACTAGCTCCCTCCAAGACAAATCTGCTGCAAATGGAGTAAGCCCTGAGCCATGTTGTGCCACCTGGTCTCAGGGCCAAGAACTGGTCTTTAGTCCTCTTTTATTTATATAGTCACAGAGTCCAGAGAAAATTAGCCCTGCTAACAGGCAAGATTAATTAGTCCGACCATGGGTATAGCTCAGCTGGCTTTTTTGCTTCTATTGCCTGAGCAAAAACATTCAGTGCTTGTTGGTGAAATCTGAACCTGCTGCTTTTTATGGAGTAGCCATAGTCAAGGTTGAAACACCCACATAGCCAAGCCCAAGGCTGACCTCAATAAAAATAATGGCAAAACTTAGGGATGTTAGTGGGACAGGAATTCAGCTCAAATGAAAGACTATAATTGGTTAAGAGTTATGAGCACTGGGTAAGACATAGGAGACAAAGCTCATTCCTAAGATATAATCCTTCCCCTTTCTGAAACTGTAGGCAGAGAGAATATTCAAACATTCTTATTTAAGTTCTGAGCATTTGCAGGTACCGTAGTTTTTGCTTCTAATAAAGGAGACTCAATTTATAGGGGGACAAAGCAAGACGGCAACAGCCAAGCTTGCAGTTGTGCTATTCACCTACAGTGCAGGCAGGGAGTAATGGCTGTTCATCATCTTTAAGGCAGTTCCTGGATTTTTCAAGGTGGACTCAGAATCTCAAACCTGAAGTGGTGGTGCCTCACCATGTCCCATTAACTCTGTTTCTCCCTGCCATATAAGCAGTTCCTTGTTCATTCCCTAGCTCCATATCATATTTTACATTTTTAAAAATACTTGCAATCTGGCCATGTTAATGTGACAGATGGGAATGCTCAGGCAGCTCCCTTCAGACGAAACATTTATAAGGTGTTGTATGGCCTCAGAGAGCAACATATTAGGAAAGGGGTAGTGGGGTTTGGGGAAAGGGAGGAGCTTTCCTATTTTAATTTCAAGCAGCAGGAGTCTGAGTAGTCATAGCTCTTCAAAAACTAATCCCAAAGCAAAGAACAAAATGGAAAGCAGAAGAATATAGATTAGACTGCTCTGGTGAACTTAATGCTTTCTAATTGTTGCAGGCCTAGCCGGTGAGTTGTTTGCACAATGCCCAGTGAATGGGATGGGATGGGATGGGATGCCACACAAAGGTCCTTTAGCTGGAGAAGGAGGTAAATCATTGCTTAACGTCATCATCAGGGTCCTAATTCAGCAAGTGATCTAGGTCCTGCTGAATATTGAGCAGGTGCTGATGGGTCCCAGAAGAGGCTGAAGGACCACAACTCACGCTCATGGTCCTGCAGCAAGGGGTTGCATGTGACTGTGGCTGGAGAGCAGCTACCTTCGCAGCCAGTGAGGATGTTTTCAAAGTTTAGAAAGCGGGAGCACTAATAACCATTGCACTGAATAAGAAGAGTGGGTAGGGAAGATATTTCTGGTTTTCCTCACACCCCCTCCTAGCAATATCACTAATATGAGTACTCCCATAATGCGCAATATAATGGTATCCCAGCAACCATGTTGAAATAATACTATTTTGTACTTTATGTATAGAGCAGTACCTGTGTAAAACTCAAAGCCCTTTACAAAGACGACAGCCATAATTATCCTAAGGGCTAATTTTGTATGGAGGGAGGTACTGGAATACCAGTGGTGCTTTTGCCAATCAAATAGAAGGAACAGATGCGTATTTTTCCTAAAGTCATTATTTATTTATTTTGGCCGAGAGCAGGTTCCACTATGCTCTTCTGGACTGATTCATCACAAAATTAGCCTTGTCAAAACTGTGTTAAACTCATAAAGAGGCACTATCTTTCATTACATGTTGATATTTAGAGATCCAGAACTCTCTTGGTTGCTGTGGTCCAATATACCTTTAATCTGGTCTTTATTTTGCCACTGCCAGACTGCACTGTTAGACAGCTGGGTACACTTTCCTGTTTGCTTAGCTGGAGTCACTGCACTTTAATGTTTACTAGCACTGCTGAGAAAAATTCCAGCAAGGTTTTTTTTTGTTTTGTTTTTCCACTAGCATTTGCTTATTTGTCAAAATTGAAACATTCTGAAGAGATGGTTTGCTTTTGACAGTTTTCTTCCACTACCAAGGAAGCTTTGGGATCAGCCTGCACAAAGGCTGGGTTTCTTAGGACTCTTGGCATTGCACTGCCTCTGGGGAAGAGACCCAAGATGCCTGCCCCAGAGTCCTAGTCTCATGGCTTTTTCTTTTTATAGAGAATTTTAAAATATGTCTCTTGTCAGTGTAATACCAAATTTTGAACTGTGTAAATTCTCTATTAGCTGAATCAACTTTCAGTGCAGAACTGTAATATTTATGTCCTTAACACCATTGCTAGAGGCACCAAAATACAAAGGCATCCTATCTGGAGTGTTAAATCTAACACTTACTAGTATTGCAAACGATAATGCAGCATCTCTCTAGAGCACATGTGAAAGAGAAGGTTTCCTCTCACTGATTCACTGCCACCCAGATGACAAAGTCTAACTGGAAATAAATGCGCCTTGTTAGATCTTGGATATATCCCAGATGCTTCTTACCAGCTTTCCTGATCCAAAATACTCTCCAGGTTCTTACAGCCAGGATATTTTTAGACCTCTCCAGCATCTTCCATCTTAGAGCTTCGTAACAGTCCTGGGAAGTAGAGGCAATGTTACAAGCCCCCATTTTGCGAACAAGAAGGCTGGAAGCAGGAGGTTGCCAAAGATCACAGCACGGTTCCAAGGCAGAGTGGGGAGAGCAGGACAGATGGCCACCCTCACAGGGAGAGAGCTGCCGCGCTATTTCTGGCACAGCCAAGCACCTCTCTTCTGCCAGCCTCCACTCTGGAAGTTCAAATGGCTGTAGGAGCTCTTCATTTTCTGTCCAGAAAAGTCATGTAATGCTACTTTGTGCTATTAAACAGAATCCACACTCTTCTGCTAAAAAGGCTGCGTTTCAGGAGTAAGTGAAACAACTTACTGACACACATTATATTGGGCAGGCACAACTTGGAGTTACTTGCCTGCAATGCTCTGAGAGGCAGATGTGCCAAAGGGGAAACATTTTTCCTGGCAAAATAGTAAAGTCCCTGTCTGTGCAAACAGCAAGCAAGCAATCTTCTGCTCCTCTTCCCCCCAGCTTCAATGCCCTTCACAGAGGCGGCATGTTAAAAAACGATCAGCTAGTCTGGCAAGTGCATGACACATAAAGTAGTTTCTAACTGACAGGTTGGCCCTTAGCACCAATGCTAGGAGCCAGCACAGAACCAGACAGCGAGCAGAGCTCCACATCTCAGTTGTGCTTCAGCTGTGACCTGCAGTGATTTAGGAGGGTAAATACTTCACTTATCCTGCAGAAGGAACTGCAGTGTTTTTTAAGGAGCTTGATATTGCTCAATGGCAATCATCCTGCAGGGAACAGAGAACTTCAGCATCCTAGGCTATTACCATTTATAGAGTTTTGGAAAACAGTAAAAGAGGCTGTCTGTATATCATCTGTTACCACGGCCTGGAAGCGTTCATTTCCAGATAGAAGAACAGCTGTAGTAAAGTAAAAGTCATAGTAAATGCATGGCATATAGCTGTATACTAAATTAGAACTGCTATAAAAAGCAATCAACCACATATATTTCTTCCAAAACCTCCTGCCACCTGCACTCTAAACAATGATCTAATTTTGCTACTGGCTTGGCAGAACTTTCTCTCAATTTAGTGGAGCTGCACCTGCTTACACAGTGCCAGCAAATTTGATCTACAAGCATAAACTGACTTTTGCATCTCCAAGTCTGTTTTCGTTGCAGTACATGGACTATGAATAATTAACTACAGTCATCTGCAAGAGACATCTGCTTTGGCACATGAGTTCACTTTTTGAGCTGCAGCTAAATTCAGCACTTGAAGGCCATTTCAAATGAAGTTGTCTAATTCCCACATTGATTCATTTTGGGAATACAAGAAGTGACAAAGAATGACACTTCCTGCAAAGTCTTTCCTTACAGCAGAAAGCACGATGCACAGATCAGCAGGTATAAAGAAGAGCAAGCAACATTTCCTCTGGCCTTTTAATTTTTGTGAATGACAAGTCCGGTCAGCTCAGAAGCATTCTTATTCATAAGCATTTCCTTCTGTTTTCCCATTCACAGCTTTCTAGTTCTCTTAGACATGGTATTTAATGCCCACTGAATGGTATGACTGATTAGGAGAAACTGGCTAGTTTGGGGCTGTTTGGTTGTACGCTAGGGAAAAGAGAAACTCTTTGCCCATCCATCTGCAGCTATGCTGTGTGAAGCCAACAGCACAGCTATGCCACGTGGATCCACAATAAGAAGACATCAAAACCCTGGAGTATAAGCGATCGTCATGGCCCCTGTCTCCATGTAAATGGAGAATGAATGCAGAGCCAGGGTGGAAGGCCAGGGAGGTGTATGCTGAAACAGCTGAGAGATCTGGAAGTCAGCGATGGAGTAGCACTGCTCCATGAGGCCTTGGGTGAAGATCTTCAATGTGCCACTTATCCTAAGGGCAACAGACTGGGAGCTGTGTGCAAGGGCCTAGGAACAAAATGAGTCTTGTGTGCTGGGAGCTGAATCACTGCAACTATGAGTAAATCTGGGAGCAGAGACACCAGTCGAGTCCAGGGTTTTTTTTCAGATGTGGCTCCCAAGATCAAGCTCTGATGTCTAAAGAAGTGAGTTTACAATGCAACCATTCGCTCAGCTGGGACTTTACGTGCATCACAGGAACATAATTACGCTTCAGATCACGAGCTGTTTGCCAAGGTTGGCTAGAATTTGGTCAACAAATTATTAAGAAGAAGAGATAGATGGCAAGATAGAGCAAGATAGCATGATGAAAAAATGTGGTTTCTTTAGGAAAAGAGAATCACAAAGACAACAGGAAAAAGGGACATGGCTTCACATGATATTTTTTCATTTCACATCTTTTTTTCTGACAGCTCACACACCATTTTCCAGAAGCACCTTCCCCTATTGTTTCTCCTGTCCCAATTAGACTTGCATTTCTATGCAATTACAGTCACACCTCCCAAATTCTTAGAGACAGAATTACAATGTACAAAATAATGGACCACAGCAAATTAATCTTAGATTAAAAGAGTAAACTCAAAGGACATTTAAGATACTCTCACAATAATAATTATAGTGCAATGCCTTCATTAATATAAAGATCCAACAAAATATTCTACACCATGATTCTACTAGATAAGTTCTATGCTTTTTTAATTATGTACCATTTTCTTTCAATTTCTTTGAGAAATAGTAAATCCAAATTCCATGTAATTGTTTAGGAATTATCTTCTATCCAAGCAATCAAAGTCCAGTAGTATAGCACCATCCTTTGTATTAGCACATTTTTCCCACAAAACAAAATGGAGTGAGAGGTGGCAAGAAAACAGTTTCCTAAGGGCTGATGGTATTTGGAAGAAGGGCAGACGAAGAAAGATGCAAAAATCAGCTTTCATTTAGGACTAGAAGCTGGGATCTTCCCATGTTTGGGGAGGGGGTGGGAACGGAGTAACATCTTGGACCCACTGCGGCCAATGGTGTTCACACAGAACTGAGATCTTACTCCAAGCACGCTAAGTTAAATTCAGCCTTTATCAAATCCCTGCTTAGGCTAGATTCATTCAACAACCTGTGGAGTTCAAACCACGACCTGAAATGATGCATTTCTCTGGTGCCTTTCTATGGCTAAAAGGAAATTAAGTTGGCCAGGATCAGAGACTTCTTCGACTGTATCTTTGTCCCCAAAGTAATATGCTCTTTGGCCAGGACTACTTCATGCACAGATTTCTTTGAGACTTGCTAGTTATTTGCAAATAACATTCTTTAACACTGTTTCCTGCTCCTAGCAAAAGAATTTGAGTTTGAAACTGAGGTTTCATTCCTTCACTAAACTTAGAATTTTTAATATCCAGAATCCTCTCATCTCTTCATTACAAATTTTCTGAGTCAAATCCATCAAGTTTCCAACAAACATTTTTTTAAAGCTGGGAAATGACAGTTGTTCTTCATCACTTTTTTTAACAAGGTGACATAACATTACTTGTTTTTCACAAAAAAAACAAACAGATGCTAACCATGTTGGCCTGATCAAATTCAGCTTTACCATTATTTTCTATTCTTGCTGCACCTCAGCTCAATTTGCTTTTACATAATTACAGATATGGAATTGGTGAAATGGGTTTTTTATGTTCAGTTTAAACTTCTATGAATCAAAACTTCTATACGAGTGTCAGTCATTATTTACTTTCCAATTTCAGAAGGCAATTAGTAAGAAATATTTGAACTTTTCTCAAACACAATATTTTTTGCTTTGACATTTCCAGAGTTTTAAATCAGATTTACACTTACAAACTGGCTTGGTGGTTTCAGTCTCCAGCACTGTTGAAACAATCTTTAAAGAACAGCAATGTTCTTTTAAACAGATATTCAATAGATAATGTGGAAAAAATGACCTCTTCCTATTAAGATATGACATTTGTTTAAAAAACATCTCTAGTTAAGTTATTCTGAGTGGATAAGAAGAAAAATTTCAAGGCTCTTTTACTATCTTGCTTTTGCATAATGATAGCAGGAAATGGATCATGGGACACTATGATTTATTCTTAAATAAATATACATCTGGTTGCACCGTCTGTTTTGTTAAACATTGTTTATTTTTTCCTCAGCAATAAAGGAATCATTTAAAGCTATGTCAAATGTGCTAACATTTACAAAATACTGTCCAATAAAATACAGTAAGAAATTACATAGAGAAGCGTATCCCTGATACACCTTGCTGGTCTTCCAAGCAATGAAAAAATAGCAGGGATAAATGTTGCTCATAATATGTGGAAGTGAACAGGATGATACAGATGAAATGAAGCAAAACTATATTCCTATCTCAAGCCAAACCTATTTCAGGTTCAATAAAGTCTGCCTAACTTTGTTGTGCATTTTTTCTTGAGATCTTCTGTACTTTTGTGCTCCAGTCTAAGCAGAGGCAGGAAGCACTACAAATCTCATTAGAAAGTGTATTCTAGAACTTCCGAAGTGTTTTAGGATATTCTGATAGTTCTGATAAATAGAATTGAAATCAATTTTTTTTGCCCGTTTGACCAAGTTATCTGGAACTGTTTGAGAGGTACTTTTTAACTGCAAAATCTCTTTTCACAAGAGTAGTTTCATAAGACTATATACAAAACGTCACTTTTATTTCTGTAGTTTCACAGAAAGAGACTCTCTCTGTTGTTTATAAGCCATCTCCTTCCGAGACATTGCACAAAAGTGAAATTTGCTCATGCATTGTGGAACATTTTAAGGCTTTAGTTCTTCATCACTTAATTCCTACTGTAAGGATGTAGGATATAAGCACTGTAGAGGCTATTTGCTGACCCTTTCTACAAGGTAGCATGTCCAAATATCAAAATCCAAATATCAAAACAAGGCCAAAGTAGTGTTTGGAAGACTACTTAAACTCCAGCTTGGAAATGTTCCACCATTTTTCGCTTTCTTTCTCTCCTTCTCTTTTTTTCTTTCTCTTTCTCTGCCTTCTTTTTTTTAACCCCATGGCACATGTGGGTATATGACATATAGGGAGGGTGCTCAGAATCTATTAAGCAGATCTGCTTTCATGTATGCTGGAGAAGGATCTAACCTATGCACAGCAAGACAATTAAGTTTACTGGAAAAAAATGAAAAATAGAACAGATGAAAGCATGAAGATCTATGAAAAATTGAAGCAGAAATTCTATCAAATTTTCAATATATAATCTAATTCTCAAATCTACAGCCCATGGGAAATATCACTTATTAAAAACAATTTCTCACAATGCCCATATCCTGAGATAACTTGCACAAGCTTTCTGCACAAGCAGAAACTTTACTCTGTTCTCGTGAAAGGGCTCCACTTGATAAACTTTCCCTGTATTATCAGCCCATGAATATAATTCTCTTTGAAGCTGAATGGTTGTATTTTTGCTGGATAGCTCAAAGGTTACATGGATGAAAACATCATGTCATCAGCAAGGCCAGTATCAAGTTTAACTGTAAATCATAAAAATTCAGTTTTTATTCATAGATCATGGGTTGCAATTTTGAAAATATACATTTATATAAATCATCTTCTTCATCAACAATGTGAAATTAAATCCCTGCTCTAAAACTAGATTTCAATACGATGTTAACTACTTGATGTAGGAATGTACTTTGAGCTGAAAATCTGGTTGACCAACCAAATATATTACCGTCTACTTCAGTAGCTGAAACTGCACTGTTGCATGTGTCAAAACAATCCGTATTTATAATGGCCCAAATTATTCCATACTTAGATATGCTGATATTTACTTCCTGTTTCAATGTGCTTAGATAATGAAGTGTGATACATGATTGAAACATGGTGTGTTGCATCTCCATCAGCTTCATTACAGATTAACATGCCAAGTAAACAGTTCAGAGTTGCCAGTGAGCTTGTGCAGCCTGTGCTGAAAGCTCTGCCCCTGTCTCTGCCCTGTTTCTTGCGCTAGCTGGCTCCAGTGCTATTTCTCCATCCTCTTGTCCATCCAGGAGGGCTAGGACTGGAACAGCCCCAGACAAAGTCATGATGGGAATTGTAGTCTGTGGCTGATGGGAAACAGGGGACGAGGTGATAGCAATCAGGTGATGGAGGTACACCCTTTAAATTGCAAGCCCTGGACTGTTTAGGTAAGATGGGTGGTGGTGGTGGTGGTGGTGGTGGTGGTGGTGGTGGTGGTGGTGGTGGTGGTGGTGGTGGTGGTGGTGGTGGTGGTGGTGGTGGTGGTGTTTTGAGCAGGTGGGAGGCTGTTTGGAAAGTAGTGTGGTACAAGTCCTGGGAAGAAATTTAAAATAAGACAGCATCTTGAGATGAAATATGAACATGGTGAAAGATCCTGGGACACTACAAAGTTGCTGAGGAACTGTGGTCCCTGTTTGGTGCTTCCAGCTCTCCAGCTTCTGAGAGAGCTAAATAAATGCCACTGCTGTGCTGATCCTTCAACAAGGGGCAAAACTTATGGTTTGTAAGGAATGAAGTGTCTGGTTATGCACCTAAGAGAAAGTGGCTACCTGCCATAGGGAGGATAAGGACTGTGGAGCTCTGCTAAACCTTGCAGCATTTGTCTGGAGCCTGATTTCCTCCCTAGAGGACAGGACTTTTGCTTTGGCTGGAGATGAATGTGCATCAGAACTACCATGATGAGGATGAGGGGTCAGGAGGCAGCAGTGCAGCAGAGGTAAGACCTCTGTGCAGAAACCAGTAAGTGTCTGTGGGAACAGAATTATGAAAAATGCTCTGTGTTTTTACAATACAAAGAAGTGGCTAACAAGTGTATCAATGTTTTGTGGGAATTCAAACTCCTTGCTGTCAGGGTGTTCAGTTGTCATACTCAAATACTGTGCTGGCTGTATCCACTTGCTTTGCTTGCCCTTTCCTTTTTAAATGCATTAGTACTATATATATATATTTATGTATGTGTGTATATGTATGTATATAAAACCTGCCTGTCATTGTAGCAATGAATAGTATTTTACCTGTCTCTCTTGATGAAAATGACTTGGTGCCTGGATATGCAATAGGCATTTTCATGTCTTCCCCCTCTTTACTTCAATTCCATTAATGTAATACATATATACACTTGTGATAGCGTAAGGTAGCTAAGGAAGTGGTGAGAACTACCTTTTCTGTATATAATCCTGCAAGTGGGTTCAGGAAAGGCTCTAGCTTCTAGCCAAAGAAGCAAAGGAGACATCTTTGTGGATTGCAACCTGGACTGGTCAGGGGAATTTTTCTGCTCTTTATTTCTTGTGTGGAGAGCTACTTGAAAAATTTCCAGCTAACTTTTTTTTTCTGCTGGAGAACATCAATTTATGGAAATCAACAAGTTCCATGGGAATGTGTTTATTAATACTCTTGTTTTACAAAAAAGAAAAGTGAATGGTGCTGACAAGGTCAAGGAGTGTTCTGATTCTTCATTTCAAACTTAACAGCCTTAACATTTCATTTCATGTAGGGTTTTAAATAGAAGCAAAAATGAGCCATGACTCTTCTGAGAGAAAATCACTTTATGGGCAACTTTTGTAATAGCTCAGAGCTGGAAACAGGGTGTGTTGAAAATACTAGACCTTTTGTGGACTTGCAACGCCTGCTGCAGTTAGTCTCTATGAAGTTTTCTTTGGCGCAAGAGGTTGAAATGGGTATGGGCAGGGCTGTGAATGCCAGCTGGTTGAGGAAGTAGCGTACTGTCATTACTGACTGTTTTAAAAGACAGCTTGGGATCCCTTGTGTATTTCTAAGCCTGGAATTGTAATCTTTTGCTAATGTTTTTTATAGAGCTCTGGTACACAAGCTTTGGGTGAAGAACCTGCATGTATGGAAAATCTAATGTAAAGCTTTAGTTCATTGCTATCCCATTTAATACTAACACTGGATTGCTTGCATTCCAAGTCTTATCTTGTAGGAGTGTGGCTTTAATAATAAATTCTAAACTGTGGCTTGTGAGCCTTCAAGTATGTTACATGAGCAGTTGTGTATGCTGAAATAAGTGTTTATCCTTCTGATATGATAAGATATAAAAGTACCATATCTGTTTTGTTCTTAATTAGCAGTTTCTGTTCAAGGATATGACTAAGCACATTAAGGTACTTCAGCTGCTGCTCCCCCCCCCTTTATTAATGCAGGTGCTTTGGCTTCTTTTTTTTTTGGGGGGGGAGGGGAAGGGGGAAGGAAGGTGCTTGCAGTCCTTTTTTTCACCTTGCAGTAAGTGTTAAGAGATTTGCTTGTCTCTGAGAACAAAACATAAGTGAACGTGAAATATTTTTAGAGAGTAAAGTGTTTTCTGTTCATTTAGACATTTATGATCAACTCCTGGGCTAGAAATATTTCTTCTGGAGTTAGTGTAATTGAAGCAAAGGGATCCATTTCAACTCAACTTTATAAAAATCTGCTCTTGAAAAATGGCTTTTACTACGCAAGTGTCTTTTTTTTTTTTTAAAGAATTATACATAGCCTGCTTCATGTTCCTGTTTGGAAACTCTGACTAGATTCAGGACAGAAAGGGTAGATCCAGGCAGTGCTTTTCTGTCCCCCTCTGTGGAGGATAACCAGGCTGTACCATCTGTTTTTCTGTGTTAGATGAGGTATAGGAAAGTGGCAAACAGACAATGTAGTATTAGAAAGTGAGGGATGAGGGTGGAAGAATAGGAGTTTCCATGCAGGGCAAAGAGGAGGGAGAACAGAGAATGAGAGGCAGAAAAAGTGGAACACAGAGGACTAGGCAAATAGTCAGGTGGGACCTGTCTCTGCATGACTTGTGCTTAGCATGATGTGACTTTCATTAAGGTATGAGAAGTAACACTAATAGTAGAAGAGCTGGGGAAAGCTCTGAAGAAAGGAACTGGAGAAGAGGCTGAAGACTGCAATGGGAGTGAAGGAAAGTATGTAAAGGGACTCCCAGGTGAAGAGAACACAGCCTTTCCTTACCAAAGACTGGCTGCCTTTTTTGCTTGTTTGATCCAAGTAATGTGCAGATCCTAGGTAAAACCCCTTTTTTAAAGGGACACAAGGGATTTGACGCTATGAAAACAGGGGCAGTGCTTGACTATAGCTATTGGGAAGCAAACTCAGCAACCTTCCTAGGTAGAAAATGTTCTGTACTAAGGTTTAGTGTTTGAGCATGAACTAGGCAGTGGTGGTTTTCTGTTGTTATTTTTCTAGACTTTTGGCTTGAGTCATTTGGGAGTGGATCTTCTCCAAGAAAAATGTTATGCTGTTTCTATGGGATACACAACAAATCAGAAAGTCAGCTTTTTCAGCATCTGATAATCCTGTTTCCTTTGCATGCCAGTGTATCCCACTATGTGATCTGGTAGTTAGCTGTTAGCTCGAAGTATTATATTTTGATCCAGCAGCTGTCAAAAACCCTTGTACATAAACATCATGTGTTCACTAGAAAATATGAATAACTTCTGGAGTTCAGCAGCACAGGGCTTCCCTAATGACACAAAGCTTGTCCCCAAAAGGTACTCTGTATGCTGTGTCTTGGTGGAGTCACACCTATGCTAGAGAAGGAAAGACCTCGAAAGAACAGTACAAGATGTAAGCTGGTGCCAGTTGGTGTCACTGTACTTTTGCATTGCTTTGATATAGCGCTATTGCACATCAGGTTCAGCTAAGAAACTTGCTCTCTGAGTTCAGTCTCTACACATTTCAGTGCAGATCCTGACAATCTTGATGACATTATCTGAAGCAATAATAAAGCATAATTCCTTTGTCTTAATCTCTAGCTAAAAACCCCTGTTTCATTATCCTGAACCACCTCTGCAAGTCTCTGTGCAGAACCTACAGGAAAAATGGCATAATGCATTGAAGCTGCTCCAAACAGTAAATAAGATTGTGGTCACTTCTGAACTCAAACTGCAAAACTTTACTTTTACAGTTCCACATGTAGACAAGTCATTTGATATCACACAGGCAATAACATAAGCTTCTCTTTTCTTTTTGGTTCCCTGATGTGGGAAATGGAAGAGGTGCAACTTGAGCTCTTGGAGCTGTACTTTAAGCAATGATAAATAACCAGAAAGGAGTTAAACTAAATCATTTAAGAAAAAAGACTCAATCTGAAATTGGAAGAGTTATATAGGGAACTATTCTAGAATAGTCCTTATGCTCAAACCTTCACTGTCCCTTATTCCAGAATAACTTTCTTGTCATCTGGGAATGACAGCACAGGTCTATGCAGTAAGTAGTCACTTCATAGCTGGCAGTCATTGCAATGTGCTGAAGAACAGTTAGGTTTAATCCACTTCTAAAGGTTATGCTTGCTTACCTCTGTCCATTAGGAAAATAAATCCTGCACCTCTCCCCCCAAAATAACTAAACCAGAAAAACTATGCATGCAGTAATGCTGGGGAAAAGTCTTTTGGGCTGCACAGCAGACTTCATTATGTGATCTGGCTTAAGCTGTCCTGATTCAGTAACTATGGAGGGGGAGGGTGCGTACATAGCATAACTAGTGAATCTTCACACCTACAGTAAAAGTAGAGATGCTCTTTGCCCAAATCCTTGCTTTGGAGTGACTTCTGACTAGTTTTCAGTCTAACCTTGCCTCTTGAAAGCAAACATTGCTGATTCTCAGTCAAACTGTACCCAAACACCACAACTAAAAACACTCAGATGCTATCAGGCAGGCTCAATCTTATAATCCACTTGGTTGCCACAGTAAAGGAGCATCAGATATACATGTAAGGGCTAATAAGTATCACCGGGATATTGCATGAAGATGTTCTCTCAATCACACCATCCATCAGGACAGAAGCTTCTACTGGGAAAGATCTGTTTCAGATGAATGCTTTCAGTACCAATGGGAAAAACACAGGGACAGTTTGAAAAGGACCAACAGGAAAAGACTTTCCCTAAACCAACTTGTTGAGTCTCTTACATTCCTTTATGAACTGCTTTCTAGCCTCCAACCCTCTCAAGCAAGCATGTGAACCTGTGCCTCCCCTCATAAAGGGCAGAATGTTCTTCAGTTTCTATCAGCAATCACAGTTAGCACTTTGCAAAAGGCTCCTGGCATATTCCTAGGTCAGGTACCAAAAGTGTCATCTCAGACACTGTTAATTCAGCCCACTGCTCCAAGATAGTACTAATTGACATTGCCATTTTGTCTTGCTGAACTCCAGTGCACATTACTGATTTAGCAGAGATAAAAGTTCATGCTAATAGTCATCCAAGCTGTCTGCACAAAGGATCCATGGATGCTGATCTGCTCTTTAACATAAACATGTTTAAAATGGGAACGGAGGAATGGTATATCCAATTCAGGCTACCAAAATACTCCGTGCAGTAAGTGTTGGGCCGGGGCCCTGTTGACAGCACTTCTACTTCTAGAGACAGACCTGTTTTGAAAGCACCAAAGTCCCATTCTCTGAAGTGTGCAGAGCTCCTAGCAGTACAAGTCCCGGTTATTTTCTCTGGTTGTGCCTGTGCTATTTGGCTAGGCTGTTCGTGTGTTGCAGTAAGAATGCTCCAGGCTGGCATGTCCCAGCTGTGTCCATTTAGGAAGTTCTTGGGGCACCTCCAGAGTCCCTACAACCTTTGTACTCACCTCTGGGCAAGACACAATGCTCACAAGTCTGTCCCTGGCAGTGCCTTTTGGCTCTCCTTCACACTAGCCACAGACAGAAAACAAGCCTTCACAAGCAGTCCCCAAGAGCAGCGGCCATGTGAGCACTACTGCATGAGAGCTCATCCTCTCAAGTCAACCCAAAGCACAGTTCAGGAAGGAGCTAAGCTCTAAGCCTACCCTGGCATATTCTGAAAAAGAGCACCTGATGGGAAGTCTGGCTGTATCCAGGGCTTGCAGAAGATGAGTTGGTGAAAGAGGCCCATCTGGATGTTTTCCATGTGGAATCTCCAAGCTGCCCCTACTGTGGCAGAGCCTGTTCAAAGAAAGCCACAGGGCCTGCTGTCATGTCAGGCTGGTCTATGACCTGGGACTGAGGGTTGTCTGGCTCTGAAGTCAGTATGCTGGTATGGCAGCAAGGTCAGTGCAGTAAAAAAGGTCTGGGGGCTTGTGTGCCTAGTAAGTTTTGGGAGAAACAATACTGGAAGTGAGGCAGGAGGAAGCACAGGAGCACTGGGAATGTTCTTCAGGACACACTGAAGCCTTCTGAGTAGTGGATGTGGACTCAGGCTGCCCTAAAGAGGAACACCCAGGGTTGAAGGCTAGTCTCAGCATCTTCAAGGTTCCTCCCACAAAACATATCCTTTTGGGTGTCCATGGGGTGCCCTGTTAATGGACGCGGACTTTGAATTTGAGCGTACTGTAAGAGATGTTTGGACAGGATGGTACAGATACAGGCGAAATGACCTCCCTAGTCAAAGAAAGATTCTCTATGTGGATTGTTGATTCTCTGTCTCCCCTGGGAAACAGCAGCTTTTCCCACATCCTTCCCTCCAAACATTTCTTTATCATTCCTTGATATCAGCAGTGGCCTTTAGACACATCACTTTAGATGCTACTAATCTTGTGGTTTGTGAATTGCTGTTGAATTGCATGATATCTGGAAGTGGCCAACAAAACAATTGCCAAAACCAAACTTTTTAAATGAAAAAATGGGCATATTCCTGTATGCACAGCAAATACAATTGAGCAAAAAAGAGCTAACCCTAATTTTATTTGGATGAAAATATGCAGCACTGCTGAAAGGATTTTTTTTTTTTAAATTCAAAGAACTGATTTGGGGGATTAAAATACATTGAGAAGTACTACTCTAGAGGCTAAGGAGGTAGACGGCAGTAAAAACTCATCTGTCTTTCCTCACAGTAAATGAATTTCCTCAATAACTCTAAACTCTGTTCTATATGGCATATGCTGATGTGTCTGTTCTCACCTCCAAACTATTTTTCCCATGATCATAACCCAAAATGAAATTTTCATATGGGGAGTCTTCCACTGCAGTGGTACTGAATTATTTACAACTTTGAAAGCATTTATCTTCACCAGGCTTTACTGGAATAAAGATACACTGTAATATTTTAAGGAGGTGAAGTGACTGGCCCAAGGTTGCACAAGAAATCTGTGGCAGAAGGGAGACTTGAACTCAAGTCATTAGCTTCCGGATTAAGAAAACTATTTCTTAAAGGCAACTGCACTGTAAGCCACAGCAAACCCCAACTAATTAGGGCTAAGCAAATAGGGTGGGTGTGACATCTTGCTGTTTTGCTGGCACTAGCTGCTGTGTGCGCAGCCCTTCCCAACTAAAGAAGTAAGGGAGGAAGTTTACATCCCCTTAGGGCTACCTTGCATATTCCATGGGGACATGCAAATGTGTGGCCATTGCCACAGAGCAGCTGAAAAGCTTTAGTGTGAAATTAGTGCCTGCCCCACAATAAGCTATGTATGTAACCATGCCCTCACTGAGTATTGTGTAGCACCTGCAAAAGCAAAGCTCTTAGCAGATATAAAGTGGGAGAACAAAAACCCTTCAGGTGGGCTGATAGCTAAGCCTTGATTTGGTCTTGTAACCAATTGAGATGGCAAACCTCTCCAAAATCACAGCAGCCCATAACGTTAGTATATTGGTATAAACAAATGGGTTTCTGCAGGCTTGTAAAATACAATTCATATAAATACTGCATGAATGTTTTGTAAGAAAAGCAACAAAGACAATTCCTCACAGGAAGTGACTTCAGGTAAAGCTCTTTAATTTTAAGGACAAACATTCCCCTGAGTCAAAAGTGCACTTCCTTTCCATATGTTAGAAAAGGAGGAGAAAGAGAGAAGAAGGGTATGGCATGAATGAAATGGGAGGTTCCTTAAGTAAAAACTGCAGATGAGCAATCACTCCTTTAGGCATCTGCTTGTAGGAATATGCCAGACGAAACTTTGCATCCATATGGTGTGCTGCAAGCAAGGCGCTCAAGTCGGTATATAAACATCAGCCGATTATTTCACATCTTTGTTTGCCTGTATAGCAAACACTAGAGCCAGTCTCTAATCTCTGCTGGGGCTTGCAGGTTCTAACCATAATGAAAGAGGAAGCAGGAAGTAGGAAGGTATTATATTTTTTAAGGGCTGGGAGAAGTTGAGGCAGTGAACAACTAAGTGCCTTGCCAAGACCACACAGGGAGTGAACTGTCAGGGATGGCCCTCAGGCTCCTATTTCCTACCCTGCAGCTCTCTCTAATAGATAGGGGATTTTCACAATAGAACAAGGATTGATCTAAAGAATCATTTAACTTGGAAACAGCATTCATGGAAGGACGCTGTGTTGTCAGTGACCACAGAACCAAACGGGAGATCCTCATTACTCTGACCTGGATTTAATGTTGTATATTACAGTAAGATCCCACTGAATGTCCAGATCATCTCCTGGCTACCTGAGCTCCTTATGGCATTTAGGGATGTAGGCAAAGAATCTTGTCTTATAGCTGGACTCCTCAAAAGGTAACTCTACCCTTTGCTTGGATGCAAGTAGACTGCACACCTTGGTCAGTGACTTAATGTCTGGCTGTAATTGGGAAGAATGTAGTTGTCTTAACTGAGGAATTTAGGAAATCAAGGTTGTGTGTCCTAGTTGATAGAGCTCTTTGGAAGAACTCGGGTCCTAAAGCAGTTTAGATAGTGTTTCAAAGTACAGCAGTATCAAATCAGGTTTTCTTTATGCTCCAGAAATTCCTGCTAGGAATCTGGCTGGAAAAAAAGAAAGTGCTTGACTTGTGAAACTTGTGAATAAGTATATGTTTATTTGTTTAGCACCACCTCTCGTGAGGGCTGTCTACCCTTGCCTCCAAGGCAGTCAAGTAAAAAGGAAGGGAAGATGGCTAACTATCACTTGGCCTAGAGTACAGATCTGTACCTTCCAGATAAAGTGTTCTTGGAAAAGAAAGAAGCCAGGCAGAAGCACAATAAAATATAAGCCAACAATTAAAGAATCACATTAAATTGAAATGCAACTGGCCAAATTTTGCTGTTTCAGATGTCAGTTTGTATGGCCAACTCCTGCTGCAGAAGTTTCTAGCTGACAGACTTTAAGTCAGTTCCTCTATTCAGTTTGGGGAACCTCCATGCAAATCAACCCATACCACAGTCATGGTGAGAGGGGTCCTTTGTCAGGAAAATAAACTTTTAGATACATTATTTTCCTTAATACTTGTGCTGGGACAAGTGAGTTGTAATGGTTGTTCTTCCTTGATGCAGACCTTTGAGGTAGACTAATTCCAGAAGTCCTTTTGATCTGTGGAAGCTGAATGCATATAAAATCATCTAGATGGCTGAGAGCATGCTGCAGTCTCGTTCAGTCACAAAAGCTGACATAAACTATTGCCATCTCTCATGACTTTATGGTGATTTTTTTTTGATATTTGCTACCTTTACTGGTGACATTGGATGAGAATTTCAGCTTTGTTTGAAAGCCATATAGATATGTTTAGCCATCCTGATTACAAAGAAGGGTTTGCCAATGTTAAGCAGGTGTGTCCTGAAACATCAAACCAGAAAGTAGATAAAGAATCTTAATAGCAGTTAATGGAAAATGTAAATTTAAAAATGAAATCTCCTTAGTTTGGACAGCTGTAGCACATATTCAGGATAGTCCTGATCAGATGATATTTGGAAGCCTGGAGCTAGTAATGAAAGGAAGTCTTATAAGAAAAACATCAGCATGTAAAGTTGTTGCACTGTCTGGTTGTGTGGTTTCTGTTCTGTAGCATAAGAACACATGAAATGCCCTCCCAGGTCAGACCACTCATCCATCTAGCCAAGTGTTCAGTCTCTGTCAGGGACAATGGGATATACTCTTTAGGGAGACCATGCAAGCCTGGCTGCTTTCTGTCCATTCCCCTCATCAAGAGTTGTTGTATTATTAAGGCTATTACAGGGCACATCCTTGCCCAGTCCCTTCAAAATCCATTTATGGATCTGTTATCCATAAACTTGTGTAAATCCTTTTTGAACTTGCTAAGGCTGTCTGTTTTCAGACTCCTGTAGCAGCTAGATTCAGGTGTTCACCACCTGTTCTGTAAAGAAACACTTTTTAAAAATCTGTTTTAAGCCAATCTTATACTGGTTTCAAGTGACCTCTAGCTCTAACACTGTGGAATTTAATAAAAAACAGTTCCGTGTTCACTTCATGCACTGCATTCATGATTTGTAAGCCTTGATCATATCCTTCCTTAGCCTTCTCCTTTCCCAGCTGAAGAGTCACAGCTTTTCTGGTCTCTCCTTGTAAAGCTGCTGTTTCCTCCCCTTGATGCACCCCCTCTCCTATCTACTCCCTTGACTGCACAGCCTAATTCAGTCACAGATGAGCGCCTCTTTTTGACTCCTGCTGGACTGCTTAGGCTATATATCCTGCACAAGTATTTGCAGAACTATGCATCGCAACAGTGTGAGAATTCCCCTCCATCTTCTCCCTTCTCTTACTCCCTCTCTCTCCAGGGAACCTTCTCTTGAATAATCCATACTTTGCACTTATATAGTTTTTTCTGTTCAAGGATTTTGAGTGTTTCTCCAAGATTAATTAAGCCTTCTCTTTGTATATCAGCATAGGATGGTAAACAAAGAATCTCAGAATGACAGAAGTTTTCTCAAGGTTATGAGAAACAGCAGCAGAGTTAAGAGCAGCCTCTAGAAAACTAGGACCAAAGTCTCCTGCTGTCAACAATAGCTCACTGTGGCTCCTTTCAAGACTGAATTTCTGGATAAAATTTTAATGCAACATTAGAGCTTTAATCCAACCTGACTTCAAGGTTAAATATTGAAATGTATGTATTATTTCTAGCCACTAGTGAACTATTGGTGTAGATGCACTGAACTGTTAGAACTGTAGTTTTTATGTGCACATAAATATTATCCTTGTATTGATACTGAAACTGTTCTCTTTGGCAATTAAAATTATTGAAAGTGTCTTTGGACATTCATGCAAACTTGTATGAATGATACTGCATGTCAGACTGATTCACTGGGAGCTCAAGATGCTGGGAGATGCTCTCTTCCTATGTCATAGGAAGAAAATTACTAAACACTATCAAATGAGTAAAGTGAACTTTTTTCTTAACAAACTTTTAAGCACATTGCTCAATACATTTCAGTCACTGCTGAAAACCACCTGCAGAAAATTCTTATCCCTTCATATATGAAATATGGAAATGCATACAAGGGAAAATTCCCATTAAGAAATATATTTTCAAAGTATTTTTAGTAGCTTTTTGGTGGTGTCATGTTATGAAATCTTTAAAAAGACTAGGATTTGGAAAGTCTCATCTGGACATGAAGGAATCCTGATTTTTATCAGTGAAAGCAGTAATACTGACTATTTAGGATTCAAGCTTTCATGTGCTAGTTAGTTCCTGTGCCTGTGCAATGGATCTTCCAACGCTAACAGAACATAAAATAATGTGACATCCTGGAATCTGTATCTTTGCTGAAGATCAGACTTTTATCATTCATTATAGACTTAAAATGAATATGCCTCAGGTTAACATAAATACTGGTTTTCATGCCCTTGCAAGCCATGGTGGAAACACTGAATCAATACATTTTTTTTCAGAAGGTACATGGCAAAGCTTTGAGCAGCAAAACAGACTGATGCAAAGGGCCTCCAATGTGGAAGGAGATGCCCCCAAGAAAGACATTGGAGTAAAGCTGCAAGAATCCCTTTCCTTCAGCAATGGGAAATCTTGGAGGGAATGGAAAGAAAAGAGGTGGTAAGGGAAAAGCAGTGGAAATACAGCACAAACTTCCCTTGTAACGGCATGCAGAAATCCTAGGCAAGAGACAGGGTATTTCAGACCCTTAAACTCTTGGGTACAGGGACAAATGCTGGAGGTGAGTTTGCCTCACATACCAGATACACTAGGCAACAGTCAGAATGATTAACTTAACACCTGCATAGACCAGTGACGCTACCCTAAAAATAGGTCTTAGCTAAGTTTTCAGTCCCACATACTTAAGCTCTTAAGTAAACAAAGGTACAGTCTAATTAAGATATTGCAGCATATGGGATCAAGAACTACATACCAATCCATGCCTTTTTTCTGTTTTTCCCTGACTAATGTGCAAACAAAAGTCCAAATCTGGATAAACTCCTAGAAGTTTAGGTTTTTGTCCAAACTTTATTTGATTCTCAAGGGTCTGCAAAACTGGCCTTGAAGTCTCACTGGGACAATAGATTTTCCTCATTGCGATTGCAGACAAAACATACCATTCAGAAAGCTTTGCTCGGCATTGTAGAACTGAAGCAAACTAGAGTGGGTGGGAAGGGTGGAGGAAGCTGCTTTAAAAAAAATGTTTTTAAACTCACTGAGCTGAAGAGGCATGAAATTCAAGTTGCTCTTAGATGAGTTATTTTCCCCACAGCTTGTTTCAGCAGTAGATGAACACCAGAACACTCATTTCACTTGCCTGTTGCATTTGGGTTAAGACACATATGCAGCAGAAGGCAACCTATCTAGTTTTAGTGCAGTAGGGCCCTGACTTAAGTTACACTAGTTAATACTGAATATAAGCTCTTTTCAGTGTCGAGCTGTTTACTCTGTGCAGTTTGCACCCATCTATATTGTGCCTCTGCACAGTATATGTATTTCATATTTTGTTCCTAATCAAAACTCTGATAATTGTGTTAAATAGTTCCTATGTTGGGGTTCAACTTTGGGAATGGGATACTTTTCATACCTACTTTAAACAAGGCCCCAGCAAATCCACCAGATGAGAGATATTTAAATGATTTATTGTATCACTCTTGTTGCAGTAAAGAGAGGTGCAAAATCCTATCACAGCTAAACAGCAATGCGCTTCTGAGCTGATGTAAATCCCAATGCGCAAAGTGCCCTGTGCTTGTCACTTGGGGCAGCGTAAACTGGAATCTGAGGCTAAACAAAGGCTGCTTCACTGTTGAGTGAGTGCTAAACCCTGGGGAAGGCATTTGGATTACCTGTCAATTTTAGAACCTAGTGGGCATCTAGCTAACATGAACACCTAGAATTAATTTCATGCACCAATATTGGCAGCTGGGGCTGCTGCTGCATGCTGTATATTCAGTGTATTAAAACTGCATCCCAAGCTGCTCACTGGCTTCACTTGAGCATTGCATTCCAGCCCTTGTACAAAAAAGCCTCTTCCAAAAAATTTCACTCAGAGGCCACAAGAAACTGATCTCTCAATTGAAAAGGGTGGAAAAACAACTGTTCTGGAATGGCTTCTATCTAGGACACTGGACTGAATGAAAAATAAATGATACCCTGATATCCCCTTAGTGACCTGTTTCAGAAGAGGTCGTGTTAGGAAGGCTTTTCTTTCACCAGCATTCCAGTTTTAGATGCATACATAGCCCATACAACCCTTGTGCTGTTCAAAAAGCGGAAACTTTTATTGTAGGAGTGTGGGCTCTTCTGGGGCCATTCAAAAGGCAGTGAACATGAAGTCACAAACCATGGCTGCCAAAAGATGCTTGGAGATGTATATGCATATATGTGTGCACCTATATGTAGGAGTGTGCATACATACATACACATAGGTGATAGCTAAAAACTTCTACTGTACCAGTAAGGTAAACCTCAGCTCTGTGTGTTCATCTAGTTGTTTTTTAGTGCTAGTGAGAGGTGCTGGCTGGCCTGAGAGCCCTTGAGACAGAAGGCCTCTGCTTATTCCTAGCATAAGCACTGAGTGAGACCTCTTGCCAATATCCTGTAACCCTACCCACTAGGGAAGCATCTTTAAGTGGGTGAGACCGATTCACTTCTTATTTCTAGTCACCCTGGGTATAAAAAAAGTACAGAGTAAAAAAGCTGCATAGAAGCCTACATCTTGGTTTGGAAGGCGCTCTGAGCGTGGAAGAGCCAAAGGCTCCCACTGACTTGCAAAGAGACATGGATGCCAAATGAGGTAAAGCAGCTGAAATTTTGCCACTGATATCTAAGACTGGGAGCTATATTAGTAGAATCTGGAACTGCTTCCTGAGACAAACCTGTCTCAGATAAGTTAATGGAGTAGCAACCTTTGCAATCCTAAATTGCCCTTCGCTTTTCACTTCTTGGGACTTATGTCTCTGATGTTCTCTACCACTCCTTTGCAATGCCTCAGTGCCAGCAAACCGGAAATAGAAATAATGCCAGCATGTCCACCTTTTTCTTTGTATGGCTCTTTGAAAAGCAAGATGGTCCCATATGCAGAGCTGGAATGTGTTTTGTAAAGACAAACCTGCTTGGAGAATTTAACTTACAGCCCCATCACATGAAACACAGCTCAGGACTTGTAGAGGCATTGGGTCTCCACCAAATATAAGTATACTTTCACAAGCATAGCAAAAGCTTGTCCTTGTTGACATGCTAACCTCCCACTGTCAGATTTTGAGTTCCTGCTCCAAAGAATGATGAAGCTAAATACCTACATAAAGTGGCTGCAAGAATATTTTTTAACACAGACAACCCCACCCCTTTTTTTTCCTAACCTTGTTCTTGGAAATGGCTGAATTAATTCTGCAGACATCTTCCAGGGGGAAAAAAAAGCAGCCTGGAGCAGACACCCTGAATTCAGCCTGAATAGTTAAAGCTAAATGACATTCTTTTTAAACTTAGATGGGGTCTGGAATTACCCAACTACTATTTAAGGCTACCTTAAATACGGTGTTCCTGCTGAATCCACCTGTCAGACTGAAAGCTGAGGCTTAGAATGACAGACTTCACTCATCCTTATCAGAAAAAGAAATGCAGGAGTCGCACTGACTTTATTTACAGAACTCAGTATTCTGTGGCAGCACAGCTAATAGTACCTCTTATTGCAAATGTGACCTGATGCTCTATGTGACAATGATTAGCATGGTCTGCTCATTATGTAAATAGCCCAAATCTCTCAACGAGGCACCTTTTCTCTCGCTGCTCTCTGAGCCTACCTGAGCCAGGCTTGTCTGGAATTATCCCATCCTTGCTGATCCAGACAAAACCGTAACTGGGGGCAAGTACTTGCTGCCACTGTGACAAGATGTACCCTGTTAGACGCTGGTGTCTAGGAGACAAAACCAGTAGGTATGTGGAAAGTCTGCATTTAAGCCATTGAAAAAGATCTTGTAACATGCTGATAATGACAGTTTAAACCACAGAAACAGCAGGAAGAAAGTCCTTGGTCAGGCTCTGCATGGAACTAGAGGGATTTGGGTTCAACTCCTGACATGGCTACAGGCTTGGCATCAGTGCCTTCATGTCTCCACACTAGTCTCTTCAGTATGTGAAACGCTTCTCCCGTGCACAGGGTTTTTGTGAGTATGTTAGTGCTGCACTATTTGCAGTCTATTGCTGTTGCAAGGCAGGGGTGGAAAAGAAGGCTGAACTCTATTTTTTTCAGATGAGCGTTCAGAGAATTTGCAGGCAGTCCCCCAAATTTTCAGTGCCGAACAATACAGCACTGAGGAGGAAATAGCATGGTTTTTCCCCTTACAATGATTACTTTTAAAGGGTGGCTTTTTTTTTTTTTTAATCCATTATTTTACTACTCTCTGAGGGATGAAGTCTGCTAGTGCTGGGTGCGTGGGAGTCCAGACTCCCATTTTGCTCCCTGGGAAGTGTGACAGGGACAGCAGGGCTTGCTTCATGCAACAACTGCCCTTACCCTCCACGGACTGGCTCCAAAGCCCACATACTTTTCCATTGGCTCCCACAGAATTTGGATCAGCCCTCTGTCTGTCAATACTTCTTGATTGTGGAAATACTGCTATGGAAATTAAGTAATGATGGCAATTCAGAGGAGACCAAAACTGGTATTTTTCTGTGGGGGTGAGAAGAAAGTCCCACTGTAAATCACTACAGATTCTCCTGCATAAGGACTTCTGTTTAAGTCCTGGGAACAGCTAAGGCTAAGCCTGTTCTTAATCAAGAGAAAAAAGCAATCTACCTTCTCGCCCTTCCCTCAGTCAGTCTGTGTTTTGAAATCTCCATTTTTCAAGGCTCTCAGTGCTGTCTCTGGATCAGGAGCAACTCCATTAAGCTGTTGCACCAGCCAGCAGCAATTCACACTGGAACCAAATATCACCCAAACATCAACCCCCCCCCCCCCCCCCATTCCCCAGGGACACTGCATTTGTTTAGGGCACGGGGCAAGGTTGTTTAGTCTGGCGTTTTGTGGAGTCCTGAATGAAATAACCTTAATTATGGGAAGTTAAAGATTATTAGTTCTTCAGTTTTGCAAATAATCCAGGGAAATTTCCATCTAACTCAGAACTAAAGCTTGCCTATATATGACTTTTTTTTTCCTCCTGTGACTTTTGATTTGCTTTTTGTCCATCTTCCAAGAATGTTAAATTAGATTTTCTTTCAAAAAGTGTCTGCTTCTAGTTCCTGTCCACCCCGTGCATGCAGGATCTCCTCTGTACAAACCCTAGTTCCTTCATCAACATGTTTTCAAATTTTACATGCTGGTCAAAGGTGAAGATACCCACATGTAAGCACGAGTCAGCAGAAAGCTCTGTATCTTTCTGTCCTCTGATCTTAATGTGAATTTACAGAAGAGATTGCACCTGTACTGTTACTCTACCTGCTTTATTAATCCCTATTTTTGCAAATAGGTCTTAGCTGCACAAACTGTACTGTTTGTTTTATTTAACAGCCAGTAACTTTATTTTTTGTAAATCCTGCTCTGTTAGAGATTGTTGTAATTGTATTATGAAAAGTACTTGTCTTAAAATGAAGATGGGGCTCCATGTGGTTAAACAGCATGTAAGAATATGCACATATGTAGAATGCAAACTCTACTATGAAAAAGAAAAGTGCAAGTGACCCAGAGGACAAGGCCATGACTAAAGAACTGAAGTTTAGCTCAGGAGAAAAAAGGCAACTAAGCACCAGTAAAAGTTCTTTGATTTCATATAATAAAGGTCAACAAGACTACATTTTTAAAGCCAAAAATGATCACTGCAGTCATCTACTCTGACCCCCTTTTTCAATGAAGGACATAAATTGCTTGTAAGTGGGGAATTTATTTATTGGGAAATAAAACCTAAGAGGTTCATGAGCTACCTAAATCGGACAAGCTCTGCAGTGATGAGACTACTGCTACAGAAACTCCCTCAGGGTAGATATATTGCATACATGTCTCTCACCTTACTTTTATTCACTGTTCCTCTAGGATCACTTAATGTTGAACAAGGGCAAGTGTGCTACCTCTGTTTATTTAGGAATATTTATGTTTACTTAGGAAACTGTTCTCTCAAAAGCACTAGTTGAGGAAGCTGCTTTGATTTGGCTTCTGGACCTAGTTGGTGTTAAGTTCTCCTACAGCAAAGCACATGACTTACTTTCTATCATCTGTGTGGCAGAAAGCTTCAGGATAGCAGGATTTTTAGTAGTGTCTGTGACAGTGTGCTGAGGTAGCAAAATCTCTTGACCACTTCCCAGTACTGCACCAAAGGCCTTGAGTGATGGGATCTGTCAAAGTATTAATACATTGGCTCCACTGAACACCCTTGTCCTGTGCTGAAAGATGTCCCAACCCAGAAGGCTTTTCCAGTAGTGGTTGTCCCTCAGGAGAAGCAGAGATGAACTGAAGCCAGAACAGTCATTAGGCATTTTACAAGAGACAGTCCTTGCTCCCATAGTGACCCAGCAGCTCCATGCTTTCACGCACGTCTCCTCCAGCCTTTTTACAGAACAGCTGAAAGTCAGTAACCCAGGCACTTTGCTAACTTAGGCCAAACGGGGATCAAACTTGGATCTCTTGCATTACATGCTACCACTTTAATTGGGATACTAGCCTTCCTCCTTCAAGAGCCTGAAATCCAACTGGGAACTACAGAACATCACCAAATGTTCTAAGCTTCATGCAGACATTTCTTTTTTCTAAAAGTTGACATTCAGCTTTAAAAAAAAAAAAACACTTTGTTTCGTTCTCCAAATACAATGGTGACATCTCCTAAGACTGCTCAGAAACTGATTGTGCAGGTGCAAATGGATTATGCCTTACAAAATAGACCCATGTACAAAACTACTCTCACGGGATTAATGCTGTCCTAGTCACACTGTGCATCCTGTATTTGTGGCTCTCCTGGAAACTTTTTTGTTTTCCTGAGCAGAACAGGCTGGAATCTGAGAGCACTTTTGCAGGTTCAAAATACTGTGAAATGTCAAATAAAATCTGCCTTTAGAATGTCATAAAAATGCAGAGACCCAACCTCTTGGAGTCACCTATTAAAGTGAACATGGTGTTCTTGGAATTGCACAATGATTTAAATACTTTGAACACATGATGATGTCAGTCTGCCCATGCTTGAAACTATAACGCCTGTCTTTTCAATCTGCTCTGCCTTGCTAGCCACAAAACACAAAAGCATTTTAATCTTCAGCAACAGCAACTTGAATTAATAGGAAAAAACAGAAAATGGCAGTGCACAATCAAGCTTCAAGGTGTTAATCATGGACATGTTCCCTAAGCCTCCTCTGACTCCTGCTCTTTGTCGTTATATTTTCCCTGCTGTTTTGAACAGCGTGATTGCCAGCTACCTCCTGTGTAGAGCCTAGAAGCAGCATCTAAAGTGGTGATGTACTTGGTTGTGAAAGTCACTCATTTCTGCTAAGTCCCTTCTTCTATTTGCAGCCATTCACCATTCATACTGCAGCACTGGGACACAAAAAGTAATACTTTCAGCACCAGAATGTGCAACCAAGTTGCTCAGACTTGATGGTATTACAATTTTCACAGCTTGCTAGAAAGGATTTCTGGGTAAGCTTTTGGCAACTGAAGAAATGCTGTAAAATATGAGCCAGGCATGACTATTTTAGGTGATTAAAAAAGTCTTTCAGATATAGACCTAGTATGCAGTGATATGTAAAATACTGCACCTGAAACTGGTCCTGCTGATACAGAAGCTTTGTTCAGCTGGGTCTAGAGACCTCCTACAGGTAAGTTATGATAGGCTTCATACTTGTAAGGTGCTTAAACTCAAATTCCTCTAGGTGCATTCTGCATTTTCCATGGGTCTATCTCTCCTCTCATCTTCTAGTCTGCTAGTGTGCTCCACAGCTGATGCTTATCGTACTATGCAGGACAGTAACTACCCATGATTTTTCACATTAATATATATCAGAGGTGACTTAACTGCTGAGGAATTAAGTGACTTTAGCAAGGTTTTGGCATGAAAAACCCAAGCAGAATGATATCCCTATATAATATCCCTATATAATTTGGTGGGTTATTCTATAGAGGAGCACAGATTAGGAAATCAGAAGGGGTAATGATCCTTTCTCAGCTTAGGTTCCACTGTGCCTGCTTTTGCAACCAGGAGAAGAGGGGAAGTGCTGCATGATCATTTCCTTAGAGCCCTAAAAGTCTGCTGAGCTATACACAAGACCTGTCCAAACTATACAAATATTTCCTAAAATACAGGCTCCTAGCTCCCTCCCAATATGCACTGAGTACTACGTGGTATTCAATTGTTCACATCACGGTGGTGCTGAGTCAAAGTTTAAGTCTTTCATGCTAGTTCCTAAATAAAAAAGTAATGAAGAAAACAGTCTTGTTAAGCACATTTAAAATAGAGGTAGTTTGTCTTCATGAGGGAATTTTTTTTCCAATGCCAAGTCAGAAACTGCAAAAATACAGCCCAGAGGAATTACCAAAGTGATACTGAGGATGCACGGTGTGGATGGTGAGAAATAGACTGGTTTAATTACATTCGAACATTAATGAAAGAGGATTCATGCGTGAGATGTAGTTATCTGAGATTATGCTGTGGCATTGAATGTTCATGTAATGCAAGATCTTGACCTCCTCCCTTAGCCAGTGCTTGCCTTTATTTCAGTAAGACAGTATCACTCATAGGAAGAGAACGGTGGTCAGCTGGTGCTTCCAGGACAGCTTGGCATCTCCTTTCTAATGTATCTGAACCATCCAGTCTGGTTATTCACTTCCTTTCAAGCAAAAAAAGAGCCTGGATTGCTTTTTGCACCAGTACTCTTCATATCTTTCCAGTACAGGTTATTAATGAATCCTTCCTCTATCAGCACTTAATAGGGAGAATTTTTATTTATACTTTTCATATATCAAATCTTAAAAGCAAGGTTTCTTTCTGTTCAATTTCCATCATTTTCCTTCCATGGCAAATCCATGTTCACTAGTATATAGCTGTGTCTTCACAGCCCTGTTACCAAGTATATGTCATTAATCCCAAAATCATCACTAGAACATGGCATATAAATGTATAAATAAAATAGTGAGCTGGGTTCTGGATGAAGTTGTGTCTTGCTGCCTTTAACCTTTCTGCCTGCAGAAGCAGGTGTTCTGCTTTCAGGCTTGTGCATCTATATGAGAAACTTGCTGTGCTCCTGATTTTGCCATTTGATCAGCATAGCAAACATATATAAACAGAGGGACTGGATATGAATAGGGCCACATCTGCAATTATACTTGCTGAGATATAAATTACAAGGGCTCTTTATCCTTGAACTTCAGTGAATTTGTTGACTGTGGTCAGGAGACAAGGAGATTTCTTTCTTCAGCTGCCTCCTGCAGCAAGGAGAAAAAGGTGGTTGTGTGGGTAAAGCATAGCAAAGAGAGGTGGGCAGCCCACTTCACATTCCCTGTTTTGTAAATAAGCTTGCTTGGCCAGATCCTCAGCTGGGGTAAGTAGGCACCTACTGCTGGAATGAGTAAAAAAAATCCATGTCACCGAAGGACATCTTTCTAAATAAATAAACAAATTGATGCCCCTCTGCAGTTCTCTTCTATAATCTCTTGTGACCTCCAATGCTCCCTGTAGATAAAGGCCAAGTTTTCTTAATTGGAGATAAATTTCCTGAACTTTTATGTTCTGGCAATAGATCTAGAGATATGGACTTGTGGGACAAGCTCATGCTATGGATTGCTATTAAATTATTTCAGGTTGGAATTTAGCTTGGAGCAGGACCAATTCCAGTGTATGTAACCACAAACATCTAATTGGGTTAAGCAGTAGTGCTTGGCATCACAGATTCTGCCACTGAGTTTGGTTAATTCAAAGTATTTGCTTTGGCACTGCAACTCCATGCCTCCTTTTTGCAGGGTGTGGGGGATTGGGGGGGGGGTCTTTTTTTTTTTTTTTTGCTGCTCCCCATGGGTCTGATACTGCATTCTTCTGTGCTGACTCTTCAATGTCTTTCTATTTATTCCACAGCACTATTCCACTGAAGAAATAAATAGCCCACTCTGAATTTTTGGCTTTTACTTTTTCTTGCACTTTCCTGCCCTGAATGTATGACTTGAAGTTCTCACTTGCAAGGCTCTTCAAAGGCACAGGTCAATTGCTGTGTAGGTCAGGAAAAGATCATAGTAGACAGCTTTGTATAACAGGCTTCATCCATTGAGGGGAGTGGGATTTTTGTTTCTCATGGCAGACACAGATATAAGCCACTGACAAAAACCATGGGCCTTGCTATCCCAGCAGAGAAGAAGCAGCCCTCTAAAGTAGGGCTGTCCAGCTTTATGGCAGATTCTTTTACTGTTATATAAAATAATTTTATTTATAGTAAATATTTATAGTCTATTTTACAGTTATATATATTCAGGGCTAGATGGCAAATATATTTTATAGCATCATATAATGGGGGAGAGGATGTGGAAACAAGCTCCTTTTATGCTTGTGGTCATGTAGGTCAAAAGGAAAGTAAGCCCTACCGGATGAACAGGTAAAGACAGGATTGCCAATTTTGCTTAAATATGTTTTTAATGGAAAAAAGAAAAAAGGTTCTGTTAGTGCTTCATTTCCCTGTCAATAATTAATAGCAGTGGACAGGCCATAAAGGATCATAAGGATCCAGCAGAGCCTGTGGGAGATGGGGCCCATATGCTGTGTAATACTGCCTGCCTGGAGGCCATCCAGGCTAGGTCTCAGCAGGCCTGGCCCAGAGAAAAAACCATGGGAAGAAGCTTTGATAATTCCTGTAAAGAGTCTCGGCTCCCATGCCAGCTTGCGAATAGCAGACGAATAGCAGGCTCCTCCTTTCTTTGCCTCAGTTTCCATATCTGCCACTTGAGGATAGTCCTAGAGGCCTGCCTTGCAGGAGGGCCATGGCGACAGCGTTTGTTCCTGCAATACTTTGGAAACCTGAAGTGCCATTCAAGTGCTAAAGAAACTCCCTCCCGGGACAGCAGAGCCTGTGCACTCCCCAGTTGCACCCTTCTAGCTTGAAAACTTTTCAAGCCACTTATCTATACACTTCCCCCAGGGTGATGCACCTCTGCCTCAGGCTCCCACTCTCATTCGTCTGCAACATCCTTTCTGCTAACCTCCAAATGGCAGAAGCAAAACAACCTGTGAATGTTGAGAGCATTGTGTGCTTTCAAGACCAGGTCTGATGTTTTCAACATACTCTGTCATTTTCCTGTGCTCAGATTACTGTCTAACATTTCTGGAAAGGCAGTCGGCCACTTAAGCCAATTTCTATGGCATTTTAAAGCTGCACATATGTTTAATATATCTACTACTTCCTTCCCCTGGGCTTCATACTTCTCTTGCCATTCATCTTTTCATACTATATACATAGAATGAGTTATCTACAGCGTCACTAGCATAATATATGGCATTTCCTAACACATACATGGTAAATCCATTAGAAACTTTAACAGCTGTAGACTAACTCCAGCAGAGTGAATGCTCTACCTGGTGGGAAACAATCATAAAGAATACTTTTCCCATTCAGAATTATGAAAAGGCAATAGAAACAGATGCACCCCCCTTCTCAGTTATTTCTCTGACTCCAGGAAGAGGTATGAGTCAATGAAATCAAGGGGGCTGTTTAATCTGAGGCAAGTGGAAAGAAATACTACTTCAAAGAGCAGGCCAAATTCAGATGTGGTGAATAACCGTGTAACATTGTCACAGGTGTAAAGTTTGTGTTCCCACCAAGAGCCAGCTCCAAAGAGCACAGAAGTCAGTACTTCCTCCCAAATTTGAGGGGCTTCAGTGAAACAGGAGGTGCTGTGCCCAGCAGAGTGACGAAGAGTAGATGGCAGAGCCTGCATGGGGCCAGGGCAGGGTGGGAAGTGAAAGACGCCTGACAGGTGGCTTCTCCCACGCTTATAACTCCTGCCTCTGCAGCAGCAGTATAAAATACTGCCAATAATGCTGAGCAAACATTCAGCTGGAATAAAAGCAGCAAATTGATTAAGAAGCCATAGTTTCCTTGCCCATGTCAATTCTTCCACTCTCCTGTTCCCCCAGAATTGGAGAGCCTGCCAGGAGCACATTAATAGGGTACAAACACATCCATTCAACAGCTTGCCCTGCCAGTCCTATAACCACAGCTCAACTAAAGACTAAACCATTTTGTTCATCATCTTTCCACTTTTAGGTAGTGTTATTTTTAATACACTTACATACTTATTTTGGGGTGCTGTAAATGTAAAAGGCCCAAGGGTGGCACAAAGATAAATGCAGAAAAAGAAAGATTGCTTGGGAAATACAGACATTACTTGTTTCTTCTGCTCTGCTATGAAGTCAAAATAGGTGAATTCACCCACTTTTATGACTGAGGCTAGCTATGTAAAGAAATACACAGCTTCCCTTTTTAACCTGCATGAATCTGACTCCACACAATGACTGTCTGGAGGAGTCGCAGCTTGGAGCAGCCACAAGTCCAATGCAGGGAATAGTTTCTAGGACAGTAGAACCACTTCAGAGTGGCTGCTTTTTGCCACATCACATCCCTGCTGTCAGTTGAGTTAATCTGGCTCTTGTAGTACCTTTAAAGATGCACTGGCAATGTAGGTAAAGTGCAATGAAGGAGCTGGTGATTTGAAACGGGTGGGAGGAAGCAATAAGTGAGAGGGCAGAAGAGGCAGCTGTAAATACGAAGTTTGTATGTTGAGAACACAGCAGAAAAGATTCCAGCGTGCACAGACTTTAGGGAACAGGTACTGGATCTGGGAAGAGGAGAGGAAAGGGTGATAGATGAGGAGAAATGGAGCAAAAAAGTATTTGCAAGGCAAGGGTTGGCAGGGATTCCAGACACCTGGGTGGGTGGGAATAAAAATCCAACAATGAGCATTTCTGAAAAGAATCATTAGGGCTAGCAGCAGCCTGGGACATATCACTGCATTTGGTGATCATGTCAGGGCATTGCAGACTCTCAGACAAAGCACTGCAATGCTTCACAGTAACCAGGCGAAGGGTTCTTGGGACTCCACCAGGAAGCTAAGCTTGTGTGATGTCTGTTGCAAATGACTACCGGAGACAAAAGTGGGCAGGATGGCTAGCTTATCAAGGCAAGCGCTGCAGGGGGTAGCTGAGAGAAAGCTGTGCAGCACACATAAATCTTGAATCCTGGCATTCCTTCCCCAGTAATCAAACAGCAGGCTATATTTAGCCCAAAATAAACAGAAACAAAGAACAGCAGGACTAGGCTTAGCTCTAACAGCTGCCACCAGCTGCTCAGAGGGGATGCAGGTACAGTCGGTGTCAGATATAGTTAAATGAGATGGAACAGGGAACATAGCTATGCTTGAGTGAGCAATGTTGGCGTTTGGCTAGAGAATTTCTGCATTTTATTATTTCATAGTTAGCCAGAAGAAAGATTGAATGTCAAGCAAACAAGAGAACGAATGCTATCTACACCATAGCCAGGCTATGGTGAACCACGGGCCAATGAGCAAAGGAAAGGGAGGAGGGAACAAATACAAGTGGACCATCTTGCCATTAAGGGCAAATGCTTCTTTGTGTTGCCCAAACTCTTAGTGTCCAGTCTCTTCGGTTTTAGTATAACAAGAATTAACAAGTGCAGTTTTGATAAAGTCCAAGAAAGGCTGAGTTTTCATGTAGCTAATGGCTAAAAGCTCGTATCTACATGTGGTAATCCCAGTGGGGCTTCTCTGTGCGGCACACTGGATGCCTGCAGTCAATGCTGATCCCAGGAGGTGTCAGCCCTTTGCTTGGACAGCATGCTGCCTGCCTGGTCCCATGAGCCACGACCAGACATGTTGGGGCCCCCACAACAACCCCTACCCTTGTCGGCATGGCAAGGATTCTCGGGACCACACATTCATGGGCAACAGTGACCTATTTGATCCATGAACCCAGGGCTCGCCCTCTATACAAGGATCTATGCCATCCGTTGGACAGAAGTGCAGAAAAGTCATGTCACTGCAACTGGTTGCTTGCAATATTACATGCTGCAGAGTGACATGTTTGCATGCCTGCTGGAGCAGGAACTGTCAGAAAAGCTCACCCAAAGTGGCCTAATTGTTTTTACATTCCTACTAGTACGTATATGCACACTCACAGTACCATCAGTGAACCTGTCCTTGAATGAACAGCATAAAACCAGAGAATGTAAAGACTGGGACTGTTTAATGAGCACTTTACCAATAAATACTAGAGGACAATTAATACAGTGGGTGTTGATCTTGATCGCTGAACAATTGCTTACTCATCTGTTTATCATTACCATTCTTAAAAAATAAACAAAAAAAAGCTACTGATCTACTCCATCAGCATAAAAAACCCACAGACTCTCCTTCCACACACTTTATGGATTTCAGAGGCACCTTATTACAGTAAACCTCCCTAGATGTATCAGTTGGGGCAACAGGGACTACAAAGCTTTTGTGGTTGCTTTCCCTGCCTTACTAGCAGAGCTGAGAGCTTGAGGACTAATCACTCCTTAATAACTCATGTTTCCTCCCCAGAAATCCCTGAAATGAAACTAGCAGTGGAAAACATCTGATCAGGGATTTGTGAGGTAGAAAATCACTTTGAAATGGGCATCTTTCCCAGTAACAAGTACAGTTTTTTGAAAAAGGGGGCTGCATTCTGCTCTATTCCCCATGCGCCCAGACCTTGGACTGGGCTTTGATCCCTGGTAGTGTTTTTCAGACATATCTCCAAATAATGAAAACAAAACAGAGATTTGTTGTAAGCCTCTCTGGCTTGGCTGTTGCTCGAATTGTTCTGCAGGAACTTTTGAGCCCGCATTTCTTTCTCCTAAGTAAGTTCCCCCATCCTGGGTTAGACAGAGAAAATAGTGTAAGCCAGCAGATATAAATCTGTGTCTGCTCAGGACTTTCACAACTGCTGCTAGAATGACTGGGGCTGGTGAGAGCTTTGCTTTTGTGACAGACTGGCTCTTTGCAGGATGATATCCACTGCTGCCACTTTACTGATCATCCCCATGCACCAACTCCATGAACCGAGTTGGGTCAAAAGGTGACAACAGCCCTGTGCCTTTGTGCATCTGATGGCATAAGAAAAGGATATGTTTAACTGCCTTAAAGCAGGCACATATTTGCCAGGGAGGCTATGGGGGCTTTAGCACCTTCCCTCCTCTGTAAGCACCAGCAGAAACCATACATCCTTCTGTGTCACATACCATGGCTGCAGCCCTTCCAGACAGATGAGAGTTGCATCTGCCCTGGCTGCAAGAGCCATACATGCTAATTCAGGAACTTGGAATAGGCAGCCTGGCACATACAGAGCAAAAAGGCAGGTTGGATAGCACAGGCCACAGCTGGACATTCTCTTTTTTGGCCAAAATATAAAGGCAGAGGTATTTTGAGCATTCATAGTCAACTGAGTTACGAGTTGGAAAAACATCAGCCATGCAGTGCTATCCAGTACATGCCCTTCTTTTCTCCTTCTGGTTCACGCATTTTCACTCTTCTTTAGCTTTCTGGGCACATTATGTACCTTGTGATGGCATGGGAAAATGAGGCCTTGAAGTCTTTATTAATTGTTACTACTGTATTTCTAAAAAGAGCTATTTAGGAAATCCTAGCTTTTGTTACCATAGGAATGAAGCTGTAGGATTCCAACTGAAGAGCAAATTAAACAGCATTGTGTAAGTAATTTGAGTATTTTAATTCTCCACTCCCTCCAAGCTCCTCTTGAACATAAAGAATAGGACTTCGAAGGCTCTCCCCCCCCTCAGTGCTGCTTGACTTTAGCTCAAATTAGGATGTGCAGCCCTGCTGTCTAGAGTAGGGCTCAGCAACATCTCTTCCCACCAATGTAACACCTCTTCTTTTTCCCGAGTGAAGCAGCAGCAAAGTGCTCCTTGGCTCAGGCAGAGCTCATCTGTTTTTTTTCAGCTGGTTTAAAGCAATGTTTATGCAATGTTTATACAATAAGGACCAGAAGAATGGAGCATCCAGTCTGCTGTGCAGGAGTGGGTTAGGATGCTTGTACCTGATGAGCTTGCTCAAGAGAAAGTGGAGGTAGCCAGTGATTTACTGCTCAGTGTAATTCTGAAGCAAGCGCCTGAAGCAACTCTTAATTGCACCTTTTTGAGTTGGTTTGCTCCTTTTTTTCTATTTGAAAGGTTTAGGTCTACATTAGGCAAAAACAGGACAGGTGAGTCAACTAGCAATTCTGCTGGCCTGCTCCAACAGAGAGGGGAAGCTGGAAAACAGGGGAGAGGCAAGGAAGGGGATGAGCAGAAAGCTGACACTCAGATTTGCTATACCTGCATGTTTGCTTCTTAAGCCTTTGAACCACAGAAACCTGATAAGCAGTTAGAAAGTAGAGAAAAGTTTTGTTTTCCCTGGCTTTGACTCTTCTCTGAGAGGCTGTCACTATTCTGACTTGTGAACAGTGTTATGGTTTTCCATCTCAGGTTTGAGAGAGGTTTGGATTAATGAGAAGGGACTACTTAGTAGAGCAAGGAGTCTTGCACCCAGTTAAACAGATGTCTAGCATTAATGACAAGATTAGGTTGTTAATCAGCTCTCAGTAATGGTAAAAATAAATGGTTAAAGAGTAGCAGCAAAAATCCACTTTCATGGTGTGTGGGGGACAGCTATAATTCTCCAAATGTCCTGTCCCAGCACAACATATCCTTCTTCAGTGCTTCATTCACTGATCCAAAGTGCTGGTCAGCAATAGGAAGAGGACACTTTCCAGGATATTACAGTATGTGCCTGTAACTTCACAGATGCTTTGAGGTGCTGAAGTCACTTAAAGATTAAGAACCTAATGTCTGGCTCTTCCTCAGCAAATGAAGATGAGCCAAGAAAGCAAACCAGTGACCATATTTTGGCATGACTTTCTGGCAATTACAGTGGCCTTATTTATCACTCAGTATCTCCTTTTCTTCATATGTATCTAGTCCGCTCCAGCACTCTGCCTTGCATTCTTGCTCCTAGAGTCTGGCTTATCTTCTAGCTGTCTGGCCAAGCCTACTCTCACAATATATGGTCAGAGGATCCTGTATCAGCAGCATATGACAAACTGGTCACACTGTGATAGAAAATTACATGGGCACTCTCTCTAAAAACCCATTATCAACACTAATCTAGTGTGGTACTTATCCACAAAATCCAGCTACCTGGAGATTATTTTGTGTCCAGCTCTGCTTTTAGCAAATGTGTAACGGCACTTCCACTATTGCTACTGTGGGCTACAGGCAATTACGTATTTTCTGACCCCCTTTCCTTTTATTTCTGTGTCATTGACTGCGTTGTTGAAACTGGAACTTTTCATAGGAACATACAAGAGGGTTTTCCAAAAGCAAGATGGTAATTCTGGGAGGCAGCTGCTGCTCTGTGGAGGTGGCTGATAATAACTGGGAGTCCTTTCACCCCCTTAAATTCACCTTTTGCGCTGCCTACTTATTTGAACCTTTGTTTCCACACAGATTCACATGCCTGGTCACAATCAATCAAAAAGAGGGGACATTTTATGCAATATTCCCATGCATCCCTTCCCCCCGCCCCAAAATAAAAGAAAAGGGACTCTGAAGGACTAGGATCCTCTCCTTGGCTTTTCATTAAAATGATCTCCCACCCAGATCCAAGACTACAAGAAGAAATTATCACCATAAGTTTTAGTGTAGTGAAAGCTACAAAAAGGATGCAACAGGTAAAAAGGACTCTCATTGATCCTGCGCTGGCAAGCCATTTTAATTGAGCACTTAACTGGTGGTTTTATATTTTTAAATATAAGGCCTCAGGTGATTAGAAATATTGGGGCAGGGGGAGTCTTTCATTGTGTCATTTTTACTGCAGGTGTTTCAACATCCCCCTACACTGTTTCGAACCCAGCCAAAAGACTGGACAACCACAGAAACCATCAACAGAATGTGAGACCAACCAAAAGGAGAACCACTAAAGTTACTTGCTAAAGTTGGAGGAAATGGTGAAATACAGAAGTAGATTTATTAACACATTTCCAGGTAATAAGATATCTGGGAACAGGGCATGGGAGGTGAGAGGGCAATAGGAGAGAAGAAACAGTTTAAACTTTACGAGTATACTAACAGCATTCCCTCAGGTATTTTATTCAAAAAGATGGAACTTAATTTGCATTGTCTTTGTATAAACGGTATAACCTCTAATGACATCTGCATCACATACACCTTTTTTCCTGAAGGCTAACAGAGCTACTTCACTGACAGTTTCTGGTAAGATATTTATAAAAGTATGTTTACCCAGGAAGTAACTGGTTCCAAAGTTAGCTAAACAACAATAACAGCCATTTATGGGCCAGAACCTTGGCACTTTTAATATAAAAGTGACTTCAGGAAAACTGATCTGGTTGACAGCAGCTGAGAGTCTAGCCTAGTGCTCTTAAAAGTAAGTTCTACCCCCTGGCTTATGTCACACAGGCTTCCTTAAAATAAAGGTATCTCACAATTCCAAACTGGCACAGGAGCGTGATTTGACTGAATCTCCTTAATTCCCCATTCTTATGGTACAAGGACATATTATGATGGCCCTTGAGTTGTCATGTTTGTGCTGCACCACAGAGCTACTTGAGAGAGCCTGCATCCCTCACACTGTGCTCATTTATCTGACCAACAGATAGGCTGCTTATGGAAATGGATTTTTAACATTTATGCCTCCCCCTTGTGTTTCTACTATATGAACTTACCAGACCGCATTTATTTCTCAAAAGATCTCTCTAAATGCAAACCTTACACATCCTAAATTTTCCTAGTTTCCTGGTAAATAGAAAAATCCAAGAGAACACTGAGAGTAAAAATCCTTTGCATTGCCGAGCCTAAAATTTCCCATTGAAGTCAACCATTACAGCTATCAGTACTTACCAGAGTAAGTCCAATATTTAACATAGGATCTGCTCTTAGAGGTATACGGAAAAAACATCATATAAATACCTCAATCTAGCACAAGCTATGAAGGGACAAATTAAATAACACTAATTCTGTCTGTTCCAAGGGAAGACAAGAGGAATCCTGTCACTAACTTCATGAGAAGTGTGACTGAGTCGGGGGAGGGTTTTTTTTTTTTTTTTTTTTTTTTTTAAAGCAGTAAGTCCATTTATTTTGGAGAACCTGGAGAAAATAGTGTGGAAAAAAAGGAATAGAGAGCTCCTGGCCTTATCCTGTCCTCTTTGACAGGAATAAAGTCCCAGCTGCCCTTTCGCACAAGGAGTTTATCTGGGCAGTGCTGCACAGAGGGAGCAAGAAGTTACCTGATGACAAGCAGAAGAAGAATCAGCCAACAAACATACCTGACTTGCCCACGCCAGCTCGACCAAAGATCGCCAGCTTCACTTCTGTGCTCTTAGCCATGCTGCAGGAATGGAGTGTCAACAAATTCACGGGCTTATCAAGACTGAGGCAGAACAGTTCCCAGCTCCTGTCTTTGGCTTCACTGTGTCATTGTGATGTCAATCCAGAGCCTAGGGAAGAACACCACGAGGATGGAGCAGCAAGTAGCCAGGCTCTCCCTTAAAATGCTTTTTATTTATTTATTTATTTTAAAATAGGCATAATTGATGCTACGCTCCAGCTTTAAACATTGCCATAACACCACTGACACATTTGGCACTGTTCAGGCAAAATGTATCTTAAGCTTTCTAGCTCTTGCTGTTACTTTCACCCTGGCACTGTAACACTGAAAAAGGTACTTCCTCAATAACCCAAAGTACTTGTCGCACAGCTCTATATAAGGTTCCTTATCCTGCTTTTTTTTTTCTTTAAGCTGGGATTACTTATATTTACTATCTTTGCCTTAACTTTGATGTATTAGTTTTTGCAGAATGTATTTAAAAGCCACGACTATTCAATAATAATGCCTGCACATAGCAGATCTTTCCCCAAGTCATTCAATTCCAGAAACGTCTCAATTACACAGCTGCAGTTGCTTAAAAATCTCTAAGCACTCATACCTTGCCCATACTGCTAAAAAAAATCTGTACCTAAAAGTTCTCTAGTCCTCCTTGTTTAAGCTGCCTCAGCTCATACATATATAAGCATCCAGCAAAGCATGATGTTAGAAAAGGATGCCAGACTTTCTGGCGATGCAGTTTTAACAGGCCACATGGGAATTATCTATATTCACAGCTTTGCTGCATGACCTTGAACAAGCCACTTAACACTTCCATGCCTTGATTTCTCTACCCAGACAGTAAACTATAATATTGCTTGCCTTTGTAAAATGCTTTAAGATCCTGGGTGAAAAATGACAACTGTGATGATGATGATAATCCTTAGTCCTGAGTAAAACCTCAAAAATTTAGTCTCTGTTTAAAAAAGGGTAGAACTTTACTTGTGAATACTACCTGTTATGAAGGTTTGCCATTGTCCTAAAATGTCCACTTCAATCACAAATTCTAACACTGACACATGAACTCCTGGGTCATTATTGCCTGCTCTACAGCAAAATACATTTCAAACGTTTCTTAAAACAAAAGCTCAGGGATTTTCTCTGTAGAAAGATATGCTGTAACAAGAGTAACCAGATCTTCTGTAGTGAAGGGTTACTAATATACCTCCGAGATCTTTATGATCTCCTGGCTTATTTTGTATAAGGAATATCAGATCCCACTCACCTTGCGCGAACAGCTAGAAATGCCAAGGGTTTTAGGAGCGGTTTCATCTAGCGGGGGTCACCAGCATCTCCCTCCGAAGAAAGCCCACTGCTGCCTCCCGTCTGCAACCCACCGAGGCGGCGCGGCGCGGCTGGCCGGCCGGCAGCGAACCCGGCGGCGCCGGCTGCACCGACACCTCCCCTCCGCGCCCGCGGAGCCGGGCGGAGATGCCGCCTATATATATGTATATACGGAGGGATTCGCACGGGCTCCGCTCCCCCGGCGGCGCCCCGGCAGGTGCCGCCCACCGCGGCGGGGGAGGCGCCGGCGGCCGCTCCCCTCCGCGCCCCCCGCGCCTTCCCATTCGGCCCCCTCCCCGCGCCCGCGGAGGAGCAGCCCCGCGGCCGCCCGGCTCCGCGCCGCCCGCCCCGCGCTCACCTCCCCGCGCCCGGCCGGCAGCGCGCGGGGCCCGGGCTCCGCCGCGGCGCTCGGCGACGGAGGCGCAGTCGCGGCCCCGGCGCGGCGCGGAGCGGAGCGGCGCGTCCCGGCGGCAGCTCCCGCGGCGCGACGCGGTGCGGTGCGGTGCGCTGCAGCGCGACGCAGCGCGGGGGCGCCCCCTGCGGGCCGCCGGGCGCGGCGCGGCGGAGGGGCCGGGGCCGAGCGCTCCGCGCCGCTCCACGCCCGCGGCGCCTTGGCGGCAGGAAGCGGCGAGAGCCCCCCGCCGCTCCCAAGCCCCTCCTCCCCGGCGCGGCGCGGCGCGGAAGGTGAGCGAGGGGCCGCCGCTCCCGCTCTGCGGGAAGCGTCCCCCGGTGCCGTGCCCCGTCTCCGAAAAGAATACGCTAAATCCTGTAATTTTGGCGTGCTTGACTTAGATGCAGCCTGTACTTACACGGGACAGTGCCTGTCATCATTTCTGACTGAGCATCGGCAGCATGAAGCGCTGCGCCTTGCTAGCAGGCTCGGCCAGCGGCTGCCCTGCAGTTCAACTCAGCATCTCAGGTACTCCCTTCCCTTCCCTTAGTGCTGTTCGCCGATACCACCCCACGCACTGTGTAACTCTATAAAATGTCAGAGTCTCTCCTTGTCCTTACAAGGCTAACAGCATAGCAACGGTAATGTGGCTGTTTCATCATGCCATTATCTAGTAGCACCGATGTTTTACACGGCGCTCGTTAGGTTTCCCAACATGGGTTACAGCAAAGGAAAGTGTTATTTCATGTTGCAAATGGGGAAAATGAACCATGTAATTGCTTGAGTCCATCCAAGAGGCTAGCATCAGAGCCAGGAATAAAACTCTGAAATGGTAGGACCACCTTCAGCGGACAACTCTTACTTCCTTGTTTATTAAACTATCTGGTAATGTAAAGACACATTAGTAACAGATGTGAAACAGGGCTCAAAAGCACTTCAAGTTCAGTGGATGTTCCTCCTCTGTTTCTCTTCCAGCCCAGAGATGACTGAGATGCAATATGAGTAAAAGAAATGGCTCAGTGTCCTTCTTGATGCAAAATTAAGTAGAACTTGGATCAGAAAAGTTCCTCCATGATCCAAGTCTCTCCACAAGAATATGATAACCGTAAGGGAGGCTGGGCTGTTCACAAGTCAGTCCTGAGGAGAAATGAGAACCTACTATTCCCTGCGTGCTGTGCCAGCTGCAGGCCCTCAGGAGCAGATCTTAAAATAGTTGTACTGCATATCATTTAAAGGCAAAAAATTAGAAGGCAGATGTGAAAGTAATAGTGTGGTTTATGCTTTACTTCTTAAAAATAAATGCTGAGGCTTTAAGCCTACCCTCTTTGTTTGGTTTACATAATTTAGAAGGATTAGCTTTTTCCATCCTCCTAAGAGAACAACTGGTGAGTGTCTATTTTGCATCTGGGGAAATGTGTGTTAGTCTCGAGGCCTGACATTTGTTTTGTGTCTATGGAATTCACCTGCATGGGCCTGTCAAATTAAATACGATAACTGGCTTTTCCAAAGCAGTAGGTAATTTATTGGTTATTAAAAATCCTAGTCTCTGTGCAGTCTGCTTGTGATGGAGTCTCTTATCGGTATCAGGGCATAAGAATTTAGTAAATACTAATCATGAACACAGGCAAAAGGTTTTAGCCTGTTATGAGACCCACTGGCCTGGTCCAGGACTGCTTCAGTTGTAGTGTGCTTTCTCTGTACTCATTGTGCTGCTTGTACATAATGCTGATGTGCGTGGGGTTTTTTGGTTTTGTTTTTCTTTTTCCCAAAATAGACTTTGAAAGCTTTTTCCTACAGACCAAGGACCACCTTGCTTTGTCATCGGCAATGGCTTTCCCACTTGTGCTGATCCTAAAACATGGGTATTATCCTGGCATGGGAAATGAGACCAAGCCTGTCCCTTGTGAAGAGCATCGCATGACTGACTGCCACATCCCATTTCTGCCCTTCCATCATACAAAAACTCAAGAGAAAGGGAGCAAAGCTGAAGGTGCCAGCAGTCAGATACTGCACAGTGTGTGTGCTGTCAGGGTCCAATTTCAGCCTGACTCAGAGAAGCCAGGAGCGCCCCACTGCCCATCACTGCTCCGGCAGCTGCATGCATCTTAGATTTGTGCCTCTGCTCTTGTCCATTGCACCTCTGGTGAGTGTTGCGTAGCCTTAATTCATTTTTGAAAAAGGGACTGTGGTACATTTATAAATATTACCCTTGTGTGACCAGGAATTGAAGCAGTCACAGCATAAGAGGGTAGCTGGGTTATGGAAATTAGTGGTTGCAGTGGAGCTGAAAGGAACTCACTCCTTTTACAGGCTCCTTTTTTCAGCATCAAAGCAGTGAAGCATGTCTGCCCAAGGTTATTGGTGACTTTACCTGTGCCTTCAGTCTCTCCTAGCGGCAACTTGGAGCCTCCCGGCAGGGCAGAGCAAGCAACCTGTGACAGCAGGTCCACAGCTCTGCAGTTGCAGTGGGGTCTGTAACATGGGCCTGCACCTAGTGATGCAACAGCTGCCTTATTTCCCTGTTATCCACACCTGTCTGTATCCCTTTTCCTCTGGAAGCTTCCTGGTGCTGGACCCAGAGCAAGAACCTGGGCTTGTTTACAAGTCTGGTAAAGACCTGCGGTCAGCCAATATCAGCAAGTCAGAGCTTCAGACTGCCTCTGTTCACCAGTGACCCTAATGACCGAAGAGCAGATAATGAAATAGGAGGCCGAACAACCTGAACTGCAGATGAAGCCACACATTCTTAAGTCAAACCAAAACACTGCTTCAAGGTCATTGAAGAGATGCATCCTAGCAGTTGTGAAGAAGTATTTTAGAAAGACTCACAAGTGTAAGTGCAATTAAATAATACTTTACTAGCTTAATAAGATATCTAAGTTGCCAAAGTCCAGCATGTTCTTTCTGTCTGGTCTGGGGGGTGGCACCTGTTCGCCAGCAGACATTTCTACTAGCTTATTACTTTCATTTCTGGTCATTTCTGGTATCTTTTCTGGAGATGTTTCTGTTGTGAAAGCCAATGGCATTTGCTTCCTGAACTGTAGGAGAAGAGACTGGTGTGATATTGCAGGCCTGACAGCTAATGTGTGAAGCAGTATTATAAACTGTAAAGGACTGCTGAAACTGTGGTATTTTTTTTCCAATGCTGGAAATTCCATCATAGATGACAATGTTGCAGGTTTCAAGAACTTCCAAAACAGGCTTTGGGCATGGGGTTTAATGTGACTGATAAGAGGAAAAGGTGACAAGAGACCTGATTTTACAAAGTCATTTAGGAGTCTCTAAGTCCTATAGAAATCAGTGGCATTTCATCTTCTAAGTACCTTTATGCAAGTGAGTCCAAGCATCTACAAACTGTGGAGCCGATCATGGTGGTGGTGGCATGGACGGAGATACACAGACTCTCTGGGTAAGGTCCCTGCTGTAAGGAGCGGGTTAGTAAACTCAGGCTTTGTGCAGCAGGCCTGCAATGGAAATGTTGTATTATCTGTGCTGATGCTTTAGAAGAGCAGTCTGGAGCTGCAGAGATGCCTGCTCTAGAGCAGAGCACACCTGGGCCAGAGCTGGATGCCCACCTCAAGCAGCCACCCATCGGAGACCCATCGGTTCACTCCTTAGCTCTTCCTTGCAGCAGTCTCCTGAGGGCTGAGATGCTGCTTGGTTACTAGGAGAAAAACTACTGAATAAATAACACGTTAACGCAAATATTTGTAGCTATTACTAAAGGTTCACAGGGAAACATTCTGATTGTTTTCTTCATTTTGACAGAATATCTTCCAAATGTTTCTGTGTTGGCTCCAGGCAACGTACATAAATCTGTTCAGTTATGCTAATCTAGCGCCATGAAAAAAGAATTGCTAACTTTATCATTAAATTATAGACAAACTTTGCTGTTAGTTTGGGTTGTAGTCATTATGAAGTATTGCTGTTTTGAATTAATATTACATTTTCTCATATTTTTCCTTGTGGCTCATGAAACTGAGATGGTAATAATGTGTTTCTTGACTGTATCTGAGGATTTATAACTTCTTTATTTCTCTCAACCTTTTTCCCACTGTATATGAGAAAAATCAAATACCTATTTTTTTAAGATGCAGACTTTATTATTTGATGGGTGATTATTAATAGTGTAGTACATAAGGCCACAATCTTGCATACATTTGTTTGTGTTTAACTTTACCTAGACAGGCTTAATGGAGCAGCTAAGAAAGCTGTAGCTTCCCTATGAGCATCACTTGACGCCGTGCTAGCTGTGGGTCCCCTGGCAGGGAAGCATCCGTGGGAGTACCTAATCCCTACACACCCTGTATTATTGTGTTTTCTTGTGTATGTGCAGGTAGACCCATAGGTCAGAGGGTTATTCTCCTTTGCTAAGCCAAGTCCTGATTTTGTGAACACCAAGACTATACCACAAAAAAAACTACCACTGTAGTGATGGAATACCCTGAAAATTAATACAGGCCTGTGCAGAGATGATACATAAGGTTGCCGTATTTTAGGTTACAGCCAGAACTGACTCAGAGCTTTGTAGCAACATAAATGAGACTGAATTTTGTTGCCATTCATTTGAGGGACAGCGGCTGGGGCCAGGCACTCTCTCCTCTCCCTCTCCCTTCCCGGGCATGCAGAGGGGCCAAACGGGCGAGCAGGGAAGCACGTGTCACCCGTGAATGGTGCTGCAGCTCCCTGCGCTCCCGGGGCAGGGAAGGGGAGAGCAGCCAGCCCTATCGCCAGCAACTCACACTTGTGCTCCAGCCAGGAGGAGGAAGGGCGGCCATGGATCGCACCGCTAAAACATTTTGTTCAGTTTGGCTTCACGAGGTGCCGAAACAGAGCCCTGGAGGTAAATGTGGGATGTGCTTGGTAGTATGTTGCTGATCTCACACATGCAAATGCCTCTGTGGCCTAACGCAGGCCTGCTATCTAAGCATGCATCTGGCATTTTTGCACAGAGACACATAAATACACAGCTTGGATTGCTTGCAGTAGCCAGATTGTTATCAGATATATTTAATGGTGCTACATGTGCAAAGTTCAGCGACATGGCTCAGCAGGAGCTACGCTGAGTAGAGCAGCGAGGCACAAACGCACCTTTTATAACGCATGGCAAATGGGTACTCTTCATGCTGCCCAAATTAGAAGGGCAGAAATTCTGCTTATCTGTGTTTCTTTTCGACTGTGCCACTGGCTAGGTTGTATCCTGACATTCTGCCCTTAAAAATGGACACACTGTGACTGCACGCTCGCTGGACTACAGCAGCGACTGCAGACTCCATCCAGTTTGGTCCCTTATTATTGATCTTGCTCGTTGTTTAAGGCTTGCTTTTCTGCTGTTGTTGCTTCTCCCTCCACATGCACTCAGATCACAGAGAGATCCTTTAATAGTTTTTTCTTGATGTAAAACTAACTGATGTATAACTTTAAAGAACACAGGGTGAGTGTAACTCTGTTGCACGTATTTGAAATGAATACTTACTTGCTTTAAACCCAAAGAATTCCAGCTTCTACACTGAAATAAGTTTAGATCAATAATTAAATAATCTGCATAATATTCTCCAAACTAGCTAGTACTCTTCTAATAGCAAGATTTGTGTGGTGGTTTTAATCAAATACAGTTATAGAATTAAAAACCACTGGTAACAGTTGCAACAAATTTTGCAACAAATGTGCAATACCAGACTATTAATGAATGAGTTACACTGATGTGTCATCTTAATTTCTTACAGATGTATTCATGTTTCTTGAAAGGACTGGTGGAAATTATCATTAATTCATTTGCTATTCATGTTAATGAATGCTAGCCCTTATTCTTCCTCAATGGTATTATGACTGCAATCTGAATTGCTGTAGATACCCCACTGTAATTCATCATTGCTTCAGTGTTCAAATTCTCTGGTGGAACTAGATATTGATGTCGAAAACATCTGGAGTTTTCTGTCTCTCATCTTTTTTTCTACCTCCTTCCCTCTGTTTAATCAAGAGAATGGGAAGGGGAAATTGCTGCCATTGTTAATATGCTCAAGAAACTGAATGACTGCTAGGGCTCTGGAGGATATTTAGACCTACATTGTAGGAGATACAGATTCATTTGCTTCCTTTGTTTGTCTCCATATCTAACAACCCTTCAGCAGAAAATGCTGGTGGCAGCTGGGTGGGACATCCCTAGTACAAAGAACTGGACCCAAGTGGGCGTTTTGATATCAGCCCTGGGGTCTTCACTTGTACTGTGGCTCAGCTGCTATATAAAAAGTAGGCCTGTTCCCAGAAATGAGATTGAGGAGCAACTACCTTAAATATCCTGTAACTTTATAACTTTAGTGGTCATGACACTCCCTGAGAGGTGGGAGGCCATGATTTCAACTCCCACGCTAAAGCCAAGAAGAGAATTTGATGGGGGACGCCATACCACAGGGAACTGTCCTAGCTACCACAGTTCATGTATGTATATGACTATATACCCCATTTCTTTCACTGGAGCTGTTTCATGTTGTATAAAACAGTTCTGTTCTTGCTGTAGAAAAGAAACAAGTAGGCTGTCCTCGATTTTAAGTAGGAGTCTGTTTATCTGCACATACTCAAATCTAAATTTGCTTCCTAACTGGGCTGTTCAAATGCTAGCCCTTTCTCAGAGGTAGGGTTTAAATGAGCTCAGGGATACACTGGAAGGGAAATCTTGAAATGTGGGCTATTCTTTAGCCTGCCTTTGCTTGCACTGCATGGCAATACATACACCATGCTGCCTTGTGGTAATGTCGCTGTGGCCAATATCAGATAGACATTTCAGCCTGGATCCTTCCTAAAATGGCCTGATAACATGTGTAGCAAGATGCAGTGGAAATAGTGGGCACAGCCAGACATTTGGATACAGGCTGCTGTCGAGGAGCCTGCATGTCTGTCTTGCTTGACTCTCAGATGTAGCTGAGGTAGACACAGCTGAAACGGGTAACTCGTTAGCCCTGTGGCTAGGATGAAGACAACTGTAGCAGTCCTTGCCACAAAGAATATTTAATTACATACATCAGTATGAGAAAATGAGAGCGTGCTGCCTCAAAACAATGTGGTCTTCATGGATAGAGCACTATCTTGTGAGTTTGCAGAGAGCTGGATTCAGAGCCCTTCAGGAAAGTGGGAAATTTGACTTGGTATGTTGTATCGCTAACACTGGCTAATAGGGTAAAGATAAAGGGGGAAGAAGTGAGGAAATTGCCACCATGATAGTAGTATTCTTAGCTTCTCCTCAGATATCCAGAACTGAAATGTTTCCTTTTAGGTTGGTCAGACCATCCCATTAATAGAAAATGATTTTTTTTTTTCAGGAGAACCAGTTTATTATCATTTCCTTGGTTTCCCACTGATTTGTATTCCTATGTGTAACAGACAGTAATTTTGTTTAAAAAATCTGTAAATGTTTATAAAATCTCCAGAAATGTGCTATTGTGCTTTCTTCCCTCCTTGTCTGCTGCGTCTAGGAGGAATTCCTATAAAGATAATTCACTGTCCTCCTTCAAATCTAGCCTGTAAAACTCCTCCATGCCTTAAGTCCTAAAATCAACTTGACAAGGGTTTGTCTACAAATATGTTATCACCACTGCCTATCATGTTAAGCAATATATTCACAATCTTTCTTCTCCATCTATCTACACTGCACAGTTGTCTCCTTAAATTGCGAGCATGTTTACATAAGGAACTAACTTTTGAACATCTGAACACCCAGCAGCTGGAATGGCCTCTGCACAAATTCACATCAATGTCATAGTGACCTGCCATACAAACACCTTGAAGGAAAAGTAGTAGATAAGCTATTCTGTCAGGGACTGAATGATCTGCTATCAGTGAGACCTGCGAGCTTACGGGGCTGAGCTATTTCTTCTGTCCTCCCATATCTGCTTGAACCATTTAATCTTGCCTTGAACTGTGCCTTTATATTCCTTCTCTAGGGTACTGCTCTGGAGAATGATACACTGGGATTTTATACTGCCACTTTTCACTACAATATTTGGAGAGAAAAACCACCGATTATTTAGATTATTGACTCCTCCGAAGTCAGTGTCATCTAAATACTTTTTTGGAACTATCCCTGAATTCTTTATGTATAAGATGATGAAGGAATTCAAGCGGTGTCTGACTCTTTTCTCTGTTCAGGACACAGCTCGTGAAGGACATGAGGTCTTTCAGGCACCGTAGTAGCTAGTCTGAGCTGGTGTCGGACGCTGAGCTTTTCTGTCCTGCCGTACAACTGTAGGACATGAGATGACTGCCCTGGTGGGTAATCCGTCCTCATCTGGAAATCATTACTGCTAATCAGTCTAGCTTTTATATACTAGTTACTGTTATCATATTACTTATCAAGGTTTCTGTGAACTAGTTTCTGAGACTGTGTGTGCCATAAAAATGTTCAGTTTACAACAAAGACCGTAAGGCACCCTTTGTAAACAAGTCATTAACAAAGCAACATAAAACTTTGTTAGGACAGCATGAGACAGCCATTTGGAGATACCTTCCAACCACGCAGAAGGCAAAGTTAACAAAGAGGCATTACAAAAATGAAGTTCTCAGCACATTGTACTGTGAGGTGGAGACGCTCCAGAAGGACTTATTTTCAAAAGCAACTGTTAATACCGTAATTTCAGAAATCCTTTAAGCACATGTTGAATTCCCATTGACTGTACGTTCAGCTGAAGCCAAAGCTTGAAGGATTCAACAAGACAACAGTGATTAAAACAGCAGAAGTAAATACCAAAAGTTCAGTCTCTAGTTCTTTACTCAGGCTTTTCCCATTCTCATATAAACATAAATCCCATTGAAAACAGGTTTAGCATTATTGTGCAGATTAACTAACCAAGCAGTAGCTGATTTATTTAAGCTGCTCATAATTTCAGCATCCACTGTTCTAGTGGGAATATAATTAAGAGTACTTCTTGAGGAACACTATCTACTAATGCCTGTACTATACCCTTAATTAGCACAGTATCATCCATCATAATAATGTCTTTAAAAAAAATTCACAAAATGTTTTATGCTTCAGTAAGACAAGAAATTAAAAAAGCAAATGCTTTATTTTGAAATACTTACAGCTAATACTTAAAATTGGTTTAATTCCTTTTCCATTTCGGCTTTATCCAGAAAAAAACTAGGCAACTTATAATTCAGAGCAATGAACATAACTGCAATATCCTCACATGATTAAAGAACATCCTGTACGATGGTACATTGTTTATTCTTTTTTTGATTGAGTCTTTTGCGTAAGGAATGAAATAGCACATTTTCTCTAATGTCAGAAGGTTGTAGTTCAGCCATTTCATGTGTACAGGTGCAAAATGGGTACTGAAAAAGAATATATTAAGTGAAATAGCTTAGTTATAAGACTTTTACATAATTTTGGCTGATTGGCTAAGTTTATTTTTAACCGTGCGTTCTTAAACACAAAGAACAGTATTTTTTCCTCAGTTGAGATGATTTCTATTTACATCTGTTTAAGGACAGAGAGAATCTGAAATCTTTGTAGTGAAGAACGAAAACTGAGGACTTTTCTGTAGTGTTCTGTATCTGGACTGCAACACCAAAATGGCAGCTCATAGCTGTGCTTGAGACAAAACAGGGAGATGTCAACATATTTAAAACTGCCATACACAAAACAAAGCATAGTATAGCTCTTTTTATTTAAGTAACACTGATGAGCACGTCATACGTTCTTGTAAATGTCAGTATCAACATAAGAGTTTATCATCTGCTTACCTTAAAGTTTTGGTAAAAAACATGACCGGATAGTTGTGCTTCAAATTTTCGGTATCTGCTTGGAAAGTTTTTAAGAGGTCATATTCATAAAGAACTCCTAAGCACATTTTCTGAAAATCAGTCACCCAGAATTGTCAGTTACTTTTGAAAACACCAGCTAATGTCTAAAATCACTAATAATTGAATTGGTATTCATCTTTTGAGTGATTTAATTAGTGGTTGCTTAACATAACATATCTTAGACCAGTTTGACTTTCAGAGAATATTGATCTTTGTGACTTTGCAAATACTAGTTCCATATTACATATTTGCAATTAAGCAACCAAACTGAGGTAGCCCATGCCACCCATCCTGCATATGATGTGGATGTGTGTTTGTAATGCTTTGTATTTACTGATAGTTGTATAAGTATACTAGAGCTATTTTTCAGTTGTAATAAAATTACAGGATACTTTGTATTGTTCTCTCTTATGATTCGGTCAGGCCTCAATGAAACATGATTATATGCACCTAACCAATTACTCAAGCATGGGATAACGTGTCCCCAGCTAGGATTAGTGTCTGCAGATAGTGTCTTCATTCTAGGCATTGCTACTAATGGCATCCCCTTGAAAACAGCAAGGAGTGGGCATGTTATTTCACCTAACTTTAGCCATCTAATAAGCATCTAGTCTAAGCTACTAGTCTAAACCTCTGCAATCCATGGAGTTACCTCTAGCAGGCCATTCCTCCTGTTAGATATCTGTCTCCAAAAACAGATAGACTGTCTCCAAAGACAGACTTTAGAGACACCAGTGTTTCAATACAACCCAACAACTTACTGCCACTATAATCTACTTCAGCAACCCTTCTCACCTAGCTGGAGATTGATCGTAGTCATCCTGCCTCCTTTTATAGCCAGACACCTACTCTGGGTGCAATGAGATGCATTGAGTCTAGCAACACTCTTTTTTTTTTTTTCCCCCATTAATGGTAAAATGGTTTTAGTTGGGTAGCTCAAATGGAGCCATCCACTTCTGGTCAAGTGAATCTTATTTCCAGCTGAAGGCTTCAAGGTTTTAGTTCTCAGGATCCATCCCTCTGAGGCAATCTCCAAGGAAGTGACTGCCCCAAGGATGGAGATGCAGGACTTTTCTCAGAGAATTCAAAATTTGGTATTCATGTTTTATGTATGTGCCATACCAGGCAGGTTTGTGGCTTTCATTGTTTACACTGACAATGGGAAACCTATAAAAATAACATATATTTGTGGTATCATCTTGTACACAGTTTTGGTCTATGGACAGTGATTTGTTTTCCTGACCACAACAGAAGCATTCTAGAAAGCTTCATGTGTCATTCCTACAAGCTTTTCACCCAAGAAGCTTTGTCTGTTTGCCTCCCGTAACTCCTGGTTTGTCTTCCTCCAGCTTTTACAATCTAAAACAAATATCCTAACCATGGTATTTGCAAACTATGATCTGCCTGGCTTTGTTATGAGAGCTGATGCTTTAGGCAGTCACCATCATCATTTGCACCTATATCTGCTACATAAAGGGCTTGATTGCTCCTTCTCTTGAGCAGGAATAGGAGGGACAGTTTGGCTTTAAAGAGGTCCACTATTGTCCTCAGTGCTAAACCCCACTATTACTGCCATAGCAACCACAAGTGCCATTTAGTATAACAACCATCTCCAGATGCACACAGCTATTTAACTTGGGTTTCAGGGTAGCAGATCTTAAAAGGCACAAACTAGCTGTCTGTATTTAAAAATTTAAATTCCTAGGCTGAATCTCAAATGAAACAAAATTATTTTCCCTTTTAGGCTTTCTGGGGATGCCATGGTGAGAGGAATGCATTTTTACGTCTTTTTTAAAGCAAGCAACATGTGCATTCCATGGCTTTTTGCCATCTTCATCATTAAGCCACCTTCTTTCCTGACTTGTATTAATTTCATAAGCACTGAAACTCTGCTGAATGTCCAGACAAACCAAAAATAACCTTTGAAAATAATGCAATATAAAAATGATTGCTTTTCAAGAGACAAAGTAATCTGCTCTTTGGTGCCTCATTACTGTGTTGTTAAAACACCAGTTACGTTGCTGGTAACCAAAGATATCAAGAAATTAAAAGCAGCTAATTGCTTGTGAACTGCTTCTGAATCATAACTAAAGAAACCTTGTGTAGGTGCAGCTTTGAACTATCAAAATGCTTTTAGATAACGTGATGTGAGGACCTTACTGAGCTCATGAGATAGCAGAGTTTATGCACATAAAATTTTTTAATGGGGTGCAAATTTGTTCCTTGTTTCTTTGATTTGTGCCAAGGGTTGAACACTCATCCTATATTTTAAGGGGCATTTCTTCCTTATCTTCATTTTTCACATAAGTGGAAGGCTGTATTAAGTGATCAAAACTTTGCAGAGCAACACTAATGCTAAGCAGTGGCTGTTCATTAAATCTTGTTTTCCGTGTGTAACTGAGGTTGGACAAAACTAACCTTTTAACAAAATCTAACCCCAATTAAAAAGGAGAAGAAAACAGTTTTACAATAATCCCACCCTGAAGTGCAAACTTAACCCAAAACTTAGGGATGTGGGTTCATTGTTAAGACTTGGCAGGGCATTCGTTTTAGGAAGAGACTCATCTTTTTGGGCACCCACTGTTGTCAGTGGAGGAAATGAAGGCGTCTTCCAGGTAATTCAGAGGACCTGCAGAGCTGGGCTTCTGGCTCACATCACTCTTAACGGCAGCTTCTCTCTATTGCTGATTACAAAGGGAGCCAAGATGATTAGCCACCCTACCTAAAATTACCTCTCTGGAATTAATCCCTTTGCCTGTTAAGACTTATAACCCCCCAGGTCTCTTTGCACTTGTAAGCCAGGCAAGGAGATGGTATGTAGCAATGAAAACTTCTGGAAAAATTTATTATGGGCTACCTAAGCCGCAAATGCTTGTTACATATGAGCTGCAAATTGACTGAAAAGGGACATTGCATACTGTGTGTGGTGTAAGGGTTTGAAATCTGATAGCCAGACAGCTCCTGGCACAGTAAAGAAATTTCTAGACTGAGGTCTTACCGAAGCTCTCTGGATACTTTCATTCAGTACATAGGGAGAAAAAAAAGCCATTAAGGGCTTCTTTGTAATCTGTTGGTGTTGTGTTGGTCTCCTATGTGAACTCTGAAACCCCAAGTTAGACCCAGGCTGAGATTTGGGAGCATCTGTAGGAAGTACTGGGAACATTTGCTCACAGTAGAGTTTCAGTGTCTGGGTCCTAGTTATATGTACTAAAAGCTATTTCACCAGAGGCTTTTTGTTTGGGAGTCCTGTGTGCTTAGTTTCAGACAACAGTATTTACATTTAAGCAGCACCTTTAGAACCAAAGTCCTACATTTGTCTCTAAGGTTTTTTACAGAGATGATTGTAATGATCACTGAAATGCAGAAAATATGTGTTTTTCTCAAATGTTTAGTCTATTGTATGATATGATTAACCTGTATACTCGATCTTTTTGTATGTAGTGGTGACTTTATCCTCTGTATTTATCATGGCCTAAATAAGACACAGCATCTGGGGTCTGTCAGCCCATAATACAGGGGGTGCAGAGCACATAAGGTGATTGCTTTGGCTTTAGCTCATTTTAGCAGCACGTATACTAAACTAGGAACAATACAGAGATTAGCATGGCTCTGTGCAAGGATGAGACACAAATGTGTGAAATGCTCCATGTCTTGGCCTGCAGCCACACCACCCTGAACTGAACTTGTCCACACTGGAGCTTGTCTCTTGGAAGCTAAGCGGGGTTAGGCCCAGTTAGTACTAGGATGAGAGCTCTCTTGGAAATTCTGGGTGCTGTAGGCTTCCGGCTCGACATAAGTAAAAAATTTTCACCCTGAGGACAGTCAAATATTGGAACTGGCTGCCCAGAGAGGTTGTGGAGTCTCTGTCCTTGCAAGCTTTCAAAACCTGACTGAACAAAGCAGTGGGTGACCAGGCCTGCATTCAGGGCTGACCCTGCTTTTAGCAGAAGGCTGAGCTGGATGACCTGCTGAGAATGTGTCTGACCTCAATTATTCTATGATTCTGTAGTGTAAGGGTTAATTTTATGTATTTCAGTGCATTTATGTGTTTTTGTTGATAATGTTACATGGCTACAGGAGTTAAAACTATAATGGTAATATTCCATAACTGTGATAATTGTAACATTAGAAGAGGTCTCACTTTCTGACGTGAGTAGAAAAAATATTTTTCATAGATTTCTAAAGATAGCACTAATTGCCCTAAGACTTACTTTTGTTTACGCAGAAAAAAACTTCCACCAATTGCTCATGATAGATTGTAAGATATTCAATAGCCTATAAATGAAGAAGATGATAAAAATAATTGCAGCATAGCTTCTTGGAATAAAAGTATTGGTTTTTCTTTTAGCTAAGAAATATAAAATAAAAGACCAAAACCAGGAGGACATTTGTGACAGAAGCAGGTATGCTGCAGCATTCTCCATTCATAGAAGTTATGTGATCCTGGTACCAAATAACGCATTGTTTATCAAGATTCACCCACAGTTAAAATGTTCAGTCTAGTCATGTTAGGCTTAAAGCTTCATGTTCTTTCCACAACAGACTAGCTCTTCTTTCAGTTGGGAAACCAATTAAAGTATAGGTTGAAAAGGACATGTTTTTCTTTTGGCCACTGTTCCTTCAAAATAGGTAAATATCCTTATGCATCTGAAGTTTTCCATTTCTGCACTGTTCAAAAAGGGCTAGTTATTGTCCTCTTGATTATTCTGAAGACAAGGATGTCAACATTAAAATGTTTGAACATGTGAGAAGTCAGATGTTTTCCAAATATTAGAATAATATGTTTTTGTATAGTATATAAAGTATCGACTGTTGCAGTTCTGAATTTTTTAGAGATGATGAACAAACAGGTAGCAGTGAGACACTTTCAGTGATGACTATTATGTGCATTTTTTTCAGAATATTTTTAAGACTACTTCAAACTTCAGCATGTGTAAAATTATTTTTTCAAGAATACATTTATTGAAGCTAAATTAAAGAAAAAGAATTGCTGATAAATTTATGACTATAATCTTTCTCTAAAAGTACATCATGGCAAAGTGGAAAAAAAGGAAAATGATTTTATTCATTATATAAATTAGGTCTCCAGTACTTTCCTGTTTAAACATCCACTAAACAAAATCAATTTCAGTCACACAAATGAATCAACATGTTATTTTTCCTCTAGAAAAAGTCTTGACTTTTTAAGGAAACTTTTAAAGTTACTGAAAGGTTACTGCTTGGAGAAAGGCAATATATGGATTATCTGAGGAATTCTGTTTTCCAAAGGGCAAATAGGTATGTGCATGCTTCAGGAGTCTTGTAATAGGACTTTGGTAGTGTCCCTTCTTTACTCTTCTTTACTCAAATGTATTTTATGCAAATTTCTACCTTAAAAAATATAAAAATATGTTTCTTAAAAACATATTTCTAAGCATAAGAATATGTTTCTTGTATCAGGTTTGGACAGATTGTAGAAATGTGCTGAAAATTGGTGCTCCAAGGCCAAGCATCACAGGTGGTTTCAGTGGTACTCATAGTCTCATGACTTCATAATTCACTGATTTTGAACTTTTCTTTACTTCATACCAGTGAGCACTTACCCATAATATTATCCTCACTATGGGACTCTCGCATGGGCCTAGCAGCTGTTGCATGCAGCATTTTCCCTGCACAAGCTACTGGTCTCATGAAGACAGAGATGCTGGGGGATGCGGCTGGCGCTGGCCCCCGTTGTCCCTCGTGCCGTGCAGAAGAGGGGCAGGGATGAAGAAGAGGGTCCCACACCACCCCCTCAGCCCCGCTGGGCTGGTGAGGTGTGCGGGTGCAGGCAGGCTGTGAAGACGGGCTGAGTTTTGACCTTGATTTAGCTATTCTGCAACTGCACCGCTCCTTAGTGGTGGTCGGCCGTTAGAGCTCACTTTTGCCCGGACTATGAATTGTAGTCCTGGAGCGGTGCTCTTTGGCAGCGGGCATATTTCACTGATTACTTACGGCATTAATTAGTCTTAATGACTTCGGGATCACGTTGTGGAGAAGAATGTGCTAGTTGGCTGGATTATCTGCCACACTGGCATAGTCCTCAAGGGCGAGGCATGATGAAAAAGGCTGAGTTCCTATGGGAAAATTATGGTTTGCATCATATAATTAAGTAATGTATCACTGAGTATACGCCCAATGAAGGTGAATTAGGAAGGCTCATAAACGGATTAATTCTAGCATTTCCTACTGTTTGAGTCCTTCCTTTCTGCATTTTTTTTGTGTGTAATATATTTATAGAGCACACAAAATACATATTTGATCTGAATCTGTACAGAAAAGACTGTAAAAATACAATACCCTCCAAACAGAGAGAAAATTTAAATCAACTTGAAAACTGCAGCTGGTATGAAAGGCAGGAGCTTTCTTTGTAAGAGTTGCACCTGGTAAAAGGCACCACAGCAATGTTCAACAGCATTTACCTGTAGGAAAGAACAAGAAGAAAATTAGATATTGAATTACAGTTCTTAAAAGAACATAAATAGAAATTCAAGCTTCTAAATACCTTTTCGGATACATTATTTACTGCCTGCTTGAATTAGGCTACACTTAACTGCAGAACCTGGGAATACTTTTTAGTTTCCCAGTCTGAGCACATGTCCAGATATATTTTGATGCATGGTAAGGTAAGCCCCCAGCACGCACCAGCAATCGCAGACTGCCTAGCTCCCACCAAAAGGCAGTGCGTATCCTGGCCAGGCAGGAGCCATGTGTATCTTGTAATATCCCAGCACGTGGGTGTAGAGGCAGTTACCCTTCAGCTTCCATGCATCGGCATTCAGGCTGTGGCTTCTTTGGTGGAGAAAGAGGTGACTCTGCTAACAGGATGCTCCTCAAGGCACTTATTGGCTTTCTTCCATCTTGTCTTTGTGCGGAGAAAACCTGTAGGCCAACAGGTTTTTTGGGGTGCAATGCTCCAAGGCCCAGAATGGGAAAACACAGCCTTTCCAGTCTTGTTATTTTGTTATAAAACAAAATTAAAATGTCAGACCAAGTCAAAGGATGACCTCTAGGCACATCTTGGTCATATGCCGAGGGGGCATTTCTTTGAATGAAGACTTTTCAGTCGTTAATAGTTACTTTGACATCAGATATTGTATATCATGAGGGGATAACTTTATGGTTTTAGAAAGCATCTAAATGAAATATAATTGGATTTTTTTTCTCCTAAATTATCTAGCTGCTTTAGCAAAAAAATCCCTTGATCTTCTGCAAGATGGGAAGTGTTACGTATTAAGTTAGCATTAGTCACTGCCACTGATCTTCATGGGTCTCAAGAGCCATCCACATAGGTCTAGCGCAAGACTTTCTTCTTACATCCTCGCCCATCTGATCAGGTAGGCTGGGTGAGAACTTGTGTCGGCGCTGGAGCTGACTGAGTTGTTTGGGATTCTGCTGATCTGCCCTCTGTGAAGACTGCAATGAGATGCTCTCAACATCTTTCACTGATTCTTAGTATACACCTATTCTGTGGTCAGCTCAGCTTGCATTTCTTGCTGAAGGTTGTGCCACTGTGCATGTCTAAAAAAACAAACAAACCACACTCAAGAAAAAATATGCACAAAATAATACTTAATGTTGTAAGGAATTAACATGCATCCTAGCACTGACTTCTACCAAAGCAGATTTTGTCTGAGGGATCACATGTGAAATAAAGTCCTTGGTTATGTTGACTCTAGCCAGCAGCAATCTTTCCACAAAGATGTGTTTAAATACACTCTTGCAATAACCACCTGTTTTTTGTAGGATAGTCAAATAATAACCCTTTGGAAAAAAGCAGCTAGGATTAATGAATTATTAACTACATTAGAAGCAATTTGTTTTTATTTTAAAATACCAAATATTTAAAATTCTAGTACTGCTATTGAGATAAAAAGTGGAAATAATCTGCTTAGGATCATTTTGTCTATTAAAGTTAACTTGAGCTAGTTTCTTTGTTTACTAGATTAGGCAATATGTATTTCAGCTGATAAATAAAGAATGGAAGTTTTGCCAGACAATGCACTTTCCCTAAACCATGATTGACTCTGAAGGGATTTGCTTTGCTTCTCATATAGTTCTACTACACAGCTTGTCTGAGACAAGCTTTGACCAGCTTTGTAAGGAGATGTGATTACTCTCTACTGCCCTGTTTAACTGCAGATATTACTGTGGGCTGCAAATCCACTTGCATGATGTTTTGCTTCAGTTCAGTCTGAACCAGGGTCAGAGCTGGTATGGAGAGAAGCTCCATGGAAGTCCAGAAATTACTTCTCTCTCTCTGCATCCTATTGAGCAGAGATGGGAAGAGCATCTTTTCCCCAGCATGCTAAAATAGGGTGATAAGCATAGTAGCCTATGGAAACTGCAAGACATTACCCAGAAAATTTGTCATGGAATTTTAAACTGAGAAAATATGGTAACGTTCCATGGGAGTCAAAGTCTAGAGCATAGCAAAGGGCTGTCTTTGGTATGTTTTGAATTCAACTGAGGTAAAGGAGAAAAAGAATTTTCCAACAGCTTGCATTTGAATGAGAACCTATTGCTTAATGTGCCAGATTTCTGGCACAATGATTTTTGCCAGAAATAGCATGAATTTATGTTTTCAAACTTGTTACCTTTAAAAGTTTATCATCTCACATAATCATCCAGGCTTCTGAAGCTTATTGGAATATATTAATGGATTTTAATTCCTTTCCTTCTCTTTTGTTTAAGCTCTTTTGATTTATGATTGTTAGGAAGCCAAAGAGCCTATGCTTTTTTCCTCTCTCATCACAAAGAGGAGAAAAAATATACTTTAGTATAGTTTCATTCAGCTGGACAGCAGAACCTGTGATGGGAAGGACTTTTTTTCCTAGTGACCAGCTGTCTGAAAGCAGTGCATAAACACATCCATTCACCCATATAATCATTTTCCCAGATTTGTTTTAAGACACTTCATTGAAGTAGTGCTCATGTAAAACAGCAACAATATGTGAATGAATCAGGCCTTGGGCCTTGATTTTCATCCAAAGGATAAAAGCAAATGAAGAGATTCAGAGAATGAAACAATGGGTAAAGAACTGGAATTGAGTCACTTATGGAGAATGATTTAGGACTTAATCCTGAAAAAAAAAAACCCTGCTCTGGCCCTGATCCAAAACAGTACTCAAGTCTTAACTCTAATTCAATCAGTAGTTTCACTAAAGCCAAATTTCTGCCCAGGTGCTTTGTAGATTGGGACCAGAGTATTAGTATTTGCAGGACAAAGAAATGAACTTGGCTTAATGATGAGGACAGGTAATGAGCTGAACTTGCAGGAGAGATGGAAGGTTCTGATGATGGGTGTTTCAATGAGCTGCTGAAATATAGCAAGGACTAGTGGAAAAGTTATAGTAAAACCTACTGAAAGAAAATAGCTTTAGTCTTATTTAAACTTTTTCAACTTTGGGTTTTTTTTTCACAGAATCACAGAATCACAGAATGGCTGAGGTTGGAAGGGACCTCTGGAGATCATCTAGTCCAACCCCCTGCTCAAGCAGGGTCACCTACAGCACGTCGCACAGGATTGCGTCCAGGTGGCTTTTGAATATCTCCAGAGAAGGAGACTCCACAACTTCTCTGGGCAACCTGTTCCAGTGCTCTGTCACCCTCACAGTAAAGAAGTTTTTCCTCATATTCGGATGGAACTGTCTGTGTTTCAGTTTGTGCCTGTTGCCTCTTGTCCTGTCGCTGGGCATCACTGAAAAGAGTCTGGCTCCATCCTCTTGACACCCTGCCTTCAGATACTTGTACACATTGATAAGATCTCCTCTCAGCCTTCTCTTCTCCAGACTAAACAGGCCCAGCTCTCTCAGCCTTTCCTCATAAGAGAGATGCTCCAGTCCCCTAATCATCTTTGTAGCCCTTCGCTGGACTTGCTCCAGTAGTGCCACATCCCTCTTGTACTGGGGAGCCCAGAACTGGACACAGTACTCCAGATGGGGCCTCACCAGGTCTGAGGAGAGGGGGAGAATCACCTCCCTCGACCTGCTGGCAACACTCTTCCTGATGCACCCCAGGATACCATTGGCCTTCTTGGCCACAAGGGCACATTGCTGCCTCATGCTTAACTTGGTGTCCACCAGCACTCCCAGATCCTTCTCCGCAGAGCTGCTTTCCAGCAGGTCAACCCCCAACCTGTACTGGTGCATGGGGTTATTTCTCCCTAGGTGCAGGACCCTGCACTTGCCTTTGTTGAACTTCATGAGGTTCCTCTCCACCCACCTCTCCAGCCTGTCCAGGTCTCTCTGAATGGCAGCACAGCCCTCTGGGGTATCGGCCACTCCTCCCAGTTTTGTATCATCGGCAAACTTGCTGAGGGTGCACTCTGTCCCTTCATCCAGATCATTGATGAAGAAGTTGAGCAAGACTGGACCCAGTCCTGACCCCTGGGGGACACCGCTAGCTACAGGCCTCCAACTAGACTCTGTGCCGCTGATCACAACCCTCTGAGCTCTGCCATTCAGTCAGTTCTCAATCCACCTCACTGTCCACTCATCTAGCCTGCACTTCCTGAGCTTGTCTATGAGGATGTTATGGGAGACAGTGTCAAAAGCCTTGCTGAAGTCAAGGTAGACAACATCCACTGCTCTCTCCTCATCTACTGAGCCAGTCATTCCATCATAGAAGGCTATCAGATTGGTTAAGCATGATTTCCCCTTGGTGAAGCCATGCTGACTACTCCTGATCACTTTCTTGTCCTCCACATGCTTGGAGATGGCCTTCAGGATGAGCTGCTCCATCACCTTTCCAGGGATGGAGGTGAGGCTGACTGGCCTGTAGTTCCCTGGGTCCTCCTTCTTGCCCTTTTTGAAGACTGGGGTGACACTGGCCTTCTTCCAGTCTTCAGGCACCTCTCCTGTTCTCCATGACCTTTCAAAGATGATGGAGAGTGGCTTAGCAATAACGTCCGCCAGCTCCCTCAGCACTCGTGGGTGCATCCCATCAGGGCCCATGGATCTGTGGGTGTCAAGTTTGCCTAAATGATCTCTAACCCAATCCTCCTCGACCAAGGGAAAGTCTTCCTCTCTCCAGACTTTCTCTCTTGCCTCCAGGGTCTGGGGCTCCTGAGGGCTGGCCTGAGCAGTAAAGACTGAAGCAAAGAAGGCATTCAGTAACTCTGCCTTCTCTGCATCCTTCGTCACCAGGGCACCCAGCCCATTCAGCAAAGGGCCCACATTTTCCCTAGTCTTCCTCTTGCTACTGATGTATTTGAAGAAGCCCTTCTCCAATTGAAGAACCCCTTTCTCCAATTAAAATAATTTCTAAATTGTTTCTGAAACAAGACAGTTCTTTGAAAACTTTTTTGAACTTTATTTTGAAAAAAATTTTATTGTGATAAAACTCCCTTTTTCCCCTCAAACTTTTCATCCAAAATTGTAGGTTCAGAAGTTAATTCGAGAACTGAAACATGTGAGAATACTTCCACGTTTGTTTTATGGCTATAGAGGTTATTGCTTGACTTTCTTTTCAAATAAATAGCTTTGCTGTTTATGTAGTTATCTGAGTGGTATTCTTCTGTTTGTACAGATTTAAAGATGCATGATCAGTTTAATGGTGTGAGTTATGTTGTATATTCTTCATTATTTTTTGTCAGTGTATTGATACACCCTATATCATACCTGATTAACTGCAGATTGCTCTTCCTTAAGCTGAAATCTTTATTGAGCCATATAAAATGGTGATTGCTCCACAGTTAGTAACCTTTTGAGGTAGACAATAGAGAGGTATTTTGGCTCTGGGAGAAAAAGTAGTGGTCTGACTGGGGAGTTTCTTTCCATAAGACAGTATGCCTGTGGCAGTATCGGTGGAGATGGAAATAGATTATGGATAACTGCTTGGCACTGCATTTACATGAGGTAAGGCCATGTAACGCTAAGTGAGGTTGAAGGACAGACCAGTGCATTTGAAGTTGACCAGACTCAAGCAGGCCAGCTTGCCTTAGGTGGTCCTGGTCTGTAGGTGGCTGGACTCACATGGGGGCAGCGGAATCTGGCCAGGGTTTTTTCCCCCTTGAGGAAGACACCTGGCTGGGTAGCAGCAGGGGGAGCAGATGCTGCGTCGCCTCTTCCCACAGCCGGGCTTCAGACTGTTTTGCCTCCTGCAGGGCCAGCTACGCCAGGTGCTCCCTCTGGGACTGCTCCATTTTGGGTGCTGCCTGCTCCTTTTCAAAGCAACTGCACGAGGATGCTCCCCCCCTCCCCCCCGCCAATGTTTGGCTCTGGACTGGCTTGTGCCATTTGAGGGAGGATATTCAAATCCAAACAGAGAGTTTAAATACAAATTTAATCTGAGAGCTATGAGCATGTCTGGAGGAGGAGAAACAGGACATAAAGAAGGTCACTAAATTCCTCAACACTCTAAAAGTGTTCATGTGCAGTTTCATTGGTATTTGGACAGAGATTTGAGATAATTTTCAAATTATTTAAACAGACTGCTTCATTATGTCTTAATCTAAACTGGACATCTTTCTAAAAAGATGTTTCTAAAGGCTATGCTGTAAACTAAATATAAATTATTGATGTGAAGCAGCAATTACTAATTCAGAATCTGTGGTTTATGGTGTTTTAGCTTTTCCACTGGATGATATACTGGGTAATCATTAAGATGATTAAGAGGAAGACATGAATGAAAGTAACTGCAGGTGGTCCTCAAGCTGCTGAAGTGCTACATCCAGATTTCAGACAGCCCTCCAACTGTTCAGGCTCTCATTTTGCAAAGCAAAGGTTCCCCCAGAATTAACTTTTACTGCAAGCCCCCCAAGAGACTTTGACCACCCAAATACATACTAAGAACATTTCTGCAGCATACCAATTCATTTTTATTTATGCCACACCTTGCTATATGTAGTAAATAAGTGTAGAGAGCAAACAACCAACAAGAGTCCTTTTGTCTACTACCCCACATGGGATTCATCTAACCTTAATGGGGAAGATGTGCTGCTGGAGACCAACCAAGCTGGTAGTAGTCCTTTTACATTTGTTTTTCCTTAAGAAAATGCAGTTCATGCCCTTTCCCACTGGATACAAGTTTCTAATTATTCAAAACATTTCACATTTTTTCCCAGTGTTTAATCACTGGCTTCCAAAAAGCCTGGACTTGGAACAAAATCTTGAAGCTCTCTATGACCACAGTTGGTACTCTTACCTGATTTAATCTTGCCCACCTCAGGGATAATTCACAGCTATTTGATCTATTATGTAAAATACACCTAAGGTTATTGAACTATAGCCTCCCACAATCCCACTCACCCATAGAGGATATTCCAGGGTTGCTTTAGCTCAGTTGAGCAATAATATTTTCTAAAAGTAGCCCCAGTGAAACTTGTAAGACTGGCTACTTGTTTAGGAAAGTCATATTTACTGTGTAAAGGTGCCAGAGTCCAGCTTGGGATAATGCTGCATTCTTCACGCCTACCAAGGAAATTTTTCAGCTGTTTAAAAAAGATTCAGGAGCAGTATCATTAGCACCATTTCTGTAGAAGGGAGTCTACACTTACCTGAAAGTCTGTGTTTTCTTACAGTGTCTAAGACCACTGATGGATTTATAAAGACAAGAGGCTGATATTCTGCTACTTTTACCTGTTACTTGTTCAGCATGGGAAAGGATCCCAAGCAAGCATTTGGGGATGAATGCTCTGGAAGTAGCTAATCCCAGTACTCTGATGGTCTCAGGGAAACTATTGTTTATTATATACTTCAGAGTAAGTGGAAAAATGATTGCATCCTGTGTGTTTAGTTTTGAAATTATCCATTCTGGACAAGAGACACTTAAAAAAAAAAGTATTATTCTAAGGAGCAATTCTGTTTGTTTTTTTCTGCTATTAGCTGAATAACATATTTT